>NC_139220.1:75481832-76851832 GCF_055691185.1 Crinia signifera | reverse complement strand
CCACCCAGCAATTGGCATATTCCAGCAATTCACCGCACACATTTCCCATCACTTCTCTGCTCCCTCCTGTGACCACAAATGGCACAAGCAGGCCACGGAGCTGCTGGAGACTGGGGTTGGCATATTCACTCTGGACAGAAAGACCTTCCCCAAACACCAGCTGATCCAATCACAGCCAGCCCTAACCAGCATCAGAAACATATAGACCAGTCCCAGCAAACATTAGCCTGTGCAAGTGTGGGACTTCAAGAGCAGCATCCCTCATCCATAGCCATAACTAGGTAGAAAGAGATACATACAATATCCAGGATGCCAGCAGTCAAAAGTCTGATCCGGCATCCCGATACAGAAAATCCTGACAGGCGTTCGTATGTGCCCTAACACTCTCCCCCCTACCCTAACCCTTCCATGCAACAACCTAAACCCCTCCACCCCCAGACTGACTCTAACCCTCCCCACTAGTGCATAAATCTAACCCCTGCACCCCGACACCTAAACCTAACACCCCTGCCCTCCAGCCTGCCTAACCCTGACCCCCCTTATAATTGCAAAACACCCCCCCCTGCAGCCTAACCCTATTCCCTCCTCCCACAGCCTAACTCTAGTCACCCCACTAGTGCTTAAGTCTAACTCCCTTCCCTGGCTGACCACTACTGCTCCCTGCATACTCACCAATAGGGATGCTGGCTGCATGACACTATTCACATGGGCAGGCTGTTTTAGTTACAGGTGCTAAAAGGGCAGGGCGCATTTTGCCCTATAAACATAAGGCATGGTGCAGCGCCATGCTAAACAGCCTATTGTGAACATTATAATATATAGATACTTCTTCCTAAACATAACTTCTAATCGTAACACCTTAGTCATGCAGGTAAATAAACCCTAATATCCTGTCCCTAATACCTTAACCCAACCCATAAATCTATCTTTTAATGCCCTAACCCAAACTTCAGGTGGTGGCTATGGAACTTATAAGATTCTATATTTTCACTTTCTAACTGGAGGGGCTTGTTATTTTGGCGTGTGCGTGTGCGTGCGTGTGTGTCTGTGTGTGTGTGTGTGTGAGGGGGGGGGGGACAATTTGCCTAGGGTGCCGAGAAACCTTGCACCGGCCCTGCTGGTCACTGCTTACCAAGCCCCAATTAATCAGGGTTCTTTCACAATAAATGAGACATCTGGCAGCTACATCTAACTGTGAGCGTAGTAAACTACCCCTGGTTACAATAATCCGCATAAAAGCCGACAATTCCTCAGATACTCTCCCACTGCATTATTATTATTGATTCTAAGTTGCTTATAAGGCCCAGATTTCAGAATCACATTTTTATTCAATTATTGTTTACATTTATTTTATTTAATTATTATTGTTGTATTGTGATGGCTAATTAAAATGTATATTTTATAAAAAAAAAGTTTGTCATTTTTGCTCTCTATGAATGTCTGTTTAATTGTTTGTTTTGTTCCTCTCCCGGAAAACTGGTTCCTTTCTCCCATTTTCACTTCCAAGATTTTTATAGTCATGAAACTATCTACATCTCTTCAGTAACCCACTGCTACTTTCATCACTGTCTTTTGCCATCTGTCATCCCTTTATGTTTGACTCTACCCTTGAGTATGTAAATTCTTGGATCTTAAATTGATTAAAATTATTTAAAATGTACTTTTAGTAAATATACCCTAAGGTTTATTTTGTACTAGAAGATTTCCTGCACAAAGCTGTTCCATTCTACGTGATTGGAGCCTGTCTAGTTGGCTGTGGACAGGCTGATTGCTGTTGCTGTCACTTATTGCAGGAATTGAGAACCACCGCCTCCCTCCAATCTCTGCTCCGCCTAACATAGGTGCCGGCGCCACCCACACTGGAACTGGGGAGCACTGGGAGATGCACAGGTTGCCAAGAGACCCACTCCATTCCACAAGCTGATGCTGCTGATATCATTACCTGCTTACGAGGATTGACAGCAGCTTAGCTCGGCCCACTGCTAATTACAGCTCAGAGAAAGAAAGAGATAGCACCCAAGTAGAGTGACAAAGGGATTGAAATCCATATTAGAGTGAAGAGCCTTGCATGTACAAGTTTCACAGGCAGTCTGCTTCAAACGTACAGCCTATATTAAAGCATCCTGACAGCATAGGTTCAGCAATTCTGCAAGAAGGGTGAGAACTGCTTAATTATTATTAATAATATCCTCCCTTCATAGGGGATTGGTCAGAATTCAAGGATAGAGACCATTCCCTCATTGCTTTTAAGCTGTTTAGTCTGGAAATAACAGTGCGGAAACAAGTACTTTACACTGGTCTTGTGTGTTCATCAATATCTTGGATCGGATACTTTTTATATACATGTAAGTATCCAAGTCTAATACTTTTCAGCACTTCCAACTAGAGTTTCATGGAAAGGCAAACTAAACAACGTATTTATATCAGCTGAATATACAATGGTCCCCAACGAGCACCAACTAAAATATTAATACAATGCATTGTATGGGTTTCCACTTTTAACTGGCCAGTTAATTGCTATTATAGCAAATGTAACTTTTTTGTACTGCATGCAAAAGTTTATGTATAGCGTTTTTAAGGATAGATTAGAGATATATTTGAGTTCATTGATATCTTTATATTGAAGGTACTGTAACAACAGTTATGCTTACTATTTGTAATTTAATACAATTGCTAACATGGACAATAAATATACTTACCATAATTGGGTCCTCTAGTCCATATGCTGATGCAGGGATCCTGAAATAAAGAAAAGCAGGGCTTAGAATACTAGTGAGGAGCATCTGGCTCCGCACTATCATATCAATCAACCATCTACACTGTATAAAGAAATACGTAGGTTTCCCAAGCTGCCTACATTGTAAATTGACTTGGGTGGAGCATACCTATAATTAACCTTTCCAGGATAGGGGAGGGTTACATATACTACAGATTTTCCTTCAACATTTAAAGCGGAATCCTCTGCTTTTATTAGAATGTATTTTTCCATACAGGTCATAGCTGGTTATTGTCCACATCACTGCCTTGTGTAGGTGGAACTCACTTCACATAGCACTTAGAATATTTTTTTATCATATTTTCACCAGTGAGTCATTACAAATCATATTTATACTACGTCATTTGTTTGAAGCACTAGAAGAGGTAGTTGTCACAATGTATACAGAGCTTTAAGAACAATTTCCACCAGTAATTCATTACACATCATATTTGTACTACATTATTCGTCTGAAGCACTGAGGAAAGTAGTTGTTGCAATATATACAGAGCTTTTAAGAACATGTTTGCTAAAACATATTTCATCAATTTGGTGTTATACCTACATGAACAGAGATTACATAAAAAAAGAAAGAATGACATTGACAAGGACCAGACAGTGTACATATCAATCAGATGATATTCCGTTTTTATAACTTTCAACCATTCTGAATGAATGGGGTTATCTAGAAATTTTCATTTAATCCCCTAGGTATTAATGTATGTAAAGTGATAATCCATTAGGTTTCACATTTTGTGAGGTTTTTCTCTATATCTCCACCTCTCTTGTCTTCATTTAAACATCAAAGTATTTGGATTACTATTGTGAAACTGTGCAAAGTGACGTGGAACACTGTGATTATTTTATTTTTAATATTTCTTATGTGTTCCAGTACTTGACTTTTAGTGCTCTTTTTGTTTTTCCTATATAATGAAGGCCACATGGGCACATCAGCATATAAATTGTAAAAGTTGCATTACTTTATCAAATGATAAAAGGGTCCAAAACTTTCTCTTGCAATAAAGAAACAACTCAGTATAAAATCAAAATTGAAATAATTGTAATGCGACATTATGCCCATGTGGCCTTCAGTATATAGGGAAAATGAAGAGAGCACTAAAAATTTGAATATTGAAACACATGAGAACTATAAAAAATAAAATAAATAATCACAGTGTTCCACAGCATTTTACACAGTTTCACAATAGTGATCCAAATACTTGGTCAATCCACATAGACACTTTCTAACAGGTAGTAGTTGTTACCTTTAAATAATGTCTGCAATTCAATAAAAAAAAAAGTTGGGGGGATCTTCTTTGACATCATTTGCTATAATTTGATTTAATTAAATTACTAATCCCATACCCTTTTTAGCTTCTTTATTTACAATTGGTCTTTTGTAAGTTTTGTCTTTTGTAAGTTTTTTCAAGACTATTTAAGTTACTACATTTTAAGTCTTTCAAAAAATAACATTTTAAGACTTTAATAGTTGGAAAACATAGTAAATTCATTGAGATTTTGAGTGACATTTCAGACTGCCCCTCCTGTTAATAATTTAAGAAGTATAACCAATAAAGGAACATTTGTTTAATTTAGAAGAATAGGAGGTTGTGGGTCTTCTAATCTATCAAGGGAGGATTTTTAGCAAAATTTCTTAATTTCATTAATTCTTACATGAGTCTAACAAACCTGTTAGGGGTAGGGGCAGGTTGCTGACATCACATGAAAACAGTGCCCGCCCTTTTATCAGCCATAGCTGAAGCAAATAAAAGACTGACTTTTATTTGTGAATGGGGAAAAAATGATTTAATGGTCGGCGACCATCGAATGGTTTTTGCCCCTTACACTCAATAGCATACACATTCATTCACATGCTTCCACATATATTCTCTGAGGGCGGTTGTTTGTTTGCCTGGCGGGCAGCGTTAGCCTGCTCAAATAGCAGAGACGGTTCTTACCGAATTAAGCTGAATCAGGCTCTTCATTTTTTAAGTTTATGCATTGTGGCCCCCTTCATCCTCTGATGTGCTTTTGTGCTCTTTTTGGTGTTTTTATGCATACTGTACTTGCTGTATTGTGTCCCCAACAAAACTTCAGTGTGATCTCCTTCTTACAAATTCCATTGTCTACAATTAGTTTTGGGGGTGCACCTAATTTCCAGAATTCTCTTTGATGAGTACTATACAGTATTTCTAAATTCCCCTCTATCCAGCAAAAGGTGTGATCATAGAGGACTTTCTGTCTGACTGACAGACTGACACCTGGAAGTGGGGACAGAGGTGTCTTGTCACCACATCCTCTTATTTGTAAAGTATCTTTTATATTTGGAAACATATCAATGGTCCTAGCTCTTTGTTTTATCCTATTGTATGATCTAAATTGTTGTATCTTGTAATCTTCTAAGTCCCTACATTTGTATGTGTATGTTTAAACTGGGGGACTCTTTCTGATCTGTTCTAATTTTCTTTTCAGAATTTTAATCTTGATTGTAATGGGTTTTTTTTTTTTTTGCCCCCTTTGGATTCTAAATTTACAACTAAAGAATCTTAATATGTATAGTTTGAAGTAGAGAAGGGATAGTGGGGACATGGCATAGCCTTTCATACAGGTATATATCAAGGATTTGAACAAGGTATACGAGTGAAACATACTTGAAAGAAAGATTTGTACATTAAAACAAGGACATGCCCTGAAACTGAAGAGAAGTAGTTTCAAAGGAAATTTAAGGGAAAAATTACTTTACAGAGTTTATAGATGCTAAGAAATTAGAGCATCTAAAACATCCTCGGTAAATGCATATAAAAATCCTTACAAAGAACTAAGAATCACATAGGGTTAAGGTTACCAAAAGATAAAACATGGGTAGATGAGATGGGCCAAGTGGTTCTTATCAGTTGTCAATTTAAAATAAATTATTTTATATTGTTCCACCATTGTGTATGAAATTTGAGTGAAACCTACTCATTTCTTACCTCTACTAACAGCGAGGTAGTTAGCTGTGCAGCTAACCCTATAGCGCAGAAAAGGTCACAACCCCCCATCTTTTGATATATATATATATATCCAAAAGAATGTTGATACAACAGAGCGCACTCACCAGACTTCTTCAACTGTTAAAAAACAATCCTTTATTTCATCTTCCTTAAAATCTCAGGAATGGTCGACGTTTCGGGTCTAGAATTTACCCTTTGTCAGGACAGCTTATGGTGTCACAACTCCATTTAGGCAGCAACGAAATCAACAAGTCAGGTTCACCCTAAAATACCAGTGGGCTCTGCCCATAGGGTCGGAATTTTGCATAATTAGCCAATCCCACAGTATCAATTAATTCTATATTTATTCCACACAGCCAGGAAGACACTCACTTCCTGTTACAGCCAGAAACCCTCTAGCGTCATCACTACAGTGATGCACCCACTTTGGCCACCAATCAGTGGAATACTCTATGCGTTCCACCGACCTCACAGTACTTCCTGTATCTAATTTTTGCATTCCACTCATAAAAATCAATACCGCTTTTGTCCTTTTAAAAATATACAAATTATTAATACCAAGAACATTCTAGGAGGAACAATGACAGTACAAATGATCATGCATTGCCATTGATTTTCTATGAGTTGTGGTATCGATAATTTGTATATTTTTATGATTTTTGGGTTTTGTTTATTTTTTTCCTTGCTTAAGTTTGTATTATATATTATTGTGATGGCCAGTGGATATATAGAAGCCATAACAACAATAATAAAAAAAAATATATAAAAAAGGGAACGAAAGAAACAAACAGTACAAGTAGAACTACAAGAACAATAATGCATATAATAAGCAGTAATTAGATAATCGAGGTACACCACAAACTGGTATCATCATTTCTATAAAAAACAATGCAAGGATTGGTATTCATTAAGACCATTGGGGGTAATGCAATTGAGTTGGTGTATCCACAAACACTCGATTTGTAGTAGTAGCTTATTCCGTTCATCCCCACGTCTCAATGGAGGGATCTGATCGATCAGCATGATGTTAAAGTCTTTCATGGAGTGTTTCACCGTAGCGAAGTGTCGAGCTACTGGAGGTGTATTGGTGTTCATTTTCAAAAAGGCTTTCTTAATTGATGAACGGTGGGCTGCTACTCGTTCTTTCAATAAGCGTATGGTTTTACCCACATACACAATCTGGCACAGTATCACATAGATGACATAACGGCTATCACAGTTAAGGTGGTGATGTATATCATAAGTTCTTCCAAAACCAGGATCAACAAATTTGTCTCCAAGTCTCAATAAAGGGCAATTCACGCAACAATGGCACTTGGTAACACCATTCGTTCTTTGTAACCATGTACGATTTCTGATGGGTCCAATGTCTGAGGGGGCAAGTACATCCCTGAGATTTATATTCCTCTTACAGCAAAAGAGGGGGGCCTGTTGACAAAAACGCCCAATCGAGGCATCCGATTGCACAATATGCCATGTCTCATGATCATTTTACGAATGTGTGACGAGGCAATGGAATATGTGCTTGAAAAAATAAATCTATTTTTGTCCAATTGCCTGTCATGTTTGATAAATGTTTGATCACATGAAGTCTCCAAGCATTGTGTCACAGCCTCATAGCCTCAGACACTTCCTTTTCATCGTAGAAACGCTGTAAAAAGCGGATGCTCATTTCGGAGAGTGCTTGTGGTAGAGACTCTTTGTCGGAAGTTATACGCACCACTCTAAGTAGCTGTGAATGCAGTAAACTCCTTTTAAGGGGTACAGGATGAAACGACTCAGCTGATAATAGTGAATTCTTGTCCGTTGGCTTCCTGTAAATAGACATTTTGATCCCCACAGGGGTCCGTGTAACACATACATCAAGATAGCTTATAGAGGTTTCACTGAAGGAAACCGTAAACCTGATTGTGGTGTCCAAGGCATTAAGGACATCAATGAACTCTGTCAATGCCTGCACACCCCCAGTCCACACCAAAAATAAATCATCAATATAACGAACATAAAATTGGAATTGGCCATGATATGTTGTTTTTTGTATAAACTCATAAATAAATTAGCATAAGAGGGCGCCATGTTTTGAACCCATAGCAGTCCCTCTTAGCTGTAAATAAAATGAGTTCTGGAACAAAAAAATAATTCTTTTTCAAAATAATATCCATAAGTAGTAACAAAAACTCAATCGGTGGACCAATGTAGTGTGGACTGGAGGCTAGCAGAGCACGGACGGAGTCCATCCCATACTCATGCATAATATTTGTATATAGGCTAGCTATATCTAGAGTCACCAGCAGGCTAGACTCAGGTAATGTGCCAAGTGCTTCCAATTTTTGAATAAAATCATTAGAATCTTGTAGAAAATAATCGATATGTTGAACAACCGCCTGTAACCAAAAATCTACAAACTGGAAAAGGGGCTGAAACAAAGAACCAACTGAAGAAATTATAGGCCTGCCTGGTGGTTTAAATAAAGTTTTATGGACTTTGGGCAAGACAAAAATTAAAGGGGTCCTGGGGTGTGTCTGTGTAAGAAAATCAGAGATGGGCTGATTAATGTAACCATTGGTTAAACCCAACTTGATGGCTGCGTCAATCTCCTTTTTATAAAAGTATGTGGGATCGTATGTCAGTAGTTTGTAGCAATCCGTATCTGCCAATTGTCTTTCGATCTCCATAATATAGTCACATCTATTTAGCAAAACAATACCGCCCCCCTTATCGGAGGGATGGATAACCACTGACATATTGTCCCTCAAAGAGTTGACCGCCAAATTATCCTCTTTGGTCAAGTTAGAGTATGAGACTTTCTGTTTATCAATGAAGTGGGACACGTCTCTTTTAACCAAGCAAACAAAAGTTTTGATCAATGGGTTGGTACCCGGTGGATCGAACGTGCTTGCTGGATTGAATTTGCTTGGGATGTGTTCTGATTCCACCTTTTTTGAGAAAAGATCCCTCAATTTAAGGATACGATGGAACTTAAACAATTCAGTCTCAAACTCAAATGAGGATTGTCAATAAGTTCTCACAAACGACAACCCTTTAGACAAGACCGCCATTTCAGTGGTAGTCAGATTGTAATCCGACAAGTCAAAGACAATTACATCTTTATTGGATTTCTTCGCACGCCTCCTGACTCCTCCCCTTCTGTAGGGTTTGGTGGGGTTTTTTGCATTCCTTTTCTTTGTGGTATTTTTCCCTGAAAAAGGGGGACCTGCACGGGAATAATCGGAATCACTTGCAGATGTATCAATTTCAGAGAACTCACGATTGGCACGACCATGTCTAAACCTGCTGGTGTTGCGCCAAGGAGGTCTATAGTCTCCACCTTGGAGCCAAGTGTATTCACGCTGTTCTTTATAGTCCTCCTTGACTGTTTTGTACTTTCCTTTCTTAAAAGCTAACAATTCAGAGTGAAAGAGGGCTAGATTACTCTCAATTTAAGACACAAGGGAGTGTTTGTGGATACACCAACTCAATTGCATTACCCTCAATGGTCTTAATGAATACCAGTCCTTGCATTGTTTCTTATAGAAAGGATGATACCTGATTGTGGTGTACCTCGATTATCTAATTACTGCTTATTATATACACTATTGTTCTTGTAGTTCTACTTGTACTGTTTGTTTCTTTCCCTTTTTTATATATCTTTTTTATTATTGTTGTTTCTATGGTGTGTGTGTCCTGTTTTTTCCCACCCATGTACTCATTACAGGCCACGCATGGATTATATCGACCCCTAAGCTTCTAGTATAGTTTATCTTTATGCATCTATTCTATGGTGCCTTGTGTTTATGGATGTGGCACTAGCGGCAGTATTACGCTATATATATATATATATATATATCATGTTTCCATATTTTGTATTTAGTTTTTGCCGCTACAACCGCTTTGTTTATGCGATTGCTAGGATAACCCAGCACTGTCACAGTGACATCAGGGTCAGCTGCCTCCGTCTTTTGTTGCTATTGCGACCGGACCCAACTTCCGGGTCAGACGGCGCCAGCGTGCATGGACGCCCGGCGTTGAAAAGGTGAGTGCTATTACTTTGATTGCTTATGTGGGGTATATATACCCATATGTGGCTGCAGTCCTTTGCCCATGACTAAGGTGCTGTCGGTTGCCATGACTGTATGGTGGAGGGAGAGCACGTCAGTTGAGCCATGAAGCCTTCTCTGTGATTATGTTAAGTAGACATCTCCTCTGCCTGTTCTATCTACTTTTATCCGATTTTTGCACTTTACTGTATATGCCTAATAAATAGTGTATTTTTCACTTTGATGTTGCTGGCTTTCCAATGCATTTTTATGTATTCAACATTTTGTAAGCTTCAGCACTCCCATTGTATTCTGATCAAGTGGGTGCAGCCTTGTCTCATGGTCCGGATGGCGTCAACAATACATATCATTAAAACACATACATACTGCCAAAAGTTTATTCAAACAGATCGTAATAATCGGACCACATTCGATCTTTAGGACCTGGTAAGTGGGGGTTAGTATTTGCCCCAAACCAAATAAGACCTCAAAAAGATTCTTTCACAATAATATTGGCCCATATGAATCAGGACAACCGGATGTGTGCTCATTGGAATCCAAAATCCTCATACAAAGTGCCATTTGGTTGTCAAAAAAACTTTGCTTGTAAGCCCCTGATGAAGTCACCTTTCTGACGAATTTCAAAATGCTTGACAAAAGATAAATAATTATACTCAACGATTGTTTCAGTCCACTGGGGACCTTCATCAGGAGAGAGACATCAATGGCAGGCACTCGGGAGACTTTAAACGTGAAAAACTGAATTTAATGTAAAAAAGCTGACATCTCAATATACCGACGTTTCGGGGTCAGACAAGCCTTAAAAATTGGGCTTGTCTGACCCCGAAACTTTGGCATATTGAGATGTCAGCTTTTTTACATTAAATTCAGTTATTCACGTTTAAAGTCTCCCGAATGCCACTGCCCATTTACTGCTATATATATATATATATATATATATATATATATATGTCAAAAAAGAGGCGCTCCATAGTGCATAAATGACAGTTTTATTAAAATGATCATAAAACCACTTTCAAAAAAAGAGACAAACAATTGCTTGTACCATAAAAAAGAACGCTGTGGGCTGGGTACCACAAGGCTTTTGTATATACAACACGACCCGGCAAACTCCTACCAGCCGTCCGGAGCACTATCGCCAACCAGGATCACCCACTGGGAACACCGATGGTGAGAACAGCGTGTCGTTGGAAGCCGTAGGAACAGAGGCGTGCAGGGGAGCCGGGTACACACACAGCAGACGTCACAGGCCTCACCCTAACTAGTTTCGTAGTAAAACTTCGTCAGAGGGCGTGGCCTGTGACCGTCAGCTGAGAATATTTATCAGAATGATCATCCAATCAGGACACTGCAAAAAAGGTGCTCTATACTAGTGCTGAATGAAACGGTGCTAGTCATTAGTTTAAGCTGCCGCAGGTGGTCTAAAGTCAAAAGACTGTATCTTCTATATAGGGAAAATAAAATAAAAGAAGCACTAACGGAAGGGAAATAATTTAACTTTACATATAAATATAGTTTACACCTCAAATATGAGGTTTTTAAGAAAAATGTCATCTAATTAGATTATACAGAAAAAACCTTTTTATATACAATGGCGGCCGGCAATAGCAGATCGCAGTGTTAATGACACAAATGATCACTCTGAGTCACAGTAATACAATCAATTGGATACATAGCAAACCATAAATAAAGAGGTACAAGAATACATACATAAAATGACCACATTATACATAAGTATACACAATACATAATATTGAGAAAAAAATACATATATATATCATTCTATTGTATAGGTCGACACATGTCGACTATTATAAAAAAGCATACAAATTAGTCATAAAATATCTCTAAAAATACAGCTATGCATGAAGAATAACGGCAAGGATTCCAAATCTTACTAGGCATCTGAAAAACACGCACAAATATGGATAATTGTAAGTTATCAGAGACTATGTTGATAATACCAAACTTACATAATATGACAGTTGATACATTTACAGGCTGGCTCTAAACGAAGCAATAATATAAGGCAGATACAAATATACTAGCAACAAGGTTGACATAAAAAAGGGATAATATTAACGGTTAATAAAAGGAGTAATTTCGTACCCCTCGTTTAACCCAGCGGGGGTGAGGGTCCCGAGGGTTATAATCCAAAAGGTCTCACGCCTTAGGAGTGCCCGATCTCTATCTCCACCCCTTTTATTCGGGGGTACAATTTCAATTCCCTTCCATCTCAAACCACTCGGATCACTATTGTGGGAGTGTTTAAAATGTCGAGACACCCCATGGTTCAGAACACCATGTTTAATGTTCCGTGTGTGCTCCAGTATGCGGGTTTTTAAAGATCTTTTAGTTTTCCCGACATACCGGAGGCCACACGGACAGACCAACAGATATACAACGTAAGATGAATTGCAATTAATAAACTGCTTGATTTTATACTCATTATTTGATGTTGATTTGAAAGACAACCCTTTATCAACTAATGGGCAGATTTTACATCTGCTACAAGGGAAACAACCTGTCAGGTTTAGAAAAGTGGTAGAACTTTCTCTGGGGTTCACAATATCTAGCTGACTTTTAGACACCAAGTTTTTAATGGTCTTTGCCTTGGTGAACACAATTTTGGGGAGGTCTTGGATATGTGGCCCCAAAATCGGGTCTCGTCTCAAGATATGCCAGTTTTTCTTTAGAATATCAGAGATCTGCCTCTCAGAATCATTGTATTTTGTAATGAAGAGACACTCATTAGAGGTACTTAGGGCTTGATCTTTCTCTTTATACTGAATAATGTCTTCTCTAGCTGAATCTCTTGCCTAATTCAGGGCTGAGAGGACCACTTTCTGGGGATACCCCCTTTCTCTAAATCTTTGTGTATAGATTTCGGACTGAGCATCAAAAGTATCTATATTAGTACAGTTCCTGCGTAACCGCAGGAACTGGGAATACGGGATATTATTCTTCCACGGTTTATGGTGGCAACTTTCGTATTCAAGATAGCTGTTGCTATCGACACTTTTGAAAAAAGTGCATGTCTCGATGTGAGAAACTGCTGGAAAATTCTCAACACTCAAGACTAGATCCAAAAATTCAATTTTAACCTCCTGAAAATTAGATGTAAAAACCAGATTAAATGTATTGGTATTGATGTCATGCATAAATTCATCAAACGATATTTTGTCCCCTCTCCAAATAATCAAAATATCGTCGATATATCGACGGAAAAAGAAAATGTTAGAACTAAGGGGTCCACTCAGGACTTGGGTTTCCCACTCTCCCATATAAAGATTTGCCAGGCTGGGGGCACAAATCGTCCCCATAGCTGTGCCCCACAGCTGGAGAAACCACTCCCCCAAAAATGTTTTTAATTCAGGTACATAGAGTTTTATAAACTCTATGTACCTGAATTAAAAACATACGTTAGAGACTCTACCCATATGTTACAGTTGGTTAAGGACATAAAATGGGAAAATGGCCTCCACTGGGCAAGTATAGATGTTCAATCCCTATACACTGCTATCCCCCATGAAGGAGGACTTTCAGCTATTGAAAGAGTACTTTCTAGAGACCCCTCTGTGCCTTTACCCACTAGAGACTTAATTTGTGATTGTTTAAATTTCGTCCTCAAACACAACTATTTTGAATTTTTGGGGGAGTGGTTTCTCCAGCTGTGGGGCACAGCTATGGGGACGATTTGTGCCCCCAGCCTGGCAAATCTTTATATGGGAGAGTGGGAAACCCAAGTCCTGAGTGGACCCCTTAGTTCTAACATTTTCTTTTTCCGTCGATATATCGACGATATTTTGATTATTTGGAGAGGGGACAAAATATCGTTTGATGAATTTATGCATGACATCAATACCAATACATTTAATCTGGTTTTTACATCTAATTTTCAGGAGGTTAAAATTGAATTTTTGGATCTAGTCTTGAGTGTTGAGAATTTTCCAGCAGTTTCTCACATCGAGACATGCACTTTTTTCAAAAGTGTCGATAGCAACAGCTATCTTGAATACGAAAGTTGCCACCATAAACCGTGGAAGAATAATATCCCGTATTCCCAGTTCCTGCGGTTACGCAGGAACTGTACTAATATAGATACTTTTGATGCTCAGTCCGAAATCTATACACAAAGATTTAGAGAAAGGGGGTATCCCCAGAAAGTGGTCCTCTCAGCCCTGAATAAGGCAAGAGATTCAGCTAGAGAAGACATTATTCAGTATAAAGAGAAAGATCAAGCCCTAAGTACCTCTAACGAGTGTCTCTTCATTACAAAATACAATGATTCTGAGAGGCAGATCTCTGATATTCTAAAGAAAAACTGGCATATCTTGAGACGAGACCCGATTTTGGGGCCACATATCCAAGACCTCCCCAAAATTGTGTTCACCAAGGCAAAGACCATTAAAAACTTGGTGTCTAAAAGTCAGCTAGATATTGTGAACCCCAGAGAAAGTTCTACCACTTTTCTAAACCTGACAGGTTGTTTCCCTTGTAGCAGATGTAAAATCTGCCCATTAGTTGATAAAGGGTTGTCTTTCAAATCAACATCAAATAATGAGTATAAAATCAAGCAGTTTATTAATTGCAATTCATCTTACGTTGTATATCTGTTGGTCTGTCCGTGTGGCCTCCCGTATGTCGGGAAAACGAAAAGATCTTTAAAAACCTGCATACTGGAGCACACAAGGAACATTAAACATGGTGTTCTGAACCATGGGGTGTCTCGACATTTTAAACACTCCCACAATAGTGATCCGAGTGGTTTGAGATGGAAGGGAATTGAAATTGTACCCCCGAATAAAAGGGGTGGAGATAGAGATCGGGCACTCCTAAGGCGTGAGACCTTTTGGATTATAACCCTCGGGACCCTCACCCCCGCTGGGTTAAACGAGGGGTACGAAATTACTCCTTTTATTAACCATTAATATTATCCCTTTTTTATGTCAACCTTGTTGCTAGTATATTTGTATCTGCCTTATATTATTGCTTCGTTTAGAGCCAGCCTGTAAATGTATCAACTGTCATATTATGTAAGTTTGGTATTATCAACATAGTCTCTGATAACTTACAATTATCCATATTTGTTCGTGTTTTTCAGATGCCTAGTAAGATTTGGAATCCTTGCCGTTATTCTTCATGCATAGCTGTATTTTTAGAGATATTTTATGACTAATTTGTATGCTTTTTTATAATAGTCGACATGTGTCGACCTATACAATAGAATGATATATATATGTATTTTTTTCTCAATATTATGTATTGTGTATACTTATGTATAATGTGGTCATTTTATGTATGTATTCTTGTACCTCTTTATTTATGGTTTGCTATGTATCCAATTGATTGTATTACTGTGACTCAGAGTGATCATTTGTGTCATTAACACTGGGATCTGCTATTGCCGGCCGCCATTGTATATAAAAAGGTTTTTTCTGTATAATCTAATTAGATGACATTTTTCTTAAAAACCTCATATTTGAGGTGTAAACTATATTTATACGTAAAGTTAAATTATTTCCCTTCCGTTAGTGCTTCTTTTATTTTATTTTCCCTATATAGAAGATACAGTCTTTTGACTTTAGACCACCTGCGGCAGCTTAAACTAATGACTAGCACCGTTTCATTCAGCACTAGTATAGAGCACCTTTTTTGCAGTGTCCTGATTGGATGATCATTCTGATAAATATTCTCAGCTGACGGTCACAGGCCACGCCCTCTGACGAAGTTTTACTACGAAACTAGTTAGGGTGAGGCCTGTGACGTCTGCTGTGTGTGTACCCGGCTCCCCTGCACGCCTCTGTTCCTACGGCTTCCAACGACACGCTGTTCTCACCATCGGTGTTCCCAGTGGGTGATCCTGGTTGGCGATAGTGCTCCGGACGGCTGGTAGGAGTTTGCCGGGTCGTGTTGTATATACAAAAGCCTTGTGGTACCCAGCCCACAGCGTTCTTTTTTATGGTACAAGCAATTGTTTGTCTCTTTTTTTGAAAGTGGTTTTATGATCATTTTAATAAAACTGTCATTTATGCACTATGGAGCGCCCCTCCTGTCCTCTTTTTTGACAGATCCATTGCTTACTCCCAGAGTCCAGGGAGTTTGGAGGAGGCTGCAGTCCTAAAAATTGGATTTAGTGCTGACTTGCTAAATCAACCTGATTACCAAGTTCTTCTAAATTGGCTGGAGTAGTTGCACCTGTCAGCGCCGTTGGTCCACTACCTGCTGTGTCATATATATATATATATATATATATATATATATATATATATATAGACGACAGAGGATCGGCACTCCCTATAACAGTGTAACTTCGGCTGGTGCCTACACAAAGGGTAAATGTAGAAGCATGGTGGTGTGGCACTCATAGCCAATGGTCAATAAATCACGAAGAAGGCCAGTTGAGAACAACGTTTCAATTTATGTCAATTTTCATCAGGTTATACATACAACAATACACACAGTACCTCTATAGACAAAGACACCAAGAGAAGTGAAGCTGAGACGCTCGTGCAAAAAGAGACCGCCCCTCAGACGCAAACAGATTGCGTCATGATTGTGGAAGGTAGTAGAGGGAGAGAATGGTTACCAAGGTGATGTAAATAACAAAACTGTGGGAACGGTGGCCAGGGTAAAATAAATAGCAATGCTGGACTATATATATATATATATATATATATATATATATATATATATATATATATATATATATATATATATATATATATATATATATATACAGATGGGTCCACATACATCTTTGCTATTTTTTCAATTTGGCACAACATGCAAAATATGGCTTAGCTTTTTTTTCCAAACGTAGCAAGTACTGTAGATGGATTCTAATTTTTTTTGCAGCAGTAGTATATCTATAAAGTAAAGTATTATAAAGTATTAGATCAGAGAAGCAAATTGTTAGAAATATCAAAAAGGGTGACAATTGTGCCACAATATGTATGTATGTGTGTGTGTGTGTGTGTGTGTGTGTGTGTGTGTATATATATATATATATATATATATATATATATATATATATATATATATATATATATATATTAAAGTCTGATTTCATTGCTTCACTAAATATATGTTCTCCCAGGTACTATTGTACTATTGCAGTCAGTTCCTGTTGACTATCCTGACCTTTATTAATTCAAAGTTGTCCAGTAGTGAAACACTGATCTGTCAAAGCTGACACTTTGTCACAGTAGGGTTTTGCTGGGAGAATTTTGAAAGAGTCGCAAGGCACCACACTGAGTTTTCTTTGTACCAGCAGGGTGCTTAAGAACTTGGAACTTTACTCTAAAAAATATGTTTTTATCCTATGGTTTGTCTGTAAGTAAAATAACTGTCACCAGAGATTCACAGCATGGACACAAAGTTCTGTCTTTCCATCGGAATATAAAGTTCTTCTTCATACTGCATATTTTTGTACATAAGATAGCAATTCTTAATTGAATTGAAAAAGGATAAATTAACGACTTTCAGAGATCTTTAAAAAATATAGATTTTGTACAATCTGGTATAACGCGTCACATACCTAGATATACACTTTGATCTCCCCATATCAGTACATCTATGCAATACTGGTAAAATGCTCACTGAATGCTAATTGGGGCACATTTATTATAGCTCATCTGGAGGATATCACTTTGGAAGAAAACAAGAAATAATAATAACATCCTAACAACAAAGCAAAAATACACCTATTCATATTATTTACTCTAAAACAAATACAAAACTTTTTCTATTTTCTAACACAATGTTTTTTACAGTATATTGACATTCAATGAGAATGAATTGTGAACAGTTTGGGAACCACTGCTGTATGTTATTTAATACAACTAATACTGAAGATATAAATAAAGCCCTAACTGCATTCAAAACATATGTTTATTTTTGAAAGTGTAATGGTTTATGCTTTTAGTGAATTTAGGGGCCAATTCAGACCTATTTGATTGGGTCTGAGTTCGGCCCCTTCCCTGATGTTTTGGGGTCTGCGCTTGTGCACGCATGTATATAAGCATGCAAACGGCTTTGGCGAGTTTTTCATTCACCAAGCCCTCACCTTCCATACAGGGAGGTCCGGGGGCAGACAGAGAGTGGTAGTAGGGGAATGCGCAGCGTTGCATGGGCATCCCCCAAAAAATGCTTGGCGGTCGCCTGTGAACGCAGGCGTGTCGATACAAAATTGCATCATCCTGTTATTAGATTCTCATGAGATCCATATCCTTTATGTCTTGCCACCATCTTCACTCCAGTCCTGGAGAGGAGTAGTGAGATGACACTTAACTTAGCTAGTGTATGTGATGTGGGAGTGGCGTGGTGGGTGTGGTATAGCATACTGACAGTCGGGATTCCAACAGTCATTAGCCTGACATCAGAATCCCGACTGCTCTGGACTCAGAAAACGAGGGGAGCAAAACAAAGCCACCTGCGGGATCGCTGCGCTCGCCATGCTGTGGGCACAGTGGTTTGCTACGCTCGCCACCTATTCTATTCTCCCTCTATGGGGTTGTGGATCCCCACAAGGGAGAATACCCAGTGGCCGTCGGGATCCCGAGTGTCGGTGTTTTAACAGTCAGGATTCCGACGTTGGTGTAATTACTGTTTTTACAGGAGCTGCCTGGTGTGTATTGGGTACATGCTTTCTAACACATAATTACAGGGGGTGCCCTGTGTGTATTTGGTACACTATCTGTAACACATAATTAAAGCAGGTGCCCTGTATGTACTAAGTACACTCTCTGTGCCACAACATTACAGGGGCTGTCTGCGTGGTGTGTATTGGGTACACTGTCTTTGAACAAGAAAAAGGGTTTTGATCAGTGCTGGGTTTCACTGAGAGAATCACAACTGCAAAATTGAACAATTTATTGTATACACATATACATACATAATAAGATAAATATGACAATATTGAATGACAAAAAAGAAGAAAAGAAAAGGAAAAGAAATAAAAAAATATGTATAAAAATAAAAAAATTGTGTAAAAACAATGATGGGTAGAGGTTGCAACCAATTATTAATGCATAAAAGAGGAAAATGGAGAGTTTCTCCACAATATATCTGGTCTCTGCTAAGGCCTTGAGGATTTCCAATTGTTTAGTGGTGGAGATGGTTTATCACATGAATATAGAATACGGATGATTATTGCAATGAATATGGGGGTATATATGGTATAAGAGTTCCGGAAAATTACCCAGCTTGGTGAGTTGGTTACAATGGTGTATCAATATGCAGTCCATCTGGAATGGTCCACAGTAGGCGAGTGGCACTTCGCTTGGCAAAGGGTGGAGACGGCAGGGTCCTTTGGTATGGATGGAGCTGGTCCGGAGCTCAGATGAAGAAATGGCTCAACGCGTTTTGGCACCAAACTGGCACCTTCCAGTGTACACTGCTCCTGAGGAAGGTACCAGTTTGGTACGCGAAATATTGTCATAATAATAATAATAATAATAATAATAATAATAATAATAATAATAACAACAGTTTATTGTCATTGTCATCACAATACAAGATTGAACAACAACGAAATTTCAATCCGAGACATAGAAAGACACAATTAACAAACTTGGTTAAAATCAGTTATTGCCAAAGGAAAGAAACTATTTCTCATACGTGTAGTTCTGTCATATATCTTAGTCATATTTATCTTATTATGTATGTATATGTGTATGCAATAAGTTGTTAAATTTTACAGTTGTGATTCTCTCAGTGGAACCCAGCGCTGCTCAAAACCCCTTTTCTTGTCCATTTTTGCTTCCTTTGAGGGTTCCCACAATTCCCTCTAGAGCAGCAGCTAAAGACAGCGCTCTTAGATATGTACCCCCTCTTTTTTTAGAATTACACTGTCTGTGACACATAATTACAGGGGTGCCCTGTATGCAGGGCCGGACTGGTCATCTGGCCTTGTGGGCCGATTTTGTGCATCCATATCTCAGCACTTTCAACACTGATTCCTAGGCTTCACTGTGCTGCTGAGCGCTGGATGACCTAATTTACATATTGCCATCATGATGCTGCAGCGCCATGATGCAACCGCATCCAGCCAGGTCACGGGCATATGTGCTGTAGCTGTTGGGGCCTGGAGCTGGAAAGCATTCCCCTCACCTCACAGGTTGCTGGAGGGAAGAGCCCCGCAGCAGCATTAGTCCGGAGCCCCGTACCTGATGGTCTACTATCAGACTCCGGCGGCTCACACCCTGCTTCCTCCAGCTGTCTGTGACACACAAACTGTGAGTAACAAGACTGCCTCGCTTCTGCCATGAGCAGCTCACTGATGGTGGCAATCCGTCTGTCTTCCCAGCCCACATCAAGCGGTAGCAGCGTCGCAGCGATACTGTCTGCCGCACTTGGACCTAGCTATGGCAGCTGATTTTTCAATATTTCCCTGCTGCCTATCCCAATAGCAATCAGGGACCCATTTATTGCACAGGCATTTCTGCCTCTGTCAATTAGCGGGATAAAACCATTTATTTGGTCTCTACCTGCATTACATATGGCAGGAGGGTAATTCTAGTGACTCAGTTATATAGCCTATTTATTGCTGCTTTTTTAATATTACAAATGATCAACTCTAAATATGCATATTGCAATTGATTGATAAAACAGTGATATATTAGGAAGTATTGTCTTATGAAAGAAATTATGCCGCCATATATCAAGTGATGAATTGAATATACTAAGATGTGCTAAGGTCTTATGCTTACACACTGTTTTTCTCTTCCTTTTCATGCCAGTTCTCTAATCCTGACAACCAGATCTTATCTACTATGCACTACTTATAACTAAGCAACAGGGTTACCCAGAGCAGCCACTACAGGTAAGCAGAGGCTGGTATCATGGGCGTAACTAGTTATTCATAGGCCCCAAAGCAAAAGTCTGAAAGGGACCCCTTTTTAGCAACTGATGGTGATAATTGTATGTAAAACATATTACTTAGACAGTAAAGATGGGCCCCCTTCAGCTCTGGGCCCCATAACAGCTGCACCCCTTACACGTATGAATGGAGGTCACAAGCAGGCGGGCCTGTGTGGCCACAGCAGATGGGCTTGTGTGGTAAAAATGCCAGGCCCGATTTTTGCCTGTATGTATTGGGTACACTCTTGGTGACACAAAAATACAGGGACTGCCTGATGAGTATTGGGTACATTCTCTGTGACACATCATTTTAGGGGCTGCCTGGTGTGTATTGGGTACACTCTCTGTGACACATAATTACAGGGGCTACCCTGTGTGTATTGGGTACACTCCCTGAAACACATAATTACATTGGGTGCCCTGTGTGTGTTGGGTACACTCTCTATGACACATAATTACAGGGGTGCCCTGTGTGTATTGGGTACACTCTCGGAAACACAAAAATACAGGGGCTGCCTGATGTGTATTGGGTACACTCTCTGTGACACATAGGGGGAAATTTACTAAAGGAGGAAATTTGTAAAAAAATAGGTGTATTTGTATCCAGAAATACACTTATTTTTGACATTTACTATCCCTAAAATATGGCAATTCGTATTCGTATTGATGTGCTATCAATACAAATACGAACTGCCGTATTTTCATGATAGTAAATGTAAAAAATAAGTCTATTTCTGGATACAAATAAACCTATTTTTTACAAATTTCCTTTAGTAAATTTCCCCCATAATTTCAGTGGCTGCCTGGTGTGTATTGGGTACACTCTCTGTGACACATTATTACAGGGGGTGCCCTGTGTGTTAGGGGTACACTCTCTGACACATAACTTTTTTTTATATCACTACAGACAAATTATGGAGACCAAGCCCTTGGAGGATAAAATAGGGAAATATCAAGATCCACTTCCTCCTAGTGCTGCCACTAGTCATGATATACTGTAGATGATGAAACGCCATCAATGTTGTCTGCCAATATCATAGTAGATGGAATGTCAAATTTAAAAAGCCAAAGTTCAGTAAATCCCCCCCCCCCACAATTTTCTTTTAAAATTCATCTGAGGAGAAACGTAAACTTTGCCAATATGCCATTTATGATACATAGTGACAAGGAATGGCTAAGGCCCTGGCCTTTGTTAATGACTAGTAGTTCAGCTTCACATGACAATGGAAGCCCTCCTCCTTCTCACAAAAAATTAGTGCATACTAAGATGGTATCTTAAATCCCCAAGGAGAGACCAAGTGTGTTGCTGGTTGTAATGCCTGAATTCCCAACACTAGATGGGAAGAGGTGGCTCCTTCCACAATTTGCATGCCCTAATCAAGTGCTGGAAAGAGTATACCCACAGTCCAGTTCCTGATATTGATATTGAAGGTGTCACTGTTGCACACCGGGAGGACGATATAGATGTACCTTGTTCTGAGGAAGATATTAATGTAGGGGACACTGAGGAGGACCTTGATGGGGTGGATTCTTATAGGGATGTGGTTTATTTAAATCAGGCACTGGGCGAGACAGTTGTTGGCCCGTGGGGTAGAAAAAAGGCCATCAACATGCCTAGGCAGAGGACCAAAAGATCTAAGTCATACTGTATATTTGGAATTATTTCTACCCCAATCCAGACAACAACTGTGTTGACATACTGTATGTACCCTCTGTGAAGGAAAAATTAATAGTGGTAAGGATGTTAACCACCTGGGAATATAATCCTTATTATGTTGCCTGCAGGACGTTCATAAGTCACTATCAAGTTCTGACACTTTGGCTAAGACCGTAAGCAGACCAGTTACAGAAAAATCCCTTTGTCCTCCTGTTGATCTCCCATCCTCCCCATCTAGATTCCACTTCTCCAGGCAGGAGATACCCAGGATACCCAGGATGTAAAGAGACGTCAGAGTCCTGAGAAATGTGGTTGTATCCACTGTCGACCTGACCACAGACATGTGGACAAGCGGTACAGGTCAAACTAAGGACTATATGACTGTGAAAGCCCACTGGGTAGATGTATCTCAGAAATGCCAGCTCTTTCAAAGGTTTCACTAAGAGGCACATCGATGACAACCTCCTAGAGAAACTGAGGGAAATCACAATGGCTTACCCTACTTAGACTCTTCGGGGTATTTATGGTATTTGACAACACCACCAACATTATCTGGGCATTACATCTGGGCCAATTCCAGCATGTCCCGTGTTTTACCCACATAAAAAATTTGGTGGTGCAGTATTTCCCGGCAATTTATATGTTTAAAAGAATAGCTCTAAGACACCGGCGCATGTGACTATTTTAATAATGCATGATACGTTTTTCTCAAAAGAATATAACTTTTTCACAGCTTTTTTTTATGCAGTATACAAAGAAAAATAAAAAATTATTATACAGCCTCGAGGGTGGCAGCCCAATTTCCTATATGCCGACTTGGTTGATCGGATAGAGATTATTATTTGTTTTTTTTTTGGGGGGGGGGGGAAACAGTTGCCTGATAGTGTTTAACTTCAAATATGACCACAGAGATGGAATAAGCTCAATATAAAAAATATATTTAATTTTCACATTCAACACATAAAAGATGAAAAATATATATTAAAAAAAATATACGGGTATGTCCGGTAGGAACACAGCAATAAGAAGGAAGGGGGATAGGATGGGGGAACACTAGGTTGAAAGACTCCACACTCCGGCACTCCACACAAATTCAGTCCACTGGCGGGTGCCTGAACTACACAGCAGTGTTAATATAGGAAATAAAGAATGCAGCACTCCAGTGCAATAATTCAAACTTCTTTTAGTGAAAATAGTGGCATAAACATCATGCAATGTTTCAACACCCTTGTGTCGTCATCAGGCTCTCAATAAAACCAAACAGAAACTGACCTTAAGTACCCTAGGATGCTGCCCTGTGCGCGGGAAATCCCTCTCGCCCCAGGCAGTGGCAACCTCAGTGACATCATCAAAAAGGAGCCCGCTAGTAGCGTAGCAGCAGGAAGTGTACCACCGGGTTGTCAGGGTAACCACGCGTATGCGGCAAGCCACCGACATGATGTCATGAACCATGGCAACCCGCTTTGTATATAGTAACAGTACTTTACTGCTGTGCATACACCTATAAACATGTGCTTAATATAAACAAAACTCTAAGTAAAACATAGTCAGATGAACAAAATAAAGGATATATAATCAAGTCACGAACATTATGGTATGATAATCTTGGCTTAATATTGGAATCACATGGATTACCTATATCTCATAGACTACTCAAATCTCTTAATTTCAATTAATACTTGTCAACCATAAATCACGAGATCTGAAGCAACATATACTACAAAAGAGGAAACAAAAAAAACAAAAAACAACCAACCAGACATACATCGCATACAGTAGTAAAGTTAGAGAAACAAGGTTCAGCACATTAAAGTAACATTTGTACATTGTAGACCTACAGTATGGGTACCTAATCAGCAAATATTATAAGATCATAAACACCATCAGCACTAAATTAATGTATTTAGTCCTGCAGATTCGTTCAACCATTTAGGGCTAATGGTGTCCAACCTCATTATACAGTGAGCCTCCTTCTGCAATAAACGCAAACTTCTATTGCCACCCCGTAATGAGGCTGGTACATGATCCAGCATGCGGTAATGAATTGAGGCAACATTGTGGCGGGCCACTAAAAAGTGGCGAGCCACTGGCTGCTCACTTTTACCTGTACTAATGGCTGCCTTAATTTATGCGCAGCCATGTGTTCTTTGAAAGCTCGTTCGGTCTTACCTATATAAGATTTATAGATCGTAAATTTTGTATTACAGGTTAATGTGTACCGGATAGTGAGTAGCCTGCCTGTGTGTGGATGATAAAATGTTGGTCCAGGTATTAAGTACTGGTAGGTGACGCAAGTACAATGTACACATCCTAATTTTTTACCGGCATTTTCAGGTACTGGAGGTTCAATAGAGGTTTTAACGATAGTGTCTCGCAGGCTTCTGCCCCGTTTAAAGCATGACATCAAGCTGGTATCTGTCAGCTTAAGCTCTTAATTTATTTTTGGATATTACCCATGCTTTATGTATATATTTATACGATTAGTGCCTGAGTAGAATTTCTCTCTATTTCTTGAAATGTGACAGGTGCATGCAGGAGATGCTTGCGGTGTCTGCAAAACTTCAGGCCACTTTTGCCATTCTGCTACTGCCTGCCAAAGACTGGAGCACCAACAAACCCTCCTGAACCTGCCCCGCAATCACCATAAACAAGTAGTAGTGACACAGTAGAACTCCACCCTCTATATGCTGCAGATGATGGAGTAGCAGCAGAAGGCCATTCAAGCCTATGACATTGGCAAAGGAGGGGGGATGCCCCTGACTCAAGCACAGTGGAGAATGATTTCCTTGTTGTTCCAGGTTCTTCAACCCTTTGAACTTTTAACGTCATTTCAGACACTGGCAGCTTGAGTAAGGTCATTCTCCTCATCAGGTTGTTGCAGAAGCAGCTGGTGAAAGTGAAGGAGGAGCTAAATCAGAGTGGTTCTACAAAAGTATGTAGGTCTTGTTGATGAAGCCCTTCATTTACTTTGCCAGAAGTGTGGTCAATATGTTGAAATCAGACCACTACATTTTGGCCACCATACTCGATCCTAGTTGTGTCTCTGTTTCTGGCAGACACAAGTCTACTGCAGCGCAAAGACCTACAGTACTGATCAGCTCCTCCCACAACTGTGGCTGCGAGGAAACAACTAAGATTTCCTCACTGGTTGACTAACAGTGATGCAGGGCAGACAGGAGTGAGTTTGGACATCCGGTCCGGACTAAAAGACCTGCCAACAAATGCTGCATTTTCACTATATATGATGCTTGCACCATTAAAAAAAATGTTGGAGGATTACATTGGTGACAGCATCCAAGTGGGCATGTCAGACAGTCCGTCTTGTACTCTCAGGAAAAAGAGACAATTTGGAGGCCCCTGTTTCAACTGGCTCTATTTTACCTGAGTGGATTTCCCTCCAGTGTGTACTCTGAAAGAGTTTTTAGTGAAGCAGGGAACCTGGTCAGTGAGCGGCATAAGAGATTGCTTCCACTAAATGTGGAGAAGATGATATTCATCAAAATGAACGATCAATTCTTCAACGAAGACCAACAATTGCCTCCAGAGAGTACAGAGGGACCTGTGATGGTGGAGTCCAGCATGGATGAATTAATCAAAGGGATATTGGATATGGTTCACTTGTGCTGTATAATGTATAAAAGCACCTTTACATATTGTTTGAAGAAATTTTTTAAATGAAAATTTAAAAGAGCACTTGTATGTAAGCTATCAAAAGGGAAAGAAGTAAATAAAATAATACATTTGAAAAATAAACACAAACAAAATTAAATAAAAAATAAATAAATAAATACAATGGCACAATGTTACAGCTCTTTTTGAAAACCTGGGAGTCCTTTCTTATATTACTCTCCACATTATCTTCTGCAGTTGTGAACATCAATTTTTACTGTTCCTCTTTCTCCTTTTTTGCCTACTCCTATGTCACAGTGACATCTCTCACACCTGCTCGTATTTTACCACTTCTCAGAATATGAAGAAAAGTCTTAAAAAATGGAGGTTGTATGATTCGACAGCAAATCATAATTTTTCCAGGAATCATGTTTTTTTAGTAATCGTCTTTTTCATGAAGCATCATCTTTTTTTCAGTAATCAACTTAACTTTTTTAAGAAGCATCTTTTTTGAAAAGCATCATTTTTTTGCCACAGTGGTGGAACTATCGGCAGTGCAGGTGGTGCTACGCACCAGGGCCCATGGAGTTAAAGGGGCCCACAGTGCCTGTCAGCTATCTTAATTATTATTATTTTTTTATCTTAAAGTAGTGCACTGGGCCACTGGGGGGAGGACGGACCACAGACAGGATGATCAGTAATTGGATGCAGCCCCAGCAACTGCATCCATGCCAGGGGGTGGTCTTGTCAGAGCCTAGCAACAGGCAGCCAATCGCGATGCTGCCTTTTGCTGTATAGGGGCTCAGAAGACACTGCTCTCAGACAGAAAGTGAATCGAGCAGTGAGGAGGATCAGCGCATAAAGAAGAGTTATGTAATATAAGGGATGGGGTGCCTTTTGAAATGTTATTTGATGAGGCTGGGGCCATTACTAGGCTGTAGTCCCCCCCCCCCACAGCCAGTGTCGTTATGCGATATGCAGCACCGGGTCACCGCTGCACTGTATGCGTACACCTGACAGCCATGAAGGATGCTCTGCCTGTCTCCTGACTGTCAGGGTGTCTGACTGCTGTGTCCTGCATGGGGTCAGGGCTTAGCGGGTTTGTGTGTGTGTCCTGGTGGTGGAAGGGTCACGCTCGTAGTGTACGGTGTGTATTGCTCAGTGTCTGTCTGGCTGTTGGGAGCCCAATTCCCCTTCTCCCCTTCCTATCTACTGTCTAATTATGCATAATGCACATTGCATAAAGGTCCTCCCCCCAAACAATGAGCTGATGCTAATGCAGCATAGTAATGCTGCTGAAACCTTTGTAAGAGGTGGGGGGAAGAAGAAGCATGTAGCTGTTCCACTGGACCAGGGACTACACAGACCCCCCAAGTCACCCGCTCCTTGTCTGCAGCAATAGTATTGGGTTTAGTGCTGGCTGCGGTTAGAAGTGGCAACGATGCCAGGCTAGGAGTGGTGGCTAACTCTAATGGCACCCTAAGGCTGAATTCAGTCCCCTGGCCGATGTTGGGGGTCTGCACATGTGCAAACCTCCTGTGCGAACGTCTTTTGGTGAGTTTCACACTCACCAAGGTATTTGTACAGTGAGGAGAGGGCAGGTTGCTGGAACAGGGAAATGCCCTGTTCCAGCAACCTGCCCTCTCCTCACTGTACAAATACCTTGCACCTTTGCACCTGGGCCCACAACTCACTAGTTCCGCCTCTGCCTTGTTGTATCTCATAATGTGAATTGTCATAAAAAATGGAGGTTGTATAATTCAGATAACTTGATGAGCTTTTCCAGGAGGCACAACCTGGCGCTGAAATACTGTAAGGGTTCATTAAGCTTTTTCCTTTGCATAATGTGCTCTTTAGGACCTTGTATTCAAAAATGCCATCATGTCTGCCACTGCAGTGCCACAAATTAATACTCTAGGTACACAACACTGAAGGCAGTCAGGGATCAGAGGATAAGGAAGACATCAGTAGAGCCATTTTGTGCAGGGAGAGGTTAATTGCCAGACTGTTTTGTGCGGGCCCAAACAAACCAATCATTTCAGCTACAGTCCTGTGGCAAACCCTGGTGCTGTAAAGATTGGTTTGTTACAGTGTACATGACTGGGCAGTCATTTCAAAATATTCAGCAGCCGCATATATGAAAAACTTAATATTCAATGATTTCTATAGCTTTCAATTTTTTGCCTATATAATTAGTTTAGACTCACTAATAATAGTGGTGAATTAATTCTACAGGCAAAAAATTTAAAGCTACAGTATAGAAATCTTTGAATATTAAGTTTTTCATATATATTTTATATGTTTTATAAATATTGCTCCTAAACTGTACACATATATACCGTTTATTATTATTTTGTATTTTTCATTTATAGGTGGTCGCCTAACTTATAAGTATTTTAGTGTATAAAAATAAATTGTATATGAAATATTTCCTTTGAAACAGTCTCCATTCTTATTGCTGTGCATGAATCTTCATCCATGGTGTATTAGATATCGGTTTGTATATATTAGCGCAGTTTTCACATTCCCTCTTGGGTAATTAATATCACTTTGTTCAAGCTCCGAGTCCAGGATTAATCCTGGTCCCGGGCCTGACACTCATTTGCACTGGCACTAGTGCATTTAGAAAGCTGCTGCTTACTAATACCTTGACATATTGAATATTACAATTTTTTAATTAGTAGGTATACAGTATTAGCACCTAAATCCACCACTGGCTTTCAGTGGTTGAATATTTGCTACGTCTTTTCCTGTTGTTTATCAGTCAGACTGCTGGTGTGGACTCATCATGCCGCCACCGACATCCAGGCCCAAGTTCCCTGTGGTCTTGATGTGACAGCTGTATCCAGGTGGTGCTTTCACTATGCAGCTATGCAGGCCATCTGTCCAGAATGCTTCCTGCCAGAATTCAACACGCTCCCTTTTTCTCCAAAGCAGTAGCATGGGCAGCGCCATCTTGTCCACTATCTTGTCCACTATCATGTGACTCAGAATCATCCAATATTAGACAGCTGATTACTGAAGCCAATCAGATATCACAGCTCTGTGTGGGAGCTTGGACCCTGCACTCCTCAGTGTACTGTACATGCTAGCCTGTTGCCACTCTCCTGTGCAGATATCTGACCATCAATACCATTGGTCATCAGATTTATCTCTTACCGATAACCATCAATAAAATAAGTCTTCTGACCTACCTAACATTGATAACTATAAATAATCTGGCCTGTAAACCAGTACAATCAGTACCAGCAGATCCAGCTCACCATTGGTCCCAGCTGATCCTGCTCACCATCAGTCCAAGCTGCTCAACATCAATTTCAGCCAATCCACCTATTCAGTTCTAGCTGATTCTCCTAAAAAATGGTCCCAGACAATTTTCCTCATCATCGATTCCAGTTGATCCTGTTATGCCAATTGTATCTGGCTAAATACTGAAGCAAAGTTCCTTTTCAAACTCTTGTTTTACTTTTTATACTTTAGTTATTGTTCTTGTGCCACCCAATAAACTCTGGTAGGGGTTGGGTGACCTGGCTGTGGGGCAAAGTCTAAAACTCCTTGCAGGGTTCCCTGGTGAAAACCACCATCAACTTAGACCTGCTTTGAGTTCAACACCTCCTTGGGTAAGTTTAGTTTATGCTGGTTCTATTTTATTTCAATCAGATTCCATTACTGCTATTTTATTATCTTTTGCATTTGGAAGAACTAATGTATATTAACCCTCAACATCTCCATGAAAGATGTGCAAAATAACTGCTAAAAATGCCAACATCTCTGTCAGGGATGTACAAGATATCCGGTAAAGATGCTAGCATCACTCACATTTGTAATATACATTCAAATAAAAAATGTTGTGTAAAAAAGATTAAGGGTGATATTTAATAGGGTGAGAGATTCAAAAAATGAGAGATTTTGTAAGTAATCTCCAGTTTTTTAAAGCGGCAATCATTTATACTTTAAAACAAATTTGATTTTGACAGTAGCATGAGTTTGTCCCAGTTGCCCGGAGGTAATAGAAATATTGGTGTACCCCAAATAGCTCAATCAGTAAGTTGTCTGTCTCCAGTAAGAAAGTTCTAATACAGGGTGTTACAATTGCAAAAGTGATGTTAGGAGATTGAGTCAGCCACAGAAGCGATATTGATGGCTTTCAATTAACTGATTCAAACTCGCAGGGTAGGAGAGGTGCCCCCTTGGGAGCAGGAGCCCGGTGGTAGATGACTCCATTGTCTCCCAGAGTTCTGCCTCTGGATGTTGAAGTGTAAATTATTGCTGCTTTAAAAACACTGGAGATTTCTTACCAAATCTCTCACTTTCTGAATCTCTCACCCTATATTTCCTATATAAGGTAAACATTACAGGTCATTATGATGAATACAAATGATTGGTTGGCAATTTTTACATCAATTTTGACAAATTCACTTGGCATTCAAAGGGATTAACCTCCACATAGTTAATCTACAGTACCACTCTTTTAGTATTTTAGTGTTTTAGTGTTAGTGACAGTGGAGCAGATCTATTAAGCTCAGTGAAGTGATAATCGGCCTGGTACTTTATCAATGGCCAATCAGCTCCTAACTGTGAAGTTACAGGCTTGGTTTGAAAAATGACAGGTAGGGGCTGATTGGCTGGTAATAAAGACCAGACACATTATCACTTCACAGAGTTTAATAAATCTACCCCAGTGTGACTTAATAACAAGGAGCTCTTAAGTTGAGTTTATGACTTTTGAAGAAAACAGGAGCAGTTAGGAGATGTTGGGCTTCAAAGAGGAGGGATGCTACAAGTTGTAATAAAAAAGAGCAATGATATGTAAGTGCTGCCAACAGCACCACCACCTAGACTGCAGTGAAATGTCCAAGGCACACTTTGCACCATCCTTGTTATGGCCCTGGCTATAAGATTTTGGTCAGACACAAAGTAAATGAGAGGAATATTGTGTTGCATCTCAAAATACTTAATTCAATATTCTTACTAAAAAGTGTTTGTAAAGATTAAAAGTAATTAAAGGATTAGAAGGGTCCAACAATGTTTGTGATCAGCACCTGTAAAAAAACAAATGATAACACATAAAACATATTTGAACCTTTTATCATAATATCATAATAACAATGTGTTCAACTGTCGAAACCCCATAAGGAAATATGTAGCAGAAAGAACAGAGCTCTATTACTGTTTATGAGGTGAGTGCTGGTTACAAGTGTCAGTGGGGAGTAAATTCTAAAAAGGCCCTGTGACTGTGTGGAAACTTTTCATCTTTGATAATAAGACTTTTCCCAGCAAAAAACATGTATCATTGGTGTTGCTACAGGGAGACTCATGTATACTGGTATTCACTATACATGACATTGGTGCCTAGAGATAAATCAGTTTGATATTACAGTATATATGCTTTTAGGTATATTTAAATGTTAACTGATTTTAGAATACTTTTCTAAATTCTTAAAATAATGTCTTTGGGGACAGGGGCACTAAGGTGATTTGCTTTGGATGCCTGTGGCAGGATGGACATCTTCCACAACTGAAAATGGTGATAGCCATTCATCGCTAAGGGAAGAACGACAGTCATAAGGCCTGATTCAGACCTGTGCACTATGCTGCGTGTGAATGCAGCATAGTGAACAGGTATATGCCGCCCGCCACATGGCTGAATGCCCGTTCCCCTGCTCTGCACAAATCCCCTTGGTAGCATGCAAGGGGATGAGTACACTAAGGAATCCCCTCGCATGCGGCTGCACAGCTGAAAAATCATTTGACGATCGCTCACCTATGAATTATTTTTCTGCCGTACGCTAACGTCAGTCTAGACTGACTTTTATTACGCCCAAAGATCGCCAAATTTTCAAGCAGGCACTTACACGCCTTTGACTGCAGGGGAACACCCAGCATTATTATGGCAAAATGCTGGGAATTCCCCTGCTGCCGCCCCCTACCTGCCCCCTGCCTTCCCCTCCTCAAGCGAATGGCCTGGTGAGTGTGAAACTCACCAAAGCAGTCCACTCCCGGGGTTTAGGCATGAACATGAATAGCTAAGGCATATTGGATGCACTAAGCTTCAAAAGTGATAAAATGGATAGTGATAAACTACCTATCAGCTCCTGCCTGACATTTTTCAAACACCTTTTGTGACATGGCAGGTAGCAGCTGATTGGCTGGCTTTTTATCACTCTTCATTTGATCCTTTTTGAAGATTAGTGCATCTGGACCATAAACCTGCTTATATCTGTCAGTCAGGTGGTGAGACAGGAGTGTCTGCTGGCAGAGCTGGCCCTAGCCAATTTAATGCCCTAGGGAATAGCTTGGCTGGTGCCCCCCAGCAACACCACTAGTTCCACCTCTAACCAAGCATCCATCCCCAGCAAAGCATCCATAACCTAGCACTATGGGTCACTATGTAATTTTTTATTTAAATATGGGTCACTAAGAGCTTTGTAATATCATTATGGGTCACTACACGCTGTGACCCATATTCACATTACACAATGCGTAGTGACCCATAGTCACATTACAAAGCACATTACACAGCATAGAGTGACCCATAGTCACATTACACAGCTTGTAGTGATCCATATTCACATTACACAGTGCGTACTGACCCATAGTCACATTGCACAGCTCATAGTGGCGCATATTCACATTAAAAAGCACATAGTGACCCATAGTCACATTACACAGCATATAGTGACTCATATTAATATTACACAGCACGCAGTGACCCACGTTCACATTACACAGTGTATAGTGGTGCTTGCCTGGTGCTGGCTTACTGGTGGCGGTGAGTGCTACTGGGTCTGAGAGCGGAGTGAGCTGTTCTTTGTGTGAAGTGGTGGTGGCACCAGTCAGACGTCCACCGCTGTGGAGCTTTGCAGTCACTCTTGCAAAATGATGATTTCATCATCTCGCCTGTCAGCAACTTGCTCCTGGGGGACGGGCATCAGACTGCATCCCGCAGAACCCACCGTGGCAGCCACTGCCGGCAGCAGAGCCGGCCTTATCCAATTTGATGCAATAGGCAAGATTTTTGTTGGCGCCCCCTAACAGATTATACCACCACCAAGTATTCAACTGACCCCCCCCACACACACACAAACACACACACACCGTTACCACCTCGCTGGGTTTTTACAGTGAGGTGGAAGTGTTGAGTGGGGCTGTGAAATGGCGAGGCTCACCTCTATATGCAGCGGGCTCGCTGTATTTTTGACGAGCCTCGTCGTTTTAGGGAATCCTTGCCGCACCTATGACGGGCAGCAGTTACAGCAGTGGCTGCAGTACCAGAGCCCCAGGCATATGCAAATCTAGAAATATGGTAATGGGTGTATCCAAATACAGGAACAGGTTGAACCCTTGCACGGCGAAAAGGGGGCATGGTATTACACATTAGACCACACACTGTAATGCCCATTACACATTTTAGCAAACTCCATAATTACCCATTACACATAAAGGCACATGCCATAATGACAATTACACATAAAGCCTCACACCATAATGCCCACTAAACATTGTGCCACACATCATAATGCCCATTACATACTATAAAACTACATAATGCCCATTAAATAATTGACAAATAAGTGCCGCTTACCTACATGCTCATTGCTAGGGGGTTCTTTCTTGATGCCAGGGGCTTCATGCTCGATGCCAATGGGGCTTCATGCTTGATGCCAAGGGGGCTTCATGCTTATTGCCAATGGGGAATACAGGCTTGTTGCCAAGAGGGAGTTAAATGTTCATTGGAAAGGGGGAGTGAAATTTCTCATTGCCAGGGGGGTGATGGATTGCTCATTGTAAAGGGGTAATACATGCTTGTTGCCAAGAGGGAGTGAATTGCTTGTTGCCAAGGGGCAATAAATGCTTGTTGTCAACAGGGAGTGAATTGCTCGTTGCCAAGCGGGGTTGCTCATTGCCAAGGGGGAATACTTGTTTCTTGCCAAGATGGAGTGAATTGCTCGTTGACGAAGGAGAGGGAATTGCTCATTGCCAAGGGGGAGGGAATTGCTCATTGCCAAGGGGGAGGGAATTGCTTGTTGCCAAGGGGGAGTGAAACCGAGTTTGACAGCAGCTGGCCTCTCCCAATTTAAAGAAATGACAGCCGGGCAGAGAGATCTGTGCGCTGCCCGGCTGTATAGTTTAAGCAGGTCCATCGGTTTCTTCAATTCTCCCGCAGGACCGCAAGCCAATAGGTGGCCTCTCCTGATTGGCTGCTGGACCACTAGCTCCTATTGGTTCATGGTCCAGTGGGAGAATTGAAGATATCGATGGACCTGCTTAAATTATACAGCTGGGCAGTGCACAGATCTCTCTGCCTTGCTGTCATTTCTTTAAAGTGTGTGCAGCCGCCGGTCTAATGGGTGGTAAAGTGCACCAACACCCCCAGACCACCCCAGCCCTTAAATTCACCCCGGGAAAGCTGCAGCCCCTAGGCATAGGCTGCCACCCAAGGTAATTGCCTAATATGCCTATGCCTAGTGCCGGCTCTGGCGCTGATCGGCGGGACCTTATATAGGTTCCAAAACCATTTGTGAATCCGAAAACAGGATGATGATGATGATGATGTTCTGCCTCAATCTGGGATCTGAGTCTGGTGGGAAAGCCAGAGCCAGATTCAGATCCCGCATTGTATCGGGAAGTTCGGGGGGCTCGGATCTCGGAGATCCAAACCCGCTCAACCCTAATCTTTATACAACTTATATAAAAAGTACAAAAAATTAAAAAAATATAATCAATGCTGGTCATAACATTTAACTTGTGTTAAGAAGAATCCCCTCTCCTGCAGTTCACTATTTAGTTGTAGCACCACAAGTGTCAAGCAACCTCTCCTATAAGCATCTACAGTATGCACTGTATTGTTGCAGACAACTCTGGGACAATATGCTTGTTTATGTTAGGCTGCGTAAGTATTTTGCTCATAATCATTGTGTTGTTTCACACTTTCGATGTGGCTCTATTCTCCATGACCTCTCAACCCATATAGTGCTGAAATATTAAAACAATTTGTTTTGGAGTTTGAAAAGAAAAATCCAGTGATATCAATTTATCATATGTTATATGAAGTTACCAGGAATGTCCATTTTACTCAGTGGTGTAGCATGAAGCCATAGCACCCGGAGCAAGCTCATGTCATGGCGCCCACCCCCCCCCTCCCCTCCATATTTTCATACGTGGTGCTGGCGCCCAGGGGTAAACGCAGTACTTTTATAGTGGGGTTTCCATATGTATGTGTGTAATATATATATATATATATATATATATATATATATATATATATATATATATATATATATATATATATATATATATATATATATATATATATGGGGAACAGACTCTCTTGTCGCGCCACTAATTCTGGTGTATACTTTAATTGGGGCTGCCGGACTCACATAAACCCCTGTTGGATGGGGACAAGAAGAATGTGGATAGCAATTGTGGGTTGGCGCCCCTTTGTGTGATCTTCAATAATTAGATCAATGTAGCCTTTAAATGGAATTCCAAGATACAAGCAAGTAAAGTCCAAAGTTCAATATAAATTTATTAAAATGTCTTTGATTCCACACTACAGTGGTGGTCGAATCAGACCATAAAAAGTTCAGTGGTATATTTCATAACAGCACTTAAAAACGATCCCAACGCGTTTCGTCCCCACACGGGACTTCATCAGGGGTTCGCTATAAATACAAACATACATATATTCTTTGTTTAATATTTCATATGATAATTTAGACATCAGTTACATTAAAGAAAAAATTCAGAGGACTTTACACAAAAAGCATTTAAACAATATTGTAGGCAAAAATTGTTTTTCATTAGCAATACAATGTTTTGATGAAAAGATGGAGAGCAACAGGTGATGAAACGAAGAAAGAGAACAAACGAGAGAATAATAAGAGTCTTAGTTCCCATAAGTTTAAGGGAGAACATGAACCAGGTAAGTGTTATGTTAAAACACTTGTCCCGTGTGGGGACGAAACGCGTTGGGATCGTTTTTAAGTGCTGTTATGAAATATACCACTGAACTTTTTATGGTCTGATTCGACCACCACTGTAGTGTACATGCTTGGCTCTTTGGCTGTACTGTCATGCTGCTTCAATATGGAATAAGCTGCCTATGCCTGTTGTACGGATGAGTACTTTATTCATGTTCTATTAAATACTGCTTTTGAATATTTAGTGGATGTGCTGGTCCCATCTTTTGCACTTTCAGTGCAATTGGAGAGTGACTGACTATATATATATATATATATATATATAGACAGGGTGGGATAGTACGGCACTCACGCGGACTTCAAATAACGTTCGAGGCGTCTCCTGACGAAGTCCAATGACGAAACGCGTTGGGGCGTTTCCAACTGATGCACTTGATCACTGGCTTTCCATCTGTTACCTGCTGGTTATCGTCCGCTGCTTACCACTGTAAAGGATTGGTCCCCGCTGCCGCTACATCTGTACTGGGGTGACCGCCGCTGCTGATACACTCAAGTCGGAGTGACTGGTGTCCCCAGTGCCCGCCCCGCTACCTACTGAGAGACCTGCCGTTGCATATACATCTGTGTTGGATCGACTGGTGTCCCCAGTGCCCGCACTGCAGCGCGCTCTAGGAGCGGTGATTATGTTTAAGCTTTATGCGGTTTTATTCTATTTGTTATGTATGTGAGCTTTCATTTATGTGCTTTCAGTAAAATCTGATAATTTCTTGCTCATGCTGTGCATTCCTTCTTATTCCTATTTCCACATGCTATCTATTTGGGGCTTGACTAGCCCATGGGAGTGAGCTGCACCATAATTTAATACGTGGACGTCCAGCTAGTTATTTATATATGACATTGCGCAGAATCTTGAGTTTGTATATATATATATATATATATATATATATATATATATATATATATATATAAACACGCACACATATTTATAATACATATAATACAGAGGAATGATCTGTCTAACCCTAACCCTCCCACCTGCAAGCTATCCCTCCCTAACTGCTAGTACATAACCCTAATGCCTCACTGTCTAATCCCTAACCCCCCTCTTTTAAGTTCCTAAACCCCCTCTCCCCACATCCTAGATCCAAGATCATATTAGACACATACACAACACACCAGACATACACACAAGACACACAGAATGATGCATACATAACACACATACACACAACATACATACATACATACATACATACATACATACATACATACATACATACATACATACATACACAGAACACTTATATGATACACACATCATATACATACATACATACATAGCTAACAAATATACATACACAAACAACATAAACAAAGCACATACCAGCAGATGAGGACAGGATGAGATCTGGATTCTGTAGCTGCTGCTCAGTACTGTAGCTCTCTCTCTGCTGTGTCACCCGGAAATGAACTCTGCAGAGAGGAGCAGTCAGCTGTTCTCTCACAGAGTATATGTGCCGCGCAGGTGTCCCCGGCCTGTCTCCTCTGGGGGGGGGGGAATAAGAGGCAGGGGGGCTTGGGGTGAGTGCCCCTGGGCTCCCCCTTAATCCATGTCTGGAGGGCAGCTACAGCCAGTGTTATAATAGACACTGAGCTAGCACTGGTTTTCATCGCAGCTCACCAACAAGTGAAGTCAGTAAGCTCAGCCCGGCTACTGCCTGTCACTGCTCTGCATCAGGTGGTTTGGTAAAGGAAGCCACCTGATGCGGAAGCGCTGACAGCCGGACAGTCAGCAGTAGCCCGGCTGAGTTTAGATGATTTGCGGGTAAGCTGCGATGAAAGCCAGCGCTAGTTCAGTGTCTAGTATAACACTGACTGGCTGCGCTGAGTTTAAGGAAGGACAGAATGGGGGTGTCAGGGGGCTGCAGGCAGCCTCAACATGAATTGAAACCCCCCGCCGGCTCCACCTTAGCTACGCTTCTGATTTTACTTAGCAAAGAGTACATGTACAGTATGTGATAAATCAGAAATCCCATTCCATGCATTTCTAATAGATCCATGAGAAGATGGATCAAATTGTAAATGACATTATACAGTATCCATGATTTAAAAAAGTATCTGGTGACACAAAAGGTATCAGTGAATAGTGAAGAAAATCCAATTCAAGCTAAAATGCTGTAATTTCTAATTCTCAAATAAAGCATTTGGATTTTAAACCTTTATTTGAACAACTAGAGAAATGGGTTTGCTGGTAATTTTCTGGGATTTCTGTAAGTATAAAACTATAACTATGGGATCTATGTATTAAGCATTGTAGAGATACAGTAAAGAGGACAGAGATAATGGGGCAGATTTATTAAGCCTTGTAAAGTGATAAAGTGGCCAGGGAGAAATCCCCAGTCACTCAGCTCACAACTTTCAGTTTATGGGCTGGGTTTGAAAAAAATGACAGTCAGGGTCTGATTCGTTGGTGCATTATGAACGGTCACTTTATAACTTCACCAGGCATAATAATGTAAACCTGCCCCAAGGTGCCAGCCAACCAGCTCTTAATTGTTATTTCTTTAAACTTAGACAGTAGGATGGCAGTTAGGGGCTGATTGTTAAGTACACTTTATCTGCCTCCAAGGCTTAGAACATACACTCATATATTTATTTCCATTTTTTCATACCATTTTATTTGGTGCCTGTGCAACAAAAATCTACTGTATTTCCACATGCTGCAAGGCTGCCTAGTAGTGTAAGACTAAAAATAAGACACAAGCAATAACCTTTATAAAGGGAGAGGGATGTAGAGTACTAGAATTTGAGTGGGGTTGAACGTTAGAAGTTTAAAGTTCAAGTTGAATGTCAAGAGTAGAAAAGTCAAGTGTAATGACCGTGCATGTTTCAGCTTTCAGTAAAAGTGGATTTTAGAGTGCAGATAAGCCTGTATTATACAGTAGGTTTAGGTTTTCTCAAAACATTATTGTAAAGGCAAAAACAATCTGATTTCTTCCTTACTTTTTATTGATGCTCTAAACTTGACTAATTTCTCACCAATATCTCATTAGTTTCAGAATCTAGCACCCCATCACATTTGGCCTGGGGTGTATTATGTAATGCACAAGACAGGACAAATAAAATTTCTGATTTATAAATGTACAGTATAAAAAACATTTCCACTTATAAAAATACTTTTCCTAAGGTGCAAAAAATCAAGTCCTAAATACACCATCTCCTTTGCTTACTTCTAACAGTGTTATGGTGCCAGAAACTTGTTAATGCCAAAACAGAACATTGTGAAGTTCAATTTGTAGAGGTGCCCACAATCTTAACACTTATTAAGGATTACTATGCAGACACTTAGCACAGTGAAAGCTCATACCATACCTTATGTCTTAGTTATGACACTCTTATGCTAAAAGGTAAAATCAAATTCAGTTCAGCTTCTCAATTTTCAGAGGTCATTTGTTACTATATCTTACTTTGAGATATGATGTATTGTCACCTATGAAATAACTCTGATCTAGTGACAGTAATGAGACAACTATGTATTAGCTTCATGCCTCAAAAAACTGTAATGCCCCCGGTGGATTCTTGACATTCTAAAATTGTTTGCAGTTTCCCTAAGCACTCAAAGCAGTTTCAAATAAATACATGAATAGGCTGACATTACAGACAGGCGTGTAATGCTATTTTCACTAAAACCTTGTTCCTGCGTTAACATTTCATTGAGTATATGTTCTGTATGAATATAATTATGATTATTACTTTTTTCCAGAACATTGCATTTATAATGATTGCATAGCTCCGGATTATAAGCCTTTAGTGCTCCAGCGTGAGCCTTAATTGAATATAGTGGTAGACAGCACATCTCTGCCGTGCAGAGCAGGGAGTGAGCAGGGGAGGCAGCGGGGGTGTAGGTGAGCAGGGCAGGGGAGCCGGTGGTGCACAGCTCCGGGTCTTTTGATCTCTCTGCAACTGGAGCTTGTGCTCCGCCCTCCCTATGCCCCTGGTCCTCTGTAAGGCTACGTAATATATCTAAGGACTATGGGGTAAATTTACTAAAATGGGAGTTCTATTGAATATGGACCGTTGCCCACAGCAACAAATCAGAATCATTACTTCTTTTTTTTATATTTTTTTTTATTATTGATTGAAGCATTTTACCTTTCATTACACACTTTTCTTGTTGGTACACTGTACAATAAATCCACCAATATTTACATCATTGGTCTTCAACATTCCACAATTTTAGTCGTTACTTTTTGGTAATATGTTCTAATACATATAGATCTATAATTCACACATTCCTTTGTTATGATGTACAGTAAAAGACACAGTTCATCCCCATATAAAAGAGAGAATATACACCCACAAAAGATTTTCCCTTGTCTATCATTCGATCTAACTGTTTATTGGGTTATTTTGTTGTGTTGTCCTAGTTTCATACCATAGCATCGACATTGAAACACTTTCCAAGTTGTAGTGGGCTGTATTCCGCTAAATCTTTCCCATATTTCAAACTATTGTTTACTTCTGAAGGGATGCCTTGACCCACTCCATCCAGAAAATATAGAGTAGATTCTCCCTAAATAGTTCCATTGTAGGGGCAAGCTTGTTTATCCACATAAGCATTATACTCTTACGTGCAGTTGCAGATATTGAGAGTATACAGTAGTAGAATTTTTTTCAATCCTTTTAATATTAAAATATCTTTTGGCAGTATTCCAAAAATGGGCCGCTCTGCAGTCAATGGCAGGGCCAAAACTAGGCGCCCAGGGCAAGGCATTTATTTGGGGCCTCCCCTAACAAAAAAAGTGCTGATTTTTTTCACTTGTCCCAGCCTGACCCAAATTCTCCACTGCCCCGGCCTGTTATTCTTGAACAGACACACAGAACACAGATTCCCCCCATGTCCCTCTCAGCAAATGTTTGCTCATCATTCCATCATCATTTTTTCATATATAACAGAATCCCTTTACTGCTGCAAACATATCAGGAGAATAGGTGGAGTAGCATGCAGTGATACTTGCTATGTAAATGGTGCAGACTCCCGAACACATGTAAAACAAATTCAGAATCAGCTTATGTCTCAACTGCTGCTTCAAAATGTTGTGTATAATGCTGTGTAGCCAGGGTTTACAGTCACCATGCGCCCCTCCTTTCACACTGGCACATGGTACTGCCTAGGCACTGTCTCTGTGCCAGATGGCACATGCCTGGGCATGTGTCAGAGCCCAGGGCACATGTGCTGCTCTCCAGGAACATGCCAACTGCACCATTTTCAAGGTGACTGCTGTTTTGTGCATTTGCCTGATGATTGCTACAGTGTTAATGGGCAGAATAGTCTTTGGGTGCAGGTGTTTGGGGTGGGCCTACACTTTTGGGACAAACAATCATAAAACATCCAGCATTTAAAACCATCAGGTACCACCTACTTGCCTACCCTCCCGTAAGGGTAGGCAAGCCTACAGCATGCACTGGATCCCCCGCATCTTAATACCCCACCAGACAAATACCAGCATTTAAGGTGTACATGGAGGGGGAGGGGCTAATATTATGTAAATCATGTAATTTTAGAATTTTTGATGATTAAGGGCTCTGTCCCGCCCCCTAAAGGCAGCTGAAAATCTCCTTTCCAGGGATCCTACTGGAAAGGAGAAATGAAATGACAGCAAGTACAATATGACCTACTGTGAGCTTTGTTGTTAGAGAGTGGATGGGCTTCTTTTTCGCAACAAGCAGGTAATATAACTACTGTATTGTAACGGCTAACTGGAAATTACCTGGATTTCCCTAACTTATTTCTAACACCTATACAATTTTCAAATTATCATTTACAGTTGTTTCTCCGTGTATTATTGGTAACTACTTCGGACACACAAGTGGCCCATTACAACATCTATATTTAAATACAATTGAGGTCTCTTATATGATCTATGGGCTTGAATCTGGTTCACTCGCAAAAGCAAATTCTCTCTCTAATGAAAAAACATGTGCACTGCAGGTGGGGCAGATGTAACATGCAGAGAGAGTTAGATTTGGGTGGGGTTTGTACTTCAAACTGATATCTATATTGAAGTGTAAAAAAAATCAGCAAATATTTACCCTGCACAGAAACAAAATAACACCCAAATGTGACTCTCTCTGCACATGTTACATACTTGTTGTCAGGGGTTATATGCTCCATGCCAAGGAGGTTCATGCTTGTTGCAACAGGGATTACATGCACATTGCCATTGCCAAGGGGATTACATGCTTGTTGTCAAGATGGATTACTTGCTTAATGCCAAGGGGTTACATGCTCATTGCCCAGGGGATTACATGATACAGTTTTTGCCACAGAGGTTTACATTGTTTTTGTCAAGGGGTGTTACCATCTCCTTGACAGGGGGGGTTATTCATTGCCCAGGGTTGTGTTGCAGGTGTGCAGGAGAACAGTGTGGCCTATTCAGTGGGTAATGCTGGTTGCCATGTGGTCCCCTGTCAGATGCTAGAGGTGAAGGAGCACCTCTAGCATTTGTCTTCAAATAGCAAGTGACCATCTTTGGAGGGGTGCAGGGTCTCTGTCTGCTGACAGAGACTGTGCGGCCCTGAGGCTCCTCTCTCCCTCCCACACCAGCAGTTCCCAGCTCAAACAGGTGAATGAGGTGGTCTGGTGCACCCCTGGACCACCCAGCAATTTTGTCTGTGCCGAGAGCTTACATTCTAAAGATTTTTATCCTTTTGGAGACTGTCCTCCTCCTTTGTATAGCTTCTGTACAACTCTTCTAACCTCAGATAAAACCTTCATAATCCTCCAAATCTCTCAGTAATAGATGGTCCATTTACAACACTAATCGGTCCTTTCTAATGCCTGCTCTAGTGGCGTAACTAGAAATTTTGCTCCCCCCCTGCCAAAATTTTTTATGGTATGATATGGTTTAGAAGGACCAGAACAAGCAATATCGTTCTTTGTGTAACACCCGGGCTATGAATCATGTCAAAGGTTACAATTTACAGGGAAATATTAGGGAGTCTAATAGTACAGCTGATGGTGTTAATCTTTTTCTTCGGTTGATGTTCCAGTTGGTGTATACCATGCACAAATATTAAAAGAATATTCAATTTATTAAGTAAGGTACAGAAGTAAATCTTGTAAATATTCTCAGCAAATACAATCGAAACAAAACATACAATAAGAACATAGAATTACAATGTCAATTTGAATTAACCGTACACACAAAACAATTATACTGTATACCAAAATACGACATTACTAATAAAATGCATGTAGCTTTCTATGTTCCCCAACTACTTACGAGTGCGTGCACGTTTAGCTTAGTAAAAATAAGAGCTCTCTGACACTGTGTTGCCCTGGTTTTCAATGATACACATCCGGTAACACAGTCTGACTTGTGCAATAGTGCTGACTTCTGGTAAGAATCTCTAAAATACTTGGGTGCTCTCCATCATACTTTGTAACAGAATATGTAACTGCAGGGGAAGTTTATCACTCTCCTTCAGGACTCCATTTATGTAGTTCAGTGTATATTGCTAGCTCAGTCTTTTACCAGTCTGCTGCAGATATCACTATTCTATATCCCTGGCTGTCTCAATGTGGCTGGGACTGCTGCTCACAGAGGACTGTATTTGTACCTTAGAGGTGCGGTCTGCCAGGTGTCCATCACAGCAGTGAACCTGTCCTTGTTCTACCTTAAAAGCACTTCTGTGCCTATCTGTGCTGCCTCTGTCCCGCCTCTGCTCCAACAACTTTGTACCTTATTCGGGCCTCCACTCTGCCTCTGTGCTGGTATGACTCTCAGCAGAGATCTGCATCCTTGACAACAGAAGATGGCAGCAATCGTCTCACACACCACCACTTCAAGTTGCTGGTCTCAGTCTCCCAAAGATGGCCACTGCCAACTGTCCCAGCACACCGATGTAACTACCACAGTGCAGGCCATCTCTCTCTCCTGGGGATCCATATGCCTCTTACTGATTTGACAGTGTCCACATGCCAGTCATAGCACTCAGGACACAGATAATCCTATCCCTGCTGCCATTTTAACAGTGTCCAGCCAGGGATGCATTCAGCATGGGAAGGAGCATTAAAGTTGTGTGTGTGGCAGCTTCAATGGGTTGCCACATTTGTGTATGCACCTTTATTTAATTAAAGTCTATTAAGGTAAGGAGAGGTGGCAGAAGGATGGAGTATGGAAGTATGGAGCAGCATAGGGGGCCTGGCAGTAAGGGGGCTGTATGGCACAATGGGGAGGGAAGTATGGCAGTAAGGAGCAGCATAATGGGACTGGCAGTTAGGGGGCTGTATGGCACCATGGAGAGGGGAATATGGCAGTAAGGAGCAGCACAGGGGACTGTCAGCTAGCGAGCTATACGGAAACATGGGGTGGGGAGTGTGGCAGTAAAGGGGGAGGGGTATGGTAGTAAGGGGGGTAGTATGGCAGTAAGAGGAGAAGTATGTCAGAATGGGAAAACTGGCAGTAAGGGGGAGTATGTCAGTAAGGGCAGGAGGATATGGCTCTATGGGGGAGAAGTATTTCAGCTTGGATGATATGGCATGGAAAGTGGGAGATTGGTAACAGGAAGAGGTTATGTTTGTTGCCTTAATGATAGGAGGGGAGAAGGGTTGTTCTGAATGCTGGAGGGAGAGAAGGGGCATTTGGAGCCAGGGAGTGGGGGATAGATGGTGTCTGGAGGCAGGGTTACTATAAGTAGGAGATAGGTAGTTGTGTGGGGTGGTGTATAAGGATGAAAGGGAATGTGAGTGGGCTTTGTGGGGGTTGGGAGGGGTTTGGGAAGAGTATAGGTATAGGGGAGAGATTAGGGTAAGGCTGTAGGAGGGGAAATGTTAGGGAAAGGATGCAGGTTATCTGTCTCCCACTCCCTGCTCCTCCCGTGTACTTTATAAACTCTAATACTGTCTAATCCCACTGACCTGTGTGCAGGGGAACTACAAAAGTCCATTGGGTCAAAGATGGTTCATGAGGATGGTGGCTTTCATTGTCAGGCTTGACAGTTTGGCACTCCTCTGACATCACTGTGGAGATTCCAGCACTGATGGTGGATCTTTTATCTGAAAATTATTTTGCAAACTTATTACATCTTGCCTGGGAGAGTGTTTCATCAGGCTGCAGGCATACTGGCTTGCGAAGCCTTTCCACTGTGTGAAAAAGTTGAGCATGCCCATTGCTTGCTGCCATGATCTCATTTGACAGGAACTCTATTTTCTTATAAGATATTGTCGATGGATATTTTTGTATATACTTTGTTAGCTTTATCTTGTCCACCAAAAGATTTGTCTTCCTCCAGTGTCTTTCCATTCTATGCCCCCATTTCTTGAGCTCATTTAGGGCCAGATGAACTAAGCTTTAAAAGTGATAAACTGGTCTGGCCTATTGCTTACTGCAAAAGCAGAAAATTCTCTTAAATGGCTAAACCAGACTTTTTATGAAAAAGGGGATAAGGCAGACAGAATATTGGCTAATAGACTACGTAACAAAGTATCACAAAACAATGTATTATTACTTAAAACCCGGAAGGGCGTACATATATATGATCCTTCCTCCATCACGGAAGAATTTAGAAGGTATTACACCCAACTGTATAATCTATCTAATACAATTAGAATTCCCCCCTCCGCGGAAACAATACAGAGTTTTTTATCCAAATGTAAACTTCCTAAAATTCACTCTTCAGCTTTAACATCACTGAGTGCTAAAATAGAAGCCCAAGAGATCTCTTCGGTGATCAAGAACCTTAAGTTCAATAAAGCCCCGGGCCCAGATGGATTTACGGCCAATTATTATAAAACTTTCAATACTATTCTATCACCATATTTAGCAGAAGTGTTTAATAGGGTGATGTCTGGCGGCGCCTTTTCTACAGAGTCGCTTGAAGCGAGAGTTATAGCTATTTTAAAAGAGGGAAAGGACCCAGCTAACTGTGCTAGCTATAGGCCCATCTCCCTATTGAACTCTGATATAAAGATCTACGCTAAGATTCTCGCTAACCGCCTTAACCTTGTATTATCAGACTTGATCCATAATGATCAAGTAGGATTTGTTCCAGGAAGGCAGGCGAGGGATAATACCAGGAGGGTAATTAGCCTAATACAATCATTAAAGAGCTCACATACCCCAGCTATTGTGCTTTCTCTCGATGCAGAGAAAGCATTTGACCGAATCAGTTGGCCCTTTATGCTTCAAACCTTACAGGCTTTTGGACTAGAGGGGAAATTTTACGCGGTATTCAGGCTTTATATACTTCACCGTCAGCCAAAGTGTCAGTGAATGGGGTCCTATCCGATCTGCTGCCTATAACCAATGGAACTAGACAGGGGTGCCCTCTGTCACCCCTGATCTTTGCAATGGTTATTGAACCATTAGCAGCATCTATACTCCTTAACAAAGATATAAAGGGAGTGACCCTTGGCACTGACACATATAAGTTGTCTTTATACGCGGACAATGTTCTTTTTACCCTGACCTCACCACATACGTCTCTCCCCATGTTACTTCGGACATTAGATACCTACGGAACACTATCAGGTTATAAGATAAACGTAACCAAAACGGAAGCACTAGCTCTAAATATTACCATACCAACTTTAAAGCTTTTGCAACTCAATTATAAATTTATTTGGCGTCCCCTTAATATTAAATACTTAGGAGTATATATAACAAAATATTATAGTGCTATTTTCTCAGCAAATTTTGTTCCATTGCTTAAATCTATTAAACAAGATCTCCAGCGATGGCAGGGCTATATTATATCATGGTTGGGTAGAATAGCTGCCTTAAAGATGAACATTTTACCCCGATTGTTATATCTTTTTCAAACCCTGCCGGTGCAGGTTCCCAAACAATCTCTGGTGCAAATACATAAATGGTTTGTACAGTTTGTCTGGAGACTTAAACCTCCCCGAATTGGTTTTGCGACCTTGCGGCGTCCAACCTCTAAAGGGGGAAATGGGTTTCCAGATATTAATTTATATTACTATGCTGTCACACGCAGCCGCGGCGGTGCGCGGCGGGCTTACTACTCACCCGTTCGCGCCCGCCGTCGGCTAGCGTGTAGTGGTCTCCAGGTCAGCGGCAGCAGGCAGTGGCAGTCTGGTGGGCAGCAGGCAGCGTGGGACGCCAGCAAGTGTAGCGGTATGTGCTGTAGGGGCGCCGGGAGGCCGGCGCCGCCATCTTGATTAAGGGCAAATAGCAGATTGGTCCTTGTCTGAGGTTTCCGCCCATACTGACCTGACAGCCAATGGCAGCCGCCCTCTAGGGATATAGGGGATCTGCCTAGGCCTGTTCAGTGTCAGTACAAAGAGTCTCCAGAGGCGTTCACAGCTCCCAGCTGACTCCGGCTCTCTGACTCACCTCTCCTGACTTGGTGCCTTGCTTCAGTGCTCTGTGTTGGTCTCGATTCAGCTTAACCCCATCGCTGCCAGATCTCTCCACAGTCTGGTCTCTGCCTGCATCCCTGAGCTTCCTGGCCTAAGTTCTTCAAGTCGTCTGCTTCCAAGCAACTTCCCATTCTTCTGTCATCATCCATCTTCTTTCAGTCTTCAAGGATCCCTCATTACCATCAAGTGCATTCTCTTTCCGGATTTCTTCATTTCCCAAGACCCCAACCTGCAGTCCGCAGTGCTTGAACTGTCATTGTTTAAATGAACTTTTTCTTCTTTACAAAGTGCCGTGCCGGCTCAATTCTTATTACTGCTAAACTGCCACTTAACAAAGTATTCAAGCGTGTATTGTTCTATTTATGAATTCTATTATTAAACCTGCACGATTTAATCCTTCCTCCTCTGGTCCGTCTCCGGTTGCTACACACCACACGACTTCATCCAGCCCTTCAGTTGTGACAGTTTGTACTGACCCGATGGAGTCGGGTGAAGAACAGTCTTCCATGGCGGACGCACTTCACAGCATCATGGCTCGTCTGGAGCAAGTGGAGGCTACCCAACGTCAAGTGGCTCAATTCCTTCAGGTCTTGGCTTCGCCTCCGGCGGCTCCCTCAGTTTCTGTGGCTCCAGCTCCAGAGGTTCCAGTCCCTGTTCCTACACCTGGACCAATAGTTCCTCATCACATGCAATTACCAACCCCCAGCAAATATGATGGTTCTCCGAAAGGATGCTGTGGGTTTCTGAACCAATGCGATGTGCATTTCACCTTACAGTCTTCTCACTTTCCTACTTCCAAGGCAAAGGTGGCTTATATTGTGTCTCTCCTAGCAGGGTCAGCTTTGGACTGGGTGTCCCCTCTCTGGGAACGTGCTGATCCCCTGCTCAATGACTATGAAGCTTTTATTACCTCTTTCCGTCACATCTTCGACGAACCTGGCAGAGTGTCGTCTGCCGCTACTGAGATCCTGAGAATTCGCCAGGGTAGTCGCTCAGTGGGACAATATGCTGTGCAGTTCCAGACTCTGGCTTCGGAACTAAAGTGGAACGAAGAGGCTCTCGTCTCCGCCTTCTGGAATGGGCTGGCAGGTCGTATCAAGGACGAATTAACTACCCATGACTCTCCTGCTACTTTGGCTGAACTCATCTCCTTGTGCAACAAAGTAGATCTACGGATGCAGGAGCGTCAACTAGAGAGAAATCGCTCCGACCGTCTCCGCCCTCGTCTCACCACCAACGCTGTTCCTGTTCCTAGACCTGGGCCCTCCACAACCACACCACCAGACGAACCCATGCAGATCAACCGCTCTCGGCTTTCCTTTGAAGAAAAATCCCGTAGACGTCGTGAGAATCTTTGCATGTACTGCGGTTCTTCCGCTCATCTGTTGTCTTCCTGCCCACTGCGTCCGGGAAACGACCGCTCCTAACCTCCCCGAGGGAGGCCAGGTTAGGAGTTCTGCTTTCATCTCCCTCTTCAACTGTGCCCACCATTCCTGTTACTCTTGTGTGCCCTCAGGGAAAAATCAAGGTCCAGGCTCTACTAGATTCCGGAGCAGCCGGGAACTTCCTTTCTTCCTCTTTCGTTCTTCAACATTCCTTGACGGTGCAACCTTTGGCCCATCCGTTGGCTCTCACTGCAGTAGATGGGAGTCGCATCAGCAGCGGGCAAATCACCCTTCAAACCGATCCAGTGACAGTTCTCGTCGGTGCCTTACATCAAGAGACTCTAGAATTTTTTGTCCTTCCTCAGTCCTCACACCAGGTAGTCCTGGGCCTACCATGGCTTACTAAGCACAACCCTCATATTGATTGGACCAGTATGGAGATCACAGCCTGGGGTACGAACTGCCTAACTACTTGCATGCCTCGTGTCATTCCACTCCATCAAACTAATCCTCAAGAAGTAGGAGGTTCCAGGGTACTTGTGAGTTATCCGGGCTCCCGATTTTTTGATTGTATGCCTTAAGTTAAGGCATACAATCCGATGCGATGCGATACGATATCGCATCGCATCGCATCGCATCGCATCCGACCATCGGATGCGATGACCCGATTTTTCCATAGGAATCAATGTTAAAATGATTCCTATGGAAAAAGGGGTCCTTTTCATACCCCTACTATCCAAGTGGGCATGGAGTTGGATATAAACCTGTGGCGAGCGTAGCGAGCCACCGAGCCCGAAGCGTGGCGAGCGAAGCGAGCCCCGCGAGGGGACGGTATTCCGTGTCCCCTCGCGGGGCTCGCTACGCTCGCCACGCTTCGGGCTCGGTGGCTCGCTACGCTCGCCACAGGTTTATATCCAACTCCATGCCCACTTGGATAGTAGGGGTATGAAAAGGACCCCTTTTTCCCATTGAATTCCATGTTAAAATGGACTCAGTCCATTTTAACATTGATTCCTATGGAAAAATCGGGTCATCGCATCGCATCGCATCCGATGGTCGCATGCGATGCGATGCGATGTCCCGATCCGACCCGATTTTAAAATCGGACGCCCGGATAACTCACAAGTACCGGTTCCAGTCTTTCATCTTCACCAGCTCCACCCTTGTCGTTACCCACACCATATCTTTCTTTTTCTGACGTCTTCAGCAAAGGAGGTGCCGATACCCTGCCGCCTCATCGTTCCTGGGACTGTCCGATAGAGTTGATACCTGGGAAGTTCCCACCGCGGGGCCGCATCTACCCCTTGTCTCTGCCAGAGACCAAAGTCATGTCTGAGTACATTCGAGAGAACTTGGATAAGGGGTTCATTCGCCCGTCCACTTCGCCAGCCGGAGCGGGGTTTTTCTTTGTGAAAAAAAAAGATGGAACCCTCCGCCCGTGTATCGACTACAGGGGCCTGAACGATATCACGATCAAGAACCGCTATCCTTTGCCTCTGATCACCGAATTATTCGATAAAATCCGAGGGGCTTCCATCTTTACTAAACTGGATTTAAGAGGGGCGTACAACTTGATCCGTATACGATCTGGAGATGAGTGGAAGACGGCGTTCAACACCCGAGACGGCCACTATGAATACCTGGTGATGCCCTTTGGTCTTTGCAACGCTCCAGCCGTCTTCCAACAATTTGTAAATGACATATTTCGAGATTTATTGTATCATTCCATTGTGGTGTATCTCGATGACATTCTCATCTTCTCATCGAACCTCCATCTCCATCGGCAAACAGTAGCTGAGGTCTTGCGGCGCCTTCGCCAAAATAAATTATTCTGCAAGCTAGACAAGTGCGTCTTTGAGGTTACCTCCATTCCATTCCTTGGCCACATCCTCTCCAGCACTGGGATAGAGATGGATCCAGAGAAAGTAAGAGCCATCTTAGACTGGACAGCGCCCACCACGCTCAAAGGCATCCAGAGGTTCCTGGGCTTTTCAAATTACTATCGTCGTTTCATCCGGAACTTCTCCACCCTTGCTGCACCTCTTACTGCTCTAACCCGTAAGGGTTCTGATCCAAGTCAGTGGTCACCTGAAGCCTCTCAAGCCTTCCAACAACTAAAGGATGCTTTTGTCTCCGCCCCAATCCTTCTCCAGCCAAACCTCGACAAACCCTTTATTCTTGAGGTGGACGCATCCTCAGAGGAGGTAGGGGCAATCTTGTCACAGAGAGGGGAGGACCAGGTGCTTCATCCCTGTGCCTTCTTTTCCAAGAAGTTTCTTCCAGCGGAGAAGAATTACCCCATTGGAGAGCAGGAGTTACTGGCAGTCAAATCAGCGTTGGAGGAGTGGCGGTACCTCCTGGAGGGGGCACGACATAAAATTACGGTGTACTCCGACCATAAGAACCTCTCATTCCTCAAGCAGGCCCAATGTCTTACAGCTCGTCAAGCCCGCTGGGCCATGTTCTTCGAACGCTTTGATTTTCAAATCAAATTCAGACCCGGGACGATGAATGCCAAGGCCGATGCCCTTTCACGCTCTTTTGAAACTTCCGCTGATCTTGAGACTCCTCCTCGACCCATCCTCGATCCTCTGGTCTTTGCTCAAGTAACAGTCCAGCCTTCACCTCCACCAGGCAAGACCTTCGTTCCTCTCAATCTCCGGAAGAGAGTGCTGTCCTGGGCACACGCTTCCCGTTTCGCAGGGCATACCGGGGCACAGAAGACCTTAATGTTCCTATTGCGGTCATACTGGTGGCCTACCATCCGTCGCGATGTAAACTCCTTTGTCGCTTCCTGTGTAAAGTGCACTCAGCATAAGTCCTCCAGAACGTCTCCTGTCAGTCCTCTTCTACCTCTAGCCATACCAACAGAACCATGGTCCCACCTGTCTATGGACTTTATCTGCGAACTTCCTCCCTCCAAAGGGCATACAGTAATTTGGGTGGTGGTCGACCGCTTTTCAAAGATGGTGCACTTCTTCCCATTGAAAGGTCTTCCATCTGCTCCAGTGTTGGCTCAGCTCTTCATTTCCACCATCTTCAAACTCCATGGGTTGCCCAAAGAGATCATTTCTGACCGTGGCGTGCAGTTCGTCGCAAAGTTTTGGAGGGCTCTCTGTTCTGCTGTACAAGTCAAGCTCAAGTTCTCCACTGCTTTCCACCCACAAACCAACGGGCAGACAGAACGAGTCAACCAAGACTTGGAGGCCTTCATTCGTTTGTTCGTCTCTTCCTCTCAAGACGACTGGGTAGACCTTCTGCCTTGGGCGGAATTTGCGCACAACAATTCTTATCATTCTTCCTCCGGCACCACTCCCTTTTTCACTGACTTTGGCAAGCATCCCCGATCTCCGGAGTTCTCAGATCTATCATTGTCCGAAGTCCCTGCAGCTGCTTCTTCCCTACAACGGTTTGCAAAGATCTGGTCAGACGTCCATACAGCTCTCCTCAAAGCATCCGCTCGATATAAAAGGATGGCGGACAGGAAAAGAAGAGCAGCTCCTAAGTTGAAGGTTGGAGATCGAGTATGGCTGTCTACCCGCCATATACGCCTTCGGTTACCGTCCATGAAGCTGGCTCCTCGGTTCATCGGGCCGTACCCGATCACTCAGGTGATTAATCCGGTGGCCTACAGACTACAGCTCCCTCCTTCCTTAAAAATATCAAATTCGTTCCATGTGTCTCTTCTGAAACCTTTGCGTTTGAACTTATATCAGAAGAAGGTGCCTAAACCGCCCAAGATTGGCTCGGAAAGAGAAACAGAGTTCGAGGTGAGGCGCATTATCGACTCACGTTGCCGCAATACCCATCTTCAGTATCTGGTAGAGTGGCTTGGATTCGGTCCTGAAGAGAATTCTTGGGTTGATGCTGCAGATCTTCATGCTCCTCGTCTGGTGAGACAGTTCTTTCAAAGAAATCCACACAAGGTGCGTAGGTGCCCTGGGGTCACCCAGAAAGGGGGGGGTACTGTCACACGCAGCCGCGGCGGTGCGCGGCGGGCTTACTACTCACCCGTTCGCGCCCGCCGTCGGCTAGCGTGTAGTGGTCTCCAGGTCAGCGGCAGCAGGCAGTGGCAGTCTGGTGGGCAGCAGGCAGCGTGGGACGCCAGCAAGTGTAGCGGTATGTGCTGTAGGGGCGCCGGGAGGCCGGCGCCGCCATCTTGATTAAGGGCAAATAGCAGATTGGTCCTTGTCTGAGGTTTCCGCCCATACTGACCTGACAGCCAATGGCAGCCGCCCTCTAGGGATATAGGGGATCTGCCTAGGCCTGTTCAGTGTCAGTACAAAGAGTCTCCAGAGGCGTTCACAGCTCCCAGCTGACTCCGGCTCTCTGACTCACCTCTCCTGACTTGGTGCCTTGCTTCAGTGCTCTGTGTTGGTCTCGATTCAGCTTAACCCCATCGCTGCCAGATCTCTCCACAGTCTGGTCTCTGCCTGCATCCCTGAGCTTCCTGGCCTAAGTTCTTCAAGTCGTCTGCTTCCAAGCAACTTCCCATTCTTCTGTCATCATCCATCTTCTTTCAGTCTTCAAGGATCCCTCATTACCATCAAGTGCATTCTCTTTCCGGATTTCTTCATTTCCCAAGACCCCAACCTGCAGTCCGCAGTGCTTGAACTGTCATTGTTTAAATGAACTTTTTCTTCTTTACAAAGTGCCGTGCCGGCTCAATTCTTATTACTGCTAAACTGCCACTTAACAAAGTATTCAAGCGTGTATTGTTCTATTTATGAATTCTATTATTAAACCTGCACGATTTAATCCTTCCTCCTCTGGTCCGTCTCCGGTTGCTAAACACCACACGACTTCATCCAGCCCTTCAGTTGTGACACTATGCCACACATCTCAGCCAAGCGATAGCATGGTTCGCGACATCTCACAAACCAAGATGGGTATCAATAGAGACGGAATTATCTCACGTTTCCTCAATATCTTCTATATTAGGTCTACCCCCATCAGACAGACCAGCAGACTCTAGATCCCACCCGGTTATAGCTTTTACATGCACAATCATGGACTATTGTAAAACCCATTTCAATACTACCTCATACCCCTCACCTATTACGCCATTATGGGACAATATAGCTTTCACACCAGGTCTTAATAGTAGACGGTTCACATCTTGGGTGAGAAGCGTAGTAAGAGTGGTTTCGGACCTTCTTGACTCAGGTAGATGCGCTTCATTGGATACCCTACGTAATAAGTATGATATGCCCTCAGTAAATAGCTTTACATATATCCAAATACGTCACTATATTAATTCTTTACCTACTGCCATGCTCATAAGACCGCTGACACTAGTTGAATCACTCAGCTTACGTCATCCTTTACGTAAAGGGATTATTTCAGATTTATATATAGATATTTACTTCTTATCAAACTCCCAAATACAATGAAACATGAACAACAGTGGTGAAGAGACTTAGGAGATCCACCCACTGAGGAATCCTGGTCAATCATACATGAGAGGGTCTCTAAAGCGTCTATATCGGTGGCAATCAAAGAAAATGCCTACAAAATATACTATAGATGGTACTTAGTCCCGACTCGCCTAAGTAAAATGTATAGAACAGCTTCAGACAGATGCTGGAGAGGATGTGGGGAAACGGGATCATATTTGCATATATGGTGGACATGTCCAAAGATTGCTGGGTTTTGGGATGAGGTAGCTCAGCTATTATCCCAGGTTCTTTCGACACAAATTACTAAAACACCATGGTCTTTTCTCCTGGGCTGCCCTATAGAGGGTCTTACTAAATCTTCAGACAAACTGTGTGTACATATCCTGAATGCAGCGAGATGTCTCGTTGCCAAGCATTGGAAATGTCTGGACCCTCCCCCATTCCAACAAATGTTAAACAAGATCTGGTATGTGGCGGCTATGGAGAAAATATCAGCTTATTTACAAGGTACTCCCCAGAAATTTATCGCCACATGGAATGCATTGACTTTAGGCAGACCTATAACATCGGGGTGGTCAAACATGTTGACATAGTCAAGCAGATTATCTCTGTTACAATACAGTGATGACTCATAGGTTGATATTTTACACCTGTACCCGGCCTCTTCCCATTCCCCCCTCCTTTTTTTTTTTTTCCTTTTTCCTTTTCTTTGCCTCTATTCGCTCTCTCCCTCTTTTCCTTTTCTCCCTATTTGGGACAATAATGTTTGATGCTCCAGAAGATGGAAGGAGCTGGCTTTAAATATTAATCAAGGCACTCTATTTGATGATGGGCCTGCTATACTTAATAGAAAATGTATGCACTTTTTTGAGGGTTTAAAAAAAAAAAAGTGATAAAATGGAGAGTGATAAACAATCAACCAGCTCCCACCTGAAATTTTCAAACACAGCTGGTAGGAGCTGATTGGCTGATTGTTTATGACTCTCCATTTTATCACTTTTGAAGCTTAGTGCATCTGGCCCTTAGACTGCTGTCAAACCAGGGAGCTTGACGATGTGCTTTGAGACGGTTTAAATGAACTAGGGCTATAATATTAATTACACTATTTGAGTAGGGATATGTGCTGAGTTGGAATCATTAGCCAAACAGTGATCTGACAGCAATGACCGCTGAGCTGAGAAGTCAGCTGAACATATTTGACAAAAGCAATGACAGTTTTAAATAGCGAATAGAATGATAGAGAGTTACACAGACAGACAGACAAACAGTCAGACAGACAGATATTGTAAAGAGACATTCGGCATTTTTTAATAAAATAAACAAATTTACAAATAGAGGTATTTTAAAGCTGCTCTTTAAACTGTTAGCCTCTCTTTAGATAAAGAATAAGCCTTACACATCTTTAGTTAAAATATAAGATTTAAAATAGATATTTTGACAGGTATCCTTCCAGGGAAAAACCACAGAGAAGAACAACATCAATTTAACCTGTTTCGTCTTTTCCTAATTTCCCTCAAGGCCCATTAGCTGAAGCAGTGGTAGTCATTCTGTTCCCTTTCACAATATAATTTTACAAGACATTGCAAAATAGTTTGCTCAAAAGGAACATAGAGTATAGAAAAATGATACTAAAGTATGTTATATTGCCAGATTTTATATTTGAAACAAACTTTTTTCTGGGAAGCTTCAAGAACAGTAACACAAAAGCTATAAAGCAACACAAAAGCTAGAAACACATAGGATGTGAAATACAGCATATTGTAAATCATAACTTTGTTTAAGGGGTTATTAAAAATTATCCACAATATTAAATGTTGTGTGGTTATTGCTATTTACATTTTTAATAGTTTTACTTTCTAAAAATATATTTAGCAAAACATCAAGATGCAATTATTAGTTTTATAATTCTATTTAAATCCTTCACTCTTTTAGAGTGTTTTTGAAAACTTGAATTCTCTTGTACTCCTCCTTGTACTCGGCTCCTGATTGGCCAAGAAATCATTCTGTGCAGAAACGCCGAGGAGGAAACATCTCTGCGCCTGTCAAAGTCCTGCGAGCCGGGTACGAGATGGGAGCAGCGCTGTCTCCGGAGAGGATTCCGAGGTCGTCGCCGGGGACCAGGTGAGTTGGATTTGCTTCCTTAGGTACCCCTGGGGACTACCTCGGATCCCGGACCCCGGATTCTGCAGCCCAGGAGCCCCGGAACCCCAGGACCAGCCCCGGAACCAGGACCAAGGCCCCGGAACCGGACTCTTCTGCCCTGGAGCCCCGGAGGACGGACCCAGGATCCAGGGACCGACCTACGGGATCAAGGTAGGTAAGTATCAGTGTGTGTGTGTTTTGTGTGTATTAAACTTTTATTTTACAGTGTGTCAGTGTGATTTTGTTAACTATTTTTTGTACTGCAGAACTACAAGTGCCAGCGGGCCCTTTAATGCCCCGCATGCTGGGACTTGTGGTTCTCCAAGTCCCAGCATGCGGGGTAGGCTTGCTGGGACTCATAGTTCGCCAGTATAAAACAATAGTTGTACTTCTTTTTTTTACACAAGCCATTAGCCCGATGCCCACCGCCCAGGGGTATCGGGGACAGCCCCGGACTATCAGCATGGGCTGGTAAGTCCTGGAGGGGGGGGACCCCTTCATTGGGGGGGTCCCCACTTCCCCAGGACCCCTGCCCATGCTGACCAGCCAGGGGGTTAATGCTTTGGCCGCGGGAGCTTATATAATAAGTTTCCCCCGGCTGTGGCATAACCCTGCTGGCTGGTTGTGTCCGGTGCTGGTTCTTAAAATACGGGGGACCCCTAGTCATTTTGTCCCCCGTATTTTGGGAACCAGCGCCGGACCTTGAGCCTGGTGCTGGTTTCATAAAATCAAGGGGACCCCTATTTTTCAGGGACCCTGATTTTATGTCACCAGCACCGGCTCAGTGAGTCCGGGGCTGGTTATACTCTGGCGGGGGACCCCGCGCTCGTTTTTTTTTATTTTAACCCTTTCTTTTATTTTTTACAGCAGAACCCTGCACAGAACATTGCGATCTGTGCAGGGTTCTGGCTAATTCGCCAAACTGACCCTGGTCTGAAATAAGTGCGAAGATTAGGCACCTAAATAATGCGATGTGCAAATGCGCATTGCATTAAATAAGCGACTTGTATACTTTTCTATACGAAAACATCTGGATGCGATAAAAATGCGAATTAATCTCGCAATTTTAATCAGCATACCTTAACGCACATAATATGCGATTTCAGTCCCTTAGCGCATCCCATTAAATTAACGATTTAATGGGAAAATGCGATATCGCCATTTTGTGGTCTAATTACCGCAAAAAAACGGAAATCGCAGAGCATAGAATGTCACCCATTATTTCTATTTTATTCTGTAATGAGTTCAAATGCAATGTATTATTTGATGTATTGAGTCTATATTGTGATTTGTGTCCTTGACAATTTATTAATTATTATAAAGGAACTAGACATAGCAATTTTACTCTAATCTAAAGATCTTTCAACATTTATCCTTTGTTAGAAATACAGTATGCGTTTTATACAGCTCATTTTATATGATAAGATATTTGTTCTATTGAGAGTCACAGTGACATAGGCACCATTTTCATAAATACCTCGGAATCATGTGAACCAGCAGAGCCGAATTTCCCATTAGGCACGTGAGGCACGTGCCTAGGGGCGGCACATGTTTGGGGGCGGCACTTGGATGCCTGTGATAGTACTGTCAGCCCAAAATGTACCAATAACTGCAAAATATCCACTGTACTATACTATATTCCATCTTTAATAGAGTGTAAATGGATAGGACATGCAGATACTGTCCCTGTAAACTGTCCTGCTTAGTAAACATTATTGTTGTGCCTAGGGGCGCCCTCATCCCTAAATCCGCCCCTGTGAACCAGGGGTGTTACACCAAACAAAAATACAGTGTTACAGACACTACAATATCTCTAGTGGATTTTGAAATTCCTTTTTATAAGTATTCATTTTCTACCAGCACCAGAGTGTACTGATATTCCCCTAAGGTCTAGTAGGGAGACCCTCTTATTAGGCTAGTAGGGAGACCCTCTTATTAGGCAAAGGATTCAAATACACTTTTGTGGCACCAATCCGCTTTTGATTTTTTAATTATTCTTTTAGTTTCGACTGTAATATTTACTTAATATCAGTAGTTTTTATTACTACTATTATGTGTTTTGCATATAGAACTACCACTCCTGGGTACAGTATGCCTGCAAGTTATTTCTGTTTGTTCTTGTTTTCACATTACAGACCGTAAAATGGAATTGCTATATTGGTGATCTTGTCTGTTAAATATGTTCATTTACATCACATGAAAAAAAAAATATGTACAGTAGTTCAGTATTTTAAGTAGTTAACAACCACTTGTGTTACACTGCATCTACTGCATCTACTACTGGAGGGTGCTATAATTCCTTCTTGCAGTAAATACAAACCCAAACAATCAACATGATCCTTTGTGAAGGTAATAATTACCTTATAACAAGTTATAAACACATATCGTCCCACTTGGAACACTTGTTATTCCCCAAAATGTATATATAAGATATAAAAAAAATTACATAATAGTGACAAAGAAAATGTATGTTTTAAAAACAACACCAAATGCATGGAACATGGTTAACATGTGAAGGTTCCAGAACAATGGTGATACAGATTTTACATTCTACTCCAATCCGCACAGAATTTACTGGCTAGATTATTTTTTCTTGCTTCTCAGATGTGTACAATTACTCCAGCAGGCTTCCATAGGCCCAGCAATGTGGTGTCACTGTAACCCTGACATTACTGACATTACTGACCTCCTCATGTCAAGAAGTCAAAATAGTGCGTTAAGGCGGGATTTACTTACTATGTGTGGTACCTCCCACCAATCATTGCGGTGATAATACATATGTGATTACTAGAAACGCAAAGGGCAGCTCTCATCTAGAGAGCGATGCACTCCGGTCCCTGGGTCACATGTGCAGGGGAACTCAGGTTGCAGCAGTGCATCCCTCACACCACGTGATGCAGAAAGAAGCCTATAGGCTGACATAGCTAGAGCCGGCGTTACCCTCTGCATTGGAGCCCCAGCATTTAGGGCTTTTGCACATTTGGAAATGTAGTTATAACACCGAATATGGGGTTATTACTACACTTCTGATATAGTATATCCTACCCTTAATGAGCATATCTTTATTGATTCCAGCTGTAAATTCCAAAAGACCCCAAGGATATGCCACTACTTTGCCCTTTATTTGACTCTTTGGGTGAGATTTAATAGGATGAGATATTCAGAAAGTGAGAGATTTGGTAAGACATCTCCAGTTTTTTTAAAGTGGCAATCATTTACACTGCAAAATCAAACTGGATTTGCAGTGTAAATGATTGTCGCTTTAAAAAAACTGGAGATTTCTTACCAAATCTCTCACTTTCTGATTCTCTCATCCTATAAAATCTCACCCTTTATGTTTCACGAGAGGAACACATACAGATGTAGCCATGCTCATCTTTGCTGTGATTCAACATGCTGCCTTGCTGCGTGGTGTATGGTACACTGGGCACAGGAGTGCGGTCACACCAACAAGGTTATTTATAACATTCTATCAATGATTCTTAATCAGGTCTGGTCGGTCCTGCACCCACCAATGCAAAGTACTGCTTTTGATACTTTGTGCATACACAGGACCCATTCTGTGAGTATGACATATGCATGCAGATCGGCAGCAAAGTGACAGCACAGTAATTCACAGTCTGCTTCTGGAGACAGGGAGGTGATAGGATGGACTCCATGGCCTTTATTCAGATCTGATCGCAGTACAAATTTGTTTGGAAAATGAGCAAAACCATGTGAACTGCAGGTGGGGCAGATGTAACATGTGCAGAGAGCGTTAGATTTGTTTGAGTTACAGTATTTTGTTTCTGTGCAGGGTAAATACTGGCTGCATTATGTATACACTGCAATTTAGATTTCAGTTTCAATACCCCCCACCCAAATTTAACTCTCTGCACATGTTACATCTGCCCCACCTGCAGTGCACATGGTTTTGCCCATTTTCCAAACAAATTTGGGTACTTGTGAGTTATCTGGGCGTCCGATTTTGGTACTAGATCGCATGCGATATCGCATGCGATATCGCATGCGATTTGCGATTTGCATGCGATTTAGCATGCGATTTGCATAAGATTTGCTATTCATTTCATTACCCCACTATCCCCAAAGTGTGTCTATCAACGTGAACCCGAAGCGTGGCGAGCGCAGCGAGCCCGCGAGGGGCGGCGGTACGCGTCCTCCGACCTTTTCATGCCCTACTATCCACTAGGGCGTGGAGTGAGAATAGAATAGTGTGGCGAGCGCAGCGAGCCACCGAGCCCGAAGCGTGGCGAGCGGACGCGGACACCTTCACAGGTATCCGCGTGCCCTTGCGGGCTTCACAGGTGTCCGCGTCCCCTCGCGGGGCTCGCTGCGCTCGCCACGCTTCGGGCTCGGTGGCTCGCTGCGCTCGCCACACTATTCTATTCTCACTCCACGCCCTAGTGGATAGTAGGGCATGAAAAGGTCGGAGGACGCGTACCGCCGCCCCTCGCGGGCTCGCTGCGCTCGCCACCCTTCGGGTTCACGTTGATAGACACACTTTGGGGATAGTGGGGTAATGAAATGAATAGCAAATCTTATGCAAATCGCATGCTAAATCGCATGCAAATCGCAAATCGCATGCGATATCGCATGCGATATCGCATGCAAATCGTAAGTACCCAAAATCGGACGCCCAGATAACTCACAAGTACCCAAATTTGTACTGCAATCAGATCAGAATAACCCACCATATGTGAATATTGTATGTTTGTTGCAGCTGTTAAGGGGTGGGAAAAGTTCAGGGATCTCTATCATAGGAGAGAGATTTACTTGCCTTTGGGAAGGTTGGCTTGAACGGCACCAAGGGAGCTGTAAGCCCCCCTGTGGTGGCTGAGTGATCTTATGTCCTTGGGTGCAGCTCGGAACACTACTGCAAGACAAGAGGTATCTGCTTGTAATTGACACTATACAGCGCAATCACTTTCAAGGAACTCCTGAACAATGGGGCTTAGAAAGTAGCAGTGTGAATTGGAGAATAACGCAGGAGGTCATAAAGGAATATCATCAGCAGCCTTTTTAATTTGGAGCCGGCAATCAATTTGAGCTTGCAGTAGCCAGCAGGTGCTGCACCAGTCTGTCTATGGCTGCCTGCTCAGGACTCATGAGGGGAGAATACAATAATGATCTTTGAACAGTGGCTTTCCTATGAAAATGATTTTAGTATAGAACATAGGGGCCAATTTATCAATGTTCCCTTTTGCTGGAGAGCAGGAATACTTTTGATGGCTTGTTCTCAACACTTCATACAGCAACAAAGTATGGCACCACAGCAGTGGTTCTCAAAGTTTTGGCTTCTCAGCACCCTAGAGTACCAGAACTATTTTCATAGCACCCCTAGGCCAAATGTTTCTTACTGGAAAATTTAGGGGGAAAAAAATCAAAAAGTAGGTAAATTGTGTTTATATGTCATCCCTAGGACGAATGCCTTTTGTTTGTCTACATATTCTATGATAGCAGCCACCAGCATAGGTTTTATCAATTACGATTACCATAAATAATTGTAATTTGTCCTGTACAACTAATTCAAGGCACCCCTGCAAGTGTCCCGAAGCACCCAAGGGTGCCCTATACACATTGGGAACCGCTGCACTACAGGCTTCTGTCCTGGTAGTATTTCTGCATGGGTGAAATACTCTGTTATAAATTGCTTCAATAGCATATCCATACATACATACATACATACAGTGTTTTCCACGTGTTTGTAATTTTAAAAATGTTCTCATTCTCAGGACATCTTTAATCTAATGGAACATTGTAGGGATGTCTTAGGTACAATGCATAGGGTAAGAAATGTCTCAGTGCTGCAACTATCCCACATAATATCCAGAAGGTCTTTACTATTCTCCACCAACTGTTACTATAAGAGCACAAGCGTTTGTATGGTCTTAGGAGTAAGGGGCAGATTTATTAAGCTTGGAGAAGAGATAAACTGGAGATAAAGCGGAGAAAAGGTAAAAGGAGATAAAGCACAAGCCAATCAACTCCCAACTGTCTTTTTCAAACACAGCTGATTGGCTGGTGCTTTATCTCCTTTTTTCCTTTTCTCCGCTCTATCTCCAGTTTATCTCTTCTCCAAGCTTAATAAATCTGCCCCTAAATGTACAAAAAGAAGTTCTACTGAAGATGGGATGTTGCCCATAGCAGTTAATCAGATTCTACTTTTTATTTATTTAGCACCTTCTGGAAGATAACAGATATAATCTGATTGGTTGCTACGGGCAACTTCTTTAGTAGAACTCCCAGTTTAGTAAATGTACCCCCTAATATATGTCAAGTCTTGGGATTTTCACACAGTTACATTTTCTTCTATTTATTTTTTTCATCTTTGTTTTGCTGATTCCCTATGTGTTCATTTTTAACCTTTACCCTTTATATCAATATCATCATGTACACTGTCGCAATCAATTGGTATGTGGCCTCTCGGGTGACAATGTCTAGGTTGACAGTCACTAGTCAACTCAGTAATGGTCACAGTGACTAGGTCGACACCTTCCCTAGGTCAACATTAACAGAAGGTCAACACAAGTGTGACATTCTGCTATAGTCACCTTTATGTTATTAGAAAGCCATAGTGATGTTATTAGAAATAAGAGACATTTAAGGGAAGGGGAATTTATGCACTGGTTATAAGGTACTGTGTCTAGACTGGAGAACAATAAGCGAATTGGGATTGCTCCTAGCTACATAACAATTCAGTGGAGTGTTCATCACGGCGCAGAGCTAATAAAGTTGATTTGGGCGTGATGCAGGGGCTAAACGGCAGTTTGGCACAGGGGCAAGGAGTTAAGAGAGCTGGCCGTTAACAGCTGTGGGCAGTTCGTTTGGAGCAGTGTTACAGAGCAGAGCTGCGCATTAGACAGACGGAGTTGCAGCTAAAGTACAGGGTGCCGTACTTACCCAAAAGTCCTGGTGCAAGTGACGGAGCAGAGACACCGGCGTTTGCGGAGCCATCTGTTAGAGCTGCAGCAGTAAAGAGTCCGGTGGCTTCCTCGGGTGTGGAGGACGATGAGAGACCTGAAAGAGACATAAGCACTGCGTCATGGTGGAGGCCGGATCCGGCAGCATCGCTGACATATGAAACGCCCCGGGGAGTGGTGAGTGTAAATCCCGCCCCGGACAGTCAGTGTTCCCTGATATCGTTCCCCAATACCCCTGGCACTCAGAGTGACTGCGCTAGGGGAAGGGCGAAACCCGACCAATCGGGTCAGGGGAGGCCTTAGGGGAGATATCATACAAGTTGCAGTGTAAACGCTGTCGTAGCTTTGGAAAGGCAGAAAATCCAGTCAGAGGCACAGGGCTAAACCCGATGGGAAATGTCAGGGGACGCCCACAAAGTAAGAGAAAAAAGAGAAAAAAGACTCTCTCTTTGTTGGGGCACTCTTTGAAAATGATTACTGTTCAGTAATCAACAACTTGTAACGGTATGTTATGCGCTATTAGCAATAAATCATGAGTTACAACACAAACATGAGTGACAGAGTATGAATGGCAGCTTCGTGTGGCCAATGTGACCAGGATATAATCGGTGAGTTAAAGAAACTAGTAACGCTTGAGGGAGTGGGTTGGATTACCCCAACTCGAAATATGATATGAATTAAAATTTAGCTTTTATTAAATCTTATTAAAATATACACTAGACAAGAACGTTTTTTAGGCGCTCACACACAGACATATAACATATATAGTATTGTATTTAACAAGTTCAGAGATTCACACTAACTCGTGTGTGCCCTGTGGGCAAAACGTCCCCTGGTTCTGTGACACTTAGTATTATTTGCTCTCCCGAGCGCAGACAGGTCCCGAAAATCAGGACTAAAAAGGTATCACAAAGAGTGGGTCTATGAAGTGAGACTAGTTTGTTCTAGCTTTCCCCACAACCCGGTGAAATACCCCAGCACAATCAGTGCATTAGAGGGGATCGCCTGCGTGTCACAACCCGGTGAAATACCCCAGCACAATCAGTGCATTAGAGGGGATCGCCTGCGTGTCACCCGATGGGAAATGTCAGGGGACGCCCACAAAGTGTCAGTACCAAATCCAAGGAGCTGCTAGATATATAAATACACCAAGCAGGAGCCTCACTAGTGGCTCAGTGAAGAAGGTGAAGAGGGTTAAACCCGGCTCAGAGCCAGGGGAAGCCTATAGCAATCTATCCTTCGCTACAGAGTCATTGGCCCAAAGTGTAGGAAGAACAACAGAGTCAGATACATTGCCATCTACAGTGTCAGGCAGTAAAGAGTTAACAGTATACTGTGTAGCCCAGGAAACGGATCTGGAGAACATTGAACTTAGCTGGGAATTACTATATCAGTAGAAAGGATTATATATTCAGGGACAGAGAGCCACTAACTCTAAGCAGAGTTACATTAACCAGCGGGGCTGAAAGGTATATCGTGATAAACTCTGTGGTTACATTGTGTATACTTACTATGCCAAGTTCTGTAGTTACAGTACATGTGTAGATTATAGAAGGAATCTGTAATAGGATTAGACATGGAGTTTAGTTATTAGTAAGAATTTATATACATTATTGCGCAATAATATTGTAGCAGTTTCAAGTAACAGTAGTGAAAGGCTTATCACTTATTTATAACATTTAGTTAAGCAAATGTATTGTTCAGGTTTGTTTGTAAACAACTGAGGTAAGGTTAAGAGCTGGTGAATCCTGATCGGCTGGGAGACAGCGGAGGCTTGGAGAAGCAGATCACGTTCCAGTATAATAAAATTGTATTAGTCTTTGTGTGCACATTTGATGTAGAGATACTATTGTTCATGGAGTATCATTGTTATGCCTAAGTTTATTGTTATTCAACTGTTATATTCTGGTTAAATAAAGCTTACAAAGAACGAATCCTGTGTGGATATCTGAAAAAAAGAAAACCTGAATACTTACCGGTTTGGAGAGGGTGACACAAGCTTAATGTCAACTTGGACATGGCCGACGTGAATAAGGTTGACACGAGTTTTTCATAAAAAGGTGTTTTTTTTCATAATTTACTATCCAAGTGGGCATAGAGTGCAAAAATAATAGTGCGCCAATCACAGCAAGTCACCATACCCGAAGCTTTGTGAGTGCAGCAAACCATGTGAGGGGATGTGTTACACAGGTCGACATAGACCCCAAAAATGTGAACAATTCATGTTGGCCTTATTTATGTCTACCATGTCTATGTGCTGACCTTTTGTCGATGTCGACCTAGAACATTCTTAGGTGTTGAAATAGTCGCTGTTGTGGTCAACCTAGTGACTTTGGACATATACATTGTCTATAATTTATATTTGTAACCATTCAAACTGAAACCATCCATATACATTACATTTAAGCTTTAATCACACTGGCCAAAATGTATTTTTGGGTGCTCAAGTATTAATTGCTCCTTTGTGTTGTCAACCTACCACCACTACCATCTCCACCACCACTACAACCACCAAGTATCTGCCACACAGTTTGTTACTCTCTCCTCGTGTACATAGTTAAATTTGAAGAATACTAGATACAGGTGAATAGCAGAGGTGGTGTCAGAGAATGTGCAGGTATGTGTACTATAACAAACTGAATCTATCCAATTGGATCAGACATGCAGCCAAGAATGCAGATCTACAGTACTGGCAATAAGAAATGTTCCTTTCCACAGTGTTTAAATAATGAAACTACTCAGACAAGTGAGTCCTGCTGGGATGGCCAGATACCCTAGAAATATAGAAATTCATGGCATAGAACCAAATAGCCCATCAAGTCTTCCCTCAATCTACCTTTTAGTAACCTCAACATAACACAGTATTAGATCCCTTCCCAAAAAACATTCAAAGGGGGAGCAGCCTGGGGCTAATACACCCCTAACTCTTAGCCCATCTCATTCCTATCAATCCGCAATTTGTAAGTTGCTGGAAAAGAGTTTCAGATTCCTCTATTATTTTATAAATTACTGAAGGGAGTAAACGCAACTTTCATATCTTTGCTGTGTGGAATACTGCATCATTGCACTTGTATATGGATTATAAAGTATTATGACCAGTCGATTCAACTGTTTTAGGAAGTCGTTGAGTTCTTACCAACAATTACAGTATTCTGTGCAAAGTAAAAACCCAACAGCTATATAAGATTTAATGCACAGTTAAAATGCAATTTGAAGCCTGTTATAAGATATTGGCTTAATGTAGACTAAATTGATTTAAAAAAAGTAAAAGATTCTGAGTGCTGGGACTACATGCACTGACAGAGTTCCAGAAAAATCCAATATATATATATATATATATATATATGGGGAGCAGACTCTCTTTTCGCGCCACTACTTTTTGTAATAACTTTGTGGGGGCTGCCGTACTCACATGGACCCCTGTTGGATGGGGACAAGGAGAATGTGGATGGCAGTTGTGGGTTGGCGCCCCTTAATGAGACCTTTGATAATTAGATCAATGAAGCCTTTTAGTCAGAATTCCAAACACATGCAAGTAAAGTCCAATGAAGTATAAATTTATTAAAAAGTCTCTGGTTCCACACTACAATGGTGGTTAGATCAGACCATAAAAAGTTCAGTGGTATATTTCACAATAGCTCTATAGACGACCCCAACGCGTTTCGTCCCCACATGAGACTTCATCAGGGGTTCGCTAAAAGTATAGGGACAATTTCCACCAATTTTTTGGTAAAAGGTGTCTTCAGAATGGGTTTGTATGCTAGGTCCTTAAGGATTCGAAGGTACCCACTGAACCTGTACACTGGTACACATCTCTAAAAAGGACAGTGATAACCGTATATCCGATCAGTTTGTGACTGTATACTGACTGCACCTCTGTACAAGTATACATTGATCTGAAGCGGCCCCTGAATGAAAGTGTCCACCCAACAGGGTTAATTGGAGCAGCAACATCCAATATATCGATTGCTTGTCCTAACGGTTCCTATACCTCACCATCCCAATAAGGTGAACGGAATTGTGGGCGTCTTGGTAGGGAAAGTACCCTCGAACCCCTAAACCTTAAGTTATTCTAATATCTGCACTTATACGGACCACATTGATGATCTAAACCGAACCCGTGAGAGATCAAGCCCCAGAGCAAAGAAGCGTATGTACATCTGAAGCATTGAAATATTGATGGTACCTTCGAATCCTTAAGGACCTAGCATACAAACCCATTCTGAAGACACCTTTTACCAAAAAATTGGTGGAAATTGTCCCTATACTTTTAGCGAACCCCTGATGAAGTCCCATGTGGGGACGAAACGCGTTGGGATCGTCTATAGAGCTATTGTGAAATATACCACTGAACTTTTTATGGTCTGATCTAACCACCATTGTAGTGTGGAACCAGAGACTTTTTAATAAATTTATACTTCATTGGACTTTACTTGCATGTGTTTGGAATTCTGACTAAAAGGCTTCATTGATCTAATTATCAAAGGTCTCATTAAGGGGCGCCAACCCACAACTGCCATCCATATATATATATATATATATATATATATATGGCGAATAGCAGGCACTTGCTTTCAAACAACTTGCTGGGGTGGTGAAGAAGAACATCAGCACTCACCCACCATCAAATAATTCTCAGAAGCTTTAGAAGTGCATATATATAGGTGCACCTTCATGCACCTTCATGCATTGTATCATTTCTTTGTGAAGGCACCGGACGCATGATATTTAAGTCGCTGGGAGTGCCAAGCCTCTGCACACTATATATATATATATATATATATATATATATATATATATATATATATATATATATATATATATATATATATATATATATATATATAAACAGCACTTACCTATCCTGGGAACCAGGGTAGGAAACAGACCAGCACTCATGAAGTTTAATGTGAAGAAAAAGGTGTATTGAATAATTCAAAGCATTATACAAAATACAGTGCAGCAGGGCTGACCAGGTCAGCCCTGCTGCACTGTATTTTGTATAATGCTTTGAATTATTCAATACACCTTTTTCTTCAATTCAAACTTCATGAGTGCTGGTCTGTTTCCTACCCTGGTTCCCAGGATAGGTAAGTGCTGTTTATCATTATCCATTGTGGACCTTGCACCACTCTTTCCTACATGTACCTGAGTGCCGTTTTGAACTACTTATACTATATATATATATATACTATACTATATATATAAAGTATATACTATACTATATATATATATATATAAAGAAAACAAGATACCCAGTGCGAAAGTCCGCAAAGTGAAGTAAAGGTCCACAATCTCAGTCAATGTGTGCTGTCCTCTTCATGCAGGATCGTACCAAGATCCAATGTGTACACTTGCAAAAAAAGTCAGAGAAGAGATGCACCAATGAGCATATATTAAAGATAATTTTACTGCACAATAAGGCTCACGTACATTGAGGTTTAAAATACTATGCTTGCCCAGGGCAGCCGAGAGGAATGCCGGGCCCCGGTAAAATTTTGGGGGCGTGGCCTAAGTGTGTGTTGTGGGAACCGCCCACACTTAGGCCACGCCCCCAAAATGTTTAGAGGAGGGTGAAAGAAAACTCTAAAAACTGTAATCTCAGAAGCAGCACACACCTACAGCATGTGCTGTGCTGACTGCAGGCTCAGCATGACCTCTCACGCTGTCAGTGAGACACTCATGCTGAGCCTGCTGTCAGCACAGCACATGCTGTCGAAGTGTGTGCTACTGTTGCTACCCGGGAGGGATGGAGGGGGAAGGGAGGGGTCACACCAGGGCCCCTGCGGGGCCCCTTCAGCAAGTGTGGGCCTGGGTAATTAGTACCCGCTCCCCCCCTCTCTCGGCTCCCCTGTGCTTGCCAGCCTAGTAGGTCCAAAGATCTTCTGGTCTGCAGCTGAGTGGCGGCGTCTTGTGCTTATCGGAGAGGGCTTGGTGCGTCTCTTCTCTGACTTTTTATATATATATATATATATATATATATATATATATATATATATATATATATATAATGTTCTTGTTCAAGTTTGGCAACAATCCAGTCTCTTGGCCCAGTAAAACACAAATGTCAGTTGCTTTGTCATCAACAGAAGCAAATACATTTTAGCAGCTAAGCCAGTAAATAAGTTATTTGGTTACCTCAGTAACTATAGAATTTTGGAGAATCAGTATATAAACTGAGTATTGTTTGTGGGCAAGGATGCATAAAGACACCAAACAGTGAATGGATAAACAATTATGCTCAACTGTGATTAATAAACATGCTGATGTCATAATTGTTCAGCTCCTTATAAAGTTAGATAAAAAAAAAGATAGCCAGGTGGTGTCTTTATCCAGACTCCTCCATGTTAAAGTTTGCAGAATGTGTTTGTTCCTGTTAATACGTAAATAAAAAGTTAATGTATAATAATACTTTCTGTTGCTCGTATATAGTGTATTGTATCTGCTAACATAAATGAAAATATTTTCTGAGATAGGACAGTAAAGTAGGAATTCTTTAGGAGTGTTATCTAGCACATATTGTGCAGAAATTATCCAAATACTTTTTGACACCTGACTGAACTACTAGCTTTGAAGTCTAGGGCTTTTGATATGAGTCTTTCTAGGATTAGGAGGAATATATGATGAGGATTCTGAAGTATAAATTTAATGTTAGGACTCAGTAGTGTTAAAATTTGAATTTTAGGAAGAAAGCATTCAAGTTCAGGAGTGCACAGATATTCTTGAGTAAAACTTTTAGATTTTTGAAGCCTGGATGAAATATAATTGTGAAATTAAAGTGAGTTGAAGAAAAGAGCTGACCTAACATGATGAGAAATACATCATGACTTGTTTCATACATTTTGAGTGAATTGTTATGTCTGGCATTTATAGGGAACATATTACAGTATGTAAGGAATACATAGGGAATATCTGACTTCCAGCAAGGTTAGTGCTTTTTCAAAGACAACTTACTAGCTAGTGGTTCTACATAGTCAATGTTATAAAGGAGTATATTGTCTAAGAGGATAAGATCTTGGATGAATTTTTTTAAGTAATTAGCATTTATTGAAATATTATTAACATTTATTACTATATATAGTCAGCATATCCCTTGTAACTCACAATTGGGAACACAGCAATAAAATTAGAATGCATATAACACACAAAGACGGAAAGCAAATCAGTCGCTAAAATCATAGGGGTACATTTACTAAAGTGTGGGTTTTATAAGTAGAGATATTGCTCTTATTAACCAATGAGATTCTAGCTATTGTCTTCTATAAGTCTCTAGATACATGATAGGTAGAAACTGATTTATTGCTATTAACAACATATCCACTTTTAAAAATGTGTATTTAATAAATCTACCCCTACAGTCCCGTAAACACTGGGCAATAAAATGAGCGATAATACACATTTTTCCCCCTGAGAGTGATATCGCTCATTATATCGCACAGTGTGCATGCACCCACTGATGAACGATGCACGATCCTATGGATTGTTAATGTACTGCTCCATTGTCTGTGCATATACATATGAGGGAGCAGATTGTTAATGAGTGCCATGCATGGACCCCGCCCACCCCATCCCCCAGATTGCTCTTCGTCCACCAGCATCAGCAAGTATGTATGCACTTGGTGATGCTGGCACCCCATTTGGTCCCTGCAGCCATGTGATTATGTGAAAGCAGATCACATTATAACACTTCCTATACTTTATAAAGATAATGCGATCTGTTTCATATTTGTTCAAAGTAAATGTCAAATAATACCTGGGGGTCTTAACTGAATATGGCAATAGGCTTCTGTGTAGAGCTGTTTGTGTCTAATAGGCTATTCACAATATAAAATAAACAGAATAGAAAAAACTTACCTCCATCCAGGTGATCATCCTGAGACTGGGATCCTGGGATGTTACTAAGGGCAACCAATCAGAATCTACTTCCTTTTTTTACTTAGCACCTTCTAGAAGATAATAGATAGAGTTTGATGGAATATCTTTAATATAACTCTCATCTTAGTAAATAAACCCCACAGACTACTACCGGTAATCAAAATAATCATAATGAACTCTTCAGTTGTTCCCATTGCTTAGTTGATATTGTACTGAATTTTTCTGATACCCGTTATTTTTACAATTTACATATATTGTATTTGCCTTCATTCCACTTGATTTACTGAATTTGGCTTATTATGTATCCAACTTTAAAAAAATAAAAACAACTTAATAATAATAACAACTGTTGATAATATCCTATATAATAAGGTTGCTTATCGCGTTGGGAACTCAAGTGTGTTGTAAACCGGTAGCTACTAGATGGCACCCTAGAGAGCTATTCATGTGCTTGCTCTGTCACTGGCCCTTACATTACAATTATGTTGTTCCGTCATTAAAGGGGCTGGAAGCAGGTAGAGTATAATTGATGTTCTTAGCACTTGTTTGCTCCAAATATGGGCCCTTTCATCACATACATGTGAACACCATCAGATGGGTCCCTAAATCCCTAATATTAACACAACAAATCAATGTATCAAGAGCTAACCTATATTAGGGCCCAATTTAATATGTAGATAGTTGATTAAAATAAACTATGAGAAGACCAAGCAGAGAGCACAATCAGACATTCCACCCAGATCCTTGATGGCCAGCTTCAAGTCAATTTGTAAATGACCTCCTGAACAAGATTTCTGCTATTCCATCACCACTTGATAGGAAGCCAGAGAAAAATCTGAATTCACTGTCAGGGCCATAACAGGGCAGTCACAGCCTAACTGTAACCTTCCACTCCCACAGCTTAACCCTTATTCTCCCACTAGTGCCTAAATCTAACCACTCCTTCCCCAGCCTGACACTAACCATCCCCAGCATACTTACATTCTGTAAATTAGTTGTTGGTATTATGGTGTCGGCATCCTTATTCTATTGAAGTTCCAGCGCAGATGTTCTGAAGGCAGGGCGTGTCAATATACCAAATGCCAGCATCTTGAACGCCAAGATGCTGACCAAACATTTGTAGTAATGTATAGAAACTTAATATAAAATGAATGCTTTATACTGCCATGTACAGTTGTGCTAGAAGCATATACAGTAGAACACAGTATTATCAATAAATATTTTGTGAAGTGGTTTAAAATGCATTTGCGGTTACAAAATATCTTCAATAAAGGTAGTCTTATTCTCTACTGAAATAATTTCCTCCTTGATAGTTGTCAATTTGATGTGTTCGTTATGAAACATGATTTAATAAACTTGCAAAGATATTATCAGAAAAGATAACTATAATACAATGCTGTATTGATGGGTAGGTAATTGAAAAACGAATATAAATCTTTTTTTGTGCATATTAAAACTTAATAAAACCAAGTGCTATCTTAAAGCAAATTACTGCAATCACATAATGTACTGCATTATACCAAAGAGACAACATTAATATTGTGCAGAATAAGCATTTTCATTCAGTAAACTGCTGGAAACAATTACATTTACATTGTCACATATTGGATTGTATCGTTTGCGGTGTGAAATTCATTTCATAGGTATAACTCCTGTTTTTTGCTACGATTTCATTTCATTTGAGACCTGGAACTCATTTCTGAGTTCTACATCTTACCGTGAGAGCTGACAAAAAGTATCAGGCAAAATGTTGTTGTCCCAAATGAAGTAATCCATTTCTGTCAAAGATTAGACAGCAATTTTTTGTTCTCATACCAGATGACTGATATTGTTCCATGTGATTTAAAATTGAACAATCCAACCACCTTAATAGTCCCTCTGTAGGCATGTATTCATTTCCAACTACAAGCATCTGAAATGTATGTTTACATCAAAAGGTAAAGCAGGTAACATTCCAATAAAACAATATATAAACAACTTAGTTGATCTTATGCTGTAGTCAAATTACATTTTTTTAAATTAATAAAAAGTCAACACAACAATAAAATACAAAGCTAATCGGAATACTTTTAACAAAGTCTTTAAATATACTAGATGCCTTTAGAAGTATTTAAAAAAAAAAAACCTTATTGTGCATTTATATATATACAAGGAGTTATTTAAGCTCATGTACATAAAGTTTGCATACAGAGAGGAAAATCTTATTTTACAGCACAATGCCATACAGAACACCATTAATGGGATGAACAATAACATTTTATCACTTACTCCTGGCTACTGCTTAGCATTCCTTGCATCAAATTTGTCGAAGTAACAAGTGTTGTAACTTTTAGTAAAGCAGGAGGCCAATATTTAAGGTCCATTTATACAACCACTAATTATTATCTTTGAGTTGAGATTGAGTTGCTTAGCTCATCGTCCTTACCAAAAATGGCACTTGTTGTGAGCAAGAAACTGTACAAATATGATTGTCTTCATCATTGTTTTAACAAATGGACTGTTATGCATTATATAATCCTCTGGATATGTTCTTAGCACTTATATGTTATTGTTGTAGTACTTTCCATTGTGGTTCCCATTAGCAGGGAGCCAAGCGACATTCGCTGCCCCACATCTATTTAGATCTTAAGGTGCCCATACACAGGTCCGTTTTGCACCGATTTCACCCGAAATGGATCAGGGTGATATATCAGGTGGATTAGGGTGATATATCAGGTGAAATTTACCCAAATTGGAGGTGTTTGATATGTGATCAGATCCATTGCATGTTCCCGTGAGCATCAGGTTTCATCCTGTGTAGATCATATGTGCAGCACTCGTGATGTATTGCATCTGATTCCCTTTGAACTCTCCCGGCAACTCCCAGGGAGTTCTTTTACATACAATAAATCGTATGCAATTTAATGTATGTAAAAAATGGCATATCAAGTGCCAAGTCAGAAGGAGCCCTCCTGGGAAGCTACTGGGGGAGCTCAAGTGAAAACAGGTCCGGCTTGTTTCCCAGACTGTGTATGGGGGCCTTTAGCGCAACATAGAGGTATTGTTTTTTATATGTTTGTAAAATACATTGTTTACTATTGGTAAATAAACAGCTATGTTATTTTCCAACACACTATGTCATTTACTACAGTAAGCATAAAATTGCCACTCCATAACACATATGCCGTTTTTCACCCTCTGATTATATATGCGTATGTCTTTCCTGATTTTCAAAGAAAAATATAGATTATGTGGATTAAAATCACTGTATTTGTGGAATAGCAGAAGCATCTGGGAGTCATTGAACATTGAAATGTTTTCATACAGCAGTGCTCAGGGACTATATCTGTTTTTGAAGAAAATAACAGAAATGTATTTAATTTTGCAGAGGGATAAAGGTTGACGATGGCACTTACCATGTACTGCACTTCCCATTTAAATCAGCTGGTGGAACTGTTGTGCCACATTTTTACCTAATTTGTGAAGGACATTTACTAAAGTAATAACACAAATCAGGCTTACCATTGTTACCTATAGTGTAGTTAGCCCCAATGTTTCCACATTACAATACAATGTGTTAAAACACTTTCCACATACAAAATTGCCTGGTTTAATACAGCCCATACTGGGCTGACTCCTGGCAGCAGGCTAGTGCAGTGCTGTGATTCCTGAGTTTTTAAGGGGGGGGGGGGGGGATAATGCAGTGAAGTACCAACCCAATCAGAGAGCTGTGTTGTAGTTAGGAAGTGCCCCCCTACCTCCTTCTCTACCCCTCTCTCTCCCTGACACACTTGCTCTCTCTCTTTGATATTCTCTCTCCATGACACTCTCTGTTATTCCTCTCTCTTTCTTCCTGATACTATCCCTGTCTCTGATACTGTCTCTCTCTACATAGGGCCGGATTAACAATGGGCCTGATGAAGCTACAGCTCCAAGCTGGGCAACTGCCAATATCCCTCCATTTTTCGGTACTTTTTTCCTAGCACGGCCACCTTAAGGTACACGATTACCCCCGATGGACCCAATTTCCTTTGAAATCAGGTCCATTTTGCCGGCAAAGGCAAAATCGGGTCCATCGTGTCGGTCGGGTGCATTAACATGGCACGCGACGCAACCGACGCGATGCACCCGATTTTCCCATAGGGTTCAATGTTAAAATATTTTTAACATTGTAATCGCGTTCATCGCGTCGGTCTTGTGCCATTATAATGGCACAAGATGCGATGGACGCGATTAAGCACATTTTACATAGCTAACAATGGGAAATGGGCCAATATGGCCCATTTCTCATTGTATATGCCCCCCCCATTGTGAACATCACCCCACGATTGACGCCAACCCGAAGCGTGGCGAGCGTAGCGAGCCCGTGAGGGGCGGCGGTACGCGTCCTCCGACCTTTTCATACCCCTACTATCCACGTCGGTGTGGAGTTGAGAATATAAAGTGTGGCGAGCGCAGCGAGCCACCGAGCCTGAAGCGTGGCGGGCGGACACGTATACCTGTGAAGTTATACGCATCCCCTCGCGGGGCTCGCTGCGGGTTGGCGTCAATCGTGGGGTGCCGTTGAGGGGGTTAAAATTGGGGTCTGGGGAGACTTTTACATTGAATCCAATGTCAAATATGGTCCCAGGGACCCTATTCACATTTCAATCAATGTTAAAATCGGGACCATCGCGTCAGTCGCATCGCATGCGATTTGGTCGCATGCGATGCGATCGATGCAATGCGACCGACCCGATCAACATCGGTGTGGCCGTTCTAGGAAACAAGTACCCATTTTTCCTATGCCAGCACCCTACCTTTTCCAGGCATATATAATTAGTTGAAAGTATTTACACAAATACAGACACCCATGAACAGACCACCCAACCAGAACACTGGTCACGCCACCCACATTATTAGGTGCTGGCCACAACCCCTATTATTGCGCATAATAGGCTCTTGATCATTTTCAGCTCCAGGCCCATTTAGACCTTAATCTGGCTCTGCCTCTCTTTTTCTACCTGGTACTGTCTGTCATTCCTGCTGGCACTTATCCCCCCCCCCCCTTTATCTCCCCCCTATCTCCCCCCTGACACTGTCTCTCTCCATGACACTGTCTCTCTCACTCTCTCTCATCCTTACACTGTCTCTGTGTTCCTATATTTCTTTCCTGACACTGTCTCTCTCTGTACCCTTGACATTGTGTCTCTCCCTCTTTCCCTGATACTGTCTTCCTGACACACTATCTCTTTCATTCTCTCTCTTTCTATCACTCTCCCTCTTTCTCTCCTTGAAATCTATTATTCTAACTTGTTCCCCACTCTCTCTCTCTCTCTCTCTCTCTCTCTCTCTCTCTCTCTCTCTCTCTCTCTCTCTCTCTCTCCCTCTCTCTTGGTCCTCACCCATTCTTTTTTTCCTCTCATTCCTTTTCCCTGACATGCTCTCTTGTTCCTCTGACTCCTTCCTTCTTTTTCCATGAAGCCCACTCTCTCCCCCCCCCCCCCCTCAGTGGCAGATTAAGCCTTTGCAGCACTTTAAACAGGGGGGCCCCCCTTGCACTTGTCATTACTGGCTGCAAACTGTATGGGAGAATATAACACTGTCAAAACAACATATATATATATATATATATATATATATATATATATATATCACATGAAAAGCCTGTGTTTGTCTCTCACATGCGGATGAAGTAGGCGACACTTCTTTAAGAAGCCTGCAAAGAGCCGGGAGCTAGAAGGAGCACACTGCATGTGACGAGGCAGCAGTGAGTGGAGTCTGGACCCGGAAACTGGTGGGTGGGGCGGCTGTGGGCCAGGTGACTGAGAGTGATGTTTGTGACAGGTACTGCAGACAGAGAGACGAGAGGAGGAGCCGGTATGCTTCAAAGCAGATGCCCGACTATAGTTACTGCAGCTGCGGGTGTCCAGTTGGGGCACCGGTGGCTATCGGCAGATGTGGTGGCTTAGGTAGCAGGCAGAACTGGGTGCAGGGGGAGCTGCGGGCCCTAGAGACAGCTCAGGCCCCATAGCAGCTGCACCCCTGCACCCTCGGTAGTTACGCCACTGTAGACACCATATGGTCGACATGCACCAGGTCAGCATACACAAAAAGTGAACACATGAAAAGGTCAACATGAGTTTTTTTTTGGAATTCTCCTTTTTTGGGATTTTTCATACTTAACCTTCCACATGGACCTGATTGGAAATAGTAAAGTGTGTCAAGCACAGCTATAGTGTACAAAGCATACTATAAGTATAAGCCTCAATACATGCAGTACCGTTGCAAGGATTCCCAACACCCTAGGCAAAGCTTCAGCCTGCTGCCCCCAACCACCACTTGCCCACTTCCCAGTCCCTCAGACAGGGCTTAAAGTGTGGGGGGAATAGGATGGACTACCACCTGTAGTGATGAGGTGGAACTAGTTAAACCTTCATCTTGACCCTGCACCGTAATTCTATCAGAAAAGCAATTTAGGTTGCATAAGGTGGCTAAAAACCCTACCACTGGCCCTGGCTCTGCCTAATAGGGGGAGGGGGTAATTAAGTGGCAGAGCAAATTTAGCTCCACCGCCGCTCTAGAACCACTTTAAGCGCTGCCCTCAGGTGAAAGTGCATCTTATAAGTTCCACAGCTGCCACCTGCATTAATTACAATAAAGATTTGTACTTTACATACTGTATGTTATTTTTGGATAGTCAGACTCATTGGTGCCCCCCAAATCACAAATACCTAAAGCTGCCTAATGATAGAGCTGACCCTTATAATATTGTACAAAACATATTAGCCTTCAACTGCAATTATAATACACATACAACAACCATAACGATGTGGGCTTTTAAAACCCTGATTGAAACCTTGCAGTGAACTTGAGAGTCTGATATGGAGAGGGAGAGAGTTCCAATGATAGGGAGCAGCATGGGTGAAAATCTGAATGAGGGAGTGAAATATGCAGATAGACAGTCGTCATTGGCAGAGCAGGATGCATAGGCCGGAGAATGGAGTGAGATGAAATTAAAGATGTGAGAGAGGATTTGATGTTTGCTTTAAAGGTGACTATATAGTCACCTTCTCACCAGGGGATACTTATCCTTAAATTACGCAGTAATTCTTGAAACCAGTTTACAACACTTCTAATTTAATTAATATTTGTATATTTATATTTATTGAAACAATTACCTTGTGATATTATCTAACTGATGACAGTTGCTTAAAAAATGATATGTAAATCCTGAGTTTATTTGTTTAAAACCTCTAACAACCTCACATTCACTCAGCAGAATGGCCCTTGGATGGAGCACAGTATGTGGACTCTTGGGAGGATTTCATTGTGTATGATTTACTTCATTTCTTCCTCATAAGAAGCATAGATGGGTATTTGTTTCCAGCCCTACAGGACTGCTTCAGCTAATCTGTCATTTTTCCTGTCATGACACACTTCATGTCATTGAGACATTGTTGTTTATATCAGACAAATCATGCTGACATGGCATTTACTGCATCTGTGATGCTCTGCCACATCACCTTCTTCCAGGTCATTGAAATATGGCATGCCTGGTGTCCAAAGGGGTGTTAAAATAGTGAAACCCTTGCATGTAAAAGTTATCAGCATTATCCTCCTTTGTGTCCTGTTCCTTTTCCTGCATTTCCTACTCCTCACTAGCTCCCTCCTCCTGCTCACTCTCAGGCTGAACCACAAAGACTTCCTCCTCCTCCATCCTCTGTTCATCCCCAACTCCTAGCCTAAACACAATACAGAAAACTCTCTGTTACTAAATGACATAATCATTTCCTTCCCAATTTTATTTACAAACCAATCAAAGGTCAACATAGCCAATACATATTACATGTAGCCCAAATTGACATGTAAAGTTCCTGCTTACTTCTTGCTCTTCTAATTAATTTGATGTTTACTAGCATTGTTTGCCAGCCTTTGATGTGTTGAGAATCCTGTTTTTTCTGAATTAGCGATTCTAGTTAATCTTCATAGCCAAGTCTGGCATTTAAATAGCCTTCAACTAGGTTCTTGTACTGGAATATCATGACCACAATGACCAGGGGCGTAACTGGAACTTTGTGTGCCCCATAGCAAAATCTTGATAGAGCCCCCAGCCTTTGTCTCTTAGGGGCAGGGGGGGGGGAAGAAAGAGAGTCAGGTAGAGAGAAAGAGAGGAGCAAGAGATAGAGTGAGTTTTAGGAAGGAGAGACGGACAGGACGTGCACTGATTGTGCTTATACAGTGCGTGTCTGTTCCAGCCCTGCTGCTGTACTTCAGGATACCGCATTGTCTCCACCTGTGACTTCTTTGCTGTAAGAGTACTGCAGGGGACTGAACCCATCATGGCAGCGGCAGCTAATGACAAATTAGGCAACTGCTTTTTTTTTAGAGGGTGGAGTGACATTGCATTTGGGGCCCCCCCTAGCCCCATAGCAGCTGCATCCCCTGCACCCACAATAGTTATGCCCCTGACAGTGACTACTTGGCTACAAGATCAGGTAATCAGAAGAGCCTTAGGTATTTCATCATGTGATATAAATATCTGAAAATAGCTTCTAAAAATATTTTAATTGCAGAACAAAGTTTTAATATGAAATATGTTAGGATACGAATTCATTTTCAATTTAACATGAATTAGTTCCACTGAATGCCACACTCACAAATATTACAATGATCGACATGGAAGCTGGTGCAGTGAATTAAAAATCCTATTTTCCATCAATGCAGACCATCAATTACTATGTTAATGCTCACTGTTGGCTACAGGAAAGGCTAAGAGGTGAACCATGGTTGTTTACCTGATCTATAGGTTAATGATGAGCTTGAGTTTCCAGTTACTCACACCGTGACATCTCCCATCAGTAGAAAATATTAACAATTAAAGTGAAAAATAAAATTGCCTGGTTTTACTATTAATATTTAAATTTAGAACAGATTGCTAAACTGCAGATTCAAATTGAAGAACTGGTAGACACTGAAATATCAGAAGATTGATAGAACATCTAAATCACTCAGATCACAATTTTAAATGATTTCAATGACAAATGTGTATCATTTCTGCATGACGCACTGTTAGGATGACTGAAGCTGTCACTTAGATCTCTTATGTAATCATAATTTATTTATCAGCTACAGTACTGTTTATGTTCCATCAAAGAAATTCAAACAAAATCTGCTTATATATAGATATATACAGTATAGGTGCTTGCAATGAGTGTCACCCCGGGACTTCAAGAAATTAAATCTTACTGTGCTTTAATTGGCAATTAGCGACCATTTACCACTAATTAGTGGATGTATTTTCAATCTGGCCGCTTAGTAAATTAGGAATCACTATTTTGTTGAATGGTGATTCCTAATAGTATTCTGTCGATGGCGTATTCATTCATATTTGTAAACACAAATACGAATGTGCCATGAATACAAATACGAGCTGCCCTATTTTCAGGATAGTAAATCCCAAAGATATGAATTTGTAAAAAAATAGGTGTATTTCTGTATCCGAATACACCTATTTTTTATGAATAGATCTTACTAAATTTCCCCCATAGTGCGCTGTAGGTCCTCTGTGGACGAGGATGTTGTAGTTCCCGAATATGACAGGGATGTGGTTAATATAGCATCAAAAAAATGACAAATCTATGCTGGAATCCCAATTTATGGCCAGAAGATCAATGCCATAATACCGACACCACTCCCAATGCCAATGCCAGAATCCTGACTGCTGGCATCCCAATCATAAGTATGCTGGGCAAGTTAATGTTAGGCTATAGGGAGAAGGGTTAGGATTAGGCACTAGGGGATGAGTTAGGGTTAGTGTCCAGGGGGGTAGGGTTAGGTTTAGCCTAAGGGAAGAGCACCAAAAAATGGTGGATAGTTTTTTTGCTGTTGGGGTGCAGGAGGGAGAGCTACGTTTAGACATAGGACAAGGAGGGTTGGGGGCAGGGAGATGGTATAATTACTAGACCCCTGATGAGATTCTCACCATCGGGATGCAGCTGTCAGTGTTTTAACCACCGGCATCCCACCCGTCAGCCATCCATAGGTATTATAACACTCTTTCCAACACTTTCCAACATGTGAATTATAAGGGTAAGGGGAATAGGGGAGTCGACCGGTACACAGGTTAAGCTTATTTGTTGTAAGCTATAAGCGATATATAAGAGGAGTAGGTATCGATCCACCAATATATGTTCTGTAAGAGAATACATTTTTCTCCTGAAATTTGTTGTGGTGGAGGTACCCTTGAGAGTAGTGGGGATATTTCAAAAAAGGAAAGAGGAAAGACTCTCTTTTTTGGAGGCACTCTTGTTGAGATATTAATAAACATAATCTCGGTTTTAGAAGATTATTGTTTGTACGAGAAGATGGAAGGAGAAACGCCACAAAGGAGTACTCAGGAGACGCCCCTAGTGGTGACAATCAAAACTAGTATCACAGGTAAAAATGAGAATTGGTGTAAAGATGAGGGTTTAAGTGTAATAAAAATTAACTTTTATTTTTGATTACCGTTAAAATGAGTACTAGACAGATGTACAGTATATGGTTTATACACACAAAAAACACACAAAAACCTCTATTAAGTGTGTACTCTGGTTAATTCTTAAATAGGAATAGTACAGACATTTAAAATGTTTCAAACAAAAGTGTTACACAGAGTTTGAAAAGGAGACATTGGGTGACATTCTATGGGATGAGATTTCTGTTTTTTGGCGTTAATTAGTAAACAAAATGGCGACATTGCATTTTTCGATCAAATCGCCTATTTTATAGGATGCGCAAAGGGACTGCAATCACATATTATGTGCGTTAAAGCATGCGGACCAAAAGTGCGTGATAAATTCGCAATTATATCGCATCCAGATGTTTTCATACAGAAAAGTATACAAATCGCTTATTTAATGCAATGCGTTTTCGCAAATCGCACTTTTTAGGTGTCTAATAATCGCACTTATTTCAGACCAGGTTCTGTTTGGCGATTTGGCCCAGAACTCAAGTGCACACATGGTTAATTTCAGCACAGGTGCCCTCATTTTCACTCAGAAACACCCCTACATAAACCCCAACATCATGAAGGACACCTGTGAGGGTTTGAGACATGGAGATTTTGCAGAGTGGTTTGGAGTTGCTTATTTGTGATGTTGCCCATTTGGAGGAGCTGCGCAGGAGGGAGGAAGCTGCGCACCAGATCCAGATAGCCCCCCGACTACTGCGTACCCCACGTATGTATCGTGCTCGGCTGTACCTGGACTCCCTCTCGGATCAACAGGTTGTGGGGATGTTTAGGCTGAACCCCATTAACCTGTTGGACTTATATGAGCAGGTGAGAGATGATTTGGACCCTTTTGGGGGAGGCAACTATGCAGTGTCTGGGATGCACAAATTAATGTGTGCCCTCTACTATTTGGCCACAGGCTCCACTCAGTCTGTGACCTCATGGTCCTTGGGGGTATCACAGGCCACTTTCTCTAAGCATTTTACTCAAGTGTTACTTGCTTTAAAGAAGTTGTGGCGGACATACATCAGATTCCCCAGTTCTAAATTGGAGTGGCAGGACCACAAGTTGTCTTTCTATAGACTCTCAGCATTCCCTCACGTGCTGGGAGCTATAGACTGCACACACATTGGGATTAGGGCACCGCACGTGCGGGGCCACGTCTACGTCAATAGGCGTGGGCGGCACTCCCTGAACATGCAGGTTGTTTCCAATGCTCACCTCAAAATCCTGAGTGTTGTTGCAGGCTTTCCTGGGAACTGCCATGATGCCTATATTCTGAGACACTCAGCCCTCTGGAACCGATTTACCGACCACCAAATGCCAGGGGGCTGGCTACTAGGTAAGTTTTTTACTTACCTTTTTACATATTACCCTGTCTGTCCTTATTTGTACCTGCTCTAATGTGTGTGTTTCCTGTTTCACAAGCATATTGTTCTTCTACCAGTGTCTCCTGTTTGCAAAAAACACATACCTTACCATATAAGGCAATCACTTCCTATCTGTGTTTTAGGTGACTCAGGATATGGGTGTGTTTCCTGGCTCATGACACCTTTGCGCTCCATAGAGGGCCCTGCACAGCACCGGTATAATGAAGCCCATATTGCAACCCGCAATGTGGTGGAGCGCACATTTGGCGTTTTGAAGAGTAGATTCCGGTGTTTGGACCGGTCATCGGGTATGCTGCTGTACCACCCTGCAAAAGTAGTGATGATCGTCCAGGCTTGCTGCATGTTGCACAACATAGCCCTGCCCCAACCTGCCTATGTGGAGGAGGAACATGCACTAGTCATGCAGGAAGCCCAACCTACCACACCTCGGGTAGTGAGGGGTACGCAGAGGGGGAATCTGGTGTGCACACACATCATCAGCCGTTACTTTTCTGGTAAGCACATGTGCCCTGTATTCCAAAATGTACCTTTGCTGTAAGTGTACTCATAAACAAGTTATTTACCAATACCATCTGTTTCCACTCACATTTAGCCTAATACACAGAGCCCAACGGATGCAGCTGGTGTTGCTGACCTATCCCTTGCTGGTATCAAGCTTGTAAGTACATTTGATACATGTATGAATGAAGTTTGCTGTAAAACATGGCTCACTGGTGTTGTGGAACTACACGTGCCAGCATGCCCTGACACACTATAACCATTCTAGTCCAAACCATGAGTGTCAGAGCTTGCTGGAATATGTAGTTCCACAACCTTTGATGGGCCAGGAGTTATCCAACACTACTTTACAGCAATCCCATTGTCATACACCATTACACTATGTCATAATTCACACAACAATTGGTCCATAAATAATACACTGACAAAATGGTATGCGGTTAGACATTTTTACTGCAGTATACTATGTCAGAAGCAATCTGCATTTTTGTCAGTAAAACATTAAAACTGTCGGGGAATGTAACAAGATGTATTGCATATTAGATGCAAATTACAAAAGTTTCAAAAATATGACCTATCTTCTCCCACCATCAGGCCACCCTACACCACTTCTTGAACCTGCACCCAGGCCACCACGGGTCCTAATACTCCGACGGGGTGGGGAAGTGGGGGAGCCACTTATTGGGGTGCTAGATACACTACTGAGAGTTGATGCTGCTGCACCTACGACATTGCCTTCCAGCTGCTGTAGTTGGGCCTGCATACCTATTAAGGCATTGGTCTGCACTGTGCATGATTGGCTTAGTGCAGCTATACTTTGCGCAAGGCTGCCAATATGGCTATTCTGTTCCCTTACAGCAGAAGTTAGATCTGCAAAATGGGTGTCAATGCTATTAGCAATGCGCACATGAGTACCTACACCTACCCGTACACTACGTGCAATTTTTCGTAATTGAAGAAACGTGTCACGCATGTACCTCTGGATGTTACCTATTTTCAGGCTTTGGGAGGCCATAAATTCTATTTGTTTCTCCTTGAAATTGACCAAGGAGTTAGCTACTTGGGAAGCAGAAGCTGCTGTATGGGGTGTGTTTGTGGGTGGGGGTGGGTTGGGAGACACCCCACTTGGGGGAAGATCACTCTGTGATGAGGTCTGTATTTCCTCCTCTGCCGCAAAGGTCTCCACGGGTTCAAGAATGATGTCCATTTCGTCCAACACCATCATCGAATAATCTGTTTGATGTGTTCCTAGTTGTATAGTACCTGTGGATACAGATGAGGAGGTAAGTACTGATGCATATATAGGCCAGACTCTCTTCAGTACTGTTTTAGAAAGGGCTTGAGATGCTGGACGCACATACCTAGGGGTCCTTTGTACTTACACATGTACCCCGATACAGCATGTAACATTGACATTAATAATAAGTCAGATGGCTAGGTCAGATTACATTCATTTCCGTTGCAATGTAGCAGCAGGAGATGAATGTAGTGTGACATATTGTGGATGTGAAATCAATTTGTTTACCTTTGTTATCTGTACCAACCTAATCCAGTTTGTAGTTATTAGATCAGGGGTGACCAATATGCGGACCTCCTGCTGTTGTAGAACAACACATCCCAGCATCCCCTGACATAGGGCCTAATTCAGACCTGATCGCAGGGCATATGTAAAAAGTGGAAAAAGTAGTGGCATTAGCCACCAACTATGGAAAATACCTAATAGGGCACTAGCACAATGTGTCCTTGAGTATCACTTTGCATGTGCTCATTCGGCAGTTAAGGCCCAACCTTATGTGCTTATTAACCTCTTTCGGGTGGTACTGTAGTAGAGCAAAGGGCCACATTAGATGCACCTTTAGTATCAACTGTTAGCAGTCTTGTCACAACATCAGTAACAGCTTCACCCGTGAAGCCTGTGCATATGTCATGGTGCAGTTAAAGGCCTAGGTAGATGCAAAGGAAGCACAGACCCCAAGTAGTAATACATTTTTGAGTTCTGTTACAATTTTTTTCCATGTTTTGCCATAGTAAATTTGATTGATATAGTCTATGTTTTGTGCTTAATTTTTTACAAATGAAATAATTCTTAAAGTTTAATCTTGAATTTGTTTAACATTATTTTTATTATTATTATTATTATTATTATTATTATTATTATTATTATTAACATGGTCAAATGTTTAATTGTGAACATGTTATATTTTTTTCAAAACTATTGAATTTTTTTTAAAATAACAAAGACACAACATATACAGTACCTTGATTGTAATGTGAGAAATTCAAAATGACTTCAATATACATGTTCATTGACCACAATATATATCACAGCACATTTTAAGGGTCCGTGTACAGTAATTTCCCTCTACAATGGAAATATTTTTTGACCATCATTTAAAGAGAAAAAGCGTGACATTTGCCCTTGGGTGCCGGATGAATGGCTGAAGGTCAGGATCCCAACGTCGAAATCCCGGGTGTTCAACTGACAGTTGACCCCCATAGAGGGAGAATATAATCTGTGGGAAAGAAATAAGCCACCAAGTCCCATGGGGAATTTTTGGTGCTCACCCACCTGTTGGAGTACCGGAGTCTGGGATTCCAATGTCGTTATTCCAACTTTTGGGATCCCGATTGTCGGCCAATCATACAACACCCATTTCCCTATATTGACATATAACTAATCACAAACGTACATGAGAACTACTGAATTGTAATATTTTTTTGAAACTCATTTCACCCCTTTGTGTTCAGCATGTCCTCAAATGGTCCAGGCTCAGACTCCTCCCCAACTGCTGTAATGTCAATATGCCCTTGACCCAGGGTGATGTTATGGAGCATGCTGCAGGTCTGGACTATGGGGGTTATTCAGACCGGATCGCTTCAATTCTAATTAGCATTGTCCTCTGATCAGAAAGCTGCCACCCTGCCACAGTGAAATCCCACCCTGTACAAAGCTGAGAATGGCTTGTGAAAATATCACAGATAGGTGATTAGCTGCAAATCCACTTGCACCTCACTCACCATCAAATGATTTTTCAAGTGATTGCAGTCTGTGTGTAACCCAAGACCTTCTCGGCCAGTGCAATAGAAACCGTCTGATCAGAGCTGAAACTGATGTCACACACCTCCTTGAAAATTATTAGGCATGTCTACATTTTTCCTGACACTCCCAATAAATGGCCGGTAACATGTACAGTACACTTAAATCATTTTGCGGGACATCCAGGTTTTATGGGTCGATCACGCATACCACCCAGGGCTGGCAGTGTCCTGTGGTCGGTGGCAGTTGAAAGGTCCCCCTGCCAGGTTCTGCTCTGTGGTAAATAGACACTGTGCACATGCGCACAGTATTTATTCTCGGAGACAGAGTGGCTTGGTGCATGGCCAGCAGCTCACAGAGTCACTGGCCATGCCCCCACAGTGGTGAAAAAGGGGTGTGGCCTCACTGGAGTATCATGAATATATGTTATGCTCCCTTGTTGCTAGGCCATGCCCCCAAAAGTTGCACACAAAGTCCTTATTACATTACTCGCATCCTTACATGTGTGAGTCATACTAAAGGTGCGAGCTTAGTGCCAAACTCTTGCTCTTTTAGGACTCACACTCTATTACATTTGTCCTTTTGTCCTTTTTATATTGTGGACAGGAAAGATGCAAAGCTCAAGTTTATAAAAACCAACAGAAAAAAGAAATGTGCAATGATATTGCTAAGTGTGACATTCTGAAACAATTAAAAGTTTTTTAAAGACTTTGTGATGAGTCAATTAAATATGAACACATTTTAGATATTTACTCCGTAGGCCAAGTTCCCTGTTGCCTTGTTTGCCACATTAAACAAGGACAAATCAAAACAAGAATGTTCTTGCATATATATAAGCTATAAATTCCATGGAAAGCAGTACACAAAGTACTGTATGTTTTCTCTCAAAGGTGCATGTGAATAACAACAATAATAATAATAATAATAATAATAATAATAATAATAATAATAATAATAATAATTACTAGTATTACTAGTATTACTAGTATTATTATTATTACACTACTCAGTGTATTATATAGAATCTATATGTAATCAATTACACCAATCCCTGCAGCATTGGATTAGTCAGTCTTAATTTTCACCCATACAACTGAGGGTCTATTTTGTCATCAACCAATGTCTATAGAGTGGGCTGGGGTATAATTGGAGAAATCTAAAGGAAGTAATGTGAATGAAATATCTGACTCTAGCAAAATACAGTACATACACTACACAATAAAATATGCCTGGAAAATACACTTAATTTTCCAGGCGTATTTGGCAGAATCCATGCAGGCTTCAGTGTAAAAAAATAATAATTATATATATATATAAATATATATATATCTATATATATATATATATATATATATATATATATTATCCCCCACCCATGGCCATAACCAGCCACAGGCTCAAAGAGCCGGTCCTGGTTTAAAAAAATCAGGAACCAAACAAATTGGGGTTCCCCATATTTTTTTTAAACTAGCAACAGGCCCAAGGGCCAGTCCTGGTTCCAAAAATACAGGGGACAAAATGACTAGGGTTCCCCATAATTTGTGAACCAGCACTAGGCCCAACCAGCCAGAAGGATAATGCTACAGCCAGGGGACACTTATTATATAAGGTCCTGCGGCCAAAGAATTACCCCCTGACCGATCAGCCAGGGGAAGTGGGGACCACCCAATGAAGGTGTCTCCCCTTCCAGAATTTCCTGCCCTGGCTGAAGCCTGGGGCTGTCCACAGTGACCCTGGGGCGGTGGCTAACAGGCTGATTAAATGGGTAAAAATAGAAAAAAACTAATGGGTTCTGCTGTGTAACTATGAGTCTCAGGAAGCCTAGTCTGCACAATAGGCTTTCTGGGACTCTTAGTTCCACAGCAGAACCAATAGTTAAATAAATACACACTGATACCAGAAAAATAAAACTTTATTACACTCAGCGCCCACTCATACATACTTAACTATCTTGATAGTACTTCAGTCCCCTTCTCCAGTAGAAATCGAATATGGGTACCTGTAAACATAGGCGAATCTAGAATTATGGTAATAGTGGTCCCAGATCTCGACATAATAGCAGGGAGGCCTTTGTACGGCTACGTCAAAAAGGGGCGTGGTCTCATGGGAAGGAGGCATGGCATCACAAAAAGGGTGTGGTATTACACTTTAGACCAGTGATTTTCAACCTTTTCACCTTGCGGCACACTAAATAAGATTTTAAAATTGCCAAGGCACACTGTGAGATCCCCACAGGGCAAAACACATTGGCACACCCAGGAAAAAAATCAAAACTATTGACCCCCATATAAAAAATAATCACACTGGTCCCCACAGGTAACAAAAATAAAATACATTGGCCCTTTACATGAAAAGAGGAGACCAGTAAATAACAGTTGAACTGGTGGTGGCTGTGAACTGGTTTGGGCATCTCTAGATCTGGGGGCTTACTTGAGAAAAACTCAAGGCACACTAGTGTGCCACGGCACAGTGGTTGAAAAACACTGCTTTAGACCATACACAGTAATGCCCTTTACACATTTTAGCAAACTCCGTAATACCCATTACACATAAAGCCACACGCCGTAATGCCAATTACACATAAGGCCACCCACCATAATGCCTATTACACATTGTGCCACATCATGATGCCCATTATATACTATATAACAAACTGTAATGCCCATTACATATTTGCCACATAAGTGCTGCTTACCTACGTGCTCATTGCTAGGGGATTCTTGCTTGATGGCACCATAGTACCCATTACACATGAAGCCGCACAACATAGTACCCATTACACATGATGCCACACACCATAGTACCCATTACACATGATGCTGCACACATAATGTCCCTTACACATGATGCTGCACACATAATGCCCCTTACACATGATGCTGCACCCCGTAATGCCCCTTACACATTAAGCCACACATTATGCGTAATGCCCCCACATACCACCACTTGTAGCGTCCCTTAAGCAATGCCCCCAAAAGTGCCACTTACTGTAAATTTTTATATGAGCCTTCGCTGCTGCTACAGGGAGAGATGGAGAGCGGTGCAGCTGCTTCTATGGGGAGAGGAGCAGAGCGCAGTGCAGAGCACCCTCCCACTCCCCTCCTGGTGTCCCCTCTAGCCAAGTGGACATTTGAAATATTGTGCGCGCTGTTGTTGTGCATGACGTCGGGGGAGCACATCGGGCGCCGGCACCACATGATTAAAGGGGGGGGGGGGCGGGTTGAGGTGAAAGCAGGGAGAAGAATTGGAGCGGAAGCTGTAGGGGTAACAGTCATTGACAGCTGGGCAGAGAGCAGGGGGCTGCCCAGTTTTATTCAGAGCACTGCATGTCACGGCTGTTTGAAATAATACCCCTTTCACAACAGAAAATGCAGGAATTTACCCAGGAATATGGTCCCAGGATCATGCAGGGACATCCCAGGCTGATCCCTTATACACCAGCCTAGTCCCTGCATTTTCTGGTGTGAGGGGGAGAGACAACCACTCCCCTCTCCCTACCCCCCTTTAACCAACCAGCTATATCTTCGGAACCAACTGACCCATTTACATGAGACCAGTATCATATTGAAGAACTTTTGAGTGGGCTTCGAATGATTTTGGTCCCACGAAACTGGAATGTTTGGTTCCGGAGAAATCTGCCCTCAAAGAACATAAACAGTCATGAATTTACATTTAATAAATGAAAAAAAAAAAACTGTTTATCCTCAATATCCCTGGAACCAGTTAACCCATAGGGATCCAGCCTGGTATCAGATTGAAGGCCCAGCGATTTGGGTTCGACTGAGATCAACCTCGAGCTTCAGTGATGCCGAAGGGGGAACTGGCAGCCATTGAACTGGGTGGGGCTCGGAATTAGCGGGTCCCATGTTATCCTATAGGGAAAACGTTCCAGTTTGCCTGGCAGTATCTCCGGTTCCCAGGGGGCTAGAGACACGGGGCTGGGCTCGTTGGAAAGCCCCATCCCTCAGATACAAAATGGGCTAATGGGTGGTCCTGTGCACCCCCGGACCACCCCTTAGATTTGCCTATGCCTGTGGAAGGAAACCATACTTACCAGGGTCCTCCGGCGTAGATTGTGTCCTCTTCGTTCCATGTAGCATCCACGTAGGTCTTGAAAAAAGTAAATAAACGAGTCACCCGGCACCAGAACGAACTGTCAGGAGGTGACGCATTAGGGTGCCTTGAGTATGGGGAGGGGGGGCTAATGGGGCACTAATTCTGAGTGCTGGGTTTAAAGTGTCACTAATATGCTCACTCAGCTCCCTAAAGCAGATTGATGCTGTTTCCACTCTGCCAGCATCCAGCTCTCAGTCTCTACCTATATGCTAAAGGGCCCAAGGATTCCAGTGGCCCTGGATGATAGAACCGTATCCCCCCTCCCTGATAGTTCTGCATGGGGTAGAGGCAGAGGCAGGTACCTGGTGGAGGGTAAAACACAGCACAGGATTGAGAGAGTTGCAGGGAGAGAGGAGTCACAGTGAGAGAGGATCCACAATGTTTTTCCTGAACAGGCTGTGACTCTTATACGCTATATGTGACGCTATATGTAAGTAAGGCCCCCATAGGAGCCTCTCGCCTTATGTTTCTGTAAACATTTGTACATAATAGAGAACATTAGTTGTATTTGACCACATAATTGTGTAAGCTTTCAGTTAAGCCTCATGTGAACATAGCTGCATGCATTTCGAGTCTTCTTCTTTTTTTTTCTTTTTCCTCTTTTTCTTCTTCTTAGCTAAGCCTTCAAAAAATGAATAAAAATGTGTTACTGAAAACGTTTAAAAAAATAATTGGGGTTTTTATTCTAGTACATCGGACTACTATTATCATAATATATATTTTATCTTGAATTCATTACATTTTAGCATGATAATAAGTAAGGACTGCTTAATACTATTTAAAGCATCTACTGTATTTGTAAAATACACTATACTTTTAATGTTTCCAATGGGGATAAAAAGCCAACAAATGAAGAATTTTCAACATGATGCCATTGAAAATATATATTTTGCCTAATAATACAAAAGCAGCAATGAAGTAAGCTCTAGTTAATCTTTGTCTCCAGCTGTTGTGTAATCTATGTAAACAATGATAGGAAAAAATCGTCTCTGCATGTTGTTATGATTTATTCAAATAGTCGATGTCTGCATGTGTAATCCTAACAACACAAAGTAAGTTTTGTCCAGATAATACTGACAGATTTTTCTACAAAATGTATTTTGTGGCCATATAATACATTCCTGGACAGTTATAGAATATTTCAAAATACAACATTTTAAATGACTGTATTATTAGATCTAACTGCTTGTAGTAAATAGGAACTCTTATTTATCAACATGTGCATCATTGCAATAATAATACATTTATATTATAGATGATGGAATAAACACGTGTTAGTTTAAACTGCAGTAAAGTGCAGAAAGTGCATTAGAAATAATCGTGTAATTACACATAGTAAATAATGACAAAATAAAAGGTATATACAGATGGAGCCACTCTTGTTGAGCCCACCAACGCAACATCTCTAGAGCTGGCAGATGCTACCAGAGTCTGGCAGCGGCATGGTCATTGGATGGGGAAGTGTGGGCATCTCACACGCTCGCGCTTCCCATTGCCGGCAATGGGGCGTGCAAGTGTCCAGTGCACCCCATTCTGGCTGATAAGGTGGCGCAGACTGACGGGTGCTGGTGACTGGCGATCACATCGCAGGGAGCCACTCCAACGAGAGTGGCTTCATCTGTACATGGTGCATTGGTGAGGAGGAACCACTGTCATTGTTGTCCAGGGACCCTTGTGCCAGCATTCCATCTTGAGTGGCAGACCGACTTCAGTCCCTAATACCCGGGTGAGTTGAGGTGGTGCAAAGATGAAGCCATGAGACATTCTCCTATTTTTAATTCTGGTCATTTCTATGTGCCTGTTTTGGACTTTGATCTGGATTCATGTATGCTGAATAAATACTGTTTTTACCTGTGGACTCCTTGGAATATTTGATCCGTTCGTACTTGGAAGGTTCCATGACTATGGACTAAAGATACCTATATGTGCATATAGGGCAGAGTTATAAGGTAAGCCCTATTCATTTGGGGAAGTTGGATCAGCTGTAAATTCAAAAGATACCTTTATGTGCAAATAGGGCAGGGAAGACAGGTCACTAACACAGATTGGGTACTGTGTATGAATACTTTGTGATTAAGTCTCCCTGATAAATCTCTCCCTGTCTTGTTTCAATTTGAATGTTCGGGTGACCACCGACTGAGTAAGAAGAGGATTAAAGCACTCCTCTTAACACTTCGGACAGCGCAACAGCTTTTCACCACTCTATACAAAATCTGTCTATTGGTGTGGTAACCCTTGTGAAGACTGTGCAGCAGTCTAGGGGCACAAGTTTTTTCCTTATTTTCTATTGTATTGTAGGTTTTCTGTAGTGCAGATTAAAGTTACAGCATGTACATGGTTGCTCAAGAGGGGTGGCTTAATAATGTTGTCTTTACAGTATCTCTCTTTATCCTTAATTCACTTTATCCTTAATGTGGGATTTCTCTTCTGCTGATGTTTGTTCAGAGCACTACATTTCTGACTTTCTCTGATACAGTATATCCTTTAAGTCTGTGCTTTGATAAATCATGAAAAGCTATTCTTGAGTCCGCTCTCTTTTACTTTACTCTCTTTTTATCCATTTTCTATACCTTTGAATCTTACTTAAAGTGGTGTCTTACTTCTGTACAGTGAATCCTGATGCTTTAATTTATATAATTCAGTTTATATTATTATATTCCATCTGCAACCTCAAATATTGCAATCAGCAATGCTGATAGCAGCAAAATCAGACGGAAATAAGACATTGGCTTTCCAGGAAATGCTACTATTAGCACTAGGCTTTGCCAGCCAGGACTTTGGGCACTACTGCAAGTAAAGCCACAGTGTGTGATCACACCAGAGGCGGAACTACCATTGGTGCAGCAGGTGTAGAGCAGAAGGACCCCTAAGGACTAAGGAGTGCACTGCTGCCCCTGTCACCCTCTTCCTGTCACCCACTGTTTTTCCCTGTCACATTCTGCCTTCCCTGCCTATCCCTGTCACCCATTGCCATGTTACATATGTTAAATTTGGGTTGGGGTGGAATAAAGGATCCATATATATTTTTGCACCTGGGCCCACACCCACAAGGTCCGTTACTGGATCACACTAGAGTGCCAAACCATCCATCTGCACAGATCAGTGTTCTAGATGAGGGTAGCACCCACAAAACCTTAGCAACCTTCAGTTGGAAAAAATGAATCTAATGCTGATTACACCAGTACAGCAATGGGTGTGGCACAAAAACATTTTTCAAAAAGAAATGTTCTTGTACTAGCAAAAAAACTGTACATACACCAGCAAGCCCCAAAGCCGGCTGACTGTTTGGTACTCATAACTAACCTGCACAAATGACAGATAAAGTAAAAACACTTCCTAAGTTTGAGCCAACATTCACAACTACATGTGAACGAAAGAGTTCCCTAGCTCTCATCACAGCACAGATTATTCACAGAGTATCATTTTTGGAGAATATCTCTTTGTATGTGGTGTTGGGTATATCTTGGACGCGCCTAGCGAGGCTGCTTGCAGGTAAACCTATTGATTCTAACCTTTAGGACTTAAAAACTGATAGGAAGAAGGCGGGTGGTAAACCAGACTTAGTGCCTCTCTTGTGTGGACACCAGGATGCTATAAGTGAAAATATATGCAGAGTAATACTTCCTTTAGGGGAGATCTGATGCTATATTCTTTTTGGTTCTCTCTGGTGAGTCCTTGAGTGATAAAATGGAGATTGATAAACAGCCAGCCAATCAGCTCTTAACTGTCATGTCACAACTGTTTTTAAAAAATGTCAGGCATTAGCTGATTGGTTGGTTGTTTATCACTCTCCCTTTTAACACTGTCAGAAGCTTGATGCATCTGACCCTGTGTGTGGCATATTGATGCTAGGAGTTCAATATGATTTACCAACACTTAAAATGCAGATAATCACTTGGCCTACACTGTTATACCAGCAGGGTGTAAATAACAATGGTCAATTTCCTGACAGGTACATAATACTGACAGTTGAAATGCTGACACACATTATATCAATATGATCACAATGTGGAACATGTTAAAATGCTGAAACAGTCCGCTGCACCCTGCACACTATTATATTCACCTTATATGCCCACAGGGTATGTAAAGTATGAACAAGTTGTTTTTTGTGAAATAAATCATTAAAAACTGTATTCAGTATTATTTGTGTCAATATTTTGGTTGTCAGCATTGTGATTTCTACCTATCTGTGTTTTGGGGGTGATTCAAGTTGGATTGCAAAAGGAAAATCCTTCTTTAATGGACACAACCATGTGCACTGCAGGTGGGGTAGATGCAACATATGCAGAGTGAGTTAGATATGGGTGTGTTCAAACTGAAATCTAAATTGCAGTATAAAAACAAAGCAGCCAATATTTACCCTGCACTGAATCACCCCCTTTGTCCAATGGGTATTGGTTGTGGGGATTCTGTCAATCACTTATTTGTCCATCTGCAAATTAGCTACATACCTATGCTACTGTAGATGTATGAGGAAACATCTGTATTTATGGTTATACCAATAGTCATCACAGAGTGAAATTTCTTAATTTTGTTACTAGAAATTACGATTATATAAACAGTTCCTGCTTAATACTAAATTCTCCTTTTCTGCATTACTCCAAATACTAATGTCAAATGCAAATACAGTAGACAGTCCTGCATTTATTTTTAAATTAGTGCCACCAATATTTTAAGTACTACAGTATAAGAAGATGATGTCAGTCTGCAAGCAAACAATCAGTGGCATGAGTATAAGACTACATTTCATCTAACCCTAAAAAATTGATAGTTTCACTTCATTTAAAAAAAATAATAATCATACTTCATAAATATATTTTAATTCATGCATTTCAACAGGTAATGAAAAATAAAAAATAATTAATGTATAACTATCACTCTGTAAATGAACTTTGATCTTATTCTGCTACGTACGAATCAGAAATGTGCTCAATTAATTTAATTGATGTTTATACATGCGACTCTTACAACAATGATCTTCCTTCGTAAGATTCAATTATGAATTCCACACAGCAACATCATTTAAATTTACATTACAGTATAGTTTTACTGCCCCCTAAAGCCAAGATGTCTTTGAACAAAAATGAGCTGGGCATACACTGAGATTTAAACTAAAAATTGAAATATTTTACAGTAACTCTTTCTTTAATACAATTTGGCAAGCTTGAAAGATAGAGAATATTTTGCAACACACAAATCTTTGATGTTTGCTCATCTTTACATCATAGAAGGAGCTCAAAGGGTTAATTAAAATTTAATGATTTAGCCCGTACTTTTAAAAAGTTATGAACTTAGATTAGATCAATCACTTTCTTGAACTGCCTAACTTCAAAGCAGACAGTATGCAAAAAATAAAATAAAAAAAATATCCATTCGGTACCAAATATTGTATATAAGCAAATATTTTTCCATTAGTCATCTGTACACAATTTGAAGCTCAATGATAAGGTTATACAATAGCAAAGTGGTTAGGATGCATAAGAACCAGTTTTTAGTAGCTTATATAATTTACACCTGAAAATGCTTCACTTACAACAGCTCACTAAATGTTTCGACATGAACCATTTAAATGTTCAACTGTTTTTCCCATAATATTTATTCCACCGTTTTTTTTTTCCTCCGCCAATAACTACTCCGACCAGGGAATTGAGAATTAATGTTCAGTATGCACTGTTCTATAGATATTATTAAATATTTATAATTATGCTGCAGTCTTGTATTGATGGCCTAACTCAAAATAGAACTTTGCTTATCCTACAATAAATTGATACTAAACCATCTCTGGAATTGATATGCTTTTGGGAAAATGTACAGTATTTTGTCACATACAATACAGTATGTTTTAAGTCTTTTTACATACAGTATTACCTCTTTTTCTGTTTTGAGGTAGAAGGAACATTCAAGTTTTGGGCAAGTACTGCAAGGGCCTCTTCATGTAACAGTGACTGAGGGGCAGATTTATTAAGCCTCTGTGAAGTGATAAAGTGTCTGTTTTTTATCACTGGCCAATCAGCTCCTAACTGTGAAGTTACAGGCTTGGTTTTAAAAATGACAGGTAGGAGCTGATTGGCCGGTGATAAAAACCAGGCACTTTATCACTTCGCCGAGCTTAATAAATCTACCCCTGAGTCTGATCTGGTCACACACGCCAATTCATTTGCTTATCCTCTAGTGCAACTTACACTGATTATGACTAAAAACAATTGTTTATGATGGGCTGATTGTATCTGAATGCCCACATGTGGCCATCTACAGTATTTTCATAACTTAAAATTACTATTTCCATCACATCAGTTAAGATTTAACCGCTTTGATTTATAAAATGAAAGACAAAATATGTTTACATTTGGAATTTCATTTGTATTTGAATTACAGTATATTTAAATTTTTTTTTACTCTTGGCTTGTCAAGTTTTTCACTTTGAGCAGTTAGAAAACAGCTTGGCAGCAACAATTCCTTTCACTTTCACAGGTGTAGTTGTTCATTAATGCTGAGGTATTTAAGGTATTTAAGGTTTATGTTCTTATAAATTGTTTGCACTGTACACCGTTTGTTATCATCCTGATGGAGGGGAAACGTAGATGCCACCCATTAAAGTTTCTTCACGTTTGTAAGACAGTCTCTGAGTGCTGCCTATTCCACACTTTCTATTTAGGATACCTACAGATGGAGCCGGGCTCCCTCTTGCTGGCGAATCGCCAGACTGTCTCCACTGGCGATCTGCCAGCAGCGAGGTGCTCCATCTGACTGAGACACGCCTGCGTCTCACACGCACGCGCGTCTCAGTTTCTGGGCGGCGGGGCAACGGGAACCCTGTCCGTCTCCGCTTAAGGGAAACGGACAGGGTTAGGGGGGGTGGGGGGAGGTGGTGGGGACCCCAGGTGACCGCCGTCAAGCCGGCGGGGACCCAGGGGAAGCGTGGGATGGCGGCTGGCAATTCTGCCGCCATCCCCTGCAAAGACCAGGCCGGCTCCATCTGTATATCCCATTGGAAGGCACCGGAGCCAGCCAGTCCGTGGGGATGCCAGAATGCCGGGACCAACACACGCAATATAACACCCGCTGTCTCAGGGCAGACACACGGGTTATCCAAGGCACCTGGACTGTATTTGTATATATATGGAATATCTCTACTCCCTCTCACAGTTATCAAGCACCAGCACGAGTGAACACTGCACACACGCTGTTTTAATTAACAGGAGAGCTGATTAACAGAACCAGCACCATCTGCAGCTGACATAAGATGTCGACCACTCAAGGTGACGGCCAAGATTTTACAGCATTTTTGTTGCACTGTGACACTAAGTTTCTCCGACATTGAGGCTGATGCCATACTTCACAAGGATCCAGTGTTTAAAGAAAAGGCAGACCTCACGCATGATGACCTCTCTAAAGAACTGTACAGGTTAAAGAAGCGAGAGTTGGACTATCTCTATCATAGTCGCACTCTGTCTGATTATTACAGAGCCAAGCAAATCCCCAGGGGGTACAGGGTCCGGAACATTCCCACCATAGGCAGGTATAACATCCAGTTTGGCAAACCGTGGGTCTCTGTTCTGAACAAGTGTTCAATGGACCTGATCGTCCTGGTGGTGGAGGAGTCGACCAGGGAGTGTAATGTGGTTAAGGAACAAGTCGCCAAATTCATGGATGAGCAGCAGGATGTATGCTCAAGTGCCCTAAACCCAAGGTGGATCTATAAAATTGAACAGCAGGTTGAACAATATTGGGTGGAACTGCTACGCTACAAATGTGAGAAGTTAAACAAGGTGCAGCAAGATTATGTGCAGCACAGAGTTTACACATGGCTTAATAGCTCTCAACAATCTTCTAGACGAGAACCAGGTCCGAGATACCGACACCGTAGACCCCCTATGGAGAACCAAAGCACCTCAGCCAGTGAGACCGACGAGGCCAGTGCAGGCACCTCCTCAACCCCATCCCAGATTACCCTTTTAGGGGTAAAGACCCGGGCCAGATTGCTAGCTCGGGGCAGAGGGCTAAGCAGACGTGCCGTGGAGGGCAGAAGTGGAGGCAGACGAGGCATCAAAGTTGGAATAGGAACAAGGGGGAAGACAGCCTGATCTTCAACCTGTCGTCCACCCCACTCACCCCCCCCCCCCCGAGCACTCGGTCCTCAGTAAAGGATTATCGTTCATTCCAACCCAGCAATTTGACGACTTCCAGTGGGCAGTTGATATGTTCAAGCTGCAAAGGAGCCTTAAAATTAAGGAAAGCTTCGACAAAAATCCCAGCACACAAACCCTAGAACCACTACCTCCCAGGATCCAGAAACTCGGACCTAAATCACGGTTCGAGCCGGCTTCTTACAATCCATCCATCAAAACTTTTTAGAGATTACTCGAACAAAAGGGGCATCAAGCTCAACCAAAAGTTCATCATAACCTCACTGTACCACAAGCCAAGTTGCTTAAGGATCTTGGCAAGCGTCAGGACATTGGAGACTATGTGACAGAATGTTTGTTGGAAGATGATGTAACCTACGAGGTCCTAAGCTCAGATCCAACACTGAAGTCCCAAAAAGAACTTGCCCTTATCCTTAAAGCCGGAGTTGAGGAGAACATCATTCCGACTTCCCTTTACAATAAATTATATGCAGAATATCCCATAGTACCCATTTTTTATGCAATACCAAAGATACACAAACATCCCACTCGGCCACCAGGGCGTCCAATTATATCAGCCCGGGGTTCTCTTTGTGAGCCCCATGCGATATATTTGCGATATATTTGCAATATATTTGGACACCTTCTTCCAACCTTGCATTCAGCATACCCCTACGCATTTGAGGGATTCCTCAATACTGTTACAAAAGTTTGCCGAACTATCGGTGATACCTGATGACATCACGATGGTAACCATAGACGTAACTAGCCTGTACACCTGCATTCCCCATGGCGAGGGGATGCAGGCAGTCAGACAGCTGATAATGGGTAACAGCAGGTACACAGGTCCCGATATAGATTTTGCAATGCAACTATTAGAGTTTACTCTCTCACACAATTTCTTCTTGTTTGATGGCAGGTATTGGAGGCAGAGGAAAGGTTGCACGGGGTCTTCGGTGGCTCCCACTTTTTCTAACACCAATATGTGGGAGACCGAACGCAACTTGTTCTTTGCTGACCAGGAGACCGCACAACTTGTGTGGCTTTATTATCGATATATCGATGATGTCCTGCTTTTCTGGCAGGGCCCGTCTGAGATTCTGGTGAAGCAGATAGAATATCACAATAGGTCCAGCAGCCCCATTAAGTTGACTATGGCCTGTAGTAATCAGGAGATATGCTTCTTGGACATGAAAATCACCATCAACAACAACCGGGTGGGCACTTGTTTATACACTAAGCCCACCGATCGCAACACGATGTTGCGCCACGTGAGCTTTCATCCCAGGGCCACAGTAAAAGGATTGCCAAAATCCCAATTTATGTGGGTGATCCGTACGACCAGCAATGACAGTGAGAGAGAAAAACAACTGGTAGTCATGACCAATAGGTTCATTGAGCGAGGTTACCTACCACAAGAACTGGAGGTAATGGGGGAAATTTACTAAAGAAAATTTGTAAAAAAATAGGTGTATTTGTATCCAGAAATACACTTATTTTTGACATTGATGTGCTATCAATAAGAATGCAAATTGCCGTATTTTCGGGATAGTAAATGTCAAAAATAAGTGTATTTCTGGATACAAATTACACCTATTTTTTACAAATTTCCTTTAGTAAATTTCCCCCAACATGTCAACAAGTCAGGGACATGGACAGGGGTAGCCTATTGACTCCTAAACAGGTCACCCACCAAGAAACTCCTTTCACATGGGTCACTAAATTCAATGCAAAGAAATTCAACACACGCTATATATATATATATATATATATATATATATATATATATATATATATATATAGGTGGTGGACGAACCGGCACTCAACCTCCTCGGTGGCTGCCCCGGGTGTCTGCGGTGGTAAATGGATACAATTGGAAGAATCCACATCACTCCAGGAGTCTTTGGCAAAAATAATCTATTTAATGAAATAACAGGTACAGCATGTGGTAAGTGGGTCACATGCTGTACCTGTTATTTCATTAAAAAGATTATTTTTGCCAAAGACCCCTGGAGTGACGCAGATTCTTCCCATTGTATATATATATATATTGAAAGGCAGCCTATCGCACAAGGTTTCCAGTTGGTGGGGAACCAGGAAGGATACACAGAGACAATTGTAAGATGGTGCCCAATATTATAGTCCTTATTTAGAACAGCCCTATAGGTTCAACAACAATAAGCAATCCAGAAAGTCATTGTTTGTATTTATTTTCTTTAAAAAGTCTTTACGTTTCTAAAAGGTGATAAGAATCCACATGAAGAAGATTTTTTGACATAATATTCTTCATGTTTGTGGTCAAGGTTGAAATTCAATCACTGTAGAGTAGAGTCCAACGAGTTTCGTCTACATGAGACTTCATCAGGGGTCATTATGCAAATTCATAAAACAATGTCAGTACAATCATATTGCAAGCAAAGGACTACAGGACACATTGCAAAAAGAAGCATACAGATGGAGCCGGCCTCCCTCTTACTGGCAAATTGACAGAACATCACCGTTGGCGATCCGCCAGCAGCCCGGCGTTCATCTGACTGAGACGCACGTGCGTCTCACGCGCACGGGCGTCTCAGTTTCCGGGCGGCGGGGCGTCAGGAACCCTGTCCGTCTCCACTTCAGGGAGACGGACAGGGTTAGGGGGGGGGTGCGGGGAGCCAGTGGGGACCCCAGGTGACTGCCAACAAGCCGGCGAGGACCCGGGGGAAGCCGTTGGAAGGGGGCATGTGTACATCTTGTGCGCGCACGTCCCCTTTCGCAGATACAGATGGCAGGTGGCGGAGGATGGTGGCCGGTGTCCCATTTATACAGAAAATGTATTTAAGTCCAATTATGGCCATTAGGAAATTGTCCATCTTTTTTTATAGAGAAACAAAAGGTGGGCCAATAACTAGTTTAGAAAAGTTTTTTTTGTATTATTTTTTATTTTTTTATTTTAGTATACATATCAAATATTTTACAAAAATTGTAACTACAAAATTTTATAAGAAACAGAGAAAAAAATAGTATTTTTTGGTACTCTTTACCTAGAACATCGCCCACGATGTCCATCGCGGTCATCGGGGGTAAAAAATCGCGGGCATCGCATGCACTAAAAAAACGGGTGCGACGCGATGCCCGCGATTTTCCCATGGGGATTAATGTTAAAAGTGTGATTGGACGCGATTTTAGTGTTAAATGCCTCAATGCCCGTGATTTTTCCATCGGAAACAATGTTAAATGGGCCACAGAGCCCTAATAGTCCCCCTGAAGTCTTAAATGGCCCCCACATTTTTTAACGCCACCCCACGATCAACGTGAACCCGAAGCGTGGCGAGCGGCGGCGGTACGCGTCCTCCGACCTTTTCATACCCCCACTATCCACGTCGGCGTGGAGTTGAGAATAGAATAGTGTGGCGAGCGCAGCGAGCCACCGAGCCCGAAGCGTGGCGAGTGCAGCGGATACCTGTGAAGCCCGCGAAGGGACGCGTTTACCTGTGAAGGTATCCGTGTCCCCTCGCTGCGCTCGCCACACTATTCTATTCTCAACTCCATGCCGACGTGGATAGTGGGGGTATGAAAAGGTCGAAGGACACGTACCGTCGCCCCTCGCGGGCTTGCTGCGCTCGCCACGCTTCGGGTTGACGTTGATCGTGGGGTGGCGTTAACAATTGTGGAGGCCATTTCTGACTTTAGGGTGACTATTTGGGCTCTGTGGCCCATTTAACATTGTTTCCTATGGAAAAATCGCGTCCAATCACACTTTTAACATTGATCCCTATGGGAAATCACGGCCATCGCGGGCATCGCATCGCACCCGTTTTTTAGTGCATACGATGGTCGCGATGGTCGCTGTTCTAGGTAAAGAGTACCTTTTCTTTTAATGCAAATACATTTTTTTAAGTAAAAAGAAAACAAAAACTCACCACTGGACATATGTCCTAATGTGTAGTTCTGTCAGAATGAATGTGTATTACTATGTGAGTGCTATTCTAGTGCTACAAGCATGAAGTCTCAACATACAGATGAAGCCCCTCTCAGCCAGCCCAACAGCTCGCCATGGCAATGTTTCCGGCGGATGTTGGGGACGTGCGAGCATCTCACTTGCTTGCGCATCCCACTCAGTTGGGCAGTAGGGAGCGAGGACAGGGTGCTTCCCTGGACATCTCCGCTTCAGGGAGATGGGGAGGGAGCAGGCAGAGTGGGAAGATGGGTGGGGAGATGGGCAGGGACAGGGCTACAGGGCTTCCGGGAGAATGGGATGTGCTCGGGTCTCATGCGGCGGATGGCGATAATGAGAGCGGCTCCATCGGTACTTGTGCATGATTGGTGCAATTTAACTGCACCTACAGTTGGACTCAAAACACTGTCTAAACATACCTTGATAAAACTAATGGAGTTAAATGGACTTTATCTACCTATTTTATCATTATCATTTATCATTGTTAACATGTTTTGCCTATATTAAAAAGCATTATTGGATATGTGTCCCAAGATGCAGTGCGGCCTTTCCACAATGATTCTGGGAACAAACTAATAATCTCAGAGGGTTCTGGAAAATATGTTTTGTTTGGGAGCTATAGGGATAAACAAACAGTTTGACTTGCCATTTAATTCATTATGGGCCTTATTTTGGTTCATTCTTTCTGACAAAATCCTTCTTAGATGGGCAAAACCATGTGCACTGCAGGTGGGGCCGATGTTACTTGTGCAGAGAGAATTAGATTTGTGTGGGGTTTTACTTCAAAGTGAGATTTATATTGCAGTGTAAAAATAAAGCAGCAAGTATTTTCCCTGCACAGAAACAAAATTACTCACCCAAATCTAATTCTCTCTGCATATGTTACATCTGCCCCCCCCTGCAGTGCACATGGTTTTGTCCATCTAAGAAGGATTTTGTCAGAAAGAATGAACCAAAAAAGGGCCCTATAAGTGTTACTAATAGTATGCTAATTAATAATAAAATTATTAGTTAAAAATGCCCAACAAAAGTGAGCAGTGGGCCATTTTCTATTTAAAGTGGTATAGACATCTAAAGAATTGAATTTACCAGACTGTGAATGATTTGTATTAATGTGCAAATAATTTTAACCCTATATATATATATATATATATATATATATATATATATATATATATATATATATATATATATATATATATATAAATGAGCGATCAAAAAATAATAATAATACATTCCTAATAAATTCAATTTCCGATATTAGTAAAAATAAATTCTTATACACTGGTTATTGGTGCACCAAATTACATATAATGTTACGTAATTTCAAAGGAGCATACATATACTTACTACAAGATATACCATAAAAATTATGGTTCACTAAAAAGAGACAATATCAATGTTTTCCTTTAAACCATTAGGTATAAGAGTATTTAAAGTAAAAATCCAGTAAGACTCCTTTTTTGAGAGAAGCAAATCTCTGTTACCACCTCTGCTATCTATTTTGATGTGATCTAGAACTGTGAATTTCAGACTGTACGTTTTTGAATTATGGTATTCCTGAAAGTGACTTGACAGGCTATGATTTCAGTCACAATGTTTGATATTTCGCATGTGTTCTTGGATTCTTAGATTTAAACATTGCTTTGTTTTGCCAATCTATCTTTGGTTGTAGTGACATCTGATTTGATACATGACGTACTTGGCAGTACGGATGGTGTAATGGTTAGCATTACTGCCTCAAAGCACTGAGGTCATGGGTTTGATTCCCACCATGGCTCTAACTGTGCAGAGTTTGTATTTTCTCTCCGGGTATTCCGGTTTCCTCCCACAAAACAAAAAATATACTGGTAGGCTAATTGGCTCCCAACAAATTAACCCTAGAATGTCTGTCTATGCGTGTACATGTGGTAGGGAATATAGATTGTGAGCTCCACCGGGGCAGGTGAATGATGATGTGAATATTCAACTATGCTCTGTAAAGCACTGCGGAATATGTATGCGCTATATAAGAAACTGTTCATAAATAAATAATTCTTGGTATTGCAGGTAATAACCACTTTGAGCTTATGTTTGTCTTCAATGAATTATTTCTTGCAATCAATATGTTCACAACATATACATTTGTTGCACGGGAACTAACTCTTGTCTTTCGATCAGGAATTCGCCTTTCATTTTTGGGTCATGTAAATCAAGTTTGCTCAGGGCCAGCATGTTTTTAAGGTTCGAGGCACTATGGAAAACAAAATCAGGTTTTGCTAGAAGAAGTGGACCGAACTCTGGATCTTTTTGTAAAAAATACCATTGTTTCCTAAGACACTGGACAATGTGCCTATTTTCCTGATTTGCCTTTTCCGTTTTGTGAATGGGATAGTTGGTTTTGTTGATAATAAGGTTCCTCTTTCCAATCTTGAAGCTCTAAAGGCCCCCATACACTATGCGATTTTCAGCCGATATCACCCGATTTCGGCCCCTTGGGCCGATAAATCGGTTGAAATCGGCCGAAAATCGCATGTGTTTGACATCTGATCTGATCTGATGCGCGGTCCCGTGCACATCAAATCGGATCAGGGCGTCGGACCTGCTGAACATCAGATATATCTGAATCTGACCCATCATGGGCACATCGTGGGTGCTTTTTAGCACCCACGATGTTTCAGATCCGATATATCTTCTGGTACCTCCTTCCTGCGCCGCTGTGGACCTCCTCCAACCCCCAGTGTAGAATCAGCAGCAGCAGCAGCAGCCGGAACTTATGTCACAGGAAGTGACAGGCACCACGGGACTCAGGAGACTCAAGAGGCAGAGGGCGGCAGTCAGTGAGAGTCTTCCCTGCTGCTCGTCCTAGATGTCAGCACACACAGCAGAGCCCCCAGACTTTCCTCTGCTGCTATATGACACCTGAACGGGCAGCAAAGCCTGGACAACATCCCCCTCCCCTCTCCCGTGCTGCTGATTGTCAGCTTGTTCAGAAAAGCACGGACGCTCCCTCTCCCCTGCTTCTGGATGACAGCACGGGCAGACTACCGCTCTCTCTCCCCCCTGAGTGTGCCTGAATAAATTACTATTCTCTCTAGTGTAGCAAGCAGCAGTGACTATGTACTGCTGGTTATAATGGGAAGTGTCCAAATACCTCTTTAACCTCTATTAACCCCTTCCCGACATATGACGTACATTTACGTCATATGTCGGTTGCGGGGGAATCAAGCCAGCTCACGGAGTGAGCTGGCTTGAAAGAGAGCAGGTAATGGCTGTATATTACAGCCAGGTACCTGCTCTCACGGCCACGAGCGGCGAGTTCGCCGATCGTGGCCGTTTAACCCTTTAAGCACCACGAGCAAAGCGCCCGCAGTGCTTAAATAGCTGATCGGAGGGGGGGCGCCCCCCTCCGGCGCCGATCGGGGCCCCCCGCGGCGAGATCGGACGGTGCCGATCGGTTGCCATGGCAGCCAGGGGTCTAATGTAGACCCCTGTGCTGGCCGTGTCAGCATTCCTAGTACATCCTGCCTGAGGCAGGATGTAATAGGAAGTGCTGAAAATCACTATGTTCAGCCATAGAGCTCTATGGCTGAACCTAGTACAGGCGATCGCGCCCCCTAGTGGTCAAGTACACTAGGGGGCCTTGTAGTAAAAGTAAAAAAAAAAAAAAAATAAGTTTAAAAAAAAAAAAAAAAAAAAAAATATTAAAAGTTCAAATCACCCCCCTTTCCCCATTTCACAAATAAAAAAAATAAATAAATAAATAAATAAACATATTTGGTATCGCCGCGTTCCTAAAAGTCCGATCTATTAAAATATAACATTAGTTATCCCGCACGGTTAAAGGCGTAAACGGAAAATAATTCCCAATGCCAAAACTACGTTTTTTGGTCGCATCGCCTACCCAAAAAAAAATAACTAAAAGAGATCAGAAAGTCGCCCATATCCCATAATGGAATTAATTAAAAAGTACACTTCAGCCCGCAAAAAATGAGCCCTCACCCAGGTCCGTAGGTGGAAAATAAAAAAAGTTATAAGCCGCAGAACATGGCGACGCGACGCAAATTAGAAAAAACGTATATAAGTTTGGTATCACCGGAATCGTAACGACCCATAGAATAAAGATAACCCATCATTTTAAACGATCTATGAACTCCAAAAAAAACGTAACCAGCGCAAAATTGTGGAATTGCGTTTTTTTTCTTTTTTACCCCACATTGAATTATTTCCTGATTCCCCAGAATATTATACGGTATAGTAAATGGTACCATTAAAAAGTACAACTTGTCCCGCAAAAAAAAAGCCCTCATGTGTCTATATAGCCAGAAAATTAAAAAAGTTACGCTTATTTGAACGCGAGGAGGAAAAAAAAAAAATTAACAAAAAAGGCCTCGTCGGGAAGGGGTTAATACTGTTATGCAAACGGTCTCTGGTGGAACTGCCTGGGCTGGTCCTATCTCCCTGACTCTCCCTCTTGGCCACTGGTTTATGTTCAGGATAATTGGATACTAGTGACAAACTTCTATTCCTGCTAGTTACTTTCCTAAGACGTAACTGATATTGCATCTCTTTGGATACTTTGGATCTTATATAGCGCAGCAGATTCCGTTATAGTGTCTTATATAGCGCAGCAGATTCCGTTACAGTGTCTTATATAGTGCAGCAGATTCCGTTACAGGTTCTTATATAGCGCAGCAGATTCTGTTACAGTGTCTTATATAGCGCAGCAGATTCTGTTACAGTGTCTTATATAGCGCAGCAGATTCTGTTACAGTGTCTTATATAGCGCAGCAGATGCCGTTACAGCGTCTTATATAGCGCAGCAGATGCCGTTACAGCGTCTTATATAGCGCAGCAGATTCTGTTACAGTGTCTTATATAGCGCAGCAGATTCCGTTACACTGTCTTATATAGCGCAGCAGATTCCGTTACAGCGTCTTATATAGTGCAGCAGATTCCATTACAGTGTCTTATATAGTGCAGCAGATTCCGTTACAGTGACTTATATAGCGCAGCAGATTCTGTTACAGTTTCTGAGTCTCTAAGTGCCGCCTGTTAAATCTTCCAATATATATATTCCAATATATATATATATATATCTATATCGTGGTGCGGCACTCCAATAATGGGAGAAAAATGTTAACAAACAAAAGAGTTCCCTCCAGACAGCAGCGCTGTCACTATGTAGAGTTTGGGAGGGGGCATCAATGTACAAAAAGACACCAGGCATGGAGTATAAGCCAACGTTTCAGAGCCAAGTGGCCCCTTTATCAAGGTGCAGAGAGAATCAAACCTCTCTGATATAAATAGCTGATTGATTTGTTTGTGTCTCCCGCCGCGGCACCATGCCTGGTGTCTTTTTGTACGAGTGCCGACACCACCCGAACTATATATACATATACCGCCATTCTCATTTTCTCAGAACAGTAAAGGCCCCCATACACTAGCCGATTTTGGTCAGATTTCAGCCAGATCAGTCGGATCTGGCCGAAATCGGACCAAAATCGTCTAGTTTTGATGTCCCCTCAGATCCGATGCGCGGTCCCGTACACATCAGATCTGCGTCTGGTGGTCAGACCTGCTGCACGTCCGACCACCCGACTTGGGACCTAGTGGGGCGGCGCGGCGGTGGAGGGAGCAGGGGGGGCTGGGGACGGTGCGGGGGACACAGGCGGCATAGAGCCGGGCAGGGGGAGCAGGCGGGAGCTGTCAGTACTGGAAAAAAAAAAAGCCCATACAATGAATGGGCGGCCTGTGATTGGCTGAGCGCTCTCTCAGCCAGTCAGCAATTGGCTGAGAGAGCGCTCAGCCAATCACAGGCTGCCGATTCATTGTATAGGCTTTTTTTTTCTAGCACTGACAGCTCCCGGCTCTATGCCGCCTGTGTCCCCCGCACCGTCCCCAGCCCCCCCTGCTCCCACCAGCAGCCCTGCTCTGTAGCCCCCCCCCCCCTGCTCCCCGGGTTTTTTACATGTGATAAATCACATGTGATACATTTTGTTTGCATATAGCTCGCATTTAGTACAGTACACCGTTTTTACAAACGGTGACTGTCTAGTTTATTCCAGCTAATAAGAGAGTCTATAACGCTCCCTGTTTTTCATTGATTTTTTGTTTATTCTTATTACGCAGTGGCCTTTGTGACAGCGAGCTGAGGCTTTGCATTGGTTTTGCTGTTACATTCTTTATTTAGATCAAGCCCCTAAATTGCTTGTATATGCCCCACTGGCGGGTTGTACAAGATATTAGATTCGTATTTTGTTTATACTTATTGCTATGGCAGCGTGGCCAAACATTGTTTTGGTCCTGGTTTAGTTACAACCGCCCCCTGCCTGTATTCGGCCTTTGTATGGTTTATACTTCTGCCTGTCAGCGTCACTCGAGTGACGCAAAACCCTTATACCAACCCCTTGACTCACGGTGTCTAATTCCGTGATGTATCCTCCCCGTTCGCGTCATTTGGATGACGCGCCATACACTTACCCGCCCTCGGACGAGCGTTGTCCAATACTATAGGGACACTCCCAGTCCGCGTGGAAGGGCTATGACATTAACCCTAGGAAGAAAAATTAATTAGAAATCATCTATATGTACCACTGAGCCGAAAGAGCCATTCAGACATCTACATTCTTCAAGCGTGTGGACGCGAACAGTTACCTCGAATACTCCAGCTGCCATTTAGGAGCTTGGAAGAATAACATCCCTTACTCGCAATTTTTGCGACTAAGGAGGAACTGTTCGAGTCTGACACGCTTTGATGAACAAGCGGCTGTTTATGTTAACAGGTTCAATGAAAAAGGTTACCCGAATAGTGTGATCGAAGGGGCTCTTCAAAGAGCGCGTTCATTGGAAAGAAACAAACTTTTCCAACCAAAAACTATGGGTCATGTGTCGTTGCCAAATACCATTGATGGCAGCGACATTATGTTTGTGACCCAATACAATTCGCATGAAAAAGAACTGAAGGGCATTTTTCAGAGGCATTGGGGTGTCCTGAAGTTGGACCTAGTCCTGGCGGGTCATATACCCGAGGTCCCTAAAATGGTGTTTCGCCGAGCCAGGACTCTTAAGACCATGATTTCAAAAAGTCAACTTGAGGGCACTAATAATCCCTCTGAAACATTCTTGAGTATAAAGATAGTTTCCCTTGCAATCATTGTAAGATCTGCCCCTTTATGAAAAAGGGTCCTTTGATAGAGGGTACTGATATCAGGGTGAATAGCTTCATTAACTGTAATTCCACCTCGGTTGTGTACCTCCTGACTTGTGGATGTGGCTTGAGATACTGTATGTCGGTAAGACCAAACGGTGCTTCAAGGTTAGAATCTTGGAGCACCTCCGCAACATCAAGCATGGGGTTACTAACCATAGCGTATCCCGACATTTCAAGGACGTCCATAATTGTGACCCTAAAACTCTGACTTGCAAAGGAATTGAGCTGGTACAGCCTAGTAAGAGAGGTGGTGATCACGAGAAATTCCTTCTTAAACGTGAGACCACCTGGATTTTGAGATTGGACACACTGGTTCCGAGGGGACTCAACGAAGGGTATGAGATAACCCCGTTCATAAACTAGGTTTGGTATATATAATAGGTCGACATCGAATGAATTGTCAGCTCGGTAACCTCTATTAACCATTAGCTCTATATTATTGATGCCTCAAGTTGATCTGAAATGTGGCTATATATATATTTATCATGTTCGTAATAACTGTGGTTGATGCTTTTTTGTATTGTGTATTTTTATCATGTTCATAATAACTGTGGCTGATGCTTTTTGTATTCTACATTAATGAATTTTGTGGCTTGAAAGCCAATTAGGCTATTCTTATGATGTTTTTTATGATGTGCTTCACATGAACATACACTTCACATGTGTCTGGTCTCTATCTAGAACTCTATTCCCTGTTCTTGGGAGTAATCGATATGAGATATTTTTAGTTAGATGAACATGTGTTAGCTAGTTGATATAGAATGTTTTCTTGTGCTGTCTTCTTGTGATGTGATTTTATGTAAATTGATTGTTTTTTATGCTTCAATCCAAGAGGTAAACTGCTCGCACAAAGTATATGTACCAGTGGTACATATAGATGATTTCTAATTAATTTTTCTTCCTAGGGTTAATGTCATCGCCCTTCCACATTTTGTTTGCATATAGCTCGCATTTAGTACAGTACACCGTTTTTACAAACGGTGACTGTCTAGTTTATTCCAGCTAATAAGAGAGTCTATAACGCTCCCTGTTTTTCATTGATTTTTTGTTTATTCTTATTACGCAGTGGCCTTTGTGACAGCGAGCTGAGGCTTTGCATTGGTTTTGCTGTTACATTCTTTATTTAGATCAAGCCCCTAAATTGCTTGTATATGCCCCACTGGCGGGTTGTACAAGATATTAGATTCGTATTTTGTTTATACTTATTGCTATGGCAGCGTGGCCAAACATTGTTTTGGTCCTGGTTTAGTTACAACTGCCCCCTGCCTGTATTCGGCCTTTGTATGGTTTATACTTCTGCCTGTCAGCGTCACTCGAGTGACGCGAAACCCTTATACCAACCCCTTGACTCACGGTGTCTAATTCCGTGATGTATCCTCCCCGTTCGCGTCATTTGGATGACGCGCCATACACTTACCCGCCCTCGGACGAGCGTTGTCCAATACTATAGGGACACTCCCAGTCCGCGTCACTGTGACGATGGTGGACACAACCTGTGGTTCGCGTCATTTCACTGACGCGTCACGCAGGGATCCGCCCCCTTACTAGCGGTGTTTAATGTAAACAGGCTCCCTGTCCGCGTCATTTGATCGATATAGGACACACCCACCCGCCCTCTCACTCGCGCTGTCCAATACGGCGCACTTACCTGCTCCTGAGTGACGGGGATAGTTCTTTATATTCTGGATGAGGGCACGTAGTAGCCACGCCCTCTGACGAAGTCCGCAGTGACGAAACGCGTCAGGGCGTGGCCTACGACGCTCCCTCAACTCTGATCACTGGTTTCCTGGACGTGGTTTCCCTTCATACGCTTCCGTGCAAGCCAGCTCTGCAGCGTGTCGAGTGCTACCAAGGTCCCGGTACAGTGTGAGCAGTTTGCCTTTGGTTTTAATAACCCAAGCCTTGTGGTACCCAGTCCACAGTGTTTTAATATATGGTACGAGTCTATGCTAAACTGTACCTTGGATTTTTTATTCTTAATAAATTTTCACAATCAAAATACTGCACCATGAAGCGCCTTCTTTCTGCCTCCTCCTAGATCTTCTGCCCTGTGGATTCCAGGGATCTCCATATAGAGAAAGAAGCTGCTGCAAGTTTCATGTGAACTTTGGTGCTACTATCCCCTGCTTTATAGAACAGTGGACGTTATATACTGGTATATTGTTGACTGACATTCTAGGCGCAGTTTATCAAAATTCTTTCCATATATATATATATATATATATATATATATATATATATATTAGCTAGACACAGCCTCCTTAGGATGTAATGGCTGGGTGCCCGCATCCTTTCAAAGTGGATAGACACAGTGACGCTCCCGCTAACACTGTTACATCCTAGACTCCAATACCTGTTCTTAATGGACTGGACAGAGACTGCTACAAAAAAAGAAAGGTGGCGCCGTGCGTCAGAGTCCCCTTGCGAGGCTCGCTTCGCTCGCCCACGCTGCGGGCTCGGTGGCTCGCCACGCTAATTAAAATCAACTCCATGCCAACATGGATAGTGGAGGTATGAACTATCCATGTTGGTATGGCGTTAACTTAGTTTATTTTACTTAGTTAGTGGCGAGCGTAACCCGGAAGTACGCGCGGCGCCATGCTGGCGCCGTGAAAGTAAAGAAGTACCAAAAGAAAAGTTGGTTTGTAAATTTATGGACGTGTGGCTACCCTACATACAGACGTTAAGCCAAACCATGAGGGACATGTTAGGAAACAGCTTTAAATCAACACCCTGGTATGACCTGAAGATTATTGCAAATGGTGTACCTCCTTTCTAAATCATATTGTTGTTTAATATTTCCTTAATTCTGTTATATGTGTTCTCCACTTATTATGCCATCATGTAAAATCCGATTTTTGTATAAGTATTCGATGTTGTGCATTGCACTTAATAAACTATTTTTTTTTAAATAAATAAACCTTAATGGAACCCTCAGGTAGAGGGTTGGAGGGCTTTAGTGGTAAAGCCTTATGTGTATGTATTGTGAAATCTGTTAAGGTTTATGGATGTATGTTGTATGTCAATCGACAGAGTCAAAATTACTCGGTAAAGGGGTAAAAGGAATAAGAAGGGAATATACTGAAAGAGAAGGAAAAGATCTATGATGATAAATCTAAAATCCATTAATGCTGAGGGTTTAAACTCCCCTCAGAAGAGGAAAAAACTCTGGAAGCACTTACATAGATACATAGTACAGTGAGGCTGAATACAGACTTGCGTCCATCTAGTTCAACCTATGTTTATAGTAGCTAATCCCTTGTTGTATAGTATGTTCTGATATTTTAAAGACAGATTATGTTACTTATTCGTACCCATGGATGTTTTTAACCAATAAATGTTTATCCAACCTTATTTTAAACGTATTTATAGTGTCTGCCGACACCACTTCTCCAGGAAGAGAGTTCCAAAGTTTGACTGCTCTGACTGTAAAGAATGTTTTTCTTCTAGATGAACAAAATATTTTTTCTTCTAATCTAAACTCATGCCCTCACATCCTAGATTCCTTTCTAGTACAAAAAAGGGTGTTTGACAGTTCCTTATATTGGCCCCTAATATATTTATACATGTTGAGCATATCCCCCCTTAAACGTCTTTTCTCTAGTGTAAATAGTCCCAAATTGTTTAATCTTTCCTCATAGCTTAAATTCTCCATTCCCCTAATAAGCTTTGTTGCTCTTCTTTGAATTTTTTCTAATTCTATGATGTCCTTTTTATAGTGCGGGGCCCAGAACTGCACTGCGTATTCGAAGTGCGGTCTAACCAATGATTTGTACAGAGGCACAATTACTGTTGAGTCCCTAGTTTCCATGCCCCTTTTAATACATGCGAGAATTTTGTTGGCCTTTTTTGTTGCTATATTACAATGAGCACTACACCCCAGTTTGTTGTCTATTTGGACTTCTAGATCCTTTTCGAGTACTGATTTACCTAATTCATCACCGCTTAGGTTATAACTAGCACACTGGTTATGTCTCCCAAGGTGCATGACCTTGCATTTGTTCACATTGAACCTCATCTTCCACTTTTTTGCCCACTCATCTAGATTGTCAAGATCATTTTGAAGCGTGGTGACATCTTCTGATGATTTAATAACTCTGCTCAGTTTTGTATCGTCCGCAAAGATGGATACATTGCTGAGTAACCCCATCCCAATATCGTTAATAAAAATGTTAAACAGAATGGGCCCAAGAACCGAACCCTGTGTCACTCCACTTAGTACTGGTATCATATTTGATATGGCACTGTTCACGACCACTCTTTGTTCTCTATTACACAGCCAGTTCCCTACCCATCTACAGATATTTGCCCCTAATCCCATGTTCTCCATTTTATTTATCAACCTCTTGTGTGGTACTGTGTCGAAGACTTTATCAAAATGTAGAAAAATCACATCTACAGCATTTCCATTATCAAGGTTTTTGCTAACCTCTTCATACAAACCAAGTAGATTAGTTTGGCATGAATGATTTTTCACGAACCCATGCTGGTTATTACTGAGTAAACTATGAAGGTCTAAAAATTCCTGGATACCATCTCTTAAAAATCCTTCAAATAGTTTACCCACTATTGATGTTAAACTAACAGGTCTGTAATTAGTGGGATCCTCCTTTTTTTCTCCTTTTTTTGTATAATGGCACTACCTCTGCTATTCTCCAGTCTTTTGGTACCTTTCCTGATGATAGTGAATTATCAAAGATATAATGTAGAGGGGAAGCTAATTCCTCCCTTAATTCAATTAGTACCCTAGGATGAATCCCATCTGGCCCAGGTGATTTATTTGTTTTGATTTTGCTGAGCCTCAATAGTATTTCCTTGGTAGATAATTCAATATTGAGGTCTGGCTTGTTCATCCCATTTGTGGTATGGGTGCGTTCCACAGTCTGCTCTCCCTTAGTAAACACTGATGAGAAGAACTCATTTAACAGTTCTGCTTTTCCCTTGTCCTCCATAAAACTTTTTCCATTGATAACGGTTAGTGGGCCTATGTTGTCCTTAATTATACGTTTACTATTTATGTCTTTGAAAAACTTCTTGGGGTTAGTTTTACTTTCAGTGGCTATGCGCTCTTCATAATCCCTTTTAGCTACTTTGATTGCCCCTTTGCAAATTTTGTTTGATTCTTTGTATTTGCTGAATGCCTCCTCATTTAAGTTATTTTTATAGAATTTAAATGCTCTTGTTTTATTGTTGATTGCTGACCTAACTTTGTTTTCCAACCATGGTGGCTTTTTTTTATTGAATTTACCCTTAGTTACTTTAGGAATGTATTTAATAGTTAATGATTCGAGTACATTTTTTAGAGTATCCCACATTTCGTCAGCATTTATCCCCTCAAAAACTGTTTCCCACACAATTCTTTTTAGGGCTTCTCTGAATAATTCGAAGTTAGCTTTTCTGAAGTTTAGTATTTTTGTCGATCCTTTATGATGTAATTTACTGAAATTGATTTCCAGTGAAACCATATTGTGGTCACTGTTCCCTAGGTGTTCAATTACTTTTATGTTTGAAACTAAATCTATGTTATTTGTTAAAACCAAATCCAATAATGCCTTATTACGAGTTGGAGCTTCTACCGTATGTGTGATAAACTGGTCTTTAAGTAAGCTTAGGAACCCACTGCTTCTTGCTGTTTTACATGTCTCGTTTTTCCAATCAATATCAGGTAAATTAAAATCACCCATACCTGTCCCTTATCTGATGGTTGTTTTATTTGGTTTAAAAGAGGAGACTCGTCCCCTTCGTTTATGTTCGGTGGTCTATAGCATACCCCTATTAACATTCTAGTATTAGGGTTTTTGTTATTGTCGGTTATCTCTGCCCACACGGCCTCTGTGTAGTCTTCCTCTGTGCTTGTGCTCAATTCTTTCTCACGTAAGCATGAAGTGGATATAGCAGCGATACGAGAGACGCACTTCTCAAGGGTCAGGCATCCTTCTCTACTTACTAACAGATATACTAAGGCATATTATTCAAATGCAACTCAAAAGAAAGCAGGGGTAGCGGTGATATTTAGTAGGAAAGTTGATTTTGATTTGGAAGCACAATTCACAGACAAAGAGGGGAGATATGTTATCTTAAAAGGTACTCTGAATGGTTGAAAGACTACTATTGCTTCAGTATACATGCCAAATACATCCCAGGTAAACTTTATCAAAAAAGTATTGAAAGAATTTCAGAAAGTCGCAGTTGGGAGAGTATTAGTCTTTGGGGATTTTAGTTTAGTAAGAGATATCTGCTTGGATAAATCAGGAATTACTAAACCTAAAACCCGCCACACATTAATTAATGCCTCAGAAGAATTTAATAAAGCATTGTACAGCGCAGGAATATATAATATATGTAGAATTAAGAATCCAACGATACGAGACTATACTTTTTTCTTGAATGTACACAAAACATATACACGCATAGATTTTGCCTTCACTGACAGAAGTACATTACAAAATATAAAAAAGTCAGAGATTCTTCCTAGAATGTGGTCTGACCACGTCCCCTTATTTATTAAGTGGGAAGAAAACAGCCCTGCTCAATTCCTAGAATATGGAGATGTCTGAATTATATTGTTTCCTCTCCAGATACAAAGAATTCAATAAAAGCAGCAATCGAAGAGTACTTACTTTTTAATGACCCCCAACAAACTAATGCGACAAACTTCTGGTGTACTCTGAAAGATGTTTTGAGGGGTAAGATAATTCAAAGGGTAGCGATACTAAAAAAACAAGAGCAAAAGGGAATGGAAGACCTAGAAGGTAAAATTAAGAAACTTGAACAAGAACATAAGCTACATCCCTCTAATGAGCAAGCCCTAAATGAACTTAATCAATTAAGAGAGGAGCTAGAAATAATAATTATTAAACAAATTAACAGAGAGACAGATAGCTTTAAGCAAACATATTATGTAGAGGGGAATAAGGCATCGCGCCTATTGGTTAAAAGGTCTAAGGGCGTAAGATATAAGAATGTGGTTAAAAACTTATATAATGAAAAGGGGACAAAGATAATAAACCGAGCAAAGATCCCCAACATCTTTGCAGACTATCTGAAACATTTTTACAACTTGAAGGAAGATAGTAACGTTGTACAACCCTCTATGAAAGATATAGATGTTTTTTAAGCAAAATAAATCTCCCTAAGATCAATCAAATGAGATTAGATAACCTTAATGAGCCTTGGAGTTTACAAGAAGTAATAGAAGCAATCAAAGCTTAAATAAAATAAACAAATAAATAAAGCCCCTGGCCCAGACGGCTATATAAATAATTTTTATATTTCATATCAAAAAGAGATTACACCAATATTACTTCAGGTATTTCAGGAGGGGTGAAGTATTCCCCCATGGTGCCAGAAAGCTGGTATGCCCCCACAGTGCCACAAACTACTATGCCCCCACAGTGCCACAAATATATAATATTCAACAGTGCAGTGCACTGCAACAATCTGCTATGCCCCCACAGTGCCACCAACTGCTATGCCCCCACAGTGCCACCAACTGCTATGCCCCCACAGTGCCACCAACTGCTATGCCCCCACAGTGCAAAATTCCCAGCAGCAGCACTCATCATTGTTGCTGCTGCTGCTGCCAGGCGGGGAGAGAACAGCCTGGCGTCCCCCTGCAAACCTGACATGTCACCGAGGGGAGAAGAGCACAGCACGCTCTCCTCCCCTCAGAAGAAATGTGGAGTTCAGGGAAGCGGCAGCGGTAGGACGGAGATGGGCGGTGGGCAGCAGTGGGAGCAGGAGCCGTACTGTACAAGGGGGAGAGCCGCGGGTTGGCCACCCCTGTAATAGATCGTAAATATGGCCCTTTACTACATCATATAAATCAAAAGATAAATTAATGGATGAGGACAGAGATATCTCTGTTAGGTAGGATAGCAATAGTTTTTACTGCCTAAAATTCTGTATCTTTTCAGAGCAATCCCAAGATTGCTTCCTAAGTATTGGCTTTACAGATTTAACTCGCTATTCAATAAATTTATATGGGGTAATAAAAAACCCAGAATTGCAAAAAAGTATCTGACTCTCCCTAGAAACGAGTTGGCTTTGCTTTCCTTAGCTTAGAAAATTATCAATTAGCGGCTTTGTTGGATTAAATAAGCCATTGGAGCGGATGTATAAATGAAGTAATCAAGGTAGAAACACAATATTGCGATGCAGGAAACATCCCTCTGAAGGACTTAATCTGGTTTCCTTCTAGGTTCTTTGGGCGATGTAAATCCCTACTAAGATCTGTTGAGGTGGTGCTAAAAGCATGGTATAAATTCTTGGGCCAAATTGGTAAGCTGGGAGTTCCGATTGGGCATCTCCCCATTGACTCCATGGCTAAAGTTATACCGAACCTAAATTTAAATGCCTGGAAGAATAAAGGAATTAATACAGTATCTGATTTGTTTTGCAATAAACAACTAATGTCCTTTATAAAACTTAGAAAAAATTGGGATTCTTAAATACCATAAATACCTGCAAATAAGACATTGGTTACAATCTAACATCTTTCAGTCTAGAGAGATGGAGGTACTTCCAAAGGAGAGGGTGAACCAAATATCTGGAGGGCAAAAGAGAGCGGGAATTTCCTTGGTATAAGGCCTTAACCAAAGGAAAAGAGCTAGTGAAAACTAGTTATCAAATCAGGTGGGAACAGGAGTTAAATCTTTCCCTTGAGGTAAAACAGTGGGATCAACTATTTGGAATGGTGTCTAAAACATCCATTCATACAGAAAGGTATTTCAAGATATTTTACCATGCATATTACACACCAGTCGAGATACAAAAATTTTTTTATGGAGCAAACAGATATATGCTGGAGATGCTCTATGGAAAGTGGAGATCTCATACATATCTTTTGGTCCTGTAAGAAATTAGAAGGAGTTTGAAAGCAGCAGCAGGAAAATAAGATTTGGTCCAGGTTTCCTAAATTATGTGTTCAGGGTTGGGCTGATTAGCAACACCTGTGGCTTTCTGCTATAAGTGTTTCCAGGGTAGGAAGTCATGGGTGTGTGGACTACAGTAAGGACCACTGGAACATACTGAGGAGTTTGTACTATGCTGTTACATCTGTATGCAATGCTCTAACCATCCTTGCCTATGCTGTTTACTTGGTATGCGGTTTACCTGCTACAAGACCAATACTTCATCTTATCCGGTGTATGTGATTCCTTGTCATATTTGTCAAACAAACAGGGACAAATCTCAGCTGGATTCTACATATAGCAGAGAACCTTGGATAAGACAGCTACCTGTGTTTAAAACTGGCAAGGTTTTTTTCGTTTGTTTGCAGCTGGCCTGAAAGGTTTTTAATTAGAGAACTGGTTAGCCTGTTCAACCACCCCAATTTGTGCATGTAGTGGAATAACAGGGCAACGCGGAGTTGATAGGGGGTTGCATGGAAGGCAGCCACCCTTAAAGGGCCACTGCATGTTTAATGTTTTTTTCCATTTTGTGTCCAGCAAAGCAGGTGGTTTTGGCTTAGTCTGTTTTGCAAGTCTGGCACATTATACTAATCCTCCTAAATTGGACCTTAAAGAGGTAACTCAGATTACTATAGAGCCAAGAATGAAAATGTTTGCTGAACTGTCTGCAGGGCAATATGATCTGTCTGGTAAACAGTAAGAACAGATTCAGGGGCTGCAAATTAAGATTCATATGTTACATGAAGGTCTAAAAGCTCAATTTCAGCTGTTGCATGAGGAGTTAAAGGAGTCACAGGGATTGGAGTCACAGGGCCCACTGGTGGCTGGAGGCTATGCAGGTGTTAGAATGCTCGGTGCAGCAGTGGGCCCGCCAGGCTGAGGCCCAGACATTTGAGGAGCTGTCAGTGGTGATTGAGCAGCACCTGACCCAGGGAAAATTAAGTTAAGCAAGGTCAATATTCATGGCAGTACCAAAGCGATGGCGGGCTGGAGTGGTGTAGCAGCGTGTTGCACATTGTGACCTCCGACATCATATCACGCTGCTCATAGCCGCACAGCCAGGGAGGGGAGCAGCCGAGGAGGATCTGGGTGGGTGCTCAGATGCTGCCTGACATTAGATTGTGCTGGCAGGCTTATCCCAGAATCCCAGGATTGGAAGCTCCATTCCCAGGATACAAATCCCGGTGATATTAGGGCCAAATCCTGTAATCCCACCTATCCCAATCCTGGGATTGGCCACTTTAGTTGAGACATCCATATTCATGAAGTGCTGAAAAGAGAACTGCAAACCACGGGCATTCCTGGGAAGAGCCAAGGAGCTGGCTATAAATACTGTATATGTAAAACTATTTTAAACTGTGGTCATGTTATAGGAGTTGCAAGAGTGTGTCCGCATTTCCTATCACAGAACCATAGACTCAAAGGCCATATTTACAGTAAGGCCAGTATTCAATGTTCCCGACTCACCGGGTTTTTTTTTTTTTTGCGGTGAGTCGGGCTGTTTTCACTCCTTGCAGTAAATCTTTTTCACTGAAAATGTGATTCACCCTATTCAATGTTCACTGTTCACCAAAAGCGAACAGTGAATGCTGACTAGTTCTCCGTTTCATGCTCTCTGCAATTCAGAATTTTTTTTCTGTGAAGGGGCATGCTATTTTTATTCATGTGATGGAAGCACATGAATACATATTTAATTTTAATTTTATTTTTTAAACTTTTTTTTCATATATTTATATTATATATTATTCATATATTCACTGCACACTGGTCCCGGCTTCTTACGAGCGGGACCAGTGAAGTGGCTCCCTACCCGTGTCCCCTGCCAGATCTCCGGGGGGCAGCTTCTGCTGCATGTGTCCCTTTAAGCCCTCCTTCTCCCCCACAACAATTCTGGGGCAGGCAGGGAGGCTTACATCTCCCTGCCTGCCTCCATCCCCCGGCTCCCTGCGGCATTTGCCACAGGGGTTAAAATTCACCATCAGGGGAGGCGAGCCCCTGCGGCATTGAATAGGGTGACAGGGAGGGCTGGCAGCGAATGCTGCAGCCCTCCTGAACCCTGCGAATGTGCAGCAAATCCTAAACAGGATTCGCTGCACATGGAGAAAAAAAAAACATTGAATACTCCCGTAAGAGATGTACTTGAATCTGTAAACCCCAGATTTAAGGAGCCGATGTGTGTCCAATGCTGCATCGAAGGAGGTGTGTTCTCATCTCCCAGTGGATCAGCTCACAATGCTCTACCTGCTGCATTCTCGTTGGCAGGAATTTATTTTGAGTTTCTTATATAGCACTGCATATTCCATTGCACTTTTCAATTGGAAAAGTGATAAAACAAACTGGGTAGTAACAAACCCACATAGAGGTAGGAGATATTTTCCTAGTTTTGCACATGGGCTGCGTGAGAAATCACAGCTGCGAATGCAATGGTATAAAACTTTGAAACAAGTCCCATGAAACTTATATATTACTATTTCATAATGTACATAACAAAACAGAAAAGAAAAATGCATTGCAAATCAAGAGATAATGATAAAGAATGGGATACATTCTAAGCAACATCACAGTATGATCGAAGATGGAGACAACACAACAGGCAGTCTAAAATGTTTTGCTTGTTGGTCGTCTTGTGATGCACAATGAGTTAGTGCAAAATGTGTAAAATAGTTAGCTTGAACTTATTTGAACTCCACAGAGAATAGTTACATAAAAAATATAAAGTAAATAACCAGAGAACTGTATATAAAATTTTGAAAAATTTCACTAACACGACCTATTGCAATTATTTTCTTTACAATTTCAGATGTGCCAATCATTTCTGACAGTCCTCATGCCCCAGTTTGACAGGATAATTCATATAATTATTTTGTGCAGCAAGGGGACCTTTCTGCTTCAACTGTCCATCTCCCTGTCTCTTGCTCCTAGGTTTCATCCTTTTTTTCTCACTATATTGTTTTGTTAACTATATGACCAGTACTGGTATCTTAAGGAAATGTTTTACTAGGAGTTACGGTACTTGTTTCCTAGCACAGCCACAATCTTCTTGGTCGTGTGCCTTAACTTTAAGGCACACGATGCCCCCGATGGACCCGATTTTCTTTAAAATCAGGTCCATTTTACCGTCAAATGGAAAATCGGGTCCATCGCGTCGGTCGTGTGCCTTTAATAAGGCACACGACGCGACCGACGCGATGGACCCGATTCTCCATAGGCTTCAATGTTAAAAATATTTTAACATTGAAGCCTATGGAGAAATCGCGTCCATCGGGTCCATCGCGTCGGTCGCGTCGTGTGCCTTAACATGGCACACGACGCGACCGACGCGATGGACCCGATTTCTCCATAGGCTTCAATGTTAAAATATTTTTAACATTGAAATCGCGTCGGTCGTGTCGGTCTTGTGCCATTATAATGGCACAAGATAAGATGGACTTGATTAAGTCCATCTTAACATAGTAATCAATGGGAAATGGGCCAATATGGGCCATTTCTCATTGTATATGGCCCCGTCATGCCCCCCCATTGTAAACGCCACCCCACTATCGACGCCAACCCGAAGTGTGGCGAGCGCAGCGAGCCCGCGAGGGGCGGCGGTGCGCGTCCTCCGACCTTTTCATTCCCCTACTATCCACGTCGGCGTGGAGGTGAGAATAGAATAGTGTGGCGAGCGCAGCGAGCCACCGAGCCCGAAGCGTGGCGAGCGCACGCGTATAACTTCACAGGTATACGCGTCCCCTCGTGGGGCTCGCTGCGCTCGCCACGCTTCGGGCTCGGTGGCTCGCTGCGCTCGCCACACTATTCTATTCTCAACTCCACGCCGACGTGGATAGTAGGGGAATGAAAAGGTCGGAGGACGCGCACCGCCGCCCCTCGCGGGCTCGCTGCGCTCGCCACGCTTCGGGTTGGCGTCTATCATGGGGTGCGGTGTACGCCGTTAAATTTGGGGGGGGGTTGGGAATATTTTACATTGAATGCAATGTAAAATCGGGTCCCAGGGACCTGATTTACATTAAAAAAAAAAAAAAAAATCGGGTCCAAAATCGGTCGGTCGCGTTGATCGCATCGCATGCGACCAAATCGCATGCGATGCGATCGACCCGATTTTTCCGACACGACCACCCCGATGTAAATCGGTGTGGCCGTGCTAGGAAACAAGTACCGGAGTTACATTATAATGTCATTTAAAATGAAAGCACACACAGCTTTTACCTGTAATAAAATGGTGATCCCTCTGTTGTACCCTTAGCTGAATGTCTATACCTCAATTTTTTTCATCCAGTTTTTCTTTTCTCATTATTAGTTCTCCACCTACTGAATTTTGCATAGAATAACAGAGTATGTTGAGGCTTTATAAATGAAATAAAAGTTCCACCACAGGGTGACAGTAAAAGCATGATGAGCATTAAAGGGCAAAGTATTTGAGTGTTATCCCCTTTAATAATGTGCTGGTAGTTTCCAATTTAATGCATCTTATTTATTTAAACAAACAGTTAATAGTAGTAAAGGAAGGAGTACTGTATTTATTAGTGGTATGAGGCAGAAGATCTGCCTATTTGTTCCAATTTTTCAGCACAGGGAAGCACTGCAGTGTACATCAGGCTCTACGTGCCATGGTGCCCGGAGCAAGGGCATGTTTCGCGCACCCCCAATTTGTAGTAGGCGGGTTCTTGCGCGTATAACCCCCTCCCCCTCTGGGCATATAAATCATCTTGAAAGGGGCCCCCCACCCTCACCCTTTTGGCATGACAGGTTAGTTATGTAGTTATGTAGATAGATGTATGTAGATGTATATATATACAATTTCTGGGGTAGAAGCAGCACTCCAGCCTTGAAAAAATAGTGCTTTAATAGGTCACAGCATACAAACAGCAACGTTTCAATACATGGTGTATTTTCCTCAGGCTGAGGAAAATACACCATGGCCCTTATTCTGATTGATGCGTACTTTTCCGCATACTTTCGGATAGCGTCTTTACGGCGTCTGCGCATGCGTGGAGAACGCAACGCGCATGTGCCACGCATTGACTCCGTACCTGTTCGGCCAAATCCCGTACAAAACTGTGCACCGCAATCAGTCTGGAAATATGGGCGTATTATGGGCGTCATGCGGAATGACACATGGGCGTAGTTTAAAAGTGGGCAAAACTGGGAGGAAACATGGGCGGACACGGGGGAGTACACTTATGTTGGGGGGCGTGCATTCGGATAGCACTCCGAATGCACGCGAACAAAACCGATAGAAATGTGCGGTGTCCATAAGTCAAGTATTGCTTTGCGGAAACCACTCGGTCTTGCGGTAGGCGAACGGAACGCCTAATGACTACAAGCATTAACACCTGAACCCAATACAATCGACTCCTTTACTCATTACTCACTAATAGGACGCTTGTCAGTGCTTTAATTGAAACCATTGCTGCTTCAATTGCTGTAAGGGTTAATGTGTGCAATGCATGTGTTAGGCATGGTTGTAAGGATATATTGGCATATAATTGATTCCAATTCCAAATAAACATTTTTTTATGAGGATAGGTAATTGAATAAGTGGGTCATGTGATGTATTACAGAATAGACATAATAGTGGGTAGTTTTGCGTAAATACACCGCTTCCGTGCGGACGGACCGCTTGCCATCCGTTCGGATGCGGTATTCCCGTGCATACTCTGTAATACCGTGCAGAATCTGAGTGTTTCCCCCGCACACGCATGGTTTGTATGTCGTCCGTAAACACGCCCTGTTCTTAAAGAGTGAGTCCGTCCGAATGCGGAGGACACGTGGGCGTTTCTACGGACGATGGCCGCACGCGGCAGCACAGCGTGGCGTGCGGACCGCACCGTAAGAATTCGGGAATATCCGCATCAATCAGAATAAGGGCCCATGTATTGAAACGTTGCTGTTTGTATGCTGTGACCTATTAAAGCACTATTTTTTCAAGGCTGGAGTGCTGCTTCTACCCCAGAAATTGTCTATGTAGCTGGTTTACAGCTGTGAGCAGGCACCCGCCGAGGAACTTCATAAGTGGAGCTGCCGGACCCCCTACTCTATTTATATATATATATATATATATATATATATATATATATATATATATATATATATATATAATGACACTAGTGTCACATACATGACGAAAGTGGGTACTAACTTAAGAAAGGGAGAGATGATAGGAGAAGCATAGTGGGAGAGAGAGCAGGGGCAAACTCAGGATTGTGGGGTGGGTTTTGGGGTAGTATCCACACATGTTACATGGAACATACAATGTACACACAAATAAATAGAAGATAACACTTATGTATTGTAAGTGCAGTACTGGTCCTGTAGCCGGATCACGTGCAGTGTGCGCCAGGAGCTCAGAAGTCCGGCATCGTTTGGAGGGGCTCAGGTGGGTGGACACTGTCCTAGCTTTACTGACAGACGGCAGATAGAGGAGGATGTGCAGCCGCAAGCCCACCGGAAGAAGTGGTCAGTGCCGGGCACAGCAGGGAGTCCGGGGGGGGGGGGGTAGTGTCTGGGCGGGGGAGCCGGCAAGCAGGTGGCAGAGTGCACGGCTCTGGCGTCCAATGACATCTCGGCATCTGGAGCGTGTGCTCCACCGGACCCGCCCTAGCTACGCCTCTGCTGATCCTCACCACCACCACCACCCTAATCTGATTCCTCTTTTCGTTTACTTAACTAGCATATTATTTTCCCTTTATACTCAAAAATAAATATCAAGAAGCAAATTTTATAATATGGAATAAACCACATTCTAAATAGGATTATAGCAAGTAACAAGAATAAGGTGATATTATTTAGTGGAATATATATTTCCCAAAACCTACTCTATATTAACACATCACTCACTCATAATTTATTTGCTCCGTTTATTATCTCTCAAACAGAAATTCTTAATATTTCACTTGTCTTTTGCACAATATGTAAAAATAAGTAAACCTTATTGGCTAGCATCTTTACAAATTGCATTGATTGGACTAATGCTGTGTACACATGGTGAGATTTGACATTAGATTTTGATTATATAGTCAAAATCGCATGCAGATTGCACAGATTTTTTACCGTGCGATCCTGATGCGCGCTCCCGGGACAGCACAAATTGAAACCCAGATAGACAGGGCAGCAATGACTATATAGTGCAAATCAAATGTAGATTGCATTATTTGTATGTAAAAAGTACAGAAATAGCAAAGATTGCATAGCAATCGAATCTTAAGTCAAATAGCAAGGGAATCTCACCGTGTGTACACACCATAACTCTACTGCTGTAGAAGGATACTTTTATAAAGATCACAATTTAGGTTACTTTTGATTTTCCCATTTCTAGCCTGGAAACAATCCTTAATTAATGGCTCAACAGAATCTAATGCAATTTCTACTCTCACTTATTGCAGAATACCACCCAGACTCCAATAGTAATACTACATACTTAAATAACTGTAGTTATCCCTCCTTAATTCTGTACCAGACTTATGCATATCTGTACTTCTAATTGTGCGTGATTATATCTGTCTTTTACCCAGGGCCGTTTCTAGACAATTTAGCTCCCAGGGTGAAGAAATAAAAATGCCCCCCCCCCCCCCAAATACATATCATGGTATTGGAGAAATTGGGCACGCCAGAGGCGCGTGCCGGAATAGGGGTGTGGCTTAATTTAAAAGGGGGTTTGGCTTAATATAAGGGTGTGGTCTAGGAGGAAAACAATTACCTTACACCACACTTTTGCAACCTGCATGACCAGACATTGGTTACCGCAGGAATTGTCATTGTCCTGCCGCACTTAAGTTGGCGGGCTGAAGGCCAGACAGTGACCTAGTACGCCAAAGGCCAAACAATGACAGACTACTTAAATCATTATACACTGTTTATCCGTGATGACAATAACGCATTACGCCGCACACCGTGATGAAAATTACACATTATATCGCACACCGTGATGACAATTACACATTGTATCGCACACCATGATGCCCATTAGAACCCACACTGTGATGCCCAATACACCCTACACTGTGATGGAAATTACACAATACTCCCCACACCTCAATGCCTATTACACATTATGCCCATTACACATTATGCCGCTGCCGCACAACTGATGCCGATTACTAATATGCCCCCACAGTGCCAGATATGCCCCCACACTGCCACACATATATGCCCCCACAGTGCCAGATATGCCCCCAGTGCCACACATATATGCCCCCACAGTGCAGATATGCCCCCACAGCACCAAACATATATGCCCCCACAGTGACAGCTATGCCCCTACAGTGCCACACATATGCACACACAGTACAAAATATGCCCCCACAGTGCCACAGATATGCCCCCCACAATGCCACACATATATGCCGCCACAGTGCCCCACAGATATGCCCCCAAAGTGCCAGAAGCAGCACAACTCACTGTATCTGGGTCTCTCCCCACTGCCATCACCTCTGATGCTGCTGCTTCCTTGGGGAGGGGAGCGCATCGCGTGTCTCTCCTTTCCCTTCACTGTGTACCTGAGCCATCAGCCATTCATATCTCGCAGGCTGGCTCCTGATTGGCTGGCGGCCCGCGAGCTCTGATTGGCGGACATCCCAGTGACACAGTGAGTGAGGGGAACTAGAGATGCGCGACGCACTCCCCTCCCCTGGGAAATCAGCTGTGCCCACTGCCTGTGTGTGGACGGGAAGAGGAGGAGGAAGGGAGGCGGCAACGGCATTGGGTGGAGCTGCCTGGGGCTGCTGCATGGCTTGTCTGCCTCTAGAATTGGCCCTGCTTTTACCATTCATGTTTTTAAACATATTTGTATCTATAAACATTATAATGTCTGCAGTTTTTATATTCCCTTTCCAGATAGGGTTTTCTTCTATCCATTTTGAACTTATATTACTGACCACTTTTATTTTCATTTAATTTGCTCTAGCCTATCTTTAGAACTCTATTTTCTGTTACATCTTAATTAAATGACAATTTCTCTTTAATGATTACTCATTCTGTCCTTTCAGTAATATTGCTTTAGCATTTGTTTTCTTACTGTATTTATCTTTGTACCTTCTAAACATTTATCTGTGTGCTGTTGTTTTCAAACTGCTAACACATTGCATGCTGGAGCCTTCGCCCTGTGGCTCAGTAGGTAGCGTCTATATCTGTCCGTGCTCTAATTGGCACCCAAAATTTCCTGTCATAATATATCTCAGTATCACACTGCAGTGGAACACATGACCACAGTATCTAAGTACCACAAATGTATTCTCTCTCTGCTAACTCTCTTTCCTGTCCTGCAAGGGCGGATCCAGGAGAAAATGACAGGGGGGGGGCACCAAGATAGGGGAGGGAGGGGGTGTTAGTGGTGTCAGTTCTGAGAGCGGAGGGAGAGGAGGAGAGCAGAGAAAGGGTGGGAATGGGTTTAAAAATAGGCCCTTGCCTTTAAAATACACAGGCCCACCTTGGCGTCAATAGTGAATAATGTAATTGTCGCTCCGAAAAGGGGGTGTGGCCACTCAAAAGGGTGTGTGGTCTTGAGGTGTAGCACAAGATATACCACTTCTACAAATGATGCAACAAAATAGTAGATTCCATTATACTTGCCCCTTACACATGATGCCAAACGGATTGAGCCAAAGTTCACATAATGCCACATGGATTGAGCTAAAATTCACAACTGGCTCCATAAATAGGGACATTGCGCACAGAAGGCACGCCAAACATTTGCACCATAATTCCCATTACACGTTAAGCCACACACCATAATGTCCATTACGTATTATGCCAAACACTGTATTGCCTATTACAAATTATGCTACATAAGTTTTGCTTACCTACATGCTCACACCACTATCCCCCATCAAACCAGCCCCACACTGTCCCCCTTCACACCAGCCACAAATTGTCCCCTTTCACACCAATATCCCCATCACACCAGCCGCACTCTGTCCTCCTTCACACCAGCCCCACACTGCCCCCCTTCACACCAGCCCCACACTGTCCCCCTTTACACCACTATCCCCATCACACCAGCCCTACACTGTCCTCCATCACACCAGCCCTACCCTGTGCCTATCACACCAGCCCCACACTGTCCTCCTTCACACCAGCCCCACACTGCCCCCTTCACACCAGCCCCACACTGCCCTCCTTCACACCAGCCCCACACTGTCCCCCTTCACACCACAATCCATATCACACCAGCCCTACACTGTCCCCCATCACACCAGCCCCACACTGTCCCCCTTCAGACCAGCCCCACACTGTCCCCCTTTACACCACTATCCGCATCACACCAGCCCCACACTGTCCCCCTTCACACCAGCCCCCACACTGTCCCCATATCACCACTATCCCCATCATAGCAGCCCCACACGGTCCCCATCATACCAGCCCCACACTGCCCCCATCACACCAGAACCACACTGCCCCCATCACACCACTATCCCCCATGACACCCCCAATCATACCAGCCCCACACTGCCCCCCATCACACCAGCCCCACACTGTCCCCCATCACACCAGCCCCACACAGTCCCCAACATACCTGGCCCTTTCTGTGCCCCTGCCCCTTTCAGAACATATAATACAAGTACTGTGTACACAAACAATATATACTCAGCGGGGGGGGGGAGTGGTGCACTGCTCATTGCCATCTGCCACAGATCCATTTTGGCTGGGTGGACATAGTGGCAGCGGCGGCATGGGAGGGTGGAAGGAGCAGCAACAGAGACACACTGTGACTGTCAAAGCCTGCCCAGTGCCCAGCACAGTCAGAACACACTGGTAGCAGGCGGGCGGCGACTGATGCAGCGGGGGAGTGTAAACGTGTGAGCAAGCAGAGCTTGCCACAGACCACGCTGCCGGTGTTGGCTCCCCCAGTAACACGGCAGCCACTGCTGCAGTGCTCACTCACCCCCAGGGCAGTCCAAGGCTCCAGCTCCCAGGCCACTGGCACACCTACTCCCATAGGCGTTTACTGAAGGTGGGAAAGCAGGGAGGGGAGGCAGCATCCGCGTATTGGCTCCTCTCCCCTGCACAGCTCATGTGTGCAGGGCCTGGGAAGCCAATCCTCAGAGACACTGACATCTAAGGGTGGGCTTACAGGCTGACTGGCAGCCAGCCCAGCCCTATTATTATATACAGCAGTAGTGGGCGGACTTTTGTAACCCGGGATCTACTTTTTGTACACGTACGTAACGGTGATCTACTGGCATCTCCCCCTGGAACAAATATTCACCTCCCAGTGCAATACGCCCCTTACATATTATGCCACATGGTACAAGCCAAAATTGACATTATGACACACGGTTCGAGCCAACATTTACATTATGGCAAACGGTACGAGCAAAATTCACCTTATGCCACAAGGTACAAGCCAAAATTTACATTATACCACAGGGTACAGGCCAAAATTCACATTATGAAACAGGGCACCACCAAAGAATCAGAGCAGCTATGCTCACTAATCTAACACAAAGGGTCACCTGCCCATCCATCCTGCTACCTGACCTTCTGGTGACAAAAGCAATAATACCACGTAAAACCCCACATCCTGGGACAGTGCCCCTCAGGACTGCTGCCCGCCTCCCCAGAAAAAAAAAACAATAGTTTTTCAATTGAGAAATCACTGGGGGCCACAAAACTCCATCTTATTGAACTGGGATGAACAGAGACCCCCTTTCTCCACCACCTCCACGAGTCCACGACAACCACATGTATAGAAAAAAAATAGCCAAGCATCTTACACTTAGTTTATATTTTGGCTGGCACCACCGCCTCTGTATTCTGCCCACTGGCGTTCTATTCTGTCTGTGACCACCACAGCTGCCACAGCCGCCGCTGCCACCTTTCAGCATTCCTGCATCCGCCTTTCAGTGCAGCCCTTCAGTGTTCCTGTGAGACGTTGACTGCTCTTCAGCCCTTGCAGTGCGCGGGTGCGCGGTGACGTCACCTGTGCACCCGCGCATTGCATTACTGGGACCTCTGAAGCCAGAAGAGGCTTCAGCAGGTGAATGGGGAGCTCAATATTTAAGGAAATGATTGTGATCTACAGGCAGAAGGTCCGTAATGGCCACCCGTGATATAGTGTCCAGGGCAGGAGGAAAATTGGTTTTAAAAACGTGCCCGGGTGCCCCCCCCCCCCCCTTAAATCCGCCAGTGCTGTCCTGTAATACACAGGACGAGGCATCAATACAGTAGGTCCCCCTTAAATCCCCACACAGGTTGTGATCCCCAGTAAATGCGTATACTCCATTTGGATGTAATATAAGCACTTCCCACAGTGATTTGGGGGCCATGTCACACAGGACCACGGAGGATACAGGAGGATAATCTCACATATTACAATACAGAGGGCCTGATTCAGCATCAGTTGCATTTCTACTTTAAAAAAATAAAACTGACTGCAGACTAGAATGCTGCCCAACATGGGACAGGGCCGCCCAGTTTGCAAATCCCCTCCCCACAATATATTAGCAATCACATCGCTAAAATATCTAAGAAGTCACACGTGATCTGCGATGGAAAGGGACTGGACCCCGCACCCCAGATGCCGTGTCACCCTCACCCCCAGCCATCACAAGCAATCTCATCCTTCCTGAAAGCGACTGCAGTTTGATTTTCATGCAAACCGCAGTGACTGCATATGCACAGTAGTGCAAAAATCACATAATAGCAATTTTTGCACTTTTGCACTCTGAAGAATTAGCCCCAGAGTACACAATATACATGTCCCTTTATTGTTAATACTGTTCATGCTAGTTTTGTATGTAATTAGTTTGCAAAACATTCTATCAGAGGCTAGAAATTACCTGAATAAGTCCCCATGCTGGGAAAGGGGACGGGTAAGGGGGGTGTGACTCACACCGCATGCAGTACATTACAAAGCCACTTGCAATACATCACACAGCCCCTGGAACCTTACTGCGCTCCTCCACCAGCAGCATTGAACCCTCCCTGGAACCCTCTAACCCTATCCTACCCCCGGCATGGGGCCTGTCTAGGGTTACTCCAGCCCATCCAGGATTAATTAGAACAGAATGATAATTATGACCGTAGTCCATCAAGGTAGTGTTCCCAGACTATACAATGTCCAGGAATAGGAAGCTAGTATCTGTCTATTCCTGAACATTGTACAGTCTGGGAACGCCACCAATGCTATTGGATGGTTGTGGCATCCACATTGCTGTGTGCGGAGTGATAAGTTGGCAGGTAAGTAGAGGATGTAGAATTCTGGTCTGGGGGTTCATGCATGGTTCAGGTGGAGGGAGGAGGTGTCCATTGAATGCTGCCAGGAGTGGTTGCTAGTAGGATGTCTCCCCTGTCTTGGGAGCCCTGGGCCCCCAAAGAGCTTAATACAGCTCTGGTTACAATAATACTCAGTAGGTGCTGTGCCACCCACCATGTTAATAGTAAAAGCACTGTGAGTCCTTTCATTCCCCTGCGATGTTTCGCGAATGCGCATGAGCATAAACTTTTATACGCATGTGCAGTGCTTGGGCATTCCCATGAAAACGCCGGGTGTTCCCATGTAAATGGGTCGGTGATGAGGGTGCGAGGGTAGGGCAGCTGATGTCAGGGCACCCACAGATGTAAGACACCAGAGAGAATCAAGCTCAATTTCTGCATCTACTGTACCTGTTGTTGATCCCCAAGGAAGTACTCATAATGGAGTATACTGTATACGGGTTACTCCTTCCCCTTGCTTTAAGAATACACTTACACTCAAAGACAGGAGATTTACTACAGTATTTCCAATTGATGAGTATTGAGAAACATAAATTAATACAATTACAGATTCATTCTGAATGAAAACATAATTAATGTACAAGCATTACAAATTAGACTCTTGTCCAATCTCTTGACAATCATAGACAATCTCTTGTCTATAGATCCTTATACATAGAATAATATGTGAACTTATGTAAATATAACATTTGTCAATATTAATATTATATTACTGGTATATATAATATATGAAATGTAAAATATCACAGTAATAATCAGTTAGATGAACGATGAACTTGATTATACTGTAATTTACATGTTTCTCAAAGTTACCTTTTGTTCTTATCAGCTAAACATAAATAATTCCTTCAGTTTCCTGGACGCCTTCCAGGATACATTTCTCTGATGTCTGTACTTACCTTTGATCTCAGGTCTGGTTTTAGGACTGTTCTGCTGGCAAGATATAAAACCTCCTGGTATTGTAAATTAAAGATCATTAATGAATATGCATTAACACACGAATTAAGTAGTCTCGATTCCATTAACTGCAAAGATGCAAAGAAACATATCATTTCAGAAGTGGATTTACTGGTGCTCTTGGTAATATTTCATGTAATTTGTGTTCCGACTATGCAGTTCTGTACCATAGCAAACTATAACAGAATCAATATCAAGCAAGTTAAAAGATACAAATATTAGCTCAATTTGAAATTTATTTTATACAACGCAATTAGCCCCCACTAATGATGTTTATATTTCTATGCAAATGTTCTGCAAGTACTATGATCTTAAGTAGAATCACTATGCAAATACTTGTGGGAGATCTGAACATCCCATCTGTCTCTACCAAATATCTTCTATTAGCTCTACATGCCATCTATTTTTGTTCTAAGGATGTTGTATTCTTAAGTGCTCTAATTAATTTATCATGCAATGTTTTTCAATTAAATTGGCACTTTTTTTTCTTTTGCTTAATGATTATGGTCGTTGGGGTATAATTAAAGATGTTAATGTGTGTGGTAGGCAAAATAACTAGTGTTGGTAGTTTACTTTAAACATATAGAGAGATGTTAATAAGATGTAGATGAAAACATATATAGTCTAGTCTACAATGTATTTACCAATGATACTTTGATTTGGTTCTGCAATTACCGTAAATGTGCTCTGTGTGAAAGAAATTTAGACATTTCCTACTTTTTTACATATATTATGATCACTTGACTGCAGATATCCACTATAGGTTTTATATATGTTCCCTGTGGCTGAGTGGTACAGGCGGAGCCGCTCTCTTCATTTCCACCAGAGCGGCAGATGCTCATATCTGGTGGCTGGTGCTCCGGCGGAAGTGGATGCATAAGCATCTCACATGCTTGCATGTCCATTGCTGTGAATGAGGTGCACGAGCCTTTGAGGCGCATATGCACCACAATTGCTGGCAGCCTCTGCGATTGGCAAGCCGGGGCCTGGCTGAATGGAAAAGGCTCCATCTGTATGTGATAATGTTCCCACAAAGAAACAAGATAAAAAAGAGACATGTTGAGTGTACTGGAGAGACAGTTTGATCCTGTTATCAGCAACACCTGGGAACATCACCTCTAGCGCATTCATAAAAAGTAATTTTCAAGTTCAGAAACTTTGGCTAAGAGCATAAGCAGTCCAGTGACACCTAAATCATTTTTGCGGTGTATCCAAGCACCTACAATCTACACCACCAACTACCTCATTGTCAATTTCCTCCTTAATAAGGATCAGAAGTAGTCATGCAGGCCATGTAACTGGCTTGACTGACTCCTCTCTGGAGGATTCTTGAGTGCTATGCCTACTGCTGTCACTGCTGCTGTTGGTGCTGAGAGTCGATCATTGGAAGACAACTTCTACTACTTTATCTACTCAACTGTCCAATAGTCTTTTGTGAGAAAGATGAAGTATGACAGCAGTCACCATGTTGCAAAGTGGTTTACTGATGCCACAACAACCAACTATGCCGGTGCTGGGGAGGGGGGGGGGGGGAACAATGCAACCTCATAGGCAATATCTGCCACTAGTGCTAAATCTGCTCCCAGGAAAAGATAAACTGAAGATAATGCTAAAAACAGTAGTACAGGTTGAGTATCCCTTATCCAAAATGCTCGGGACCAGGAGAATTTTGGATAACGGATTATTCCGTATTTCGGAATATTTTAATATTTCAATGATGTATTTTGAAGTATCTTGCATTTATGCTGTATAAACACATAATATACACACAAATATATTTTATTACCACATAAAATACACACAAATATATTTTATTTGTTCAAAAAACAAGGTTTCAAAACGTGAAACAAAATGTGTGTACTATCTCAGGCACTGAATTTGAATGCCAAGCAATCATTGTCTTGCACATATATAGTGCCAGTTACATATCATGTCCCCAGTGATGCTGTTACAAATGTCCCCAGTGAGTTTTTAGCAAAAAAAAAAAAAAATTTCCACTTTCTGGAATGTCTGGTTTTCGGAATAATTTGGATAACGGATATTCGGATACGGGATACTCGACCTGTATTATCGGTCACCCCCATCATATTACTACCCCCTGCAAATTGATGCCTTCCAACTGCCAAAGCAGTACCACCCCCATTGAATGACTATTTCTACCTCCTCTCTCACCAGTTACACAATTGTTGTTGATTTAAAAAAGGCTAATCAATTTAAATAAAATAAAATGTGGTTTCTGTCATTTTAAAATAAATGAAATTAAAGAACATACACACATTATTCAAAAAATAAAACTCTATAAATGTAGTACCTGTACAATGAACACTAGTAAAAACAGGAACATTATTGTATTTATTTTCCCTCAGTTCTGGGGGTATATTCACTAAGGTGCAGGTTTATAAAAGTGGAAATGTTTCCCATAGTAACCAATCAGATTCTACTTATATGATTATGTAGTATGTATTTAGCTCCTACAGGAAGATAATCGCTATTATCCGATCTAGATCTATGGGATACATCTCCAATTCTATCAGCTGCTGGTATTTTTTTCCTCAAGGACAAAAATTGTTAAATAAATATTAATTGGAAAAATGCAAATTGAATAATAATAATAATAATAATAATAATAATAATAATAATAATACAGTACATTATTTCCCAGAGACAATTTTTTAAGCTTAGTTTGCTAGCTGCGTAAGGAGATATTGTATTGCATTTACTTTTCAAAAGCATGTGCTCATATGCCCCCAAAATAATAGTCTTTGATGTTGATATTTAGCAACAAAATTTGAAAGAGATAAGGTGGCAAACACTCCACCAAATCCTATTTTCAATCTCATCTTATTTTTTCAGTACATCTGCCAATGGATGAACTGTGTGACCTTTTGCTGCATGTTGTAAACCACACTACAAACTTCAATCTTGCAAACCTTTTTTAAGTTTTTGAATTTAATACACTTTGTGATGCTTTCAAGTACAGTCAGGAGAGGCCATTAAAAAGTTTCCTGTGACTTCCCCGTTATCATCTAAAGAGTGTTTAAACTATACTAATCTTTAGCTACCATATGTGTCAAGGGATCAGATTAATATTACATTACTTTTTTTTTCTTAGAATCCACTGAACAAGTATAACTACCTTCTGTAGCATCCATAAATAAAATGTTGCATCCAAGACAAAGATATGCATTATACTGTATGAAATATTATTGCTATTTGCTAACTGTCCTACTAGTCTATGTAGTAATCTTTCAAAGAATAATTATATACCATTATGCTAATCCCAGGCAATATCCTATTAAAGAGAAAGAACGTACTGCACAGTAATGCATCTAGTGTATGAGAAACTTTCTGCAACAAGCACTAACACACATATACTGTACACAAGGTGTGGCTGGTAAATAGCGATACAGATCCTATCATTTACTGTATGTTCAATGATATAATACATTTTATAGTGCATTTTAACTCTGTTACCCTTCTACAGTATGTACTCCTCTTCTCATCTGCACAATTCTGAATTCTTATTTTCCATTGGTCAAAGCTGAGCTGGAGATCATTATCTATCAAATGTTTTAAAAGCTCCATCATTTTCTTCTTTACCTCAGTGACTGATGCAAAAGAAGTTCCCTTGAGTACTGATGTGACTTTAAGTAAAAGAAAATCACATATTGATAAGTCTGCTGAGTATGGTAGGTGTTCTGTCACAGCAACATGTGCCAAAAATGCCTCACTGAGGACTGATGCTATTTTTGCACAAATCTGGCCTCTTTCTTCTGATTATTTCCCACAAAGATTCTAGAACAGGTGTGTCCAAACATTTTGCAAAGAGGGCCAGATTTGGTGAGGTGAAAATGTATGGGGGCCGACAATTCAGCCTGAACCATGAATCACATCAGACTAAATAAAAAACTTGTCTTATCTGCTCTAGTGTGAAGGGTGATACTGAGATCTTGACTGCAGTAAATAGTACAGGGCTGCCCCCCCCCTCTCTGTATGTCCCCCACTCTGCTCCATTCAATCTATTTCCCCCAGCCTGCCCCCTTCTCTGAATGTCCCCCACTCTTCCCCCTTTCAGTGTATTTTCCCCAGCCTGCTCCCTGCATGTCCTTCATTCTGCCCTCATTCAATCTATTTCCCCCTGCCTGCTCCCACCGCCTGCTCCCCCTTCTCTGCATGTCCCCCACTCTGCCCCCATCCAGTGTATTTCCCCCAGCCTGCTCCCCCCTTCTCTGCATGTCCCTCACTTTGCCCCATTCAGTGTATTTCCCCCAGCCTGCTCCCTGGATGAACTCCACTATGCCCCAATTCAGTGTATTTCCACTAGCCTGCTCCCCCCTTCTCTGTATGTCCCCCACTCTGCCCCCATTCAATGGTTTTCCCCCAGCCTGCTCCTTCACAGTATATTCCCCCTGCCTGATCCTCATTCTCTGTATGGCCCCTTCTGGAAGCCAAGGGATGGAGAGGCCAAGCAGGCACCACAAGGAGAGGAGACAGATGCCTGTGCTCCCCATTCCCGTCATCACCCCTCCTCTGCCGAGTCTGCTCTGCATGCTGCTCCTTCCTCCCGGGATACTGTGATCGTGAGCAGGCGGAGAGATTGCAGATGGAAGATGGAGTGGAGCCGGGCGGGGAATGAGGGTTGGGCACATACTCACACGAAGATGCCGAACAGTGGCTGCTGCCACCCTCTCACCGCTGTACACAAGGTAATACACGCTTGCTGTAGGCCCCGCCTCTACAGTCCTGCGCTGTGCGTCCTGCTTCTAATGCTTAGCCTGCTTCTGGCTGGAGGCTGCGGGCCACCTAAAGTGACATCACAGGCCGCAATTGGCCCCCGGCCCGGACTTTGGACATGTCTGGTCTACAACATTTGTGCAGTCATGTTGAATCACTGTGTTTTGGAATCCATCTGCCCAAATAACACCCTTAATAACAAAGAAAAAAATTAGCAGGGCTTTGAATTTGTTTTTGCGTTGATGTGCTTTTTTCATTCTTGGTTATGATGGTGTTTTCTGTTTTGTCTCAGGATCATACTGGTAGATCCATGTTTCATCATAAGTAATAACTTTATCTAACAAATGTGAATCCATTTGAATTTGTTCTAGAATGTCTATACAAATTTGCTTTCAATTATTTTTCTGATTGGCAATGAAAAGCCTTGGAAACATCCTTAGCACAAACATTTCACTTAACTTCTTATGGTGTCCATACACAATGCATTTTGGGCTGCCGATGTGATGTGTGCTCCCTCACACATCACATCGTACAGTCCAACAGGTATGTGCAGCACATACTTTTTGACCTAGATTGCATTGTATCCAGTTCAAAACGCACAGTGCTATAGCATGGTGTGCATCACACCATGCATGGGTGGAATGAAATCTTAACCTGTCTACTAGTTTTTGTCCATGTTTAACACTTCTGCTTTCATTCAGATTCTGTTGATGGATAATTCAAAAATATTTCTGTAGTTTTACCACATTGATGTGCAAGGCCTTCTGGGACATTCATCATCTTTGACATCCTCACTTTTGTGCCACTGAAACACATTTGCACGTGACATACTGTACAATCTGCCCATTATGCTGTGCACTAGGCAATGAGTACACAGCTGATATGTCTTCCCAGAGGGCCTACATAGAGGATCCAAAATTCTGTACACAACACAATGATGTATAAAGGATCAACATATGATTATATCCTTCATTTATCTAGAACTAGGTCGATCGCACTACAGCCCATGTGGCTGCGCAGGTGATATTGCAAGCCACCATGAGTACCTGCATATTGGGTATACACACTGAATAATTCCCAATGTGTTACTCTGATTTTTGAAAATTACATGATGGTCCATATCGATCCAATATCAGTCCAATGTGTTCCCATATTAAGCCTCAGCTAACACACAAAATAAAATCAGTTCCCTTTTTATTCAATTTAACTACAAACTGTAAGTTAACAAGTTGCTCTACTATTATTACTTTTATTCTACTAAAATATTTTACAGTGCAGGGAAAAAGCAAAACTTCTTTGAGCACTTAATTACAACAAAGTACAGTATATGCATGAGGGTTAAATCTTGCAAAATTCACAGCTCACAATATTGTATTCATCCAGCTTATGCCAAAAAAGTTGCACTAAGCTAAGTGATAGCAGTGGATGGCACAAACATATGGTAGTTCAATTTCAAACATGCCACATTGGCAGACATAATGGCATTTAAATAAAATATATGACCTACATATGCAGTGACCAAGAATGCTTTCATTAATCAATAACTAGATCAGAAATAAAAGTAGGATTGATTTTTAAAGAAAATTTGATTCTGAAAAATGTTTCAATGTTGTAAAACAGGTTATAGCTTCCGATCTACAGTAGGCTTCACACATGGTAATTTTAATTAAAATACTATTCTGGTGTTCTGTTATGACTTTAATATTTTCAGTTGCTGCAAAATTTACACTTTTTAAAAATAAAAAAATGGATACAGTATGCACAGTTTAACCACCCAATAATCAGCCCTTTTGTGGCTGAGATGTTCACTTTGTTTGAGCCCCCACAAAACATTTTTGGGGAAGGACTACCTCCAATCAATGAAGCAGAGGCTTTCACAAACATTATCAGAATTTGGGGAAAAAACAGCCCACACACAAGGACTATGGGTCATTGTGTCTACACATATTAAGTTGTCATGCTTTGGGTCAGCCACTGAAGGTCCACATGGCTAAGGTCGATAGTGTTGGAAGTTCAACACAAGCATTAGGTCAACAATTGGAAGGTTGACAGTCAAAAGGTTAACATGAGTTTTTTATGTTTTTTGTCCTTAATATCAACATAGTCGGCATGGACACCTTCAAAGTGTACTGCACCCCTCGCATGACTCACCATACTATGGGCATGGTGCCTCACTGCGCTCGGCACACTATTCTATTCTCCCTCCATTCCCTAGTGGATGGTAGGGCATGAAATACCACCCGTCGGCACATGTCATCTCAAAATGTAAAAAAAAACTAATGTTGACCTAATGCTTGTGCCAACCTTCCAACCCTGTTGGCCATAGCCATGCCAACCTATTTTATGTGTTGACCAAGGCCATGTTGACCTTCAGTGGTCGACCCAATCCATGTTGACATAATATGTGTCGACTTAATGACCATATCCCCACCCACTGCTGCCACTGGTGGATAACTTATATCATAACATTATAAACATTCTCATTATCCTCATCCTCAGCAGTTTCAGATAGTCAACAAATATTCTCCTCATCCTGTTCCACTTCCACATTAGCATTTTCAATTTTGATTAGTATTATCATCATCATCACCATCATATATACTTGTACTGCTTATCTCCATATATTCCAATAGTGTAGAAATGGTGGAAGGATGCAAAAGAGGCTTCTCTATGATTACAGTCTGAGAATTGTCAAAATTTGTGTCTCCTCATAGTACTTTGAACAATGACGAGACATTGTAGTGGAGAGGAGCCCAGAGCCAGGTAGCCTGCTCGCAGAAAGTATTGAGAAGCACAAACTAACTTGATGAGTAGTGGAATAGAGCAGCTAAAGCTGCCAGTGACAAATAGTAGGAAGAGAAGCAGAAGACCTCAAAATTGCTAAGGTAAGTAGTATATACAGTGGAATAAAGAATAGCTGAATGCACTGCAGGTGAAACTGAAGTTTTATAACAGCTGACTGACATCAGGAAAAAGGATACAAGGGTCACAGGCTTGCCCCAAAAAATTGTAATAACTTTTAGGGGAGTCTGTTCCCAACACTGGCTATAAATCTTCAGTAGGCAAAGCATCCCCTATAAAGCCAAGACACAGGGATTCTTTATTTGAAATTCCTATTACCACTCCGGCATCAATTAATAGGAATAACCACAACTAGACATGCTGGTCCAGCTGTGCTTTCCAAAATCAATACGGTACCGTATGGACAGTAGTCACTATTTCACTTTCTTTAGTTAATTAAATATTCTCTGATCTATCAGAGTAGTACAATAATTTATTTTTTTATTTTTTATATTTTTCCTAAGTAACATTATGTATTATAATATTGGTATAGTGCAGTCTTGTTTTCTATATATTTGCCCAAAAAAGTCTTAGTCCCGTGTTTTGCACTTTCCCACTAAACTCGGGTCACCCATTATACAGAGGGCAACCCATGTGTAACCCTTCTTATACCCATGGTCGAGTTGCCAGGTTGGCCAACCAGGTTTTAAGATGTGGTGCTTTTACAGTGCACATCGACCCGGGTCCATATGTCTCAATCTCTCAATAACTCAGGTCCAAGGTACGTCCAAGGTATATATATATATAGTCCAGAGGTTTGGCACTCCCTGTAACTCAGAAAAACTCTGCCGGTGCCTCCACTAGAAATGGAATGTAAATATACAACGGTGTGGCACTCGTAGCCAAAACAAAGTACAGTAGTCAAGCCAAATAGCAACAACATTTCAATTTATCAATTGTCTTCAGGTTACAAGCAATAAAAATCATAAACATACCTTTATAGAGAAGTTACACCATAGAAGTGAGGCTGAGACGCCGGGAGTGGGGGAGCGCCCATCCGACGCAGAAAGACTGACGTCATACTGCCGGTAGGACGTAGCGTGAAGAAAAAAAGCGGTTGCTGTGGTAACAGCAGCCAAACGTACTGTGTGAAAAAAGATTTTTAAAATAGTTAAAGAAATAACAATTGGACTGTAAAAAAGATCTTATAAAGAGACATAGGATAAACTATATAATCATGAACCCTAAAAAAAGGGAAAAAGAGAAAAAATGCAAGCGGCGGCTCAGCGTAACTTCATGAATGGTCATTAATATATAATATTACGTATGATAAAATAACAATATATATAATGCAGCACAATCAAATACCAAGCTAAATATGACTTTATAAAGTATACGGCAGAACAGCAAAATACAGCAGCATATAAAGATCAGCGAAATACGCCAAAGGAGATCTGTTCATTTAACCCCTTAGGGGCAATAGTATCAAGCCGGTGGATCCAACGTGCCTCACAGCGTAACAACTGTGAGCCACGGTCTCCACCTCGAATATTAGGGGGTACACAGTCGATGATTCTATAGCGAAGACTGTTCAAAGGGTGCTTTAATGCCACAAAATGATGGGCTACAGGATGCTCACTTGAACCAGAAGCCAATGCCTGCCGGATGGTACTCCGGTGCATTGTCATTCTCTCCTTGAATTTCCGTATAGTCTTCCCTATATAGGAAAAACTACACGGACAGATAAGCTGGTAAACAATGTAAGTAGAATTGCAGGTGAAGTTGTAACGGATCTTGAAAGCCTTTCCTGTATGGGGATGATGGAACACATCGCCCGTAAGTAAAAATTGACAGGTAATACAGGCGCATTTAAAGCTACCGTGTTTGATACCTCCAAGCCACATTTTAGGTGCCTGGTCAGGATTAAAAGTGTTATTGGTTTTCACCAGTAAATCTTTCAAACTACGCCCTTTAGAATAGCAGGGCATGATGCGATGCTGTTTAAAGGGTAAGGCAGCATCACTACTGATAAGGGGCCAGTGGTTTTTAATCAGAGCCGTCGTGTCATTAGAGGTTACATTGTAACGGGACACCAAAGGTAATACATTAGACAGTGTATCTTTCGTCTTGTTGGATGTTAATAGCTGTGTCCTATTAAGTTTCATAACTTTATCCTTACAAAGTACCAGGTCGGACCTACTATAACCCCTAAGCAGGAATTTTTGAATGAGTGCATCCAATTGTTTCCCGCAATTTGCACGGTTACTATTGATTCGGAAATATCGTAACATTTGTGAGTAAGGTAATGAACTTATGAGGCTACGGGGGTGGCAGCTGGAAGGTCTTAGCATAGTGTTTCTATCTGTTGTCTTTGAATAGACACTAGTAGTAATCGAGCCTTGCACAAGGCTTACATCAACATCAAGAAAGTGGACCTTAGTGTCCGAAATTTCATACGTGAATTTAATCACATTTTCTGAGGTGTTATGACCATCGATGAGGTCACGCAACAATTTCGCATCACCCTGCCAAATAGCAAATAAATCATCGATATATCGACTGAAAATCAAAAAATGGTTAGAAAACATCGGATCAGACAAAAAAACATCATTTTCAACTGCAAACATAAAAATATTAGCATATGATGGCGCCACTGAACTGCCCATGGCACAACCACATGTCTGTAAATAAAAAGTGTTATTGTAGATGAAGAAATTATTGTTCAAAATTAAATCCATGAGATCAACAAAAAAATCAATCTTACTGGGATCAAAATTGCTGTGAGAACCAAGAAATCTGCGTAATGCAATAAGGCCCATGGAATGTGGAATAGAGGTATACAAATTAACGACGTCGATGGTAACCAAACTACAATCAATTGGTAGTTTAGGAAGCTGGTCCAGTCGTTGCAAAAAGGTCGTTGTGTCTAGTAAAAAGGTCGGACGAGATTGAATTAGGGGTTGAAAGACACTGTCCAGATAAGTAGCCGCCGGCTGTAGTAGAGAGCCACACGCAGACACAATAGGCCGTCCGGGGGGGGGGGGACAGACCCTTGTGGATCTTGGGAAGTGTATAAAAACACGGAGTAATCGGATGAGCAGGTATCAATGCAGACTTCACTTGTTCAGCGATTATACTTGCGTCAACTCCCAGTTGGAGGATGTTTTGAAGTTTCTGTTGACATTGTCCCGTTGGATTGGAAGAAAGGTGTCGATACGTGTCGACATCTGCAAGCTGCCTCATAATTTCACTATGATAGTCAGCAAGGTCCTGGAGGACAATAGCTCCTCCTTTGTCCGCTTGTCTGATAATGAGATTTTTGTTGTTACTCAAGTTTTGCAGAGCAGTTCTTTCTGCCGGCATGAGATTGGGATGTGTAGATGCGGCTTGTTCCACAATTGCTGGAAGACCCGCATCAATCATCCTCGAAAAAGATTTAATGCTGACATTAGCAGAGTTGGGTTCAAAAAAGGAAGTCTGTCCAAATTTTTTTAGTGCCGGTGGTAGCTCAGGGCGCACAGTTGTCGATGGTGGCTGATTAGCAAAAAATTCTTGCAATTTAATCTTCCTGATAAGTTCATGTTTATCAATCTTCCATTGAAGATCACTGAAGGGTACCGAGGGTACAAAGGAGAGACCGTGGTTGAGCAACTTAGTCTCACTATGTGAAAGTTCATATGATGAAAGATTGAATATTAAACTTTCATGTTGGTCGGGGGTCTGCCCGGACGTCTACCTCCTTTTCCACTGTTGTCCTCTCCTTGTGTAATGCCTCTTGCGCCACTTCTGGGGCCACCTCGTCCTTTGCGTGCTGTCACACCTAAATATTTACTGTAACTCGATAAAAGAAAGCTCACATACATAACAGAATGAATGTAACCGCGTGAAGTACAAGCATATTCACCGCTCCTAGAGCACATCGCAGTGTAGGCACTGGGGACACCAGTCGATCCAACACGATGTTTAGTGCAACGTCAATACTCTCAACAGGTAGCGGGGCGGGCACTGGGGACTCCAGTCGCACCGTCTGGCGTGTATCAGCAGCAGCGGTCACTCTGGCTCAGGTGTAGCAGCAGCGGGGACCAGACTTTCACAGCGGGAAACAACAGATAAGAACAGCACGAAACAGATGGAAACCAGTGATCTCAGCATCAGATGGAAACGCTCCAACGCGTTTCGTCATTGGACTTTGTCAGGAGGCGTGTCCATGGTAGGTAAGGTTGATGTTTAAATACCCAGCAGATTTGCTCTTAATGGAAACAGCTGAAGTTTATCAAGTATCACATTATGTGACTGAATACTCATTGCATAGTAAATAAAAAGGGAGAACATAGAAAGCAATATTTTAACAAATTCAACCGGTGGACAATAAACATCACCAGCCGAAAAACAAGAAGTGTATAAATATAAAATACAGTAAATACAAACATTTATATCTAATACAATGTTGAATAGCGCAAATACATAAATATGATTTTATATAAATTTAAAAGACAATACTAAATAAGATAATTGCTAAAGGTCCAATCGGTACTTATGTAGTATCTGGGCGCCCGATTTAGAAATCGGGTCGGATCGGGCACATCGCATCGCATCGCATGCGACCAAATCAGATGCGATGCGATGCGATGGACCCGATTTTTCCATAGGATTCAATGTTAAAATGGTCTGAGTCCATTTTAACATAGAATTCAATGGGAAAAAGGGGTCCTGTTCCTTGCCCCACTATCCAAGCGTAGCGAGCCACCGAGTCCGAAGCGTGGCGAGCGTAGCGAGCCCCGCGAGGGGACACAGAATACTTTTTTAAAAATCTGTGTCCCCTTGCGGGGCTCGCTACGCTCGCCACAGGTTTTTATCCAACTCCATGCCCACTTGGATAGTGGGGCAAGGAACAGGACCCCTTTTTCCCATTGAATTCTATGTTAAAATGGACTCAGACCATTTTAACATTGAATCCTATGGAAAAATCGGGTCCATCGCATCGCATCCGATTTGGTCGCATGCGATGCGATGTGATGCGATTATCGCGTCGCATCGCGTTGATTGTATGCCTTAAGTTAAGGCATACAATCAAAAAATCGGGTGCCCAGATAGTACATAAGTACCGTCCAATCCCCTAGATGAGAAATATAAAAAAGCGTAAAGCAGGGAGAGAAAAAACATCGATGTTAGATATGAGACAAAGAACAAAAAATATATTTTCATTCATCAATTAACAATAATAGCAGCACAAGAACCACCAATAGATATAGATGGTGGTAAACTATATAATGAAGATATGGACACCGATCCGCACAGTGGAAGGGGGATGATCCAACCACCATAGACACCACGAAAGAGGAAAACCTCACAACAACGTAGTGTCAGTGGGAGGAACACCACAAAACCACTATTTAGTGCAGAAAGGGTACGATGTCCACACCCTCATTTAGACCATGAGGGGCAAGTGTACCGAGGGTATATATCCAATAAGTTTCCCTCCTACTTTTAAGAATTTCTTTTTATAACTTTGATCATACTCACTCCTACAAGGTGAAAAGCCGTATGACATGTCTTTCCACACATGTTATCTATATGTTAACATGCAAATGTGGAAAAAAATATATCGGTAAAACAAAGAGGGTTCTGAAACTTCGTATTCTTGAACATACAATAAATATTAAGAATAAGGTCTTATCTCATACTGTTCCTAGACACTTTGCTGCGTGCTGCTCTTCTAATGTTGATAATCTCACATTTAAAGCGATAGAGCATATTACCCTCGATGAAAGGGGTGGTGATATTCTTTAAAAACTTAGTAGGAGGGAAACTTATTGGATATATACCCTCGGTACACTTGCCCCTCATGGTCTAAATGAGGGTGTGGACATCGTACCCTTTCTGCACTAAATAGTGGTTTTGTGGTGTTCCTCCCACTGACACTACGTTGTTGTGAGGTTTTCCTAGTTCGTGGTGTCTATGGTGGTTGGATCATCCCCCTTCCACTGTGCGGATCGGTGTCCATATCTTCATTATATAGTTTACCACCATCTATATCTATTGGTGGTTCTTGTGCTGCTATTATTGTTAATCGATGAATGAAAATATATTTTTTGTTCTTTGTCTCATATCTAACATCGATGTTTTTTCTCTCCCTGCTTTACGCTTTTTTATATTTCTCATCTAGGGGATTGGACCTTTAGCAATTCTCTTATTTAGTATTGTCTTTTAAATTTATATAAAATCATATTTATGTATTTGCGCTATGCAACATTGTATTAGATATAAATGTTTGTATTTACTGTATTTTATATTTATACACTTCTTGTTTTTCGGCTGGTGATGTTTATTGTCCACCGGTTGAATTTGTTAAAATATTGCTTTCTATGTTCTCCCTTTTTATTTACTATGCAATGAGTATTCAGCCACATAATGTGATACTTGATAAACTTCAGCTGTTTCCATTAAGAGCAAATCTGCTGGATATTTAAACATCAACCTTACCTACCATGGACACGCCTCCTGACGAACTCCAATGACGAAACGCGTTGGGGCGTTTCCATCTGATGCTGAGATCACTGGTGTTAGGCGCGTGGCGCCGTATACTCCAGGTGGTGGTGTCGACACGGCTCAGGCAGGCTAGGAACCCATGTAAGCTAGGAAGCCGAATGGGTCTAGCTGATAATCATAGCCGTTCGACAGATGTTATACCGACTAGAGTATGAGGGGTAAGTGCCGCGTAGCACGGGACACTGACGTGGACCGGTTACTGACCCGAAGGTGGGAGAGGTCAGCACCGGAGGGGATGATACTGTCCCAGCCCCTAACTCCGTTGCCACCCTGTATGTCCACCGGTAGGTGCAGAGGCCCTAGATCTTCTCGCACGGCAGCCACGTTTGAAGCACGGGTTAAGCCTGTGCAACTCCGGTGCCCTCCAAAGCGTTTTAGGTGGTGGCGACAACCTACCGACGGAGAAACAAGATGGACAAGGGGAGAGCTAAATGGGACCCCGGTGGCTGGGACAGGGGACACCTAAGAGACCTGGACAGGGACCCTAGAACAACCCCTGAACTAGGCAAGCTAGAGTAACCACAGAAAATAATAAACTACAGTACAGCAAATGAAATGATAAAAGAGATAATGCGTAAATAACGATACCACTCCAGTGAAGGGGAATGGGCAGGAATGGTCTCGAGGAGAAGGGAGAATGCAGGAAGCTGGGAAGCACTGCAGGTCTCTGAGCCAGAGGATCCACGAGCGGGAGCAGGGAAGAAACTGCAGCACTGAGAAGGGAATCCACGGTGAGCAGGCTGGAGACAAAATGCAGCGTTGGAGAGGACACAGTGAAGAGCACCACAGAGTCCAACGAGGACTATAGCCAGCGTCTGCCTGGCATCACTGGCCCCATTATAAAGGCAGAACGTGCGCACAGCACGCTGAGGGGACGCGTCATGATGACGCGGACGCCGGGGCCTGCCGGGCGGCAGCGGGGATGTCGTTGCTAGGCAACGCCCCGACGCCCGGCCGCCGGACGTGACGTCGCGGACGCTCGGGACGTTGCCTAGCAACGTCCCGATAGTCAGAGAGCCGCCCGCCGCGCACCCCGGAGGACGGGGAGACATATGCGCGGCGGCGGCTTCTGACAGTACCCCCCCCTTGAGGAGAGGTCAACTGACCTCTAATTCCGGGTTTGTCGGGAAAAGACTGAAAGAATCTCCTTTTGAGCCTGGGAGCGTGAAGATCCTGATCAGTGACCCAAGACCTCTCTTCCGGTCCAAAGCCCCTCCAATGCACTAAGAAAAAAATTTTCCCTCTGGAAATTTTGGAATCCAGAATGGATTCAACAACATACTCCTTATGCCCTTGACGTAGGATGGGCACTGGCCTACGAACACTAGGCTGGAGAGCAGGCTTGAAGAGGGAGCAGTGGAAGGTGTTGTTAATTCTGAGAGTACGGGGAAGCCACAATTTAAATGCGACCGGATTAAGCTTTTGAATGATCTTATAGGGACCAATAAAACGTGGGCCCAATTTACGTGAGAACTGCCGGAGCTTGATGTTTTTAGTAGAAAGCCAGACCCAGTCTCCAACCTTGAACAGGCATGGTCTCCTGTGGCGGTCAGAGAAGTGTTTGGCTGACATGGCAGCAGAGAGGAGTGCTCCCCGAACCACGCGCCAAATCTTTCTCTTAGAAGCCACCCACCTAGAATTACCCACTTTGGCATAAGTGGGAAAGAAAGAGTTCGCTCTAGGGTGGAAACCGTAATTACAAAAAAACGGAGACTTTTTGGTGGCGGCATGCCAAGCGTTATTATATGAAAACTCTGCGAAAGGCAAATTCTCAACCCAGTCCCGCTGAGTCTTGGAGACATAACACCGCAGGAACTGTTCCAAGGATTGGTTAACTCGTTCAGTCTGACCATTCGACTGAGGGTGAAAGGCAGTCGATGGACTAAGTTTGACTTGCAAAGCTAAACAGATCATCCTCCAGAATCTGGCAACGAACTGGACACCTCTGTCCGATACAATGTCAGAGGGCAGTCCGTGAGCACGAAAGATATGGGTGATGAATAAAGAGGCTAATGTCTTAGCCGAGGGTAAGCCCTTGAGAGGAACAAAATGTGCCATCTTACTAAATCTGTCTACCACGACCCATATGGTATTAAAACCGGATGATGATGGTAAATCCGTAACGAAATCCATGGAGATATGCGTCCAAGGTTTATCAGGAACAGGTAGGGGAAGAAGCTGGCCTATGGGGGAAAGGCGAGAGGATTTGTTCTGAGCACATGTGTTACATCTGGAAATAAAATGCTCCACCTCTCTTTTCATCTCCGGCCACCAGACGGCACGAGACATCAAAGAAAGAGTTTTAGAAACCCCCGGATGACCAGCGGATTTGCATGAGTGAAACTCGGAAAAGACCCTCTCACGGAGCCTCTGGGGAACAAATAATCTACCCTCCGGAGTGGTAGCGGGAGCCGAAGCTTGAGCCAAAAGCACCGAATCCAAGAGCCCTTGAGTGAGCCCCGCCAAAATACATGAAGGGGGAATAATAGGATCGGGATGAGGCACTGGATCTTGTATGGCCGAAAAACTTCTGGACAAGGCATCAGCTAGGATGTTTTTAGCTCCAGGACGATAAGTGATTAAAAAATTAAACCTGGCAAAAAATAACGCCCACCTGGCTTGTCTTGAATTCAACCTCTTGGCTGATCGTAAGTATGCCAAATTTTTATGATCGGTAAAAATAGTGACCTGAAATTTGGCCCCTTCCAACCAATGCCTCCACTCTTCCAAGGCACACTTGATGGCCAGCAATTCCCTGTTGCCCACATCATAATTGGATTCGGCCTCTGAGAATTTCCTGGAGTAGAATGCACATGGATGCAACAAGCCATCCAATTTGTCCATTTGGGAAAGGACCGCACCTACGCCAATCTCTGATGCGTCTACCTCGAGGATAAAAGGGAATTCGGGATCGGGGTGTCGAAGAATGGGAGCAGAAGAGAATGCCCGTTTGAGCTCTTTAAAGGCCTTAATGGCAGAACCAGGCCAAGATGCAGGATCGGCTCCCTTCCTGGTGAGGGCCACGATGGGGGCGACAATATCTGAGAAGTGGGAAATAAACCTCCTGTAGTAGTTCGCGAAGCCCAAAAACCTTTGAACCGCCTTCAAATTCGAAGGTTGCACCCACTCCCGAATGGCCTTAAGCTTGGCAGGATCCATGGCGAAACCCTTGGGAGAGATAATGTAACCAAGGAAAGAAATGGAATCTACCTCGAACTCACATTTCTCGAGTTTGGCAAAAAGATTATTCTCCCTAAGCTTCTGAAGCACAGCCCTGACATGCTGGCGATGTTGATCCAAAGAAGAAGAATAAATTAAGATGTCGTCAAGATACACCACAACGAAAATGCCTAAAAACTCCCTGAGAACATCGTTGATGAAGTCCTGGAACACAGCAGGTGCGTTGGCAAGGCCGAATGGCATGACTAAATACTCATAATGGCCTGAGTGAGTGTTGAACGCTGTCTTCCACTCATCTCCCGCCTTAATGCGGATGAGATTATAAGCTCCGCGTAAATCAATCTTCGAAAAAACCACAGCTGTACGCAACTGGTCAAAAAGAACGGAAATCAATGGCAACGGATAAGAATTTTTTACCGTGATATCGTTTAACTGACGAAAATCAATGCAGGGACGTAAGGTCCCATCTTTTTTTTTAACAAAAAAAAACCCTGCTCCAACTGAAGATTTGGAGGCTCTGATGAAGCCTTTTTCTAGGCTCTCCTCCACGTACTCCTGCATAGCCTTCTCTTCAGGCAAAGACAAAGAGTACAATCTACCCTTGGGTAATTTAGAGTCGGGTAACAAATTAATGGCGCAGTCATACGGGCGATGCGGAGGAAGAGAGTCCGCCTCTTTCTTAGAAAAAACATCCGCGAATTCCGCATACTGTATAGGTAACCCAGCAGGGATGGGAGTGGTGAGAAGAGCTGGAAAACTGATACAATGCTCAAAGCACTCCTTACCCCACCGTATCAATTCCCCAGACCGCCAATCAAAGACCGGATTGTGTCTTTTGAGCCAGGGAAGGCCAAGCACAATAGGTGTAATGGGACACTGAAGAACAAAAAACTTTATGCTCTCCGAATGGGAGAGTCCAACTCGGAAATCAAATAATTCAACAAAATAAGTGATTGCTCCGCCGAGCAGGGTATTACCGTCTAATCCGCAAACGGTGAGCTGGGACGTCAACGGTTGCAGCGGTAATCCCATATCATTGACAATTTTACTGTCCAGAAAATTGGCTGCGGCGCCAGAATCCACTAACGCCTTACCCTCCCAGGAACGGAAACTAACTGGGATAAACAACGAATCAGATGGGGAAAACAATGAAAGGCCCGAGAAGATACTCCCCATTACTTCTGGGCTCTGCCGTTTCCCTGTAACAGGGGACATTTGTTCAGGATATGATCCTTAGATCCACAGTACATACATAGCCCCAGGGAACGTCGTCGGGCCTTCTCCTTGGGAGTGAGCCTAGAAAATAACCTGGTAGCCCCAAGCTGCATAGGTTCACCCAGGTCTGGGGGAGCCTCCTCTGGGAGCTCAAAACTGGGTAACGCTTGAGCCTCTCTTTCGCACCGCCTCTCCCTAATCCTCCGATCGATACGTATGGCTAGAAGGATTAATTTATCCAAAGAAGGAGGAGAGGGATATTGTACCAAGCCATCCTTAACGTTATCCGCCAGACCTAGGCGAAACTGACTCCGTAGGGCTGGATCATTCCACCCAGAGTCGGCGGCATAACGTCTAAACTTGGCACTGTACTCTTCGGCAGAAAGATGACCCTGTTTCAGGGCTCTAAGGTAAGCCTCAGCGGAGGCTGATCTGTCAGGATCGTCGTAAAGGACTCCTAATGCCTGAAAAAAGGCATCTACCGAGCGGAGAGCAGGATCGTCTGGAGCCAGACTAAAGGCCCAAGACTGGGGGTCCCCCTGGAGAAGGGAAATCACAAGACCCACTTTCTGTTGCTCGGAACCTGAGGAGTGTGGCTTTAACTGAAAAAACAACCTACAACTCTCTCTAAAGTTTATGAAATGGGGCCTATGACCTGAAAACCTATCAGGGAAGTTAACCTTGGGTTCCTGGTGAGAAACCGCTGGTGGCGGAGCTGAGAATCTGGTCTCTACCTTAATCGATAACTCCTGTAACTGTTTGGTCAGGAGCGAAACCTGATTGGCCAGAGCTTGGGCCGCGTTGGGATCCATGACGACCAAGCAATAAAAAATGAAAAAATAGCGGTATGGGAATATGGACCGTTCACTGCGGGGGTGAATGGGCCCACAAAACTATAGGCTGGCTATACTGTTAGGCGCGTGGCGCCGTATACTCCAGGTGGTGGTGTCGACACGGCTCAGGCAGGCTAGGAACCCATGTAAGCTAGGAAGCCGAATGGGTCTAGCTGATAATCATAGCCGTTCGACAGATGTTATACCGACTAGAGTATGAGGGGTAAGTGCCGCGTAGCACGGGACACTGACGTGGACCGGTTACTGACCCGAAGGTGGGAGAGGTCAGCACCGGAGGGGATGATACTGTCCCAGCCCCTAACTCCGTTGCCACCCTGTATGTCCACCGGTAGGTGCAGAGGCCCTAGATCTTCTCGCACGGCAGCCACGTTTGAAGCACGGGTTAAGCCTGTGCAACTCCGGTGCCCTCCAAAGCGTTTTAGGTGGTGGCGACAACCTACCGACGGAGAAACAAGATGGACAAGGGGAGAGCTAAATGGGACCCCGGTGGCTGGGACAGGGGACACCTAAGAGACCTGGACAGGGACCCTAGAACAACCCCTGAACTAGGCAAGCTAGAGTAACCACAGAAAATAATAAACTACAGTACAGCAAATGAAATGATAAAAGAGATAATGCGTAAATAACGATACCACTCCAGTGAAGGGGAATGGGCAGGAATGGTCTCGAGGAGAAGGGAGAATGCAGGAAGCTGGGAAGCACTGCAGGTCTCTGAGCCAGAGGATCCACGAGCGGGAGCAGGGAAGAAACTGCAGCACTGAGAAGGGAATCCACGGTGAGCAGGCTGGAGACAAAATGCAGCGTTGGAGAGGACACAGTGAAGAGCACCACAGAGTCCAACGAGGACTATAGCCAGCGTCTGCCTGGCATCACTGGCCCCATTATAAAGGCAGAACGTGCGCACAGCACGCTGAGGGGACGCGTCATGATGACGCGGACGCCGGGGCCTGCCGGGCGGCAGCGGGGATGTCGTTGCTAGGCAACGCCCCGACGCCCGGCCGCCGGACGTGACGTCGCGGACGCTCGGGACGTTGCCTAGCAACGTCCCGATAGTCAGAGAGCCGCCCGCCGCGCACCCCGGAGGACGGGGAGACATATGCGCGGCGGCGGCTTCTGACAACTGGTTTCCATCTGTTTCGTGCTGTTCTTATCTGTTGTTTCCCGCTGTGAAAGTCTGGTCCCCGCTGCTGCTACACCTGAGCCGGAGTGACCGCCGCTGCTGATACACACCAGACGGTGCGACTGGAGTCCCCAGTGCCCGCCCCACTACCTGTTGAGAGTATTGACGTTGCACTAAACATCGTGTTGGATCGACTGGTGTCCCCAGTGCCTGCACTGCGACGTGCTCTAGGAGCGGTGAATATGCTTGTACTTCACGCGGTTACATTCATTCTGTTATGTATGTGAGCTTTCTTTTATCGAGTTACAGTAAATATTTCATAAAAATTTCGCTCACATTGTGCGCTCCTTCTTTCTCTGTTTTTACATACTGCTACCTGGGGCCTGACTAGCCCATAGGAGTGAGCTGCACCATACCTTTATACACAGATATTTAGCCTATTATTCATTCATTTGTGATATTGCGCAGAAATATCTGTATATATATATATATATATATATATATATACATAGATAGATAATACTTTGTAATGTATATAGTGTATATAAACAGCATAATTAGTTATCTTATTATTTATTGTCTAACATATTACATATTTATAAAGCACACCTCAGTGCCTTTGTTCTCCTTTCAAATATCATTGACAAACCTAGGCTGAGGATGATTACAAAGTATTCATTTTACATAAAACAGAATATATCAAAAACATTATTTTCCTAAATCCTTTAGGAATTTTGTCTGAGTTAGAATCTGTCACTTTAGAAAGCAACCTTTTCTGTCAAGATAACAAATATCTTTGCAAAATGAACAAATTGAACCACATGGGATCGTACAAAGAGAAAAATTCAAATAAATGTCATTTGTATCATTACAAAGTGATGTGAATGATATACTGACTCTGATACAGTAATACACACCAACTTCTTTAGCTTTCAGTTTATATTAAAGATTCTATGACTTCTTTGCTTTGTTATAATGATCTTGATTTATTTTTGGATGAACTGTAACTTTTTTTTTTTTTTATTCTAACTCTCCTCCGAAAACATACAATAGATAGATATAGCTCCAGACTATTTATTTTGCACATCTAGGTAAACTAAAGCCCCCAGTACCCCAGACCAGGCTTGTTGCTGGCAAGTTTGATGTCTAAACAAAAAAATATGTTTGAGAGCTTTCAACCATACTATACAATCCGCTGTATACAATCCGATATAATACTCAGCAAATTTAGAAGGTTCTAATATAAAACATAAACACCACCCCCAAAAAATCACAAGATGTTTATTTAATATTTATTTAATATTACAAATATTTGGGGATGGCTCAGTACACTTTCACTCCGAACACAGATTCTAGATTTTCCCTTTCTGGTATCCCTGTGCTAAGCCATGTTGCTCCTCCCCTTAAAATTCAACCATTTACTCCCAAAACTGCCAACCCGCTTAAAGCTCTGCAGCTGTACTTCAATAAAAGTGGAAGCTAATGAAAGAGGGGGCTCAGCTGACTTGCCCAAGTCAGAACAACTGCTGTTCAAAACATGTTTTTGGAATTAGTCATTTAGAATATGTTGAATGTATAACTGTCCTTACAGTATGTCCAGATTATATACAGTACTGTACCAACTGTTAATTTTTAAGGTATTTTATTATATTTTTAACTAGAGTTGTGCAAGTTCGGATTTACCCAGATCTCAAAACGGGTTCTTATTGGTTATAAGCTGTCACATGTTTTGGCTCCAAAACATGTGACAGATTGATAGCCAATAAGATCCCGTTTTGAGATTCAGGTAAATCCGGGTAACTGTGAACCTACACATCTCTATTTGCAACCAACATTATCTATATCGTCGCCAACCTGAGTTTTGAACAGATTATTAAATCACAACCCACCCATTAAAACAAGTACAGCAACCATGTAATATATTGTATTTAACCTAGTTTTAAATTTTGCTTGTGTCAAACTATCATCAATGCTGACCTATCTTGAACGCCGATCTTGTGCATGTTGAATTCAATGTTGACATACAGATGGAGCTAGTCCCACCCTGGCAGGGGATGGCGCTGGCAACGCCAGCCGCCATCCCCAGCCAGCGCCATATCGATGGCAAGAAGGGGACACGCGCGCATGAGAGGCGTGCGCGTCCCCTTCCGACGGCGCTTCCATCCGCTCCCCCGGGTCCCCACCGGCTTGTCGGTGGTAACCCGGGGTCCCCGCCTTCTGCCTGCACCCCCCCCCTAACCCCCCCTAACCCTGTCCATCTCCCTGAGGCGGAGACGGACAGGGTTTCCATCGCCCCGCCGACAGAGACTGAGACGCGCGTGCACGTGAGACACACGCGCGTCTCAGTCTGATGGATGGCGAGGCTGCTGGCGGATCGCCAGCGGGGACGTTCTGGCGATCCGCCAGCCAGGATGTAGCCTGCCCCATCTGTATTGACTGTTGATAAAAGAGTGCTTATAAAGATATTCTAAAGTGCTGATAAAAATTATACCATTACTTTGGTGTGCGCCTCACATCTTACAAAAAAATTAAGACCATAGCACTCTGTGAAGTCTGAAAACACATCCCAGGTGTACATGTGCATGTTAGGACCATTAATGAAATGAAACCAAATGAAAGTATTGCAAATGAGCCAATTTAGGAGGAGTTACTAAAGTTTGAAATTATGGGCCTAATTCAGACCTGATCGCTGGACAATTGTGTTCTCAAAATGAGAAAAACCATTTGCACTGCAGGAGGGGAAAATGGGGTAATATGGGAAGAGGTGTACCAAGTGAAGTTTAAATTGATATCACAGAAGTTTAGAACAGTAAGTTTATGGCAGTTTGAGAATTTTTTCATGTGTACAAACGACCAAATCAGTGAGCTAAACTGATTAGAATAGTTATGAAATCAATTGTTTCAGTTATTTATTTAAAAACATTGTCAATTAAAAAAAATATTTGGTGATTTACTGTTCAACATTTGATTTTGGACATGAAAATGTCATCATGATTTGCATGCCTGCCCAGCTAATTTTCTCTACCACCAAAGCCAGAGTTCTCTCTCTCTCTTTATTATTGTTATCATTATCATTTATTTATATGGTGCCATAAGGGTTTTACAGTGCATAGCAAAGGGCCAGATTCAACATGGATTACTATTTAAAGAGTTTGCAATTATGAACAGCATTTGCATTGTGCATTTGCATTAACATATTGCAAATATATATCGGTATGCTTAGAAGTCACAGATTGATTGACAGGAAGCCAGCATTTAGGGTTGGAACGTCAGCATATGCTCCATGTGTTTGTTAAAATGCCAAAAGTACATAAATAAATGGGCAATATAGGAAAACAATGACTTATTGTACAAGATAGTGTAGGACAAGTACATGGTATATAAACATTGCTGCATCAGGAGACAGGACACTGAAAAAATCTGCATGGTGACAGAGTTAGGTGCAGGTGTAGGCATGGCCGGATTAACAATCGGCCTGATGGAGCTGTAGCTCCTTGCCCACTCTCCATATAGGCCCAATTTGTAGAGGAGGACCAGGGCTTTCCAACGAGCCCAGCCCCATGTCGCTAGCCCCCCGGGAACCGGAGATACCGCCAGGCAAACCTGGAACATATTCCCCCTAGGATAACATGGGACCCGCTAATTCCGACGCCCACTCAGTTCTGACGGCTCCAGTTCCCCGCTCAAAGAAGCTCGAGGTTGTTCTCATTCGAACCTATATTGCTGTGCCTTCAATCTGTTACCAGGCTGGTTCATATGGGTTCATTGGTTCCAGAGATATTGCAGGTAAACCAATTTTGCTTAGCATGCAATGTTTTTATTTTTATTTTTATTTATTTTATTAAATTTTGCAAATTAACATACATATCACAGGACATAGAACATTAAACATTTCGCTTCAGTTAAACAAACTATATCTGCCCCATACTGTTTTAGTTGGTTTAAAACTAGGGATCGTTTAACTTTTTTGTTAATGCCCCTCACGTTCCATGCCAATACCTTTATCATCTAACTACACAGGGTGACCATATTTGTGCCTAATAGGCATACTGATATAAGCGGGTTTTCCCATAGAGTACTCCCATCTTCATAAGATTCCACCTTGACCAAGTTATGTCAGTGCAATTACCATATATTCCATACATCCTAGACAAGAAAAACAAAAAAAAACGCCGATGCCCTCCCACCCCCCACCCTGTATACCAATCTACCCAAGGCATACCTGAACCCAACCTCCTATACTTTTCCTCATGACATCCCACACAAAAAACACAAAAAAAGAACAAAAAACACCACAAAAATACAAAAAAGTACATAAATATCAACATTGACTCCCCCCACTCGCACAGAGGCTACTAATGTGCCACCAATGTGCAGGGAGCTCCCTGGCTAATCAACATCTATATATTTTTTTTCCCACACCCTTTCATTAGATTATTATTATCTCAACCCCTTTCTATCTTTGGCCTAGGCCATTGCCATCTGCCGTTTCCCCGGAACCCGATTGTCCAGCCATTTCGCCGCTTCATCGGGGGTATGGAAGAACACTGTTTCGTTCTCGGCCACTATCCGTAGTTTTGAAGGAAACATCATGGAGTATTTGAAATTGCACTCCCTGAGACGTTTTTTGATTTCAGTGAATTTGGCTCTGTCCTTTTGGATCTCTAGGGCAAAGTCCGGAAACACTGACACCCGTACTCCATTCCACTCCAATGGCCCCTCGGATCGAATCAAGCGTAATATCGCATCTCGGTCTTGGAAATTCAAAAACTTGACAATTAGTGTCCGTGCGGGGGCGCCAGGTGGTAAGGGCCGAAGTGGCACCCGATGGGCTCTTTCCACGGCGAACTGGTCTGAAAATGCATTTTTACCAGATTTCTCCATCAGCCATTTTATAATGAATTTCGGTGCCTCTAGGCCTTCCTGTTTCTCCGGCAACCCCACGAAACGGAGATTATTTCTCCTGGATCTCCCCTCTATGTCCACCATTTTAGACTTCATTGCAGTCATTTGTTGAGATAGATCTTTTATTTTGTGGACCCATTGATTGTTCACGTCCTCTAACGTTGATATCCTGGTCTCAGTTTCTGTAATTCTTGCCACTGTAGTTTTTAGCTCAGCCTTTATTGTAGAGATTTCGGTTTGCAACGTGGTGATTTGCTCGGAAAGACGTTGTTCACTATTATTTATAGCTTCTAGTACCTGTTGAAGCGTAATTTCGGGGCTCCCGGAAGGACTTTTACTTTTTGAGGGGGTAGACTGTGGAGTCGTCGTTGGGGTTTGCAGTGGAAACGGGCATACCTCTCAAGCCTAGCGGCCGCCCCTGTCTTACCGGACTTGCTCATTTTTCCAACTCTTAGATAAATTTTTGTCGGGTTTTCGGGTTCGGGACCCTTTTTATTTTTATTACTTTTTTTTTTTTAATTATTTTGTCCCCTTTACAAAGATATTTCGCCGGCAAAGGGAAGCTGAGGCAGGTTTATTAAGCCCTTGCTGAGTGTCCAGATACTTCTGAGCTTTAGTAAAAAATGGACAGTACTCCTAGGCGTGTAGGTATTTGCCGGTTCTGGCACTGGCCGATGGCTTGCTTACTGCAAATTTATTTCCCCCTCCTCTCTTTATCCCATTTCAATGCCCATATGGGTGTAAATCAGGGCAGTGTCCCATGTACCCAGGCCCCAGTAGGTAACAGCAGATTTATGTCCCGTTTCAATGCCCATATATTTATAGGTCAGGGCAGTATCTCATATATCAAGGCACCAGTGGATAGCAACACCACGCTTTTTGTATATAAATGAAAAGCTTATACTGCACCAATATCTGATGGTCGCTGCGGCCGGTAAGGCAAGGTGTCGAGGCCCAGTCTTTCACTTGTCTTTCCTCTTTTTGCCCCTCTGTATCGATCTTGCTGCTATACTCAGGGAGGTAGTCTGCCGGCTAGGAGAGGAGCTGTAGGTGCTGGGAGCGCTCTCACCGTTCCCAGTTACCGCAATGTCGTACTGCAGCTGCGCTGGTTAGGATCCGGCTGGGTGTTTAGCTGGGGCTCGGGAGCTCTCTCACAGCTCCCGCTGCCCTCTCTCCCCTCCTTTCTCGCTGCTGCCGTCTATGCCGGTATCGCAGCGTCCAGCTTCCCGTCTGGGTCCGTCACCGCCGCTCTGCCCGGCTTGCCTGGATGACGTCACCCGGCTCGCGGCTCACTGCACGCATCTCAATGTCTCTGCCTCCGGCTGCAGCTCGGCGCTTCCACCACGGCTACCCTTCAGCAGGGAACAGGGTAAGTCTCATATAAGCGAGAGTCGGGGACCGGGTATAGCTTCTCAGGATCAGCCGGGTTGTAGCTGCTAAGAACGGCTTGCAATCATATTGGGGATGGGTTATGTTCCATCTGCCAGGGAGCTCAGGCTCCTACCTCCTCACTCTCGCACCGCCGTGGCCACGCCTCCCCAAAAAAATCTTAGCATGCAATGTTAAGAGCAGAGGCGGAACTACCATTGTTGCAGCATGTGTAGTGCACCGGGGCCCCTGAAGAGTAAGGGCCCACTGCTGTCCCTGTCACCCACTGCCTTGTTGCATATTGTGAACTTGGTTTGGAGTAGAGGAGGGGAGATCAAATAATATTTTTGAACCTGGGCTCAACACCTAGAACAGGCATGTCCAAACTATGGCCCTCCAGTTGTTGTGAAACTACAAGTCCCATCATACCTTGTTACAGTTTTTCTATTAGGGAATGCTAAAACTATTGCAATGCATGCTGGGATGTGTAGATTTACAACCGCTGGAGGGCCATAGTTTGGACATGCCTGGCCTAGAAATTCCACCATTGGTTTAGAATATTTAATAGTGATGATCATTGGCTAAGTAAACTATTCTACTTTTTTGAATAGATAACTGAGTTCACAAAACATCTCTATTGAGCCTTCCATTCTAAAAATATATTTGCTAAATTAGATAATCCCCCATCTACTAGCAACACTGCGTGACTCAGAAATTTGGTAATAGCTTTCTTATACCATATGTTTTCTAGTGAACAGTTCCATCTAAAACAAGCAGTGTGTTTCACAGTACATTTCAGCATAGCTATGGCTGTTTTCACATTACTTTAATGGTTATCACTGAATTCTTTGGCTGTTTATACGGAAGTGTGAAATATTTCATATTAATGAATATTCTGTTCAGGGAGATGGGTATAAAAAGCTTCCCTTCTACACATTAACCAGAGGTAAGTGAAATCCTATGCCAATTGACATTACCTCTGGGATCTTATGGTTATTCTTGACATACCAGGTCAAACACATTTTCCACTTGAATTAACTATCAAAGGTGCTAAAATTGAAACTGAAATTAGTTGCACCCTATAGAGTCTAAGATTTTCTGGTCTCAGGATACGTGACTAAGCTTGATTCTAAAGAAACTTACATGATATTTACATAAGTCAAAATATATTACCAAAAATGTGTTTTAGACACTAAGGACCTTATTCTAGTTCACTCTTTCTGACAAAATCCTTCTTAGATGGACAAAACCATGTGCACTGCAGGGGGGCAGATGTAACATGTGCAGAGAGAATTAGATTTGGGTGAGTTATTTTGTTTCTGTGCAGGGTAAATACTGACTGCTTTATTTTTACACTGCAATACAGATCTCACTTTGAAGTAAAACCCCACCCAAATCTAATTCTCTCTGCACAAGTAACATCTGCCCCACCTGCAGTGCACATGTTTTTTTCCATCTAAGAAGGATTTTGTCAGAAAGAGTGAACTAGAATAAGGCCCTAAGTTGTTACAGTGTGTTGCTGTTGCTTTTGTTCTATGTTTTGACACTTTAAAATTGTTTATGTTAATATATAACTATGTAACTATTTAAAATCATTGTGCCTCTTTTACAGTTTGGAAACTACAGATATCTGGATTCCCTGGATTTGTTTTACTGTAGCTTCCACTAATATATTCAGTGGAGCATCCTAATTTTAATTTAATCATTTGGTAATAACGGAATTAATTAGGGCTGATTCAGACCTGATTGCACAGCTGCATTTTCCGAGCATGCCGATTATTTGATAACTGCGCATGCATATGGCATGCATATGGTACACAGTACACATGCTCGAGCCATTCATGCGACGGTGACGGTAGGCGGTGATGCAGTGTTTTCCAGGAGTGTCCTGGAAATCACATGCGTTCCCCAGCCATTGGGAGGGCTGCTGATCTTATCCCACGGCCATCGCAGTGCAGAGTAAGTCAAGATGTACTCAGCGTTACGACGAGAGTGGAACACCATTCGATGGTTATGGGGGAATGCAGACTCTGCGGCAGATGGGCAGTGTACATGTTCGTTGGGCTTCAAACTCTCAAAGCCCGGTGATCAGGTCAGAATCGGGACCATTGTGTAGGAATATTTAAGCAATATTACCATAAACATAAGATAGGAAAAATATATAGGGAGCATTTGTCACGGTTAAAGGTTCTGATGGGGTTGTGTGGTATTCAGGGACTGGAGACGAGGCAGCAGCAGTAGGGATAAAACGAGCGGGTTTAATAAATGATGTCATACAGGGACTCAAATACTTCTTTGAGAAAAAGACAGGCAAAATAATAGTAAATAGCAAGGATGAATGTCCAGATAACAATGATGAGGAATATCCAGATAACAATGAGGAGAAATGTCCAGATTATGATGAGGAGGAATATTTAGATAACAATGAGGAGGAATGTCCTGATAAAGAAGAGGGAAGGTGGCAACAATAGTGGATCCGGTGACTGAAAGACTTATGAGGAATGGCTGAGACCTGTGGATGCTAAAGACGGATTCTTGGAAGTTCCAGGAGCGGGACCATAGCTTGGAATCCAGGAGGTAGCACCCAAGGGTAGCAGAGAGAAGCTGGCGACCAGCGTGACTGGAAGGAAACGATGGGGTCTATGGCCAATAGCAAGCTGACGGACACAGCGGGAAATAGCAAGGGCACAATGAGTCAGTAGTCTTCCAGGAAGTGCACGGCACAGAAGACTTTTTGCACTGACAATGAGCTACCTAGGAAGATCCCCTATATGTATAGAGGGTGGCTGCCATTGGCTGTCACAGTGAAACAGGTGAGAATACCTGACCTGGTCCAATCACCTGTGTGCCCTCAAGCTGGTCTCCCGGCGTCTATAGCCTTGGGAGCCACGCTGCAGATTCCCAAGCTGCCCTCCAACACTGCCGGACCTCTGCCTGCCGCCTCACCTGACATGGAGGCCAACACACGCCAGCCGGCGGTGGACACGGGCGAGTGAGTACAGTACCCACCGTGTACCACCGCCGCGGCATGTGACAGCATTATTGTGAAAGGGTCTAAATGGTAAAAGGTTAAGAAAAGTGTTTAGGAGGGATTAGGGAAGTGCTAATACAAGTAGGTAGTTTTACTGTAAATACATCTAAAATAAAGTTACAGAATATGTTACCTAACTTTTTATCATAGATTTATAATATTTTTGATCTTCAGATGTAAATTTACTGAAAGCTTCTAAAAGTCAAAAGTGGGGATGTTGCCCATAGCAACTAATGTAATTATGTCTATCTTTTTCTAGGATGGCAATAGAGAAATGAAAGCTAGCAGCTGATTGGTTGCTATGGACAACATCACCACTTTACTCTTTTAAAAGCTTTAGTAAATTTTCTCCTGAGTTTGGTGGAAAATAAAATACATTTATTAAGTGATCAGTTACAGTGTTTAACTAATAAAAACAATATCAATACAGGTTGAGTATCCCTTATCCAAAATGACCGGGACCAGGAGAATTTTGGATAACGGATTATTCCGTATTTTGGAATATTTTAATATTTAAATGATGTATCTTGAGGTATCTTGCATTTATGTTGTACATATACATTAACCACATGAAATTAACACAAATATATTTTATTTGTGCATAAAACAAGGTTTCAAAACATGAAACTAAGTTTGCATACAATCTCAGGCACTGAATTTAAATGCCAAGCAATCATTGTCTTGCACATATATAATGGCAGTTACCAGTGCCAGATTAAGGTCTAAATGGGCCTGGAGCTGAAAATTATCAAGGGCCTATTATGTGCTATAATAGGGGTTGTGGCCAGCACCTAATAATGTGGGAGGCGTGACCCAGGGCCGGTGCAAGGCTTCTCAGCACCCTAGGCAAAACTTCAAACTACTCCCCCCCCCCCCTCCCCTGGGAAGGTGGCCAAGTTCCCTGCTTTTCCTGGAGGTCCTCTGCACCCACAACAAGGAGGAGGAGGCATCAATGTAGGAAGTATGACTCAAGGGAAAGTATAGAGGTGAGGTCTTAGAAGTTCCAAAGCCACCACCTGCATTAAATACTACAAGGATCCTCATAGATATCCTTGATTTTTTTATTTGCAGACTTGGTGGCGCCCTAGGCAGATGCCTAAAGCTGCCTAGTGGTAGAGCCGGCCCTGGCGGCGTGACCAGTGTTCTGTTTGGGTGCTCTGCTCATGGGTGTGTCTCTATTTGTGTAAATACTTTCAACTAATTATATATGGCTGGAAAAGGCTGGCATAGGAAATATGCAGGGAGATATATTGGCGAGTGCCCTCCAAGGATGCACTCCCAGGATGCCTATGTCCTAAGATACTTGCAGGGTGAGGCAGCACTCCAGTCATCAAAAAAATACTGGTACTTATGTAGTATCTGGGCGCCCGATTTTGTGATTGTATGCCTTACCTTATGGCATACAATCAGATGCGATTCGACGCGATTTTCGGCAAAATCGCATCAAATCGCATCCGATATTGCATGCGATGCGATTTGATGCGATTTTGCATAGGATTCATTGTTAACAAGGTCCTGTTCATTTCCCCACTATCCAAGTGGGCACAGAGTTGATTTTATATAGCGTGGCGGGAGCAGTGAGCCACCGAGCCCGAAGCGCGGCGAGCGGACGCGGAAAACATTTCAGAGGGTACAAAATCTCCTCGCCTCTAGTATAAGTGAATGCCCTCATGTTGTGGTTACTGACCATAAGGTGAAGAGGGTGCTTGATACAGTTCCTTCTATTGCCCCTTGATATATTTGTACATGTTAACCATGTAACCTCTTAAACATCTTTTTTCTAGCGTAAACATACAGTACCTAGTTTGGCTAGTCTCTCTTGATAACAGATGTTCTCCATCCCTTCAATTAGTTTAGGTGCCCTTCACTGAACCTTTACCAATTCTACAATGTATTTTTTGTAGTGTGGTGTCCAGAACTGTACTCCAAATTTGGCCTAACCAGTACCTTATAGATTGGTATAATTACAGGGTTTCCCTTGTTTCCATGCCCCTTTTATAAATGCTAGTATCCTAATTTCCTTGTTTGCTGCTCCTTGGCACTGAGCACTGCAACCCAGTTTATTATCAATTTGTGCACCTAGTGGAGGTCCTTGTCCAATTCCAATGTCCCTAACTCTTCCCCATTTAGTGTGCAGTTAGCACTCTTGTTATGTCTTCCAAGATGCATTACCTTACATTTAGCAAAATTGAAACACATTTGTACATTTATCTGCCCACTTCTCAAAATTATTTAAGTCCCCTTGGAGCATGGACAAATCCTGCCCCATTTTCCTTACCCTACAAAATTTAGTAATGTCCACGAAGATTGACACTTTGCTTAATAGTCCATCCTCTATATCAATGATAAATATGTAAAAGAGAAGCATCCCTAGCATCGAATCCTTAGGTACATAACTTACGGTAGTAAACAATTTGAAAAGGCACCATTTATAACCACTCTCTGTTCTCTAGTGGCCAGTTATGTACCCAGATACTATTTTTTCTCCCCAGTCCAATTCCCTCATTTTGTGGATCAGCATCATATGTGGTACCATATCGAAGGCCAGTATTGTAGATCACCATTTCCAAGCATTTTATCAGTACTAGGCAGGGTTTCTTAAGGAATCTATGGGCAGTATTCAATGAGAAAAATTCTCTGTGTTTTATGGCGAGTCTGTGCTTTTCTCGCGTTGGACAGAGACTTGTGCTCTCAAAAAGCGAACAACCCTATTCAACGTGCACTTCTCGCCGTCTTTCTAAGTAATTTTCTCCGTGTAGCAATTCTCCATCTTTTCATGGAGAAGTGAAATATGAACTTTTACAATAAAAGTTTTTTTGTTTTAATTTTGGTGTAAAAAAATCAGGAATTTTAATTTGTGAAAGGGCATGCTATTTTTATTCATGTGCTTATAGCACATGCATATATATTTAATTTTAAAAAATATTTTTTTTTTTTACACAGAGCAGCCAGCAGGGGGCCGGGAGCCGAGCCGCTCATTAGATATTCATATATTCACTGCACCCGATCATTACATATGCACGATCGGGTGCAGTGAATACTCGGCCCCCTGTTGGCTCTCCCGGGGGGGCAGCCTGTGCTGCCTGGCTCCCGGGGAGCCCACCTCCCCTCCACATACGTTCTGGGGCAGGCAGGGAGACTTCCATCTCCCTGCCGGCCACCGTCCTCGGGGTCCCTGTGGCGTCACTTAATACGCCGGATTGGCTGATACTCACCGCGAGGGGCGGCGAGTATCAGTCACACTGAATAGTGTATAAAGTGCTGTGACGGAGAATCTCCAAACATGGAGAATCTCCGCAAAAACACGGCGAGTGCATGGCGAGCGGAAAAAAACGCTCGCCATGCACGGAGAATAATCACAATGAATACTGCCCTATGTCTGCTTATTTTTCTATTAGTGTAATTAGTGATAGACACATGTTGAACTGAATATGAGGATGTCATTAGATAATAATTGAAAAAAAAAACTATTCTTTTCAGGATGATTATTCACCAGATATGGTACTCCAATTAATTGCAGTCAGGATCAACAGTATATATATATTGTGAATGTAGGGTTACCACCTAGTCCCTTTAATTCCGGACACATATTAATTACACAGGTTCTGTGGCTGGCTGACTTCAAGACTCCATTTCACCTGATTTTAAACTGCCACAGAACCTATGTAATTAACATGTGTCCGGAATTAAAGGGACTAGGTGGTAACCCTATGTGAATGTCAGAAGCAGATTGCTTTAAAAAATAATATATAAATAATGCTGATCTGTTTAGCCAAACCAGTGTGTTTAAAAAATTCACTTTTCTGCAAATATTGATATTATTGTGACAGGACCACTCAATACTGTTACTGTTATGGTGTTTACACATGGGCCGATTCCCGTTGCAGCTAGCTGCCAATGGACAGTGGACATTGCTGGCAATTATCTCTCCATGCACAAACTAGCTCTACAAATGCAAGATGTCATAATAATGATCCAATTACTCAACCCCATCAGTGTGTAAATCTTCTTCAAACATTATTAATTTGTCCCTGCTGGAATCCACCACTATAGACTGTTGGACCTAATTGCCCACAAAGTTCTTTGTCTTGGAATTTGTAATTAATTTCTATAAACATCATCTTTGCCACACTTTGGGGAAGTAACCTCCAACATTGATTGCTGACAAGGTTCCTGGCTGCACTGCAAGATCTTTCAGATCACACACTGGAGAGTGGGCAACTTAAGTAAAGCAAAGCCAGTTTGTGCAAGGGCCTTTAAATTGTCTTTTTTTCCTCCCAGTAGTGAAAAACTGTCTCATTGGATGAAATATTCATCAACCATTCTTTGAACGCACCTGAAAAAAGAAGCTTGTAACAAAAGCGCACAAAACAGTACAAATAATAAATATGTTTTAACTTTGAAATTGTTTTTAATTTATTGTATTTTTTTAACTTGCGTTATCCAAAAGTGGTATGACCAGTAGTCACAGTAACATATCCACAGTGGGGGTATGGCAAAAGTCACAGTAATGTAAATATAGTGGAGGTACGGACAGCAGTCACAGTACTGTATACACAGTGGGGTACATCCAGCAGTCACAGTAACATATACACATATGGGTGCAGTAAACAAAGAAAACTTATTTTTTAAATTTTTATAACCCTTTCAAAAAAAAAAAAAATTCTTGTGTAAACCAATGAAGGTATGGCCAGCAGTCACAGTAAAGTATACACAGTGGGTATACGGAAAGCAGTCATAGTACCATTTGCACAGTGTGGTTTCACCAGCAGTCACAGTAATGTATACACAGGGGGTAAGGACAGAAGTCACTGTAATGTATACATGGTGGGGGTATGGCCAGATCTTAAACTAATGGTTACACATTTGGGGTTATGGCTAGCAGTCACAGTATGCACAGTTGTGTCATCCAATATAATTGGATGACACATAAAAACAGGTTCATGCCTTATATGGGATCCAAGTCTCATAAGAATCAGAACCCAGGAAGACAGCATTCAGACGCATTTGGGGATCAGAGTCTGGTGAGAAAAGCCGAGCCACGGCTCGGCTAGACTCTAGTTCTCAATGTTCTGAGCAGTTTGAATGACTAATGGGCCCCATACATCAGCAATCACAATTTATGGATTTTCAGATATTGGGATATTTTGGCCAGATAAATGGATTTTACAATCTATCTGACTTTGCCCACACATTACAGATTTTTTTCAGTGATCGGCAGATTTTTCCCATCTAAAAATTGCATCTTCATATCTGGAAATTGCCCCAATCGATTGTAATTTCAGCTGTTCATAATGTAAATGGATGCAGAAGATGAATTGGGAATGCCCACACATCTAAAAAAGATCTGCAGATAATACCAGATTATTAAACATGTTTAAAAACCTGATTAAGCAATCGATTGGCGATTTTGATTGGGATTGCCAAAAGGGGGAGCCCACACATCTAAAATTAATTGTGGAAATCATCTCCATATCTGAAAATTGTCACAATTAATTGCTGATGTATGGGGCCCTTAAGGCTCTAATTCAGAGGTATCCAACTCCAGTCCTCGAGAGCTACCAACAGTTCACACTGGGGCCAGGTGTGTTCATTACTCACTGACACATTATAAATGATCCACAGGTGATGCTAATTACTTCACTTGTGATTCTGTGAGGAGACCTGGAAAACGTTAACTGTTGGTAGCTCTCGAGGACTGGAGTTGGCTGCCACTGCTCTAGTTAGTGGTACATCATAAAACTCCAGTGTACATCCTAAAGTGTGAATTTTAGTTAATTGATTATCATTATGATTATCATATGAAGAAGTTTAGTTGAAGCTATGGGTGTGTTTATATACAGTAGAAATAGATTTGCTGGATAAGCGATGCATATGCTATAAATGCTGCATTGCAATTGTGTGTCCTGATCTGTATATGTGCATGCACTTTTTTATGTGGCTATTATTCTTTGCATATGTGTGAAAACTTTTTATGAGACTGTATTAAAAAGTGTTAGCTAGTACATATAAAGGGTCTGGTTCAGAGATGTATGCTATTGCCACAGCAGTCTGAATATGTACTGAGACACCCACCTGCAATTTAGTAAGTCCCAGCGGCTGTGTAGCAATATTTGCAGTTCAGTTGATTATCGAATTTCCGAGTTACATGTACCCGATGGTCACACAGTATGGCCACAAGAAGTAAGATGCCAGAGACACTGCTCACAGGTGCAGCTGTATTAAGCCTGAGAAATAATAAAGTGGAGAGTGATAATGCAACAGCAGTCAGCACCTAATTGTCAGTTTTCTAAATAGATAGATAAGATAATAGATAGATAATAGTTTATTGTCATTGTCAAACAATATAAAATTGAACAACAACGAAATTTTATTCTAGGACACAAAAAGAAACAATTAACAATTTTGATTAAAATCAGTAATTGCCATAGGGAAAAAACTATTGCTCATACGCGATGTTCTTGACTTGGCACACCTTAGCCGTTTTTTAGATGGTAAAAACGAGAAGATATAATTATGTTACCATATAGGCATATAGATATTGTTTTATACCATCATTAATGTAATGTGATGTGATTTTAACCATAGTATATATTATGTATGTGTATATAAAAATAGGAATAGCTTAATAATTAGGACATCAGAGTTTAATGTTTAGACATCGTAGTATAGCTTTTGGGTTTACTAAATAATATGAATGACCACTTTGTAACATATCAAATGCAACTGAATTCATTTAGGAGACAAAATGTCTAAGGCATACTATTAAGCAGATAGAGTGTTGTTACCCTCCCCAGATATATCTATATTTATTAAGTAAGCAATGTATACACTATGGGCCAGACTCCAGCCATCTGGTTTTCTTTCTGGAGAATGTAGACTGCTAGTTACATTGCAGGACAGACAGGACACTATTGTATTTTGACAATAGGAGTGTAAAATAGATTGATGCACAGGGAGAGACCAGAAACAGGAGATCTCGCAATGGAGATTACCACTAGCGTCCAGACAAGCAGGAGACCCTGTCACCATTAGCATCCATAAATTTAATAACGTCATGAGAACAGGGAACTTCAATTCATGTATTTGTGATATAAGGAGAGAGATAGAGTAGACATTCACTCACATTCGCACACAGACACACACGGACAGTCAGCAAGAAACCCATTCAGTGAGTCAGGAGGAGAGATGTGAGCCACGAGCAGGAGAGAGGAACGGAACCTAGAAGCGATGGGCTGGAGTGAGTGAGTAATCATGGTAGATATAAATGTTCAGTTGTTGATAAAGTTATGGAATACTGAAGTCTACAATTTATGTTAGTTTTATAGCAGTCTTAAGTCTGTCAATTGTTTAATGTTGTTTTAGGTAATATAAGCAAGGAGGCGTATATAAATATATATATAATAGCATATACATTAATTACTGTGTTACAATTATTCTGTATGGTTTGTTTGCCTATAAATAAAATCCTCCAATTGGAGCTAAAATTACAAGTCTCGAACTCTCATATTTGGGGAATCAAATTATGACAAGTACTCTGCATATTGTATTGTAAGGTCTATTAGAATATAATTGCAGATGTCAAATATATATGTTATTATATCAATACCAGATATAATAAATATATTTTATATAATATTTCAATCTCAATAACCCTTATTGGGATAAGAGAGATATATGATCCCTAAAATAAAACTCTACAATGGCGACCGCAGCAGGACTTGTGAATTTTGGTATCTGATTGTATGATTATAATATTTATAAGGAGTAGCAGATGCGTGAAGCTGGCTACCTAACCTACAGAATCACAGTGAGGATGTATCTAGGAAAACGTAATACTATTGTGTATTTTTATCTTGCATTGTTTGTAGACCTAGAATAACGTATTGGTAGAACAGAACTGATATTCCATTGTTACCATTATCTGGGAGTGCACGCTTAGATATTGATAATATGGCATTATTCAGAAACATTTTTAACTAATACTACATTTACTAGGCTCAGCACAAGGGCTGGTTAGCCTGCTGACACATTGCAAGATCACAATGGGGTATGTTACTAAATAGGCACTTGATAATTGTAAAGGCCTAGAATAAATAAACAGTGGAAATGAGCATTTCCAAATAAATTAAAATTAGTACCAGATATTAGAGTTAACTTTGAGAATCCGGACACTCTCATTGGGAGGATATCTTGTGTACAAAAGTATAAATACAGCATTGTAAAATAAGTGCAATGTTGAAAATCCAAAGAGTTGCTGTAACATTTAGGAAAATGCACAGAGCAGCGACTTTAGAAGTTAAGCAGGAATGTAAAGAGAAATCAGGTTCACGTCTTAAGAGGGCATGCCTGAAAATGAATGCAAAGGTGCATTACTTCTTAAAATCCCTAAAGGTTAAGAAGTGTACTCAGAAGAATTCTGAGACAAAAGTAAATTTTCTGGCAGATTGTGAACAAACTGTCCAGATCTCTCATGAAGGGATCACAGAAGCACCCAGCAAAGGTGTTAGGAGCAGGGATGAGACCACAGAGGGGCTCATTCACAAACAGACTACAAAGTCTGAAATGGTCACAGATGCTAATCAGGGCTCTGTAATAGAGAGAGAAAGTAATACTGTGCACGATGTACCTAAACTCAAAGCGCACATTACTGCAAATAAGGCAGGAGCAATGAGAGATGTCCCCTGCACTGTTTTGATTAAGGGGGGAGATCAGTACAATAAGGAGAGTGATTCTGCAAAATCCACACTCATAGTCCCTATTGTGACAAAAGGAATTGTGTTGCCCTCAGGGAAAGGGGAACAGACAATAACCTTGTATGCACACACTCCAATTGTAGGTAAAGTTGTCACAGAATTAAATGAGCAAATGTATTCAGCCACAAATATGTCTGAGCTGAGCAATGGCATGAATTTGAGCATGCATGATCACACAAAAGGTTCCACCATCTCTGTAACCCCCACACAGCAGTTAGAGACATCTAGTGGTGGAGTAAATGTCCACAGTCTCTTAGAGAGACCACATGCAGAGTGTCAATCTGTGAACACCACACAGAAGTACAGGAATGCTAAAAAGCATCACCAGGATGAGAATGTTTATATGTCCTGGAGTCCTAACCATTTTATTTTAGGTTTGGTAAAACATGAAGCTCCGAGTCATACTAAGCATATTTGGCACAGCCTAACAAGTTTTTCGCCCCAAAAGTATATTTTTCAGAAGCTCCAAGTTTCCAGACTGAAGAAACTCGCAGGACCACCAAAAGCAAATCGAGAAAAGATGCATCCTGGCAATGACAACAGGGAGTATTGTTCATTTACTCTATAGATTAAATCTAGTTATTGGGTGGTGTAAGAAACTGCCACATGTTTAAATGGATACAAGATCCAGATTAAATGTAACCTGCATCATACCTGCAGCAAAGTTTACATAGAGGAGAGAAATGGTACAAACCAGAAAACATGGCCAGCAATGTTGGACCAGTAGATAGCACAAAAGATATAGCAGCAATGCCACAAAAGTATGGAAATAGCAATAATAGTAATTGTATTTCTTTTTGTTTCAATTTTAGGTTACAAGTTCTGCACAAGCAGCTTCAATACTAAAGGATGCAAAACCCCAAACAAAGCTCCAATTTACACCAAAGTTCTACTAACCCTTTTATTGCTGCAATTATACAAAGAGCCAGTACCTCGCACAGCTTGTATTTGTCACCTAAGGAGGATCCAAAAACTGTCACATGGACAAAAATCAAAGGACTTTTTTTTTATTAGTTTATTTTTCTTTCTTCAGTCCTTCAGAGAAGGAAAAGGTTTAAATACAGCAACTACTATTTGTTTTCTGGACACATGGACAAAATCCCCTTTTCTCTTCTTCAGGAGAAGTTCATTAACCCCCTCACTACAGCAATCATTGCTTGTGTGTTTGTCAGGACACTGTGACACATGCACATTCCATTTACAGTGTGAATCTCACCCCTGCAAGTATGCAGAATCCTTTTGTACATACATTTTTTTAATCGCCAATCAATTCACACATATGATCTTCATTCTTATGTAATTGTATATACCTTGTAAATATTTGTTTTCTTTTTCTTCTTATTTTTCTTATGAGTATATGCTGATTATATATATACGCTTCCTTCTTAAAAAGCTTCAAACTAATTTAAATATCAGACAAAGAATGGTATGCCTTACATCAAATTGTAAAAGAGAAACGTTTTGTTAGTTGTTGAGATGGACCATTCTCTTAATACAGACTCAACCAAGTCTAAGAGAATGAATAATAGCATAGATGGAATATTGTAGTTATTGTATATGCACATGGCTGCATATCACACACACTGGATGGAATTCGATATAGACAAACCCATTCTTAACAGATATCTAATATTAGTTTGAAGCAAAATCATAGTCATTTGTTGTATTGATAGGATGTTTTCATAGATACGTTAAATCAAAATATGTATTGATAGGATGTTGTCATAGGTACGTCAAATCAAAATATCATTGTTAGTTATAGGATTTAGCTGGTGTATGGTTATTTTAGTTTAAGATAAGATAGTATATAGGAAGGTAGGTAAGAGATCAGAGACTGAATGGTAAATTATTATTCAGTGAGGAAATTTAGTATAGACAGAGTGGATCCTTTAGAATCTACCCCAGACATTTACCTGCCAATGCCTGAAGATAAATGTTCTTATCAACAAGTAAAGCAAAAATACTTGGTTAAAGTTTCAACTGCTGTATCCAACATCACAAACTGTTTTGTTCAACACAACGAGGTTGGGGTTAAAGAGAGACATGGACACTTATCATGATTGCAGCGCGATAATCTTAAAGGACGCACAAGGACACTTGTCACGATCACAGCGATAATCGTAAAGGACATACAAAGCAAACTCGCTAAGGACTGCATTAATGAGGCTTATCAAAGGCCCCGTCTTTTTGCAAAACTGTGGTGAAGAAATTTATCAAGACCACAGCACTCCAAGGGCCACACACATTCCCTCTATACATGTAAAGCAACATGTCAAGCAAGTCAACAGCCTCGAAGAAGAATTCTACTTCTACGTCCACCATACTGCAAATGTAAAGTGTCTCCAAGAACTGCAACCCACACAAGTGACAGCCCTCAGCCAGGAAATCACTGTGAGCAACAGTACAAGGAAAGTGTCCTCACTCATCGACCAAACAACATCTACAAGGCAAGCCATGGTGTGGCATATAACTGTCTGTAGCAATGAAAATATTTTCCTCATGAATACTGAATATAAATAACCTCTGTCCCTGGTCAAATTTAGTTATTATAGGGTAAAATAGGTTAATTAAATGAAGGATATTTCATACCAATGGTTAATGTATGGTTAGGAGAGTTGGGAAAAGAATGTTTGAAAATATATATGAAGCAATTATGGTAATTTACTGTGTGACCAATCAAAATAATTTCTCATGGTCACAAGCGGGGGACTGTTACCATATAGGCATATAGATATTGTTTTATACCATCATTAATGTAATGTGATGTGATTTTAACCATAGTATATATTATGTATGTGTATATAAAAATAGGAATAGCTTAATAATTAGGACATCAGAGTTTAATGTTTAGACATCGTAGTATAGCTTTTGGGTTTACTAAATAATATGAATGACCACTTTGTAACATATCAAATGCAACTGAATTCATTTAGGAGACAAAATGTCTAAGGCATACTATTAAGCAGATAGAGTGTTGTTACCCTCCCCAGATATATCTATATTTATTAAGTAAGCAATGTATACACTATGGGCCAGACTCCAGCCATCTGGTTTTCTTTCTGGAGAATGTAGACTGCTAGTTACATTGCAGGACAGACAGGACACTATTGTATTTTGACAACAGGAGTGTAAAATAGATTGATGCACAGGGAGAGACCAGAAACAGGAGATCTCGCAATGGAGATTACCACTAGCGTCCAGACAAGCAGGAGACCCTGTCACCATTAGCATCCATAAATTTAATAACGTCATGAGAACAGGGAACTTCAATTCATGTATTTGTGATATAAGGAGAGAGATAGAGTAGACATTCACTCACATTCGCACACAGACACACACGGACAGTCAGCAAGAAACCCATTCAGTGAGTCAGGAGGAGAGATGTGAGCCACGAGCAGGAGAGAGGAACGGAACCTAGAAGCGATGGGCTGGAGTGAGTGAGTAATCATGGTAGATATAAATGTTCAGTTGTTGATAAAGTTATGGAATACTGAAGTCTACAATTTATGTTAGTTTTATAGCAGTCTTAAGTCTGTCAATTGTTTAATGTTGTTTTAGGTAATATAAGCAAGGAGGCGTATATAAATATATATATAATAGCATATACATTAATTACTGTGTTACAATTATTCTGTATGGTTTGTTTGCCTATAAATAAAATCCTCCAATTGGAGCTAAAATTACAAGTCTCGAACTCTCATATTTGGGGAATCAAATTATGACAAGTACTCTGCATATTGTATTGTAAGGTCTATTAGAATATAATTGCAGATGTCAAATATATATGTTATTATATCAATACCAGATATAATAAATATATTTTATATAATATTTCAATCTCAATAACCCTTATTGGGATAAGAGAGATATATGATCCCTTAAATAAAACTCTACAATTATAAGGATGGTGACAATCATGCATAATGCTATCTCTTTTCCGCCGACAATTTCTAACAAAGATATCTTCCATAGAGGACAGACCAAAGCCAATAATGGCCTCTGCAGTGTGAATCACCCTCTCCATTTTCTTTAGATTTTTTTTTGTGCTGTTACCATACCACACCACAATACAATATGATATAATGCTTTCAATTATACCTTTATAGAACCTAACCAAATTTTTCTGAGAAAATCTCGCTGCTCTTAACTTCCTCAGGAAAAATAAATGTTGATGAGCCTTCTTAACCAACATAGTAATACAGTATTTACCGACCACAATAGGTCCTGTGAAATAATTACCCCCAATAATGTAAACTCCTTGACCCTCTCTACTTCCAAGTTATCAATCTGTAGGGGCACTAAATCGGTCTTCCTCCCTCGTCTGAAATCAATGATAATTTCCTTGGTCTTTGTCAAGTTTAACAATAAGTTATTGCCATTACTCCACTCTACTAAAGTACTAACTTCATCTCTATAGGCCCTCTCATTTCCATCCATGATGAGTCCTACTACTGTGGTATCGTCAGCGAACTTTATTATTAGATTCGTATCCGCCTGCGGATTACAATCACAAGTAAAAAGGGAAAATAAAAGCAGACTCAGAACACACCCCTGTGGAGTGCCTGTACTAATCTTTTTTTTTTTTTTATTGCCGATATATAATATTATATCAATTTACATCGAAGAAAAACAAAAGCAAAAGAAAAGAGGAAAAAAGAAAAATAGCAAAAAAGAAAAGAAAAAGAAAGGACAATACATTTTAAAATACATATTCACTTCTAGATTAAAAAATAAGATTAGATATTTATACACATTTTTTTTTTTTATAGACAGGACATGGCGAGATAGCCCCCGGGAATATTATTTCATCCTCTTATTCTCAATCTTCAGAGCAGTATAAGTTTATATTTGTCCCCCAACCTCCTTTTGTTGCCTCCATTCAACTAGCAAGAAACAGGTCTGAATTTTCTCTTGAACTTGGGGGGGATAGAGTTTGTATAAAATCTCCCCAGTTCTCAAGAAACCTCTCTTGGTTTCCTGCTTTTTGTGTGGAAGCTTCCACCCAATCCATCAAAAATACATTGTATAATTTATCCAAAAACAGTTTCATAGAAGGGGGCTGAGGCTGAATCCACATCTGCAGAATAGTTTTTTTTGGCAGTGGCGGATATAGCCATCATTACTTTATGCTTAGTCTTTCTGCTCCTGGTTGTCCCATCGCCAGGTTCAATACTTAAAATGGCCCATTGCGCTGATATGTGGAAGTCACTCTGTATATAGGTTTGGATAAACCGTTCTGCGTTCTTCAAAAAAAGGTAGACCTCACGGCAACTCCAGAGACAATGGACCAGATCCCCTCCAGCCATCCCACATTTCAAACAATTACTATTATTAGATAACCCAATCTTGTTTCTCCTGTTGGGAGATAAATATGCTCTGTGATATATTTTTAAAAATAACTCTGTGTATGTTGGCATGGGTAGTGTCTTACAAACGAGGTCTAGATGGATATTTAGATCATTCTCCGTGACCCCTGGAAATAGTTCTGTCCATCTACTTATCCCTGTTCTTACCACCTTGTCATCAGACATATTTCTAAAGAGTTTATAATAAAAAGAGAGGGCTTTTTTTCCAAAATGCGGTTGCAGCAGGAGCTTATCTAGGTCATTGTCCCAGTCCCTTTCCTTTAATGTTCGAGTAATTTCTTTTGCATGATGTTGGGCTTGAATGAATGCAAGATCCAGTGGTATGCTTGTTGCATACTTCTCCTCCACCTGACTATAAAACATAGGCCTTCTGTTCACAGCATCGATCAATTGCCCAACTCTTACTATACCCTTATCTTTCCAGTGGTTAAATGGGTATGCGGCTTTCCCATCCTGAAAGCTAGGATTGTTCAGAAAATTTGAAATGATAGAGATCTTAGAGTTGATGCCCAATATATGGCGGACAATATACCATGCTTTTCGACTAGATGTTAATAAGGGATTCGATGTGGCCCGAGACTCAGCTTCTAGATCTGTGGTATGTAGATATGCCACTAGATCCCCCTTTGTAAGGGTTTCACATTCCAACTGGGTGTTAGTATACTCTCCTCTCTCCCATATCCAATCCCTTATATAACGAAAGTGGGAGGCCAAACTATATCTCTCCATATTGGGGAAATTGACTCCTCCTTTTTCTTTGGGCTGTTGTAATTTTTTAAGACTTATTCTGGCTTTTTTACCTTCCCAGATGAATTTCCTGAACATCTTATCTAACTCCCGACTATCGTTAAGGGATAGTAAAACAGGTGACATCTGGAGAGGATACAGGAGTCTGGGAAATGTTATCATTTTAATTAAATTTATTCTCACCATCAGAGATACAGGTAGTTTTGCCCATCCTTTCAGTTCTCTTGCACATTTTCCAATGACAGGGCCTACATTCAGGTCATGGAGTTTACTAAGGTCCTTGGGAATATTTACCCCTAGATAAGTAATATGACTTTCTGCCCATTTTAGTGACATCTCATTGGCCCATGGTGGTTTTTTAACTCCTATTTTTAAGTAAAGTGACACTGACTTATCTAAGTTTATAGTAAACCCCGATGCCTTGCCAAATTCCTCAAGTTTTTTTAGTAACTCTTTGATCGAGGCCGCGGGGTCTGCTATATATAATATTAGGTCATCCGCAAAAGCACAGATTTTAATTTCATGCTTCCGAGTCTTAACCCCTTTCAGGGTCTCCCAATTTTGCAAGAAACGAAGCATTGGATCTAACACAAGATTAAAGAGGAGTGGGGAGAGGGGGCATCCTTGCCTAGTGCCTCTCCTCATCACAATTTCCTTACTTTAGTCTCCATTAATTAATAGCGCTGTGCGAGGATCCTGGTATAAAAAGTGGATAAAATTTATAAATTTTGCTCCAAACTGTCTTGTCTCTAAGACCTTATACATATATCCCCACGATATTGAGTCAAACGCCTTATTGGCGTCCAGGCTTAGAAGAATGCCCGGGTTATCCCTATTTCTCTGGAGTATGTTAATTGCGGCAATCGCCATCCTGATCCCTTTTACAGAGTGACGTCCTGACACAAAGCCGAGCTGATGCTCTGTAAGGATGTCTCCTGCTATTCTCTGAATCCTATTCGCCATTATTTTTGCCATAATTTTGCAATCAGTATTTGAAAGTGTGATAGGACGATAAGAAGACTCCTTCTGTGGATCTTTATTGGCTTTTAGGATCAGGGTGGTGAGGGCCGCATTAAATTGGGGATATCTAGGAGTATTATTTTGCAGGTGTTAAAATAGACTGGTTATAGGGTCAATTATTTCATTTTGCAGGATTTTATAATATTCCGCCGGAAATCCATCCGGACCGGAGGCTTTTCTAGCTTTTAGAGAGTGGAATGCCCCCTCTATTTCCTCTTTTGTAATATCTAAATTTAAATGTTCTACCTGGGCTGCATCAATTTTGGGGAGGTTTATTTGTTTAAAGAGGGCCTCAACCTGATCCGGCTCCCATGTCTCTTCTGTATATATTTTAAGGTAGTACTCCTGCATTGTATTAATTATTTCTTCTTGTGTAGTTACTACCTGGCTGCCTGGCTGGAGTTTTAACGCTGTGATATTATTTCGGCCTTTTTTGCCTTTGTTAGTGAGGCCAATAGTCTACCTGAGTGATTACCCCATCTATAAAATGTGTTTCTGGAGTGATCCAGGGAATGCTTGGCCTGGCTTAAAAGATGTGATTCCAGTATCTGTCTGTTTATCTTATAGTTATCAAAAGTATCTGGCGTGGGGTTCTCCATATACTACCTGAATCTTTCTTCGACAATTTTTTGTAATAAGTCGTACTTCTGTCTGTTCTGTTTTTTTTAATTTTGTACGTACGCAATTATATGCCCCCTTAATACTGCCTTGGACGTTTCCCAAAACAGTATTGGCTCGGTTACATGAGCAATATTATCCTTCTGAAATTTTCGCCATTTATTTATCAGATATTGCCTGAAATCTTCAGATTCGGAAAGATATACTGGAAATCTCCATGTACATTTTCCTTTTACATGATCTCGTAAGACTATATTTGCATAAATAATTGCGTGGTCCGAAATTACAAATCCTTCTATCCCGGAGTCTCCCAAATCTCTGACCAGATCTTCTGCCACCAGAAAGTAATCGATTCTGGACAGGGTCTTGTGGGCTCCCGAGAAGCATGTATATGCTCTACCTGAAGGATTCTGTAGCCGCCAATGGTCTACTAGGGCATGATTGTTTTTAAGGTTGTCTATAAGTCTATTAACCTGTGGGGGATTTTTAGTCGCTACCCTCGATCTGTCCATCATGGGGTCGTCTATCCAATTAAAATCCCCCTCTATGATGAGATTTGGGCATTCTCTCTCCCATATCATGGTCGAGATTTTCGCTAAAAATTCCTTTTGAGCGGTATTGGGGGCATATATATTCAGAAGAGTATATTTTTTTGCATTTAATTCAATCTTAAGGAGCAGGAATCTCCCTTCGGGATCATGTTCCTTTTCCAGAATTGTATATGTAATCGTCTTTGAGAAGACAATTGCCACCCCTCTAGCTTTGGATTTATAGTCTGAGGAGATGCATTCGCCTATCCACTGGCCTTTAAGTTTTTGCTCCTCCCCTGATTTCCAGTGCATTTCCTGTAAAAACACAATTCCAGCTCCACACCTTTTCAGATGATCAACAACCTTTTTTCTTTTTATCAGGGTATTTAATCCCCCCCACATTCCACGATAATAATTTCAAATTATTGGCCATTTATGCTATTATTTCAGGGGGAGGACAGCTGAGTCGTGCTAGATGCGCAGATGCACTGACTTTTCCAAACCATAGCATCTCTGGGGTAACCCTATCACCTCTAGCCATGTCCTGTCTGTACATAGTTTCTTCTTTCTTTTTTTTTTTTTTTCTTTATTTAAGTGTATATGAAAATATCTTCCAAAACTTCTTTGTGGTCTATCTGTGTATATTCGTGATTGTTTATCTTCTGGGTTTTTTTTTCTTTTCCTTTCCTTGATCTTGCCTGTGTTTCCTTCCTAATTCTTTGTATCTCTTTAAATAACCTGCTCTATTATCCATTCTGTGATCCGCTGGACCCCTCCATGATCTTTACTTTTTCCTAATAGCTATATAATATCTATCCCCGCCCCTCATGCCCCTCTCTTAAATTAATCTCAGCTACATTTTCTGAGTGCAAATACTCTCTAGCTTCTTCTGGGGTATCAAATGTCAAGGTTCTATCATTAACAAAAATGTGAAGCTTCGCTGGGTACCATAGTGCAAATCTTAATCCCTTTTCATTCAATAGCCTGCATAATGGCTGAAATGCCTTGCGTTTTTGCTGCAGTGCCGCTGAGTAATCTTGAAAAATCAAGATTTTCGCCCCGTCTACCTCCAGTGGAGCCATTCTTCTATATGTTCTTAAAAATTTTTCCTTTGTGGAATAATTGCTAAATTTAGCTATTGTAGGCCTTGATCTGTCCCTTGCATCTTCCCTCACTGGGCCTAATCTATGTACTCTCTCTATTTTAACCTCAGTGATTTAATTTTGAAGTTTCAAGGTCCCGACAATTTTCTCTGAGATGTAATCTCCTAATTTCTTGTCTGAGACATTTTGTGGGATGCCTATAAACCTTAAATTTTGTCTGCGGTCTCTATTTTCGATGTCATCGATTTTATCGGTTAACCATTGAACTTGCTTTAAGTTTATTTGTTCTTGGTTATATGACTCCAGAGCCTGATCCTCTAGGTCACTGACCCTTTGTTCTAATTCGGTTATTCTGGCTGTATTTTCAGCAATTTTAGCTAGGGCATAGTCTAAGGTAGCCTGAATCATATCTAGTTTTTTGTCTATGGTTGGTAGCATCTTTGCTGTTAGGTCTGAAGCACTTATTGCACTATTATCCTGCTCTTCTCTCTGTTCTAAGCGAGTAGGTGTAGAAACCGGGGTGGGTTCTTGTATTGTAATCTGTTTGGGAGATACAGCTGATGCCTTTGCAACTCTCTGTTATTTTCCCGTGCTGCTACTGGAGATTGTTTATTGCCACCAGATCTTGACATGTATCTATCCATCCCCAAAAGGGTACACCCACAATTCCACTCTAATGATACAGCGCTATTATAGCTCCAACAGTAAAATGTCAGAAACGAAAAATACAATCACACACAAAAAAAAAAATTGTGCCCCAATGAGCAGAGTTGCACAAAAAATTATGGCCTAGTTGGCCCATGCCCCAACAAGCAGAGTTTCACAGAGGATGATGGCCTAATTGGCCTGTGCCCCAATGAGCAGAGTCCCACAGAGAGTTGTGGCCTGGTTGGCCAGTGCCCCAACAGGCAGAGTCCCACGGAGAATTGTGGCCTGGTTGGCCCGTGCCCCAACGAGCATGAACCCACAGCGCCCTCCAGCTCTGTAACTCCTATCAGCCCTGCTTTCAGGCACCACTGTTATAGTTCTGAGCAAAATATCTTTAGGGACATGTTTAGTGACACCTCAAGAAATAGTTCAGAAATACAAAGTTATCCACCCTAAGATACAGTCCAGGCTGTCCGTCATCAATTTGTGTAACAAGAGTATTGCAATAAAAAAAAAATTCAGGGGCAAAGGTGCACTTATCACCAAGGTAACTCCATCCGTATTTGATTGTTTTAAGAGTGGTTAGTTAGTCTTAGACGGGGTCTGAGGTCCTCTTATACCGGGGGGGGGGGGGTATAGATTGTATTTAATTTAAGATCTATATTCCAAGTTCTTGTGGATGCACTAATCCGTAGCCACAGCCCACGGGGGTTCCAATATTCCCCTCAGCTCCGTGTCAGACAATTAGGGCTCCACCATTATTTACACAGAGCTTCTGACTACTAGAAAATAATGCTGCAGAATTGTCCCAATCAGTTTGGCTGTCTGCCACACAGTTTTTCGGTTTTGGACACAGGTTCCCCTTCAAGCAGTCATACACAATCAGTCCCCAACACTTAATCCTCCAAGGGAGTGGAAGGGAAGAGGAGACTTAATAGCCGACTGGCATGTGTTCACTACATGAGTTTCTCAAGTTTACTACTGCGGTGACACATGTACCTTGCTGTTGAGCCTGCTGACAGGCTTGTGCTCCGGTATAGCTGCACTCATTGCTGCCTCCACACTGATTGTCCTGCAGGGGTCTCCGGTCCAGAGGCTCCCGCACGGCTGCCCTGGTCTGCTCCGCTTTATTTTCTATCAGCGGGGGCCACACTCCGTCTACCCCGACTGGCGGGGCCCCCCCGGCTGATCCCTCCCGAGCAGTGGACCGCCGGCGTCTCCAGCAGCCGCACGTATCACCGGCCGCCAACCTCCAGACTTCAAGTCGCCACGGCTCCCACAGACGCGGCAGGGAGAGGTAATGGAGCCTGCAGATAGTGCAGTAAATTATCCTTGGTCCGCACTAGGACCCGACTCCGGGGCAACCCCGTGCTCCTACGCCCGCGGCTGCTGTATCTGTCGCCCGCTATTTTCCCCTATAGTCCGGCGTCCCTGGAGCGTGACTAAAATGCGGCCACCACAAGCGCACCGCCCTCCGGAAGTCTGGCTGCCGCTGACTTGAAGAAGCTGATCGTTCGATCGTACTAATCTTAATAACAGAGGACACAAAATCTCCTAGCTTTCTTTGTTGAGGCCTATTAATCAAAAAATCAGCATGTATATATTTGGCTGGTGCATTATCTCCTTCCACTTTATCACTTTTCAAGGTTCAATACATATTTCCCAAAGTCGCAGCCTGAGGCACTCCCCAAAATACGTAATGACATGCCTCTGCGTTTGCTGGCACTCCCTCGGCTACCAAGCAGTCCCTGGCAGTACTTTTTGAATAATTCTTCTCTGATTGCCATTGTAAGACCATACTAAGACCATCCACATGGACAAATGCAAATTAGATGCATGCACAGTTGGTTGATAAACTCAACTGCTTAAAAATCATGTTTGCGTACATCTCAGAATTAGGGCCAAAACATAATGCTTTTGAGTGAATATCTTTATATTTCAATGTTTTTAGTGATGTTTTTTATTATTCATTTTTTTTATAATACAGTTATAGATTTTTGTAACAAAATAAACTTCAATTATTTTTCTTCCATTTGATTTTTCTGTTTTATTTAGTTTCACATTGCTTAGCATTTGGCTCTGCATGAAACGTCAGTTTACTGTATTAAGGGAATTGTAATATAGAGCATGCTGGTATTTTGAATAAGAAATTTATCATGATGCTGTGCGTTTAATTGAGACTTCAAGACTTTAAAATATATGGAATTTTTTGAAGATACAATTGTATATTTGGTAATGTAGCAGCTGTATAACACATTACAATTAGCTCTGATAACACTGAACATTTTTACTTTAATTAAGCATTGTATGGTGCATTATCCATCTGAAAATCCTTAAGTGCAAAAAATGTGTTTGAAATGTTATCAATATTACTTAACCTCATGATGTGACTCTAAATTGAAAATAGCCCTTTGTTTGAATAAGTTAAAAGAAAATATTTTTCATACCTATTTTTCCTACTATAAAATATCATTATTAAACATTATCCTATCAAACACTTTCCCCCCTCCAGAACTTACCTGCTCATGCTGAAGCCCGGGGCTGTCCCCGATGCCCACCGCCTAAGGGCAGATGAAAAGTGTAAAAATAGAAGAACCTATTGTGTATTGCTGTGGAATTACAAGTCCCAGCAAGCCTGCACCGCATGTAGGGACTTGGAGAACCACAAGGCCCAGCATGTGGGGCAATAAAGGACTTGTAGTCCCACAGCAGTACAAATAGTTAAATAAATACACACACCTGAAAAATAAAACTTTAATGCATACGGAGCCCATACAGAGCCCATACAGACAGATACTTACCTATATTGATAGTACAGTAGATTGGTCCTTTTGTCCAGTAGTAACCATGTGTGGACCCTTTTGAAAGAAAACATATTAACAAGCCACCTTCGGGACGTCTCCAAGACCCCTGCACCGCTGTATCCATGAGCCGTTGTGAAACTGCTATTACCTCACAGCATGGTATTGCTGCATGCATGCAACATAACAAACTCATTGGGTCCTTATTGAGTTTTGTTATATTAAAGTTTAAAATGAAATGTTGGCGTGATTCATTGCTTTTCAAAAGTTTCATAACTTCATCTAAGGAAGTGCAGTGCTGGTTTAAAAAGACCACAGACCCCTGAATACTATTCTCTGCAAACCTCTGTACACTGCCTCAGCACAAATTCAATGTTGACTGCTCAAGCTTCAAGGGTACCACCTAGATGTTCCGTACAAAAGTGGAAAGTTCTTCATTGTCCTGCTAGAAGAGCAGTCACCAACATAACATGTGGTTGTCAATCCAATCCCGAAGACCGGCTACTTCTGCTGTCATTATGCTGCCTTGGACAATGTAGTTTGGACTGCTGGAATATTGTCTTTTATGATTTGCTTTCCTTCAGAAGTCACTTACAGGTTCCCCTAACATTGGGCCTTATTCTAGTTCACTGTTTCTGACAAAATCCTTCTTAGATGGACAAAACCATGTGCGCTGCAGGGGGCAGATGTAAAATGTGCAGAGAGAATTAGATTTGGGTGAGTTATTTTGTCTCTGTGCAGGGAAAATACTGGCTGCTTTGTCAGAAAGAGTAAACTAGAATAAGGCCCATTGACTCATAGAATCTCAGAGAATGCTTAGCCTGACATCATTTGACACTCCAGGTGCTGTTGAACTACAGCATTCCCTACCAACATTTTATCATGCCACATAAGCAGGTCTGTGATAGGACACTCTGGGATTTGTACTGTAAGTCTCCAGCACCTGTAATATAGAGATTCCTGGACATTGTTAAGTAATATAGACTAGTAGCAGATTTTGCCTACAGGCTGCAGGATTGCAGAAAAATCTGAAGCTGTGTACACACGGGGGCGATGGGGGCTGAAATCGCTGGAAATATGGTCGCAGGCGACCATATTGCCAGTGATGGGAGTGTGCCCCGGCGATAAATCGCCGGGTGCGCGCGCTAGCAATATATGGCTGAGCAATATATCTCCCCCGTGTATACGGGGCTTAACACTTCCAGGGAGAGCCTAGCAGTGGCTGTGACCTTCTAGTGGAAACACTCCCTGCTAAATACAGCCAAACAGGTAGTCCCAGAGAGGTGTTTTCTACCCTGGGAATTTAAAGTAGAACACACTGCCACACTACACGTCAGGCTATAGAAGTGTTCAGACCTACAGTTGTGGCTTGTGTTTGCCACTTGTGACTTCCAGCACACATCAGCGACTCATTCTCTGTTGCAGAATCATGCTTCAATGATTCTGTGGCAATAGCATTCAGGTGTTTTTTGAGGTATAGATGTACAGTAGTCCTCATCGCGACTGCTTACTGCATACTTGGGAGAATATTGCAAGTAACCATGACTTTGTCCACATTTTCTTTAAACCAGTTATATGATTGTCCCCTTTTTAGCAATTCAAAAGATTAGTGTCCTCTAAGCTTCCCACTTATGAGAATATCTTTAGAAGTTGTTTCCATTAAAGATGAAATATGGGTATTGAAAGTGGTGGAACAAGGAACCACAATTTTCAGTGATTGAGGAGAGAGTAGCAAATAAAGAATCTATTCCTTCTGATTCTTGTACATGCATTGTACAAAATATTGCAGGGTACCACAATAAATACAGAATAGCAAAGATGGCATAATACAGTGTGCATAAAAGTCCAGCTCCTTAAAAACAACCTGACAACTTTATGGGAAATGCACACAAACTGCATTGCTGTTTGAGATTTTGTTGTTCTTGTCCACAAAATTGGAACATTCCTTTGAATGAGCAGACTTTTTTGCTTTTTTTCATGGAGAGTTGACCTCGGTCGCATAGTAGGTGTTTACTGTATGTTTCCTAAACTTCTTTACAGATCAGTTCAAAATGAAGTAATAATCTTAAGAGAGGCAAAGGTTGCAAGCAGAGATGATGAAGCTTTATCAACCAAATCTTTATTGAAGGATTTGACAAGAAAAGAACATTTGGAAAATGAGTCATCTAATAGTGACCAGTCATACAAATCATTACGACTTCAGAGGCTGTCTTTCATGGCTTAATGCAAGTTAATTTGAAGCAGATGTAACTTAGCTGCCAAAGACAGAGAGACAGCAAAGATAGCCAGATCCGGCTCTAACATTAGGCAGTTTTAGGCAGCTGCCTAGGGAGCTAGGATCTGGGGGGCGTGCCTATGAGTCTGCCTATCAAAAAATAAAGGATGTCTATGGAGAAGACATCCTTAATACAGACATGGCTGTGAAACTTCTAAGTTTCCACCTCCACAAATTAACTTAAGGGATTGGAAAGTGGGTATTGGTGGCAGTGTGGTGTTTGGGGGAGGTGGGACAGTAGATTGAAACTTTGGATGGGGCCACATCAAAGTGATTCACTGGGCCTGTTGGTTCAAAAGGGATGGGTTGTGTATCTCTCCAAGTAGTTCTTTATGAAGCAATTAGTCGTTGCTTACCTAATTGTTTGTATGCAGTTCTTACCAAGATTCAGAAACACCTGCTAAATATCTCTCGGACAATTCAGTCTGGCACTTGTCCAATTGATCTGAACTGTTATGATCCTGGTAGTCTTAACCATGCCGAATGGCTGACTTGTGCATACCGAATATTATATTTGTATATATATAAATATCTAAGTAAAGGCCCTCAACAAATTAAAATATATCACTTAGTTTACATTTACATTTCAATGGGGTTCAAAATGATGAGTAGCAGCTCAATTAAATATGGACCATGGCAGTTATTTGACTCGATCCAGCAGAATTGGTACCTACTGTACACCAGAATTACTTGCATATAGTTGACCCTTTGACTGCCAGAAATGCTTTCTACACTCACCCACCATTTGACAGACAAGAGGCTTGAGGTTCATTTAGAAGCAATTGGTAAAATGTTTAAAACCTAAAGGCATCTGTTGGGATTGGCAGATGTGGTCATGTAAAAAGCCAAGCCCTGCTAAAAATCAATTTCGGTGCTGATCACTGCCACAGAATGATTTATTGATCCTCCACTCAAATTTTGGCTCCACCAATTCTCAAGAAAGTACTGAACCAGGAGCTGAAAGAAAAGTTGTCGGGTAACCATGAGCATGGAAACTGCGAGTTCTTCTCTTATCCCTATCACACTGTAGCAGTGGAATGTTTAGTCAAGCTTGTTACAAAAATGCTGCTGGCAGGGATGCAAGGGATGACTTCATCTGTTGTTCATTATTATCTCAACAAACAATCCCAAAGTACAGTATGACAACAAGATCCAGTATCTTCTGCAAGTGGCCATTAGTGCTACATTGTATGGTGAGAAATAGATCCATGGTTAATTTTTTGTTATGTAAAATGTGTATGTATGAACAAAAAATTTAAGAAAAAAACGATTATTACCGAAGACAGAAGAGGCAAAAAAATAAGCTCTTCAAAAACAAAAATGTATGTTTTGTTAAAAAACTTCCACATTTCAGACATAAGATATTAAATGATTGAGATGACTTTTTGTACATGTTTTATTGACCCACAGAGTCAAGTTTTCTACACTATTAGAATTGCATATTTGAGGGAAAAATAGTGTTGGTTTTTTATCCACCTTAATATACAGTATTTAAAAAAGTATATACATTCAAAACAAAAAACATACAGTTTGTATTGGAACAATTTGCAGGACACATCTTTCATTTTTAAACCTAAAGTAGTTTATGGCCTGTTCTGCTGTAAATTGTTTCATTTGTCAGCCCCTGCATTAGAAATGACTGAAGTAAGTAACAGCTTAATTTTTTGATTATTATAGGGAAATACTTAAAAGAACATACCGTATTTAAAATGACAAGCTGTGAGACAGATCTTTTTTATTATTATTATTAATAACAATGTATGTTCCCATAATCCAGATTTTGAGCCTTTAATTTGCAATTTAACTGGCAGCTCAACATTAGGATGAGAAAGCAACTACAATAACAATTTATCTAGAGGCTTATCTTTTGCATCAGAAAGGCTATGAGGATTTAATTCTAAGTTTATCCAGAAAGATCAGAGAGGTCATTGCCAAAGAGATACATAGAATTAAATCTGAACATTTTAAAGGCAGAACTCATTAAATAGTCTGATAGATTTGCAGAAAATATTTTGTTTACTGTCAAAAATGTTTTTCTCCAATTTCTAACAGAATATTAACAATTTAACTTCCTTTTCTACAAAAACATCTACATGAAATGACTCTCACAACACTACAAGAATACAATTACATACATACAATATTAGATAATATGACAAAGGATTTATATGTGCTTCATAACAAAAGAAATAAACAATAATAAAAATACATGCTAAAAAAAAGAATAGAAGTGTTCTCATACACCTAGCATCTATTCGCCATATATCACAGTATACCCCGAGTGACTTAGATGCTCCAGAAGCAGTAGAGTACTGTATCTTCTACATCAGAATAAAGCAGACCAGATTGTACTAGAGGAATTGGTTTTAAACACATAATGATTTGCAAATATCAAATATCAAATTGATTACTGAAAGTTTTTTTAACATTCAGGGCCAGATGTATTATAGCGGCACTTATTTCACCGCTATAACACTCCCTGTTTCACCTCATTAATGAGGCAAAGCAGGTAGGGACATCTTGTCTGCAGAAGCTGGGGAAAAAACTCCCCCTTCCAGCGATGTCCCTTTGAGGATACAGAGGGGGTAATGCTAACACTGATGCACTGTTTCTTCCCACCAGAAGGCTGTACTAGGCATGCGTGAAATCTGGCTACTCACACGAGATCTCCAGTGCAGCCCAGAGCTGGTAGCAGGGACAGCACTGTGCCCATGTCATTTAGTCCACCCCAGCTCCTTGTTACATGGGAGAGAAGCAATATTAGTGCACATAACGTGTGCTGATATCCCTTCTCCCCCATAACGACACTTCGTACATCTGCCCTCAGTTGTTTAAGTTATGCAAATAAGATGTACATTTAGAATTTAAATATTTGGCATGGTGAAGTCATTCGGGCACTGATATGCTCAGGGGGTACAATTGGGTCCAACTGCAGCGACAGTAGAGAATGACTAATATGACTAATATCATACCCTTAAAACCTCCCACATGCTTTGAGCAGATTGTGATGTAATAGAGACGCCAGTGATCACCAAGTTGTTATTTTGATGTAGAATAAAAATAAATAAATCAATGTTAACATCATCACTTCTTAAGGTGCGTGCAGATGCATAGATTTGCTTTCGCTTTCGATTCAATTTTGCCTTTAATTTTAATTTTCACAATTCAACTGCACTTTTGATTTTGATTCAATTTCGATATTTAATTTGATTTACATTCAAACATTCAAGGTGTAGTGTACACATTTGATTTACTGGATATAATTTGATATTTCCTTGCCTGCACAGACTATTTTTCTTTTCGATATAGAGAAATTCGTGCATCGAATCGAATGCCAGTCGAAAGTGTCCTAAAAACCATTCGATTTCCATTAGCTTTCAATTTAATTTTGCTTCTATAAGCAAAATCAGATCAAAAACAGGGAAAAATCGAAGTGTATGTACAAAGCTTATAAGTAATCTTTAGAAACCTGCAACACAGGCTTGCCTGCCCTCTTAAGCATCACCTCTGAATCATGGAGATAAGATTGGGCTGCTGATTTAAAACAATCTCTCATCTCTTCACAGGTACATTCCACCTTCCAACACTGATGCTTTTCTATTCAAGAATAGACTGTAGTCAAATTTTGTTTTGAAATTGTGAGGCTGCAACTTCCCCCAACATTAATTAGATTGTTCATTAGTTTGCTCAAATACCTCTCTCCCTGTACCAGCTGACCCAACATCTCATAGAAAGTGAATGATTGAAAGCCTGCAACATAGGCTTGCCCTGCCATCATAAAGTCTGCATCTGCACTGGATTTGGACTGGTTCACTTTGGTTAAATTAAATTGTGCTATTTTTGTTTTTTGCTTTTAAAATATTTATTTGTTGTTCACAGTTTCTTCACCATGTTTGTAAACTTGTACTTCTGTCCCCACTGTATGCTATACCAGTAAGCTGTACCTTCTCTGGTTGTGCATCCTGCCAGCAGCAGCCCATGTTGTGTACCTCACAATACTGCCCAAGATGGTTTATCTGTGGGCCTGATGAACTGCATCTGGATCTTATCATATAGGGTATGTCATACTAGTATACATGTCAGTTTTCCCATATGTGCGCTGGGTCAGTGTATGGTTTATTTCCCACAACATAACCTTTGTAATATGCTCAACATGGCTGACTCACTTATTACACTTTTGAATAGGATGAAAAATGACATGGATCTGATGGTTATGTTGGGACACCACCTCTAGCGCTAGGACACTGCAACCACTCATTTGTGTCATTCTGGGCATGACCTACTGTATTCCACCCAGGGTAATCCTATGTACCTTTTATCGGTTAAATATATAACCTGTGGAAGTTATTACCCAAAATGTCTGCACCAACCCTGCAATATGTTTATTGTGCTCTCTAGGTTTTAAAGCCCCCATCCATTTTTTCCAATTTTTTCCTGTTTTCTTCAGATTCATACTGATCTGTTAGACCAATCTGAAGAAAACAGGTGCTCCCTCCGATCCGATGTGCATCCATATTTCAGATATGTCTGGCATATAGATCCTTGGTGCAGCACCAAAGATCTATCTGTCAGACATATCTGAAGCCTGCTCTGGGGAGTTTGGCGGTACACCTGTCAAACCGTAATGCAGGTGTCCTAAGGGAAGCTCAGGAAGATAGAGACCTCCTATGGAGCAGAAAGGCAAATGCTCTGATCTGCAGCCATCAGGGGCACATTGGATGTGTCTTCTGTACTTCAGATGCATTGCATCTGAAGTACACAGAGACTGGACACTCCCACCCGCCCTGAGTCCTGCCCCCCTGCCTCACCCCCTTTGATGTAAACACTGAGCAGCCCAACTCACGCCCAAAGCCGCTGTCACATCTCCATTCTGCCTGCACCGGCTGCTGTGTGTGTGAGAGAGAGAGGTGTGTGCATCTGTGTGTGTCTACCCACCTGCCCCAAGTCCTGACCCCCCCCCCCCCCGAGTCCATCCAATGCCTGCCTGATGCCGCCCCACCGCTACACTGCCACATAGTTCAAGTTTTAAGGGGGGTGTAAGGGCAGCTTCACAAGGAGTGGCTTCTGCACCCACCCCTCCCTGAATATTCTATCAGCCTGGCGCCCACAGTCCAGGGGTTCTGGGGACAGCATCAATCTTCACCCCTGGCCCTTGGGTGCCTCAGAAAGGGGGACCTCTTTATTGGGGGGTGGCTAATGCTGCGGCCCCTATAAACAACAAATATGACTACTATAAATGTGTCCACGGCTGTGGCTCTACACCCCTGTATAGTGGAGCCCAGTGCTGGTTACAAAAATACGAGGGACCCCTACATTTTTTGGCCTGGTGCTGGTTCTATAAATACAGGGGAGCCCTACGCAATTTTTACCCCATATTTTTAGAACCAGCACTGGCTCAAAGAGTCTGGAGCTGGTTAAGTTCAGGGGGGAACATACACAGTTTTCATTTAACGATTAACCGTTTGCTAATGCATGCCTCACACCGTAATACCTAATATGCATTGGTGCCCAATTATGCCACTTACCGTAATACCTAATTACACCCAACACAGCTGACTGGTAATGGAGAAAGCACTAACACCATGTACAAATCACTTGAAGGGGAGGCAGGCACAGTGAAGATTGGCCGCTATCATGGGCCCCTCCACTTCTCAACCTGGACTGCATGATGATCACTGAGGGCTGGGTATTGTGAGCAGGGATAGCAGTGCAGAATGAGTGACAGCCAAGGGTGAGAGGTAGGCTCTGGAGGCATGGCTTCACACTATGCCCATGGTATATCTCTAACAGCCACACAGCAGCATGTTCCTCCTTATTGACAGGCGGGAGCTCATGCTTGTATCACAGCATCTTTTATCCAGCTCTTTCAGCTCCCTGCATACCCCCCCCCCCCCCTCCATTGCAACCCTGGTATGGAGAGTACTAGTGGCCATAATAGCAGATAGCACCCTGGCAAACAGCACCAATGGGAGATGCAGACAGTGCTACCAACTAGGGATGGCCATTGACCATCAATGATTAGAAATCATTGATGGTTTACGTCCATCAAATAGTTTTGCCATTGAGGGGGAGAACCAGATGGTTTCCCACAATCAATGTCAAGCATAAATGAGTAGTTTAGTTTGCTTTTTTCCTCATGGGGCCAGGACATGGAGCATAGCTCCACCCCCAACACATGTGGAGCCCCACCCCTGTATTCTGATTGGCCCACAGGCCAATCAGCCAGAGGAAATGGATGACCGTCGATAAGTAAAAACATAAATGGTCATCCATTGCCTAGATTTACACTATCGATGGCCAGTTGCAGTTTTGCCATCAATGGCAACCATCGATGGCAAAGGCAATGATGGCCATCTCTAATACCAGCATTATGAATGTGGCACTGGCTTCTGATTGGCTGCCAGTATACAAGCTCCGTCTCCTGATTGGCTGCCGATCAGGAAAATACCATTGAATCACGGCTAGTTCCACTGTCGCATTTGTAATGTCGCTTTTGCGGTCCACATCCCTAGCTATAGTACCCACTCCCATTCGGATAAGGTCAAAGTTGCCATGGCTTGAAATGTATCCTGTCCCAGCTGATGCTGCATTCCTACTCTGGCTTTACAAAAATCAATTTTTTTATATTATATTTTTTTATATTATACAAATTTTAATTGCCAAAATTTTATGTATTTACATATAAACATCCGGAATCTAATATTCATTGCAAATTGAGAATTGCATTGGATTTATTTTCTATCAGAAATTGTTTCATTATTCTGCTCATCAAACAGGTATTTTGAAAACAGACTTAATAAGATGTTGCTGTCATTTCACTAATAGAAATTAGCATGAGAAAATGAGTATCCCTGTGGGGGAACTGCTTCAGAGTCATTGAGCAAGCTGGCTCTGCCAGCAAACTCATTATTAGTAAACTGATAGCAGGAGATGTCACAGGCCTAAAATTACATCTGCAAGCTGAAACTCAACAAACTTACTTTAAAGTTTTCAATAAACTTGTATTCATACAGTAGGTAAGGGTCTAAATACCAGTAGTATATATCCTTTTTGTCAACTGCTATCTGCACTTGGCTCCAGACAAAGAAAATTGAAAGGCTGAAATGTAATAGGGTGAGAGAATCAGAAAGTGATTTGGTAAGAAATCTTCAAGTTCTTTTTTAAGCGGCAATCATTTACACTGAAAAAAACCTGTTCGATTTTGCAGGGTAAATGATTGCTGCTTTAAAAAAGTGGAGATTTCTTACCAAATCCCTCACTTTCTGATCATCTCACCCTATTACATTTCACCCGTAGAGTCCTATTTTATACACTACACTATGGGCAAGAGAAGACAGATAGGCTTGGTTATTTAGCTAACACGTGCTTGTAAGACTTACAAGAATGGTTGTCATTACAACAGAATGATTACCATCCAATATTAATGACAGTCTGGACAGATGACAGCCATCAGTCAAGGCAGCTGCTCTGCATAGTAAAATGTTTAATGGCCATAGTCACAGTGCTCAATAGATGGGACATTTTTTATTTTTCCATTGCAGCAGGACTGATACCAATTAAGTGTGGCTCGTTCTGATTGGCTGCTGGTTTCCAAACTGTGATTGGCTCAGAGTTAGAGCCTAATTTAAAATGCAACCACTGTCTTAATGACTTGCTGCTGGTCTGTGATGTGCAGCTGGACCCCCCCAGGAGGCAGGTCCAGGACACTAGTCCCAACTATTATATGCACATACATGCTTAATATGAATCTGGAACAGGTTCTTCAGGGAAGACTATATAGTATGTAAGCTACCATAACCCTCCTCAGCTCCACAAACTTGTGTCCTGCTCATGAAGATACAAGGAGTCTACTCCATTTATATATTTTATTGAGATTAACAAAAATATATGTGTAATTGGCTATGTGATATTTTTAAAGTGATGCAATAAGGAAGATACTGTGGGTGAAATTTACTAAGATGTGAAATACACTTCACAGGTCATATTGCTATGGCCAACCAATCACATCCTGTCTACTATCTTCTAGAGGGTGGTAAATAAATAAGATGTAGCTTCTGATTGGTTGCCCAGAGCAACATGACCTGTGAAGTGTATTTGACATCTTAGTAAATTTCACCCTGTATCTTTATTTGGATGAGACTTTTCAATTTGTGATGAATAGCTTATAAACTTTATTTTCAAATACCCAATAGATTTTTTTATATCTAGTAATTTGTAGTAATAAATAATATTTTGATAACAGTCTAATTAAGTAAATGCATGGCTGGAGACACATATACAGGGAAAGAATTTGCCTTACCAAAAAGTTGGAACAACTAAATATAAAGATAGACAGATATATAGATATTTATATTTGTACAACATTCTCTGTATCAATGTTAGAAGCAAAAGCAGCAGTGATATATAGAAAATATACTTGTGGTGGTCAACTTACATACAGTAAACAATACAGTACACATATACAGTATAGTAAACAAAATTATACACATTCCTTTTTGCTCCTGAATAAGTAGGGCATGTGTAGTCATTCACATACTATGCAAATGTCCCATTTTAGTAAATTTACCTCAATGAGTACTGTATGTTGCTGTTTTTACTCTTTCTAGCGTCACACTCAATTCCACTAAGGAGAGATGATTTTTATACATAGGATCTTGTGTGATTAATTTTGTCTACATAGTGAAGTTTAAAAAATAAAAAATTAAATTAAACCAAATATATCTGTTATACCTGATCAAAACTCATGCCATTCTTATTCAGAAATTCTCTCCATGAGGTGTATCACCATTTAAAGCTAATACCGTGTTCACACTGTGAGTGTGAACTACACACCATTTACCCGGCAATAATCGCCGGGAACTGCGGTGAGGGACCTCCGTTCTCACTGCTAGGCAAATTCCCGGGTGAAGCAGTTCTACCCGGTAATTTGCCTTTCAACACAGGTTTTTTTTGCAGTGTGAACGGGTCAACCTGTGTCTGCATACCCAGATCTCATACGTAGGTAGAAGGATGGGTTTTACCCGTGTATAAGATCTGGGAATCCAGACATGGTTAACCCGTTCACACTGCTAAAAAACCTTTGTTAAAAGGCAAATTACAACGTTGACACACTAGACCCCGGAATTTGCCTGCAGTGAGAGCAGGGTATAAGTGGAAGGCAGGTCTTAGGGTACACAGTGAATAAAAATGGTCTCAGTAATTTTTTTTTTACCATTCTCTCTATGTGTGGGTCTCCATGACTTTTTTCTAAACCAATGTAAGGATTATGCAAATTTAAAGCAGCAGTGGCCAAACCGGTCCTTGAGATCTACACAAAGTTAATGTTTTCCTGTGGATCTGTAGAATGTGTCAGTTAGAAATAAAAATGTGAAAGTTTTTACCTCATTCTCACTGCACAGCATATTACTGGGTCAAGCATTTAGACTTGGGTCTTTTTTTAAGTGTGAACAAGAAAACCGGGGTCGACATTCCATAGTCTTTAATGCTGCTTTATTGTTGGGTATAAGCCCAGGGAATATTGACCCAAGTTGTCCTGTTCACACTTAAAAAAAAAAAAAAAAAACTGTGGTGTAAAAACAATTATTTATCTATGCCTGAATTTTTGTTATCTAAATCTCTGTCGGAGGTTAAAAACGTGAAAATATCAATTATAAAACAAAGCTCTATGTAAATAAATAAATGACAATTCCAAACTTTTAAAAACATCATTAACAATTTTAAGATTCATTTTTATAAGCTATGTTTTGAATGTATGTGGTGTCCGGGTTCTGGGTTGTCCATACATTTATACTCCTTTCAGACATACGGCAAAATCCCGTGATTTTTCACGTGCACGCGCACAATCCTGGGACTAGGGTATGTCTGAAAGGCTCTACCCGAGATTTTAGTCCTCTAAAATCCCGGGTCCTGCGCACCTGCAATGGAACTGGGATTTTTAAAAACCCGGGTTTGAACCGGGTCTAAAATCCCGGGTAGTATGTCTGAAAGGGGTATAAGTTTCCACTTGCTTCTTCTAATGCATTTCATGCAATTGCAATTAGTAATAGATGTGAGCTACTGGTGCTGGCACTCTATTTTAAATTATTTGAACTTTATTTAATTTCACTAAAAAATGGAACCAGTTGCCTGAAAATTGTGCCTAATTTGGTAGTAACCATCTGCATTCTAGAATATAATAGAATCTGATTGTTTGCAACGGGCACCCATCTTCAAAAGAACTCCCATGTTGGAAAATCTACCCCACTGAATAGTAAATGCAACTGCTGCATTACACTATTTGTGCATACAGATGTGTCCTTTTACTGCATTGAACACTCATAGACTAGCATGGGGGAGCCTGCAGCTGCAGCAGACTGCGGGAGGCCAGCAGCACCTCAACACAATTCCTACCACATCAACAAAGCAAAATGACACATATGTAAGTAGACTGTAATGAAGGGGGAAATTTACTAAAGGAAATTTGTAAAAAAATAGGCATATTTGTATCCAGAAATACACTTATTTTTGACATTTACTATCCCGAAAATACGTCAATTCGTAGTCCTATTGATGTGCTATCAATATGAATACGAATTGCCATATTTTCGGGATAGTAAATGTCAAAAATAAGTGTATTTCTGGATACAAATACACCTATTTTTTACAAATTTCCTTTAGTAAATTTCCCCCGAAGTGTCACACATACAATAGAGATAGTGATATTTTCCCAGGTCGACAATGGATTTCTACTGGAGAAGAAGAGTGAACCTCTGGGCTCAAGATAGGTGAGTATGCATGGATGGTGTATGTAATAAAGTTATATTTTAATCTGTGTTGGCGTTTTATTTGAGTAATGGTCCAGCAGGCCCTTTAATACCCTGCATGCTGGGACTGGTGGTTATCCAAGACCCTGCATACAGGCGAGGATTGCTGGGACTATTTCAACAGAAGACCCTAATACTTTATTTAAAAAAAAAATTTTGACACTTCAACCCAGCACCCACAGCCATTGGTGGCAAGGGGTGGACCCCTTTATTGGAGGGGATCCCCACTCCCACAGGGTTCTGGCCAGGGCGAGAATGCTTTGGTCAGGGGAGCTTATGTAAAAAGTCTCCTCTGGCTGTGGTTGTTGGAGCCCATTACTGGTTACACCCCTACTCTTTTCATCCCCCAAATTTTTATAACCAGGACCAGTCCAAGAGCTACAGTAGTGCTAGCCTATTAAACATGGGGAGACTGTATTCATTTTGTGTCTCATGTATTTCAGAAACTAGGACTGGCTCAAAGAGCATAGGGCTGGCTATACTCATGGGGAGGGGGCACACTGTTTTTTTTTTTGCCCATACATGGTGCGACTGCACCGTGCAATGTGATGCGCACTCCCGCGGGCATCTCATTGCACAGTACAAAAAGTATGTGCTGCACATACTTTTTGAACTGCCTTCGGATCACATTGCATTGCACGCAAATCGCATGCAAATTGCATGTGATCCGATGCAATGCGATTTAGTAAAAAACGCACAGGTAAAATCTCACCGTGTATGGGCACCTTTTGATTGAATAGGTATGACTGGCTGCATTTGCACCATTTGATCTTAGTAAATTTCTACCTTTGGCCACATGTAGGTCAAAGAGCAGCATAACTAAAGTGTAACTAAACATTTTTGGGCCAATACTAACAATTTGAATCCCCATTGCTTTCAGAACCCTATAATAATGCCCCTCAGATCATAATATGCCACACAGTTCCCTCCAGATAGCACTATGTAAATGTGCACAGCGCATCCATGCACTAAGCTTCAAAAGTGATAAAATGGAGAGTGATAAACAGCCAGCCAATCAGCTCATGCCTGACATTTTTTCAAACACAGTCTGTTACATGACAGGTAGGAGCCCTGTATGCCATACATACAGTACAATTCCCCCGAATCAAATTTTTCTGCATTGTTACCACCAAAATCACAGTAAGCCACACATTGGCCACAAGAACACAGTGTTCCCCAGACACAGAATGCCACAGTGATATTACTTTTATGATAAACACACTCATAGAAGGTAGATTGTAGACTATAATTTCTGTATTCAGTACATCAATGCTGTGTCTACCAAATACATATACAGAGTCCTGTAAAGTGGGTGCGACCTCACAGGAATCCCACATGACACAAAAATAGAGGGCATGGCTTAGTGTGGGAAGGCCTTGATATTCTCAATAGGGGTGCATTCGTGCTGCCTTCGGTGCTCTTACAGTATATCTCTCTCCTTCTCACTGCAAAACTCAGGAGGTTATTCTGGTTGGTGCGGTCCTTTCCGAATTCTTTCGGAGCTGACCGATTGCCACGCTGTGCAGACATTGTAAGAACAAACGCCCACAGGTCCTCCGCATTCAGACGGACTCACTCTCTAAGAAGAGGGTGTGTTTTCGCACAAAATCCAAACCGTGCGTGTGCGGTGGCCACACAAAGATTCTGCACGGTCTTACAGCGTCAGAACGGACGGGAAGCTGCCCGTACGCACCGATGCGGGGTATGTCCGCAAAACTCACGACTGTTATCTGAAGTCATACATCTGACACATGACACACTTATGCAATTAGCCAACCTCATAAAAAAATGGATTGTTTGTAATTGTCATCAATTAAATCCTAATTGATACTTAAACACATTACTACCACTTTACATTAGCTGAATGTAAAAGTGACATGTAAAATTATATTATTGGTACCAATTTCTGACCATTGCTTGCAGTATAAATGTGGGTAAAATAGCAAACATGCAGTGGTATTTTCAGCTTATATTTGTGTATTTACTAATGGTCCATTTAGGCAGCAATGCTTCCAATTGAAGTAATGAAAATAGTGTAATTAATGACTAATGAGTTGAGGAGTGGATTGTATTGTGTTCAGCTGACAGTGCTTCAGGTGCGAGCATACTAATTGGGCGAACCGAATGCATAGCACATGAACAAGTGGTCTCCGTAAAGTGAAACTTGCTTATGAAGTCCGCATATTTCATGCGTGTTGCTTCGTTTGCAGTTGGTGTGCTTTCCGAATGCACGCCTACCAGAGTTAGTGCACTCCCTCGTGTATGCCCATATTTACGCCCAGTTTTTCCCACTTTGAAACCACGCCCTTGTGTAGGTTCGAATGACTCCCATATTACGCCCATATTTCCCTAGTCAATGCGGTGCACATTTGTGGACGGTATTACTGAGAACGAGTACGGAGACCATGCGTGGCACATGCGCATAGCATTGCCTACGCATGCGTAGACGGCTAAAAAGCGCCCTCCGAAAAAATTCGGAATGGACCACACCGAACAGAATAAGGCCCTCAACTTCTGTCACTGCAGATGAATCAGCATTTTGGTGTCACCCCTTGGAAAGACCCGCACCTGCACCCCCCTTCCCCTCATTGCTATGGCACTGCCTAACCTGGTTTTAGCAAAGAATGTCCTATTAATGCCATATCATTTCAGAAGAGATAACATGTTAAACTCTTCCACCAATGTATTGACATGCAGATCTATATTTTTCTTTTTTGGAACAGGGCATGTACCTTATGATATATCCTGAATTTATCATATTCATTAATGTTCAGAAAGTCAAAAGTTCAAAAGTCTGTGAAACTTCATTATAGTTGTCGTAAGTAATTTTTACTTCAATATAATCATTGCATTGATAAGAACATTGCAAAACCTTAGCATAAATCAATGACTTTTCATAGAGAGAGAGAGAGAGAGAGAGAGAGAGAGAGAGAGAGAATAACAATTCTTAAAAAACATAATTGCAAGATTTAGAAATAAAAAGCTGTAGGTTATTAAAACATATTGTTTTACAATAAACTTAAAGCTCTGAGAAACATTTTTACAAATAGTAAGCTTGATTCAAGCTTGTTCGGGAGAGGACAATTTCAGCCCCGTTCCGATGGTGGGGACTCCATGGGTGGGTGCGCATGTTTGAGCATGTTCAGACCCTTCCCTGTTCATTGCTTATGTTCTCTAAGGTTCGGATTCATTAATCAAAGCTCAGACAATTTATTATATGCCTTCATCAAATCTCCTTTTAAAGACAATTGGATGCCATTATTTTTCATTAATCCATTTTACTGAGCTTTCCATAAAAAGGATTATTGGTTGATAATGTAGGAAATATAACAACTAAGGATTCGCATGAATTTAAAAAAACTGTCATCTGCAAAATCTGCTGAACAATTTGCTCCTTCTCTGCAATATTTATAACCATTTTCATTTCATTTATTTCAGTTTCATGTACAAAAAATGTGTATAAAACAAACCCCTTCATACAGTATTTTACTACTTTGTTACATGGCATACATGACTACTTTCTATTCACTTCCTCATTTATTATTTTATTTTTGCAATGTTGGTTTTAATCTCACTGCAACTGTATCAATGCAAATATATTTGCATTCAAACAGATTGGAACTTGGAATTTCTATAAAATAAAATATTTTGTGTAATAAGAGAGCAATAATTGGAAAACATAATGTTATGAACCACATCTGACGGGTCTGTGTAAATGCAGCCTGACTCTTGTATTTGTTCTGTGTTCAGTTTCACCTGTCATATAATTAGGCAATTAGCATTGTGTCATACTGCGCACCTGCAGTTACTTTCCTCATTAAGGGGGCTTGTCCATTCTAGCTGTTCTGATTGGACATTGCTCCCTATATTACCCAACCTGTCCTAAGCTCTGTGCTGGTTATGCTGCTTGTTTCTAGCCATTGCAGCAGAGCACATGCATGCTTTCCTACCAACCTTTATGCTTTCTCCTGTACTTAGTCCTTGCCTCATACCTTATCATACCCAGCCCTGAGTTTGTACCTACCTGGATCCTGTTTCTCAAAGTTTGTTTGACCCTTCATGTGCCTGTGCTGTGTTTGGTCCTGTTTGTCCCAGTTGATACTTGCTCCAATAGAGCTTCTGATTATGTATTTGTGTTTTCTCTCATTTGACTGTCAGTAACTAGAACTGCCACACAGTCTGGTCCTGCTCTATGTACTGTCTGTATCTACCCACCTGTGCCGTCTCTGCTCCGCAATCCGGACCTGTCACTTGTCTGTCTGTACAATATTGCATTTATACACTGCCTGGGACTGTACCTCTAACACCATTTTGGTATAGTACACAGTGCTTGGTAATTCCATCTCCAGTGCTGTGGTGCTCGTGTATACCATCTGCTGCAGTGGTCCCATGCTAGTTGCACATCACCCATCACAAAAATGTTGGCACTAAAAGGGTTAAGCCGTCTCTGGGAATCCGGTTTCATATAAACATGTGTGCTTCTATATTGTTAGATAGTTAACCGTATTGCAAAAGCAGACAGCTGGAGGGCCCTGTCCACGAGGCCCTCCATCTGCTTTTGCTACACAATTATCTAATTTTATGGTTGTTTAGTATTTATTTTAGTTGTGTACCTGTGTGTGTATACGTATAAATTGTTCACCTTATGACTGTATAACCCTGTATGAGAAGAAGAGGAAGAAGACTTCGTTAATACAATGGTCATCTATATATAGGACTCATTAGAATTTCAGCAAGCTAAATTATTGTTTTAATATTGCAGGGCTAGAGAAACTACATCATGCTGACATTGGTACTATATGCAAAGTATAAAGCAAATATGCTTTTTTGGAGTTTGTAAATATATGTATGGTTCTCAGTGCTAATTTCCACGTCCCAGAGTACACACATACCCAGGGAAAGTATGTTTCTAAGGATATATAAAGGTGCCCACACACGCACCGATCCCGGCGTGCGTTGTGGGCTTAACTAGCACACATAGCATTGCATCGTATGCCTTGTGCATGCGATGCGATGCTATGTTATAAAAAGCTAGTACAAAAAGTATGTGCAGCACATACTTTTTGTACTGTGCGATGAGGTGCCGCGGGAGTGCGCACCCCATCGCATAGCATTGCACCGCCGGGAACGGACATTTTGGTGGATAGAAAGGTCTGCAGGTGGTACTGTGTGTACTGCATTACTTTATACTTGGTTCTAGGCTAACATTTTAGAATGTCTTGTTTCAAATGGTTATAACATTGGAAAGCAAGATATTCGAAGCAAACTTATATACTGCAAAATATCAAACTTACAGTATTCAAGACTTTTTCTTATTCAAGACATACTTTGTCAAGACATTCATCGGCAATCTTTAATGTACATTCACATACATGCAACAACTGTATTGAAATTATTTTGGCAATCAAATGCCCAGTGCATGTAACTTTAGTAAAATAGCTTTTTATATGTAAATATACCAATTCTGTAATGCATGGACATTATTTCGATTTTGTGATTGCAATTCACAGTATTACATTTAAGGTACTAAATAAAAGAGATACAGCTGTGAATGTAGAAAAATTACCAAGTGCCTGACTTTTACAGAAAGGTTTACAAAGTGTCATGTATTGAAGCCATCATAAAAGGGAAGAATAATTCACTGAGCCATTTAGCTTCCCATAATGCATTCAAGCTTCTATGCCAGATATGAAGAAGAATGCCAAAGAATTAATCACCACCTGTTTTACAGATCAAACTATACAAGGCCAGTTCTTCCTTTGTGTAGATTCACTTAGTCGTGATTGATTTTAAAGCAAAATATGACAATACAATAACACTTTTTAGATTTTGTATAGAAGCATTAGAATGTTTACTTCTTAAAATTCACTTCAAGTATTAAAGCTGTATGAAAAACCAGTGGTTCATAAGATGTGCTTTAGTGATAAAGTAACACACATAGTCTGTCATGTGGAAATTTCTCATAACTAATAATATGAAAAATAAATTCAAAATGTTACAAAAAAAATATTAGTAACATTAAATTTTGACATATTACTAATTCTTTTCCAACTACTACCATCATTCTATATATTAGGAATATCCACTATGGAATATTTTACATAGGAAATAAACTTTCAAATAATTTAAATTATAAACAGAATGTTAAAAATAATAAGAATAAAATATATATATATATATATATATATATATATATATACAGTATATATAATAAATAATCTGCCCATAGCAACAACTCCTCTTTAATAAAACTCACATCTTAGTAAATAAACCCCAAAAGGTCCATACACTCTGCACGTTTTTTCCCAGTGTGTATGGATAACGATTATGGGGAAAATCAATGGGCTGAAAAATGCTCAGTGCATACACACTGAGCTTTGTTCACTCATTTCAGTTCATTCATTTCATTTTACTCAGGGTGAATGGCTTTCTATAGCTGCCTATTGAAAACGTCACGTGAACATCATGAAATGCATCTAGGATAGGTCCCTCACCTATTGAGCATTCCACCACTAACAACTCGCAGGTCACCGGTTTCCCTCTCTATATCGTGTGACGCCTTGCCTAATACTGCAGGTAGCTGCATTGCCGGATCCAGCTCACCGCTGGTCTCCCTGCACGTGGACATAAAGAATGCTCCCAGGGATGCTGCCAAGATCCTGCCACATCATCATTGTGTGGTACCTTATCCCACACCACAAGCAGCTGCACTGCCAGACCCAGCCTACCTCTGGCCTCTCTGCACGTGATCTCACTAGCGAACTGCCCCACACTGACTGCTCTCTGGGATGCCACCAAGCTTCAGATGCAAGAGATCAAGTTAGCGGTTTTCACTGCAATACTAGCCCACCCACCACCTACCCGCTCACGGACCACAAGCGGTGCTCACTGCAATACAAGCCTGCCCACCACCCGCCCGCTTGCTTATGGACTCCATGATCTGTGCTAGGCTAGACAGAAACAGACAGGTGAGACAGGCACTACAAGTACCGGCCACACACTGATAACCGAGCCAGCAGTTCTCTGGCCACAGATATCTCCTTGCCTGCCAGAGAGGCACTACCCCTCCTATACAAATTTGGGAAAATATTTCATCAAAGTTATGGAAGATCATTCATACCAGGCTGCCAGAGATAAATGAGCACAGGTGAGCCCCATACCCTACATTCACCTCCTGCTTTGCACCAGTACACAAGGATTTTACAATCTTTTTACATTTACCTCAATTAGTGCCAAGGTGAACACTATCTATCCTCCTATAGATAACCATTAATATTGCTTCAAAAAAGCATTTTCCCTAGCATGATTTTACATTCATTTTTATTAATCTTTTTCTTGCCTTTATTATTTGTTTGATTGTCTATATCATGTACCTTCAGTAAATATATTTTTATTCGATGTAACTCATTTTATTTGTGACTCTCCTATACATGTTATATTAAAAATATTTTATTCTTATAAAAATATTGTAAGTACTACATTATTTATTTATTTATTTACAGGTTCTTATATAGCGCAGCAGATTCCGTTGCGCTTTACAATAGTAGACAGTGATAAAACAAACTGGGTAACAACATACAGACTTGGAGGTAGGAGGGCCCTGCTGCAAGCTTACAATCTATAGGGATATAGGGGGAAACACAAGGACAGGCACCAGTAATACCATAGCAGTCCCACCAAGTTACAAGTCCAGAAGGGTAGCTATATAATACATAAGTGCCTCAGAGGGTTATGCATGTAGAACTTAAACATTATAGGCTTGCCTGAAGAGGTGAGTTTTCAGGGAACGCTTGAATGTTTGGAGGCTATTGGAGAGTCTTATTGTGCGTGGAAGGGCATTCCATAGGATGGGAGCAGCCCGATGAAAGTCCTGTAATAGTGAATGGGAGCTGGTGATCCGTGCAGAAGAGAGACGCAGATCTTGTGCAGAGCGGAGTGGTCGAGATGGGAGATATTTTGTGATAAGTAGAGAGATATATGCTGGTGCAGTATGGTTAATAGCTTTATAAGTTAGTAGAAGTGTTTTGTATTGAAAACGGTAAGATACAGGTAACCAATGGAGGGACTGGCAGAGCGGATCAGCAGATGATGAGCGTCTTGCAAGGAAGATCAGCCTAGCAGCAGCATTTAAAATGGATTGTAGTGGTGAGAGTCTGTTCTTGGGAAGACCAGTCAGGAGACTATTGCAATAATCAATGCGGGATATAATGAGTGCATGTATAAGAGATTTAGTAGTTTCTTGTGTGAGATACGGTCGTATTTTGGATATGTTCTTTAGATGCATGTAACATGATTTGGAGACAGATTGAATGTGGGGAAGAAAGGACAGGTCAGAGTCGAGGATGACCCCTAAGCAACGAGCTTGTGGGGTAGGGTAGATGGTCGAGTTGTCAACAGTTGTACTACATACAGATAAAGCGCACTCCATTCACCGGGTCTGACGATCGGATCGCCAACTGCCAGCCACCGGAAGGGGACGCGCATGCACAAGATGCACGTGCATCCCCTTACAACGGAGCTCTCCTCTGGTCCCCGCCTCCTCGCTGCTGGTCCCCGCCGCTACATCCCACCCCCCATAACCCTGTGCTATATACATACAATTCATACAATCTGCATTAGATTTGCTCCAGTCTCCCTGAAGCGGAGATGGGCAGGGTTCGCGTCCCCCGAACCTGTCACGCGTCCCAGTTAGATGGATCGCCATCTTGCCAGCAGGGGCATTCTGGCAAGCCCCAGCACTGGCTGAGAGGCGCTCCATCTGTTTATTTGATACACATATACACATATCCCTGACCAACATGTGCAGTCTATTTACATAAGTAGACGCTATGAAGAGCTATCACCTCTCGCTCATCTCTTGGCAATACCACCAAAATCAAGCCCATTGTCCTGATGTGGATTAGAATGATATATCATATCATACACATCATATAGGGCGGTATTCAATGTGAATACCGGCGAGGTGCAGCGAATCCTGTTTAGGATTCGCTGCACATTCGCCACTGCTCGCTGCGTTCCTGAGCCTCGCCGGCTCCGGTATTCAACGAGTCCGGGGCTTGCTGTCCCTGACTGGCGAATATGAGCTCCTGCGGCGAACGCCGCAGGGAGCCCGAGGACGGTGGCAGGCAGAGAGATGGAAGTCTCCCTGCCTGCCCCAGACCGTTTGTGGGGGGGAGGTGGGTTCCCCGGGTGCCAGGCAGTACAGGCTGCCCCCCCGGGGGTGCCAGCAGGGGACCGGGTATATTCACTACACCCGATCGTGCATATGTAACGATCGGGTGCAGTGAATATATGAATATCTAATGAGCAGCTCGGCTCCGGCGCCCCCTGCTGGCTGCTGTGTAAAAAAAATATATATATATTTTTTTATTAAATATATATTCATGTGCTTACAGCACATGAATAAAAATAGCATGCCCCTCCTCAGAATATAATTCCTGATTTTTTTACACTAAATGTAAAAAACAAAACACTTTATTTTAAAAGTTCACATTCCACTTCACCATAAAAAGATAGCGATTGCTACTCGGTGAATCATGGCGAAAAAAACCTTCAAATGTATTCGCCATCTGGTCATTGAATAGGGTGATTCACCGTTTTTGTCAAAAATTCGCCTTACAGCACAAAATCGCCATAAAAACCTGGCGAATCAGCCTCATTGAATACGGCCCATAGTGTCAACACCCTATCTGTTTTTCCAGGACAGTATTCATTGAATTGGATCCATTGGCTGTGGTAGACTTTCCATGGCTAATGTGGTGTTGTTACATACAGTATGTAATAATACCATACCCCCCAACATGGCCCATTCCATTAGGTACAACATACACTTTTTCTCGACTTCCTTTCCACTGGCAGTTGCAGAGGTAGGGCTGCAGCACAGTCCAATTTTCAAAAATGGGAGCCACACCTAATGTCACTCCAAACATCACTGTCCTGGACTCACTGGCAGTTGATACGACCCCCCTCTTTTAATATTGGACTGTGCTGGAGTCCAACCTCTGTAACTGCCACTGGCAGGGAAGTCCAGGAACAGAGCATTTTTTACCTAATGGAATGGGTCATGTTGGAGGGTATGTAATACATCACTCCATCATACAGCAGATTGTTTAGTGTGTATGGTGGATGTGTTGTATCATTACACTGCATTATTACACTGGGTCGCACTGTCGCATCTGGTGTACCAGTGGCGGCTGCTGGTTTGTATGTCATATATCTGCTGGCTACCTTACCCTAGGGATCATCTGCAGAAGCCACCTCTGATACCAATGATACCACTGTATCATTGACCTGCCAGCTGCCAAGGCACGGGAGACCGCACTCCCCATGACTCATGTGCACTAATGGGCAGCAGCTGCCACAGGTGTGTACCCAGCTTTAAACCTCCTGGCTCATGCCCAGCCTCCATGGAAATATTCCTTATTCTTGTTCATGCATGGCTGGCATAGCATTAAGTGTTCTTTTGACACAATCCAGGGTGCAAAAGGTAATGGGGGTTACAAATAAAACGAGGCTCCCCGTTATACAACTTAAATATCAAATACTTATTATAATAAACTATATGATACAGGTTGAGTATCCCTTATCCGAAATGCTCGGGACCACGAGCATTCAGAATAAGGGATTTTTCTGGTTTTTGGATTTTTTTTTTTACATACTTACCTGTCCCCGGTGGTTCCTCTGGCATCCATGGCAGGCCTTCAGCTTCATCTGCGGTGTCTCTAGCAGTCCCAGGAGTGCATTGCACGAGTTCCCAGGCGTGGTGGTGATGTCACCGACGCGCCTGGGAACTCGCGCAATGCACTCCTGGGACCGCTGGAGACAACGCAGATGAAGCTGAAGGCCTGCCATGGATGCCGGGGGACTAGGAAAGTATTAAAAAAATGGTCGGGGGGAAAGGGGGGCAGGGGAATTCGAACTATTCCAAAAAAACACGGTTTTTGGAATAATTCGGATAATGGATATCCGGATACCGGATACTCAACCTGTATATAGAACACTGTTTGCTAAGTTAATGAACATTTTTATTTAATTTTCAGCTTCTCAATGGCTTTAAATATATAGTAGGTTTAGTTCTTAAACATAGCAGGAATATTCTGAAATGCAGCCTACACCGACTTATTCCAGATTATTATATAAATTGCTGTGTGACCAAGGAAGCACCAAATGAGCAGCTGAAAAGCTTATGAAAAGTATGTCAAATAGCTAATGTCTACTGTCCATTTGAAAACATTGGAACTAAACAAAAGATTGTATATCTGATATTCTTATACTGCTTAATGTTATCTGCAATGTCTGCCATCCACCACACAATGGCAAAAGATAAAAAAGAATAGTGAAGGCACTTACTATAAATGACAATTGACTGATCTAATGTTCAATGTAATACATAATAATTAATGTAATGCTATTGTTTTGCATGTGACATTTAATGGGTATGCACATTTACTGCAGCTGCTGAATTATACTGTATGTTTAAAAAGATCCAAGCTCATTAACTTGCAGTTTATCATCTCTGCTTTATAAAACCTATATTTTAAAGAAAGAATATTAGAAAACAGGTTTCTGAGAGCACATTAGCACAGAGCGTAAAAACCTTTGCTTAGGGCAAACGCATAAGTACTGAATTGCAATAATTGTATTAGACGTACTTTTTGTTCTCTTCCAAAGAAACTTGGTTCAATAAAAGATGATTTTAATTCAAAATGCTCATAAGTTTTTCAAGTACGCTATTTTGGCACATAGTGATTAATGATTGAATTGTGATGGGCATCTAATAAAGTTATTCAGTTGGCTAAATGCTCAGTTAACTATTTCTATGATTATTTTCTAGTGAATGTGTGGTTGTTTTAGATGTATTCTTTTAAAAATTACATATTTCATTGTTGTTTTAGACCAAAATAGTATGTGCACGCAGGTATTTTTTAACTAGATCGCATGCACCCTATAATTAACTTTTGTAGTGTAGGTAACATCTGGTGTAGTGCAAATTACATGTAGTACAAATCACACAGTAAGTACTGTCCAAATCCCATAGCAAACGTTCTATAGGCACAAATTGCACCTACAGTAGCAACTGTGTGGGCACCATGAATGTCAACACTCAGTGTTCTAAAGAGCAAGGTGAACTGGCTTCCCCAGTCATGCTCGATAAGGCATAGGATTTCCTATATGGCAGGTGATTGTTAAGTTCCACTAAATATTTGTGCCAGCAATACCCCCTTTACACCAAAATCCCGGATTCGACCTGGTACTTGGAACATGGTTCCAATCCAGGTCGGATCCGCGATTTTTCACGTTTACACTGCGGTGACAACCCGCAGTGTAAACGGGGGCGGCGCTTGGAAATGACATAATCTCCAAACACCGGGTCCTGCAATCGCCCTGCTGGGACTGCCGATCGCCCTGCTGGGGGCAAGCCCAGCACCAAGGTAAGCTGCTGGGCTGCAACCAGCCTCCGTGCACCGCTAGCCCCCCATCCTTGAGGTAAATGGATGCTGCACACAGGCATCCATTCACCTCCTCCCTGCCTCCACTGTTGTCTGCACTGTACAGTCAACAGCAGAGGAGGCTGTGTGCTCCCTCCACCAAACCTCCATACTGGGTGCAGGATGCTGCATTCAGAGTTTGGAATAAAAACTATTGCTATAAAATGGAAGGCGGGTCTAATGAACCGGCATACCCGTTTACACTGCCCATCACTTGGGGAAATGGATACATGTTTTTGTTTTTTTCAGCTACCCCCCTTTTACACTGATGCTGACCTGGGTCCAAGAGGCAAAAACCCAGGTTTTTGACCCCGTGTAAAAGGGGTATAAGTTAAATATCTATAAAACAAGGATAATGTTTTGGCATCCTACCGATGTTTATGACAAGTACTGTAAATGCATACTGGTGATAGTAACTGACATGGATATAACAACCTCTGGAAATCACATGTCTTGTTTAAATTAAAGAAAAATATATTATTGCTAATATATATGGGCCTTTTCATTCACTAACGGGCCTGTTTCGCATTTGGAAATTTTATTTTCACATTTTTTGTAATGGTCCCATTCATTATTCCTGATGGAATCACCTGTTTTTCAATTAACTTTAAAAACAGAGTTTTTTTAAGTTTTACTTAAAATAATAAACACAATCTTCAGATGGAGCAGATTTCTGGACAACAGTGAGTGACCAGCTACAAGGCACCCATGAGGTTAATGCAAGCCCGGCACAGATGCTTGAACTGGAGCAATGCTGATTTACTTCAGTAATTAAGTACCCACTACCACAGCTCACAGCAGCCAAAAGGCCGGCCAGACATAGGGCAGTATTCAATGAGAAAAATTCGCTGTGATTTCTGGAGAGTTTGTGCTTTTCACGCGGTGGAGAGAGGTTTTTTCTCTCCAAAGGCGAGCCACCCTATTCAATGTGAAATATTCTCCGTCTTTCTAAGTGATTCTCGCCGTCTCTCTCCGTGTAGAAATTCTCTATCTTTTGATGGAGAGCAGGAATGTGAACTTTTAAACTAAAAGGGTGTTTTTTTTAATTTTGGTGTCAAAAAATCAGGGTTTTTTTTCTGTGAAGGGCCATGTTATTTTTATTCATGTGCCTATAGCACATCAATATATATTTTATTTTAAAAAAAATATTTTTTTACATTTTTTTTTTTTTTTACACAGTGCAGCCAGCAGGGGGCCGGAGCGCTCGAGCCGCTCATTAGATATTCATATATTCACTGCACCCGATGCACGTTCGGGTACAGTGAATACTGGGTCCCCCGCTGGCTATAGGGGGGGCAGCCTGTGCTGCCTCGGTCCAGGGGAGCCCTGCTCCCCTCCCCATATCCCCTGCAGCAGCCAAGAGAGACTTTAATCTCTCTTGGCTGCTACGTCCCCCGGCTCCCTGACAGCTCCCTGCCGCGGACGCTCGTCCGCTGCAGGGGTTAAGACTCGCCGCGAGTGGCGGCGAGTCTTTAACACGTTGAATAGGGGGAGCAGGAGGCTCCGGAACACGGAGAGTGCATGGCGAGAGAAAAAATCTCTCGCCATGCACGGAGAATATTTTACATTGAATACTGCCCATAATGTTACCACTTATTCCAGTGTTTGTCTGTAGAGTTTGTCATTTAAAACAAGGTACAAAGACGTTCATGCAATGCACATGTTTTCTAAGCGGACAATATGGAAGTTTGAACTGTGCATGCCCAGAAGATAAAGCTTACACATATACATACATGCTTGTTGCTGACATATGCATATCCTAACAAACGTGGAGATGAGACAAGTGAGAAAAGTCACAGTCCATGACTTGTGAATGGAATGTACTGTACAGTAAGCAGGACTGGACTGTCCCACAGGGGTATATGGGAAAACCCATGTGGGCCCCATTGCTTGGGTCCAGACCCCTGCTCTGGGGATCAGGTTCCAGACAATGCAATTGGGACCTTATTCAGGTCCGTTCGCAAAGGTCGTTCATTCGCATGGGGACAGATGTTGCATTTGGGGTGTTCTTATGCTAATGAGACCGTGATGTGGGTGCCGGGGCTGGCTGCTGACTTCACGGGATGTCAGCTGTCCGCCCACTTCCTTCTGAACGTGCACGCATAGGTAAGGGTGCCTCAGATCGCCCTTACATATGCGTGCACGTTCTACATCATTCGATGGTTGCCGACCATTGAATTATGTGCGTGTTCCCCTGCAGGCTGCGAATGGATGTTTATGAAAAACATCCATTCGCAACCAGTGCGAAGGAACACGTCTTGTGAATGGGAGGCCATCGTACCACCATTGGCCAGGCGGGGTTAGTATGACTTGAGCAAATTAACCAGAATAACCCCCTTGGAGTATACATTGTACATTTATACTGTACAGCAGTGATTTTCAACCTTTTTAGCTTGCGGCACATTAAATAAGATTTTCAAATTGCCAAGGCACACCATGAGATCCCCACAGGGCAAAACACATTGGTCCCCACAGGAAAAAAACCAAACCTATTCCCCCCTATATAAAAAACAATAACACTGGTCCCCACAGGTAACAAAAATAAAATACATTGGCCCTTTACATGAAAAGAAAAAAAACATACAAAACTGTTAAACTGGTGGTGGCTGTAAACTGGTTTGGGCATCTCTAGTTCTGGGGGCACATATGAGAACAGCTCAAGACACACTAGTGTGCCACAGCACAGTGGTTGAAAAACACTGCTGTACAGGAATATGGTGCATTATAATGGACTCATTTAATCAAGGGACCAGACCGTGCATGCTCAGATGGTCAGACAAGCCTCTGTTGTAGCTGCCTTAGCATTGGTTTAAATACACATTAATTCTGATGCTGATAGTTACCAGCAATAGATAGCTGGTCCTCATGGATTCACTTTTGAAGCTGGTAGTGCTTCATACATACTGTATATTATGTATAGTGTTTGGCAAAGTTTATTAGGAATCATTTGTTGCTTTCATTTGTACATGAGAACAAAACTGTTTCTGCTGTACTATAATGGTATATTTATTTTTTTGCAAAGATAAAACTTAATAGTTTTCCCATCAATAAAACAAGTAATGCTAATGGCTGTGTAATGTCTTGGTAACCCTTTCTATGTGGAAATTAAGCCTAGTATTGGTTATGCAGTGTGATCTCCCTCAAAATAGTTAATCTTTGTGTTAATTGTGCAATCTCAGTCTGTGTTTGCATTTGTACTGTATTTACTATCAGTGTTTGCTAAGCCTGGCATGGTAGCTTTCCTCAAATCAAGGCTCTACAGAAGCTATTGCAGTGGAGTTAAAAATTGGAGTTGATCAAGCATTCTGCATATTTATTATATATTTATAAGGTAACAAGAGTTAAAATAAATGTTCCTTGGTGTTTCTGTTCCACAGTTTCTGATAGTTATTGTGTATCTAAAACACAAGCTAAATTGTGTCACAAATAATATTTATTTTCTATATTTAATTAACAAGAACAATAAAAAAAAAACATATACTGTATTTAGTTATTAGTAGAAAGATTGTATAATGAACCAGCACTCGTGTCTCCACAACGGGTTGTCCAAATATATGCATATATAGAAATTGTGAACAAATGATGCACATAATGTTATAAAGGAAAGAGCCAAAACAAGATTAACCCCTTATGTTTATTGTAAGACAAATTCAAAATGATTGCAAAGTATAAGGAATATTTTTTCATTTGAGCCTTAATGTATGCTATTTAATTTAGAACATAATTACTTTTTTAATCTGCAGGAAGACCATGGGCTGGGAGCCAATTAACCTATTAGTATACTTTTTGATTGTGGGAGGAAACCATAGTACCCGGAGGAAACCCACTCAAGATTGGAGAGAATATACAAACTCCACACAGTTAGGTACATGGTGGGAATCAAACCCATGACCTCAGCACTGTGAGGCAGTAATGCTAACCATCCATGCTGCCCGGATATTATTACAAGCCCTAAGACATTTGCCAACTGTCAGAATTAATTATACAGTCTGCCGATAAAGGCGGTAAACACCCAGAGCCACATTTGGTTTGCAGTGACAGACTTTTTGTGCTACCCCGGACAATGCATTACCTGCGGTCTACTATACCGCCGGTTCCTGGGGATCTACAGGCCAATTCCCTGGCACCGGACACAATACCCTGCTGCATAGAGCCCTGCTCAAGGTAAACTGGTGTGCCGGGGGGGTACTGGCTGGCGATTTCTCCAGCAAGCTTAGTGGAGGAAGCCGGAAGAGGTCTCGACCAAGACGCGCTGCTGCTGACCGCACTGGAGGGTCCGGCGCCATCTTGCCGTGGCTATCGGGTTGCTGAACTGCGGTGCTCATACACGGCTGCCTAGGCTTTGTTGGATGTTGGTTGGTGTTATATGTTAGTTCTCCTCTGGAATTACAGTACACACTGCTCTCAAGTGACTTTTATTCTGGCAAGTGTACTCTAACTGGGCAGTTGTGAACCCCTGAGGCACTTGCTTCCTGGATATCTTGTGTTACACAAATCCTGCGTGCTATATATGCCTCCTCTGCTAGAATTTCTCGTCACTTGGATGATATCAAGAGAGGAGTCACAATCATTTGTCCTGCTCTACATAGAGGTGATTCTGGAGCTGTAGGCGATACTGCTAATTCCTCCACCCGGTTGGTTTATCCTGCTGCAGCTATGAACATAAACCTGGCCATATACTCTTCTTCTGACCTATATAAATATGAGTCCTGCTGGTGCACTAACCCTGTGCATATTGCTGGTGGAATATTTGGTATCCATCCTTTTCCTCTATCACCAATGAATACACAATGCTCCTGGTCCTTGATCTCTCTACGCCCCAGATATCCTTTGAAAAGTTCTCATGAGAATGACAATCCATACAGGATGATGGCTTTATTCCATCAGGGAAGTGAAAATTGGCCAGACTAGTGATTTGTTCTAAATTGAAGAGTAGATTTTACTCACATTTACCCATATTTATTATTATTTTTGCTGATCATTAGCATGTATCATTACATATGTCTTCTATTATTATATTATTTTTTTTTCACTGTCTGTTGTTTTCTTTTTTTAAATTGTATTTGACTACAAGTGACCTCGTTCACATACTTTATCCATAATAGGGAACTTAACTGTCTAGATATGAAGAGTCGGAGCCCAGTATGCTTCAATTCTGGGCATCTGAGGGTTTGTCCCTCTTGAATTTTTTCAAGCACGTCTGAAGCTGTTTATTTCTCAACCAATTGTTACATCGTGTTGAATAGATTTATTTCTATGCACCATTTATATGCGGGGGGCTGGCCTTGAACTAGCCAAGAATATTCTGTTTCTAAGGCCCTGATATTTATCAGTCTAATATCCTTTTATCAGGGTGGGGAGACCAGACAATCGTAAAGTAACTTGAACGGATGGCGCTGCATAGGGCGGCAAATTGAGCCATTCTAATTGGCAAGAAAATTGACCAGCCGATGCCGAGACTTTTTAAACCCCACAATCATCCCTTATCCAATCAAAAGTGTTAAATAATAGACCACATTCCAGAACCTATATGGGATCGGGATTGGCAAAAGTTGTTAACCCAGAGAGAGCCAAAATGGATATATACATTAAATACAGTAGCGCCTAATGGATTAAACAAGAAAATAGCTTTTTACGTGTTCTTAAAAGCCCGTGCAAGAATGGAGTTTTTGCACACACACCTCCATGATTTAAGGTAAGAGAGCTCACAGCACAGGTTATTTTTCCCTTGCACTTAGCACTTTATTTATTGATCACCTGCCCTATTGAAAAGGCCGATGGGATCCTACAATCTATACACAACCTTTTTTTTATTCCTGAAAAGCCTATATATATTTATTTAAAAAGGTTTATTTTCTAAACTGCATGAAAAAAATAAACTTTGCAGAAAAAACAAATATTTTAAAAATAATAGAAAAAATAGTTCACTCACAAAGGGGTCCGGTGGAAGTGGTGCGCTAAATGCATCCTAGCGCTATACATCCAGGATATGAAGGGTGGATTTTTAAAACCACCTGCCGCTTCTGTTTAACAGGTAAATGTTATAGGTTGCTCCTGCCGCAATTTGTACTCCACGACTCTCTGCTATCTCCCGCAGCTGTGATGCCAGCCTCAGCCTTGACAAAGATCCCGTTGCGGATTGAAACGTGTTGGCCAGGTGAACGTGGTCACTTTTTTCCTACCTTCCAACCACCCCCCAGAACAGGAGCCGCAAACGGAGCCGCACAACGGAGCCGGCATTGTATGTCAGTACTGGACAGACTTTCTCTCTACCTACAAGCTGGGATCACAGCTGCGGGAGATAGCAGAGAGTCGTGGAGTACAAATTGCGGCAGGAGCAACCTATAACATTTACCTGTTAAACAGAAGCGGCAGGTGGTTTTAAAAATCCACCCTTCATATCCTGGATGTATAGCGCTAGGATGCATTTAGCGCACCACTTCCACCGGACCCCTTTGTGAGTGAACTATTTTCTGCAAAGTTTATTTTTTTCATGCAGTTTAGAAAATAAACCTTTTTAAATAAATATATTGGAATTTGTATACATCTGACCATAAGCGCCTGTGTTAAAACTTCTCCAACCCCCCCTCTTTCATCCATGATATTTGCTGGCCGATTGAACCAGCTGGAGATTTCTCAGGCTGCTAGGTGAGAGGCGCATTTGAAAAATCACACACCACCCCGTTTGGCACAGACTGTTTAAAATATTTGCATATATTAGAAAATATAGTATGTCAGCATTCATTTTGCATTTGTGTCCAGCGCTGCTCAACTTGAGAGATGCTAAAATAAATAGCATTTAACAGCTATTCTATTTTCTCAAGAACTACTAAAAATGTCAATACATTTCATATTTTATATGAGGTTTCTCCTTTTTACAAAGATGAATGTGTTTAAGATTGAAGTTTTTAGTGGTTTCTGAGAAGTTTATGGGCTGGAGGTCTGCCACAATTTGAAATATACTTTAAGCTTCACCATTATGCAAATAACAATTTGGCACAGAGATCTGAGATTTTTCCCTGGAGATAATCATATATTTCAACCGTCTACAGCCAAATTATATTTGACATTTCATTTTACCATGGCTTTCTATGTATTGAAAGCGCCAGATACTTCTATGGTGCTTCTGCTGATTAAATGAGCATCTTCCCTCTCACTTTTGTTAATTTGATCACTTACATTATACATTTGTTTTCAGTTAGAGATCAAACATTGTAAACTGGTTCTTTGTTATACCAGACTTAATTTATGTAAACATGACATAATAAAATATTTTGACAAGGCAACAAATGGTTACTGTAATGTAAAAATTATGTAATCTTCCAAGTTTAATTTGTTCCCATAAAATGACATTGGCAAGTGTTCATGTGTTCAACCTTTCTTATACTGAGGTTTAACATTAAAAAAATTACATAAGAAACATAATTATGTGTGGCAGAGCCAGCATTCCCCCACATGAAAGTAATGTGGAGGATCCAGACTAGGGGCCTTATTTTGGTTAATTCTTTCTGACAAAATCCTTCTTAGATGGACAAAACCATGTGCACTGCAGGTGGGGCAGATGTAACATGTGCAGAGAGAATTAGATTTGGGTGGGGTTTTACTTCAAAGTGAGATCTATATTGCAGTGTAAAAATAAAGCAGTCAGTATTTTCCCTGCACAGAAACAAAATTACTCACCCAAATCTAATTCTCTCTGCACATGTTACATCTGCCCCCCCCTGCAGTGCACATGGTTTTGTCCATCTAAGAAGGATTTTGTCAGAAAGAATGAACCAAAATAAGGCCCTAGGTTTTGGAAGCAGTAGCAGAATCCCAGGTGTAATCAGCAGCACCTGGGATTTCCTGATATAAAGGTTTTCAGGGCAGAGTCAGCTTGCTCTCGATGGTGGAATATCGACTCGAGTGATAGGCCGGGGGTGTTATAGCATAAGGATCATTGGAACCTTTCAAGAGTCTGCTATGCTGAGATTGCCTGTATGCTACCGCCTGTAATACCGACTGCATATTAATTTACCCTGTTATACTGTAACCTGCTGATGAGAATAAACAACAAAGTCATCATCTGAGACCCTGTGTTTGTGATCCTTGTCACATATGTTAAAAAGCAAGAGATTATGGTAAATCTCCTTAAATCATTAAAAAAAAAGTCATATAGGAAATCCCCCCAGAATACATTGTTATAAATATGTGTTCAGGGTGATGACAATAAGCAGCCCAGATTTAGAAACAGTGGAGTGGGTTAATTGCATTATATTAGTTACAGCTTTGCTCACTGTTTATATACATTGGTTCTCATGGAGCAGAGCTTGAACAGACCGGTCTGTCATCCAGCGTAGCAGTTGGTGAGTGTACAGAAAACAGATGCCAGGTAGTTGTTCACGATCACTGAAAAATATTGGAAGCAGGTAATTGCAGGACTCTAATAAGATGAGATTGCTCCAACACAGTAAACAATATGGCACTGTATTATCCTTGGTGGCCACTTGGAAAAAAGAAAGAATGTGGACTCCATATTGCTTCTCCAAAAATGCTTCAAAGTAACATTTTTCATTTTAAACAAAAGTTGCTATTCTATTTGCAAATAATGGTAATATAAGGACAAGAAATCCCTATCAGCTATTAATCCCATAAATGGAGGCTTTAATATAGAAAAGTACTCTTACAGGAATGTCCCCCAGCACCACTGTGAGCCAGATAATAAAACATATTATTATATTTAGACATACATTTCAGGATTTGAGGAGTCTCACTTACATTCATTTGCAAATATATAAGCCATTTGCATGTCCAGAGGCTTTTGAATAGTGTACAATATACTTTAATACTCTGCAATAGAAGGACAAGCACTCCATGTCAGCTACTGATCCTATGAATGAATCACACACAACAAAACTGGAACATTTGTGTGCTAAACAGAGTCATAACCCTCTTTACCAGGTCCAGTGGTGTCAGGGCATCATCATCCCTGCCACTCCTGGCTTTGATTGGCATCCTTGAGTTTCTAACTGGTGCATCTCCATGTGGGCCGTGCATAAACTGTGTGGTACTTGCAGCATCAATGCATCAGTGCTGCCATATTGAATTTGATCAGTTGGCTGCATAAGCCTACCAGATTTCTGTAATCACACGTTGAATTATATGCCTGACCAATAGGCACTGGAAGTGCCCCATTTAAACCAACTCTGTTGACAGAATCATTGTCAGAACAATTACATTAATCCTGTTAATCAGAATTAGAATAAACTTTATTGGCCATGTATACTTGCATATATTAGGAATTTGACTTGGATTGCTGTGCAACAGCCAGTTAGGTACTGTTAAACAGTGACAGATATACAAATACATACAGGTATACGCTAGAAGTACCCTGGGGGATATAGATGCAGGGGCACATACCTGCTGAGCTGCACAGCACCTTGGCAGCCATCAGTGGTGCCACCATTCATTGCAGCAGTCAGGTAGGTAACAATATAAGCAAGGACAGTACAGTTATCGCACAGAGAACACATACCCGCAGAACTGCACAGCGCCTAGACAGCCATCAGCAGTACCACTGGTCATTGCAGCAGCCAGGTAGGTAACACTTAAGCAGAAACAGTAAAGTTAAAGCAGAGACAGTACAGTTATCACACAGGAAACACGGGGCTACATATGGCTGAGTGCACAGTTCCTAGGCAGCCATTTCCGGTGCCATATTGAAGGGCTCAACAGGACATCTTCCTTTAGGGAGAGTCAGCAAGGGTTGTGGCAGGGGTGGAGAGTCAGTCAGTGAGGCTGAGGGGGAGAGTCAGTAGGGGGGGTGCGGTTCACCCAAAGCTGGTGCGGCCTGCTGGGGGGGTTTCCTACCAGCCTCTGGGTGTCCTTCGAGGGCCCTATGGCTGATACACTTCCTGTCCTCCTCATGTCCCGGCCCGGGGAGGGGGATGGGTCACAGAGTGTGCTGGATCCTGCCTGTGCCCGACTGTGCCGGAGGTGATCCCCAGGCCGATGGTGCAGCTGGGGGCTGCAGTGCTCTCCTTCCTCTGGCCAGCCCTGTCTCCAAGTGGCTTGGTGTCACCGAATCCCGGCACCCAGCTCGGTGCTCATCTCTGCAGCCTCCCTCCTTCCTTTGGCCGGGTGTTGCCAAGTCCCCCCGGAGCTTGCCTCAGCATTCTCCTCCTTCAGCTCCCCTCCCCCCATGCCTCATGCTGCTCCAGAGGTCGGGGATGGTGGAGCTCCATCGATGAGGGATCAGAGCTCCACGTGCATGTGACCATCCCCGGCCTCCACCGGAAGCGGTTTTCTTTAATCTTATGGATGCACTGGCATGATGTCCTGCCATTTATTCTGCCAATAGCCATAAGCACTCCTAAAGTGCATCTTCACCAAGTATCCTGTACTTGCCATGTATTCTGAATACAGATATCAGCCCTCATAGAGTGCATTTCCATCTAATATATATTACTTGCACCCACTGTATATATCATGCCTAGCGATAATATCCAATTAACTGCATACAAATGTGTCCTCATTATTGACTAGAGTTCCTAAGAATTAGGTTTCAAAGTACATTTCATTTACAACGTGGCTGGAGATGGAAAAATATTTCTGCAATAATTTGTATATATTGTTGCTGGACTAGTTCTGGAGCTCCAAAGATGGCTGAAACTTGGGAATTTCAATGTGTTTGCCAATGATGAGCTTTCATGTCTTGGCCAAGACCTCATGTTCACAATGAATGCTTTGGGCTTCACACAAGTTTTTCTGTTTACTACACAAAAAAGTGGTCACACATTGATCTTGTCTTTCAGATTGGATTCAAAGTCTATGTCCAAAAAAATAAACTCAGTCACATGGTCAGACCACCACTCATTTAGATTCTCAGTTGTAACCCAATGAAATAGCACCTCATCCATTAAATTGACCAGGTGTCTAAGAAGTGGTTTGAATTCCCAGGCTTTTGAAGCAAACTTGGAACTCTCTCTGGTAATCAGGTCTGTAAAGATACTTCTTCCCTAGCCCATTACTATAACAGGAATGTGATACCTGCAATGGATATTATCACCCCTGTGCATATACGACTCAAAAAACCCCACTATTAATCCTCTTGGTTTGGCAACAGCATTACTGAACTAAAAAAAGGCAATGGAAGAAGACAAACTGCTAGAGGATAAGTTAACTAATGATATATATATATATATATAGGAGAATATTAATCAACAATTACAAGCAAGAAGACAGAGTGACGTCTAAAAGAGATCATAGAAGCAAACAATAGGCCAGCTCAGGTTGTCTGCACAGTGAAGATGCTTTGCAAGCTAGCATACCTTCAGCCTGATGAGCCCTCTCCTAGTCAATGAAATGAAAAGTTATTTGAAAATCTCCTAAATCCAGGCAGGAATCCCAACAGTGCTACCAAAGAACTGACAATATCCTAAGCATGCCAATGTAAGCCATCTGTCTTCATGGGACAGCTTTGACCAAATGGATGGAAAAAACATAACTTTATTTTTCCAGAAGGTTGCATCCAACTTCCTGTGATCTGGACCCTACCTCACCCATTCTTCGAATAGGGTATATGGACATTATTGGACCTGTATTTGCAAATATACTATATTGCTCTTTGCACAGGGTCATTTTCCCTGAACCACTAAAGGAAGCAGTTGTGAGACCACTTCTCAACAAACTTAATTTGGCCCCCAGCTATATAATCAACTACAGACTAGTTTCAAACCTTCCTTTGCTAGGAAATACTATTGAGAAAGTGGTTTCAAATAAATTATAAAACCCACGTCAACCCGTGATATTTATGATCTACAGTATTCCATTCACGATTCAAGAGAAGACATAGCACCAAAACAGACGTGGTATGTGTGCTGAATGATCTTCCCATAGAGGTGACTGTCCTAAATCCTTCTTGATCTATCTGCAACATTTGACAACATGGGCCATGGGATTCTATTTGTGTGTCTGAAGAATTTGTGAACTTGATATCACAGTGCTTAGCTGGCTCAGATATTTTCCTATTGGCAGGTCAAAAAGAGTTTATTCTGGAGTATACACAGGGTTCTATACTATCACCCTTGCTTTTCGCAGTATACATGCTACCACTGGGTGAAATAATCAGATGGCATGACCTGGTTAAACACTGCTATGTAGACAATTCACAACTCTACCTGTCTCTTGCTTCAGACATTGTGCACCCAATAACAACTCAAAATGGCTTTCTATCTGAGCTCTCGGAGTGGATTAGTGTAAAATTGGGTCGTAATGATAAGTAACAGGACAAGAAAGCAGCATAGCCAAACACTGAACATGTACAGAATCTTGGCATTGTTCTGGATAGTGGCTTGACACTTAAACATCAAGTATCAGAAATATTTCCAATGAATCAGGTGCAACTTCAAAAATAAAAATTAAAACATTAATGTAAATTATACATATAAAATGCATATATTTTATGAAATTAACCCTCTAGATATCCTGCAGCTTTCAGGTAACTGGAATTCAAATGCTAAAAACAATAAATTGAGAGAACGCACTTAGGTGAAAAAATCCTATTTTATTAATAATAATAATAATAATAATATTAATAAATTAACATCATACATCAAATAATATACTTTTCATAAAACAATACACTTTAACATTAAATCAATATTACTAATAACCAGGGCCGTCTTAACAACAGTGTTGCACTGGGGCCCTTACCCATTCTCCCCTCCTAGGGGAGCAGCAGCTTTGATGTCCCACGGGTGGCAGTGGGTGCTCTATCTTCCACTCAACATGTAGGACCTGGAGCAGTAACTTCTGCTAAATACTCCTTTACTGCAAAGGTGGGGGGAGGGAGAACACTAACGTGTGGAAGGGGGCACTGAGCTGAATGAAGGGTCCCCTGTAAATGACTTCCAGGGAGGTAGGGGGTGTTTTATATGCAGGGGAGGGTTGGATAATGGGGTGGGCTTAATATTCATCATTTTCCGGTGGAAGGACAGCTTGTTTGATTGCAGATATCGCCATTATCTGGAAATAGATTTCTTAGCCTTCAATAGTATAAAAACCTAGAGTCCCAACTTTCAGGAGGTGCTGGGAACTTGGGGATCAGAGATCAGGACTGAGACAGAGCAATCCATTGACAAAAATATAAAACTGTACACCAGACGTTTGGAGCTGGAGCAGGGACCGGCTGCTGGAAGGCTGATATCTCTGGTTCTGGGCATGAGACAAGCCGCTTTCATTTACAGTGTTGGACGTACCTGTCTCTCTGCATTGCGCTTTTGCCGGGAGACTGCGATGACGTCACCCAGTGATTTGCTTTCGCCGGGGCGAATTTGATATGAGTTGGTTATGTCTGTCCTGGCGGGGGACTGTGCTGCTTTGATTCTCCAAGGAGTTCCGTAGTCAACAGGCACATACTGAATTTAGCTGGGGAGGCAGGATCGTCTGGACGGGATACTGGGCATGTAAATGCAATGCCCCCCCCCCCCCCCCCCCCACAAGCAATCTCCTGCACCCTTTCTTTTTTTTTTAAATAGAGCCAGGGAGGTTCAGTGCACATGTGCTTATTGTTTGGCAGGTAGAAGGAAGTGGAGCTGTTGGTGCTTGTTGCTGCCTGGGAGGAGGCTGAAGTTGGAGGTGCTGCCACTGGCCACTGACCCTTGTTCGAGGAAGGGGTGTGTTTTGCAGAGCACCTGCTGCTCATTTGTTAGGTGGGGATGGCAATGCAGGAGGCAGAGCCACTTGTTTGCTGTGGGGAAGCAGGAGGCAGAGCCACACATTTGTCAGGGAGAAATGACTGAGACAGAGCTGTGGATTTACTGAAGGCAGAGCAGCAGTCACTCATTTGCCCAGGAGAATGCAGGAAGGAATGCCGCTGGCAGGAGTGATGTGGAAGGTGGAGCTGCTAGCCACTGTCATTTGCAAAGTTAGCACCATTTTGTTTCCACCTGCTACTGTATGTCTTACCTTCCACAGACTGTGACAGATTTTAACCTGAGAGAGAGTCACTGGCACCAAGGACATCACACCCCCTAGAGTGCATGGTATGTAGTACTAAATATAAAGTTTTTAATTTTGGTGCCAGAAGAGTTGGCCCAAATCTCTTGTAAGAGAGACGAGCTGCCCCAATGGCTTCTCAGGCTGCACCCATGTAGGTTTATCCACTTGTTAAAGAGGAAAACAGAGGACACAGGAGTAGCTGACTGATGGATTTTGCTCAGACATTTTGCTTCTAGCAGTAAGCCCCCACCCCCTTTCAGTCCATCCATCTATGCCAACCCCTCATTAATTTGTCCATCTGTGCCCCAATCTGCTGCCAAGCCTGTCTATGCCAGCCTACCCCCCCCCCCCCCAATTTGTCTGTCTTTCTATGATGTCTCCAAATGGTGCACTGTCTGCCCAGCTGTCCGTGTTTGTCCTTTGTCCACAATTGTCCTCCCTGTCCATCTTCTGTCCAGTTATGCTCTATACCCCTCGTTCTGTGCTGTGAGCAGGTAGTGTCTCTCCTGCTCACACTTTTCTCTCTTTCTTCTCCCTTTCTCTTCCTAAAACTGTATCCAACTAAGGAACAGGAGGAGTGTTATTTAAGTAATATCAACACCCTCTTTTTGTTAAGAATAAGGAAGAAAAATCCAAACAAAGAGACTTTTTTTGCTTCAGGCATTCCAATTATCTAAGGACCCAGTAACCAACATATTGTGAATACAAGAAATTTGACAGAGTTTGAGTGCTAGGGGCAGGGCTGGTGCCACCACTAGGCAGATCTAGGCATTTTCCTAGGGCGCCGGTGACTGGAGGGCGGCAGTTCGCCCCTCACACCCCATGCAAAGGGGTACCTGCTGCGCCGTCTGGGGAACGGACAGGGGGGTCCATGCCGGCTTCTGACAGGATCCTTGCCGCGCGGGTACCTGTGGCGCTGTGTATAAAGTCCCTGCAGTGAATAAGAAATGACTAGCGCTTTGCGGCGGCATGGGAAGCGCTGCCTTGTTTGAAAACAATGGCCGCACGCTGATTGGCTGAGATTCAGACAATCAGTGTGCGGCCAGTGTTTTCAAAAACAGAAGCGCTTCCCGCGTTGCCCCATAGCGCTAGTTATTTCTTATTCACTGCAGGGACCCCCCGCCGCCGCCAGCTTTACACACAGCGCCACAGGTACCCGCACGGCAAGGACACCACTGCAGGCTCCTGTCAGGCGCCAGCATGGACCCCCCTGCCCGCTCCCCAGACGGCGCAACAGGTACCCCCTGCTGGCACCGGGGCGCCCCCACCCCGACTCGCCTGGGGCGCTCCGCTGCCTTGCACCAGCCCTGGCTAGGGGTGTGTGTCGTGCTGCGTACAAATTGCTGCCCTCTGGTAGAGGGATGCCGCCCTCAAGTGGAAATATTAAACAAAGAAAAAAAGAACCAGTCTGCGCCTTCTGTACACTAAAACTATTTAATAAACAAATACCACAAAAACATAAAACAATAAATTTGCATGCATGCATGCAAGGATCACAATTAAATTTGAATTTTAAAATGTAAAAGCCCATTTCAATGCATTTGCATAATGGTAAGGTTGTAGCTAATAGTTACCAGGTCCTGAATGGACAAATGGATCGCTGAGATTGGACAGATGTTTCAGTCACATAACACACAATGGTAGTGTGGGCGATAATTTGTAAATCCTTCCAAGCAAAATGGTGACATCGCAAAAAAAAATGCGATGTCGCCATTTTGTTTACTATTTAACGCCAAAAAACACAAATCTCATCCCATAGAATGTCACCCAGCATATTAAAAAGACAAATAAAATTATAACATCCAGAAAAGGGGAAATATATTCAAATATTATATACACTATGGCCCCAATTCTGGTTAATTTGCAAAGCAGTGGTATTTCGCTGCATAACAAGCCAACTAACGACGCCCACCTTCTGCTCAATGCCGAATGTCACCACAGACATGCAAATGTTTTGCATAAACATCCATTTGCAGGCTTGCATGTGGGCCTGAAATCATTCAATGGTCGCCAACCATTGAATGATTTCAGAAGTGATCATTAATCTAAATCAATCTCTGGTGCCTTAGATTAGATGCACCCTGCTCCGAGAACAGGGTGGGAAGCTGACATCTGGTGATATCAGCTGCCCAGCCCCAGAAGGCTGGAAGCTGCCCACATTCGCATGGAGATATCCAGCATTTTCCTGGGAGCACATAGCATTTTTGTAGGTATGCCCTACCTACCTCCTGCACCCCCCCCCCCCCCCGCTGTGAGCACCACAGAGACTATGCAAGTCTCCAAGGGTGTCTGCAGTGAAGACCTGCAATTATGTGCATGCTCACACAGTAAACATCGGTCGCAACATAGCGACCAGATCAAGACATCGAAATAAAAGGAAATATATTCCAAGGGAAAAAAAATAGCTATTAAAATATATAAATAAAACTTAACTACATATTATATTGAATATTTGTGGTGTTTTTTGGTATCTTTTATGCCTTGGTGAGTGCCCACTCCAATGACTTTTATTTTATGATGTTTTACATTTTATGGAGCACCCCCCATTTACTACTCGTGAAGTGATTGAGTGTGGACACCCTGGATACTTTATATATGTACTAGTCTTAAGGCCCATCTGACAAATGGGCAAAAGTTTATGTTTATGCAATTCTTGTTCCACCTATCCTACCCAACCACAGCAGAGTAGAAGCTACTGCAGCAGGCACAGTAAGTCTCCAACTATTCACCTTCCCTTCTCAACCATGGCAGGGCAGAATCTGTTGCAGCAGCCAGAGCAGGTCTCTAACTATCCACCTTCCCTTCCCAACCACAGAAGGACAGAAGATGCTGCAGCAGCCAGAGCAAATCTCCAACTATCCACCTTCCCTTCCCAACCACAGCATGGCAGAAGCTGCTGCAGCAGCCAGAGCAAGTCTCTAACTATCCACGTTCCCTTTCCAACCACAGCATGGCAGAAACTGCTGCAGCAGCCAAAGCAAGTCTCCAACTATCCACCTACCCTTGCCAACCACAGCAGGGTGGGAGCTGCTGCAGCTGGTACAAAATATCCGGAAAACCCTCAATGAATAAGCAAACAATCAAGAGAAAAAATAACTGACTGGGGGATCGATCTCACATGGATTTAACAATGATATCTACAGTGTTTGATTATTTTTTTTACAAGGATAACAAACATGGGGACTCAGATGAAGACTTTGTTGTTAACTTTGAACAGAGCAGGTCACAGCATCTCAGATTAATCAATATTCAATCATTATTACAGGCAGTAGCATACAGGCAATCTCAGCATCACTGACAAAGGCTCCAGTGGTCCCTACAATAGCCCACACACTTCCAGCCTATCCATTGAGCAGCTATTCCTCCATCTAGAGCAAGGTGACTCTGCCCAAGAATCCTTTATATCAGGAAATCCCAGGTGCTGCTGATTACACACGTGGTATTCTGCTACTACTTCCAAATCCTGGTCTGAATCCTCCACATTACTTTCATGTGGGTAGATGCTGTCTCTGCCACAATATATGTATATTAATAAGCCCACTCGAAGCAAAAGCTTTGAAAGCTAGTCTGCTACCTTCTGTTTTGTGCCATGTGTGAGAAGGAGATGTAGTTTCACTCTTTTCCAGCGGATGGCAGTGTTTCAGAGACTCACGAACACTAGATGTGTGTGTGCGTGTGTGTGTGTGTGTGTGTGTGTGTGTGTATATATATATATATATATATATATATACTATTTATATTTAAAATATATATTTTGAATATAACTTTATATGTTTTGGGAACATTTTATGGTCACCTAATGGTTAGAAAAATGTATTGTATGTACTTTCAGAAACTCATTAGGAATTTCTATCCAGCAGTGCAAACAACATATTGAGAGAAACAAACAGTAATTATATTTGTTTTTTTTCTGTTCTGATATTACTCTGGAACATGTTTCTCAAATGAATAATTACCTGCAAAATAATTAAATGTTGCTGATATGGCCTAGTCATCTCACTTGTACACAGTAATAGTAATCCTGTTTTCCCTGAAATCTATCTCCGTCATGTTGGATAAGCTTACTGTCTATCACTAAGCTGGCATCGATCCTCACTTAATTATAAAAGAACATAGCTTCATATTAAAAGACAAATAAGGTTTAATTTTAATCATAAGTCCATGTTCTATTATAGATTAAAAGAACCAATTATTAAAAAAAAAAAGTAAGGCTTTAATGGAAGATTTTCGTTTGTAAAAATGCTCTGTTCTTTGCTTTAGCGGTAAAGGTGAATCTAAAGCTCCTGGCAGATTAGAGAAATAATGAATTTAATATACAGTGTACATATCAGGGAACTTCTGTTTTATCATAGAAAGACTGTTTCATTTTTAGTTTGTTTCAGTTTCATAATGACCCATTCAGAGTCATGCATTCCAAATTGTGAATAACACAAGTTCTAAGAATACTTACAGTATATACAGTACATGTCAATGTCATATGAATTATATTGTTTATTTAACCTATCAATTTTCCGTCTTGGAAAGTGTAAGGTAATTATTATCTGCAAAGAATCCTAGCAGTCACAAAGACTCACACATTCTCTCTCTCTCTCTCTCTCTCTCTCTCTCGCGCTCTCTCAATTACCCACAGTAGACTACAACAGGTGAAAAAAGGAGGAAGCCTCATTTGTTAACTGTTGCACTCCCTTTCTCTACCATTAGCCTTATTACAGCCTATTACGGTAGCATGTAAATGGGTATTCACACGGATTAACAGGAGTAAACACTCAAAAAAAGATCTTGCATTTGTGCATTAAAAGTGTTGTGGTAACTGCTAGTTATTAGGGATTTTTTTCACCGGCTTCACCACCAACTCAGTTAAGTTGCTCACAATATATTAAACATGATTATGAATAAGAAGCTTTGCACATATAACCCCAGTGGTCTTTGTAATATGAACTATATGGAGTGGTGAATTTCACATTAGGCACCCGAGACATGTGCCTAGGGGCGACATTTGATTGCGGGCAATATGAAGCAAGTTATTTAAACTGTACTGTATCATATGCCATCTTGAATGGAGTGTACACAGGTAGGAAATGCACATAATGGCCATGTAAGCTGTCCTTCATTGTAACTATCTATACATTTTTTTCTTAAGTTATAGTGGCTTATTTGTTATTCTATTCAATTGTCTCCCATCAAGGCAAGGGGGTGACCAAAACATTTTGTGCCTAGGGGGTCCTTATACCAAAAATCTGCCCCTGACTTCAAGCATTAAATAACAAGTTACACTATTATGATTTATGTCTGCAATATACCAAAGAAAATGTTATTAAGCTGTTTATTATTACAACAAACATATGTACTACACCCACAAAGTAAAAATGTGCATTATAAAAATTAATATCTTACTGTGATCATGTTTTGTATAATGCTTATTTAGTCATTTTAATATTACTCTTACTTTCCCCCCATTTTGCTTTTGCACAGCATGAATAAAAATATCCAGAAGACCCAGAAGAAAGTACGGTTCTTGTGTAGTTTCACGGCGCCAGCATGACGCCGTGCTACTTCCGGCTTGGGTACGCTCGCCAAACTACCTAAAATAAAGTAACTTAACTCCATGCCAATGTGGATAGTTCATACCCCCACTATCCATGTTGGCATGGAGTTGATTTTAGATAGCGTAGCGAGCCACCAAGCCCACAGTGTGGGCGAGCGAAGCGAGCCCCGCAAGGGGACTCAGACGCACGGTGCCATGCTGGTGCCGTGAAACTACACAAGTACCGAAAGTATCTGTGGGCTAGAATAGGAGGGAAATGGGGGCTGGAGTTGGGTTGGTTGATGGTGAATAGTTAGAAGGGGGTTCATTGGAGCTGGAGAGACACTTAAGAGCTGTAGAGACAGAATTTTGAGCTGCAGGCACACTGGGGGCCAAAAGCTACAGAATGGAGCTTGCTGGAGCTAGAGAGTTGCTGGGAGTTGGAAAAACAGAAGGGGTCTGGATTTGGGGAGACATGGGAGGCTGCATAGGCAGAAGAGGGTTTGCAGTATTTGGTGAGATACTGGAGGTCTGGAAGGAGTTGGAGAGACATCTATATGCATGTGCAAGCCAGAGCCACTGGGAGAGGGAGGCACTTCAATCTCTTTTGCCTCTTGGTAGCTGGTATGGACTTACTGTAGTTCCACTTTTGGTTTACCGTTCCACATGAAACCAATTTAAGTTTAATAATCATTTATATATACTGTTTTGTTATATTTGACTCTTCGTGTTCTTTTATCAAGTAATATTCTCGTACATTTCCTATAACATGTTGCAGTACTTTTATGCCTTAAATACCTTTATCACATGCATTGATTTTAATTGAGACTATGGCCCTTATTCAGATCTGATCACAGTACAAATTTGTTCTCAAAATGGGCAAAACCATGTGCACTGCAGGTGGGGCAGATGTAACACGTATAAAAAGAGTTAGATTTGTGTGAGTTATTTTGTTTATGTGCAGGGTAAATACTGGCTGCATTATTTCAACACACCCCATCCAAATTTAACTCTCTCTGCACCTGTTACATCTGCCCCAACTGCAGTGCACATGGTTTTGCCCATTTTGAGAAAAAATTTGTACTGTGATCAGATCTGAATAAGGGCCTATATTTGATATGGAAATAGCTAACGATGTTTCAATATCAAGTGATTATTAATATAATTATTATTATTATTATTTCTTCTCAATAAGGCAAACATCTCATTAGAGTAAGGTATAAACAACATAGTTATGCTTTGTTTTCCAAATATTGAACATCAAAGACCTTTAAATGGTCCTCTAATTCAGAGAATATTTGTAGGCAAGGGGCAACTTGTCTCCAAATAACACTGCTCATGCAGGTCATTCTTGAATTCTAAATTATGTAAGAGTTGTCTGTTTAATCAGAAATACATTTAATATTTGAGAAGCAACCAGAGAGCTTTTAATGTTCAAGCTAAACTTGAGTTGTCCACATCCTTAGAAAAAAAGAAGATAAATGCCAATTGCAAGTCACATTTTGAAGAGGAAAAAAGAAAACATTTTCTGCAAAGAAGTTTTAAAGAGTAGATAAATCTTCCTGTGGTTAGTAAGAATGTGTTATAAATTGCTTTTATATCACACTTGTCTACATTCCTGGAATGGACAGGAGGCTCCAAAAACCATGTTGCACTGTCAGCCCCCCAAGAAAAGGGGCGTCTCCCTCATCTTACCAGCTCATTCCTCCATTGGTTTGCTACCAAGAAATGGGCAGGTGATGATGAAATATGTGCTAAGTTGCACCATTATAGCACTGTCCCGCGCTTTACAGTGCCAGGAATGTGGGCATTGTAAAGTGGGGGTGGGGCTGTGATGATGCAGTCATGTCTCTATGCCCCATGACCATCTCTTCCATGTCCCCTCCAAGTCGACCTGGCTAATCCCTCATGGAGGGAGCAGCCAAAGAGTAGGCAAATATATGCTACTGCATACTGTACAGTATGTGTATTTACATTTTTTATGTACTGTACATCTTTTTAATCCTATTATTCTCATATTAACATTGACATTTGACACTACAGCATTTTGTGATGTGTGTCATTTTAAGCCCGGTACACACGGGGGGGGGGGGGGGGGGGGGAGATATATTGCTAGCAATATATGGCTGAGCAATATATTGCTCAGTTTCTCCTTTTCATCAGCGACCAGAGATTAGAACAGGGCTGAAAACGGGAGCGCGCACCAGGCGATTTATCGCCGGGGCACACTCCAATCACTGGCAATATGGTCTGAACTAGGTTTCATGTTATTGCATTAGAGTCTAATTTCAAAGCAAGGCAAAATGCCACCTTCCCGGATTTGGATCTTGAATATTTTGTACTCTGAAATAGTCTTTCTCTCTGGGATTTTGACACAATATCATACAGGATGTCAGAGGGTTAGGGTATAGGTTCTGTGGGATGCAGCACCATGGACATGCAGTCAGAGGAGGAGTGCCTCACCTGACATAAATGATAAAATTCTTTAATTTAATTTAATTTATTTTAAATCAATCGGTCCCCGGGGCAATCACGCCAGGTACCGATTGTTTGCGACTGTGCAAAGGGTTTTATGCACCCACAGCGCTCACACACAGAAGTCCGGGCGGGGCCGGGGGGGGTGCCGGGCCAGCGAATTCGCCCATGGGAATGCCCAGCATTTCATGGGCATTCAAATAAGAACGCTGGGCATTCCCATGGTAATTCCCCAATGATGCAGGTGTGGGCAACTTATGTCAGCGGATGCCAGCTGCCAACCTTGTCCTCACACAGGGCACCCACAATGTCTGGAAGTAAGGTAGTGAGGTGGGGTGGAGGAGGCCTTCTCTGCGGAGAAGGATGCAGGTTTTGGAACTCCAGCCAGAGGCAAGAAACTCTGCATGGCTATGTTTAACCAAGCGGAGATTTGCGCCCTGGTGCATTTGATCATAAGCTACTGCCAGCACATTACTAATGGCAAACAAATGGTTATATGGAGCTTTTCACCCTCTCAGCCTTCTCCATGTTGACATTTTTACAGTGTTTACCTTAGCTATGTGGACTATCTGTACTTGACACAATGTATGTCAACCCTATTTTGTTGGATGGAATCACAGATATCCCAACAAATGACACCAAAGCAGCCTCAACGCTACAACCTGCTGTGGCTCTATATATACCAAAGGGCTATATATATATATATATATATATATATATATGTGTGTGTGTGTGTGTGTGTGTGTGTGTGTGTGTGTGGTGGGGCGGGCTGCATACTAACCGTGGCCTGCCGCTTCTGTTGAATGAGGGGGTGTGGGTGCAACGGCTCTGCGTCAGTATCTGTGCTTTGTAGTGAAGTGAAAGGGGTGGGGGTGCAGGGGATAGAGCTGCCCAGGCCCTACCCTCTGTCAGAGCGGCAGGGCCCAAGATAGTTGTCCCCATAGCAACTACCTAATGGCTGCCATATTTAGAAACATGATACAATGCTGTAATGCTCATTGTAGTAAAGAGCACAGCAGGAGCAGTGATCTTCACGCAGAAGAAAACTTGCTAAGGAGTAACTGAAAAGCCCATATGTAGAGATAATAATAGGCCACACAGCAGTCGGTAGTAAAAGGGAATATGGATAGTGTCACGTGCTAAGGTCCAATGCGTGGTCAAGCAAAAGGAACCACAATAGGATACATTCATTAAATTCACCTGAGAGTCTGGTAGATTGCAAAATAAAAGGCTCCATATGCACTGTCACAACTCATAAGTTGAGACAGAAAAAATGACTTACTAGGGCCAAAATCTGCACAATATCAAAACCATACCACACAACTCTCCCAATTTTTACAGGACAGTCCTGTTTTTTTGGGACTGTCCCACCCCTTGTCTTGTCCCTTGTCACAGCTGTGCACAGCTTCTATTCACAGGATTCAGCGAGACTGGGTGCATGACCAGCAGCTCACAGGGCACTGAGCGACCCCTTTTCGGGAGGGCGCATCTCCGCCACATGCAGGAGTCCTGCTTAATTTGTTTATAATGTTGTCAAAACCATGTTGCATGGTGGATCCAATAACCAACTGTCCAACAGTACCCCATACACTAAACCAACTTTTTCAAAAGACCAGCCACTTACACCATGGCTTATCCCTATACCCAAGGATGGTGGCTACTAAAATTATAATAGAGAAAATATTTTTTGGTACTTATGTAGTATCTGGGCTGCCGATTTCAAAATCGGGTCGGATCGGGAGATCGCATCGCATCGCATGCGACCATGCGATTCGATGCGATGCGATGACCCGATTTTTCCATAGGAATCAATGTTAAAATGGACTGAGTCCATTTTAACATGGAATTCAATGGGAAAAATGGGTCCTTTTCATACCCCTACTATCCAAGTGGGCATGGAGTTGGATATAAACCTGTGGCGAGCGTAGCGAGCCACCGAGCCCGAAGCGTGGCGAGCGAAGCGTGCCCCGCGAGGGGACGAATACCGAATGTGATCATGAGCACATTCTTAATGACAAACAAATGTGGACCATCTGTGCTTGACCCAATGTATGTCAACCTCATTTTGCTGCACAACCTGCTCTGATGTCCACTTTCATGGCCCCAGCATCTTATTTGGCCCATCTGACAGTACATCACACAGCCCAGTGATAGCACATCAGTAGACACACACAGTAATTACCCATGAGAAGTGTGTGTGTGTGTGGTAATGGGCTTTTTGGCGGCACACATTTGTGCAGGGCAATCGCTGTGCTGTTGTAATAGAGACTACTTTTACATGTGTAAATCTGCAAGCATTTGAAATTCACAAAAAAATTACAGTAAGGTGTATTTTTTAATTCCATTTGTACTGGTTTACGCCACATATACGCATGTATTTTCATGTAGGAATTATTAATACATTTCAAAATTACATGGAGTAAATGTAGGGCCGGCGCCACCACTAGGCAGCTCTAGGCATTTGCCTAGGGCGCCGGCACCTGGAGGGCGGCAGTTCGCCCCTCACCCCCAGCATGGAGGGTTAGCGAACTGTGTAAAAAACCTGCGGCGCCGGCGTCCCTGCAGTGCTGGAGCGGGCAGGGGTGTCCGTGCCGCGGGGGTACCTGCGGCGCTGTCATTGTGTATAAAGCTGGCGGCGGCCGGCGGGGTCCCTGCAGTGAATAGAAAATAACTAGCGCTTCCCGCGTAGCGCTAGTTATTTTCTATTTACTCCAGGGACCCCGCCGGCCGCCGCCAGCTTTATACACAATGACAGCGCCGCAAGTACCCCAGCGGCACGGACACCCCTGCCCGCTCCAGCACTGCAGGGATGCCGGCACCGCAAGTTCTTAACACAGGTACCACTGCCCCCCCCGGCAACGGGGCGCCCCCACCCCGTCGCCTGGGGCGCTCCGGTGCCTTGCACCAGCCCTGAGTAAATGGTAAAGACAAGTCATATTCTTTCGATGGTGTTTATAATCGTATACCAACAGGAATACAAATACAACTGGTATTATCGACTGTTAAAAGGCAAAATACTAACGAACTTACCCATTAGTAAATTTAAAAAAATATGAATACAAGGTCTTTTAAAATATGCAGGAGGCTGCAAATGTCCACTACCAGCTTTGCCACAACATCCTATCTGCGATGCGGGTGTATCACAGCAAGGATATAGAGTATAAGGACACATCTATAGGATCTGCGAAAAGTGATATGGGTCATAGGAATGACAGAACTTATGCCTATAGTCAGTATGTCGACCACTATAGGTGGATAGTCACTAGGTCGACACATGAAATAGGTTGACATGCATTAGGCTGACATGGTCATTAGGTCAACACAAGCATTAGATTGACATAAAAAAAAGTTGACAGGAATAGGGTGAAATTAGATTTTCATGTCTATGTCGTCTTAAGTCGACATCGTATATGTGTACTGCATCCCCATGCATGGCTTGCTTTGCTTGCCATGCTTCTGGCAAAGTGCCTCGTTATGCTCGGCACACTATTGTATTCTCCCTACTACATAGGGAGTAATTCATGTCAACGTTTTTCAAGTCGAAATTATGCTCCCAATAACTGCCAACCTAATGCTTGTAGACCTAGTGACCACACAAAACATATATGTGTTTCTGTGGCAAAGATCAGGATTTTCTAGCACCTGAGGCAGGTGAAACAAAATCCCCAATAAGTGCTGGTATCAAGGCTAGTAAGATAGCCCTGGGTGAGTCTATTAGATGCGATAATGAAAGTCCATTTTAAATCTGTCCCACATTTAGTTCAAAATGGTTGTATAAAGGTGCAAGGTTACTTTATTTTGTTTTTAATGTAAACAAATGCATAACAATAGCATTCTGAAAGGAATTTTCTTAATAGCACTACCTAATTAACTCACTCAATTAGTTTTGTACAGTACAACCTAGGGTTTATTTTCTCTATCCATGCCCAGACATTTAGTAATCTAAAAAAGTATTGTAACCAGTGAAATGTGCAATGTGGTATTTCCATTCTGATGCATGCTAGCAGGAAGCATTTATGTGTTAGCCAAGGCACCTTATTTGGACAAAAGGAATAAAACGCAAGTTGTAATGAAGTTAACATTCAATTTAATTAGGCAAATACTAATTAAATAATTATTCATTCCCCACATGCTCAGAATCCTCTTTAGTTTTGTAAAACATTTATCCTTGTCTGCCAAAGCAGTCTGCAATGCAATATTTGTCCTGTTTGTTTTTCCTACTGTAGATTACAGATTTTCCCATTTTGTAGTTCATTCACTTTTTTGAGGATAGGGACAATTATTTGCTGACTGAGAGCTCAACTAAATCCCCAAATAATTATCTCTGTAATTTCTCTTTCTATTATAGCAAATTGCCTTGTGACTATAAATGTCCCGAAGAGAGACACGTCTGATTAGATGTATTTTATTTAGGAGTAGTTTCATGAGTAAGCAAACAGGTTAAATCACCACCATGTACTTTGCAGAACATTCGCAGAATAACCTTTTAAATATGAAAAAGTTTTGATAAACATAATATGATTGATATACAATAGTTGAGCATAGAAATATAATATTCAAACAGTGAGGAACAGCATATAACAGAGCATAAATATGCACAATGAAAAACAACTAACAAAACATCCTCTGAGTTTGTAAAGTGTTTGTTGACAACATTAAAAAGGTACATTCATGTGTAAGCAAATACAATCTCTAGCTCAGGGAAAAAGCTATTCACTTAAAACAAACCCCCTAAGTGTGGAGTTTTAAACTTTACAATAGTACTATTTAATAATTAAAATAACGAAACTGGTATTTTAAAGTATAATAATAATTAAGCAATCTCACATTGGGCAAATTTACTTAAAATTATCCATTATCTCTGAAGCCGTGTACACACGGCTGCGATAGGGGCTGAAATCGCTGGTAATATGGTCGCTGGCGACCACATTGCCAGTGATGGGAGTATGTGCCGGCGACAGATCGCCGGGTGCACACTCCCGTTTTCAGCCTTGTTCTAATCGCTGGTCGCAGGAACATGCTCCTGCGACCAGCTGATTACCTCTGCAGCACCGCCGGCAGAGGTCCCCTTTCATCAGTGACCATCTCTGGTCGCTGATGAAAAGGAGACACTGAGCAATATATCTCCCCCGTGTGTACGCACCTTGAGATCCAATCTATTTTGAATATGTTATAATCCAAATGAGTTGGGAAGTTTGTATTTAAAGGTTGTTATAATATTTGAAAATTTGAACTGTACATTGCGTTAAGGCCCATACATATACTTACAGTTTCTTATATATATAGTGCATCAGATTCCATTGCACTTTACAATTGTAGACAGTAATGGAACAAACTGGGTAACAACAGACAGACATGAAGGTCAGAGGGCCCTGCTGAAAGCTTACAATCTATAGAAGACATTGGTCACAATATTGCTCAGAAATGGCTTTGTGGACAATATTGCCTAGTGTGTATGCTCCCTGTCATTAAGGATATGCACTCCCGTGGGTTGATAACGACCCCTTCCCTTGTCCAAGCATGTCCGGATTAGGGAGGTTGTTGTTAATGATGGCCATGCTGCAGCGGCTACACGTGCCACTCCGCTGCCATTGCTCACCTTAAAGCAGGCATCGAGAAGTGTGTATGCACTTGCCGATGCCTGCCCCCATTGCCCCCCTCCGAGTGCATGCTGCTGCCAATATCCACTGCAGGGGACATTGGTATGTGTATGGGCCTTTACAATGATATATAACATAATATAATAATATTACTACTAGAATTAATAGTACATATCATGTAAAAGATAGCTATAAAGGTTTGCCATTTTAAGTCCCATTGAAGTCTCTCAAAGGCAAAGTAATAATTGACAGTAATAATTTATATGGTTTAGAGACAAAATGTTATGGATTATTTGTCAGGGATACGGTCATTGGGTCACCAGCACGTTGGTCGACAGTCATTAGGTCGACATGTATTTAGGTCAACGTGAGTCTCGGTAGACATGCAGGAAGGTCGACTTGAGTCTAGGTCGACATGGGTTAGGTTGACCGGGTCGTTAGGTCGACATGTGGGTAGGTCGACCTTAATACAGTTAGGGCCATGGTGGGAATGGAACATTTTTGCATTTGTTAACTTTATTAGCTTTGTTAAAATACAACCAGATGTCAACACATTTTTTTAATTTTGCCAGTTAATCAGGAATAGTGCTGTAGCTGTCTTACTTAGTTATGATTGTTAGACAAGTAATACAATTATGTATGCAGTATTCATAACATACAAATGCAATATGAACAATTAAAAAGTGGAGAAAAAGAAAGACTTTCCAAAATTTATTTTTAAAATTAAACATTGTTCCATTTGTTTCAAAAGCAAAATGTATTTTGTTGCTATTCAAAAACCTTAAAGTGCATGTCACTAGAACATACATTTTTGCCATGATTCTTTAAATGTTGCAAAGTATTTCACATATTCATGATCCCTGCCAAAAAAGATATATGATTTAAAAAGAATGGAAAGAATTATGAGTGCTTGGATAGATTTGAAGTGATTGCGAGTTTCTTAGGAGCATGATGAGCAAAGTGAATCATTTAACTGCTGAGAATGGTATATTATTGGTCAATGAACAAATGAAATGGAATTGGAAGCTTGATTACAGGTTTCATATTTCTCCTACTGCTCTAACCTTGAAGGAACTAGCTCCAGGGTAAAAAAAACTATGTCACACTGCAAGTTTTCCTTTTGATCATTGACCTTCAAAAACAAGTAAATAATAAAAAGAACAAATATATTTTCCAAATCCTGTAGTTTAATTGAGAGCCTAAGGAATAAAGTTAAAATAAAGTTGTTGGTTTTTTTCAGTTCAACTTTTCTAATGCATATATTAGTTATTTTACAAGATTACCAGTATCAATTTTTGTAACCTGCCAAGGGTCATAAAAAAACAAAAACTGGAAATATAAGTAGTTCTGATTAAGTAACCGAAAGCACTCAATGTACCACATACAAATGTAAATATCGGTTCCTACAATAACATTTATTATTTGTTTATTGAAATTTGATAACATTAAAAAGTACAAAAAGAGAAAAGAAACGCTTTGGTTTATAAAGCGCCAATACTGTATATTTTCAAGCACTGTAATTGAGGGGATTTTGAAACAAATAATGTAGATAGATACAATACAAATATATGAAAAATGAAGGGAGAAGTGGCCTGATGAGCATTCAATCGAAACTCAAAATTAAATTTTCAGCAATGTATTATACCTGCCATGACCATTTTCCTCTACAAAGTTCAAGAGGAAATTGGTGATTTTTGCTGGTTGCAAAGTAGTGCAGACCCAACTACCTTTCAGAAGTGATGTGCGGATCCATTTATGCATAAGTTAGCTTAACAACAAAAGTATTATGTAGTGGGAAAAGTGTTTGGCAAGAATGAAGCATTTAGATCCACCAATATGATACGAGCCATTGGTGAATGGACACTTTATACAGTTACCAATAATAAGATGGTAAGTGGTAAAAATTAAGCAATATATGAAATATGGAAGTCTTTAGAGAATCCTAGAACAGTCAGTAACCCCCATGATTCTCCTTCTCCAGTTGTTTAAATTGACATCTGGAGAGTTAAGAGCTATTCCTGTGCCCAGATCATGATTGAATTTTATGTCAAAACTGGTTCAACGTTTTCCATGTCTGAATGTTCTGTCAACCTTTTTTTTCTTGTCTGGCGGTTTTCTATCATCTCGATTTCTTAATTTACTGTTATGCTTGCTGTTCGATGTTTGTTTGCCATGTTTATAGATGTTTTTTAAATAATTGCATTGAAGACACACAGGTGTTCCTGCTTTTGAAGAGCACTTTTAAAATAAATATAATTTTTCTGAGTGATAAATATTAACTACAAAAAATATTCCATGATTTTCAATCTGTGTGATGACAGAAATCAGGTCTCACCCTATAACTTTAAAGGGAAGCATTTACCTCTTACAGTTGTACTCTACTTACATAAAAATCAGCCATGAAGAATACTGTACTTAGCCAAGCAGTTTTTCAGGGAATAAAAGAACACACATTTTATGAAAGGTTTATTTCTAAAGTGGTTTGAATTTCTGTGGATTTTACACTGTTGCACAGCTCAGATATTCATCCTACACATTTTATTGTGCCCTGCGAGGGGAGAGTTGGTGTGTAATTGATAGTGTTCTAAATTCTGACAGATCCCAAGCTATCATTAAGTAAAGGCCTGACCCCTCCCTTAGGTTTAAGTGCATGCACTAGTTTTGCAGGGCCAGCATTGTTTATAGTACAGTAAAAAATGAAATACATAGGGAAAGGGGTCTGGTATGTCCACGTTAACCCCAACTCTTTAACCAACCCCAGAACAAGACATGCTTAGATGGCGTGTAGTATAACTGTCATGATGGTTCCCTGTCATCGATGATGTATGCCTAGTTAGTGCTGGCTTTTTTGGGAGACACAAGAAGTAGCATGCTCTTCCACTGAAAAATGTGCAGCTTTAAGTTATTCCTGTTCCCCTGGCTGGATCAATGTTATCCTTATTATAAACAGCAGCATCTAAAACTACTTTTTAAACCAAAAGAAACAAATAAACACAGTATCTAAATCAATAATGTTTCATAAACCCTTGTTTTCCAATTATCCAGTTGTTTTAATTGACATCTGGAATGTTGAGGTGACATTCCTGTGCCCAGATCATGATTGAATTGTATGTCAATGCATATCATTTATGCTATATACATACTAAAGATAGCCACCATTAAATCATCAACCAGCCTCTTTTACCTACAGCCAATCACAAGTGGCCAGTAAAAGAAAACACAGATGGAATGTCAGCATTAATAATTTCACTTTGCACTAGTGTACAGTTCAGGGCCAGATTAATGGGCAAAAAGACTGACTCTCCCAGCCATGGCCAGTGACCGCAAATCCCCTTTTCACTGTACTATGCTCTCCAGTCCTCCTCTGTGTCCTAGACTCTGCGCTCTGCTGCTCTGTAAAGGACTAACTGATGATCTGGCAGCTGGTGAAAATAGTGCAATGCAGAGAGGACATACTGCCACTGGCTGTGGCAGGGGGATGGACAGAGAGCAGCGTAAATGGGACTGGCACACTGACAATAAATGGTATGTGGCACATGAAAAGGGGGGCATGGCTGACACAGGTGGCTGTAAGGAAGGGGGACAATGCCAGCACTTGGGGAATGGAGACAGGGGTGACACTGAGAGAAAGGGGGGAAAGGGCTGACACTGGTTGAATGGGGGCAGTGATGACACTGAGGGGAATGGGGACATGGCTGACAATAAGGGGAACGGGAACATGGCTGACAATGAGGGGAACGGGGACAAAGCTGACACTGCATGGTTTTTGTTTGGCAGTGATTTCTCTTGATCTAGCCCTGGTACAGTTAAATCTTTTTAAGGCGATTATTAACTTTTGTTTTCTTTTATTTTTTTAAAATATTTATTCAGGAAAAAGGGGGTGATTCAGAGATGGACATTGTTAGCATTGCCAGTATGTCTTTTTAATAGGCACAGATGTAAAAAAGAAAAAACATAATGGAGGCATCTGTAGAAGAAAGATTTGAGTCCTGTATGCAACATCAGTTCATTGACCATTGGTATTGGTGGTTGCAGGGACTGGGGATCTGAGTAAGTTTGCCCAGAAAGACCTTCAGATCTTCTTTGCCAGGAAAGGCATTCTATAGATCCTGGCCTCAGAATGCATATAAAATGGGGAATCAAATGGCTGCAGCATGTAAGGCATTATGCTATGCCTTGGGGACACTGTACATTTCTCTTTCCCTTATAGTAATAACAGGATAATTTACAACTCTGAATCAGACCCGAAGTTAATATCGTTTGGAGTTTTTAATTCAATTAGACTTTCTTTTAAAATTGTATTATTTTTAATTTGAGATAGTGACACTAGCAAAATTAATTAATTTAAAGGTAATTTTGACATTTCAAGATATCTTCCTCTTATACTATAGGTATTTTGAAGAGATCCAACTAATCAGCACATAATCAGAGCCTATAAGACATATGCTTTAATATGTCTTATGGGCTCTGATTATATGCTGATTTGTGGTTGGGGTCCTAATACAAGTATCAGGCCTATGCTGGTCAGCCTCCTGTCCCTTTTTTTCTAGGAAAAAAACATCACAGGCTTTTTATCTTTGGGGATTTTTGAGAATTTTTGCAGATATATTATACAGTATAGAAACTGTTTATTTATTAATTTATTTTCACTTCCTTTATTCCAAGTTGACATCTAAGCAAAAAATATAACTGGCAAAGATACATTTAGTAAATCATAATATTTGCTCAATTGTTTCTTGAGGTCATCTACAGTGATGTGCAAATTATTTGGGACAATCAATATTTTTGTGTTTACTGATTTTAAATGTAGGGACTAGATAGAAAGCACACATAAATTCAATTTTGTAGTATTGCTGGGTAAGTAAATCTAGTGCTTCAAGGCTGCTTAAAATTCAACCTGCGTCAAAAAAGAAATGAAAATAAAAATGGAAACATATAATAACGCCACAAATTGACAAACTATTGATTAGAAAATATGGTAGTTGCTTAGTTAGAAAAGGAAATAAATTGCAAAACAAAAATTGTTAAAAGCACTACTGGGGACATCTGTAACAGCACTACTGAGGATATGATATAGAATTGGCACAAAATATGTGCAAGGACATGATTGTTCGGCATTCAAAGTCAGTGCCTGAAATAGTACATAAACTTTGTTCCATGTTTTGAAACCATGGGGGGCGCTGTGCATGTGGGGGCATTGGGGGCTGTGGTGCTATAGTTAACCCCCCCCCCCCCAATCCCCCACAGACTTACCTATCTCGCTAGTCCCGGTGGCTCCGTTCTTCTGCTGAGGACCACCACAAAATGGCCGCCCCCATATAGCACACAGTTCTCTGAAACTGTCTGCTGTATGGGGGCGGCCATTTTCTGGTGGTCCTCAGCAGAAGAACGGAGCCGCCGGGACCAGCGCGATAGGTAAGGCTGTGGGGGATTGAGGGGGCGTTTGCATGGGCAGCGGGGGGTAGGACTGCTTGGGGGGGTGGCGCCCCCTCCTAACGGCGGGGGGGGGGCGCCCAAAATGTAGCTACGCCACTGTGCACAAATAAAATATATTTGTGTGTATTTCATGTGTTTGATGTGTTTATACAACATAAATGCAAGATACCTCAAGATACATCATTGATATATAAAAATATTATGAAATACAGAAAAATTCTTCTGGTCCCGAGCCTTTTGGACAAGGGATGCTCAACCTGTATTATGTTCTTTTTTCAAATAGGCAGTAGGGACCTGCTGCCATCCAAACCACACAGGCTACTTACTCACAACACACAAAGGCAGGTGCAAATTTCTATTTCCTCTTCACATAAATAAACATGTGTTGCAATTTTAAAAGAAAAAAAAAAGAATTACACGTGGCTTATTCTGTCCTGGGGGCATAGAATAAAACATTTACAGGCTTCAAGAATTTTTACCCAAATACTATGACATAAAACAAAAGGCTTCTGTAACTTTTATTATCTCCCTGCCCTCATCGATGATAGGATCAAGTTCCTGATGACTGTCTTTCTTATTAAGTAACATAGCATACATGTCAGTTCAACCCACATAACATCACATTGTTTTATTTGTGTAATATCTACAGTATGTGGCATATGGTATGTTCACCTTTAGTACTTGAACTATAAAACTAATAATAAGAAACTAAATGGGGATGCATGATGGGTTAGTTACCAAATTTGTCCTAAAACAAGTTCCAGATACTCCCAAATCACACTTAACAAGCACACAAATATTTTTCTATGATTTGTGAAGTTCCTACATATTATAATATAAATAAATTTTTGTCAAAATAGATTACATATGGTTTGGGTGTATATTCCCAGTTTAAAGTCTTTAAGATGGATTTGAATATCCTCTCTTCTGTTAGTGCCAAAAGAGCATTCTCCAGTAATCCGGCAGTGGAAATCCTTCCTGTATTTCCACATCCTGGTTCACTTGGTGTGGACAAGTAACTGTTTTCCAGTTTACAAGATTACAAAGGCATTGCACTTTTATGGAAACTTTGCATAGCCCTGTTCTCATCCTTTCTGAGTGATTAACATGCTAATAATAAACTCCCATCAATGACCTTACATTTACTAAAAACAGCCCATATACTTTATACAGATATCAACTGAGGAATAGTTTTACTAGATATAGGAGTAATATGTAAGATATTTTCCGCTCTACAACACCATGTTACACCAATCATCATTGTGTTACATATGGAGCTAGAGGGAGGCATTTCCATGTTCTGGCACAGTTTTCCACACTGTGGGCCTTATTCTGATCAGTGCGGATATTCCCGCATGCGGACGGACCGCCGATGTTGATCGTCTGCGCATGTGCAGAGGTCACTCTGCGCATGTGCAGGCGATTTCGCCGCACGGATTCTTTATACGCCGCACAGGGGGCGTAGAGGGGCGTGAGGGGCTACTTAGCCTCATTACCCTATGCATACGCCCCGCGTTTCATGGGCGTTCCCATGCAAACGCGGGGCGTATGCATGGTAATGAGGCCGTGACGCGTGTGTAGGGGGCGGCCATCTGACATCGCCGGATGTCAGCTGCCCGCCCCCATACATGATTTCACACGGACAAGTGTCCGTGTGGTCTTGTGTTGCGGGACCTGGTGGAGCGTGCGGCCCTGCATTCGATGTTCGGCGACCATCGAATGCAGGGGCTGCTCCCAAGACGGAGGAGGCGTATCCCCGTCCAATTTCATATCCGCGTACGGACGGCAGGTGGCGATCCGTATGGAAGGCGGGGATTCGCCTGCACGGTTGCGGCCGCATATTCTGATCGGGCCGCACCGATCAGAATAAGGCCCTGTAACACAGGAGGAGGGAATGTGAGAAAATCTGTAGGGTAATAATCCCCTGCAGTGCAATGTTATATTCTTCAGAGCTGGTAATAAATATTACCTTCATCCTACACCTCATACTATTGGGCTATGTCTTAAATATATGAATGCATTTCACAAAACCTCATCTTGAAAAAATGCTGCCATATGCATCTCAGTTGCATCTCAAATGCATAATTAAGGTGTACAGCAACTTGGCAAAGCTCAGCTAGGGTGTGTCAGTGGAACTGTGCACTGCAAATAGATTTTGAGCATGCATCTTATGTTTGTTTTGAGTAAAAAGATTGCACCAAAGATAGGGCTGGTGTGCACTGATATTGATGATAGCTATGAAGTCAAGCATGTGGATTCAGGATACATGGTTCTTGAGATGGATACAATTCTGCATTCTGCTAAATACTGTATACACATTAAAGGGATGTCTGTGTTTCATGCAAATTGGCAGTAGTTACAGGTAGCCACTGTAGTAGAGTGTGCTAATGTTGCTTATTGTAAGGATACTGGTACATTTTTTGGGGGGGTGGGCAGGGCAGATACAGAAAGAGAGATGCAGAGGAAAATGGGAGGTGGGGTATACAGTGCATAATCTTACACCACATTTTATACTATAAAAAGCATTTCTTTTACAGTGTCCTCCAGCATTCACTTTACATCTACATCTCTAAATCGCCACTACAGTATCTGTCTGTCTGGGTGGCTATCTATCCATCCTGTTCATTAGGTCACATGTGTAAGAGTTCCTTTCTAGCCCTCCCTGATGTCCAAGTGTGATGATATCATCATGGTGTGCCAACAATTGGAGCATTGCATGTTTCCTGTTGGTGTTTAGGTAAGTGTTTTGTCTACCTCACCCCGATGATGATGCAACTAAAGCAGTGTTTTTAAACCACTGTGCCGTGGCACACTAGTGTGCCTTGAGCTGTTCTCAAGTGTGCCTCCAGATCTAGAGATGCCCAAACTAGTTTACAGCCACCACCAGTTCAAGTGTTATTTACTGGTCTCTTCTTTTCATTTAAAGGACCAATATATTTTATTTGTGTTACCTGTGGGGACCAGTGATTGTCTTTTTATATGGGGGGCAAAAGGTTTGTTTTTTTCCTGTGGGGGCCAATGTGTTTTGCCCTGTGTGGATCTCATGGTGTGCCTTGGCAATTTTAAAATCTTATTTAGTGTGCCGCAAGGTAAAAAGGTTGAAAATCACTGAACTAAAGCATTGAAACATTAGCAACTTTATTCATCTGCTGTTTTTTGTATGAGTTCCACTGTCTCTCTACTCGCATAATGGAGTCAAGTCGCTGTGCTATTGTTCACAGAGGGAACCGTGGTATAACTGCATTTTTTTTTATATACAGTATCACCAGTATGGAGTGCCACTACCCAGATATCTATCTATCTATCTATCTATCTATCTATCTATCTATCTATCTATCACTACACACACAGGGGAGCCCTGGGTGGGATCAAGTGGTTAGGTAGGTGTGGAAAAGGTGCCAGATTTGAACAAGGACCAGGGTGAATCTGTGCCATTCACCTGCATTTCTGATTCCTAAGTGCCACTGTCACAGATATGATGTATGGCTAGGCGATGATGCCTGTCAGGGGTACCAGGAAAGCTGGTGCATTAGAAATGATGGTAAGGATAATAATTTCTAGAGGTGGTATCTGGAACACTGCAGGGTAAGTGAGCACACTAGAGCACAAAGAAGGGTGTGGAGAACTGAGTGGCGCAAGAAAAACACCAAGGGAAAAACTAATGATGGATGGTAAGGAGCACATTATAATAAGCACTAATCTGAGGTGAAAAGGGTACTGTATATGAATTATTCATGTATGGGGAGCACAATACAGTAATTACTGACGGTTAATGAGTAGCATATTAAATTTGTTTTACGAAGTTGAAAAGTCGGCTTGGGGGTGCAAACATCTATCTTACCACTTGGCAACTGGAAGGAGAGCATGACACTGTCTGGGCCCCCTAATTTAATATAACCTTGATTCATATAATTATTCAAATAAGCTTTTATTTATATATTAAACCTAATTAATTCAAACAGTTTAAAAAATGACACCAACGTTTGCATACTAAACAGAAGAAAGAATACACATGTTGAAATACAATATGAACACAAAGAATAATAAATGCATAAATAAATGAACAAAAATAAACCTACATTTAGAGATCTCATGCAGTTCAAATATTTATAACCCCAAGGACTGCGGAATTGTGAATTCAGTATAGTTTTGTTTAAAACGGGAACAGTTTAAACATCAGATTTTGTTCCCAGGGCAACTGTAAAATTTTATTGACTGTCATTACATACACTCTGAGATACTTTTAGCTTCCTGACATATTGTTATTGTTGCCTATTCACTTGTTGCAATCATTGATCTCAATTCACATAACAAGGCAGCAAGGAAGAGTCAGACAATCACAATGGTTTTGAGAAAACAGCTGGCAAAGTGTTGTTTGGAGCTACTCTTGCGTTTTTGTTCCTGTCAGTTTTTCATCTTCGCAGATGCATAAATCTATGATATAAATGAGAACGTCTGTTTGTTTGTCTGATTGAGATAAACTCCACTAAACTAAATACGATGTGGCTTTAAGCATTGTGTAGGTAATTTGCATGGATAGTTTTGTCAATGGGGTGTGGGCGGGGACTATATATAAATATATAATGGTGTATTATGACAGAAAGCCCACCAGCATGCTTGGGCACATTAGATCACATGACCATGTATTCATACCCTCCAACATGACCCATTGCATTGTTCTGCTCCTGGACTTCCCTCTTAATGTATGATTGCCATCACCTGTGTGGAACTAGGTAATTGACGAGAAGGGTGTTTCAACTCAAGTGAGGGAACTCAAACATTAAGAGAGAAGTCCAGGAACAGAGCATTGTGTACCAAGTGCAACGGATCATGTTGGAGGGTATGTGTATTCTTTCTCAATTATGGCACTCCTCCAGGCATAACCACATGACTGAACTACTATTAACTGTCACCAAAACTTCATCAGAGCACCACAGCTGTATCGATTCACAACTATAAACACTAGCATTATTCAAAGAAGAGGAACACATCATTGCCTCACAGTACTTACAGCAGCACATCACTGGCTTACTTACAGCAACACATATCTGCCTTACTTTCAGCAGCATCACCACCTCATTGGCAGCAGCACACCCCTGCACTACTGTCAGCAGCTCAACTTTGTTTTACTAACAGCAACACACCCCTATCTCACTGACTGCAGCACACCCCTACCTCACTAACAGCAGAACTTCACTGACTGCAGCACATCATGCTCTTACTGAAAGCAGCACATCACTGCCCTACTAACAGCAGAACATCACTGCCCTACTAACAGCGGAACACAACTCCCTCTCTAATGGCAGCACATCCCTACCTTACTGATAGACATACTGTATACACAGTGTCACAGAAAATATGACTATATACAGCATCTCACAGGACCTGACATCACAATTAAGGCAGTAATGGAATCCCTTGGTGCTTTTTGCCTTGGTTGGTCCTTCTTTTGCTTGAAAGCTTGATACAAGTTCTTGTCAAATTTGGTTTTGATCATTTGTAGATTTTGTAGCTAAATCTTGTTTTTTCTGTTAATAACAGTTTAAGTTTCTCAACAAGTTTCACAATTTGTTCATCATCATTTTTTTGTATTTGATCAATTCTTTTCTATCGAGAAAATTTACTTTTTGCTCTTTTTTTCTGAAGATCCTGTTCTTTATATATTTTCTGAACAAATTCATCATTATTTCATTTTTATATGTCTGCGATTACTTCTTATCCTATGAAATTGCCTAATTAGAATGCTTGATGTCCAATTGTGGAGATGGTTGATATAGGCAGTGTGTTGTTGCCACTTACTTCCTTAACATGGTAATTGGTTTGGAACTCATGGTTTCTAAATATTACCAAATCAAATAAGGTAATGGACTCTTAATTTTTTTAATTACTTAGCTTGACATTAAAGTGAGTTTAGTATGGTGAGTGCTAAGTCCTCTTTATTTTTCGTTATGTAAGCCATGTGTATGTGCACACACACATATATATATATATATATATATATATATATATATATATATATATATATATAAGAGTTTCAGGATGATTTCAGTATTAAATACAGTACACGGACACCGTGGTCTCACCATTGTGTATTGTATTTAATACTGAAATCATCCTGTGAGATCTGAAACCCTTCTACATATATATCTATGTGGAGTTTCACTGAAATCATGAGATCATTTGTGGGCATTGTAGTCAGCTCTTCTCTACGAGCAATACCATCACTATGATTCAGTATTTGTTCTGTATTTCCGCATGATCCATAACAGCGTCATGTTGTCATGGTTACCACTCAAACTTCCAGGATTGTGGCAAGGCGGCCATCATTCAATGTTGCACAGTGGCGTCTGACGTCATTGACCAGTACCGGAACATGTGCACGAGTGGAACACGGCGCACGCTGACCAGAGGGAGACGGCAGTGGCATGTATGGCGCCAATCTTTATCTATTTTTTGGGTCTATTCTAACATGTCATTTGACCATTTCTCCTTTTGAAAAAGTATGTGGGAGCACCGAAATGGCAGACGTCAAGGAATGACTGGCTACAATGCCTGAATTGTTACTATAGCTGTATTATGCTAATGAGGACATGAATTTTTGTAATTTGTGATTCGGATACCCAATCTTTCGGAAATGGATTTATGAAATACATCCTTGTTGATTATCCAACTTGAGTCCTGTGCTGGTTTTATCTGAGAGGAGGAGAAATCCCTTTTTGGATGTACAATTGATATGATATTTTGACTGGGCACGGACATTTAAATCTTTAAGCATTGTGCAGCATAACTGGATCTCTCTCTCTCTCTCTCTCTCTCTCTCTCTCTCTCTATATATATATATATATATATATATATATATATATATATATATATATACACAGTATATACTGGTGAACTGGACTTGTCTGGAACTCCTGAGCTGACACCCCGGCAGTTGTTGTCATTTGGAGGAGGGTGTGATCCCAATACCTGGAGATATATAAGGAAGGCCTGGGAAGGCCCATAGTGGCTGGAACAAATTCCATTACTGCAAATCTAGCCGAATTTGTGGACCATGCATTACAACCAGAAGTAATCAAAATACAGGCATACCTAACGGACACGATAAATGTGATCAACGTTTTGGAGACCATAACTTGGAAAGAAGGGGACTTTCTAGTAACGGCAGACGTTGGATCACTGTATTCCATTATTGACCATCAGAAAGGAATGGAGTCTGCGAACCATTTTTTGGAAAAAGGAGGAGTCCTAGAAACAAAAAGAAAGTTTCTGATAGAAACAATTGGATTCATATTAACCCATAACTTCTTTTGGTTTAAAGACAGATTTTATAAACAAGTCCAAGGTACAGCCATGGGTACCAAATTCGCACCAGCCTATGAGAATTTATTCATGGGCTGGTGGGAAGAAAACACCATCTGGCAGAATAACAAATACGTGGAGAACATCTTAATATGGAAGAGATATATAGATGATATCCTGTTCATCTGGAGAGGCAATGAGAATGACCTGAAAGATTTCTGTGAGGGTTTAAACACAAATCAATGGAACATCAAGTTAACCTTCGACATCAGCCAAACAGAGATACATTTTCTGGACCTCAACATAAACATAAAAGAGAACAGGATACACACCAGAAATTATTCAAAACCAACCGACAATAATACATATATCCCGGTGAACAGTAACCACCATAAATTATGGTTGGAAAATATTCCATCAGGTCAGTTACAACGAATCCGAAGGAACTGTTCAGAATTAGAAGTTTTTGAGACACAAGCCCAAGTAATGAAGACACGCTTTGTGGAAAAGGGGTACAAAGAAGATAATATTACAAAAACCATCACCACTCTGATGAAAAAGGATAGGGCTCCTATGTTAAAATATAAAGAAAAAACAGAAGATACAAAACCGACCTTGTCCTTTATTTCAAAATACAACAATCAACATAAAGAAGTAGAGAAGATCGTAAGAAAACACAGCATATCCTAGTCAGAGACCCTCTGCTCAAAGAACACATCCAAGAGAAGCCAAAATGTATCTATCGAAAGGCGGACAATTTAAAAACACGTTTGGTCAAAAGTGTAGTCCCGGAAAAAAGATCAGGTCGTATCACGACGAAGGGTTTTCACAGATGTGGAACTTGCCCCATGTGTAAGGTTCATAAAGATACACCTACAAAAGTGGAGAAAGTGGTGGCCACAGCCAATGGATCAGTCCATCCGATCAAGGAATTCATCACGTGTAATTCCAAAAACTGTATCTATGTGATTGAATGCAAATGTGGCCGACAATACGTAGGGAAAACCTCAAGAACTCTACGTGAAAGATAGGCAGAACATACCAGGAACATCAAAAAAGGCATGGAGAAACACCATCAAGCACAATTGTTCCACGGAAGATATTGTGAAAGTTATAGGTATCAAGAAAGTCTAGGGAAACTGGCGTCAGAACGGCTGTGAAACCACACTCGCCCAAACCGAAATGAAATACATATATAATATGAGTACCCTTACCCCAAGAGGCCTAAACGGGGATTTTGAACTTAAATGGTTCTTGTAACCACATTGCAATCTCATTGTTTTATAAAAAAAAAAAAAAAAGTGCTTGTTTCTTCCACGTAGGTTACTTCGTTCGCATCATATGCCACTACGCTCCACCTATAGGGTAGTTTTTAGACTATTATATCAGTTAGGAATATAAGTGTGACGAACCTATATATATATATATATATTTATATGGGAAATATATCAGGATAGATTGTATTATATATGTATACTTAGTGTCGTATATGTATATACTTCCGCGCATTCTCGTTTCTTGGTTGTGTTATATGTATTAATTTGGTTATGTATGACCACGCCATCTAAGTTTTATATATATGCCCATTTTATTTTTTATAATAGAAATGATGTGAGACTCAGGTACTATACCGATTTCATAGATGCCCTTGTTAAAAGCTAAATTGTATTTTACACACCATACTTACACATTTAAATCTGTGCATAAGACCTGTCTGTGCGTTCCATAAAGCTATTACATCATGCCTCCCATTATGGTGGTGCGTTCCACATAGCACCAATCCCGTATGCACATAGACAGGCGGATAAAGATGGCCGTGCGTGTCACGTACACACCATGTGATTCTATCTGTAAACACGCTGCGTTCCACCTGATAGGAAATCGATATATACAAACACGCCGGGCAATAAAGATGGCCGTGCGTGTCATAGGCACATCACGTGACGCCATCCAAAATGGCGTTGCGTTCCAACGATGCCGGATTAGACGGCGATACCGTCTAGATGCACACTACATACTGCATCCCGCCAGGTGTGTCCCACACAGGGGGGAACTCATATCAGAGGGTACCAATACCCGGTACTACAGTACATCTAGAAAAGATGCACAAACGTATCCACCTTAGATGTTATGCCCATATTAGGACTTCCGATCCGTTATGATTTGGTGATGAAAACCATATTTTACAGCATCGTTTTTATATGTATTTAATCATGATATATCTGTATGTTTTGTAAATTGCACTCAGTCATGTATTACACTATTTTTTGCCACACGATAGATAATTAGAGAAAATTGAGGATACGTCCACATGGTTTGCCCCTTTGAGGAGTGGGTATTTAAAACCCAGCAGGACTAGGAATGACACCACCTTGATAAAGACCTTGTGAAGGTCGAAACGCGTTGGTACGGTGTCCATTTTTTGTTTGATCTATCCATTGGAGGTACTGGCAGCCTTAAACAACCACCTTTCAGAGGTAAAATTCCCCGGGTATTCCATCTTATCCTCGGTGGGTTTGTTGCAGATACATCTGGCAACAGTTATCCCATGGTGTGTGTTTTTTCTTATTAAATGTCAATAAATATATTTTTTGGATTTTAATTGAACGTGATTGAGAAGCCGTTCTTTTACAAATTGATTGTAAGCACTATTTGAAGCCTACACACGTGATGACCCCCATAAAGAAATCATCTGCACATGGGTCATAGGAAAGGACGTTAAAGTACCCCATCCCCTTTGATTCCAACTATCCAGTCATACTTCACCATATGTACTTTCCATTTTATGTTTTCATATCTTCGGGAAACATCTGGAAGGAAGAATACTGGAGATTGTGAACCCTTTTTTTGAAACCAGAAGATCAGCTTATGTGAGATCCATCCATTATTAATCGTAAACCCTCAGTATAGCGCTGACCCACCATATTTTGTATTGATACCTGGAGATATATATATATATATATATATATATATATATATATATCAAATGATCCGATAAACGGGGATGGCGGAGCGGCACTCAATGGACTCAATAAGAATAGAATGTACAGCAACAGCGTGCGATCAACGTTTCGGTTTATTAACAAAGGTTAATAAACCGAAACGTTGATCGCACGCTGTTGCTGTACATTCTATTCTTATTGAGTCCATTGAGTGCCGCTCCGCCATCCCCGTTTATCGGATCATTTGATACATAGTAGCCGGTCAGGCTACAGAGAAGGCACCAGGGCAACTACTTTTCACCTGGAGGAGTGCCGGATCATCACCCTATATATATATATATATATATACAGCAGTAATAAGCGGCACTCGGAGGCTGATGTAAATGGTGAAAACAACAGGAACTTTATTCCTTGTGCAGAAGTGAAAACGTTTCGGAGCTTGGGGCCCCGTCGTCAGTTCAGGGAATGCACGAATAACAAACATATACAGTGTAATTTATAGGAGACTTACCTGCCCCCTGTGTGTCCCGTTCGTGTCCTCCTCCAGCGACTTCTGGGTTGGCGCCGTCCCTGTGACGTAACTGGCGCAGGTCCGATGGTCGCGATGGTTTCCTGCAGGACGTCACTGATGCGCGCTCCCGGCTGCCGGCTACAGGGTCACGTGGGGCGGCTGTGCGCTGTAGTGATACAGAAGAATAACATAAACTTCTTATTCAAGTAAAAAGTGACATAACACTGAGCAACCAATGTTGTGGCAAAAACATGCTTCCATATACAAAAAAACTTAAGGGAAACAGTTAACTTTAACGTGAAAAAAACTTTTGCTGGGTTATGACAGGTTAGCATAAAGTGAACCATGGTGTAAGACGGCCATCTACTGGGCAGAATGTGTAAATGACACAGATACATTACTGGACATACTATCTACAAAATGCGGACAGCATTAAGGTACTGTCCCTGCGATCTGTGTACACAGATCTACATAAGCAGAGGGCTATTCTAATGCCTGTACTGGTCTGCTAACAAAATGGGGAATATACTATCAGGTATGGCATGCTCCCATATAGTGAAAGGGCAACATGTGTCTGTATGGGGGCAGACACCTGGGTGCCAATATTAGGTACCCCTAATTTGTAAAGAAAAAAAAACACGGTTTCCACAATGCTGATAAAACCCCCTGTTGAAAGTGCTAAAGAGAAAAGTGTAGGTAGGCTGACCACCAGCTATGTTATGTAAACAGCGGGTAAGAAACTAAAATAAAACAGCTGTGCTCAGCCCAACATAGGGCCATATAAGTATACTAGGCACCAGGACTGACCCAAGCCGTGCCAGTGAAGGATGGACAGGGTGTTCAAGACCTCCAGCATTATAAGAAATTGTGTAGGCCAAGATTTTCATTGAGCCCTCTAGGTTGTAAGGAGTCTAATTTAAAAATCCATTGGGATTCAAGCTGTAACAGCTTTCTGGATCTATTGCCGCCTCTGATAGAGAACGGTACATGGTCCACTATTTTATACCGCAGGGTCGCCATGCTATGTTTAAATGTGGCAAAATGGCGAGCCATTGGCTGCTCACTTTTGCCGGAAATCAGGGCTTCTCGTATGGCACAACGGTGTTGGGCCATTCTGACCTTGAATGTACAGTCAGTTTTCCCCAAGTAATACAATCCGCAGGGGCAGATGATCACATATACAATGTATTTCGACGTACATGTCAGGGGCCAACGTATTTTAAATTTTTGCCTAGTGTGCGGATGTTGTATGATAGTGCTGGGTGTGAGCGAACTGCACGTAGTGCATCCCAGGCAGCGATAGCACCCATTTGCACGTTGTCTAGTGCCTGGTGGATGGGAATGAAATGCAGTAATGTCTAGTTTTACCAAGCGATCTTTGAGATTACAGCTACGCTTATAGCTTGGCAATAGTCTAGTTAGTTTAAGACTTTTGAGATCCGGGTCAGACGTGATTATGGGCCACCAACTTTTAGCTAGTTTGGTAGTAGCCGTGCTGGACGTACTGTATTCATTGACCCATGGAAGGGCTGGGGGTTGAGTTTTTTTGGGCTGGCTGCTGGTGATCATGGCCAATCTGTCCTGTGCCAGCGCCCTGTCTTTGGCCTTATTAAGGTTCGCCCTGGGGTACCCTCGTTGTTCGAATTTGCGTGACATCTCGTCCAGTTGCTGTAAACGCAACTGGGGGTCAGATGTTATTCTGCATATGCGCAGGAACTGCGAGTAAGGCAGTCCTTCCACAGTGGAATGAGGGTGGAAACTATTGTGTCGGAGTATGGTGTTCCGATCAGTGGGCTTAATATACAGTGCAGTGTGCATCTGCTCCTGCACTATACTGATATTAACATCCAGGAAGTGGATTTCCTGTGAGCTGGAGGTTAAAGACAATTTAATGGGATGGTTGGAGGCATTTTGTGCTGTAAAGAGGTCCTCTAAAATGGTGAGGGGCCCGTTCCATATGATAAAAAGATCGTCAATGTAACGTGTGTATAGATCTAAGTGCCTACGTATGGGCTCCTCACGCAAAAATAAACCTTGCTCAACTTCCCACATGTAGGCATTTGCAAAGGATGGGGCGACGGAAGAACCCATCGCACACCCCGTCCTTTGCAAATAGAACCTACCATCAAACAGGAAAAAATTATGCTTCAAAGTATAATCCAACAGCTCCAAAAAAAACACTGGGTCTGGCCCATTGTATAATGGATTGTTGGTGATAAGGTTACCAACTGCCCGGAGACCATCTGCATGGGGTATGCATGTATATAGGCTCGACACGTCAAGCGTTGCTAGAGTAGTGTCCTTGATGACATGATCATATGTAGATAGGATACCAAGCAAGGCATTGGTATCCTTGAGATAGGTGGGTAATGCCTGTATGCATGGTTGCAGATAAATATCAAGAAATACAGAAATAGGCTCACACAGCGACCCCCTGGCAGAGATGATGGGTCTCCCAGGGGGAAGCTGTGTGTCCTTGTGGATCTTAGGAATGGTATAAAATATGGGCACCACTGGATATTCCACCGTAAGTTTTTTACAAACAGAGCTAGTAATAATGCTGTTGTTAACAGCCTGTGACAACAAGGTGTCCAGGGATTTTTTGTAGTCACCGGTTGGGTCCTGTGCCAACAAAGAATATGTCCGAATATCATTAAGCAATCGATTGCATTCATTTACATACATACTGGTGTCCATGACCACTATGACCCCACCCTTATCGGCCCCTCTGATGATGATGTCTTGCCTTTTACTGAGTTTAGCAAGTGCTGTGCATTCAGAAACAGATAAATTGGGGTGTACCTGGGGGGGTGGGTCAGGTAGGGCACTGTCCAGCAAACGATGGTACGTCTTGATGGCTGCGTTGGTAGAGTGTGGGTCAAACCTAGATGGCGGGCCCAAGCGTTGTATGGCAGTAGGTAAAAGTTCGGCTTCAGGGTGTGAGGCTGTTTTTCCAAAGAATTCTCTGAGTTTCAGCGTCCGCTGGAACTTGAAAGAATCCACTTTCCATTTAAATTTGTCGGGAGGGTGTGTGGGGACAAAAGAAAGTCCTTTACTCAGGAGGCAGATCTCGGATTCGGCAAGAGGTGTTGCGGACAGATTGAATATTAAGTCCTGCTCCCCTTGGGGGGTTTTCGGCCTTTGGCGGAGGCACTGGCCCCCCCTGCGGGTAGGTCTTGTGCGAGGGGTAAATTGGCTGATCGGGTGTGTACCCCTAAAGGGCCACGACCGCGGGTAGATGAGGGAGTACCCCTAGTGAGGGATTCCACGTCGCTGCCAGATGTGCTGGTCTGTATTGGTTTGGCGCGGCATTGCCGGTATCCCTGCCGGAAAGGTTTCTGCGTGGGACGGGTGGTGGTGCCAAGCCACGGGTAAACCGTGTGTTGCTCATAGTCCCCTTGGAACTTCTTGAGTTTTTCTTTCTTATAGCAAAGAAGTATGGCTCTATATGCTTCCTCCTGTGTCTGCAATTTGTCCAGCAACTTGTTCGAGGTGTCCGCCCTAAGGGTGGGTATATGGGCTTCCTCGTATGCTTTGATTTTTTCTTGAGTGGCCTGCTGTTCACGTGTCGATTCTTCTATTACTAATAAGATAAGGTCCATGGAACATTTATTTAATATCGCCACCCAGCGCTTGCAGAATGGGATACTATGTCTCCCAATGGTGGGAGTATTGTGCATGCGGAACCCACGGGGGATTTGTTTACTCCTATAATAATCCGAGAGGGTCCGTCCATGGTACAAGAAATCGATCTCCCGTTTCTTTAATTTGTAAAGGTCACGGTAGAGGTCATCATTGGAGCTGCGATAGTTATCATCGAAGGCCGATTCTTTGTGTAGAATAGTGTCGACCTCCGCTTCGGAGTAGCTACATGCATCCGAATGATCACACTGCAACACAAGGGAAAATGCTGAAGCAGTGTCTGGCTCAATCTGTGACATACCACCAGCAGTTCGTTGATGCTGACACCTGCCGTGAAGTTGGTGTCTGCGGCGTACAGCTGTAGTAGAACAGGTTGCAGGAAACAATGCTGCACTGGAATGTGCTGCAGCAGGTATCAGGATACCTATGGGGGGAAAAGGAGAGGCTTGCCTGGTGCCTTGTCTGCCAGACAACACTGGTGTCCTAATGGTAGGGAGTTTGGTCTGTATAATACAATACGATGAGGCCGGCACTCAGGTCTGGGGGTGGATGCCAATAATTACTTGCTCCGGTGCCTTCTCTCTCGGGGGATGGATCCTCAGGATATATGCAGCAGTAATAAGCGGCACTCGGAGGCTGATATAAATGGTGAAAACAACAGGAACTTTATTCCTTGTGCAGAAGTGAAAATGTTTCTGAGCTCGGGGCCCCGTCGTCAGTTCAGGGAATGCACGAATAACAAACATATACAGTGTAATTTATAGGAGACTTACCCGACCCCTGTGTGTCCCGTTCGTGTCCTCCTCCGGGTTGGCGCCGTCTCTGTGACGTAACTTGGTACGTAAGCTGGCTACTGAGTGGCCAGCCGTAGCACAATGTCGCGCCACCGGCTGGTCACTGGTGCCAGTTTGGATGGCAGACCTTATTGCCTTCCTGTGGTTTGCCATTCTTTCCCTCAGTGTAGTCTCAGTTTTTCCTACATAAAGGAATCCACAGGGGCAAAAAATTACATATATAACGAACTTAGTCGTACAGGTTATAACATGTCTTATGGGTATATGTAATTTTTTGCCCCTGTGGATTCCTTTATGTAGGAAAAACTGAGACTACACTGAGGGAAAGAATGGCAAACCACAGGAAGGCAATAAGGTCTGCCATCCAAACTGGCACCAGTGACCAGCCGGTGGCGCGACATTGTGCTACGGCTGGCCACTCAGTTGCCAGCTTACGTACCAAGTTAATCGACCATGTGCCCCCACTAATTAGAGGGGGTAACAGGGGAAAAAAACTACTACAACTTGAATGTAGATGGATCGCTAAATTGGAAACATTGTCTCCAAAGGGGCTCAACAAAAAATTGAGTCTACATTGTTTTTTGTAAATTGAATCGGGTTGAGATAAACTTTACAAACCTCAGGCATTATTATAGAACGGTCATGGGTTGGATAAATGTCCAAAGTTCCTAACCTAGTGGTACCATTAAATTAAACTTACATTCTGCGCTATTGTTGTATTGATATAAACATCGATGGTTGATTTCTATGTATCGGTCCCCTATCCTGCAGGTGTATACCTTTTTAAAGAAAACTTCTTAAAAAACTTCTTATAGAAAAATGTATGTGTTTTATGAATTTGTTATATTTTTTCTAAATTACTGTTCACTTTGTATACAATAATAATGTTTTTGCACTGATTAATTGTACTAAGTACATCGTCATGCACTCTCATGCAGCTACCCTTGGAAGCGCCTGCTTGCCTGTGTTACACAGGTGAGCTGACGTGATAGAGTTAATGCCCAGGTGCTTTGTTAATTGGTGAAGGTGTGTCTTATGTCTTTTATAAACCACTTGTGCATTCAGTATGTTTGTTCCCTGACGACGAGAGGACATCTCGAAACATGTCGGAATAAAGCTGTTGTTTTTTCACCTAAAGACAAGTCTCGTGAGTGCCGCTTCATTCTTCATCTGCTATATTGAACTCTATGTTCTAAGAAGGCACCTGAGCACAAGAATTGGTGATTGATTTGAGGAGTGCCGGTACGACTGAACTGTGCATATATCATACTGTCTGCTGATAGTGTGATTTACAAGGCACCCGCCCTCACCTTACTACAGTCGACAGAGGGACACGCTTTTACCTGGTTACCCTGCTGGATTGGCAACATCGGGTAAGGACTGACCTAGTTCTCACCATGGCGGAGGGCACAGATCCAGAGTTTTCGTTTACCAACCTGGACTCATGTGACTGTTTTAGCTACTCCGATGTTGAAGCAGAAAATGTACGCTTCACTAGGTCGTTACGTGATGACCAATTCAACCCTGAGAGTGGTGACCTGTTTAAGGAATGGCTGCACTTGAGAAAAAGTAAAACCGATTATTTATATCACGGTATTACCCTATCTGACTACCATAGGGACAAACATATCCCACGAGGGTTCCGTGTACGGAACACGCCCACGATTGGACGCCATAGTGCTCCATTTTGCAAGAAATGGATTGGAATATTAAATAAATGTTCCATGGACTTGTTAATCCTTGTAATCGAGGAGTCGGCAAGGGAATTGGCTATAGTGCGCTCAAAGCTTGAAGTATTTGTGAAGGATAAAAAACCCATGCTCATAAGTGACACCACTACCAACTGGATTGATAAAATTGAAAAATACATTGAGCAGTACACCAAAGAATTAATCAAGTTAAAAAAAGAGAAACAACGCAAGGTGCAGCTTGATTACGATAACAACATGGTGTATCAGTGGTTAAATCCTCACCGCCCAAAGGAGTTTAATCCACGCCAACGTTTTCGCCGAGTGGGTCACCGCAGACACAATGACTCCAACACCTCAGCAAGCGAAACTGACTCCCATCCATCAACTACTGGCGGTGAGAACATCCCTTTAGGAGTGCGCACCCGGAGCACAGCTACCCCCCCCGGTACCCCCAGCCGCCCCAAAAGGACGAGGCGCGGCGGGCAAAACCAGAGACAGCGGGTGCACTTATTCAAGGAAGAAAAAGAGTACCTAGTCTTTAACCTTTCGGAGGTTCCCCTTACTGCTACGGAACTAAGTGTATTATCCAAGGGACTTACGTTTGTGCCACTGTTTCAACCGATCCTTGCGTTTAAAGGACTTTTTTGGTAACCGTGATTTACCAGACAATGGGACTGCCATACCACCGGCGTTACGTAAGTTGGCTTCTGCTTCTACCTTTGATCCCCCAACAAACTCCCCCACGTTAAAGACATTTTCTAGATTGTTATTGTCTGCTCCTGAAATTGTGCAATCAGATATGTTTAATCATTCCAATGTGTCTGTTGATGAGAAAACTGCATTAAAATCATTACAAGCTCGTAAAGATGTAGTAGTGGGCTCGGCAGACAAAGGAGGAGCTATTGTTGTACAACCTGTTGATGCATATGTAAAAGAATGTTACAGACAACTCAATGACACCAAAGTCTATGCCCCTCTTGGTAATGATCCTACTAAGGATTACAAGAAGGAGCTTGACACATTGTTGGCTAATGCTGTTCAACAGGGGGATATCCACAAGGATTTGTTACGATATCTGATGGTGGATTATCCCATTGTGCCGCTATTTTACACGCTGCCCAAGGTGCACAAACGGCTGGAGGACCCTCCTGGCAGACCCATCATCTCTGTCAGGGGGTCCCTGTTCCAGCCTATTTCTGTGTACCTGGACAGCGTGTTAAATCCTTGTGTGCAAGCTATTCCATCATATATACAAGATACCAATGATTTGCTAAAAAAATTATTCAACATCGGCCCCGTGGATGATAGTATCATTTTGTGCAGTGCTGATGTCACCAGCTTGTATACCTGTATTCCCCACGAGTTAGGTATGCAGGCGGTGGCAAAAATGATTGTAGACAACCCTTTATACATCGGTCCACCAACTAAACTGTTCCTTGCATTACTTAATTTAGTGTTGACTAAAAACTACTTCTATTTCAATGCACAGTTCTTCCTGCAGGTATTGGGGTGTGCGATGGGGTCCTCAGTGGCCCCATCGTACGCCAATACCTTTATGTGGTTTGTAGAGACCCAATTGTTTGATTCCATAATTCACGATCCAGATTTAAAAATCTATGTACGATTTATCGATGACCTTCTAATTATTTGGTCAGGGCCTGAATCTGCTTTGACAGATCTTTTTGATAAACACAATACCTCTAATCATGTGGTCAAATTCACTACCAATCTAAGTCACTCCACAATTCATTTTTTAGATGTCAGCCTTAATATTGTGGACAGGTCCCTGGTGACGAGAATTTACATCAAAGAGACTGACCGTAATTCCATCTTAACACATGATAGTTGTCATCCGTTGCCTTTAAGACGCGGTCTTCCCTTTTCTCAGATGCTCCGAGTGAGGAGAATCACCAGTGATCCGGTAGACACACTAAAAGCTCTAGACGACATGATTATACGCTTTGTACAACGAGGTTATAACCTCAAAGATCTAAAACTGGCCAAAAACCGAATAATGAACATGTCCAGAGAAACATGTCTAGCAGGGAAATCAGCTTCTAAAAAAAGTGGAAAAATCATTCCATGGATTAATAGGTTTAATACCTCAAGTACTTCCATCAACAAACATGTCAAAAAAATGTGGCCAGTGGTCAACACGGATAAAAATCTACCAGGTTTGCTAGGTACTCGCTTGATGCCAGCTTATTCCAGAGGGATTCACTAGTGAAACTTGATGTGACAGATTTGTTAAAACCTGTTATGCCTGCTATTTTTCTTACTAAGCCAAATGGATGCTACCGCTGTTTAAGCTGTACCACTTGTAACTCCCTGTTGATAGGTGACCACATTGTACACCCTTATAGTGGTAAAAAACTACCCATTAGACATGTTATAACCTGTATGACTAAGTTCGTTATATATGTAATTTTTTGCCCCTGTGGATTCCTTTATGTAGGAAAAACTGAGACTACACTGAGGGAAAGAATGGCAAACCACAGAAAGGCAATAAGGTCTGCCATCCAAACTGGCACCAGTGACCAGCCGGTGGCGCGACATTGTGCTACGGCTGGCCACTCAGTAGCCAGCTTACGTACCAAGTTAATCGACCATGTGCCCCCACTAATTAGAGGGGGTAACAGGGGAAAAAAACTACTACAACTTGAATGTAGATGGATCGCTAAATTGGAGACATTGTCTCCAAAGGGGCTCAATGAAAAATTGAGTCTACATTGTTTTTTGTAAATTGTATCGGGTTGAGATAAACTTTACAAACCTCAGGCATTAATATAGAATGGTCATGGGTTGGATAAATGTCCAAAGTTCCTAACCTAGTGGTACCATTAAATTAAACTTACATTCTGCGCTATTGTTGTATTGATATAAACATCGATGGTTGATTTATATGTATCGGTCCCCTATCCTGCAGGTGTATACCTTTTTAAAGAAAACTTCTTAAAAAACATCTTATAGAAAAATTTATGTGTTTTATGAATTTGTTATATTTTTTCTAAATTACTGTTCACTTTGTATACAATAATAATGTTTTTGCACTGATTAATTGTAATCAGTGCAAAATCATGCGTCATGCACTCTCATGCAGCTACCCTTGGAAGCGCCTGCTTGCCTGTGTTACACAGGTGAGCTGACGTGATAGGGTTAATGCCCAGGTGCTTTGTTAATTGGTGAAGGTGTGTCTTATGTCTTTTATAAACCACTTGTGCATTCAGTATGTTTGTTCCCTGACGACGAGAGGACATCTCGAAACATGTTGGAATAAAGCTGTTGTTTTTTCACCTAAAGACAAGTCTCGTGAGTGCCGCTTCATTCTTCATCTGCTATATATATATATATATATATATATATATATATATATATATATATATATATATATATATATATATATATATATATATATATATATATATATATATATATATTTATTTATATATATATAAAAGAAAAGAGATGTGGCCTTTTACTGCACTGATGGTGGTGCAGCACTTCTATTGTGCCTAGCTGTTACTAAAGGTGTTCACATTGAGGATTTCACAGATGTAACCCTACGCGTTTCGTCCCTTAGGACTTCCTCAGGGGTGATCTGGATCTAAGGGGTGAAAAATGTACTGTAATTAAGGTGCTTCATTGATGACCTTAATAAAATGCTAGGTCAATCTGACCACTAAAGGAGGAACAAGTAATTGCAGATAAAAGAACCAAATTACCAAAACCTACTGGTGGAGGGAAAAAGAAAGGAGGGAAAGCGAGGAAGAAAAAGAAAAAAGGATTATGTGTCCCATACACCACTATGTGTTTGAAAAGAATAAGCATCCATACCATAACTTATACGAATGGTCTTAGAAGTTGCAGATGAAAATTAGAACCAATGTAATAGACCAGTTGCTAAAGGTTTTATATGAAAAACCTTTTTAACATAACGTGGGCTCCAGAACTGTTTAAGAATGGGATATGATCTCAATGAGCAAATCTAAAATAGCTATGTAGGTTTATACATAGTAATATTCAAAATAAAAACATATAAAATCAAAAAAAGGGCACACATACCCGGGGATACAACCAATATCGTATACAGGGATTATCCGCTTATTGGTGAGTATCACTTTACAGCAGCCTTTTTAGAAATATGTCACTTCCAAATGGATATTCAATGAAACAATGTAAAAATTACAAAGTATAAAACATACTTGACATATATATTACAGACTTTATGTTGCCAATCCTATGCAAATACTTTGTTGGTGTATTTTGCAGCACTATGTACAGAGTGTAGATAATATACACAAAGTATAAACATATATATATCCAGAGAGTTGCCTTGTTATAATCCCTGTTGCCAGTCTTATGCAGATACTTTTTAGTATATTTTACCTTAATGAGTACAAAGTATAGACAGACATACCCAAGTAAATAATGCATATCCTTATACAGTTGTGGGAAACAAAGACAGCTCATAATAGCAGTACATAGTCAAATATAAGGGACCAATTGAGTGCAACCTACCTGTAGTTCAGGAATATAATGTCTCCAGAAGGATGCAGCATGATCACAGAGGCTGCTGGGGTTTAAATACCTTTCAGGATATTATGTCATTTCCTGTAATCGATCTATACTAGAATTCCAATGTTTAAACCAAATAGGGAGAAGATATGACTGCCTAAATCAACCAAAGAGTAGGGACACATCTAATGAATTTGAAAATAACTACACTTAAACCAGGGCGTGTATTTTAAGGAGAGAAAAAATGTTTAATAATATGCTTGGAATGCACTTCCGGTAATTCTGTGCACTCCACTAGATGGTAATAATGCGTTTTCGTTTCCGGTATATAGTCTCCGTGGATATAGCAATAAAGAGCTAGGCAGAAAAAACACCTAGCCTAGAGTCGGAGGTGTGTAGTTGTAATGTCCGTGCCCCCTTGATGTATACTTTATCGCAGGTATAAACCGTTCTAGACGGCATGACTGCATACCTCCGTCGGAAGGCTAGGCGCGTTATGATGATGCCCTGCGTTCCAACATGCATTCCATCAGATGTAATGATGGTTACATGCCTCAGTCCGAAGGCAAGGCGCATCATGATGACGCCCTGCGTTCCATCGGATATGATGTTGGCCGGGGTACATATTAATTATTCCCTCGCATATACCTAATAGCCGGGGCATGTATTGGTGACATCCCTGCATTACTCTGATGCTATGTGTTCCAATTGCACTCCAACTGCACTTCCGGATAGCGACAATAAAGAGTACTATCTATAAAACGTTCTAAACATCCTGATAGGTGGTGAGGGATATGTGACTGTGTTATCTCTAACTAGGATACTAATATATTACTAGAACTTATTAAGATATTAGCACTCTATTAGATTAAGTGCAAAATTAATTTAGTGATCCATATATTTAATATGTTGAATTAAAATAAGAGAAATATGGTGAGCTGATTATAGTGACCTTAAAGTGAGGAGTTATTATAATTTAAGAAATGTTATTTCCTATATAGAATTAGTGATATGTTTTCACATGAAAATCCTAATATTATACTAACAAATAAAGGTGTAAAAAATAGGAAGTGTATTCGTGATATTATAATAGGAGATCATATGTTAGAATAAAGTGAATATATGTGCAAGGTAGCCCACCAAGTGTTTTACTACCCTTGTTCATTTATCAGGTTTATAGCTCAATTGGTCCCTTATGTACCAAGGGTTTGTTCACTTTTTTTATTTAAAACATATATATAAGTTATAATTTCATTGTGCTCAAGACAAGAAGAAATAAAGTATGGTGAAGAATAATAAAGACAGATTAATACAAATAGACCAGGGGAGTATTTGGATCACTTCAGATATGCCATAGTCACCTCAAAATGTAGTTAAAGCAAAATAAAGTTAAAGCAACGATACTATATCTACGTTCTCATTCAAGCCCTTTGGGGGAAAGAGACTGGAGTGTATATATTTAGAAGGTTTCATGTTTAGATAGTAATAGTTCCCTATTGCCTCCCCTAGGCATAGGTAGAACATGTTCTAAGGCAGTGAACGAGAAATTACTCGTATTTGGGGTCGCACTATGTTTCTCCAATAAATGGCGTGGGAGGTTGTGTGTGGTTAATTTATTCTTAATACTTCTCAGGTGTTCTTGAATTCTTAGTTTGACCATTCGTATATATATATATATATATATATATATATATATATATATATATATATATATATATATATATATATATATATATATATATAAATATAGTACACCTGGTGATGGTGGCACTCGCTCTCAAGAAATTCAGATGGACATCAGATATGCCAACGTTTCGAAGCCTTTAATACACGCTTCTTCAGGACACAGGTCCTGAAGAAGAAGCTTGTACTAAAGGCTTCGAAACGTTGGCATATCTGATGTCCGTCTGAATTTCTTGAGAGCGAGTGCCACCGCCATCAGGTGTACTACTGCAGACCCGAGACGGGGTTCCACGGTTGGCACCGCACCTGACTCCTTATAAGGAGTGCTGCTCCAGATCGTACACTATATATATATATATATATATATATATATATATATATATATATATAATTTGCGACACTCAAAGGGTCTTTTTTCACGTGGTAATTGTATTAAGATACAAAGCAGAATTACATATATTTCATGGGTGGATGCCCTTACGTTTCAATGCCGCCACTGGCATTTTCTTCATGGGCCCATGATAGTGATAAACTGTACAAAGCAGATTGCATAGGTGTAAAGAGTTTTATAAATACCTGTCCGTGTGCTGGGCGGGAGCCAGAGTCAGCGTGGGGGACTCACACATGCTTCCGTGTGTCCGTCCGTCCCATGCTAATGACATCACCAGGCATCCAGCTCCGTTACCCTGGAGACGCATCTCTGCATGAAAGCGTCTCTCCGGGTGCTAAGATACTTGTGCCGGCTAGCGTCTTACCTTCACCCTACCCAGCACTGAGCTGAACACATTTAAAATAGGACAATATAGCACATGGAAATTTCTTACATTTGATGTTATGCGTATTTTACTACTTCATGTCCATTGGTTACTTGTAAATATATTAAATGTCAGCGCTGTTTCAAGCGCTGCATTATAAGAGAGTGCTAGAGTGTATAAGAGATAAAATATACTTTCTGGGCACATTCAAGTAAAATATTAGAACAAAGTGTTGAGAAGACAAACATAAGTGTTGAAAAGTTTTGAAAAGTTAAAAGGTGGGAAATTTAGCAGATAAGGCATACTATAGAGATGAAAAGAGTTGTGTGCATTCTCATATGCAATTGTTGAGCAAGAGTGAAAGGTAGGAATTTTAGCAGATAAGGCACACTATAGAGAATAAAATAGTTTTATGCATACTCATATGCAATTGATGAGCAAGAGTAAAAGGTAGGAAATATAGCAGATAAGACACACTGTAGAGATGAATATTAGAGATAAGGAGCCTATAAGCTCATAATTTGGAATTGGTAAACAATAAAGTCATGAAATATAGCAGAGAAGACACACTTTAGGTTGGAAAAAGAATTTAAAGTTGAACTGTTATATAGTGTTGAAATTTAGCAGAGAAGACGCACTTTAGAGTTGAAAGGTAGATAAGAGTGGTGCAAAGTTATGCTTATCAGACAGGGCCATGTTATGTGAGGACATAGCTTGTGCACTTGCTATGCTGTTTAGTCATGACTACTGGTCACAAGTATAGAGGTGACATTTAGCAAAGAAGTCAAACATTAGAGGTGAAAGAGTTGTTAGGGAGGAAATTTAGTTGAGAAGGCAAACATTAGTGATGAAAATTAGAATAAGAGGTATATTGGATGGAGTAACAATATCGTTCATATTGGAGAATTAGAGGAAAGTATTCCAACTAAAGCATTCATGCAGTCCGTCTGGTGCTGTGGACCCCAATCGATAAATCCATTTAGTCTCCATTTGTAATAAAGCCTTGTCTCTGTTTCCTACTCTCCTGAATGGAGGTATGTGGTCAATTAGGATGAATTGCATTTCACTAAGGACATGTCCTGCTTGCAAGAAGTGTCTTGCAACTGGTTGTTCCGTCTTGTTTGTTCTTAAATCTGTGTAGTCCCACGCATTCTCTGGCTGTTCGGATGGTCTTGCCCACATATGATAGTTTGCACGGACATGTAATCATATATATTACATGTGTAGTTTGGCATGTTAATACATGTCTAATGTTGTAAAGTCTATCATGTCTTGGATGTTTAAATTGTGTGCCAACCTTCATGATCTTACAAGTAGTGCATTTGATGCATCTATAACATCTTGGAGGTCTAGTCAGGAACATTGCCCTGGGAGAATTTATTGCAGGTTCAAAGCCTGTAACATCCGCATGCACCACTATGTCTCTGATGTTTTTGCTGCGTGTATAACACGCCATTGGTTTTTTGTTTTTTAATCCTTGTAAATTTTTGCCTGATGACACTATAGGCCAAAGTGCCTTGCTCGCTCTCTGGACCACTGCACTTGAGGTGGAAAATTGCTGTTTCCAAGGTAGTATATTCTCCTTGGTTCGCTTCTGTTTTGATTGCAGTAGTTGTTGTCTCGGGATGGCTAGGACTTCTTGTTGTTGTTCTTGTAATTGCTTCAAGTCGTATCCACTGCTAGCAAATCTAGTTACGATTTGTTCCATACCAACATTAGTTGCTTCGGTTGTATTGCAGATGCGGGCTGCCCGCATTAACTGTGATTTTGGTAAGCCCCGCTTCAGCGGTTTGGGATGGTGACTTGAGGTTAGCAACAAATTGTTTCTGTCTGTGACTTTCGAGTAGAGTCCTGTACTTAGTTTGCCTTCTTTCAGTGTAATTTCCACATACAGATAATGTATCTTCTCCTTGCTTACTTCATGTGTCAGTTTAATTGTTGATTCCCTGTTGTTTATACTGGGTTTTTGTTTGTCGGGAAAAAGAGACCGACAAAAAAAGGAAAGAAAAACGCTTTTTGGGCGCTCTCGTTTGTAAATGATTAAATTAGATAATTAATACATAACTTTTATTTTAGACTTAATTTAAAATAGAGTGGCACAAAGGATTAATTTAAATTAGAGATATCAAAATGTAGTGTGATCCTTGTACTGGTTTAGTTCAAGGAAAATTTGCAGATTGGTCACACCTTTAATATGTCATTTAAGCACTGTTTTTATCAGAGGTACAGTTACCAATGATAGTAGGCAGTGAAATGATTAGGTTCTCCTCAAATGTACAACAATTAATGCTTAATAGCGTCAGGTAATGTACCTAAATTGGTAGTATGAGGAGAGAAAAAGTTACACAGCCTCAGTATGGAATTCTGATTTTTAATAAACACTCACTCCAGCAGTCATTGTTGCAGGTATTTTATTTGATACGGCGGCCCTTACCCCTAATTTCGATGTTGCCACACCTGGGCTTCCCCGAGGGTCTCCCACCTGGGTACTGACCTGGCCCTCCACTGCTTGGCTTCCAAGTTCGGAGAGGGTTTGGGCAGACCAGTGGGGTATGGTGGCAAAATCTTAGGGTTCAGTGTCCCATCAAATGTGGCCTAATTTAATCATTTACAAACGAGTGCGCCCAAAAAGCGTTTTTCTTTCCTTTTTTTGTCGGTCTCTTTTTCCCGACAAACAAAAACCCAGTGTCCAACCATTGATATTTAAACGCTGGGCGCACCACCAACCCCACAAACTACCAGAATTTATCAAGACGTGTAGTTTTTCAAATTGGTTCATTAAGTATTACACAGATTTTCAGTCTGTGCGGATCTTCAACCCCTTTCTTGTTCACCATAATTTCCTGAGGCCTTTCTCAGTTCTAAGATCCAGCACGACAATTTGGTATTGGCACCATATAGACTTTTTTGCATACATTATATATCTCTTGTTCTCTCTCAAATCCCTCCATCCATCCCTTCCCATCCACACTAACCAATGTCAACCTTCAGTCTGAGGAATGAATTACTACCTAAAAGAAGGACTGATAACCTGGATAACATCTTTCCTTCCTCCATCAATGAGACCACGCCAGATTCCAACTGGAATGATGAACTAACCAGACTAAAACTTATATTACAAAAACAAATTAGAACAAATTGGGATCTAACAAGTTTAGAAAACTACTGCAAACTCAAAATTACTCCACGTGGTCTAAGACCAAGGACCTTCCCGGCTTTCGAGTTGTGTACCGAAAACCTCAAAAAAGACTGGGAAAATAGTCTCCTGAAGTGCTCCCAGGAATTAATGTGAATCCTAATCCAACATAATCATCTTGTCTTAGAATCTATCTCTAAAGAAATAGACGTCTTAGGCAAGAAATTAGAATCATGGGAATCCAACAACTCTTTCCAACTTCACTTTGAAAAAAATAAAAAAGACTTAAAGGAATATGAAAAAGTCATAATCGAAAGAAAGAAAGAAAAACAAATTTCATCGAGACCAAACCGACTTTCATACAGGACGAATCTTCCGTTGGACTAAGCGAAACCAACATAGGGATCCGAACCGTTATCAACCATCAACATCCGAGACTGACTACTCCAGCACAGACGACCTAAGTGAAGACAGCCATCAACGGGAGGACCCGATACCAAGGAGACCCACTAACCACTTCTATCACTCACAATCTACTGGAGCAACCCAATCCACACCGGAACCTTTTTTAGAGTACAGCAGAGGCCGGGGTCCCAAACAAAATGAAAGACCAGACGCAGTAAAAAGAAGATGAAGAAGAAACGCATCCAGATGGGGGCCACACATACCCAACCGTTATCCATGGAGACAACGGAACAGGCATATCACAACTTCAGATAATCAATTTATCTGAACATACGCTAACAACCACACAAGAACAAGTTCTTAAAAAGGGACTAACATTCTGTCCCACATCTTCCTTCGACAGGTTCCAGTGGGAAACTAACCTTCAACTGTTTAGCAGAAAATTACTGCTCACCAAGTTCCATGCCAAGAAAGATGACAACACCTCCTATAACGGCACATGGACCAACCAAGAGTTGGAAGCCTTACAAGCCCTAGAGGAACTAGACGATACTGCCACCATCACCGAACCTGAGGAAAAAAGGCCGGTATGTAAGAAACGTTCAACCTTCTTCCCCCCACCAAACATCTGTCCTGAAGTACAAGTCTTCACTAAGATGGTCGCTCAGGACTTTGACAAATTATACAAAAAAAGGAAACATCATGCATACATTGGTAATACCAATAAAGATGAAAGGAAAGCCATCAAAGAACTAAAAGAATGGAAGGATGTCCAAATCAAACCCTCCGACAAAGGAGGTAATATCGTGATATGGCCCCATTCCCTGTATCTGCAAGAAGCCAACAGGCAGTTGGATGACACCACCTGTTACACCAAAACCATGTTCAACCCAACATCCAATTTCCAAAATGCATACAATCGTGTCATAGATGGAGCCCTGAAAGATCAAGTCATTACTAAAAACGAACACCAGTTCCTACAAACTCCCAACCCACGTGTAGCAACCTTCTATTTGTTACCTAAGGTTCACAAAAATTTGAATGAACCTCCCGGACGTCCGATAGTGTCAGGGAATGGAGCCTTAATAGAGAAAGCCTGTGTCTTTTTAGACACGCATCTCAGACAACATGTTACATCAGTGCCCTCTTACACGCAAGACACTGCAGATGTCCTGAAAAAATTACATGACGTCTATTTGGATGAAAATGAAATACTGGTCAGTATGGACGTTGAGGCGCTTTATACTTGCATCAGCCACGACTTGGGCATCATGGCAGTAAAATATTTCCTTGAAATGGAAAACAACGGAGACTTCCAACTGTTTCTATTGGACTTACTCAACTTTTTCCTCCGCAAGAACTATTTCACGTTCAACAACCGCTACTACATCCAAGGGAGGGGGACAGCAATGGGGGCGGCGTGTGCCCCCACGTATGCCAACCTCTTCCTTGGATGGTGGGAACGCGAGGTGGTATTCAACGAATCCAATCTATGATAGCTGCATCACAACATGGATGCGCTACATAGATGATATCTTTATGATATGGAGAGGCAGTGAACAACAACTTAAAGAATTCATTGATCATCTGAACACCAATACCTTAAACCTCAAGCTAACATACACCCACGATCGTTCCAGCATTTCATTTTTGGACCTGAAATTTACAGAGGAGCTCAAAACATGATAGAAACAGAACTGTTCCGCAAGACAACTGCCACCAACAGTCTTCTCCACCAATCGAGCGCGCATTTTCCGCCCACCGTAAACAATATTCCAAAAGGAGAATTCCTAAGACTCCGTAGGAACTGCTCCAACGATGAAACCTTCAAATCCAATTGCAAAGACCTCACCAACAGGCTAAAGGAGAGAGGATATTCCAACAGGGCAATTAAAAAAGCAGAAAGGACGGTGACTTCCACAGACAGATCAAGAATGCTATTCCAGGACAAAGGATCTCCATCCAAACCTACTGATAACACCATCAGATTCGTAGGCAATTACTGCACAGAATGGAAGGAAATAAAAAACATCATCCAAAACCACTGGCCTATCATCCTCAGCAACAGTGACCTGGCTGCAAAAGTGAAACCCCAAGTAGATGAGTTGGAGGCGGGCCCCCAATTTGAAAGATCAATTGGTACATAGCCATTTCACAAATAGAACCACCAAATCCTCACTCCTTAAAGGTACTCATCCATGCGGAGGCTGCAAAATCTGCCCTTTTGTCAATAAGGCTAATACCATAAATGACAAGTATGACAACATCATCACTATCAAGGACTTTTTCAATTGTAAGAGCAAAAACATGATTTACTGCATAACATGTCAATGCAACATGAAGTACGTGGGACTAACTACAAGGATGCTTAAACAGCGATCCCTTGAACACCTGGGCAATATCCGAAATGCTCCATCAGATGTCATAAAAATGCAAAAATTGACAACAGTAGCTCGACATTTCTTAAAAATGCATGAAGGAAAACCAACTGGGTTCCAGATATGCGGTTTGGAACAGATCCACTTGGGACTAAGGGGAGGGGACATTAACCAGATACTTCTCCAAAAAGAAAGTAAATGGATATTCAGCTTAGGATCTTTGGCCCCAGACGGCCTCAATGAGGACATCAAATATGGATCCTTCCTGAAACAATGACCACCAACAATCATACCTGGATGATCTCATATTTCATTATAGGATAAATTATACCCAATACCAAACCCCCAGTATCAAGTCACTAGTAATTTCAGCTCACCTGCATAACAGCCTGTGCTTACCCACACAGACCCACTATAATAACTTATCACTCCATCACTCCTATTTTTAATAGGAGGACAACCCTGGTGCCTAGGCACCCCACTAATTTCAAGTCACATCCACTAGCAGGAATATTCTCATCCTGTACCAGCTATTTCTATTTACCGCGATATTTAATCACCAATTACTTTACTAATAATTGCACATCCAGGGGCTCCTACCCCAATCATGTCACAAGCACCGTTGCACTTTGTTTGAGTTTTGATTTATTTGTCACATTTTCACCTATTTATTCACCTCTCCCCCTCTGAGACCCTTGATTAATTCATAAGGGAATTAATCCCATCCCCATGCCTGCACAACACTGTTGCACCCTCTCACGGGCTTAAAATTAGCCCACACTTTACCCCCCTTTTTGGTACCAACCTTTATCGAAATCCAGAATAAATGTTTCCGTCCAGACCCACCCGCCATTAGGCGCAGCAATATCAACATGTATATATATATGCATATATGGATGTATAATTGCTTTTTCTTATATATGCATATACATGTATAATAAATCTTATTGTTTCCTAATAATTACTGTTTCCCAAAAACTTTTCTCTCCATTTCGAGATATATACTAACATATAGACGTTCAACCAAATGTAATCCAATGAAGGGATGCAAACAGCATTAATTGACTTTCACAGCCCCAATAATACCTGATAGGTCTAAATGACTGTCCATCAACCAGAGAGAGAATAAAAGTAAGGGCATCTGCCCTCATTCAAAATGGCACTGCAGGAAGAAGCCCGTTAGGCGAAACACGTGTCCAACTGCAAGTTCCAGCCTCCCACACCTCCGGCCACCAAGCAAGTACATCAGCGGCAGCCCCTGGCTCCTATATGCTGCTATCTACACGCTCACCAGCGAGCTCCGGCGCAGCCAAGCAGCAAGTCTGACGGCAACAGGTCCTCGCCTCCGGCTCCGTCACCCAGCATTCAGCGGGTCACCCTTCCGTATGCGAAACCTCAGTACGGGACTTCCATCCGTTCCACGTCAGCCGCTAACCTAGGCAGCGGCAACAGGTGAGAGAGACGCTCCCCTACTGCAGTCAGCAGCGGGGTAGCTGTCTCGCTACACAGAGCGATCTCTGCACTTATGTATTGTTTTTTATTCATGCAACAATTTATCCATGCATCTTCTAAAGTATTGCTACTGAGTGTTTGATTATCATTGGTCACTATATCTTCAAATCTGCTACTATACAGTGTATAACGTTACCCCAAACAGTGCAATTATCACCTCTAAACATCCTCAATCGCATGGTGTGTGGCATTATCCTAATTGGTACAATTATCGCATGTGACTATATATCTAAAATAATTCTTTAAAAAATTCCTAAATTTCTGCTACCAGCAAGCAGCCAACTGCTATCTCTTTTTGATTATTTTTTGTGCCTTTTTTCTCCACCTATTTAACACACCTGTAGGAAAAATAGAGTGATTTTAGGATCACATTTACCAACTAGTGTTCAAGTGCCCAATTATCTAGGGACCTCTAAATCCCCTAATCGATACTTTTCCACACATATATATATAATTCATTTGCATAAAATTCACCTGTTGCGCCTGGTGAAGTGATCCCCTCTTGCAGCCCTACAGGCCACATTTGATGGGACACTGAACCCTAAGATTTTGCCACCATACCCCACTGGTCTGCCCAAACCCTCTCCGAACTTGGAAGCCAAGCAGTGGAGGGCCAGGTCAGTACCCAGGTGGGAGACCCTCGGGGAAGCCCAGGTGTGGCAACATCGAAATTAGGGGTAAGGGCCGCCGTATCAAATAAAATACCTGCAACAATGACTGCTGGAGTGAGTGTTTATTAAAAATCAGAATTCCATACTGAGGCTGTGTAACTTTTTTCTCTCCTCATACTACCAATTTAGGTACATTACCTGACGCTATTAAGCATTAATTGTTGTACATTTGAGGAGAACCTAATCATTTCACTGCCTACTATCATTGGTAACTGTACCTCTGATAAAAACAGTGCTTAAATGACATATTAAAGGTGTGACCAATCTGCGAATTTTCCTTGAACTAAACCAGTACAAGGATCACACTACATTTTGATATCTCTAATTTAAATTAATCCTTTGTGCCACTCTATTTTAAATTAAGTCTAAAATAAAAGTTATGTATTAATTATCTAATTTAATCATTTACAAAACGAGTGCGCCCAAAAAGCGTTTTTCTTTCCTTTTTTTGTCGGTCTCTTTTTCCCGACAAACAAAAACCCAGTGTCCAACCATTGATATTTAAACGCTGGGCGCACCACCAACCCCACAAACTACCAGAATTTATCAAGACGTGTAGTTTTTCAAGTTGGTTCATTAAGTATTACACAGATTTTCAGTCTGTGCGGATCTTCAACCCCTTTCTTTTTCACTGTTGTTTATATCAAGGATCAGTTGTTCTAATTGTTCCTGACCCCCGTCCACAACAAGAACAGGTCATTGATAAACCTGTTGAATAAGATGATTTTATCCGATATTGTGGAATCATTGAAGAACATGGATTTTTCTTCAGCAAACATATAAACGTTTGCATAGCTCGGTGCCACATGGCTATCCATTGCACAGCCTGACTTTTGTTCAAAGAATGTACCATCGAACATAAAATAATTTCTTTTGAGAGTGAGTTGTAGTAGCTCTATGAAGAAATTATGGTCCAAATCTGACATTTCTTGTCCAATCAGGAATTCCCGCATTGCTTGCAATCCTGCTGCATGCGGAATTGAAGTGTACAGGCTGCTGACGTCTAGCGTCGCCATGATGGTTCCTTGTGGTAATGTGGGTAAGCTGTCCTGGGGTAGCAAGAAGTCATTGGTATCCCGTATATAAGTGGATTGTTTTTGTATGAGCGGCTGCAGTATAGTGTCCAGAAATTGCAATATCGGGTGGTAGAGGGATTGTCTTGCCGAAATGATGGGGCGACCTGGTGGATGTAGCAGATATTTATGTATTTTCGGTACTGTGTAAATTATGGGAATTTTTGGGTGTAATTCTTGTAGAGCCTTATGTAATTCTCCTGTAATGAAATTATCTTCAGTCCTTCACACAAGCTGAATGGGAGGTATGCTCTGGGCAAGTGTGATTAATAGGATACACACAGAAGTGATTGGCGGCACAAACACCCAGCGTTAGTTAATTGGTGTACAGTGATTCACAAATAAAGAAAATAACCCTTTAAGCAAATTAAATAGTAGGGCAATGTATGACAAGTTAAAAGCAGTGGCAGTAGCGTGATCAAGATTGTGGAACTGACTGTTGGACAGAGAAACTGCTAACATGGATCTAACTGCAGCACGGGCAGCTAGAGAGGATTACACTGATCTTGGCACCCGCTCCGTGAGGTGTCTGAGTTTACTGTGACCAGCGGGTCACGGCTAATGTACACGCTCACTATATCTACAGGAGAACGGGGTGAGTCACACTCAGCTCAGTGCACGTGGTGCGGATACCTGGTGATTCTTGCATGGCTTAGTCTGGCTGGAATCGTGCAGCTGGGACGGGTGCCGCCTTGAACAATGGGAGAGTGTCAGGGGCATTAAACTCTGACACGTGTTTCGCATTAGGCTTGTTCACAGTGACGCGTCTTTTGACACGTGTTTCGCATTGGGCTTGTTAACAGTGACACGTACTGGTGGGGTTACGGACCTGTCTTAAATGGGATGCTTCGTCTAATATGGTTATGGTTTGCCGGGTTTCTGGATGCTTAGTGGTGATTGTACACAGGTGAAATTTCCTCTATATATTGTCCATTTGATTGTGCATTAGGTTGATGCCCTATGAAAAAGGTGAAGGATCACCGAACGGCACATCAGGGCATATGGCAGAAAGTGGATGGAGGCGGTTTTCATTAAGAACTGATAAGTATCAATGGATTCATTCTATATTTTCTGTTCATTAAAGAATGTATTTACTTCAATACAGTGGGGATCGAAAGTTTGAGCACCCCAGGCAAAAATTGATCTTAATGTGCAAAAAGAAGCCAAGGAAAGATGGAAAAAACTGAAAAAGGCATCAAATTATAGATTAGACATTCTTAGAACATGTCAAAAAAGTTTGATTTTACATTTACACTTTCAAAATAATATAAAACAGAAAATGGCATCTGCAAAAGTTTGGGCACACTGTAGAGTTATTACCTTGTACTGCCCCCTTTGGCAAGTATCACAGCTTGTAAACTTTTTTTGTAGCCAGCCAAGAGTCTTTCAATTTTTTTTGAGGTATCTTCGCCCATTCTTCCTTACAAAAGTCTTCCAGTTGTTTGAAATTCCTGGGCTGTCTGTGATGCACTGCTCTTTTAAGGTCTATCCATAGATTTTCAATTATGTTGAGGTCAGGAGATTGTGAAGGCAATGGCAAAACCTTCATTTTACGCCTCTTGATGTAATCATCTGTGTATTTTGAGGTGTGTTTAGGATCATTATCCATTTGTAGAAGCCAGTCTCTCTTTAACTTAAGCTTTTTCACATATGGCATAAGTTAGCATTCAAAATTTGCTGGAATCATTGAATCCATTTTTCCTTCTACTCGTGAAATGTTCCCTGAGCCACTGGCTGCAATACAACCCCAAAGCATGATTGATCAACCCCCCCCCCCCACACCCTGATGAAAAATGTTGATATAACATTTGAAACGTTGGTAATTTGACCCTGGTCTGTTGTCGTTATTTCTGGAGTGCCACCCCTGTCGTATTGGTATATATATATATATATATATATATATATATATATATATATATATATATATATATATATATATATATATAATAGTACCAATAATCCTCTCCGCGCTGTATATGCAAGTATAATTCAAATATTGTAGTAAATGGCTGCCTAACCACACAAATCCCTAGAGGGTTCAGGGACAATAAAGACAATAAAAAACACAATTGTGGTATGGCGCCTTTAGAATAAGTAAATAAAGTCCATATATATGGTGGTCACAAATCAGTGAAGCAGACCAGAAGAATTCATCCAATTTCTTTGTTTATTAACTTCAATTTTTTCATCGGCAAAACCGTGAGAAGTATCCCAACGCGTTTCGTCTAGAACGACTTTATCAGGGGTAACATCATAAAATTCTAAAATACAATTATTCACATTTTAATAACAAATATTACACTCATTTTTACATGAATTACATACATGGTTTCACTGATAGACCCAATTACTACAGAAGAAAAGAACAAAAGAAGACAGGTGGTGGTGCAAGAAAAACAATGATTTGAACCCTGTGATTGAGTTATAAGGTAATATATATACCTCTTCATTCCTATGACAGGAGAAAAAGTGCTTATAATTCTTCCAACCAATATTTCTAACTCCTCCAGTGAATAACGGGGAGAAGTGGCCGTTATTCCAGACCTAGAAATTAACATTTTTCTTAGTGACTCCTATACTGAGGTTTAAGTGCCTTATAATTTATAAATTTACATTTTACATTTATAAGATATACATACCAGTTATTTCTATAGAGTAGAATATAAGCTGATGGTATGCTTACTTATATACAAGTGTGTGAACACCTACAACATATATAGAAAGTGTTTAATATCACTCATTTTCTACATTATAAGTGCTAATTTTCAAATTACTGTATTGTACATACCAATAAAATGCTGGCAAAAATACTTTTCTTCCCTGTTTGGTAAACCTATAACAAGGCAATAATTTTAGTGATTTTTTTTTTTTTTTTCTCATACAAGGATCTACCAGTAACAATTGACCTCACATTTCATTTTCCCATTTACAACCATACATATAGGTACCAGTCAAGTATATAATTACCTTTTTCTCAAGGATCTCTCTCCTACAGGGAAGAACTGCAGACTGAGTGTCCTGAGTGTTGAGGGTATATATAGGGGAATACATCCCTATGTCATATCCTCCTACTTCCTATTGGTTCATTTTTAATTTATCTAATTAGTGTCTCTCAGTCTTATTTTTAATAGTCCCCTTACCATGGTGTATACTAAATAAAATTCTAATAATATCTAATGTTCTTAAATGCTTAAATAAGCCTTCCTATGTGACGAATAATATAAAAAAGGGGGATCTACCCATAATTCCCCACTCTACCCATGATGCTGTTCTCCGTTTCCCTTTATCAAATACGTCTATTTGGCCTTTAGACTATACAGTACGTGTGATTTATTTAACAAAGAAGCATTCTCAAGTCGTTAGGACCATGATCAAGCTCACTGTGTATCTCGATCTCTTCTGGGATCGTTTAATTCGGGCACAAAGTTTACAGCGTGTGGCCGCCCGCTACTTCCGGCTTGCGTTTCACGCAAGCACCGGAAATGCGGCTTGCGTTCCACCTCCCTCAGAGCCGCTATTGTTATCCACAAGCCGGCTGTACTATACGGTGTGTACGCCCGCTACTTCCGGTTTGCGTTCCACCCAACCCGGAAGTGCGGCTAGCGTTCCACCACCGCTACACGGAGACACACTTATTTCTGCCTCCCTGTAACCCGGAATGGTTCTATTATTATTTCCATTGGGGTATTAATTTATGATGGTGTTATCCAACTAAGTACTGACTAACTATAGTGAATTCTCATTCACTACAGATAATCATGCGTTCCATTTGGCGGCCATCTTAGATATTTGCGTTTCACTCACTATCCTCTATAGGTGTTTTCTTGATTAGCCATAGTGTTCCCTATTAACTAATTAATTGTTTTTAACTATTTAATATTACAACTCATAAACAAGGAGGGATATTTTCATATTAAGTGTTGTTATTAGGGATCGACATTCTACCTCTTTCAACGACCTATTATAGGTCAATAACCCTTAATCATACTGACTGGTACCTTCACAATTATAATCAATCCTCTTAATTTTAGATACATTCACGGATACACCTGCTTAAAAAATTAATTATTAAAAAATTTAAAAATACAAAAAAACATATAACTAGACAGAATACAATAATAATATAGAAAGGAAATGCATATTTATCCTCATTCAATATTAATCCATTAAAAAAGAATTAAATTATTAAACAAAAACCCCTTTCAATTATACATACACACTCTCATCTAATCCATATCTGAGCTAGTTTACTCTGGTTAGGTTTTTCGTTCTATGTGGGACCTATTTATTTTCGGTAACTCTAAACAGGATTTTTTCACAGAAAAGCTGTCATCTCTATGGTTTCGTTTAGACCATTAGGTATTAAACTGTTCAAGGAATAAATCCAAAAGGACTCCCGTCTCATTAGGATTAACTCTCGGTCACCTCCTCTCTCATCTATTTTAACTTGTTCTAGGGCAACAAAGGAAAAATCCTTAAGGTCGGATCTATGTTCTTTCTGGAAGTGACGTGGGACACTGTGGTTTTGTACTTGATTTCTAATATTTCTCATGTGTTCTTGTATTCTCAATTTGAGATTTCTTTTTGTTTTTCCCACGTAAATGAGGTTACAGCTGCATTTCAACATATACACTATATGAGTTGATTCGCAAGTAATAATATCTTTGCATTTTGGAAGTCCAGAAAAATTGTTGTTCAGCCAATCATAGTGTTTTCTGTCGATATGCTTACAGCAAATACACTTGTTGCAGGGATAAATCCCTGCCCTTTTATTCAAAAAAGGTGGTTTTCCAGATGTTGGGGAATCTCTGCAAGATTTTAATCTGCTTGGTGCTAGCATATTCTTCAGATTGTTCGCTTTTTTTAAAATAATAGTTGGCTTTTCGGGGAGATGGGGGCCCAACACTGGGTCCTTCTGGAGGAGATGCCAGTGTGTATCTAGACATTTTCTTATTTTATAGTGTTCTTGATTGTACTTTGTTACGAATGGTCTTGAATCAGAATAGTAGGTTGATTCTGTTCTTGATTTCTCTTGTAACAAAGGTTGTCTAGGTAAATTTGAAGCCTTATGTTGATCCTTTTTCACTTGAATGGGATCATAACCCTTTTCCACAAAGTTCTGAAATAGCAGGTTAGATTGTTCCCAATATAGATCTATCGTACTACAGTTCTTTCGTAAACGAACAAACTGTGAATATGGGACTGAGGTCTTCCATCTTTTAAGGTGACAGCTGTTGCTAGGGATGTAGCTGTTTGCATCCGTTGGTTTAAAGAAAGTCTTTGAAGTCACGGCTTCATCTTCCCTAGCCATAAGGATCAGGTCGAGATAATCGATCTCCACTTCATTCTGTTTATAAGTAAATCTTAGATTGAAGTTGTTCTTCTGGATCTTATCCACGAACTTTTTCACGCTATCCTCATCTCCTTCCCATATAAAAATCAAATCGTCAATGTAACGCTTGTAATAGATGATTTCTGGATATTTGTAACCTGTGGACTCATAGAGGTACTCTTTTTCCCAGCAGTCCATGTAAATGTTTGCGAATGAGGGGGCGAATTTCGTCCCCATAGCTGTTCCGCAGCGTTGTAAAAAATAATTACCCTCAAATTCAAAGTAATTGTGGTCCAAAATAAACTTTATTCCATCCAAAATGAACTTATTCTCCATTTCTGAGACTATCTTATCTTCGCTTAATATATTGTTCACAGCTTTCAAACCATTTCTGTGAGGGATACAGGTGTATAAGGCTTGTACATCTATTGTTAGCCATCTAAATGTCTTACGCCACTCTAAATCCTTCAACTCCCTTAACAACTGGGTTGAGTCTTTCAGATGTGATCTCTGTTCTTTTACATATTTTTGTAGCTTCAGATCCAAAAAATGGGATAAATTCGAGGATAAAGAGTTAACCCCTGCCACAATAGGTCTTCCGGGGGGGTCATTTTTATTTTTATGGACTTTCGGCAGATGGTAAAATACCGGAATCCTTGGCTTCGCTACATAAATATAAAGGTACTCTTCCTTACAGATGACTTTGTTGGAATTCGCCTCTTTCAACAAATCCAGGAGTTGATTGTTGTACAATGTGGTGGGGTCTGAATCCAGTTTTTCATATGTATCAGTATCATCTATAAGTTTATGTGCTTCCGTGACGTACTTGGTTTTGTCTTGGATTACTACCGCTCCACCTTTATCTTATATATATATATATATATATATTTCCTCCTGGAGCACCCCTGATTCTGTACTGAAAAATTGGGATTAGTTTTAATCCATGTGCTAGATCAACGTTTCAGGACCGCCGAGTAATAATAATAATAATAATTACTTTATTTATTATCTCAGTATCCTGTCCTCCTGTCAATATCTGGTATTGTGTCCCCGTCATTTACATGTGGATATCTGAAAATGGATATATTTGAATTGTTTTACAGGAATTCATATAAAATAAAATTCATAGAAAATTAAATAATTGAATTGCCAACAGTCTGATTAGGAACAGAAAGCTGGCATTACATTTATGTAGAGATGCATGTGAAATCAGCAGAGCTTACATGCAGGTTGTTCATATTTATTATAATTGTTGTCGTTTGTATATTTATTTCATTGAGTAGAACCATAATTCACGCCAAAGTGTCCTGATACTTACTCTTTTAATTGCTTCAGTGCTTACCGAAGAGTGTTTGAGATGCACTTTGTGAAAAGCTTATTTTCATATTTGTATTTTGCCTTCCTTTTAATGTTCATTATTTACTAAAATGTATGATTGATTTTAATTGGAATGTTTTTATTTTTATGCACCTTAAGTTTATATTAAAATCTATTCTAATCTATTTTTATTCAGTGCATCAATTGACTCAGCCAAAATATGTGCAATTTATTACTAAATTTTCATTATGATGAAATATCTGTTATCTGTGTTGAATAAAAACAAATGACAATCATTGGATTCCAAAAGACTTCTTTGGTCACATACAGTGATGGCTGCTGCCCATGGACAGCACATATATAAACAGACATGTTATGATGTATGTAACTGATTATCTGAGGGATCAGTAAAGCTGTGTATTTTAATCAGCTATGCAGCTTAATACTCAACATAAGGATTCAATCTCTTTTTGAGCCCACCCTGACCTTTAAAAATAGCCAATAGGAGTCGGGGACCGGCCTAGAAGGAGAGTGAAGCTGAATTTTGAGTCCTGGGTGCTACAATGCTGCTTAATAACCAACCAGCACATATATATATATATATATATATATATATATATATATATGTATATTTATATGTGCTAAGTGCAACTCTGCCAACACTGCACTATTTTGTTGACATTGCATCCCAAGGAAAGTAGCCGCATTGTCGGGTATACACCAACAAAGATAATAAAATTGATCTGTTTTGAAATTTACTTTTAATTGTCCAATGTTCATGACATCTTTTTAGGTCAAAGTTGTATATACTCTAGCAATACTGTGTACATACTGTCGATATAAAACAAAACACTCAATCATAATACACTATGTAATGGAGGTTATGGTCGACAGTCATTGGGTCGACACCATTATGTCGACATGGCTCTAGGTCGACATGGGAAAAGGTGAACATGGCTCTAGGTTGAAAGGTCATTAGTTCGACAGGTCATTAATTCGACATTGTCTAGGTCGACAGTCAAAAGTTTGGCATGGGGTTTTTCATTGTTTTTTTACCTGAATGTCAACACAGTCGACATTGACACAGTTTAAAGTGCATCGCATCCCCTCGCAATGCGTCGGGCACAATATTTTATTCTACCACCACGCCCTAGTGGATGGTAGGGCATGAAATACCACCGGCACATGTCAGTTTATAAAACAGTGAAAAACCCCATGTCGACCTTTTGACTGTCGACCTAGAGAATGTCGAATTAATGACCTGTCGAACTAACGACCTGTCGAACTAATGACCTTTCGACCAAGAACCATATCGACCTTTCCCCATGTTGGCCTAGACACATGTCGACCTTATCCATGTCGACCTAATGGTGTCAACCTAATGACTGTCGACCATAATGCTGTAGACCATAATGTTGTAGACCAAATGACCGCATCCCGTATTGGAAAGCAAATAACAAATGAGCAAAGCACCTCTTCCAGAAATCTTAATCTATGAGGGGTTTATAGAACTGGAGATCAGATTCTAGCCTGTATCTGCTAGAAAGTGCTAGAAATATAATAAGTAGAATTTTATTGGTTGCTACTGTATGTGTAACATCTCTATTTTTATAAACCCATACTTTAGTAAATACTGCATACTCCTAACAGAGAGATCACAAGAATAGGATCTTCTTGCTAGAGTAAAAAACCCATACAAGGCAGGTCAATGGTGGGTGTGGTATAGCAAGTCAATAGTATCTATGTCTATATTGACCTCAAAAGGTCAAAATGCACAAGGTCAACACTGGAGAAAAGTTGACAAAGTCAGAAAATCAACACGGAAAAGGTTGACAAATGAGAAGGTAGACATTCCTTATTCAATTTTATTTGGTGTCTATACCATTACCTGCACCCGAGCACGTGGAACCCCAATTAGTGTAGCTCATCCTGTAGCATGGCTCGCTTCACTCACCATGCTATGGTCGAATTCCCAGTCGGGGTCCATGTGGATGGCAAGATATGAAACAGTTTAAAAATTAAACAAAAAATCCCAAAAACTCATCGTTTTTTTTTTTGTAAAACAGTGTGTGCATCTTAGTGAGAGGTGTTTATGTGTGTGTCTGAGTGAAAGAGGTGTCTGTGTGTCTGAGTGAAAGAGATGTGTGTGTGTGTGTCTGCGTGAGAGGTCTGTGTGTGTGTCTGAGCTAAAGAGGTGTGTGTGTCTGAGTGAGAGGAGTGTGTACATCCGAGTGAGAGACGTGTGTGTGTCTTAAGCTGTTTTATGCTGCTTTCCCACTGCAGACCAGTTTAAAGTACTGGTAATCTTAAATGGTATTTAAAACGGTATTAGCATTTCCACTGCAGCAGATTACCATTTTAAATACCATTTAAGTACCATTCCCATTGCAGTGAACCGTGTAAAATGTAGAGTGCCTAACCCCCCCCTTCCCCCAGTGTAAAGAGTGCCTAATCCCCCCCCCCAGTGTAAATAGTGCCTAACCCCCCGTACCTGCCCTGTGCCCCCACCTCCCCTCCCGCTGTACTTACCTTTGGGCAGTGGGGAGGCTAAATAACGTTTAAGAGGCATTCCCACTGCCTCGTAAACGTTATTTTAACGTGTAGGACTCTGCTTTAAAAACGTGTTGAAATACCATTTAACTTTAAACGGTATTTCAACTCTGTCACTTTCCCACTGCAGCCTTAAAATGGTAAATTTCGCTGAAAATCTGCAATTTACCGTTTTTAGCTGCAGTGGGAAAGGGGCATTAAGCTGGTTTTACATTGCAAAAACCTGCTTTTAACCCGTTTTTGCAAACGTGTCTTAAAACTGGTCAAAAGCCAGTTAAGCCCCTTTCATATTGCATGTTGAAAAGATATATTGCAGTTTTAATACTGTTTTTGTACCTTCAGTTTCACCCATAGAAAACCATACAATGTCATTTTAAATGTTTTTTCCTGCTTGTCGGCGGGGATCATGTGTGGTTATCATTTGTAGCAAATACCGTTTCTGAGCTGTTCAGACTGCAGGAAAAACGGCTCAGAAACGTATAGGATCCTGCTTTTAACACGTTTCAAAATACCGGTATTTTGTAACCGGTAAATTGATTGTGGAGCTTTCATATTGCAGCTGGTACCGTTTTAAAGCAGTTAAAAATTGGCAATATGCCATGTTAAAACTGCAATGTTACAGGGGCTTTAGTGAAAGGCGTGTGTGTGTGTGTCTGTGTGAGAGGCCTGTGTCTCTGAGTGAAAGGTGTGTCTGTGTGTATATGAGTAAAAGGAGTGTGTGCGTCCGAGTGAGAGATTGATATATAAAATGTGTGTGTGTGTGTGTGTGTATGTGTAGGGGGACACCAACATTAACCATGCCCAGTGGTGCAAGTAGAATTTTTTTCTTGGTGGTACTGATAGCCTCCACCAAAAATGGACGTAGCCATGTGTCATGAGGGGCGTGGTCACACAAAGCTAGAGGAGTGACTAAATGACAATAGTGGCATGGCATCAGGAGACAGGAAATGAGAAACAGGGAATGACTGGGGGTGGGTTGGGTCTTGCTTAGGGGGGGAGCCTGCTCTTCATGCTGTCCGTGCCGCTGATGCCTGTCAATGTGAGAGGCTAAATCAGCAGTAGCCCTTAGCTGCACCAATCATAACACTGGGTGCATTATATTTAGACCTAAAATAAAAATAGAATTGACAGTGGGTCAGGGGGTAAGTGGTACTGCGTACCTGCAACATATTTCTTACAGGTACTCCGTACCACACCGTACCTCCTTACTTGCAACACTGACCATGCCTCCGGGCGACTGGGGCAAACTTACGCCACTGGGGGGCTTTAAATAAACTATGGGGTTTACTTACTAAGTGCTGCCCTGTAAAAGCTGTTGCTTCTTAGTGTGTTTAACCATCAATGTAAAAGGGCATTCATTTTAATAGAACAAAACTGTAAGAGAAAAAAGAAATAAATTGTGCATTGAATTTAAAATGAACTTCAATTTATTAAGCAAATATTCAAACTATCTTTTACCAATTCTATTAAAAATTACAAGAATTCTTCTTTTCTGTCTGAATCCAAGGTTCATGCAGATGTCATAATCTGCAGGCAGCTCACTATGGTTATCAAACAGCATGTACTGTACAGTGCAGTATTATGTAAGCATCAGTAGTGACTGTCAATCTGTCAATCTCTTTTCTATATGTAGGTAATGGCTATCATGATGTTTAAGTGCAGGGATTTTTTAACTCCAGCTGACAAGTATCCCCAACAGGTTATGTTTTCAGGATTTCTCTGTTGAAACAAGCAGTGTGAGATTGTAATAGTCACCAGTGAGGTGACAGCTGAGCCAGTATTGTCACAATTGTTATACTGGCCTTTATTGGTGTATTTTGCAGTATAGTTTGCTGTGATCTCCAGTAGTGTGCAGTAATAATGGACATAGCTACAGTTTTATCCCTGACCAATATAGCCACAGGTAGCAACTATTGAAGGCAGAAAAAGGCTACTGTCTAGTAATGCTGCTTTCACACCGCATAAACGGCATTGACCCGGTAATTTCAAACGTTTTAAAAAATTGGTCAGACAGCCTTAACCCCTTTCACACCGTATATCTTAAACAGTATATTACCCGTTTAAGTGCGGTCTGAAAGGGGTATTAACGTTTCAATGTAGTTTTGTCCCATCACATTACACAGGTACACGGAAACGGGTAGGACCCTGCTTTTTAACTGCTTTGAATTATCGGTTTTCTTGAACCGGTAAATTCACAATGGACCTTTCATACTGCACATATTACCATTTTGAAGCAGTAAAAAATCTGTCATTTTACCCGGTAAAAAGTGCGGTCTGAAAGGGGTATTATTATCTTCATTTTTACATTGGCTTCTATTCATATGTTTATAACAATATAAAGGTACTACTGTAAATCATAGATAATCACAACAAACTTGATAAATAAATATAAAAATGTAGGTATTCAAAGTATTCAGTTGCTATCAGAATGTACATGTATAAATATAAATTAAAATATAGATACTGTATACTTGTATCATATCAAAAGCACCAATAAGTCAGGAAGAATAAAGAGTAGTAAAAGAAAAAAATAAGATGAGAAAATACAAAGCTTTACTGAGATTACTAAAAAAAAAAAAGTATTTGGACAAATGAATGTGGACAGAGACCTATAAATCAGCACAGTAACAGATTTCAATTCAATTTGTTAACTTTGGAGTCAAGATTCAACTCATCACCCAACAATTTTCTCTCAATTTTCTCAAGCAGGTCCTCAGCTGGCTTAGAGCCTTAAAATAAATACATTTTTTTTCTCCATTTGCCAGTTTCGCAATAATCTGCGATTCCATGCTGCAACATCAATATTCATTTTAGCATGCTAATTTTTCAGATATTACAGTCATCTGTTAACCTTAATGGTCAAGTTTAGGACCTAAAAATATATTGCTTCCATGGACCTTATAATGATCTAATTAATTGGTATTCATATTTTTCATACATTTCATGTTCTAGGTGACACTACAATATATAAGTACATTATTTTATTAGTATGTATTTTATTATAATTGTATTTCCCCATATAATGTATTTCCCATTTTAATGCTATATAACTTCGATTCACATTTTAACATTTTACAGTCTTACAGTATTGCATAATGTAGGTACATATTAGTAAAGGTTGAAGAAAATCAATCTGTAGCTGTATGTATTTGCTGGATTTTGGACGTACATGTTATTGGCTTGATTCATAGGCGCATGAAAGAGAGGGTCTGTTTCTTGTGACAAGAGGAACACTGTGTGAGGACATATCTCTATATCGAATTATAAATCGGCATCAATTTTTTGCACCCAATATTCCAAATCATCCCCCATTTGTGTGCAAAAAAAAAAGAACCCACATGGTTGTTGATGTACTGTATGCTAGATGTAGATGTGGAAGTTTAATCATTACCATCCATGTGCTATACAGGAAGTGTTTGTTATGCCGGAAGGGCCAATGTCTGTGCCTGTGCAGTCAGTGTTCAGTATTATTTGCTGGAACATAGGACCTAATTCGGGCCTGATCACTGCTGTGTCCAATGGCACTGATGCCAATTATCAATAGACTGCTCATGCAGTGCGCAACGCCGTCCAGCAAACAAATACTGCTACTTTTTTTGATCAATAGCAAGATGATTGACAGGAAGCCGGTGTTTGGCGTGGTAAACGAGCATTTCTCGGGCATGTTGAAAACAACACAGGTGTGCCTAAAAAAACGCAGATGTGCCAAAGTGTTTTAGGGAAGGGTATATGATTTCAGGTCCGGCCTTGATCAGGCTGATTTCATTGCAGCCACTGAATAAGTCTAGAGCTACTCATAGCCTGGGTACAGTGGTGCCCGGTCAGGAAATCATTCAATGGTAATCGGCTTACAAATGGTTTGGGGATGATTAGCAGCAGTCCAATCAGGTCTGAAGTAGGCCCATAGTTAAGCTATACCTGGAACCCTTTCAAAACCATTATGTATGGTGTTCATTTAATTTGAAATTTCTGTTACAAAAACTTTCCGTTTGTTGACTCAGAGGTGGAACTACCATTGTTGCAACAAGAAGGGGCAGAACTACTGCTGGTGCAGTGCACCCGGGGCCCAAGGGAGTTACTGAGGTCTGCTGCCGCCCACACACATGCTGCTGTTTCTGTTTTTTTTGTTTTAGTGCGGCGGCCAGGAGCCACATCAGGGAGCTACTGCTTAATGACAACAGGTTCTGTCCGGTTCCCAGCATCAAGAGCTCTGCCACCCTCTTTCGCCCAACATTAAGAGCTTTGCGCCCCCTCCACCTGGAAGGAGGAACTCTGTCCCCCCACAGCCTGGTGCCTCAATCCACCTGGCAGTGGCAGCTGTGTCCCCACAGTAGTGGCAGTAAGTTTCCACTCACTCTGCAGGTTCCAGGCAGCTCTCTGCTTCCTCTGTCCCGGCTGTGCAAGATACAGTATAGGCTGTGGCACTGCTGACTTCCACTATCTACATGGCAGTAAGGAGGCATTATGTATGTGGCACTATGGGGGCAGTATGTATTTGGCACTATGGGGTGCATTATGTATGTGGCACCATGGGGGGCATTATGCATGTGGCATTACCGTGGGCATACCCTATTAGTGTTATTAACTGTTTTTAAATGGCACTACTAGGGGCATTTTGTGATGTGTGGAAGCAGCACTGCTACTACAGGCATTATGTGTAAGTGGTGCTGCTGCTGGGGGCATTATACCTGTAGGTGGTGGAACCTGGTAAGCGAGATATGCATGGTGGGGTGTCTCCCCTCTGCTGGCTATCCCCCGCTAGATCTCTAAGCCATCCGAAACCTGCCATTTAAAGTAAACAAATAAACCAGGAGCTGGGATAAGTGAGCAGGCCGGGAGTGGGACCTTAGAAGCTCAGTCACTGTCCACATACAGACAGAGACCCTGCTCCACTCCAAAAATGAATGCCACCATAGAGGAGACATATGCTAGATGTCTTCTTGCACCTATAGCATATCTCAGAAGAACAGATTCTGTAAGTGTTGGCACAATGTGCTCCTACATCCCTGGGCAATGAGCATGTTATCCCACCTGGGCAATGAGCATGCAATCCCCTGGACAACAAGCATGCAATCCCCCTGGGGCAATTAGCATGTAATGCCCCTGGCATCAAGCATGAAATCCCCCAGTCGACCTGACTTAAGGTCGACATGGGCCAAGGTCGACATGACCTGTAGCCAGTGCATTTAATCCTTTCCTGTCACTCACTGCCCCGCTATCTCCCACTCTCTCTCCCTGTCACCTCCCTATCCTGTCCCCCAATCCCCCCCCCCCCGCCTGGCATTACCCACTTTCCCCCCTTTTACCTATTCCCTGACATCACCCAGTGCTTCTCACTGTCACCCTTTGTCTCTCCCTGTCACCCACTGTCTCTCTATCTCCCACTATTGCTCCCCAATAGCCACTATATCACCCTCTACCTCTCCCCTTTGTCAATATCTCTCTGACACCATTTCTCTCTTCTCACTCTCTGCCACTCCAAGACATCTCTCTCTGCCTCTCACCATCACCTTCTTCCTGTCACCACCTGCCTCTCCCCGCTCTTCAATTAGTGAGCACACCCTTGTTGTGAAGCCATGCCCACTGTTCTGGTAGTAAGCTCAAATAACCTTTCCCCTCTCCATCATGCTCCTGCTGGTTGGCATTGCGGCTACTGGGATTTATAGTGGTGATATTATCAGGTGGTACCACTTACAGATGGAGGCTTCTCCGAAGAGCCATGATGAGCCATGGCTCAGCAAACCTTATTATCATCAATTGTACTTAGCTGCAATACAATACATAGAACAATACATACTGTAGTAGGGGATAAGCAGAGGATTACGTTTGACAGCTCTGGCTCACTTAATCCTATTAAAGGTCTAGAAGAGGATGGCTCTATCTGTACCTCCCATGTTCAGGTGGACCAGATGCCAGCACTGATTCAGGAGGATGATGAGGAGAAAGTTATGATCTGTCTCCATTTTGTTAGTCAAATCTGGGGTGAACTCCGAGTTAACCTTTGCTCTGACTGGCAAGTCTGCAAGGTGTTGGTGAAGCCTCAGCAGCACCTGAGCCTGAACCTAACTCTTACTATAACCCTGAGTCGGCTGGCACCTGCGGAGGTCTTAGACTTTGCCATTAATAGCCACCTTTCCAGGGTAGACTAGCTCCACCCCATACTTGGATGCCACCTTGTCTTTCAAGGTGACACAAAGTCCCAACTGAGTCAAGGTACTAGTAAGAGGATACACAGACTAGACAACACAAAGATAAACTAGGCTCTGCACATGAACATAAACTAGAGCATGCAACCTTGCAGACAAGGACTAAACACAGGATTTGCGGTCTTTATTACTATAATGCAAATCTGTCACAATAAACCAAACAAGAACTATAACAAAGGTAATATTTATAGGTCTGCAACCTAATCACCTATGCGACACTGTTGCAAGGCTAGACCAATGTCTCTGGCATCTGCCGTGAGACAAACAGACAAGAAACACCAACAAGACAAGTTAGCATGCGGTTAGGCCTGTGCCCTAACCGCTTCCATGACTCATTCACAGGACAAGTGGTATGGCTCCAGCTGGTGCTATGAGAATACCAATGGCAGTAATGAAAGGTGCAACTTCCTCCACAATGTGTGGGGAAGCCACTGGTACTCATAACACCTCCGTACTGAAGTACTGGAATAGTCAGACACAGACTGGAGCAATCTAGGACACTACTGTTGCACTGAGGTCCTAGATCCACAGGCGGAAATAATCTAAGACAGGAGTTTGCTAGGATCTCTAAGAATCTCTGGGAACATAGAAATCACCAGGTACATGGAATATAAAAGGGGTATCACAGGAATAATACCGGCCAATTTCAGTGCTTAGAACATAACTAAATACTAAGTAGAAGCACTACACCCAACACAGACATGTCATGGAAACATGGTAAGGTGGATCAACCAAAACCTGGAGCACCGATCCAGTAAGTACAGTATGTTACTGTACTCATCCTTGCTGGCGGGTTGCCAGAACGTACGCGCTGGCGACCCGCCAGCAGCCTCGCCAGCGAGGAGACTGAGACGCACGTGCGTCTCACGCGCACGCGCGTCTCAGTCTCCGTCGCTAGCGCGACGGAAACCCTGTCCGTCTCCGCCTCAGGGAGACGGACAGGGTTAGGGGGGGTGCGGGCAGGCGGCGGGGACCCCGGGTTACCGCCGGCAAGCCGGCGGGGACCCGGGGGAATGGATCGAAGCGCCGTCGGAAGGGGACGCGCGCGCCTCTCGTGCGCGCGCGTCCCCTTCTCACCATCGCCATGGCGCTGGCGGGGGATGGCGGCTGGCGACGCCAGCGCCATCCCCTGCAAAGATGGGACCTGACCCATCTGTACTAAACTCACACAGAACATGGATAACAGCATTCGCAGCCCATGAAACATGTGTATATATGTACTTCCTGAAGATGGGGTGACCAATCACCAAAGCATTGAAGTCAAAGTTGATCATCTTGCTTGCTATGCTACATGCTGATGCAGTATACATTCATGAATCTTACTTATGCCATGGAATGTGGATTGTGATCATAGTTATATGGAGTGTTTAGTAGCCTATGGTTTTAAAAAATATATTGAAACATATATATATATATATATATATATATATATATATATATATATATATATTTACTTGCCCTCTGTGTCTTTTAATGTAAAATTGTTAAATCCTATCCATGTTTTTATAATTGGATCATTGCTTAAGCCATTGTAGTGATATCATGCATGCCACAAGGAAGCAACAAAGCAGGAAAGCTCTTTCTTCCTTGCTTCCTTGTTAGCAAGGTATCTAGCGGATTAGTTTGGTAAACTGTATTCCCAAAATAAACAATATCAACTCTCTCAGTAGTTTACATAATCTTCTTACTCATGGCTATACAAGACTCCTCCGGCACATTCTGAAAGCTGCTTTCAGATCTTGTACAAATAGAAAAGCCTGAAAGACTTAATAGTGTTTTTTTTCTGGAAGGAATGATCCAGCTGTCTTGGATAAATCCCTGCTGAGTTCAGTGGATATATGTGAACAAGAAACACAGAATGTGCAGGACAAAGTAAATTTGCTTTCCAGACACCAGGCTCTATTGTTTAGCTTCAGCTAACAAAAGGAGATAGCAATGATACAGTTGTTTTCCTATGCCAATCACATGGTGTCTTATATTATATAATCTAAAAAGTAAAAAAAAAAAGTATGACTGAATATGAAAGAAAAATATTGTTTAGAATTGTTCTGATACAAGCTGATGGATAGTCAAATACAAAATAAAATGATTAGAAAAATAAAAATCTACTCTGGGGTTGTATACATCAGATTTTTATTTTGAAATCAAAAGTGAACCGTGAAACTATCAAAATAAAATGAATTACATATGTCATATCTTCAAACATGACCCATTCCAGGAGGTACAGAATGCTCTGTTCCTGGACTTCCCTCTTAATATATGATTTCCTTCGCCTGTGTAGAACTACTGTAGATAATTGATGAGAAAAGCATTTCAGCACAGGTAACAGCAATAGTAAATTAAGAGGGAAGTCCAGGAACAGAGCGTTTTGTCCCTCCTGGAATAGGTCATGTTGGGAGATGTGATATATGTAGGGCAAAGAGAAATGGAATTTCCCTTTGAAAGGGGGCATGGAGTCATTTCAAAAGGGGGATGTTGTCAAAATGTTTACATTCATTAATGTCAGCACCACAAGGTCAGCAGTTAAAATTTTAAAATGTTGACAGACAACATGTCAACATTCAAAGGATGATGTATGATATAATTGCAGAGCACCACCAAAGTTTTTAAATGACACAATTCCCCATTCCTAATTTCATACCTATGGTTTTGTGCACTGGGGAAATATGTAGTGTAGGCCCCATTCTTACCAAACCCTTTATTGTCAAAATGTCATTGGGTGAAATGTAGGGGTAGGCTGTAGGCTTACTGTAGGGTGAGGGCACCCTTACATCACAGGTAATGTGTATGAATACTGTATTTAAAATTAATTACTTTATTGGTATACTTTAACATGAATTGGTATTTTCCTATCTGTAACTGAAATGAGAAAGAACACTGCAAAGATATTTTCAATGATACTAGGGTACTGGTTTGCCCTTTAGGCTAATTTGGGACACACCACTGGTTTGTTGGTGTTATGATATGATCCTCATTTGTCCTTGATTGCTACCAGGATATAGGTAGTGATAAGGAGGGTTAAAAAATTTCCCAAAGAGACAGATGCTGCAACAGATACAAGTATTAGTGCACATATACAGTGTAATCAGTTGTTGCTATGGACAGCTTGGATCTGACATACTGTACATGGAGTCACTGATGATTATAGCCCTTATAGTGGAGGGCATGTGGCAGTTAAACACATAAAGACTATGAAATAGTATCAGGGGAAGAGATCCACTGGATGCATCCAGTGGTCACCTTAAACCCACGCTGGCTTGTAATGAAAAGCCGCGCTGTAGTGTGCTGCCATCTTTGTTGCCTTTTTTTTCTTTTTTCTCCTCTCTTGGCATTGTAAAATATTACTGCTTTAACTCAGGGGTGCACCACTGACTGTCCAATAAAATGGCACCACGTAACTCACACAAGTAGAGAGTGCACAAGGACCAATTAACTCGATATTTAGGGCAAAGTCAGTTTATCACAGGTTACCTTATCATCCTATTACATTACCAACCCACAAACCAGTGCGGTAAAACCCTGAAAATACCTTTCCACGTCCACAATACCCTCATTTTTGCTTCTGCATTGCATTACTGTAGGGCAGTGTTTTTCAACCACTGTGCCTTGTCACACTACTGTGCCTTGAGCTGTTCTCAAGTGTGCCCCCAGATCTAGAGATGCCCAAACCAGTTTACAGCCACCACCTGTTCAACTATTATTTACTGGTTTCTTTTCATGTAAAGGGCCAATGTATTTTATTTTTGTTACCTGTGGGGACCAGTGTGATTGTTTTTTTTATATGGGGGCCAACAGGTTTTTTTTTTTTTTTACTGTGGGGACCAATGTGTTTTGTGTGGGGATCTCATGGTGTAACTTGGCAATTTTAAAATCTTATTTAGTGTGCCGCAAGGTAAAAAGGTTGAAAAACACTGCTGTAGGGTGAGGCTGGGAAGGGAGTTCAAGGTTAGGCTACAGGCGTGGGGATTAAAGTTCATAACCAAATAAATAATTAGGTGTAAGGATAGGGTTAGCCAATAAGTACTAGAATGCCAGGGAGATGGAGACCTGACCCAGAAGTCATTATGACATAAATGTGGGGACCTGGAAGACACCACTGGAGCTGCTGCAGTCACACAGAGGTAAGTCACTGCTTGGCCACCAGGAAGAAATTACATTCTCTCATTTCATCACTGTCTAGGTGTTCAATGTTGATTTTATGATAATTTCAACATCTCAAGTTGACATGATAAAAGTCCACATTATAGGGTAAATTCAGTTGGGTGCAAGGTTTAGCTAGGTAAATAACTTATGGCCAAATTTTGGATTACCGCTTGTATGCATGTTCCTAATACTTGTGGTATCCAATTGATGTAGAGTTTTCAGCACTGAAACCCCACACTGCATGAATAATAAAAGATATACTCATCTTTCTAGCAGTCTATGGTAATCTCAGGGGCTCTTGGTTGTTCCCTTCCATCTTCTCACTGGGCAGGGGGCTTCTGGTAGGCTTAATGTCTGCTAGGAGAAGGGCCAGCTTAACAGCATTATGGGTCCTGGGCAAAGCAGTGCAATTTGACCTACACATAAACTGTATGTACCTACATATATACAGAAGGTCTGTGTATATATAAATACATACATATTATATTATATTATTATATTGTTTTATATTATATACCACTCAATGGCACTCAGGAGATGATTTTAGTAACAAAAAAATACAGGGAACATTTCAGGGTGTGAGCCCCATCCTCAGCCCCAACCTGCAGCAAATAAACACCTCTAAACACACCATATTTATACTTACAGGTACCAGGTACCACCAAGCCTGCTGCACCACACACTTCTGGGTGGAAACACTAGGACAGCTTAGCAACTGACCGCTTGCTTTCCACACAACAAGCTGACAACTAGTTCACAGTGTGCCATGGCAGTCAGGCTTCATCCACCATAGGGATGGATAAACTGTTAGGGCATATCTAAAGGGTAAATAAGGGGCTTTGCTAAGCAACCACCACCTTGTACTCTACATTTAGGGAGTCCCATAGAAACATCCCCAATATGTATATGGGCAACATGACTGCCAGGACACAAAACTGGTGAAATAAACATTACATGAAAAATTAAAACATAAATATTAAACACATACAGCAAAAGAAGAAAATATCAGATAATAAATACCAGTGCCTTTGCACAGGAGAAATTACTATAACAGCCGGAATGCTTAGTATATGTGTTAGTTGGCCTGGGGATACCCATCCTAGTGATGTTTGCTTTCACAAGAAGATCCCTGAGGTTGGGGTCCCTTTTAAATGCGTCCTAAGGTCTCAAAGAGCTCATGGCTGGTAATTCTGAGTCTGTTTTGATGATAGACCATAATGCATTAGTTGTATGTCAAATTACCGGACTGGTAACAGAAATTGCACTAGACCATGGCAGAACCAAGGCTGAATCCTTGATTTTAGGTGTAAATAATTGAGATCTAGGCATATGCAAAACCTGGTCTTTTTGTTTTAACAAAACAGAGCGGTCATATCCCCTATGAGTAAATTGTTCAATCAAGGTATTTAAATGAGACTCAATACATGATGTGTCACTCATAATACTAGATAGCTGCACCATCTGTGAAGTGCATGTTTAAGTGCAGGTGGATGATGACTAGAGGCCATTAAGAATGTTTTGCGGTCCACATCCTTGAAAAACACGTCAGTACTTATTCTCCCAGATGTAATGTTAACCGCTACATTGAAGAAATGGGTGTCAGTTAGACTTCTGGATGCAGTATATTTAATGGTGGAACACCCCTGTATTAGTAACTGCAATCAGTTCAGTGAGGAGATCAGGGCCCCCTGTCTACAAGATGAAAATGTCATCTATGTAGCGTGTGTACAGTAATAGATGAAAATTAACATCTAAAAATGTCAATTCCTCCTGTCTGAACATAGATATTCGCAAAGGAGGGGGACACAACGTATCCCATGGCACACCCTCTTAATTGGAAATAGTAGGCTTAATCGGGAAAAAAATAGTAAAATGCAACAACTGCACAAATATCTCCTGGTCAAACAGGTTAGGGTCTAGATACTGCTGAATGAAAACTTTAACAGCCTCCAAACCTCTATCATGTGGGATGGTGTAAAGGCTGCAGACATCAAGACATAACATAATGGTCCCCTCTGGTACTTCCCCAATCTGCCCCAGCAATTAAAAAAAAAACTGGTAGTATCCTTCAGAAAAGATTTATTTAAAGGCAATAAGGGTTGTAACAAAAGTCAAGCAGCTGTGCGATTGATTGGTACAATGAGTCATTTGATGCAATAAATCCTGTTAATTCTGGGGGTACCTTAAGGCCCCCATACACTAGTGAGATTTGGTCTGATTTGACCCGATTCCAATGGATCGGGGCGATATATCAGACCAAATCTCATGTTTTGAAATCCCATCTGACCTGATGCACGGTCCCGTGTGAGTCAGATTGGAGTCAGGAGGACGGATGCTGGGGGGAAGAAGAAAGAAAACATACAAAGAACGCTTCTGTGAGTCCCCTGCCCACCACTCTTCATCCCCCCTGCTGGCTCCCAGCACCCACCGCCTGGCTCCCCTCCAAAGTCTGGCTCCCAGGGAGTTGCACGTGATAAATCAAGTGGCAAATTGTTTCAGAGCCCACCTGGAGAGCTGCCATGGAAATAAGGTCTGACTTGTCCATCGTCTAATGTATGGGGACCTCTAGTGTTCTTGTAAACTTTAGGAAGTGAATAACGTACCGGGACCACAGGCCATTCACAATAAAAAGCTTTGAAGACATTGGATTGTATCTTCCCATAATTCACTGCTGCTGAAAGAAACCCATGCAATTCCTGCTGTTGTACACCAGTGGGGTAACATATATACATATTTTGATCTGATAGCTGGCCATATCATTCTTGACAATAATCGGCGATGTCCTGGACAATATAGCTCTGCCTTTGGCGGCTGTCCTGATGATAATATTGTCATATTTACCCAGAGCACTAAGCACTCGAGTTTCAGCCGGGTTAAATTTTTCTTGATTTTAGCAGGAGCAGCAGAGAATTTTGTAACAGACTCATCCAATTTTCGCCCAAAGATGCAAATTGATGAATTGGTGAATGCAGGGTCAAAATATGATTTAGATGTGCTTTTAAGGAATTTGCCAAGCAGATCCATAGAACCAGCATCCACACGTGATTGAAAATGTTCTTTAAAGCGCAATTTCCTTAGAAGTTTATGCTGATAAATCTTCCAAGTAAAAGGATTATAACAGTTCGTGGGCACATATCCCTTTTTTGTGGGCATATATCCCTTATTTAGTACTTGTAATTCGGTTGCAGTCAAGGTACATTGGGACAGATTCATCAGTACTGTTTATTAGTAGTGGTGCGAGGGGGATTTTGCCTGATTTATTTTGTTTTGCTTCCCCGACAGTTGGGCAGTTTTAGCTTGAACTGGCGGGTGGTTCCTTGGTTGCCCACCATAATGCCCGTTATACATTGTGCCATACACTATGATGCCCATTACACAAAGTGCCACACATTGTGATCCCTTTTACACATTTCACACACAGTGATGCCCGTTACACATTATTCCACACACCATAACGCACATTACATAAAAGTGGTTAAGAGTGGTTAAAATGATTGTGCAAAACTCTGCATCTCCTAGCATACTGAAGTGTACAGTAAATGACTACAGCTGGATGCTATGACTTGAGGCAAACACACAATACAGGAATGGTCCCTTACACAAATAGCCAGTGGAATACTCAGAACAATTATACTTTTTAATTTAGAACAAACTTCTTTGATAAAAGACACTGTCTTTTTGTTAGTTGTATTTATTTTTTGCATCCTTTTGACTGCATCGCTGTTCTGTAACATTATTTTCGGGTCTCACGGAATAAAATATACAATGCATCAAATAGTGAAAAAGAGAATGCACAGGATTGAATTTTCGCTACTAATAATTTTAAACCAATCATCGTTCAGATAAGAATAAACAAAATAATTAATAAAAACACATTACTCAAGAACATGTCTAATTTACACTCTCATTTACAGATTTATTACAGATTTTTTCATTTGAACTACAATAGGTGGAGAGGATAAAAGACTACAGATAATATTTGATAAACTCACAAATAACACATGTTTGGAAGCAGTCACTATACAGTATCTCTTTGGAAATTACAGACTTGAAAGATTCAACTTTGACATATCACTTTCTTTTAGGTTATGTATTCATTTTTATAAACAAATTCTGCCATCAACAATAGTATTCGAGTAAAATACAATTACAGAAGAAATTATTTTTGTGCTGGCAAATTCAATTCTGCTACTTAAATGAATTGCAACATCATTTTCCCACTAAATTAGAATATGACACAAATAACAACACACAATTTCTATATTAACTACAAATTTTCTCTTTCTACTGTTCTTTTTATTATATTATGTACATAGTTCTGCTAACCCCAGTACAAAGGATTGCTGCATTGCAACAAATGCCATCTTGTGGCCCAGAGGCCATTCCAATGGGCTTGGAAGCTGTGATGTTGTGATGTTGCTAATAGAGAAAGGTTTATGACCTTAAATGTGCTGTGTCTTCTGCTCTGAGCGCAACTTTACTTTGTAAACTGAAATAGATCAAAGTTTCAATGCAAGCATGCCATCTACTCACCAAGTGTAAATGCCACAAGACAGGGGAGGGAGAGAAAGAGATGTACCTAGGTAGAAGGATGATGACAAAGTAAAAATGTCATTAAATCACCCTCTAAACTTTGAAAAGCAAGCACTAATTTGTGATGCAGCTAATACATCTTCTCAATCCCTTGTTAAACATCGCTGTGAAGATGTAGCCAGATATTCTGCAATTTGACTTAAATTAAACTAGGAACAAAGCCAGTATTTTTAATTAAAATAGGTTTGGAGCCTTGCAGAGACAAACAGCTTGCACAGGTGGTTGATTGACTTGAATGACAACAATCAACACAACTGTCTGATGTTTTCTAGGGTTATTATTATACAGAAAGATCCACTGCCACTGTTTATCCACCAGTCAGCTCATCTGTGTAATCAAACATAACAGAAAGGAAAGCATGTCTCTCACATCAGCCATCGAATGGATTATTATGTTCTCTTTTCTGTGTTCTTTGAAATGAAAAGACTTTCACTCCAAGACAGATAGTTGAAGTTTTGACTTTGACTTTTTTTTCAGTCTTTAAGCATCCTTGATATATTTTCATCATATGCATGTAAATTAATGCAGTAGAAATGTATTTTGTTTAGTAGCACATGTCCATTTAACAGTTTTATGTAGCATAATATATATTATTTATTAACAGTTTCTTATATAGCACATTACAGAGAATATATGAGCATTCACATCAGTTCCTGCCCCAGTGGAGCTTGCAATCTATTTACTACCACATGTACACGCACTCACAGACATTCCAGACCTTGTAGGGTTAATTTTGTTGGGAGCCAATTAGCCTACCAGTATATTTTTGGATTGTGGGAAGAAACCGAAGTACCCAGAGGAAACCCTCACAAGTATGTGGAGAATATACTAACTCTACACAGTTAAGACCATGGTGGGAATCGAAACCATGACCTCCGTGCTGTGAGGCAGTAATGCTAACCATTACACCACCTGTACTGCACATGAATAGTTGCTGTCCATTTACTAATATTAACACAGTAACCTACAGATGTAGCGGGATTCATCTTAGCAGGTGATGGCGTCTCCATCCCCTGCCCCGCCGCCATCTGTATGCCGGAAGGGGACGCGCGCGCACAAGGTGCGCGCGCATTCCCTTCCGACGGTGCTGCCCTCAGTCGCCCGGTGCCCAGACCGGGCGGACGCACCCCCCGCAGCCTCCTCGGGTCCCCCCCAGCACTATCGAGCGGGAGGCGGACAGTATTGCGTCCGCCTCGCCGCCCGGATACTGAGACACGCGTGCGTGGGGGATGCACGCGCGTCTCAGACAGATGGAGCGCCGTGTTGCTGGCGGATCGCAAGCAAAGATAAAACTGGCCCCATCTGTATACTATTTATTGATGTGATTTTCACCATAGTCCAGACATCCATGTGATATATATATATATATATATATATAATGACCTCGTGAACCCGGCACTCGGACCCCCCTTGGGGTTATCCTGCTCAGGTGCCTTCTGTACAGGCAATGTGCCCGATGTATAGAACTCCAACACAGCAGCGGCACTCTGAGTCTTGTAAACAGTGATAAACAGTGAAATTTTAATGTCTACATGTTTCGGGGTACTTCCCCGTCTTTGTCTACACAGAACTTACCCCTCCCGCTGGCTTCCCGCGCTTCCAGAGCCGCCTCCCCTCGCCACCGTCCGTTCACCGGATGTTTGGAAACCCGGAAGTTGTTGCGATGCTCTCGGCGGTTGCCAAGGCGCCCAGAGGACTCTCACCCCCCTGGAACGCCCAGCACCGTCATGTGAGCTCACATCACCTTCCTTCCTTCTCCGGTTACTTCCGGGGGACGCCTGGGCAGGTTGTCATGGAGACGCCGGAGCCCCTGTAAAATACATAATGAAAAAACACAAGCAATGTAAATCAATGACAAATACAGATATATACAAAAACAATACCACTAAAACGCCGTTCAGTGCGGGTAAAGAAACGTGTTACTTTCCAAAACTATTAAAACATTTTACGTGTTTTACAGGGTGTACTGAATGATATACACACATCTAAAACGTGGCGCTCCCATCATATATAATTCTAATGATGCACTCTATGTAGTTAGGGGGAGCCCTTAAATAATTAGTGCACATGTGGAAAAAAGGTTTGTATAATGTAAAAAAGTGCAAGTGCAGTGTGGACGCAGAATATATCTGTGGATATTTCTAAAGTGCACATTAAAAAACGCAGTGGCCCCAGGGGGCACTTACTGCTACAGCAAGGCCATACAGCCATACATTAGTGACCTGGCATGGAATTATTCCAACCAGTGTTATCTTCCTCAAACTGGTGCTGTAGGGTAGCTACTGGACAACTGTAACAAGGAACCATGGGCTATGGCTAAATCTAAGCTATTTTACCCCACATGTTAAATGCCCTGATTTTGATGTTATGTCATCATACAAAATGTATAAGTCCTAGGGATTCATTAAGTCCTTTAGGTTTTACTGTCTGTAATCTAAACATCCACCGGGCCTCTAGTTGTAATAAAGCTTTGCCACGGTTACCCCCCCTCAAGCTTTCTGGCACGTGGCCAATGATTTTTTATTTTAAAGTAGCGATGCCATGTTTCATGTTGGCAAAGTGCCTGGCTACTGGCTGTTCACTAGTCCCAGTGCTCAGGGCCTGACGAATGTCTTGTCGATGCTGTGCCATGCGGACCTTAAACTGGCACTCAGTTTTTCCGATGTAATAAAGTCCACATGGACACAGCACCGCATAGACCACGTAACTTGAAGTACAGGTCAATGGCCAATTGATATTGTATCTTTTCCCCGAATGGGGATGCAGAATGGTGTCACCAGTGGCCATGTAGCTGCATGTACGGCAGCCTAAGCATTTAAAACATCCGTTACGTCTGCCTAAGAAAGTTTCTGCCACAGTGGGTTTTTTCGATTTGAACTGGGTGATGTCAGTCTTGACAACCAGGTCTCTAATGTTACGCCCTCTGGTGTAACAGGGCATAAAACGGGTTTGTTTAAAACATTGCAGTTCAGGGTCAGTGGCCACTATGGGCCAGAGTTCCTTGGCCCTTCTAGATGTAACACTGCTATTAACCGTGTATTGGTTGACCCATGGGAACACTTGTGCTGTTTTCTTTTTCTTTGTTTGGGTTACTAGCTCTAATCTGTTTTTTTTGGTGAGCTTTCTGCAAGGCTTGTTGAAGTTTCCTAGCAGGATACCCTCATTCCCTAAATTTAGAAAACATCACTGCAAGTTGCTGTTCAAGAGTATCTTGATCACTGGTGGTGCGGCACACACGGATAAACTGGGAATAGGGAAGACCACGAACTGCAGCTCGAGGATGGTGGCTCTCGTACTGCAACAGTGTGTTGCGGTCTGTGGGTTTAGTGTACAGGGACGCCTTGTTCTACCTTTAAAAGAATATCCAGAAAACTGATTTCTTTTTTACTCTTGTTAAGTGTCAATTTTATAGGGCTGTTAGATAGATTCTGTTTCTCCACCAAGTCCTCCAGTGTCGCTTCCTCCCCGGTCCACAAGACAATCAAGTCTTCTATATACCGAAAATATATAAAAATGGACTGGGTGACACTGGGGGCTGAGAAAAAGTTATTACACTCTGTCTCCCACATGTATGTATTGGCGAACGATAGGGCCACCGGGGACCCCATCGCACAACCTGTGACTTGACGATAAAATTGTCCGTCGTACAAAAAGTAATTGTGGGAGAGGGTGAATCTCAATAACTCTATAAACACATCAACATCCGGGCCAGTGAATCTGGGGTTGCCCGTGACACAACTAGAGGCCCGGTGGATCTTTAGATTACAGACAGTAAAACCTAAAGGACTTAATGAATCCCTAGGACTCATACATTTTGTATGATGACATAACATCAAAATCAGGGCATTTAACATGTGGGGCAAAATAGCTTAGAATTAGCCATAGCCCATGGTTCCTTGTTACAATTGTCCAGTAGCTACCCTACAGCACCAGTTTGAGGAAGATGACACTGGTTGGAAAAATTCCATTCCAGGTCACTAATGTATGGCTGTATTGCCTTGCTGTAGCAGTAAGTGCCCCCTGGGGCCACTGCATTTTTTAATGTGCACTTTAGAAATATCCACAGATATATTCTGCGTCCACACTGCACTTGCACTTTTTTACATCATACAAACCTTTTTTCCACATGTGCACTAATTATTTAAGGGCTCCCCCTAACTACATAGAGTGCATCATTAGAATTATATTTGATGGGAGCGCCACTTTTTAGATGTGTGTATATCATTCAGTACATCCTGTAAAACACATAAAATGTTTTAATAGTTTTGGAAAGTTACACATTTCTTTACCCGCACTGAACGGCGTTTTGGTGGTATTGTTTTTGTATATATCTGTATTTGTCATTGATTTACATTGCTTGTGTTTTTTCATTATGTATTTTACAGGGGCACCGGCATCTCCATGACAACCTGCCCAGGCATCCCCCGGAAGTAACCGGAGAAGGAAGGAAGGTGACGTGAGGTCACATGACGGTGTTGGGCGCCTTGGCAACCGCCGAGAGCAGCGCGACAACTTCCGGGTTTCCAAACATCCGGTGAACGGACGGTGGTGAGGGGAGGCGGCTCTGGAAGCTCGGGAAGCCAGCGGTAGGGGTAAGTCCTGTGTGGGGTATTTATATCACTGTGTGTTCACTGTACTTTTGTCCTGAAGACGGGGAAGTACCCCGAAACATGTAGACATTAAAATTTCACTGTTTATCACCGTTTACAAAACTCAGAGTGCCGCTGCTGTGTTGGAGTTCTATATATATATATATATATATATATATATATATATATATATATATATAGAATGGGGATGAAGGCACTCCAAAGAAAAACCAGATAATCAATTTGCCGGGGTGCTGCACGCAGGGTAGGTATGTAGAGAGGAAGGATCGTGGCACACTCCGGTCTTGTAAATGAGGCAAGGTACACAGAAGTACTAAGCAACGTTTCGGGGGTTTATTCCGTCTTCAAGGCATAAGAACAAATGACAGACATTCAAACACTCACCTATATACCCTCCGTTCCGTCCTGCGCGCCTTCTCCAGGGTGCTGGCGTTCCTGCCTGGCTTCCCCGTCAGACTGGCTCTCAGTGATGACGTCATCGTCCCCGGGATTCCTAGTCTGCAGGGCAAGCTTCAGCGGTTGCCTAGCAACCCTCCGGAGAATGTCGCTGCATTAGAACAAAAACGAACAGCGCAAGGTTATTTACAGCACAAAACAAAACCAAGTGCAAGTTGCAAAAACATGTGAAAATGAAAGGACACAGTATAAGCATAAGCATGAGGACTTGACCGGGCACCAATGTGGGGGAATGGGGGGCCGCAGCAAGGGGTCAGGGAGTAAGAGGAAAGCAAGTAATTCACAAAAACATGCTGAAGCACAATTGTTCATTAAGTCCTTTGGGGCTAACGGTATCAAGTCTGTGAATCCAGCTGGTTTCCAGCTGTAACAGTTTCTTTCCCCTGTCACCTCCGCGATGGTCATCAGGGATCTGGTCGATGATGATATAGCGTAAACTAGCCAGTGAATGTTTTTCTGCTGCAAAGTGTTTTGCTACTGGCTGGTCCATGGGTTTATTGTTGATTGAAGCTTTGATTGCAGAACGATGGAGTGCAATGCGCTCTTTGAAAGTCCTTATGGTTTTACCCACGTATCCCAATCCACAGGGACACAGGATAAGGTATACAACATGGGAACTGGAGCAAGTCAAGGGGTGTTTGATTTTATATTTGAAGCCCAAGTGGGGATGGTTGAACGTTCTGGAATGTATCATGGCGTTGCAGGTGGTGCAACCAGTGCATCTGTAGCACCCACCTGGTTTTTTAAAAGTCCCAGCCGGGACTCTAGGAGATATATCAGTCCTGACAAGCCAGTCACGAATATTCTTTCCCCTGGTGTAGCATGACATCAGTCTAGAGGACTTCAGTACTTTCAGGTCTCTATCGGATTGAAGCATCGGCCATAGATCTCTTGAGGTTGTGGAGATGTGTGTATCTGCCACATTGAACGACCGGACCCATCGGATAATGTCCGTATTGGATGTGGGTTTTTCACGTCTTTTAAGAGCCGTCTCACGACTGATAAGATCTACCCTCTTCCGGGCTTTGTCTACTGTGTTTTTGGAGTAGCCTCTCGAGAGGAATTTCTCCTGCATCTTCTCTAGGTCAGGCTGTAAATTGTCCTCATTGTTGGTGATCCTCTTTACACGAAGGAGTTGCGAAAACGGCAATCCTCGTTTGAGTGCCGGCGGATGGTGACTTTGGGCAAGGAGCAGGGTATTTCTGTCCGTGGGTTTAGAGAATATCGACGTCTTGAGTTTACCTTCTGCTTTGGTGATACAGACATCTAGGTAGTTCACCGAGGTAAGGCTCATGGAATACGTGTATTTAATGGGGCTGGGTTGGGAGTTGATATTCTCAATGGCTGTCACAAACTCTGCTTGAGTTCCAGTCCATAATAAGAGCACGTCATCGATATACCTCGTATAGAAACTGATACTGGTGCTCAATTCGCCGGTGAGGAAGGTGTCATGTTCAAGGGTCGCCATATATGCATTGGCGTAAGCTGGAGCGACTGGAGATCCCATAGCGCATCCAGCGCATTGAAGATAGAATTTTTTATTGAAGAAGAAATAGTTTCTGTGTAGAATCAGGGATAGTAGCGTGATAAACAGGTCTATGGCAGGTCCTTGATATTCTGTATCCTGTTCCAGGAGTTCCCTGGTGGCAGAGAGACCTCCTTCATGGGGGATGCTCGTATAGAGGCTGCTGATGTCAAGGGTGATGAGCCATGTGTCGTCAGGTACAGTCTCGATCAGGTCCAATTTGGTGAGAAGGTGGGTGGTGTCCTGCAAATAAGCTGGGGTTTTTTGGATGACAGGTTGAAGAAATTTGTCCAGAAAGGAAGAGACAGGGCTGTACAGGGAGTCTCTGGCCGAGATGATAGGCCTGCCCGGGGGTTTCTGCAGATTTTTGTGTATTTTAGGCAAGCAATACATCAAGGGAACTCGGGGGAAGTCTGTGGTCAAGTAGCTCTTAACAGAGTTTGGTATTTTTTCTTGTGCGACGGCTTCAGAGAGGATGATGTCCAGCTCTTTTTTGTACCGTGGTGTAGGGTCATAGGGTAGCGGCATGTAAGTTTCCGTTTTGGAAAGTTGTGACATGATTTCTTTCTGGTAGTCTTCCACATCCCAAATAACGATGCCGCCCCCCTTGTCAGCCGGGAGGAACATTACGTCATCATAACGGCTCATGTTTCTGAGGGCTGTCCACTCGTCTTTGGATAGGTTTGAAGTTTTCTCTTTCTTCCCACCTGGAATGCTTGGCGTGTGTGATAAATTCACTTTGGTTTCCAAAACTTTGGAAAAACTTTGTATCGCCACATTCTGGGAAGGTGGATCGAACTTGGATTTCAGTTTAAATTGAGAATAGATCGAGGGGATGGGGGCCGGGTATGGCGGAGGGATGGTTTCTCTGCTGAAGTATTCCTTCAGTCTCAGACTCCGGTTCAATCTCATATTCTCGATCTTCCAATCAAGGGTCTTAAATTGGTTTGTTGGGACGTAAGAGAGTCCTTTGTTGAGAACCTGGATTTCTGCGTCTGAGAGAGTTCGTTTGGAAATGTTGAAGACTAGGGTTTTTTCGTTGCTGCTCGCCCTTTGCCTTTGGAACCTGTGGCATTGTCCTCCTCTTCTAGGGGGTCGTTTCCTCTGATCCTTTCGGCTCGTGTTTTTACCCCTGCCGGGGGGCGCCTGGAGTTTTTTGACGCCGTAGAGAGGGACCCAGTATCGCTTGCTGAAGAGGCTGTTTCGCTCTGGCTCTCGGGTCCAGATGGGCGAAAGTTGCGACGTCTGGATTGCCTGCCCTTGTTGGGTGGTCTGTAGGGGCCAGAGATCCAACGGTACACGCTCTGTTCACTATAGTCTCTATTGACACGGTTGAATTTATTTTTCTTGAACTCCACGAGTTCTTTCTTGAATGTGGTCACTTGTGTGGTAAGTTTGGATAACCAGTCTTCTTTATTGTCAGCAGTCAGTGTAGATAGATGCATTCTTTCATACTCCTCTATCTTGCTGCGGGTCCGTTCCATCTCTAATGCTGCCTCGCTGATCACCAAGGTGATCAGGTCAAAGGAACAGTTGTTTAAAATGGCGCACCATTTGCGGCAGAATTCGTGGCTGTATCTGCCTATAGTTGGGGTGTTTCGAATTCTGAAGCCCCTGGGGATTTTTTTCTCTCGAAAGTATTCGGACAGTGTGACACCATGGAGTAGGAATTCCACTTCTTTCTTTCTCATTTTGAGTAAATTGTTGTAGATATCTTCAGGGGTTAATTCTCCCTCCAATTCGGTAAATCTCTGTTTGAACAGAGTAGCAGAGGATTCATCCTCGGAGAAGCGGAGTCTTTCTCCCAATGGCAACTGCGGTCCCAGGGGGTTATCCACTCTCTCTGTTTGAGAGTTTGGAAATGACATGGTACAGTCCAGGTTAGGCAAATCTGTGTCGACACCAATCACCAGCAGATAAAAGTCAACCGCAGAGACCCAGGATGGGTAAACAGCTGCGGTGGCACAAAGACTTGGTTTGTTCAAAGCTTGCTGTAAACGGATGGCTGAGGGTGCACGTTCCTGAATGCTGGGGCTAGAGATAGCCCAGCAACATATGTAGAATGGGGATGAAGGCACTCCAAAGAAAAACCAGATAATCAATTTGCCGGGGTGCTGCACGCAGGGTAGGTATGTAGAGAGGAAGGATCGTGGCACACTCCGGTCTTGTAAATGAGGCAAGGTACACAGAAGTACTAAGCAACGTTTCGGGGGTTTATTCCGTCTTCAAGGCATAAGAACAAATGACAGACATTCAAACACTCACCTATATACCCTCCGTTCCGTCCTGCGCGCCTTCTCCAGGGTGCTGGCGTTCCTGCCTGGCTTCCCCGTCAGACTGGCTCTCAGTGATGACGTCATCGTCCCCGGGATTCCTAGTCTGCAGGGCAAGCTTCAGCGGTTGCCTAGCAACCCTCCGGAGAATGTCGCTGCATTAGAACAAAAACGAACAGCGCAAGGTTATTTACAGCACAAAACAAAACCAAGTGCAAGTTGCAAAAACATGTGAAAATGAAAGGACACAGTATAAGCATAAGCATGAGGACTTGACCGGGCACCAATGTGGGGGAATGGGGGGCCGCAGCAAGGGGTCAGGGAGTAAGAGGAAAGCAAGTAATTCACAAAAACATGCTGAAGCACAATTGTTCATTAAGTCCTTTGGGGCTAACGGTATCAAGTCTGTGAATCCAGCTGGTTTCCAGCTGTAACAGTTTCTTTCCCCTGTCACCTCCGCGATGGTCATCAGGGATCTGGTCGATGATGATATAGCGTAAACTAGCCAGTGAATGTTTTTCTGCTGCAAAGTGTTTTGCTACTGGCTGGTCCATGGGTTTATTGTTGATTGAAGCTTTGATTGCAGAACGATGGAGTGCAATGCGCTCTTTGAAAGTCCTTATGGTTTTACCCACGTATCCCAATCCACAGGGACACAGGATAAGGTATACAACATGGGAACTGGAGCAAGTCAAGGGGTGTTTGATTTTATATTTGAAGCCCAAGTGGGGATGGTTGAACGTTCTGGAATGTATCATGGCGTTGCAGGTGGTGCAACCAGTGCATCTGTAGCACCCACCTGGTTTTTTAAAAATCCCAGCCGGGACTCTAGGAGATATATCAGTCCTGACAAGCCAGTCACGAATATTCTTTCCCCTGGTGTAGCATGACATCAGTCTAGAGGACTTCAGTACTTTCAGGTCTCTATCGGATTGAAGCATCGGCCATAGATCTCTTGAGGTTGTGGAGATGTGTGTATCTGCCACATTGAACGACCGGACCCATCGGATAATGTCCGTATTGGATGTGGGTTTTTCACGTCTTTTAAGAGCCGTCTCGCGACTGATAAGATCTACCCTCTTCCGGGCTTTGTCTACTGTGTTTTTGGAGTAGCCTCTCGAGAGGAATTTCTCCTGCATCTTCTCTAGGTCAGGCTGTAAATTGTCCTCATTGTTGGTGATCCTCTTTACACGAAGGAGTTGCGAAAACGGCAATCCTCGTTTGAGTGCCGGCGGATGGTGACTTTGGGCAAGGAGCAGGGTATTTCTGTCCGTGGGTTTAGAGAATATCGACGTCTTGAGTTTACCTTCTGCTTTGGTGATACAGACATCTAGGTAGTTCACCGAGGTAAGGCTCATGGAATACGTGTATTTAATGGGGCTGGGTTGGGAGTTGATATTCTCAATGGCTGTCACAAACTCTGCTTGAGTTCCAGTCCATAATAAGAGCACGTCATCGATATACCTCGTATAGAAACTGATACTGGTGCTCAATTCGCCGGTGAGGAAGGTGTCATGTTCAAGGGTCGCCATATATGCATTGGCGTAAGCTGGAGCGACTGGAGATCCCATAGCGCATCCAGCGCATTGAAGATAGAATTTTTTATTGAAGAAGAAATAGTTTCTGTGTAGAATCAGGGATAGTAGCGTGATAAACAGGTCTATGGCAGGTCCTTGATATTCTGTATCCTGTTCCAGGAGTTCCCTGGTGGCAGAGAGACCTCCTTCATGGGGGATGCTCGTATAGAGGCTGCTGATGTCAAGGGTGATGAGCCATGTGTCGTCAGGTACAGTCTCGATCAGGTCCAATTTGGTGAGAAGGTGGGTGGTGTCCTGCAAATAAGCTGGGGTTTTTTGGATGACAGGTTGAAGAAATTTGTCCAGAAAGGAAGAGACAGGGCTGTACAGGGAGTCTCTGGCCGAGATGATAGGCCTGCCCGGGGGTTTCTGCAGATTTTTGTGTATTTTAGGCAAGCAATACATCAAGGGAACTCGGGGGAAGTCTGTGGTCAAGTAGCTCTTAACAGAGTTTGGTATTTTTTCTTGTGCGACGGCTTCAGAGAGGTTTTGTTTTGTGCTGTAAATAACCTTGCGCTGTTCGTTTTTGTTCTAATGCAGCGACATTCTCCGGAGGGTTGCTAGGCAACCGCTGAAGCTTGCCCTGCAGACTAGGAATCCCGGGGACGATGACGTCATCACTGAGAGCCAGTCTGACGGGGAAGCCAGGCAGGAACGCCAGCACCCTGGAGAAGGCGCGCAGGACGGAACGGAGGGTATATAGGTGAGTGTTTGAATGTCTGTCATTTGTTCTTATGCCTTGAAGACGGAATAAACCCCCGAAACGTTGCTTAGTACTTCTGTGTACCTTGCCTCATTTACAAGACCGGAGTGTGCCACGATCCTTCCTCTCTACATACCTACCCTGCGTGCAGCACCCCGGCAAATTGATTATCTGGTTTTTCTTTGGAGTGCCTTCATCCCCATTCTACATATGTTGCTGGGCTATCTCTAGCCCCAGCATTCAGGAACGTGCACCCTCAGCCATCCGTTTACAGCAAGCTTTGAACAAACCAAGTCTTTGTGCCACCGCAGCTGTTTACCCATCCTGGGTCTCTGCGGTTGACTTTTATCTGCTGGTGATTGGTGTCGACACAGATTTGCCTAACCTGGACTGTACCATGTCATTTCCAAACTCTCAAACAGAGAGAGTGGATAACCCCCTGGGACCGCAGTTGCCATTGGGAGAAAGACTCCGCTTCTCCGAGGATGAATCCTCTGCTACTCTGTTCAAACAGAGATTTACCGAATTGGAGGGAGAATTAACCCCTGAAGATATCTACAACAATTTACTCAAAATGAGAAAGAAAGAAGTGGAATTCCTACTCCATGGTGTCACACTGTCCGAATACTTTCGAGAGAAAAAAATCCCCAGGGGCTTCAGAATTCGAAACACCCCAACTATAGGCAGATACAGCCACGAATTCTGCCGCAAATGGTGCGCCATTTTAAACAACTGTTCCTTTGACCTGATCACCTTGGTGATCAGCGAGGCAGCATTAGAGATGGAACGGACCCGCAGCAAGATAGAGGAGTATGAAAGAATGCATCTATCTACACTGACTGCTGACAATAAAGAAGACTGGTTATCCAAACTTACCACACAAGTGACCACATTCAAGAAAGAACTCGTGGAGTTCAAGAAAAATAAATTCAACCGTGTCAATAGAGACTATAGTGAACAGAGCGTGTACCGTTGGATCTCTGGCCCCTACAGACCACCCAACAAGGGCAGGCAATCCAGACGTCGCAACTTTCGCCCATCTGGACCCGAGAGCCAGAGCGAAACAGCCTCTTCAGCAAGCGATACTGGGTCCCTCTCTACGGCGTCAAAAAACTCCAGGCGCCCCCCGGCAGGGGTAAAAACACGAGCCGAAAGGATCAGAGGAAACGACCCCCTAGAAGAGGAGGACAATGCCACAGGTTCCAAAGGCAAAGGGCGAGCAGCAACGAAAAAACCCTAGTCTTCAACATTTCCAAACGAACTCTCTCAGACGCAGAAATCCAGGTTCTCAACAAAGGACTCTCTTACGTCCCAACAAACCAATTTAAGACCCTTGATTGGAAGATCGAGAATATGAGATTGAACCGGAGTCTGAGACTGAAGGAATACTTCAGCAGAGAAACCATCCCTCCGCCATACCCGGCCCCCATCCCCTCGATCTATTCTCAATTTAAACTGAAATCCAAGTTCGATCCACCTTCCCAGAATGTGGCGATACAAAGTTTTTCCAAAGTTTTGGAAACCAAAGTGAATTTATCACACACGCCAAGCATTCCAGGTGGGAAGAAAGAGAAAACTTCAAACCTATCCAAAGACGAGTGGACAGCCCTCAGAAACATGAGCCGTTATGATGACGTAATGTTCCTCCCGGCTGACAAGGGGGGCGGCATCGTTATTTGGGATGTGGAAGACTACCAGAAAGAAATCATGTCACAACTTTCCAAAACGGAAACTTACATGCCGCTACCCTATGACCCTACACCACGGTACAAAAAAGAGCTGGACATCTTCCTCTCTGAAGCCGTCGCACAAGAAAAAATACCAAACTCTGTTAAGAGCTACTTGACCACAGACTTCCCCCGAGTTCCCTTGATGTATTGCTTGCCTAAAATACACAAAAATCTGCAGAAACCCCCGGGCAGGCCTATCATCTCGGCCAGAGACTCCCTGTACAGCCCTGTCTCTTCCTTTCTGGACAAATTTCTTCAACCTGTCATCCAAAAAACCCCAGCTTATTTGCAGGACACCACCCACCTTCTCACCAAATTGGACCTGATCGAGACTGTACCTGACGACACATGGCTCATCACCCTTGACATCAGCAGCCTCTATACGAGCATCCCCCATGAAGGAGGTCTCTCTGCCACCAGGGAACTCCTGGAACAGGATACAGAATATCAAGGACCTGCCATAGACCTGTTTATCACGCTACTATCCCTGATTCTACACAGAAACTATTTCTTCTTCAATAAAAAATTCTATCTTCAATGCGCTGGATGCGCTATGGGATCTCCAGTCGCTCCAGCTTACGCCAATGCATATATGGCGACCCTTGAACATGACACCTTCCTCACCGGCGAATTGAGCACCAGTATCAGTTTCTATACGAGGTATATCGATGACGTGCTCTTATTATGGACTGGAACTCAAGCAGAGTTTGTGACAGCCATTGAGAATATCAACTCCCAACCCAGCCCCATTAAATACACGTATTCCATGAGCCTTACCTCGGTGAACTACCTAGATGTCTGTATCACCAAAGCAGAAGGTAAACTCAAGACGTCGATATTCTCTAAACCCACGGACAGAAATACCCTGCTCCTTGCCCAAAGTCACCATCCGCCGGCACTCAAACGAGGATTGCCGTTTTCGCAACTCCTTCGTGTAAAGAGGATCACCAACAATGAGGACAATTTACAGCCTGACCTAGAGAAGATGCAGGAGAAATTCCTCTCGAGAGGCTACTCCAAAAACACAGTAGACAAAGCCCGGAAGAGGGTAGATCTTATCAGTCGCGAGACGGCTCTTAAAAGACGTGAAAAACCCACATCCAATACGGACATTATCCGATGGGTCCGGTCGTTCAATGTGGCAGATACACACATCTCCACAACCTCAAGAGATCTATGGCCGATGCTTCAATCCGATAGAGACCTGAAAGTACTGAAGTCCTCTAGACTGATGTCATGCTACACCAGGGGAAAGAATATTCGTGACTGGCTTGTCAGGACTGATATATCTCCTAGAGTCCCGGCTGGGACTTTTAAAAAACCAGGTGGGTGCTACAGATGCACTGGTTGCACCACCTGCAACGCCATGATACATTCCAGAACGTTCAACCATCCCCACTTGGGCTTCAAATATAAAATCAAACACCCCTTGACTTGCTCCAGTTCCCATGTTGTATACCTTATCCTGTGTCCCTGTGGATTGGGATACGTGGGTAAAACCATAAGGACTTTCAAAGAGCGCATTGCACTCCATCGTTCTGCAATCAAAGCTTCAATCAACAATAAACCCATGGACCAGCCAGTAGCAAAACACTTTGCAGCAGAAAAACATTCACTGGCTAGTTTACGCTATATCATCATCGACCAGATCCCTGATGACCATCGCGGAGGTGACAGGGGAAAGAAACTGTTACAGCTGGAAACCAGCTGGATTCACAGACTTGATACCGTTAGCCCCAAAGGACTTAATGAACAATTGTGCTTCAGCATGTTTTTGTGAATTACTTGCTTTCCTCTTACTCCCTGACCCCTTGCTGCGGCCCCCCATTCCCCCACATTGGTGCCCGGTCAAGTCCTCATGCTTATGCTTATACTGTGTCCTTTCATTTTCACATGTTTTTGCAACTTGCACTTGGTTTTGTTTTGTGCTGTAAATAACCTTGCGCTGTTCGTTTTTGTTCTAATGCAGCGACATTCTCCGGAGGGTTGCTAGGCAACCGCTGAAGCTTGCCCTGCAGACTAGGAATCCCGGGGACGATGACGTCATCACTGAGAGCCAGTCTGACGGGGAAGCCAGGCAGGAACGCCAGCACCCTGGAGAAGGCGCGCAGGACGGAACGGAGGGTATATAGGTGAGTGTTTGAATGTCTGTCATTTGTTCTTATGCCTTGAAGACGGAATAAACCCCCGAAACGTTGCTTAGTACTTCTGTGTACCTTGCCTCATTTACAAGACCGGAGTGTGCCACGATCCTTCCTCTCTATATATATATATATATATATATATATATATATATATATATATATATATATATTTATATATATAGTCTTTGGAAGTTTTTTAGAGAGTACTCACCAGGCTTTTTGTAGATATAGATAAATAGGTAAACTTTAATCCAACATCAATCACAGAAGATAAGTCGACGTTTCGGGCATTGCAGTGCCCTTTGTCAAGATGTACACAGATACTTGTGGGAGCAGCAGATCTACTCCCCAAGGCCCAAACTGCCTTTATATACCAGTGCTCAACTACCAGGTGCTGTCAATCAACTCATTAGTGGCAACAGGAGTTATCAGGTAACTTTGTGCAATACTGCAAATCAGAATAGGTTACTGCACACATCAACAGTTAAACAACAGTTCGCTAGGTATGTCATCATGCACAATAGGACCAATTACACCCGTTTTTACCTATGTTGCCAGAGAGAACAAGTCATGATCAGCGATTCATGCTGACTGCCTGGAGCGCACAAGCCGGCTGGTGCCGCACTTCCACGTTCCACCCCTCACGCTGAACACAGTATGTCATCAGCGCGTCCTGGAATGCATATACTTCTGCGTTCCAGCTATGTCACACGGACTCACTATAATGAAGTACATTGCCTGTGGAACGCACCACCATGTTTTCCGTATTCCACGTCTATGCTATAGCAATATATATATATATATATATATATATATATATATATATATTAATGTAATTTAGTTAATACAATTTGTAATCATGACATGTTTTTTCCCCTTCAACAATATACATATTTTTTTTTTTTTATCAGTCTAATGCTCATTGCACACAGGGGATTAAAATACTATATCATATTGACTCCATTTGTGAGATATATTTTTTTTAAATTGAGTCCTAGAAGTAGTTAAAATGATCATATACTTTACTTTTTATTATGTAACAGCATAATCCACAAATAGTTCTTACAGGTGTGCATTGCATTTTTATCAGTAAATTATATTCGATGACTTGGTCAGTAGGTTCTCTATCGCCTTGTATAACGCAATTTGATAAACTGAAATTGCACTATGCAGTTTTGGGATTCTGATACTGCACATTCACTTTTATTTCCCTTTCAAGATATATACAGTGCTTTGGTTTTCGTTCTAAAACCTTTGTGATTTGTTATTGGTTTCAAATTTGCCAAAAATCTTCCTGGGTTTGGGTTTTAATCCAGGTAAGGTGAAATCATGTAATTTGACCTGGTTTGCCCTACTATTGCTATAATTAACATTAATTTACAATTTACAATTAACCTATAACAAGGCAGGGGGCTCATATTCAGATGTTGGGCCCACTCCATTCTATACTCTGCTGCACATGCAAAAGTCTCTGGAAACATAATGACCAACACGTTCCATTGACTAATCACTATTGCGCATACACAGCACAAAAATCTCCGCAATTTGTCTGTGATTTTTTGCCATGCAGCAGGGATGCACTGTGTGCATTATTGGCCCTCCCTGGACCCCCATACTCAGTTATCCAACCCAGTTTCCCATGTTCACTGCACACTCTGCACCCATTATAGACATGCTTATGTTGGATAAAACATGCAGAAGTAGTAAAGTAATCATAAAACTATTCCCACTGTCCTTGTAATCTCACACATGACAAAGACCTTGCTCTACATTGATGCACCGACAGTGCCGAACTGGGGCATGAAGGGCCCACTGAGGAAATACAGTGGTAGGGGGCCATGCTTAAGGATGTGACCAGTATCCAGATGAGGGTGTGATTAACCATTAGAGAGTGCATGGTTTGAAGTCCTGTTAAACTATGGGTCAGTCCGACCCTGTGCCCAAAAAAATAAGTATTCAGATGTTACAATATCAGTTTATAATTAAAAATTTTTGGTACTTATGTAATATCTGGGCTCCCGTTTTTCTTATGAGACCACGTCCCCTCGCGGGGCTCGCTGCGCTCGCCACGCTCCGGGCAGGGTGGCTAGCTGCGCTCGCCACACTATATAAAATCAACTCCATGCGTAGTTGGATAGTAGGGGTATGAAAAAATGGGGTGCATTTAACATGGGAACCCAGATAATACGTAAGTACCCATTTTTTTTCTGTATCGTTTTATAAGTAACAATGCTTGATCTGTGATACTCTTTTATGCCACTGATATTCATTTCAATCAAATAGCTGGGCTTCATTCCTTACTACTCCATAGCAGAATATACAACATTTTTAACAAACCTGTTTACATTTAGGGTGTTGCCCACCCTTTAAAATCCCTTATAATTATCCCCCGTGTTTGTTTTTGTTTTCATTATGTCAAACAACTACAGAGTGATTCATAATGAGTCAATATCTGGATATGTTTGTCATTAAACCTTTCACTGCTGTAACTCATGATTTGTTAGTTGGAGTCTATGCATTTTCATTGTCAGCACTACGAGTTGCAGAACATTTACATCAGATATTTAGGCACTCTAATTGAAGGCCACATACTCAGTATAATAAGCTTGAATAATATTCTTTTAGACTATTACATATTTATGGAACTGCTAGAGTAGAGCAGAAGAGGGGTGGTGTTAAAGGCCTGAGTCAGGCAATAATAATAAGTTTGGTAATCAGTAAAATATATCAATTAACACACAAATGCAATATCAATAACACAGTGGTTACATAAGTTTACATAGCACTTGTGCAATTGTAGGCCTGCAATTCCCCAATTCTTTTATGCCCAGCTCCTCATTGGTACCTTTCAAAAATACATTCGAATAGATGATTTAAATGCTCCATATGGACCATGGCTATCCCACTAGGATACCATAATTGAATTAGCAAGGAAATCCTATAGAAACCGCTTACTTTGGGTAAATACAGTATGCAGCTTTTTTGGTTAATAACAATCACTAGCATTGCTACAAGGTATATGCTTTTTTACTTTTAACAGCATTTTGAATAAGATTGAACAACTCTCAACACAGCTACCATCTGGTCATGAATGGGAAATATGTTGGGTGATCCATGCAGAATGAGTCATGTGATCTTGCCTGTAATGTCACTTTATTGTCATCTACTATTACTACTACTACTACTATTACAATTATTATTATTATTATTATTATTATTATTATTATTATTATTATTATTATTATTATTATTATTATTATTAGTAGTAGTATTATTATTGTAATACTATTAGTACTACTACTACAATAACTAATAATGCTACTACTACTACTACTTCTGCAACTACTAAAATTACTTCTACTATAATTTTGCTACTAAATAAATATGTTTTCCACAGATTGGACAATCTATTATCCCTGCACAATGTTGTTCATGCAGTTTCTTTATGCTGTCTTCAGACATACACTGTCTATTTATGAATATGTGTAACTTAGGAATATAATAGGCTGAGCACTTTAAGAACTTAAGAACTAGACTATTACGTAATACAGATGGAGCACCTCTCAGCCAGCACAGGGAATCACCAGAATCCCTTAGCTGGTGCAGTCTGGCGGAGAGGCGCTCCATCTGATAGGGACACACAAGCGTCTCACACGCATGCACATCCCCGTCAACACGGTGGCGGGGAGCACTTTACCTGCCTGTCTCCACTTCAGAGAGATGGGCAGAGATTGGGGGAGCTGGGGAGGGGGCTGCGGGGGAGCTACAGAGGGTGGCAGAGGGCTCAGATAGGATGGGGCATGTGAGCATCTCTTGCACACGCAACCCCTTCAGTTGGCGGGTGAAGGCTGGTGGCAGGGCCGGTGCTACCCACTCAGCAGCTCCTGCAAAGCAGGGCGGCGCCATGCTGAAAAGGCGCTATCTCCCTCCCTGCTCTGATAAAGCTGCCTCAGCCCTCACTGTCATTGCCTCCTGCACGCCGCCCGCAGCACCTGTCTGACAGCGGGCGGCAGTATAAAGAGCTGCTCCCTGTACCGCGAGTGCACACAGCCTGCAAGCCGCCCGCAGTGCATGTCTGACAGCTGACGGCAGTATGGAGAGGCTGAGCAGCTCCCTGCATCATGCACACACTGTCCTCCTCTTGTGACCTGCTCCCTCTTCCTCACGGACACTTGCGCTGAGGAATGTAGCGCTGTCTGTGAATGCCAGGATGACATGTCATGTCCGGATCCGCCCCCTACCCATTGCTCCCTGCGCCTGTCAGCTGTCAATCAAGCAGCAGCGCCGCCCTTCCTTCCCTCTTCTCAGTGTGCTGTGCCAGTGCCACTGCCAGTCCTCAACACTCCGCCCCTTCTATCTCCTCCCCTCTTCTTCCATCTCCTCCTTCTTTCCCTCCTTTCCCCCCTCAGTCACGAGAGGGGTGTAATGGCATCCTCAGCATCCTGCCTACGCAGATACAAGAGTTAAACAGCAAAAGAACAGTGAGTCTTTTATTATACATGTTTATAACGAATTATTTAATAATTGTATATTTTTTATATTAATTTAGACACTTTTAAAATAATGGGCTGGGTTATGTGCCTAAAGGTGGCCATACATGCTGCAATGGCAGCGTGTGATGCGATGTGCACTCCTTCGGGCATCGCACAGTACAAAAAGTATGTGCTGCACATACTTTTTGTACTGCTTTCGGATCGCATCACACACACATTGCATGCGCACATAACGTATGTGATTCTCGCAACGTGTATGGGCACCTTTAGTGCCTGCAACATTTTGCGGACACAGCACTGAGATGGTGTATGCATACATGTACATGCACCCGAGATCCTCCATAGGATCGCATGTTGCATACACTCCCACAATCGGGCTGCAGCTTGTTGCAATAGTAATGTGAAAGGGCACACAATTTATGGTTTGCAGGAGGGCGCCAGACACCCTAGCACCGGCCCTGGCTAGTGGCTGGTGATTGCATCGCCAGGAGTAGCTCCGACGGGAGCTGCTCCATCTGTAGATCTCTACTAAAACATCTATTGATGACTATTTGTAAGGGTACGCTTTCATTACCATAGTGGTGTCTGATTCTTCAGTGCTAGCCATTTCAAAAGGCATGTACATACAGTATTTATGACTATGTATTGATCAATGTTCTAACATTACTATTGTAGTGCCTGAGTTTCCAGTTAACAGTTGGCTGGTAATGTACAGTACAGTAAATGTCTGTCTTTACTAAAATGCTTTTTTCTTACTTATCCTTCCAGCTTTCACTGCATGTGTCCTGGTAGCATCTGTCTGTTGCATCGGCCATTCTCCATGAGCAGCAAGCAGAAATATGACTGCAGGCAGGTGGTGATTCAGGCTCACAATAGGCAGTATTAAAACATGTTTTGTGCATGGAAACCAGACGCAGAGTTCAAAGGTCACATTATTGGCTAAATGTAGGATGTAGAGAAGCAGGGTTTCAGGTTTGCTTGATAATTGGATCACATGATCATTATTCAGGATTGCATGAATTGCTGGCACACTGGATCAGATTTACAGGAATGTCTGATAGCTGGAACATTGCAGCAGTATTACAAGATTGCCAGATAGCTGGGAAATGGTGCATAGTATGGATTACCTTGAGCTCCAGTCATCTCTTGTGGTCCCCGCTACTGTTTCCACTCACAACCATGCAAGGGGATATGTCACGAAAACATGTCAACTTGCATTTTTCCGCAGCAGGAGAAATCATTCCATGGTTGGTGAGATTGAATGATTTCCCCTGGACACTGACTTATTTTTGCGGGCAGCAGGACAAAGACAGTGTAGGCATATGGGAATGCTGGGTGTTCCTATGGGCGCTTCCTGAGTCCCCTGGCCTGCACCACTCCATGCAAATGGCCCGGCAACATTGCAATTTGCCAAAGCCATTAGCAATCGGGGTTTGCACCTGCACAGAAATGTGAATGCTCAAACCCCGGCCATGGGGGCAGGGGCCGATTTCGGTTAACTGCGATTGAACCAGAATTTGCTCCCTAATGTAAGTAGTGTTGAGCCCCATGCACACGAATAGCCATGCACCAGCGATGCAGTCAGTGTTGTCTGGTGAGAGAACACTGGTGATGGCGAGATTTTGATTGCATGCAGTCAAGATCTAGCCAGTCTATAGCAATGTGTGGGAGAATGCATTGCTGTCACTGGGGGGTATACACACACGTAGAGATGTTTTCTTAATTTCTAGTCAGATTGCCCTGTGCAAATGGGCCCTGTCAATATACAAGAAAATTACAGTTACAGATTACAGGAGTCAAAATAGATAGATAATTGCTCTTTTTTTTATTATTTCAATCAGCGCTCCTTTTATGTTATTCCGATAAAGATACCTAAACACCTATACTTCTGATATTAACTATAGTTTCATCCATGACAAGTCAACAGTCTCCAAACCATCAACTTCAACTTGGTACCTCACCTCCTCCCAGGTTAAAGTAGCATGCTGGTATGCAGTGTGTACAGTCACTGCCAGATGGTATCTGGTAAATTGTGGACAGTAAACACACCATGTCAGTATCTAGAAAACAGCTGGAAAACTGTATCAGGGATGAACATTGACATTAGCACTGTCCACTTGCTGAGCATGCTGTCATGCATGCCAGCATTTTGACCCTATCACCATTCTTATGTTCATGACAATTACTGTTTTATGCCAAAAATGTAAGTCTTGGGCCTCAAAAATCCATGAACTAAATAAAGTATTTATGACACTATATTCAGAAACTATTGAGGAGGAAAGGGATCTATTTTTATTGACTTAAAGGCAGGTAGGCAATGTAGCAAAGCAATGTGGAAGGTGAGTCAGATGCTTGGTTGCATAGGAAGAGGAATCAGCAGCAGAAACAAAGAAGTAATAATGCCACTGTATACTGTAGGTCATTGGTATGACCCAATCTAGAATACAGTACTGTATCCAGTTGTGGACGACATATCTCCAGAAGGATATAAATACATAAGAGGTGGTACAAAGAAGGGCAATTAAAATGGTACATGGCCTACATCACAGAACTTACCCAGGAAGACTAAAACTAATCTTAATATGTGTAGTTTGAAGCAGAGAAGGGAAAGGGGGAGACATGATAGAAACATTCAAATATATCCAGAGTTAAAACAAGATCAAGGAGGGATCTGAATGGATCACTCTTTGTAACCCAAACTTCATTTCCATAGGAAGGATCGGACTTTGGGAATTAATGCTATCTGAAGATGGCAACATTTCCCACAATCAGATTCCTAAAAATGTTATTTTCATAATTTGAAAAATGTAGTCTCTCATACTATAAGATCTGCACTCCTTTCATGTTTTTCCTCGTTTAAATATCCATGCAATGGAGTATCTTAGTGAGTGATTTTTAATTCTAAATTTTTATTACACAAATCTATTCAAACTCAATATTAGCCTAATTGTGTTTATTGAATATATAATGATTCAAATGTAAAAATGAATACATAGATCACTTAAAAAATTGATTAGCTTTCCTTTTCAAGTCTAAAAAATAAATAGAATGTCATCAGACTGTTATGATTCTGTAAAAAAATAAATGCAGTATGGAGTACTTTCCATTTCAATATCAATACATTATTTGTTTTTGCTATGTTATACAACACATATTGTTTTTCATGGTAAAGTAAAGTTTAATACGGATGCCATAAAAAATTAACTGTTACTGTTCTGTGTATCACCAATACTGGGTATCACTAAGTAAACAAAATCATAAATTTAAATATTGTCACTTGCTCCAGCATTTCTCAAAATAAATAGGCTAGATTGGTAATTGTAATTGTCTTGCATTTCTCATATCAACAAGTCAACCTCTGGGTTTGCAATGCACAAATATGTGACATTTCGTATTACAGGAAATGAAAAGATAAAGTAAAGTGGTCCACTAAAATGTTTATGTCTGGCTTGCTTACACTTGCTAAGAGATTTAGCAATAAAATGAGTCTGGAAAGCTTCTGGTATGTAGATTAAAATATTATAATTGTATTTAAAATGAGATAATATATTGATTTTGCTATGCTTATTTTTTTTAAAGATGCATGGCTTATTGCTTGAATATTTCTGCAATATGTATAAGTATTGTAAAAATGAAAATATCTTACACTCAGTGGCATAGCTATACATAATGTCCCCCCCCCCAGCCCCCCCCCCCCCCCCCCCCAAAATAACATTCAGGTGCATAGTGTACCTTCGTTTTTGATGGATCCCCCCCTCCCTCCGGCCTCTGGCCACCGCTAACTGCTTCCGTGGTCTGTCACATCTGCTCCCATTAAAAATGTCCTTCCCAAAGTGGTCTCCACCTCCTCAAGCAAACATAATAAATGTCTTCTCTAAGTTGCCCATTTTGGGAGGCAGGCGCAACAGATCCCAGAGTTGGTGGGTGGAGGGAGACGGAACGTAGGGGGTATACCCCTGACAATGAGCAGGTAGCTGTGGTAACAATAGCTCCCACAATAGAATCTAAGTGTCCACAAGCCACTCAGCACATCCAAGCCACCATGAAGTCTGCTGGCACTATTACTATAGCACTGCATTCTCTAATATAATGGTGCCCAACCACATCTGTGTGATAAATCAAAGGATTGTATACACATCGGATGTGTCACCCGATGCGATGCGTGGGCCTGCCGGTCGATAGATCTTATGTTCTGCACTTCCACTGGGTGGCCCTCTGATTGATTGTGAGCTCTCTCAGCCAATCAGAGAGCCGTCCAGTGTTTTGAAAGTTTTATCAAATACTGCCACCTGCTACCACACATCAGCCCTCCCGCCACCCACTCCGCTAAACTGCCGCCCACCACCAGCCTTTTTCCTGCACCCTATGTGGCCTCTCAGGTGTTATGCGACATTGGGTGCTGGAAAAAAAGCACTTTGGCACCATTATATGCGATGAGATATCGCATTGTGATGTCCTATTGCATCAGATTGCACAAGTATATGGGCTACATAACGATGCTACAGTGTAAGTATACCTTCTTAAGCACCATTCACACGGTGGGATATTGGCTAATGGCCAATTTTTACTAAGTGAGTTTGACTAAGAAATGTATACTACATGCACAAGAAATTTTGGCTAGATGATTTTGTCTAACTAATTATAGTCTATGACCTAGTCGAAATTGTATTGCCTGCACAGTCAGTCTATGCTAGGTGATACTGACTACTTGCATTGGTATCTAAGCAGGAGAAAAACTGGGAGTTTTTGGCTAAACCTCTTGGAGTTTTTGACTTTCTAGTCAAAATCTCCTGCCAAAATCTCACTGTGTGTACACCCCTATACTGTTATTTAAGCACAAATTGATTGTTTTTGTATAGAAAATAAAACTTGTTTTTCTACTATTTTTAGTATTCTTATTGTACCAGCACAAGCATATGAAGTCTATTTAGAATAACATTTACTCTGATAATCTTATGAAATTGGTTTGCAATAAAGAAAAATCTATTTGTGTTTATTGTGTCTCAACTAATTAAGATATGTGAATTAGAGATCTACTAACAATTGATTTTCTATCCTTTATAAAGCAATCAAAATCACTATAAATTACCAAAAAAGGTACATTTTATCCCAAATAGTCAGTGCAATATTCAGTGTTTACTGTTGAATACATTAAATGTTCCTGCATTTGTTTCTTTACCCATGTAAATAATTAGAGGTTCATCGTACTTTAAATCATACAATAAAATGATTTTACCATGCACAATGTTATTAAAATGAATGGATTGTTGCTTGATTATTGCTATGGAGTTTATTTTGCTGCAATATTTTGCATCCAAACCACAGACGTAAACTGCAAGAGGCAATAACAGTATTTTGCTGCACGCTTTGAAAACAGGACAGGTTATAATAAGTGCACATTCTCAAAATTAAGTATACTGTTTTATAACCAAAATGTTATCTCTGCTATAACAAAGATAGAAATATGTAAATAATGCCTTTACCAATTGTATGATAATATAATGTTTGTAATTACATGTACATGTGTTAATTACATGCTCATGTGTGATATACAAAATGACGGTGCCCAAACCCTGTAGTGCTGCAAGCTTGTCACACTGCAACCTTCAACCCCAATGTGCTACTGTCCCTGGGCTGCTTTACCACACATCTTCAGCTACATCCGCCATAGATGAAGGACATGCCTGAGTGTCTTGCAAAGAGATGGCCTTACATAAGAGATATACAGTACTTATGTACTGTATATGTAAAGTGGTACATATTCCTTGGTACTTGTGTAGTTTCACGGCGCCATCATGGTGCCGTGCTACTTCCGGTTTGTACGCTCTGCAAACTATCTAAAATAAACTAACTTAACTCCATGCCAACATGGATAGTTCATACCCCCACTATCCATGTTGGCATGGAGTTGATTTTAGATAGCGTGGCGAGCGTAGCGTGCCACCGAGCCCGCAGCGTGGGCAAGCGAAGCAAGCCCCGCAAGGGGACTCAGACGCACGGCGCCATACTACACAAGTACCTATTCCTTTACCACCACTTTTCTGTGTCCATTATGCACATGTGTGCTACCTTTTGTCTGCATACCACCTGCATTACCCTATATGTTCCTGGGGATTCAGTATTGAATCCCGGCGGTCGGGATCCCGGCGTTCAGAATCCCGACGCCGGAATCCCGACAGCCGAAATGCCGACAAGGGGGGGACGTGGATCGCCCCCCCTTGCGGGCTCGCTGCGCTCGCCACGCAGCGGGCCCGGTGCCTCGCTACGCTCGGCACACTAATTTATTCTCCCTCCAGGGGTGTCGTGGACACCCCAGGAGGGAGAATGTGTCGGCATTTCGGCGGTCGGGATTCCGGCGTCGGGATTCTGAACGCCGGGATCCCGACCGCCGGGATTTTAACTGCATCCCGTTCCTGGATGGAACTGCTACATTCCTGTAGATAGCACATGCCTGTGCTATCTACATTCAAATTGCACTATATTGTCATTGCTTCAATGTCTATTTGGCTTTTCTGTTTCAGCTGAACAGGAGCACGCATAGGCATCAAATCAGAATAGAAATCTTAAAAACATGTTCTATCTCCATACGATGTATATGTGATCCCAATTAAATTTTGACTACATAGTCAAAATCGAATGTAAAATTGTACCGTGTGTACACAGCATAAGTTGAATTGGTTGTAATGTGGACTAACATCCATCACATACTACCGGCACCAATATAAAAATGTGTAGAATCTGCCAATAGGTTATGGATCCAGGCCACCAGCATCTGCTGTAAAATGATACCCAAAACACAACATTGAACATATGTATCTGACTGAATAGAGAAAAGAGCTTTGTCCATATCTAGAATCCAACAAAAACAGACTCAAGACTTTCCTGTTTACTCAAGCAATTCTATGATTCCCTTAATTATCTTCATGCTCTCTATAGTTTATAAAAAAGCTTTTCTGTACTTCATTGTTCCTGTACTGTATTATGTTCATTCTATCTGTTAATCACCTTGAGTCCTATTGGAGAAAGAGCACTATATAAATTACATTATTATTATTATTTATTATTTTTTTTTTAATGTTAGTGGTGAAAATGCACAGTGCAGGAGAAAGTAGGAGCTTTGCTATTTATACCCTTTTCACATCGCACAAATAACCTGACTCTGAACCGCATTGTTGCCAGGTACACCCGGGTTGACATGAGGTATTAAAGTGCCTTTTCAAATTACCTCGGTCCAACAACCCAGCATTCTGACCTGAGTTAAAAGAATGATTAATCCCGGGTTGCTGGGCAGCACAAACGGTTAACCTGGGTCGATATTTCCAGGTCCCATTCACACTATATAGAGGAGTCAGCATCAACTCTTACCCCACTCCCTAAAGTCACTCTGCCCCGCCCCCTTTCTGATGTAATCGACATTGCTTGTTGCTGGTGGGGGACTATCACCGCAAATGCCGGGTCGTTACCAGGATGGACCAGTGTAATACCCTCACCGGAGACGATATGTTAAAGCACAGGAGGTGTTTTGGGGACACAAAATATTAAGCCTTAATGGAGGCATTGGACCTTTATAGATATCGTGGTGTCAGCCTGAGCAATAAAGTTTCCCCCTCGTGCACCGGGGAATACAGGATGCCCGTGGGAAGGAGAGGATAAAAAGGGCTGCAGCCGTTACTGGGGGTTAAACAGCCTACGGGGAGAGAGTGAAACTGCAGAGCGGCGCAGCAAAGCAGCAGTGAACAGCGTTGCTGGGGACTGATTTACCGCGTGTGATTCCCGACGGGGAGAACCGGGTCCCAGGCGCACCCTCTTCTATGGAGACCGGAGGGAGTATTAGCTGCCGCAGCTGTGCTGAAAAGTGCCGGAGCTCAGAGGCCTGCTCTCCCGGTGACCGAGTGTCCGGGCTGCGACATTTCGGTCCGCCTGGAGGCGTGACCCCGCTTGCCGGGTGATCCTGGGAGTGACCTGGAGGAAGTCCTATAGAGGCGGCGCCGAGTGAAGGAGGTGCGGCCGGTAGAAACACCCACCGAGGCGGCGCCGAGCAGCGTAGGTGCGGCCTGCAAGAAAATTGACCTACGGTAGGCAAGCCCTGTTGGGAGGCGTGGTGGTGATGCACTTAGGCTCTTCCCCCCCCCTGACGATGGTATTGGAGAAAAACGATCAAGCCCTGCAGCATAATAGCTCATCTATCCTCCCTTGAGAGGCTAATAAAACCATCCCAAGATTTAGTTTTATAGCCGCAGCTTCAGACACCCAGAGCAGCGCCCAGCTTGAAGATGAGGTGCTTATAAAGCCACCTATTCCAGTGACAGAGACAGGGACAGGCATAGGACAGGACGTACATCACCCACTGTCATAGAACCTGCCTGCACTAGAGAGTGACATTAACTACAAATAGCAAGGCTAAGAGAATGAGGTGGCAATATATAGGAGATCCGTCCACTGAGTGTAAAGATACAGGAGCGCCCTATTTAATGCGATAGGGTTACAAAGTGAAAGTACAGTCGCAGCAAAGAACAGAACCTGAAAAGAGAAGGATAATCAATTGTAAGAAGAAGAATTGCAGTGCATTACAGAGGAAATTTTGGCGTCACGAACAGGATCACCCGGCAAGCGGGGTCACGCCTCCAGGCGGACCGAAATGTCGCAGCCCGGACACTCGGTCACCGGGAGAGCAGGCCTCTGAGCTCCGGCACTTTTCAGCACAGCTGCGGCAGCTATTACTCCCTCCGGTCTCCGTAGAAGAGGGTGCGCCTGGGACCCGGTTCTCCCCGTCGGGAATCACACACGGTAAATCAGTCCCCAGCAACGCTGTTCACCGCTGCTTTGCTGCGCCGCTCTGCAGTTTCACTCTCTCCCCGGAGGCTGTTTAACCCCCAGTAACGGCTGCAGCCCTTTTTATCCTCTCCTCCCCGCGGGCATCCTGTATTCCCCGGTGCACGAGGGGGAAACTTTATTGCTCAGGCTGACACCACGATATCTATAAAGGTCCAATGCCTCCATTAAGGCTTAATATTCTCTCTGTGAGGGAGAATAGCTTTTGTGTCCCCAAAACACCTCCTGTGCTTTAACATATCGTCTCCGGTGAGGGTATTACACCAGTGTCCAAATTCCGTGTGCGAATGGGCATTTGAGATGTTAAATGGATTTAAGTGGGTTCAAGGAACTAAGCTAAATTTTCCATACAGATGAAGTTAAAGCAACAAAAACTATTCACTAGTCACTAGTGATTACCCAGATGATTTAGATGGTTTAGTGCTGGGACCATAATCTTAGTTATAGAGCAGCATGTGTATTGCCTTAATTGCCTTAATCAAATTTACCTTAATCAAATACAATTTACCTTGGGAAGTATGAACTCTGTGTCCTAATTGGCAGGATTATAATAGTTTCTAATTCCCTGTGTACAGCACTTTATGTTTTATATATATTGCCCTTTCTGCTATTACTGTATGCCCTTGCCTGAAAAATATGAACTGATTCATATATTAAAGGCATTTGGTTAATGGAAGTTCATTTTAAATACCTTTATTTGCTGATTATGTGGTTTAAACTTTAACCAAGCAGATCATGTACTAACCTAATTTCCATAATCGGCAGACAAGATACAATTTAATATTTTCTCTTTCACATTCTAGCATCAACATTTAATAGATTGTTCAAGTGGAATGTCACCTCTCATATACTTTTGAGGCCTTAAGTACATATAAAATATTTTACCTTTATTTAAAAGTATAAAAAAAAAATGGTTAGTACATTATGTACAAAATGAAAGTGTTCCCAAGATTATTTTTATTGATTTTATATATTAGTAATGTTTAAAATGAAATTTGATTTATTACTTTTTATTTGGAAATTATAAAAAATACAACTATCCCAAGTCTATAATACTAACTAGTCATAATGAAAGAAGATTGGCAGTGCCTAATAATGTTCTTTCTCTTCTATGTAGCAGATAGTTAAAAGGAAAAAAAAAAGATAATTTCATGGATGAGTAGGTTGCCTTGCTCCAAATGGCACGAATGAAATTCTCTCTGTTCCATCCATTTCATACCAATTCATTTTATGGGGTACCTCTTCTGTTTTCTTCCTTGGTAGCGTCTGATTCACACTGTATTTTTTTATGATTTCTAGTCAGCAAATTCCACTAAAAACAGTATGACTTCTTGTATTGCTAATCCTGTTTTTCCTCACATAAATCCCATATGTTCTAAGGGATAAATAGTGCGCATAAAAACTGTGCAAGTTTCACAAATTAATAAGTTTATTTAAGTATACTTTACCAGCTTGTAAAATCTTACACTATAGCCCTTTTTAAGGTCTGATCGCAGTACAAATCCAAAATCTCCCACTCTGCAGTGCATTGGGGGTAAGTACTGGAGTCTGGGGGAGTGGTAAAAGCCCTGAAAATAATTTATATTTAACAGTACAAATGGTCTATAGTATAGACGGTTTCAAACATTTAAATAAGATAAATGGTCAGGTAAAGGTTAAACATAATAAATAAAACACAAACATAATAGAACCGGTACTGCACTTCCTAATCTCACACTCTCCCACTTCATGGTAAGGCTCCTATCTCTTCCTCCTGGCTGCTACTCTCTGGTCCAGTGTGGTCCAGTCTGGTTCAGGCTTTCCTGAAGAGGTGAGTTTTCAGGGAATGCTTGAAAGTTTGGAGGCTAGTGGAGAGTCCTTGCACATTCATACACATTTGAAGCAGCATTTGCATAAAGACACAGGTGGGCAACTGCCAAAAGGTATCATTAGGTCGATAGTGTCTAGGACAGTTAAAATGTCGACCACCCTTGGTCGACAGTCAAAAGGTCAACACATGAAAAAGGTTGACATACATTAGGTTGACGTGGTCAAAGGACAATATGGTCAAAAAGTCAATATGGAAAAAAGTTGATGTGAGTTTTTTATGATTTTTAAATAAAAAAACTGACTTGTTCATACTTTATCATCCCAGTGAACATATAGGGTGAATATAAAGTGTTCCTGAAGCATAACAAATGCAGCATACCATGTAAGGGGACATGGTACACTTATACGGTGTCCATGGCCATGTCAAGCTATGTCAACATAGACACCATAAAAAGCGTAAACTCATGTCGACCATTCGACCATTTTCTATATGACCTTTTGCTTGTGTCATCCTTTTGACCACGTCAACCTAATGCACATTAACCTACTTCATGTGTCCACCCTCTGACTGATGACCTTTTGACTGTTGTCCTAGAAACTGTTGACCTAATGACCAATACCCATGTCAAAAGATGTCCACATCTATATCAGGCCAAGAGACTCTTTGTGGGTATTATCCTATGTTTTAGTGAACATTGGCCTCAATATAAAGGCACTGCCATTTAACTCACCTAAGGTAATGCTGTACTTATATGTTGGATCCAACGCTATACAGTAGAAGAGATATATGAATATGTAGTCATACTACATATTGTAGTGTACAAAAAGTCAGGTTTTCTGTAATTAGGACAATGAAATATGTATTTGTTCTTTATATGTTATATATTGTCTTAACTGAATAAGGACAACCATTTTTTTAATAGTTGGACTGAAAAGAATAAGCATTGGTGGATCTATAAAATTGGTTTACTCTTTGAGAGCCAACGTTGCTGTGAGAGATCCTCAAAATATCCACTAAAAATAGCAGCGTCGCTCACAGCAACTGTTCTTTTAGTATAAATAAATACAAACACAGCCACGTCAATAAATTGAAGTTTAGTTAATTATTGCAATCAAAAAAAGAACAGTCTCTATGAGCTACACTGCCATTTTAGCTGATATTTTGAGGATCTCAAAATTGTCACTCATGGGGTTAAAATGAATAAAATATATTTTATTGTTCACTTTCATTTTGTAGATAGCAATCATAAAAATTTCAGGCTTTTGATTTAAATGTTTAGTATTGATGAGTGGGTTTGGTGTGTACCCAGCGCTGAAGCGGTGATTAGCAGCTGGTCTCTTGTAGGGGGTTAACGCCAAAACCCCAGTGGTTACAGACAAGAGAAAAGGGAAACAAATGACCAGCGCTGTAATGGATACCCAATTAAGGTTATCTTCAATGTAGTTTTCTATAGGTTTCTCAGCAAATAATCTTCCTGATGTTATTAGGAAGTGCACTTACAATTGATTTCATTCAGGTGTGCCCGTAACGGTTTCTTTTTTAGACAGCCCTCACATATGCACAGGAATCGACATGCAGAAATGACGACATAGAATCAACTTACATGAAGTTTCAATCTCGCGTTCACATAAAAGGTTTCTTTCCTTGCCCAATCAGTGTAGACGTCAGGGAACAGGTAACAAGATCTTTTATTCTGACACTTTCACGAAATCCAAACAGGACAAACAAAGAATAAAAAAGTGGAAAGTCCAGACAGCGCGGGTAGACGGATCACCGGTCAAGCTTCTCCCTCACTCTTGAGTGTGCTGCAGACAACACCGCTGGTTGGAGGTACCCGGTAATAGATAGCGCCGCGTGGATCCGTCTTGCTGCGTCTGGCGTGTGGGCGGTTAGGTCATCAACGCGTTTCGGATATGTAACTATATCCTTTTTCAAGATGTGCCGCCATGAAGCCGGGAGCTATCTTTATAGCACACCTGAGTAGGTCATGTGATCCTCAGCCGGCCAATAGTATGTAACCTGTGTCCGGCTATATTCAGATAGCTACATTCCTAACTATATAGGTTGGAATAAAGTGCTATACGTGCTACAAAGTATATATTAATAACAATGTATACAATAACCGGAACTACAAAAGGTACAAAAACTGAAACATAAAAATATACAGATAAAATCGTTATATAAAATCGTTATATAAAAAAGGTTAAAAAACGATTAATAGAAAATTCACTAAAACATACAATATTGCACACAAGTGATAGCAGCATGTTTATTGCACTGTTAGAGCTAGCTAGAACTCATTAATAGCCGGACATTTGGGAGGAAAAAATAGGGGGGGAGAGAGAATAAAACAAAATTAGTGGTGTACTTATATGGCACCACCCACTCCCCCTTAATTAATCATATAAGCCATTTATATTCGTAATCCACGTTTAATCCATTGGGAACCATGGTATTGAGCGTGAATATACATTTCATCTCTAATCTGGCTAAACGTTCCTCTATATCATTTTTCCTCCAGCTGGGTTTACAGATTTTTATACCACAGAATGATTTAAGTCCTTTTACATCACACCCATGTGTTTCCTTAAAATGTAAAGAGACATTGTGTACTTCGTGGCCTTTTTTTATATTGCGAATATGTTCGGATGAACGGTCTTTAAGGTGTCTACCTGTTCGTCCGACATATTGTTTGCCACAATTACATTCCAACAGATACACTACGTTCTTGGAATTACAGGTTATAAAATCATTTATGGTAAAACTTTCATTATTAACATTGGATTTATACTCTGTAATTTTGGGTGCCGTCTTACATGCTTTACACATTTGGCAAGCGCCACAGCGATAAAACCCTTTTGATAGCACTCTGGTAGTGCGTTTGGGGACTGTTTGTGCACTTCTGACCAGAAGGTCAGACGGCATGTAAGGTCAGACGGCATGTAAGACGGCACCCAAAATTACAGAGTATAAATCCAATGTTAATAATGAAAGTTTTACCATAAATGATTTTATAACCTGTAATTCCAAGAACGTAGTGTATCTGTTGGAATGTAATTGTGGCAAACAATATGTCGGACGAACAGGTAGACACCTTAAAGACCGTTCATCCGAACATATTCGCAATATAAAAAAAGGCCACGAAGTACACAATGTCTCTTTACATTTTAAGGAAACACATGGGTGTGATGTAAAAGGACTTAAATCATTCTGTGGTATAAAAATCTGTAAACCCAGCTGGAGGAAAAATTATATAGAGGAACGTTTAGCCAGATTAGAGATGAAATGTATATTCACGCTCAATACCATGGTTCCCAATGGATTAAACGTGGATTACGAATATAAATGGCTTATATGATTAATTAAGGGGGAGTGGGTGGTGCCATATAAGTACACCACTAATTTTGTTTTATTCTCTCTCCCCCCCTATTTTTTCCTCCCAAATGTCCGGCTATTAATGAGTTCTAGCTAGCTCTAACAGTGCAATAAACATGCTGCTATCACTTGTGTGCAATATTGTATGTTTTAGTGAATTTTCTATTAATCGTTTTTTAACCTTTTTTATATAACGATTTTATATAACGATTTTATCTGTATATTTTTATGTTTCAGTTTTTGTACCTTTTGTAGTTCCGGTTATTGTATACATTGTTATTAATATATACTTTGTAGCACGTATAGCACTTTATTCCAACCTATATAGTTAGGAATGTAGCTATCTGAATATAGCCGGACACAGGTTGCATACTATTGGCCGGCTGAGGATCACATGACCTACTCAGGTGTGCTATAAAGATAGCTCCCGGCTTCATGGCGGCACATCTTGAAAAAGGATATAGTTACATATCCGAAACGCGTTGATGACCTAACCGCCCACACGCCAGACGCAGCAAGACGGATCCACGCGGCGCTATCTATTACCGGGTACCTCCAACCAGCGGTGTTGTCTGCAGCACACTCAAGAGTGAGGGAGAAGCTTGACCGGTGATCCGTCTACCCGCGCTGTCTGGACTTTCCACTTTTTTATTCTTTGTTTGTCCTGTTTGGATTTCGTGAAAGTGTCAGAATAAAAGATCTTGTTACCTGTTCCCTGACGTCTACACTGATTGGGCAAGGAAAGAAACCTTTTATGTGAACGCGAGATTGAAACTTCATGTAAGTTGATTCTATGTCGTCATTTCTGCATGTCGATTCCTGTGCATATGTGAGGGCTGTCTAAAAAAGAAACCGTTACGGGCACACCTGAATGAAATCAATTGTAAGTGCACTTCCTAATAACATCAGGAAGATTATTTGCTGAGAAACCTATAGAAAACTACATTGAAGATAACCTTAATTGGGTATCCATTACAGCGCTGGTCATTTGTTTCCCTTTTCTCTTTAGTATTGATGAGTTAGATAAATCTTCTTAGAGCATATATAAAAATATGAGCCGGAAATTGGAAATGACATCTTATGTTTTACTTACACACATTACAGATATCTATATTTGAAAAAGCCATTTTTTCAGAGCAAAAGAATCAAATGCTCTCAGAATGTATCAATAAATACGTTTTAGCACCAAGATTGCTATCACTGAGAGTAAAGAGACTGCCTGCTTTGTTTAGATGTGATCAGCAAATCTTTTATAAAAAAGCATGTTGTTTCTCACTTTACTCAAGGGAAACTATCAGGCTGGGATATCACATTTATTATGATTAAGTAAAAGGTGAACTATCACTAAGAACTGCAACATTAAGGAAAAGGCTGAGAGAGCTGAGCATGGCGATCACAGTGTGAAGATAATAGGTCCAATGCATCAAACATAATGGCGTGAATGATCTCATGACATTATTTCCAATGAATGTTGAGTCCACACTATATACATTTGTGTGCAGATAATACAAGGAACCTGAAACTACAGTTTCAACTTCCTATTCATATAATGGATGTGGAAATGGAAGTAATTTCAGATAGAAGATGGCTATCTGAAGCCAATAAAAGGTCTATATAGCTCAATTTCTTTCTTTTTTTAGCAATATGAAAGAAGTAAACAGCTGCTCAGACACAATGTCAGGTTTCTGAACAGTTGTATTGCCCTTTTCCTGAAATGTACTTTTAGTTCTGTCACATCCTCAGGATAAAAAATAATTTGTTTATTGTGTAAATCTAGTGTAATGCCATGCTAGCAAGATCTTGTTATCATATGCCAACATGGCTGGTGCAAGCTCCCTTAACACCATTGAGTACCCCCTCTCATCCCCTCTCTTGTGCAGAACAAAATGGCATCTTGTCATATTCTTGTCTTGAGTAGAGGGTATTGTGTTGTTCTATAATACAGTAGCTCAGCTCTGTATTCTTACCAATTAGTAAGATGGAAATGTATTGCCCAGTCACTACATAGATAGAGAGCTGCTAGCTTCTTTCCTTCCCTGTCAGTTGCTGGCAAATAGTGAGGAGCCAGCTAGAGGCGAGGACAAACTGACACTGCATGATACTGTGCTTGTACTGTGCTATAGAAGCTCCCTACATCCATACACCCTACATCAGGGGTTCTCAACCTTGGTCCTAAGTACCCCCCAACAGTTCACGTTTTCCAGGTCTCCAAATAGAATCACAAGTGAAATAATTAGCTCCACCTGTGGATCTTTTAAAATGTGTGAGTGAATACTGAGTGCACCTGTGCACCTGCAGGGTGACCTGCAAAACGTGAACTGTTGGGGGGGTCCTGAGGACCGAGGTTTAGAACCACTTCCCTAGATGAACTCTTGTTTTGATTAAATGCATGGAGTACATGGAGAGATGCCTACAAATTACTAGTAAAGGAGATATGTAACAACAAGACCTGTGATGCGAAAATGGTGATGTACTGCATGATACTGTGCTTGTACTGTGCTATAGAAGCTCCCTACATCCATACACCCTACATCAGGGGTTCTCAACCTTGGTCCTAAGTACCCCCCAACAGTTCACGTTTTCCAGGTCTCCAAATAGAATCACAAGTGAAATAATTAGCTCCACCTGTGGATCTTTTAAAATGTGTGAGTGAATACTGAGTGCACCTGTGCACCTGCAGGGTGACCTGCAAAACGTGAACTGTTGGGGGGGTCCTGAGGACCGAGGTTGAGAACCACTTCCCTAGATGAACTCTTGTTTTGATTAAATGCATGGAGTACATGGAGAGATGCCTACAAATTACTAGTAAAGGAGATATGTAACAACAAGACCTGTGATGCGAAAATGGTGATGTACTGGTGGTGGTGGTGTTGGTGTGTAGGGGGGATTATGCTACAGGGTTATTCTATCATAACTTTAATCACTAGGGTATAAAAAGTATATTGTTTAATAAAGTTTGCAACTGTGGCTGACTCTACATGAACCAGCATCATAAAAAGATGGACAATGTGTGGCTTCACTGAGAGTACTATTAAAGGTAAACATTGCTGTATGCAATGCATGCACATTATATCTAAGGACTTTATAGGTCAGTTACTGTAAGTACTCAAGTGGCTAATAGGATCTCAATTGCTATGATTCAAGCATGATTTATGCTGAGCCTTCCATTTGCCTAACAGTGTTCGCAACACCCTTTATTTGTATAAAACAAGAGTTCAGTCCTTTTTAATTTTACTTTAAGGCAGTCTAGAAGTTTGTGTATGTGCATTAAAAGGTTTTCTTCCATATTCAGACTTTGTCTGTCATAAATATAATCATCAGTGTTCAATTTACAGCGCATCAGTGCTTTTTAAATTTAGGCATACGGTTTACACTTTGAATTACCCCCTCCCCTCCCCCATTCCCTCTGTCCCCATCTTCTTCTGATAGGACCTGCACACAATTCAAAAACAAATAAACATAAAAAAACTGAAAGTAAAGAAATTTTTTTTTTTTTTTAAACATAGTAAACAATAGAACTAATGAACTGGTGTCAAAATAACAACAGCTAAAAAGAAAAAAAATAACAGCTTAATTTTACCTAGCTCTACAGTAATGCTTCACATTTTCTCCTGTCCTCAATCTGCTTTGGCCTTGATGAATGATAATATGAATTGCCAAGCTATTTATAGTCTGAGGACACAAACTTGCTTGTTTTGAGAGTAACCTGAAATAAGCACTTATTAAACACAAATGGATTTTGAATGGGTATTGATGTTAAAAACACTACACATTGGATGATATTTCATACAAATTACTCTTTACTGATGGCTGCAGTTTGTGTTTTAAATTTAAAAATATAAATAAATTGCAATTTTAAATATGTTTAACAAAATTGTTCATCTTCCTGCACAAAGTCAAATCATTCAGTTAAAATAAAGGGAAGTATAAATATGTACAAATATAACTTTTCAGGTTTTGCTCTAATAGTCAAATAAATTGAGCATTTTATATAATTTTTTGAAGGATAAATATAAAGGTAGACACACTAGCATTCTCATTATTCTTGCAATTTATACATTTTTAAAAATTCTGAAATGCTATGAACATCTACAGAAAGTAAATTTTATGCCTCCTTCATGGGACAGAACTAAACAATGTTATTTGTACTGAATGAATCCTTGCTAAAGACAGTCAGGTTTCCCTACTTTTCTAATGAAAAACATGATTTTTTCAGGAAAGGATATTTTAAATTCTGTTGTACCATTAACTGCTTCAATCTTTGATTAAGCATGCACACTTCTTCAGTAACGGAGCATTTTTAGCAGAGCATTTTTATCCTATTTAGATACTAAAATACATCTGTCTCAGGCACATCTGAGAATCCATGTGTGAATAATTTGAAATATTAGTACATGCTTTGTTGTTCTATTTAGTGATCATGACTTTGACAAAGGGGATGCCAATTTATTTAAAATAAAGAAAGTAATAAATAAGTCACAATGTCTTGAGTAGTCTTGATTCATATATTAATTATAACAAGGAATACATCACTATCAAATAAATCATTTGTTTTATTTTATTATAAATGTTTTCTAAGTTTTAATTTTTATTGTCAAGTATATTATTTTGCAACAGAAAAATGTATGTACTGTATATAGATAGATGTATTGAAGTTAGAAAATAAAACCCATGTAATACGCTGGTGATACTCATTACCCATTGCATTTAAATACAATCATCATTATTGCACAAAGGCCAACAACAGTGAAGGGACCTGCAACCAGCTCTCTAAGCTACTTTCCTTTCTTCCAAACCTTTATTCTGCTTTTAGAAAGAGGCAACCCTTGGGTGAAATGGATCTGCATATTGTGTCTGTCTCTGACACCAATTGTTTAAGGATATACAGGCCAGGAAGGGTAATACTAAAAACCAATGTGTTGGCCAGCAAGAGGAGAGGAGGAACTGGTGCTACCCATTTCCTCATCTCTCCTCAAGGGTGGGATGTATTAATATACATCGCCGCCCTTCGCCGGGTGTCCGCTGCGATGCCAGCGCATATGTACTAACATATGCGACTGGCATAGCGGTGCATTAACGGAGACCCCCCGCGATACCTGTACTGTGGTCTGCGGGGGGTCTCCTTCTCCTCCCTGCCGGCTCCCGATGCCTACACGCCGGGGACAGCTAAGCAGGCCTCCTCCTCCCCCTGCAGCCGGAAGGACGTCCAGCTGCGTTAATAGGGGAGGAAGGGCTTACCTTCCGGGGTCCAGGAGGACCTGCAAGCCCAAGGGAGGGGGAAAGGGGGGGGTCGGCGAGGCGGCGGGGTTGCGGTGACGCGGCGAAAAGAAGCCCATAGACTTCTATAGGGTATCGCCACCCAGAGGGTAGCGATACCCTGCCTGGCGAAAATGGGGCAGACGGGTATTGGTACATAGGAAAATGCGGTAAAACCCCGTTTTACTACATTTTCCCTTTAGTACATGCCGCCCAAGTCCCTGGCACTTTCCTTCTCTGTCTGAAAGTGACTGCTTTTCTGGTCTTGGTGCCATTGTTGGGCATCTGAGATTAAAATTTGTGTGAGAAGTAAATGAGCCACCGCCCATGTGTTGCAGCTCTACTGTTGGCCCAGGTAAGTAATTCAGACTACTGTAATATTTATTAATTTGTCACCCTCTGCCTCTCTCCATCACCCAATGCCTATCTTCATCAGCATCTACCTGTCAATCACCAGAACACAATTTTCCTCACCCTGTCACACTCTTCATCCATCTTTCATTGGTTCCCAATCACCACCTGCCTTTCAATACCCCCTGCCTCTAATTTCAATACTCTCCTCATCTCCCTATGCCTCTCCCTCTCCTAAAGCTACTGGATAATCTCCATCTCCCTCTGACTCACCCAATGATCCTCTGACAACAGTTTCTCCCCTTCACCTTTTATCCACTTTCTATTCCCCATCACCTTTAACTAACTCCCTGTTACCCTCAGCTTCTCCCCATGACCCAAAGAACATCGACCACTTCCTCTCTTTGGGGTTTATTCTAGTTCATTCTTTCTGACAAAATCCTTCTTAGATGGACAAAACCATGTGCACTGCAGGGGGGCAGATGTAACATGTGCAGAGAGAATTAGATTTGGGTGAGTTTTTTTTGTTTCTGTGCAGGGAAAATACTGACTGCATGATTTTACACTGCAATATAGATCTCACTTTGAAGAAAAACCCCACCCAAATCTAATTCTCTCTGCACAAGTTACATCTGCCCCACCCGCAGTGCACATGGTTTTGTCCATCGAAGAAGGATTTTGTCAGAAAGAATGAACTAGAATAACCCCCTTTGTCACCTGCTGTAATTTCTGTTACTCGCTGCCTCTTCTTGTCAACCTATGTATCTCAGCATCACATCCCTCTTCCTGTCACCTACTGCCATGTGGCATATTATTAACTTGGGGTGGGGCCCAAGTTATATTTTTGCACATGGGTACACCACTCATAAGATCTGCCATTGTACAGTACAATATTTGAATAAGAGCTTAAAAATACACAAAGGTATTAACAATCATAATAATACTACTACTACTACTACTACTACTACTACTACTACTGCTGTGCTGCTACTACCACTGCTACTACTACCACTACTACCACTACTACTACTGCTACTACTACTACTACTGCTACTACTACTACTACATACTATAATAATAATTATTATTATTGGTATTATTATTATTATTATTATTATTATTATTATTATTACTGTATGCACCCAGTATTACCTCAAACTGATATATGTCTGGCACAAATGTACCTGTTTCATTTGCTGATAAGAAAGTTTTTTTTCATGTCTTTTCTTGCACACATTCAGACTACCATTGTATCAAATTTTTATCAAATTGTAGAATCTCTTCAACCCCGTGCCCTCATGTGACCTCTGTTCAGATGCGTTCCTACTCTAACATTCTAGACAATGTACAGCATATTATGAAAATTAGATATAGTGTCGATTTTTAGTCTCTTTCTCCTGGAATATGATTATATTGCTAATAACTTGGCTTCACTTTGAATTTCAGTATAATACTAAATGTTGCAATGCTTTATTAATCATATGTTTCCTTTTGTGCTAGTTTAATTATTTCACATATGCTACAGGCCATTGAGTTTTTTTTTATAATAATGAGAATTCTTCTGAATTTAAATTTAAAGTGCAGTATATATCAGTACATATCAGTTTTATATTCATGTGATTCTTGATTTTGCTGATGCAATAATTGAATAATGAAAATAAATACAAATTATTTATTACAAACTGTAATATGTAATACATAACTATAAAACAAGGAGGAAGACATATTGCATGACTGCGAGGAACAGTTCATGGTAATTATGGCTTCGCTGCATGCACATGTAACCTTATGTCAATGAAAATGTTAATACCACATAAATCAGCACCACTCACAAGCATAAGGGCTGTGGGGCAAACATGTCCTTATTAAGATCCTCATTTATCATCCAGGCAGCTAATCCTTTAGTAATTCTAGATGCCAAATTAATTTTCCATTTTAATTATCTTAAACTGTTTTCACCAAGAAAAGATCATAGGGACAAATCATGGACTATTAATTAGGGCTGTTTGTTTGGATCCATTTAATATTTGACTAAATAAATAAAAAAAAGAGTATATATTGTATATTTGACAATATAATATAAGTACAAAAGCCCCAGTTTAGAACAGATCTCTGAATATATAGATTTTTAAAATCATACACATATATTTACCTTTAATATACAGTAGGTTACTAGCCACAATTGATTTTCATACAGTATACTTTCTGTAAATAGTGTCTGGTATTGTCAGCAGTAATGTGGACATTAAAAAGGAACTAAAGGTTTGTTTATTCAGGAAACCAATTATTAGTTTTACTGCTCCCTGCTCACTGACTGTTGACATATGCCTGAACAAGTGTTCATTCTATAAAAGTCATTGCATTAGGCTGATAGGGCATTTTTTTATTCTGCCTAGCAATTTTATTGCTAAAGGTGCATTAACTAGTTATTAGCTACTGTATTTTTAATGTGTATTGCTTTGAGAAAGCAGCTTATTGAAATGAAAACAACGTACATTTTTACCATTGATTTTTTCCCCCACAAATAGCTGTTCTACATTAAACAAATATATATTTTACATCATTTCTTTTTAATCTTCTATTCCACCAATCACAAATGGCGGATGCAGCAAGTAAAAAAAAATGCAGCCAAAAATTTAAAAATGCACTTTTTGGAGGTTTGGCCGTGTACTCTATATATGCACCAAGCCCCGGAATGCAATAAATTCTGAAGCTAGGATGCGGTGGGCAATGCCATGTTTAGATGACAATGCACTATAGAAGCCCATGGGATTCTATTATGCTTCCCCTGATGAGAGGGTTCTACTCAGATCCCTCCCATGACTCCCTGCAGCATGGGTGTCAAATGATGTACAGTATGTGCAAATAGGACTCAGGGATCTAATCCTAAAAGTCCTATCTTTACAAATTACAACGCAAGAACTGTCCTTCGGCTTAATAAATTGAAAAACATCAAAATGAAATCTCAGCTAAATCTCTCAACACCACTCAGGCCCACTAATTGTCACAAAATGTCCTTATCGGTTTTCAGACCCTACTTGGTACATTATGTCCCCCATATGCCCTCAGCTCCCATATTTAGTCCAAACACCCAAACATGAACAAAAATTCCAGCATGCCACTCAGATAACCTCATACAGAAATGCGGTAAAAACCCCGTTATCTGTATTCTCTATTGTCCCTCCGCAGTGTCAGCGCTGAGGATGGAATCGCCAGCAAAAGCTGGCAATTACCCGCAGAAGCCTATAGGCTTCTTACCGCAGCACTGTGTGAGGGATTTGTCATGGATTCCTCCCAGCATGCCCCACGGCTGTCCCCGTTGCTCTGTGCATGCGCAGACATACTCCCGCGTCTCAGACCCGGAAGTCCAGTGCCGTAGCTGCATCACAAGGGACAGCTCTTATTGCAAGAGCTGTCCCTTGTGTTAATAATCTCATATGTTCGAGCATATGAGATTATTGAGAATTTAAGGGGGGGGGGGGGGGGGCGATAAATGTTAGAGCATCCCACCCATACTCTTCACACTTCCCCATATACCACTAGAACTATGCAAAGGCCATTTCCATTTTAATGTACTTTTGATGTTTAATGTAAAAAGCTGTAGTTTGCTAGAGACCACATGTGGTTTAAGGCCTGTCAAACTGTCAAACATCAGATGCAGTTTGACTTTTTAGCCCCCAAACCACAGGACATAGTAATTGGAGATTCACTTCTGACAACTTCAAGCAATGTGTGACGACATACAGTACATTAATGCAGACTGCCAGTTATCAGGGCAATACAGAAGTATAATTTGTGAACATGAAACACTGCATACTGTATGTCTGCACTGAAATTAAATGTATAAAATCTAAGCTGCTGGTAATTGTGGAGCCTGACAAAATTAGAGAAAATAGAACTAAAATACTCTGAATACACATGAGTCAGACTAATACAATTAATTCCAGTATGTTAATAAACCATTATTATAATTAGTTATAATAAAATATATGTATTGATCTTTAACTTATTCATCATTCAATAAATAAATTGAGGAAAATAATTATGTATTAAGTCAACAGGCCAATAACGACAATGTCAACATTGTTAAAATGCTGACCGGCAACTTGTTGACATTAGGGTTAGGCTGTGGGTGTGAGGGTTAGGCAGCAGGGAGAGGTTAGGATCAAGCACTAAAGGGATAGTGGCAGGGATAGGTGAGAAATACTTGCTGGAATTCCAGAGGATGAGAGATCTGACCCGATACATTTGACTGCCAGACCTGTAAGATGCCACTGGAGCTGCTGCAACTGTTGGGCAACCAGGAATAATATGTCATCATTCTAACGTGTTGACATTTCATGAATATCTACATGATGAATGCCATAGAGCCAGCCCTAGCCAAACTGATGCCCCAGGCAAGATTTCTGTTGGTGCCCACTAGTCCTGCCATTTTGACCAAGCTCCGCTCTTACAGCAAAGCACTCATTATGAGCAGCACAGATCACAGCAGCAGCAAACAACTTTCATAACCCCTCACCCCAGTGGCTTAACTATCGGAAGTGCAAGGGATGCAACTGCTATGGAACCTGATGCTTGGGGGGGGGGGGGGGGCACATGTCCCAGCAGGTATTCTCACTGCTAGTGGTGGGCTGGGCTGGGGGGAAGGATGCCATGTTGCCCACGGGCCGCTCTACCAAGTAATGCTGCGGGCCGCCTGCTTGTTCACCTCATTCTGCTGTAGCCTGGGCTTTCAGAATATAGCCGCGGCTACAGTAACATGGCCGCCTGCATGATGACATGTCCAGGGGTAGAGCCTTGTGTTCGGTTCCTCCTGGCAGTGACAGACGCAGCGGGGGTGACATCACGACACCGACGCCACCCACCTGTGCATCTGCTGGAGGAAGAGTTGGCACCCGGCAGGCGGAAGGCGGAGGGCAGACTGCTGAGGACGGAGGATGACAAGCAAGCCAGGCAGGCAGGGTGAGCATGCCTGCGGTGTCCTGACAATATTATATTTTAACAGGGAGAGAAGCCTGTGGTATCCTGTTACTGTTATTATATAGTGGTTTGGTAATATTATTATTATACAGGAGGAGCAGGCCTGTGATGTCATTATTATTATTATTACTATACAGAGGGAGCAGCCTGTGGGAGTACTCCTGTTATTATGCAGGGGGTGGGAATGTTGTCTCCTGGTATTATGCAGGGGAGCAGGCCTGTTGTGTCTTGGTATTATGCAGGGGAGCAGGCCTGTGGTGTCCTGGTATTATTATGCAGGAGGAGCAGCCTGTAGTGTCCTCCTGTTATTATGCAGGGGGAGGGGAGCAGCCTGTCATGTCCTTCTGTTATTATGAGGGGGGCTTAGCTGTTATTATTATGCAGGGGAAGCAGGCCTGTGGTGTCCTGTTATTATACAGGGGGAGCAGCCTGTGATTTGTTGTTGTTGTTATTATTATACAAGGGGAACAGCGTGTGGTGTTGTTATACATGGGTGCAGCCTGTGGTGTCCTGTTATTATACAGGGGGAGCAGCTTGTGGTACTTATGTAGTATCTGGGCGTCCGATTTTGTGATTGTATGCCTTACCATCGCGATGCGATGTGATTTTGCATAGGATTCAATGTTAAGAAGGTCCTGTTCATTTCCCCACTATCCAAGTGGGCATAGAGTTGATTTTATATAGCGTGGCGAGCGCAGCGAGCCACCGAGCCCGAAGCGTGGCGAGCGAACGCATATTTCTTAAAAAGTATTCTGTGCCCCCTCGCGGGGCTCGCTACGCTCGCCACGCTTCGGGCTCGGTGGCTTGCTACGCTCGCCACAGGTTTATATCCGACTCCACGCCCACTTGGATAGTGGGGAAAGGAAAAGGACCCCTTTTTCCCATTGAATTCTATGTTAAAATGGACTCAGACCATTTGAACATTGAATCCTATGGAAAAATCTTGACCATCGCATCGCATACGATTTGGTCGCATGCGATGCGATGCGATCCGATCCGATTTCTAAATACTATATAAGTACCCAGCTTGTGATTTGTTGTTGTTGCTGTAGTTGTTATTATTATTATTATTATACAAGGGGAGCAGCCTGTGGTGGTGTATTTTTTTTTTTGTTTCTTTTTACACAGGAGCCTGTGGTGTCATGGTATTATTATAATCCAGTTGGTATAATCAACTCCAGGCCTAATCTTTTTTTATTAATAAGAAAAACCTCCATTTAACGCTGTTACTTAAGGGCCAGTGCTCTGGACTTGGCCCCCAGGCTGAAAGTTGCTAGCCAGCCCCTGCCCACTGCAATGTTCTGGGTTTTGGGTACCAGCAGTTTTCTTACTGGGGGTTACAATGAGCAGAAACCCGTGGCACTGAAAGAACTGATAGATAAAGGAAGCAGTCGGTTGGAGGTGTATCCCGGCCCCTGTCCTAGACGAGCTCTTATTCCTCCTGTTACCATCACCATACCCTCACCCGGAAAGTAACATAGTTGTCGGATGCTGCGGCTCCCATCCCCATGCTATGTGTGTGTCCCCTGCCTTGCAACTCACCCTCATCCTGGCAAAGACTGGACAGGGCAGTGAGTTGCAAGCTGCAAGTCACAGACAAACAGCATATTGCTGTATATATATCTTTCTGTAAGCAGTCGGTGTCTCCACTACCTATGTGCTCTATACAACCTGGAGTAAAATTCATCCTCCCAGACAGGGACTGCCACTGACTGACCTGTTATTATGGCAAAACCCAGGACTCCTGCCCCACATGCTGTCCACAGCTCCCACTGGAGCTGTGAACAGGCCCCAGTGTCACACAGCATCACCCTGCTCTATTCATATGGTCCTAAAATGCCAACAACTCTAAATAAACTATAACCCCAAACCTCTCCCTTACCATAACGCATAACCCCTAACCTTCTCCCACCACCCTACATCACCCTATCCATTCCTAACCACCCTGCATCTCCTTATCCCATCCCTACCACCCTGTGTCTCCCTATACATTCCCTACTGTTCTGCGTCTCCCTATCCATTCCCTACTGCTCTGCTTCTCTTTATCCATCCATGCCACCTTACATCTCCCCATCCATTCCTTTCAGTCCTGTGTCTCCCTATCCCCTCCCTACCATCCCACATCTCCATATCCATTCCCTGAATAACCCCCATTGTGTACTGTAATGTACTCATCCCAAAAGAATGATGATGCTGAAGCTGGAATACTGACAGATGGCATCCTGAATGTACAGTATGTATGTTGGTCGGATTAGTGTCAGACTACGAAGAGGAGGGGGTTCATGCACTATTAGGGGAATTTAGAATTATGCCGGGGAGTGTAGGGTTAGGCAGTGAGTGCGCAAGTGGGGAGGTATAGGGTTAGGCTGCAAGGGGGTTAGGGTTAGGCATTAGAGGGGAGAGCAGTGGGAATAGGTAAGATCCCTTACAGGGATCCTGTCAGGAATTTGCATAATAGGATACCGAATTGGTCTTCTGACTGCTGGCTAACTTACCACTGGGATACTGTATGTACCCCTCATGTATATATACTTAAAATAGTTTTAAATAGTATTTTTGTGTCTCTTACACCCCTTCTCTTATACAATTGTTAGTATTTTGTGTAGTCCCCCTTTATATTTTATCACCCCCAACCCTTATATTGTTTATGCTCATTACCCCCAACCTTTATGCATTTACATCCACCACCTTACATCCACCACCCCCTAAATATGTGCCCATCAACACCCTCCTCACTATATATTATGCCCATCGCACTTCATCACTTATACATTTTAAATACATCACCACCTCCCCCATTACTTATATAATTTCTGCCCATCCCCCTACATTTTAAGCTAACATTTGATACACTTACTGGCTGACTGTGCTTGCAGGGTTACTCTAGTGTAGGAGGTTCCTTCAGGTGCAGCAGGAAGATGAAAGAGCACCCTAGAGACGAGCACCGCGGGCACCTGTCTTCAATCCAGCATAAGGCTGCTGGAAGCAGTTGTTCAGCGTGGTGGGTGGGTGGAGGCTCAGGGCGTACAGCTAGCCCTGCTTCCAAGTGAGGAAGCAGAGAGGGCATAGGTATTTACCTATGTGATTGTAAGGGGGTTCCTGCAGGAATCGCCTGAAGCCCATTGGAGGCACCTCTCTGCACACTCCACCAAAGCCAGACTGTCACACTCCAACTGTTCATTTCCCACACAAATCGTCAGGAGAGGCCGTAGGTCCTGGGCTCAGGACCCATGGTAGCTAAAGTAGTCTAGGACAGACCAACTGAAAACCCTTTGGGAACTCTCCCCTGGTGACACTTGTGTAGGAAAATTCCCATCATACTGGGGACCCCGAGTAGGTGTATAGAAACACCATTTACACCCATCAAGGGTACCCATTACCCCTAGGGTAACAAGGCTGCAACACCACCCAGAACTGCCGACCACCATTCCCCGCAGCAAAAATCCCCCCCCCCCCCCCCCGGTCATACAGAGTCTGGCTCACACATAGTATCTGTACTATTTACAATTTATTATTTAATATCTATTAATCAATAAACACCCACATTTTTACCTTTACAGTACTTGACCCATTTTTCTTCTTTCTACACCCACAACAATTAACCTTTTTCAACACCATCAGGATAGCGCTTTTCCCATCTCCAAACTTTCTTCACTATAAGCAATAAGGGACAGGGATACCCTTAAGGAAAAGCAGCACCTGAGGATAGGACACCACACAGGCAGAGCGCAGTGTTAAAAAAACATTTTCTGTAAACCTGCAGTCCTGCCCCTTTCCCTTACCTTACCTACACTGAGCTTGCGGCACTTTCCTACACTGAGCAGCACTGCCTCAGGGGCTGGAAGTGACATAATAGCGGCGCCCATGGCACTGCGCACTCCATGTCCCGTGCCCTACGAGGAAGGGAGGGGAAATAATCTTAACTGCCACAACACTACCATTTTTGGTGGCCCAGTCTGCCCCTGAGCTAAGCCAATGCCTTAGGCATTTGTCTAATCTGCCTATGCCAAGGCCCGGCTCTGGAATGCCAACATGGTCAACATCAAGATGTTGACCATGTTAAAATTGTCAGTGTTAATATAATTAACTATGGCATTATGGCTGTTGACAGATCATGTCTAACCCAAAAAATGATTATGTAAATTAAAACTAATATCTTTGCATTGAGTTTTGATAAAGTAAAAAAAATAATTTTTATAACATAATCCAGTAAAACAGAAATGAGAAAATACTAAAAATGTATAAAATCATATTTTTGGTTACTTACAAGCTGAAAACAAATATGTGTACACCTATTTATCTGCATTTATACTTGGCCATTTTCAAAATGTATTTCAATATGAATGTCACCCAGAACCGAATTTTAAAGCATATTTCTTTAGAAAATGAAGGATAGTATTATAAATTATCCAGTACTTGAAAAAAAAAAAAAAAAAAAAGATTTTGTTTTAACCTACACAATTTTAAATGTCCATTCTAATTTCAGTGAGTGAATGGCTGTCATTTAGCATCATCATGCAGACATTATACTGTATTACCCTTTTTTTGATAGAGAACCAATTGCAAGTTATGGGTGACGTTTGATAAGGTGACGAATTGAGCCCTGCACGGTGAAAAGCAATTTTATCTTCTGCTCCACATAATGCTATGTCAAAATATAGTCTGACTCTTTAGCATTTTAATGCAAAGTCCATAAATGAGAAACTATTTCTTAGGGAAGTTTGAAATGTTTTGCTCAAACAGATCAGCAAACATAAATATCTAAACCAACTAAAAATAAAGACTTTAGATATTAGAACTTCCCACCCTCCTATTATCTTATTTTCATTTTAAACGTATTCAAATATTCAAATCCATTGGATTAATTTTTTTGCCTATTTAAATGTATCCCTCTACACTTGTAGTATACTTTTAGTGTTTTCTTGAAATTGCATTTCACATAATGTGACACTTAAATTGCTCTCAATTGCTAAAATGATTTGTCTGCAGGAATGGAATAATTTCAGTCTGAAGAGTTTTTATTATGTTTGCCAATATATTGAAATAAAGTCATTTCATTTTGCTTAGCTTGACATTTATAGGAAAGTCATTTTGCTGTCACTGGAATCCAGAAAGATAAGATCAAGCCAAATTGTTGGGTTTATTTGTGCTTTCCACCCTCAGAGTAACATGCAAGACAAAGCCAGAAGAGCGAAATGTCTAAATGATTTCAAATATCATGCACTTGGCTTGTTTTGCTATTCCATCATACGTTTTAAATGACAATAAATTTTATTAAAATAATATTTATTTTTCTATTAAAGTTTTTGGTATCATAGAGATGATAGACAGATCGATAGATAGATAGATAGATTGATCAATATAATGATACTTGTCTTATAATTGTATATTTAGCTAAACCTGTTTGAGCACATGCACCCAGCAGCAGCCTAGTAATAGTAGTAGTAGTAGTACGTTTATTTATAAGGCGCCACAAAGTGTCCGCAGCGCCGAACATAGCAAACACAAAACAAATTACAAGGTAATGTACAGGATGTGTTGATAAAATACAGCATAAATAGGATATAGCTGGTTGAACTAAAATCAGCATCAGTTCTGAAGTAGGTGTCAAAATTGTCGAGGAGACTGAAGATGAAGTAGAGGAAGGGAAGAACAGGGAAGGAGCACTGGTGAGTTAAAGAGGTAGGGTGAGTACGTGAGGAAGGAGGGCCCTACTTATAAGAGTTAACAGACTAAAAGGAGGTGGGTGGACGAACGAAAAACAATAGGATAAGCCTAGAGTCTGTGTATTTTTTATTTTGTTTTTGTAATAAGTGATATTGACTGATCTTTTGGCCTGAGTGCCTAATTTAGACCTGACTACTAATGTGAGAATTCGCTGTGGAGTGAGTGGAATAAGCCCCTGCCCAGACAGAAAGAATGGATTGCTAATTGGTAACCACTAGCACAGTGGTTCTCAAACTCTGTCCTCAGGACCCCACTCAGTTAAAATTTTCCAGGTCACCCATTACTCACTGACATTTTAATATCCACAAGTGGAGATCATTATTTCACTTGATTCTGTGAGGAGACCTGCAAAACATGCAATGTGTGCGATTCAAATCCATATGAAATTCATGGACTGTCAAAAGGGCTGAGACAATGTGGAAGTGGTCATTGCTGATGTCACAGACCCTGGGCATGCCTGTATTTTTTCTGACACACCTACAAAACAGCAGGATACCGCCCTAAAATGCTGGCTTCCTGTTAGTCAAACTGTGAGAGGATTTCATTTACATAACATAACATAACATAACATAACATACACATTTTCTATTGTTATACACCCCTTTCACATGCACACTGTGAACTGACTGTGATCTCAATTACAAACCTGCGAAGACCTAAAGCCAGCCCCACAATTGTATACTACAACCTCATCACCAATGTAGCCCACTCCCATTGCATGCATAGCTACAAATACAACATTGCAAACATCCACTCAACATTACGAGAAAAAAATGCATCTCTTATACTTTACAGCCATGTTAGCATAATTGTAGATTTTCCTAAGCAAAACACATTGCCCTCATATTCCTGGTTGCCAGTTTTCCATTGCATCAAGGACGCAACTTTCCTTTCTACCAATGTGTAAAACATCATGGGGTAAATTTGCTTAAGTTGCTCATAGCAAACAATCAGATTCTATGTATCATTTTCTGGGATGCAATAGAGAAATAATAGACATAGGGGAGTATTCAATCTCTGTGATATTTCCGGTGGCAGATATATCGGTACTTGTATATTCAATGCTGCCGTTTCTGACAGATTTGAAGGCTTTCAGATTCGACAACTTTAAAAATGGTTGGATCTGGGGAGCTGGGCATCTCGACAGGAAGCTGTCAGCAGCGGCCACTGTATCAGCACTGATACTGTAGCTGTGGCCTTTGCTGCAGAGTGCTGACAGCCGCTGAAGGGAGTCGAGGAGATCTGTCAGCTGGTGCAGGGATCCCTTCATTGACAGCAGCATCCGGATACACCGCCTGCAGGACTGCCTCTCTCTCCGGTGCAGACACTGCTCAGTCACCTAGAGAGTGAGAGAGGTGGTCCCACAGGCAGTGTGTATGGCCACTGCTGTTGTCTTTAAAGGGAGCCCTGCAGCATCTGTTCTAGACCTTGGCTCCCTCCAACTGCTGTCAGATCATCCTCTGGCTCCCTCCAGCAGCTGTCAGCACTCTGCAGCAGTGGCCATAGCTACAGTATCAATGCTGATACAGCAGCCTCTATTTACAGGCTCCCTGGCGAGATGCCCGCCACCCCCAGATCCAATTTTTTTTTATAGTCGGAGCAGTACCCTTCTTTTTGTTTTGCTATTTAGCTGAAAAATTTAATTACGATTATATTGACATTATTATATGTTATATTTATGCACACAACATTTTGTAACTATTATTTGAATCAGTTATATTTTTTAAAGTACATAGTGGGGAAAAAAACATTCACTTTACATGGAAAAAAAAATTATCATTTATATTGGAGTATGTATATTAATTTATAATGATTTGTACCACATAAGTACTGTGCATACATCAAAATACTTATTAATAATGTAGCTATGTTAAAATATGCATACAAAAATAATATTCGGTACTTATGTAGTATCTGGACGCCCGATTATTGCATCGCATCCGACCAAATCACATGCGATGCGATGGACCCGATTTTCCATAGGATTCTATGGGAAAAAGGGTCCTTTTCATTTCCCCACTATCCAACTAGGCATGGAGTTGGATATAAACCTGTAGAGAGCCACCGAGTCCGAAGCGTGGCGAGGGGACGCGGATTCATTAAAAAGTATTCCGCATCCCCTCGCGGGGCTCGCTGCGCTCGCCACCCTTTGGGCTCGGTGGCTCGCTACGCTCGCCACAGGTTTATATCCAACTCCATGCGTAGTTGGATAGTGGGGAAATGAAAAGGACCCTTTATCCCATAGAATCCTATGTTAAAATGGACTCCATTAAAATGGTCCATTTTAACATTGAATCCTATGGAAAAATCGGGTCCATCGCATCGCATCGCATGCGATTTGGTCGCATGCGATGTGATGCGATGACCCAGATTTTTTAATCTGGCGTCCAGATACTACATAAGTACCTAATATTCTAATAATGGGCAGGGACAGCTTGCTTCTTGCCAGAAAGTTAGGCAGCATTAAGGGTCACGGTGAATATACAACACATGCATGTAAAATGGTAAAGTAACAAGTTTTGCCTATAATAGTAATATGTATGCAAATGACAACATACTGTACATATCTAAAGAAAAGTCTTATTTTGTAAAATGACAATGTATTTAGGGACTGACTCAGACTTTATAGATGATTTGCGAAATTGCAAAGCTCTGCAATCAGATCCGCCCCATCACAGTGAAAACCCGCCCTGTGCAAGGCTGGAATTCGGATCGCAGGAATACATATGTATTATAATAATTATACCAAACAGCAGGATACTCACCATTAAGATTATTCAAGCTAGGTCTGTATCATTTTACAATTTTCTTTATGTACTTTATTTGTATAATTATAGACCGAAAAGTGATGATTTCTTAACTTCTGCTAAATCACTTGTTTCTTATTTATGATTATTACCGTGATTAGATGTTACTATACGTGCACACCAGTAAATGCATTGTTGGGTTCAAAATGTATCTTGGTGCAGTATTATTGTATGTACTTTGTGTTATTGTCACAAAATAGGAACAAAAAGTTTCACATAACCAATGTGGTATGTCAGCTCCTCTTTTGGGTGATTTTTTGGTGCTACAAAAAGTATGCAATTTACAATGACAGAGAATATTAAAATTGTAGTGAGAAGTGTGTCTGATGATAAGCCAGTGATACCATGTATTAGATTATACATCGTGGTAAAGTACATAATATTTCCTGATGCATTTCAATGGAAAGCTAATCAAGGAACCTGACACCCAATTACCGTATCAGACATCTAATTAGGCGGTTTGACATCTTTTTAAGGCATCTAATGAATGTATGAATATCATTCTCTATATCGTTAGTCATATAGTGCAAACATTGTTACAGGTAATTTACGCAAATTGTACAGGGAAATAACATCAAAGTATGACAAGTGGATAGAAAAGGAATATAAACAATGGGAAATAGAGGTTTCTCACCCTCAAGAGAATAATTAGTGAACTGGTGTCCATTTTAATCAATCAATCTTACCATTATAGTGTTCTGGCAGAGATAGACAAACATTGGCAACTAAAGGCTAAGGTGATGGAAATTAATTTCTACCTTTTGTCATGCTTGTGGAAGTCAAACAGCATGTATCCAGGAACTTATAATGTTGGTAAGAGATATAAATATATGACTTTCGATACTTTAAATCATTTAGAGCAATGGCAGGCTACTAACATAAAGAAGATTACTCAAAATTAATTTAATTTCTGTTCACAAGAAGCCATTTTCTATATTTTTATGTACATGCACACTCCATGAAATATCAGATGCAGATGGATCCAGATGTTATATGCTTTTTCGGTAGCAAGAGTCTCTGTAAATTGCCATATTTCAAGTCCATTTAAACTGAAAAGGGGCACCAGACAAGGTTGCCCTCTTTCTCCGGCTTTATTTTCAATGGCAATAGAACCGGTTGCATGTTTAGTGCGTACAGATCCAGAAATAAGGCGTATTAAAATTGGAGAGATGGAGGATGTTATATCCCTATATGCAGATTATATGCTGCTTTTCTTGCAATATGCTGGGAAACCTCTACAGCAAATCCTTAATGTGTTGAATAGATTTGGTAGCTTCTCAGGACTTTGGATAAACTGGGATAAATCTAGCGTCATAGGCATTCACACATTGGGCCTTATTTTGGTTCACTCTTTCTGACAAAATCCTTCTTAGATGGACAAAACCATGTGCACTGCAGGGAAGCATATGCAAAATGTGCAGAGAGAGTTAGATTTGGGTGGGGTTTTATTTCAAAGTGAGATCTATATTGAAGTGTAAAAATAAAGCAGCCAGTATTTTCCCTGCACAGAAACAAAATTACTCACCCAAATCTAATTCTCTCTGCACATGTTACATCTGCCCCCCTGCAGTGCACATGGTTTTGTCCATCTAAGAAGTATTTTGTCAGAAAGAGTGAACCAAAATAAGGCCCATTGAGTGTTAAGGGTGCACAGGCACCCCCTAATGCTGTGCCTCCACACCCACACTTATTGCAACAAGTAATACCAGCAATACCTTTTACCAAAGATTTTGCTTTTTAGACCTGTATTCCATTAAAAAAAGCGCCCATCACTCAATTATGTGTGTTTTGCATTATTAATTGTATTACACCATTGTCATATCACTACATACCTGCGTCATCCAGATATGATTTTGACTTTATTTGCACATACTGTTACACAGAGTAATTAGAAGATTAAAACTGAAATAAGCAGCATATAATGGTGTGGCTGAGAGACGTTTTATATTGTAGTGAGTGCACGCCTGATTTGCGGTGTTAGACAGACCCAATGGCAGTGTTAGACATGCCCAATAGGTGGTGCTAGGCACACCGCTTTGACAGTGCACCCCCTAATAAAATGTGCTGTGCAAACCTATGTCTAGCATATTACCAATATCGGGTCATATACCAGAGGAACAGCAGGCGATATACCCACTGAAGTGGTCTGTGCAATTTAAATACTTAGGCATATGGATAACCCCCTGCCCAAAGAGCTACGTGGAACTTAATGTCCACCCAGTGACAGCTGGATTTAAAAAGCATATGCATGTATGAAAAGCTACCAATAACACTCACTGGATGCATAAACATGTTTAAGATGGTAATACAGCCAAAATATTTGTAAATCTGGCAGAATTCACCCATATACATCCCCAAAACAGTGTTTATAGCAATAGAGAAACTAATGGTATCCTTTATATGGAAAGATAAGTCACCACGCATAGCAATTAAAATGCTATATAATCCAATGGAACAGGGAGGCTTGGCTCTTCCAAACTTAACGAACTACTATATTGCTTCTCAAGCGTCACATCTTGTGGGCTGGGATACTAATACAAATGATCCACAGTTAGATGCCTATCTTAGAGAACATCTAGGACTATGGGACTCCCCACTCACATACCTCTTGTCGGGAATTTCCACATATAAATTATCCCCAATCCTCCGACAGGCAATATTAATATGATGATACCTTCACGCTGTCTGGGAATGGTCAGGAATGGAAACTGAATCCCCACTGTGGTTCAATAAAAAATACCCCGAGTTAGAAAAGCTGTCTACTGACAATATATGGTCTCAAATAGATATTATTGCTATTGGACAACTTTACACTAATAGGCAGTTAAAGACCTTTGGACAATTACAAAATGAATTTAGTATACCAAATGAGTACTTTTTTTAGGTATTTACAACTTAGACATGCAATCCTAAGCCAATTTGGGGGCTCACCATAGAAACATCTACATCACCGATTCAATTAATGCTTCGAATGTTGGGTAATAGTGGTCGGGTATCTAGATTATATAATAACATAAATTCAACACCCGCCCTTATTGGAGCAAATAAAAATGAAATGGGAGATAGATCTGGGTCCATTATCAATGGAGGATTGGGAAGATATATTAGGATCTATTAAGCATGCAACATCTTCCGTTAGGTACCAACAAATTCATTTCTTTATACTTCACAGGATATATTGTACCCCATTAGGGATGCACAGGGCAGGTATAAGAGATGATAGATGCCCAAGATGTACGGCAACAGAGGCAGATTTCCATCATATGCTGTGGGACTGCACTAAAGTGTATTCCTTCTGGGAACAAGTGTGGAAGGATCTTAAGATGACAATTCCTTCATTAGCACAGATGGGACCTAGAGCCTGTTTGCTTGGCATAGAAATAGGGGGGGGGGAATCACTCACCAATGCTCTACCCCTATGTTGTCAGCCTGATCACTGTGGTGAAAGCAGTTATAGCCCGCGTTTAGTTCTCAACTAAACGCCCAGCAATAACAAAATGGAGAGCATTAGTCAGTGAAGTAATGAAGTACGAAAAATATATGTTTTACTCAAGAAACACAACAAAAAAAAAAAACACGATAAGTGGGACAGATGGCGTAACTCGTGCTAAGCAAGGCTAGGCAATGAGGAGATAATAACAAAGATATTGGCATGTGCACAGGGGGGGGGGGGGAGTATAAAAATAAATAAATAGGTATGGCTAGTTTAATGCACTGATATATACATATAAACATTGGATCACCATAGGACACAATCTTGACACATCTTTTATCTCTTGGATATTAGGAAGGAAATGTTTATAAATGATGTGTAAATGAGGTATAGTATTGCTATCAAAGTCACAATAACACGCAGAATAGTAATTAAGTTTGTTTATTGGAATCTAATTCACAGCTATTCACAGTTCACTTAGTAGTAGAACAGCTAAAAGATAGATATTCGCAAGATAGCTGTTATTATATCTCAAGTGCATTAGAGCACAGATGTTAACAATGGAAATTTTGGTAGTTATTTTGACTGTATAAATAGTTTTCAAGATTTTAGTAAAATAAATGACAGTAAGAATTAAGCACAAATTGGACACTAAATGTATAGCACGTCACTTAAAGTGGAAAATGATCTACTGTACCTAAGAGTATATCACAGATAATATCTATGTACCATATTGTTAATAATCAGGTGCACAAATAATGCTGATTAGACTTTTTTTCTGTTTTGTTTGTTTTTATGTTGGTAAAATGTAAAATGTAATTGTCCTGCTTTTGTAAATGTGATGTAAGTATGTAAGTAACTGTGTTGAAATTGTTTGTAATCTATATGAAAAATGGAATAAAGATAATTGAATTTAGAAATATCAGATGCATTCAGATAGGTGTTGCCAAAAATGAATTACCTGTGCAAAAGCTTGTCTGCGGGGCCCTAGCTAGCCATGGAAGATGAGAAATTATCCCTCCTCAGTATTCATGCATACAATATTTAGTCCACATGTTGACAAGAACTTGTGGTCATCATGTCCCCTGATTGGGAATGCACCTTTTTGCACTCAGGTCAATTGATAAATCATCAGGCACTTTAGAGTCACTGCAGAGAAACATGATAGGCTGTTTAAATCTTGGTGTACCCCTTGAAAATCTATTGAACTATCCTTTTATGCACTTTAATTCATTATAATGGATATTGGGGGTGATTCTTATTAGTGAACACACCCGTGCGTTCGCACGTGGTGTTTGATGGTGAAGGGCATCACGGATGGTGTAATGGTTAGCATTACTGCCTCAAAGTGCTGAGGTTATGAGTTCGATAGCCACCATGGCCCTAACTGTGCAGAGTTTTTATATTCTCCCTGTGTTTGCGTGGGTATACTCCAGATACTCTGATTTCCTCCCACAATACAAAAGTATACTGGTAGATCAATTGGCTTCCAACAAAAACTAACCCTAGAATGTCTGTGTGTGCCTGTACATGTGGTAGGGAATATAGATTACACAACACATTTATTGGCAAGCTGCTCAATCAGATTGTGATTTCATTTAGGTGCTAAAAGGGAGGGGTAATTCTGGTTAGGAAAAACATTTTGCTATCCCAATTACACACTGAGTGAGGTATAACTACATTATAGTCAGATCTTAGATCAGATCTTGCTTGCATACATAGGCGTGCACAGCACATTTTATTAGGGGGTGCACCACCTATTTGTCTAACAACACCCATTGGGTGCGTCTAACACCACCAATCAGGCATGTCTACCATCATCTATTGGCACTCACTAGAATATAAAAGTCTCTCAGCCACAACATAATCTCCTGCATATTTCAGTCAGTTTTTCATCTTCCTATTACTCTCTGTAACAGTTCATGCAAATAAAGTCATAGACATATATGGATGACACAGGTATGTAGTGATATGACAATGGTCTAGTACAATTAACAATGCAAAACACACATAATTGAATGATGGGCTCTTCTTTTAATAGAATACAGTTTTAAAAAGCAAAAGTCTTTGGTAAAAGGTATTGCTGGTTGCTAGCGGCAGGGAGGTGTTTATAATGGCAGGCACAGCATAAGGGGGTGCCTGTGCACCCCTAACACTCTATGTGCGCACACCTATGGTTGCATATATCTGCATTCGGCGTGTAGTAGGTGGCCTATATTGTATATGGTGTTGAATCATTCTCCATTTGTTTCTCACTGAGAATCTGCATCACTCTGGTAAACAATGTGACATTATTTCCAGATGGGTCTGCATGAACTGTAGAGAACATGCCACAATTAGTCCAGATATCTGCAACACTCTGGTAAACAATGTTTCATTATTTCCAGATGGGTCTGCATGTACTGTAGAGAACATGCCACAATTAGTCCAGATATCTGCAACAGTCTGGTAAACAATGTGACATTATTTACAGATGGGTCTACATGAACTGTAGAGAACCTGCCACAATTAGTCCAGATATCTCCAACGTATCACTTCATGCCCTCTAGGAAGGAATTTTTCCTTGCATTAGACAGGATGATTTTCATATATATTCAAGGTTCCCCTCCCCCTTAATGTTCATTTATTAATGACAATTCCATTACCTTTTGTTTCATTTTTATATATAGGTTTGTTAGAATGTATCAATAAATAAATGCAGATAAAGCAGGGATCTGGCACTCCCAACAAGCTTCAATCAATCACCGCAGTGCCTTCCTAGGGACTATAGCCAGGTAAGTATCGGAGATACAATGGGGCGGCACTCGAACGGATTTCAATCAGAAATAAATGCAGGCCAACAACTGCTTAAGGTCTGACGTTTCGGTAATTTTATTACCTTTCTCAAAGAGAAAGGTAATAAAATTACCGAAACGTCAGACCTTAAGCAGTTGTTGGCCTGCATTTATTTCTGATTGAAATCTGTTCGAGTGTCGCCCCATTGTATCTCCGATACTTACCTGGCAATAAATAAATGCCAATATATTAACTATAGAATTTTCTCTACACAATACAGTATATATCATTATTCAATACTGTTTGGGTTATTGCTACCAGATTCATTAGTTCACTGCTGCATCTTTTCTCCTCTATTGTTTTACTTACATTGATGGATTTTTTCCTGTATAGACTGAAAGAATTGTGTTAAGTCTCATTCTTGTCCTAATACTTTTTTCTATATATCTCTTCACATCTGCTGGTTTCACCCCTTTTTCGTATTGTTGAATTACATTTAATTGTAGACACACTACTAAATGGGACCAAGGAATTTATTGCTCAAAGAAGCTTTATCTCCATTTGGTTTTCTATTTAGTAGACATATTAGGAGAGTGGACCAGGTTATCAGTATGCAAAGAATCCTCAAGAACAGAGTGGTGCTTGAACTGTTTGCCAGGCCTTGACAGAATAAATGAAACAGTTTATGTTCATCATCTATAGGACTGCACTTTATTCATATAACTCGCTCGCTCTGTGATTGTCTGCCACTCTGTGCTCGCTGTACCTAAGAATTTCTACTGTAACTATAAACTCCAGCATGGAAGTAAGATTGTACAGTGGAACCATATAGCTTTTCTCCCTAAGCCTTTGGTAATGTGTTAAATGAATGAGAGCACGGTGAATAATTCAAGCATTAAACCTGGTAATTAAGCTATATACTGTAGCTAATATGTTTACACACTGATATGACATAGATGGGAATATACAGAGATGGGTTAAATGAACAATTATTGCTGTCATGTTTCCTGTAATGCTCTAATAGTGATTTTTCTCCTTTCCCCATGACTTTCCTATATGCCTTATTGTTTTAGTATGATTAAATACTTGTTAATACCTTGTCTTCTGCTCAAATATATGGGACATATTTTGATATCAATAATATTTTTCCCATTAGCCAATCCTTTGTGATAATTTTATTATATATTTTTTTCATACCAGATCAGAGAATTGAGCCAGCTTGCTTAATTAATGTTTTTTAATTTGTTTCTATTGGTGTTGTTTTGGATTTTCACATTAGTTGTATATGAAACATATCCAGGAGCCTCATGTATGTATGCGCCTTTACGCATCATTGGGAACTGACTCCCCCATGTAATGATGCCATCACATTGGGCATCAGTGTCTGCCATTCTGGCTTGCAGGTGCACATATGACGCAGTAGGTGTGCGTTAACCAATGGCATTGCTTGCACTGCTCCTGACATCCAGATACCTGTGGATTTACTCATTAGTATATAAGGTATATAACCTTCATGTGTCTTGTACACATTATTGAAAATAGCCTTATCAACTGAGAAATCGAACAGGAATAAATACCTAAAAATATCCACCATGCTCCGGTCACGTACATATGACGAGATGCTAAGCAGTGCTGGGCAGTGTAGGTCTCCAGATGCCCAGTCCATGACTTCCTGCAGACTCGCTTCCACTGTGAGCGGTTGATGCAGGAAACGGGAGCATGACAGGTGCCGGGGGATGGGGTGCACGCGCCTGGAAAGGAGGGGCTGCAGATAATTTTAGGTATTTATTTTGAGCACTATTATGTTTTTGTTCACTTGTGTGTGGCTTGAGAAAGGGGTGTAAGCCCTGAAACGTTGCTGCTATTAAAATCTACTAGATTTTTTCTGATATGAAGTCTCTGAGTGCCGCCTTCTTTCTGGATATAAATGTGTATATATATATATATATATATATATATATATATATAATGATTAATGGTGTCACACTAGGCTGAGTTGGTGGAACTGGCGGGTGTGGAGGATCTGGGGATAAAGCAGGGGGTTGGAAACTTAAAGGTCTTATATACTGTTTACTCATGTAATGGGAAGCTAAGGTAAAGCTGACCATACATCTACAGATTGATTGTCAGTTTGAGGAAAAAAGGTTATTCACTAGGAATAATCAGGTGCCTGGTATTGAGCTGAATCACCAATTAAAGCAGCTGCTCAGGTGTGGGGGTAGTCACTCCCCACTTCTTAAAGAAGGAAGAAAAAAAGGGGGACACGCACTAGGCGAGTCGAGCAGCGCTTAGAACAATGAATAATACCAGATGGTGGAAAAATATAACAATTTTTACTGTTAAAAGTACATACAAATAATACAATAATACAAAAAAAACAGTAAATAGGTAAGGTGGGGAAATAAACGTAAATTGGAATTAATAAAAACAATAATAATGAGATAAAAATGGAATATGTGAATTAGTCCTCGCCTCAAATGGACACGTCTGTGTGATAGATAGTGGTCACTTTTTTGGGGACCAGGTAAGTGCACATTACCAGATACGGATTTGGATGTCCCACAGAAGTAGCAGAACTGGGAGTCCTCACGATGTCTGTGGCAAGATGGATTGCCACTGGAGGAGATGAACACGCTTGGAATTGATCAGTCCTCTAATAGATGGCGAGAGAAGTTTTTTTCTTTTTATCTCAATCGCCGGAGGGTAGCCAAGACGATGACCCAGTAGATGTTGCTGCAATGTGGTATGGCTTCCGTGCCTAAGGGTAACTCACACTGGTGTAGATTTTGTTTACCAGGAGTTTCTAAGCACGGTGTCCGCCGTTTGAAAATGTCCACAGTGGGAAATGGAGGATGGTGGTGTCCACAATAAATATAAGTGTTCACAGCGATGTCCAGAGGCTGAGGGGAATCACCTTGTCAGATTGGGCTGGTTGGAACAAAAAACTGGTAATGGACGAGAGCAAATGACAATTGACCATTTGCTTTGAAATGCTGAAAAACTGCCAAAAACAGTCACTCAGATATTACCAGGTTTTTGTCCCATCCAGCCCAATCTGACAATCAATCTGTAGATGTATGGCCAGCTTTACTCTGGAAGAAGACAGAGGAAACTGGAGAATGCTTGAAAGGATGTAGGGACAGATGCACTAAGTGATAAACAAGCAACCAATCAGCTCCTGTCTGACATTTTTCAAACACAGTCTGTGACATGGCAGGTAGGTGCTGATTGGCTGGCAATTTATCTCTCTCCATTTTATCACTTTTGAAGCTTAGTGCATCTGGCCCTTAATGAGGAATTTTGTAATACAGTTTGAATGCTACGATAAAGGCAACAAACTTCTGACAATAACCAGTCTCTGATTTGAATGCATTGAGGGGCCAATTCAGAGGTATATTTACTGAAGTTTGATTTTCATTTATTTGAAATGAAAATTGATCTAAATCGATATTCAGTTTAAGGGCCTATAATATACATGTACAGTTACTTTTTATTATTGCTTGCATGTTTGTAAATGTATGTTTTAGCTCTAATAACTCATAATTGAATTAGATTGGAAATGTGCTGTATGGCTCTACAGATATTCAAATCAACACAAATTGTGTGGCTCTGAACTGAACCAAAACCCAGTCTGTATCCCCAGAGGAGATCTGTATCCCAGTCCCAATTCAGATCTTCCAAAACTTAATCATTTGGATTTTAAATTTACTAATTTATACCATTTATTAACAAAAAGTAAAAGTACCTTATACACCTATAGCTATACAAAATCCAATATGTTTTATTTTCATGACATGCCCCTCAATTCATATGCAAAAATGTGTACATCAAGATTTCTTCACCTTTCTCTATATTTTAATTTACGTGTATTATGTGGTGCAAAATGCTGTGTATCCTTCTGTAAGACAAAGAAAGCTTCCAGAATATTGCCTTTTAGTTGTCTTATTTTAATAATCCAAAAAACAAAACTCATCTTTGCACTAACTGGGCCAAGCTTGAAAAGTGATAAAATGGAGAGTGATAACAAACAACCAATCAGCTCCTACCTGTCATGTCACAGACTGTGTTTGAAAAATTACATTTATGACATGATTGGCTGGTTGTATTTCTCTCTCAATTTTATCACTTTTCAAAGCTTAGTACATTTGGCCCACTGTATTTATAAAACAAATGACTGATAGTAATTAGTGAGGAGACAGTATTTATATTGACTAACACAGTTAAGCTGCCCTCATTAGTTATCATGCTACAATGCCATCTTGCCCCTAAGACAAAAAAAAACCAGTAGTGTACAGTAGTTCCACTGTATAACAGTTGCTTCCACCTTGTACAATCCTGGATAAACTAAGTTATCATTTGGAAATGTGACATTTCTAAATACTTTATAATCAGCTTGTTTATATTCTATATACTGGGTTTGGCTGGCATCGCCAGTAGGCATCACTTTTTCAATGACCTTTAAGCAAATTGAGATTAAATTGCTAAATAATTGTCACATTGCATCTGAACTTGGAGCTCAATTACCAGGGACAGGGGTGCTAACTCCACTAAGGTGCTGGGGTGAACTCATGGAAAAGGGGTTCTGGATGATGCTCAACAGGTTGACAACTATAGGTTGAAATGAACAAGGTGGACATTGAGAAAAGGGACACACAAGCAAAAGATCAACAAGACAATGCTTTACCATCCACAAATAAATAAAAAACTCATGACAACCTTTTCCGGTGTTGACTTTTGCTTGTGTCTACCTTTTGTCAGTGACATATTTGTGCATGTCGACCTTTTTTCAAGATCCACCTTGTGCATGTCAACCTTTTGGTGTCAACCAATTGACATTGTGGACCCTATGATCCATACTCATGGCAGGTAAGGGTCTAGTGGTGCTCACTGCAGTGATTTTGTAGCAGCCAGTGTTCCCTCCTGCTGGCATGTTCTTTGTGTGTTATCTGGTTAATAGGTGTGCGCTGACCTATTTAAAATCTAAAGGAATCACATTTGAAAAAAATGTTATCTTCTTCCTATAAAATGGAATCTATAGTATGAACACTGACTAGAGCCTCAGTGCTGCCCAGTGAAACCCTTAGAGAATCCTGTACCAGGTTCCTGGTTTGCACCTTCCTTCTATTCTCTTCCAGTCCTGTAATTTCTGTGTCTTTATTTCAATTCCTGCCCATGTTCATGAGTCTCACATTTGGACCCAATCCAGTCTGTCCACTCTGTTATTACGAACTTCATGACTATACATTCATTTTAACACCCGTATATACCAGCTTCATGTTAGGGGAATTCAGACCGAGGTCAATGGCCTGTGTGGTGGGCACAGTTAAGCCTAAGCCTCCTTACAGGGTCCCTGTTGAAAACCACTGTCACATTAGACTCCACTCCTCTATTCTGGTTCATACAGGCCAGAATTTGATATTCATCAATGATTTGTGACACCAATTAATTTAACTTCAAATCTCTGAAATGTATTCATATTCCGGAATTTGCACAATCAATTATAGTACATCTCACAACTTTCCAATACTCAATTAATCTTTGATGTGGGGCTTATTCAGGTCCCTTATGAGCTCCTTCCAACTTGCATTACCACATGTCACTTATGTTGGACCCAATTAATTATTGCAGATTTGATGGGCCTATGAGAACCAATGATTTGAGTCATATATAAAAAGGAGGTCTATATACAGTAAATAAAATTATTATTATTATTTTAATCAATTTGTTAGTGTTCAGGATATAAGGAACAGCTACTGTTGTGAACAGCTTTCTGCACACAAGAGCAATATTAGATTGTTCTGGTAGTTACGTATCCATTGTGACAGCAAGCCCCCAATAATGATTGGGCTTCTTAGTACTTCTGCTAAACTGTGCGTACTGTAGGAATGTTCCAATGATTACAGACACGTGTTTTTGTAGCTATTGTAATATGTTATCTTGAGATCTTATTAGATTGGAAGATATTAACAGCATGAGTATGTCCTCACATGTCTAACATTCCCAGATGCACAAAAGGGAATACTTCAAAAGCTGAGCTTACTTTTATTTTTCACTCTATATGTTATTCTCTTGCTGGTTTAAGAATTTAGGGAATTATTCAATTCAATGTAAAGTTCTGGAATGAAAATGCTAATCAAGTACAGTATTGTGACTAGAATACTATAAACATTAAACAATCATAATAGTATAAAAGAATATTAATTATAGACCTTTATATAAAGGTTGATGAATTATCCCTTGTGTCTGGGTACCTTAACAAAAGTAGCCTTACTTCTCCTCCGACCTCTATCAGAAATTCTGTCTATTTCCTGGAGTTTGCTTTGCACAAGATACGTGCTACCATGGAGTAATCTGGCAGACAAGCTATTATGTGTCCTGGAGATCATGCTATATGGGATACATCTTATGTAGCATGATCTCCAGTACACAGATTATAAAATCATGCCAGTCTATCCCAACACAGAAATCATTGGGGAGAGAGAAGCATGATTGCACAACATGTAGGGTGTGACTGAAAGGGGAGAATGTTAATGTGTCCTATGTATGGGGATCTAAAGCACAAAAGGGGGATGGGGGATGGGGTCAAATCAGGGCCATAACAGGGCACAAATGAGCCCAGTGGTTGTCACACTCTTGATCATGTGACAACATAAGATACAAATCACATGACATAATTACTGCATGCTGAGGGACAGGAGTACTTATAATTGCAAAGCTGTCTGGGTAATGACAGGATGCCCAATCAGCTGAACAGATTGCACAGTGCCAGTCTGCAGGACACTCAGGGTAGCACTGCAGCAGCAATGCTGGCTGCATGGTACCATTACAGATACCTTGCTAGCCAGAAGGACAAAGTGGTACGGTGATGGTAGCACCCACTCTCTGTGAAAGGGTACCAGTTGCACAAACATAGTTAAGGCACTGGATCTGACACATAAGGGCTTTGGGATGTAAAGGGACATACAGTAAGGGGGCTCTGAAGCATGTAAAGAGTGATTTGTCAATTGACTGATAGTGGACAAATAAAAAGGTATATTGCCCTACCGCAGTTTTGCCTCACCTGGAAACTCCCCCTGGTCATGCACCATGGCTAGAAGTCTGAAAAGGAAAATGTGATAATAACCCTGCCTCTGAGAGAGAATTGGTGAAGTAACTGGTTGTGAGTGATATGCAGTCGTGAAAGGAATTTTTCTTTAATAATCAGTTGAGTGTTCCTTATTTTGCAACTACAGTAGCAATATGAACACACTTTCTGAAGTCACATGTGGTTGTTTAGACATATGAGTCCTATTACTCACAGTAGTACTACAATGGTAACATATTCCTAAAATTAAAGCAATTGGTAATGAACTGAAGACTTCATGAAAGTGGGGAGTATTTTTAAAAAAAATATTATTTGAACACACACTGCTTTAGCTTATATTTATGTCCATTATATGGTAAAACTTTTTCCTTGAAATGGCTTTTAAATTTGAAATATATTAAATATTAAAGAGAAGACAACTTGAACAGATTGGTTGCACATATTGCCATCAAAGTTAAAGAATTGATAAAAAGAGTACAAGTCTGGAAATGGCATGTATACGCTGAATAATAGATCAAATATTAAATATACTTATCTACATCAAAAGGTGTCTTTAATCTTTATAATGTGATCACTTTATGACAGGTCAGCATCAACAACTTCATGGGTCTGAATAAAATATTAAAAGAGAGAATTATATAACAAAGGAATAAAAAATAAAAAAATCTCATATGTAAACACAATTTATACTGTATTTATTACATCTTTACAACAGGATATTGTATAATGAGTAAGTAACTTTTTTGAGCTTTACTCCATACAATGAATTTCATAGATTATATCATTCACTATGCAAATACCCAATTGTTTCATTTCTGCTACCGTGGTAGTAAATTAAATACACATTAAAACAGTCTATTTTTAAATTAAAGGATCCATGAAATATTGCTATAATTTTTTTAATCTTTTGATTTTGTTTCCTATATTGTTGAATTTTGGATTATAGTACCTATTGCTGAGATGTACATTAAAGTAGTTGAAAGTGAATGATGTGTTTACATTTTCACTGTGTAAGATAAAGGTACATTATCTTTTTGTTATAATATTATATTTTAATTACCCTAAAATGTCTCTAACCTTTATTGGTGGCCGTGGGGACTCGGCGGGGCCCGGACATTAGATGGTGCATACACTCTTGCCAATTCTGATGGGTAATGATTGATGGCAGCGGCAGTGATGACGCCCTTGACAAGTATCCACTCCCCTGCCTGTACTTTCACAGATAACAGGGAGAAATAACGACCCATGGGAGTACCCATCAGCTGCCATGAATAAAATACACACTGGGTGGTATAATTAATGATATAACTCAGAAGTGCCAAAATTAGCAATCACGTGGTGTGCATAAGGCTTGAGGTAGCTCTTCGTGTGTGACTCTCAACATGTGCTCTCTTTGGGTATTGCTGCTATATGGCTTTCTATACCTTCTTCTTTTATTTGGATACCTGAGCACGTGGACCCCCAAATAGTGTACTGCATACTCTTAAGATTAAGGTTTGGGTCCTCATAAGTAAAGTCCAGGTAAGAATCTCCTCACTTAGGTTGCCCAATTGGTAGACAAGATGATGAGTGGGTCGACCTTAAAGTTATTTTAAAAATGGATCAGAAGTCTAGAAATTGTCCACTACCACATTGAAGCACGATGATTTCAGAAGTTCATAAATATACATATCACTAACGTACTCTGTGAGATATTATTTTTTTCTAGAAACAACATTGAACAATTTCATTTTATTCTACATGAGTCAAGATAAAAAAAATACACAAGTCTGTGTTGGAAGAGGTCACAATAAATGATTTCTATTAATGGATAAGAATTGAGGTGCTGTTACAATGTGGCTGTGATCACAATCACAAAAGAGCAGCAGCCATATAATGAGGAAGTTTAAGTTATAGTGAACTATAATGAACATAGCTGAGAGGCTAAGGGTAAATTAAGAAACAACATTACAATGTGCTTTGTCTGCTAGCTATAATCCACACAGGAAAGGTATGACCAGGGTTGGATTTGTGGGTCAAGCAGTAATGATACACACCCCACCCCCACCCCCGAGTTTGATCATTTGAATTATTGAAAGGAAGTGGCAAGTTTCAGATTCTAAAAAATATTTATTGGTGAAACAGTTGTCATTGTAATTTGAGTTACTTAAAAATAGCTGCCTGTGTGATTCTTTTTGCTACATTGAAATAAAATATTAACTAACATAAATAACAACATTATACAAATGGCAACAGTGATAGATGTTGGAGGTTAGAATAAGGTTGAAAAAGAGAGGTAAGATTAAGGTAAGTCTTCAGGAGTGAAGGGTAGGGTTGGGGGTAGGATATTGTAAGGCTGTGGGAGGGGAGGTTAGGGGCAGGTTAGGATAAGGCTGTATAAGGGGATGTTAGGGTTAGGTATTGGGGGATAGTTAAGTTTAGGATGGATATGAGGAGGTTATGGTTAGGGGGTGGTTAGGGTAAGTCTGCAGGAGGGAAGGCTAGGGTTAGGTATACAGTAGGCTGGATATGAGGAGGTTAAGGTTAGGGTAAGTATACAGGATGGGATGATGGTATTTTCCAGTTAATGGACTGGCAATTTGTCTCAGAATCCAGTGATTTGCACTGTAGGAATGGAAGGCCGAACCACACCTTTCATACTCTAGTATACTCCAGAAAAAGTATACTAGAATTAATGTAGAGATATAAAGATTATATTTAGAACTTTTACATATTATCAGTCTAATCATTTTTTTCAAAACTCACCATCAAATCTTATATGTGTGTGTTTCGTGAGTGTGTGTGTGTGTAAATCTGGCCAGTGTCTTCCCAGTGCGTGACCTCTCCACACCACACTTCCAGGTTCCATGTGTCTTTACAGGTAATAACTTTATCTAAAAAATGTGAATCAGCTTGAATTTGTAACAAATTGTCTAAAAATTCACTTGTCACAGTGAGAACTTTTGCCATATTAAGATCTTGATGCAAAAAAAGGCCATTTGTTTGTCAATGTTTACTATTTCTGCTATCATTCACTGACTGATGAACAATCGCCTTAATTGCTTTTAAAAACAATCTGATTGTTTTGATGACATCATCCTCAATATCCTTACAGACACAATTTTTTTGTGCCACTCAAACAAAATACATGTGATATAAAATCAACTCAGTAAGCCTTGGTTAACGTACAAAAAGATTCAGTGGACATTTTTTTATCTACACATTTTAAGTTGCTCTACTTGTGAACTAAGCTTTTTTTTACAATGTATAGGATAAAATACAAGTTTTAAATGCTGTGTGACAGCAATTGGTGCGAAAAGGGTTAAACTGGCAAAATCAATTTTGGATAGTACAGGGCAGAGAGATTTTCTACAAAAAAACCTAGACAATATGGAACATCCTAGCAGGTTCCAAATGGCCCCATAAAGATATTTCGGCTGTCCAAAACGTTCCCAGAGGAGCAATGCATGTCTACCGCATGATGTCATCACATCCCATGTACCTGCCCACACTCCCAAAGTCCCTTCAATGTTTTTAATTGTATACAAATTATTTGTACACAAAAATCGGTTTCATCCACTGTATGTGCACAGTCAGTTAACGTTAAATATGACACAGGTATTATGTCTACTTACAAAAGACTTAGTGCCTAATTTAGATTTATACGCAATGCAAATGATCACACAACTGAGCATTTGTTGGTAGACTGTGCACATGCCAAGGTACTCTATTGATGCCAGATGCAATCAGCAATAAAAATATAGTGCTATGGATTGTTTGAGAAGAGCCCAAAACTGGTCTCTTTGTTTAATACAGACGAAGTGCCTCTCAACCAGCACCGGTGCTTGGCAGAATGCCCCCGCTGGCGAGATGGTGCTCCATCTGATTGGGACGCTCGAGTGCACACTTCAGGGAAATGGGCAGGGTTAATGGGAGGTGAGGAGGTGGCAGCGAGCGGCGGGGAGCTCAGTTGTAAGGGAACTTACGCGTCCCCTCCAACATCTCGCAGGTGCTTGCTGTTGGCAAACCAACCACCAGACCCCCGCTAGATGGAGGGATCTCCACCTGTAGCTACACCTCATATCCTGTTACATATGGGTATGATGATTTTAGTGCATTAAATGTTATTTGATTTACATGGTCTACCATCTATCCCCCATACAACAGGACTGTCACGACCACCATGTCTGCCACCCATGCCTCCCACACTGAGGTGCCATGATGCTGTGAACTCTGCTTGGGCCTTGCTGGCCATGCTGCCTGGAGTGTATAGCACACACTTCCTGGTTCTGAAACCTGTCACCTTCCCTGGCGGCGGCCATCTTGTTGGTTACTCCAACCAGGCTGCACTACCAATTACCTTCAGCCAATTACAGTGGAGCTCTCCTTTTAAATACTGACCAGCTGGGCCAAACAGGCAGTCAGTACAATGATGTCCTTTCCCTAGGCATCTGACTCCCACTCCTGCTGAAAGCGCTGCTGCCTGTCAGCTATCTCCAGACTGAATCCACTCCTGCTCGCCTGCTGTGAAGACCATCCACCTGCAGAACCCTGCTGCCGCCTCTACGGTCCGGACAAGGTTAGCCCCCCCAAAGGGGATCACCCTTTCCTCACCTGACGGTTACTTCCACTGCAACTCTCCCTGGTCACAGCTACTCAGGCCTGCTGCAATACTTCACGGATTCATCCTATCAACCATCCAATCTTCCAATCTTCCAAATCTTCCAATCTTCCAATCATCCAATCATCCAATTGTCCAATCGTTCAACCATTCAATCATCCAATCGTTCAACCATTCGATCATCCAATCTTTCATTCAATCATTCAATCTTCAATTCAATCATCAAGTAAATCCTTCAAATCAACTATTCAAGTTTACGTTTATTCTTAAAAACTACACTTCAAGTCATCTTCAGTTTTCAACCTCGTTATCCATCCACTACGAACTTTACAATAAGTTTTATATATCATTGACTCATTGACTTATTTCATATCTTCAGTATTACCTTTGTGCCACAGTTCATCTTCTGTATCGCAGTATCTTTATTAAAACTGGTTTTCTTTTATCCAATTGCATCCCTCCCTCCTGTCGTCTATGCAAAAACCTTACATCAAGGCATCTAGCCTCCGTTACACTCCAGCTGGTGCTACTGCTAGCGTGACAAGGACATTTCATTTGGCAAATAACACTTTGGTTCCTTTGCTAATATTCATGTTGATGACTATATATCACAATACAATAACATGCCTGTTATCTCTTGGCTACATTGTATCAATGTCACAGATTGCAGTTACTTGTAGACCCCAGATTGTGTCTCACAAAACCCAAACAATGCAGATTTACTTGACCACACTGTGATCAGTCAGAGCAAAAACTCTCTGGGCAGGATGCCTTTTAACAATGCCTTGAAAATGATGGCCCCTTTAAAAACAAAAAAAAAAGTGTTTGGCCCAGAATCCTGATTGGCTGCCGAACTCAGACTTCGTTACATCCCACCCACTGTATTGATTAGTGTGACCTGGCCACTATATGGCTTTTTAGATTCAATTTTCCAAACAGGATTTATTTACATGATGAAAGTAAGACGCGGGTCCTCCCAAGGGTTTAGAGGAATAAATGGGGGGTTATATGTGTGCATTTTTACCTAAAGTGTCTGGGTTACAGTGATCCCATTTATAAAATGTTGTTTATAATTCACCAGACAGACAAAAAAGTAATTATTTTTGAACAACTTTAATGAAAATATTGAGTCTAGTCTCATTTTCTTTTAGTCTCATTTTATTAACTTAGGTAGAGAGAACTTGACTTGGTAATGTTTCATTAAAACTGATAAAAACTACAGTATGCTCAATAGGTGCAGAAATTAGGAATCGTGTTACATTTACCTTGATGAATTACTTATCAAATGAAATGTGAAGTGATTTAATAAAGTTGATGACTGTTCAATTAACTAACCAAGACCTCATATTTCCAAACAAATAAAAGAGTACACAATTTCATGTCTCCAGCATCTTTAAATAAATTATTGCATGTATTTATTTTGTGATTTGTATCTTTAAAAATAAACCAATCTCTGTGTATACTCAAGAGACCGTTCTTTTTTCAAGTGATATAATTATTGCCTGATAATCATTGTGTCACAACGCAATACAAAAACTGTGCATAATAGGGGTGTTCTCATAAAATATAACAAATTAGAAGTGAATGGATATTAGAGGCCAGGGGCTGTCTGGCAAATATTAGTGTTTTGGGCAAGTATAAATAGCTGGCCTATGAGCAGTGGAACATCCTTTAAAGGTGGATTTTAAGTATAGAACAATGGATTATTTGTCTAAGGACAAATACCCAATAGAAAAACTGATATTTTACCAGAAAAAATGGGGTTCATACTGGGTCAAACTATTTCTAAAACAAACAGACAGAGTTGAAGAAGGGGTCAGGACTGTACAGGAAAGGGTTAGGACAGGCACGACCACAGATGGGTTGTGTGGGCTGGTCTTGGAGCAGATGATTCTCTGTGCACTTATTTCTCTACTGACCAACCTATCACTAAAAACCATGCAGTTCTACCACATTCCGAAGGAAGCCAGTCACATTGTCTTCTGCCAGGACCATGCAGTGCATAAATATTTCTTGCAAATACAGGTTGAGTATCCCTTATCCAAATATCCGTTATCCAAATATTCCAAAAACCATAGTCTCCAAAATATACTATGGGCCAAAAGCCCTAAAGGGATACCTACATATACAGCAGCACCTGTATGGTTCCAATGTGAATGCTGCACTTCCAATGAAGCTTTGTGGTGGTGCTTCTGCTGCTGCAGAGTTAATGGGCTTGGGGGGTTATTCTGGTTGTTTCACAAGGCTGTGAATTTGCAGCCTTGCGACTCTAACAAACCCTGCCTTTTGAATGGTCGCTGGCCGATACCCATTTGCAAGGAAAATTTGCATGAAGGGCATGCGAATGGATGTTACACAGTAACAACCATTCACAGCCTGGTGGGATCCGCCCCATCATTCGATGGTCGTCGAACATCGAAGGATGGCGAAGGCTCACACATATATATAAGGTTGCCTCAGAGCAACCTTAGAGATGCGCATCTGCTCGGGGGGAAGTAGGCGTGCAGCTGACATCTGATGATGTCATCTGCCTGCCCCTGTCTTTCCGTCATTCCTCATTAGCATGGGAACGCTCATGAAATGCTGGGGGTTGCCACCCCATGCCCCTATTTACCCCTGCCCGCAAGTTTGCTTGCGTGCACCCAGCAAACAATCTGTTCGCCGTGGCTGCACACAACAAACAAACGAAATGCGCATAGAAGAAACATTGGTCCCTGTGTGAACGAGCCCCTTGTACGAACAGACCTGAATAAAAGCCTTTGGGTGAGATTTAATGGGATGAAAGATTCAGAAAGTGAGAGATTTGGTGAGAAATCTCCAGTTTTTTTTAAAGCGGCAATCATTTACACTGCAAAATCAAACTGGTTTTGCTGTGTAAATGATTGCTGCTTTAAAAAAACTGGAGATTTCTCACCAAATCTCTCACTTTCTGAACCTCTCATCCTATTAAATCTCACCCTTTGTCTCAGGTGCTATTAACACCTACAATAGGGGAAAGGTTCCTGCCTGGTACTGGTCAGGCTGTACCTATTTGTGCTTCTGGACTATAGGTGCGTACACACTGGGGGAGATATATTGCTCAGCCATATATTGCTAGCAATATATGGCTGAGCTATATATTGCTCAGTTTCTCTCTGCCGGGGGAGCCACAGAGGTAATCAGCTGGTCGCAGGAGCAAGCTCCTGCGACCAGCGATTATAATGGGGCTGAAAATGGGAGCGCGCACCCGGCGATTTATCGCCGGGGCACACTCCTATCACTGGCAGTATGGTTGCCAGCGACTTTCCAGCGATTTCAGCCCTATCACCCCCTTGTGTACACAGCTTATGAGATAGGACCCACAGATGAACACAGATTTATACTGCTGACGGCTGAATCTTGTGAGTGTGACCCTCCACCACCAGTCATTGTCACATATTTTTGTAATTTTATCCTGCCTCCAGGCAAATCGGGTGAACTTATGCCTCTGTGTATATATATATATATGTTGTTCATTAATACAACCAACCAATCCAGAGATGACATTTCAGTTTAGAGAAGATATTCTCATATTTTTAAAGAGCATTTTTGCAGAGCCTCCACTGAAACTAATGGGGGCAGCAGCATTGTTCTTATAGATTAGAAAAGGCATAGAGATTTTCTCCAAACTTGTCTTTCTTCTAAAGAGATAGAAAATAAAAGACTTTCTCCAGAAATATATTTTCATTTACTTTAGAAATAGACATACAGTATTTTTCATGTACTAATTGTAGCAATACGGCAGGCACATAATCAGAGCTACTGTACCATTGGTGCAGCAGATGCAGTTCCCTGGGGCCCCTGAAGTCTAAGGAGCCCACGGCTGCCCCTGTCACCTTCTTCCTGCCGCCCACTGTTTTTCCCTGTCACACTCTGCCTCCCCCTGCCTCTCCCTGTCACCCACTGCCATGTTGCATTTAGTGAACTTTGGTTGGGGAAGAGTAGGGGCTCACATCCCACAAGTTCAGCTGCTGCACATAATGTTCTAGATTCCATGGCTACTGCTAGCTTTGCCCCACTCACCACCCAAAAACACCCATCAAAATTTCAAGGAACTCCATGAAATTCAGATCTGAATTTCCCAGAAGAAACCATCAGGATGCATGCACAGTGCTCCTCAAAGCTATGCAAAAAGATGGTCTTTATGCACCCACCTCGGAATCAACCCTAATGTATGTAATGCAAATGGATTTTTGCACTCTGAAAAAACTATGTAAACAATGAAAATCAGGAAAAGTATGCACACCATGCATAATAATAATGCATAATAATATATTAAAATCATATGGGTATGATTAATTATATATAATCCTCATCCATGAATCCTTTATAATTAGAGATGTGCGGGCTCGGATTCCTCAGATCCGAGCCAGCACGGACGTCATCAATCCGGGCCCGGATACGAGCAGCGCTCGGCGCTTCCCGCCTTACTCGAATCCAGGCGCACGGGCAAAACGTCATCGCCCGGCGTCGGATTCTCGCGAGATCACGGAACACTTAAATTCTGCAACCTCGCGCCGCCATCTTCACTCCAATCTCGGAGAAGGGAAGGGAAGGGTGTGCTGCTGCTGTGTGTGGTCTCTGCTGGGGCCTGTGCTGCTGTGTCCTGTGTCTCTGCTCAGTGATCAAGACATCACCATTGCAAGGATGACTGATGCTGTGTTCTGTCTCTCCTTTGTGCTGGGGCCTGCCTCTGCTGAGTCTGCTCCTGTATAGTCAGTCACAGTGTGATAGTCCACTGGTGCTGCTAGTGCCACTGCCTGCCCTGCACTGCCTAGTGTCTGCTGCAGTCTGCTCTCTGCTGTTGCCACTGGCTAGTGCCTACCAGTACCTATTGCAGTATATAATTCCAGTGTGCTGTTGCCCCTGGCTATCAGTACCTATCACAGTATATAATTCCAGTTTGCTGTTGCCACTGGCAGTGGCTACCAGTATTTTATTTATTGCAGTATATAATTCTAGTCTGCTGTTGCCACTGGCTACCAGTATTTATCGCAGTATATAATTCCAGTCTGCTGTTGCCGCTGGCTACCAGTATTATTTATCACAGTATATAAAAATCCAGTCTGCTGTTTCCACTGGCTACCAGTATTTATCGCAGTATATAATTCCAGTCTGTTGCCACTGGCTACCAGTATTTATTGCAGTATATAATTCCAATCTGCTGTTTCCACTGGCTACCAGTACTATCAGTCCAGGGGTGCCCACATGTGTGCTGTATCCATCCAGGGGTGCCCACATGTGTGCTGTATTTGTCCAGGGGTGCCCCCATGTGTCCTGTATCAGTCCTGGGGTGCCCGCATGTGTGCCGTATAATTCCAGGGGTGCCCCATGTGTCCCATATCAGACCAGGGGAGCTGCCCTTTTTTTTAATGAAAATAAAATTAAAGTGTTTTTTTTTTTTTTTTTTACTGCAAGGGCTGTTAAATGCGCTGTAGTCCAGGGGTGAGCCAAGAGTTCTGTATAATTCATGGGGTGTTGCTAAGTAAGGTGTGCTGCTCTTTTTTATAATTAAAAGAATACACATTTTTATTTTTACTGCAGGAATTTGTCTGCCGTATAATTCCATGCCTGCCGCCATGTGTGCCGTAACAGTCCAGGGGTGCCGCCATCTGTGCCGTATAATTCCATGTGTGCTGTATCAGGTCAGGGGTGCCACCATCTGTGCCGTATAATTCCTGGGGTAAGCCAAGTCTGCCGTATAATTCATGGGGTGCTGCCAAGTGTGCTGTATTAGTCCAGGGGTGATACTAAGCGTGCCATATCAGTCCAGGGGTGATGCTAGGTGTGCCGTATCAGACTAGGGGGGATGCTAAGTGTGCCATATCAGTCCAGGGGTGATGCTAAATGTGCCGTATCAGTCCAGGAGTGATGCTACCTGTGCCATATCAGTCCAGGGGTGATGCTAGGTGTGCCATATCAGACTAGGGGGGATGCTAAGTGTGCCATATCAGTCCAGGGGTGATGCTAAATGTGCCGTATCAGTCCAGGGGTGATGCTACCTGTGCCAAATCAGTCCAGGGGTAATTCTAGGTGTGCAGTATCAGCCTAGAGGGTATGTTAAGTGTGCCATATCAGTCTAGTGTTTGTGCCGCACACTTGTGTGGCTTATCATAGTTATGCAGCTACCTCGGTGCAACCTTTTGCCCTAAAAACAATATTGTAAGGTGTGAGCTGTTCAGAATAGACTGTAAATGAGTGGAAATGAATGTTATTGAGGTTAATATAGCGTAGGAGCAAAAAAAAAAAAAAAATTCTGCGATTTTAGCAGTTTTTATGCTTTTTTAACAAAAAAATCAGAACCCAAAACCCAAGAAATCCAAACACAAAACACTTAGGAGGTGTTTTGGCAAAACCCATTAGAACCCAAAACTTCAAGGTTATAATATGGAGAAATAAAATGTGTGTTGGGTTGTATTACACTTCACCTCGGGCATGCCATGCATCGGTGGAGATGCTGTGCTGCCCCAAGACTAGTGCCTGCAATACCTACTCCTGCTCAGTGAAAGTAGCCGGTATCTACACTGTAGATGAGACGCCATTTGGTGTCAACCCCTCTGAGGATGACACCTGGGTGTGTGTATACAGTATATGCACATACACTTTCTAGGCCCTTTTTAATGCAATCACAGTGAGTACATTTCTCAATGGAAAGATGCAGATGTGTAGCCACTGTTAAGTAATGGCTAAGCTGACTTAGGGCCAGAATCACTAAGCTTTAAACGTGATAAAATGGAGAGTGATAAACAACCGACCAATCAGCTCCTGCTGACATGTTTTAAACAGTTAGTGACATGACAGTTGGGAGCTGATTGGCTGGCTGTTTATCGCTCTCCATTTTATCACTTTTTGAAGCTTAGTGTAAATGGCCCTAGGTTTAAGATGAAATGAAGTCCCTTCTCTATACTGTATGCAAAATCCCTATTAAAAATCAATATATTATATCCAAAGAAAGGTACAGGATATCAGCTTATACATGTGTAAATTTACATTTTTTTTGTAGTAAACTCGCACTTTTTGTAAACTTGAATGTTATTACATTCTGCCAACATATTCACAGTGTTGACATCTGATATAGTTCGTCGACATGTGACATCCTAAAATTCTCAGAACGTCGACATTAGAGTTAAATGTGAGACGTGGCGTTTGAGTCATGCTAAGTGAGGGGGTGTTACGGGGGTTTACAAGCATCATATTTTCACTTCTGCTAGAATTTATTTATTATTTGTTTATTAGGAGTTTTTTATATAGCGCACACAGATTCCGCAGCACTTTATAGAGAATATTTGACCATTCACATCAGTCCCTGCCCCAGTGGAGCTTACAATCTATATTCCCTACCACATGTACACGCACACACAGACATTCTAGGGTTCATTTTTTGGAAGCCAATTAACCTACCAGTATATTTTTGGATTGTGGGAGGAAACCGGAGTACCCGGAGGAAACCCACGCAAATACGGGGAGAATATACAAACTCCGCACAGTTAGGGCCATGGTGGGTATTGAACCCATGACCTCAGTGCTGTGAGGCAGTAATGCTAACCATTACACCATCCGTGCGTCAAAATCGCATGTGCAAAAATCACACTTTTTGTGATAAATTCCCAAATGTAATAGGATGCGATTTTTGACTTGCGTTTTCACTTTGCATGCAATTTGGTGCGAATTTTAGTCATGAAAATGTGCGATTTTTAGACCTCTTCCTGTGCAATGTTGGAGTCAGGTTAATGTGTGTCACTTTGTTAAAGTTATGCCACTTCAAAATTAAACACATGCTTAGATCAACCAACCGGAATTACAGTTATATGAAAAGTGTACACATATCCCATTACAAGAAACAAATTGGTGTTTCCAAAATGTCTGACTACAACACTCTGCCGTGCATCATCATATCAGGCAATGTGTATATGAATATCTAAAACATGTATACAGTAAATTATATTGTCATTCAGGATAATATTCACAATAATGTTTGGGCCTGCATACACATGGACAGGCACAACACAACAGCATTAAGCATGTGAAGTTGCTTCCATGTAAAGTAAAAGTGAAAAATGAGTACGATGGGAGTCAGTTCACATGGGAAGGTGCTATGCATACTAACTGGTATGTTGTTAAACATGGTAAAGCAAACGAAAGGCTTAGCAGTGGTTGCCCATAGCAACATTTCATCTGAAACTAAAGAGCCATCATACACCAATGAAACAAGAGTGTGTTTGTAAGTCCAGCTAGCAGAGAAGTGCAGTTCGGCCATTCAAACACTACAGCAACATAAGCAGTATGTTATGAAGGCCATACAGTACAAAGTATGTTTTGTTCAGGGTCCTCATGCCATCATGGCCTGCATACTTACATAAAGCAGCAGAACACTGTACATGTTAGGTGAAGTGATATTCAGTAGTTTACATGTGTAAATAAATGTCTGCAGGAACTGTCAATAACTAATTAGTTAATCTGACTGTTTTATGTATATACATTTTGGACACATAGCAGTGTAATATACAAAGTTAAGTAAGTGGAATGATAACACTGACACATTGAGTACAAAACTAAGCAGCTACCAATACATATACATTTGTCAATAATGAATAAGGTACCTACCAAGTAGCCATCCCTCTGGCATGTCTCCTGAGAATATGCATGTTCGCATCGGCCACCAGCTGCACATTGAGGGAGTGATGGCCACGTCTATTCACAAACACGTACCACCTCCTGTGTGGTGCCCGTATCTCAATGTGGGTGCAATCTATGGCTCCCAGCACATTATGAAATGCTGAGAGCCAATAGAAACCCACCTTTACATCCTGCCACTCGGACTCTGAGCGTGGGAATGAAATATATGTTCGCCACAGCTTCTTTAAGGCAGATAGCACTTGAGTCAAATGCCTGAAGAAAGTGGCCTGTGTGAATCCCAATGACCAGGAGCTTACTGACTGGAATGACCCAGTATCAAAGAAGTACAGGGCACACATTCATTTATGCAGTTCAGGCACCGCATAATTACTACCAGCCAAAGGCTCCAAATCATCCCTCACCTGTTCATATAGGTTCAAGAGGTTTGTGCGAGTCAGCCTAAACATCTGCACAACCTCTTGATCTGAGATAGAGGCCAGGTAGACCCTTGTACGTTAAGTCTGTACAGCACGAAGTGGAATGGGTACCTGGTTCTGGCCCTGCACCCTCCTCCTGCGCAGCTCCTCAATCCGCATATACTCCAACACCACAAGCTCAAATCCACACTGCATCATCTCCATTACTAACTCCCTCATAGGTGCTAATGGTTAGGGTGTCATATTTATAGGGGTGGTGTGAGCCTGCCTTAAGCTAGTCTCTTTTTTTGGTGATTTTTGGTAAGCTGACACATGCCATTTTGGAAATCGCACATATGCGATTTACATACTTTATAATGGGAAAACATCTGGATGCGATTTCTAGTGTGTGTAAAAAAAATCTGCAGGTTATGCGCATTTCGCGGTAAAAGTGCAATTTTTCTCTGCAAATCGTAGCCTATTACATGTGCGATTTTTGGAAACGTGTGATTTCGCCCATTTTTGACCAAAAATTGCACACGTGTAAATAAATGACGTCTATTACATTTCGCCCATGGTGTTATCAAAATGAAATAAATATTTCGCTTTTTTTTTAAATTAAATACATTTCCGTACTGACATACGTACAGTACATTTACACAAATATTAAAGCGTAAATTTACCAAAACTTCTAAAAATTTAAAAAAAGTCATGTTGTCCATAGCAACCAATCAGATGCTGTCTGTCATTTTTTCCTAGAAAATGATAGACAGCATCTGATTCGTTGCTATGGGCTACATCACCTCTTTTCATTTTTAGAAGCTTTAATAAATGTACACCTCAGAGATCTGCTTAATTCATATACTACAGGAAATACAATAGTTTATTTTTGCCTTTGTTTTCTCAAAAAGAAAAAGTTGATTTTCAAACATATGTGTCCAAAAGTTGTTGTACATTATTTTTCCCAAATATACACTTCTTAGCTGCACTACTTTTTTCGTTTTAATATTATAAATGATCAACCATTGCAGGGTGTGTCCCTGTCACTCTCCATTTCCTTAGCGAGATCACGGCTGTGACAATCAGGGGTATACAATGACACAGTTTGTTGCCTTGATAATTTATTCTCTGTGATTTTCTGCTCTTTTAGTCTCCTGTTCAACCATCCACTAAAAAGCTGTAATATTAGCCAATAAATCAAAGACGTCTGCTTGTCAGTTCCAGATGTTTGACCACATTGCTGTCGATTATGAGAAGTGGGAAAGGACATATACATGCCGGGAACCCAGCTGAGGTTTTCTGCTGGTATTATATTTGATAGAAAGCCAGCATGAGTTGAGTACAGCACAAGTGAACAACCTTTTTTTTAGCCTTGTGGCACTAAAAAGTGCATTTAGTTGAAACAGAGAATCCAAGAATATAAAATATTTATTACTTAGTCCCCCCATGTGGTACTTCTTGAAGGAAAAATACTGACATGCAGACATGATTGTTACAGAACATTTCATCACAGCAATTTGACAATGACATTGCAATTTTAGCAGTATTCCTGCTATACAGAAACAGTGATAACTCTTTTATCATGCAAGTAAAGTAGCCCACTGTGTTACATCATGTTTAATTCACTACTATAGCTATATGTTACATAAATTGTTTGTTCCTGAAGGATTTAGTATAGAATGTATCTGTCACAAATACAGTATGCAGCGGTGTAGCTAGGTGCCATGGTGCCCGGAGCAAGGGCATATTTCGCGCGCCCCCCCCCCCCCCCGCTAATGAATAGGGGGCGTGGCTAACATCTGTTGGCATGTTACATTTCAAATATATAAGACACTAACGGAATCTGCTGCGCTATATAAGACGCTGTAACGGAATTTGCTGCGCTATATAAGGTGTTGTAACGGAATCTGCTGCGCTATATAAGAAACTGTAACGGAATCTCCAGAGCTATATAAGAAACTTTAACGGAATCTGCTGCGCTATATAAGACGCTGTAACGGAATCTGCTGCGCTATATGAGACACTGTAACGGAATCTGCTGCGCTATATAAGACACTGTAACGGAATCTGCTGAGCTATATAAGACGCTGTAACGGAATCTGCTGCTCTATATAAGACTCTGTAACGGAATCTGCTGCTCTATATAAGACGCTGTAACGGAATCTGCTGCTCTATATAAGACGCTGTAACGGAATCTGCTGCGCTATATAAGATGCTGTAACGGAATCTGCTGCGCTATATAAGACACTGTAACGGAATCTGCTGCTCTATATAAGACACTGTAACGGAATCTGCTGCTCTATATAAGTGCTGTAATGGAATCTGCTGCTCTATATAAGACGCTGTAACGGAATCTGCTGCGTTGTATAATACACTGTAACGGAATCTGCTGCGCTATATAAGACACTGTAACGGAATCTGCTGCTCTATATAAGACGCTGTAACGGAATCTGCTGCGTTGTATAAGACACTGTAACGGAATCTGCTGTGCTATATAAGACCCTGTAACGGAATCTACTGCGCTATATAAGACACTGTAACGGAATCTGCTGCGCTATATAAGACACTGTAACGGAATCTGCTGCGTTATATAAGACGCTGTAACGGAATCTGCTGCGCTATATAAGACACTGTAACGGAATCTGCTGTGTTATATAAGATGTTGTAAAGGAATTTGCTGCGCTATATAAGACGCTGTAACGGAATCTGCTGCGCTATATAAGACACTGTAACGGAATCGGCTGCGTTATATAAGACGCTGTAACGGAATCTGCTGCGCTATATAAGATGCTGACAGCTGTAAATAAATAAATATATATAATAGATAAAGCTATATACAGCACTGCAGGGCGGCAGCAGAAGCCAGAGATTCACCCTCCCCCACGACCCCCCCCCCTCCCCTGGGCCCCACAAATCACCCAAACCCCAAGTTTATTACTATCTATATATATCATTAATTATTTGTAAGAAAAAAAAGAAATCCACCTTCACCTTGAATAATAGTAGAGGCAGGTGACTCCGGGAGAAGTCTGGAGTGTCCTGCTGCACTGCACTGCCCGGAAGCCGGACCGAGCAGCAGCAGCAATTTAGTGATTACAGAAGACCGGAGTGAGTAAGCCGCCCAGACGGTGCGCTTGGCGGCAGGGATCGCTCGGTGAGTAGGGCAGGAGGCAGGCGCCGGGCAGGGCAGCCGCCGCGCAAGCTGCCCGCCGTTATTAATAACATTATGATTGCAGGGATCATTTGCGGAGGGGGGGCGGGCTGTCGGCGCCATTCAACCAATCGGCGCCTGGAGCATGAGCTCCGGTAGCTCCGCCCTCCCTACGCCTCTGCAAATATGTCACATTTTTATCTTTCTGTACGTGGGATGTACAGTCTCAAGCCCATAATTCCCTACTGAATTGCCCTCTCCCAGAGGGAGCAGCCCGGCAGGTGGTAAGGTTGCGTGGCCAAGTGGTAAGGTGGACCAGGTGGACACTGTATAGTGGAGAGAGGGCTATTATTATTATTATCCTAAATTTATAAGGTGGCACAAGGAATCTGCAGCGCCCAATTACAGAGTATGTAAACAAATAAGCAAAACAGGAAACAGTGACTTACAGTTAAAAACAATAGACAACAGGTACTGTACAGGGTAGATAAACATATCTGTATCAACAGAGGAGACTGAAATAAGTATCAGGGTGGCGGAAAACCAGGGGATTTGGTACCATTGAACAGAAGGAAAGACATCTGGATGGATGGCCCTGCTTGTGAGAGCTTGCAGCGTAAAGGGGGGGCAGGCAGACAGGGGAACCCTGCTTGAGCCTCTTGCGTACAGATGTATATGTACACACACGCCTAATTTTAGGTGTGCAAATATAAACCCATCTGTGCGCACCAGAGTATATGGTGCATACCCCCAATTACCAGAATAGTGACAGTTGTAACTGATGGGCTAGCGCTGATATACATTTTTTTCTTTTTGTGTTTTCCACCCAATAGAAAGAATGTTTTCTTTAATCAAGAACTAGATCAGAGCCCAGAGGGCAGTACAGGGAAATGTAGATGGAATATGTAGTGTAAGGCAAATAGAGGATTGAAGCATTACACTTACAGATGGTGCAGCTCTCAATGGAGCTGCTCCTGGCAATGTAATCGCCCATCGCCACCCTGCGCATGCTACGTTCCATTGGAACCCTCTGCTGCTGGTCCCCTGCACCTTCCCACAGCTCCCCTGCAGCCCCCACCAGACTCCCTGCCCATCTTCCTGAAGTGGATACTGGCAGGGAATCCGCCGATGAGGATGCGTGAGCGTGTGAGATGCTCTTGCGTCCCCGTCAGATGGAGCTCCTGTCCACCAGCCTGTGCCAGCAGGTTAGCTGATAGGCGCTCCATTTGCTTACATGTGTTAAGAGGCTATTCTGCTGGCAATACTATCCTTCCTTCCTAAAGTAACACACCCCTGCAGTACAATTATGAGGTGCACCAAAGAGTCTGAGTGATAATACCATGCTTTTTCTTTTAAATCTAGTCCACAAGCATATAGATGTTCTACTAGAATAGAATAGAATAGAATCAACTTTATTGGCCATGTATGCTTGCGCACACTAGGAATTTTTTGTGGATTACAGTGCAGCATCAAGCAGGGATGAAAAGGGGGGGAGGGAGACATTACATATATTACATAAAGACATTACAAGCATTTAATTTCTAGCTACGACTATGGTGGTCAGGTCGCCAAGTAGGGACACGTTGTTTGGCTGTTGATATTGGGATTGCATTTGCTTTTATTGGATTGTTCAGGTGATGGACGGCTAACGGAAAGAAGCTTCTTGCGGATCTGGATGTTTTGACGGGGATGGACCTGAACCGTCTTCTGGATGGTAGGATGTCGAACAGGTTGTGACCAGGATGCAGCTTTTCGTTTGCGATCTTCTCAGCACGTTTCCTTACCCTGGATGAGAACAGATCCCTTATCGGGGGGAGGTCGGTCCCTATGATCCTTTCCGCAGTCTTCACTACCCTCTGCAGTTTTTGTTTGTCGTTCTCGCTTGCGCCACCGTACCAGATTGTGATCGAGGAACATAAGACAGATGGCGGTGTAGAATACGCACAGCAGCTCCTGTGGGATGTTGAATTTCCTGAGTTGCCTCAGAAAGAACAGGCGCTGTTGGGCCTTTTTGATGTTTGTGGTTATGTTTAATCCCCATCTTAGGTCACTGGACATGGTTGTCCCTAGTAATTTGAAGGAATCAACCCGCGACACCACTGCGTTGGCTATTGTTAGCGGGGCTAGTGCATTTGTTTTTTTCCTGTAGTCGACCACCATCTCAACTGTTTTGGTGGGGTTTAGATCGAGGTTGTTGCTGCTGCACCACTGTGTCAGCTTCTCCACTGCATGCCTGTACGCGGTCTCGTCACCATCCTTGATTAGGCCGATGATAGTGGTGTCATCTGCGAATTTGATGATTTTCACTGACTGCTCAGCTGAGGTGCAGTCATTCGTGTAGAGAGAGAAGAGCAGAGGGGAGAGGACGGATCCTTGGGGGGCTCCAGTACTGATCGTTCGTGTGCTGGACAAGAAGGCGCCGGCTTTGACCACCTGTTCCCTTGCTGTTAGAAAGTCCACTATCCATGAGCATGTTGATCCTGGGACTCCTAAGGAGAGGAGTTTTGGCTGCAGGATGCCGGGAATGATAGTATTAAATGCTGAGCTGAAGTCCAGGAATAGGACTCTTGCATAGGTGCCTTGGTGGTCGAGGTGTTGTAAAATATGGTGCAGCCCGAGGTTGACCGCATCCTCTACACTTCTGTTCGCCCGGTAGGCAAACTGCATGGGGTCAAGGTGAGAGTTTGTCACTTCTCTCAGGTGCTTCAGTACTAGTCTTTCAAATGCTTTCATGGCCACTGAGGTTAGTGCAATTGGCCTGAAGTCATTTAGGTCCTTCGTGGGTGTTTTCTTAGGGACCGGGATGATGATAGAGCATTTGAAGCAGGCAGGAACCTTGCACAAGTCCAGGGAGGAGTTGAATATCGTTGTGAAGATGGGGGCGAGCTGAGCTGCACAGGTCCTAAGGCTGGATGGCGACACACCATCCGGTCCTGCAGCCTTCTTAGGTTTTATTCTTTTGAGTACTGCTTCTACCTCGCCTTGGTCCACGTGGAGGGCCTGGGTGTGGTGGTCTTTGGGATGGAGTGGGGGAGGTACGGCCTGCTCAAATCTGCAGTAGAACTTGTTCAGGTCTTCTGCAAGTTCATGGCTGGTTTCAGACTGTGTTTGGGCTTTCTTGTAATTTGTGATGTTTTGCATGCCCTTTATACTGCTGCAGGGTCCTTTGCTGTGAGGTTGTGTGTCAGCTTGTTTGTATATTCCCTTTTTGCGAGTTTGATACCTCGAGTCAAGGAGTTCCTGGCTTCTTTGTCCTGTCCCCGCTGCTGTATGCCTCCTCCTTGGCTTGGCGGAGTTTCCTGAGCTGGCTACCGAACCATGGCTTGTTGTTGTTAAAGGATCGGATTTGCTTGGTTGGTACACATAAGTCCTCGCAGAAGCTGATGTAGGATGTGACTGCATCCGCTAGTTCATCTATGTCAGAGGCAGAGGCTTCGAACACCATCCAGTCAGTGCAGTCGCTATATCTAGCTTATAAGCTGAAATGCTTAGTTTGTTGGGATGCCTACAAAACAAGCTAGTAATGGGCATAAGGTAGATAAAATAGTTGTTAATCACCTCTACACATGGAAATGTCAATCTAATCTTACTATGATGCAACATGTGCAGAGAGAGTTAAATTTGGGTGGGGTTTGTACTTCAAACTGATATCTATATTCAGGGCCGGCGCAACCACTAGGCAGCCTTAGGCATTTGCCTAGGGCGCTGGCCACTGGAGGGCAGCAGTTTGGAGCTGCCCCCCCCCCCCGGATGCAGGTGAGCGGCGCTGGTTGCGGCCACAACTCCCCCCCACCCCCTGGAGCGACTTGGGGCCGCTGCATCACCCCCCCCCCCCCGGGGAGTGTCACAGTGACCCGCACCTCTTCACCCGGCAAGCCCCCCACCCCCCCCGGGGAGCAACACAGGTGAGTGCCAGGGCAACCCCCCTGTGGAGCAGGGGAGCAGCGAGCAATTGAGCGCCAGGGCACCCCTCCCTCCCCCCACCTTGGGCGCTCTGGTGCCTAGCACCGGCACTGTCTATATTACAGTGTAAAAATAAATCAGCCAGTATTTACCCTGCACAGAAACAATAAGACACCCAAATCCAACTTTCTCTCCCACCTGCAGTGCATATGGTTTTGCCCATTAGAGAGTGACTGTGCCTTTCCAAGTGACTCTCAGTGCTCCTTGTGAAGTAAAGTACTGTCTGCCCCTGAACCCAGCCTCACTGTGCTGTGGGTTACAGTGCCTTATGATATTTGTTTTTTAATGGCACATGGCCATTTAAAGTTACCACACTGCTTCTAATTAGTTTTTCTACGACTCTGTGTTCCATTAATGTCTTTAACACAGTGATCCAGTCTTAATTATGTTTTTAGTGCCTCTTAGTCCTGCAGCCCACAGTCCACAGTACCGTCATAGTTTTTCTTATCATGCAGTGCTCCTAATGGCATTTTTTAAAATTATATTGTGGCATTTTACTACACAGTGTCCCTTTAAGACAAACAAAGATTTTTATCTCCAGTGCATTCTAATAATTGTGTATGGATGGTCTGCATATTAGGCCAAGCACACAACTCCACCATCCCTTCCGGTGTCTGGCTCTCCTTTTTCGGGTCCCTTATTTACCCCATTCTCAGCATATGAACCTCTTCTTGGTCTGTCCCAGGCAGTATTCATTTTATTAAGGATTTTTAGTTTAGTTTAAGTCAATAACTTTCCTAAAGTTTTAGTTATATTTTTGTCTAATTTTAGTCATAGATTTAGTCTTAGGCTGTGTACACACGGTCAATATGGTCGCTGAGCTCCCCCGGCAATTTCTTTTTCATCAGCGACCATCTCTGGTCACTGATGCAAAAGGGACACAGCTATATATCGCTCATTGCGAGCGATATATCCCCCCCGTGTACGGGGCTTTAGCTTTGCAGTTTATTGATAGTGTAATGGATTTTGCTGAAGATCATTTCTCTATCATTCCATTGAATACGTTGTATACCTTTCACTATGTATTTAGTAACCTAGGTATCAAACAAGTGCAAACATTTAGATTTCATTCCTTTATTTTCTGCAAGTATCAATTTAAGAATACAAAGTTTCTTCTTTACTACTTTATAAAGATTATAATTAATAATTATTCGTTTTATAGAAAATGCTTTTTTAAACAATGGTACAGTGAGTTTAAGTTTTCTGACTAGCAGAAGCTATCCCTTCACTCATCATTAGTTACGGAATAGTCTATTTATGTCCCTTCAAAATCAATTAATCAATACTCGTTCAAAACTTACACTTATATATGCAATGACGTACCTAGGGTAGATGGCAACCAGGGCAAGTAAATTCATGTATATATCAAAATATTCCTTTAAAATGTTTTAAAAATTATTTTATTGCCAAATAAATAAACAGACATTGGAAACATCAATTAAGGAGGAGAGAGAGGACTACTTTGTACATTCTCCTTACCTGCTGCCTCATGTACTGACCATCCCTGCCATGCTTACTTCTTGCCTCAGGTCTCCTTACCTGCACCTCATATCACCTGTCTGTCTCCCCCTCCCTCTAAATTGTAAGCTCCTTAGAACATGGCCCTCCTTCTTCCTGTTCTCACAGCACTCTTCTTGTATTTCAACTACAGCTCTCTTACTCATCTACAATCTATACCGGCATCTATTCTCATTCACTACCTTATATCTCAGCTGTATTGTGTACTAAGATTGTGCTTTAATTATGTTATGTCTAGTTCTGTGTACCCTGTACTTTTCTTTTGTGTTCTATATGTACAGTACTGGCTGGTGCAATCACCCTGTGGCGCCGCTGATTGGCTGCCTGGGTGCTGCACAGATCAGTAATTATATGTTCCCCATGTCTGTGTCCCTCATTAGAGTACATCTAGTATATATATCAGTACTGTTACTGGCTACCTAGCTGGCTGTGCAATCACCATGCGGCGCCGTTGATTGGCTGCCTGGGTGCTGCACAGATCAGTAATTATATGTTCCCCATGCCTGTGTCCCTCATTAGAGTACATCTAGTATATATATATATCAGTACTGTTACTTGCTGTGCAATCACCATGTGGCGCCGCTAAATGGCTGCCTGGGTACTGCACAGCTTGGTAAATATGTTCCCAATGTTCGTGTCCCTTATTAGAATGCGTCTTGTGCATATCTGTATGTGTGATGTACATCTGTACTGCCATTGTTGCCTGTTCTTTGTACTGATAACCCTTTGTATTGCAGTATGTGCATTATTATTTTTAATGTCTGTAAAGCGCCTTGAGTCCTGTTGGAGAAAGTGTGCTATATAAATAAAACTTACTTTCTTACTTATAGTAAGGCAGATTATCAATATGACAGCTATGAATACCATCTAATGAATGAATATCCTCAGCATTTAATATAGCAAATAACACATATGACCTAATAGTGACATTACAAGATATGCAGTACATCCTTATCTTACTAAAAGCATTTTCAGAAGCCTTACAATGCTACAAAAACATTCAATCAATCAATCTTATCTGCTCCTCACCTTTGTTTTCATTCATCCTTGATAGAGACATGAAACCCCATGTGATGGGTGTCTGTGCAGACAAATTGTGGTAGTCAGCAAGGTTTCTAGTCTGTCAGTGGCTAGTTAAATTCCCTAAACATAATATATATATATATATATATATATATATATATATATATATATATATATATATATATATATATATATATATATCAGGGTTGGATATTCCAATAAGGGCACTCACCAGTAAATCATGAAAAGTTTATTCAGGGTACATTACCAATCAGGCATAGTAGTCAGTCTAGTAGTCAGTCTACGTTTCGGCCACCAGGTGGCCTTTCTCAAGACAGGTCAGCTTAGACATCCACACAGTACAAGAGTCAGTATCCTGACTCTTGTACTGTGTGGATGTCTAAGCTGACCTGTCTTGAGAAAGGCCACCTGGTGGCCGAAACGTAGACTGACTACTAGACTGACTACTATGCCTGATTGGTAATGTACCCTGAATAAACTTTTCATGATTTACTGGTGAGTGCCCTTATTGGAATATCCAACCCTGTTATACATTGGGACACATTGTGTCACCTTAAAGGAGCACCGCGACTTGTTACATTGTTGGCTGGGAGTGCGGAATTACAGAATCTATATATATATATATATATATATATATATATATATATATATATATATATATATATACAGTATATGGGAAAGGTATAGAGTGCACTCAGTGATGTCCACCACCTTAGGATTACAATTATCCGGTAGACAACAACACTTGAAATTTGATAAAAAGAATTATTTATTTTTCAGACACAAGTTTCGTATTGCAAATCTTCAAAAAACAGATACCCGACGCATTTCGTCATAAACGACTTCATCAGGGGACAGTTTCTAAATAATTAAAGATATACAAACATGTAACCACTTGTATGTTTAAAATTACAACGTTAAAAAGATAATACATACCAAAATACTTTAAACACAGGTTTAAGGGATGTATCCTATTTGAGGATTGACTGTATGCCAGAAATGACTTTATTCTGAAAAAAACATATACAGTAGATTCGATTTAGAGGATGAGCGTGACTGAGGAAAAAAAATAAAAGGGGGGGGGTTGCTTATGGGTAGGCTTTTATATAAATACATACCCAGCCGGAAAGAGTTTCCCAATAAAAAATAATCAAAATAGGATTTTTTTCTGAATATATGTATGCTAAGAGAATGTCATTAGTATTCCACATAAATCACTAAGGTGTATTGGGCAAGATTACCAAACCCATATGATACATATGTAACCTAACATAGAAAAAAATCACATTTTGTATCATTCTTGAACTGTTGTATTTCAATACTTAATGCATAGCCTTGTATATGTATTGTATATGTATAGATCAGTGTCAAATAGTAGTTGTATGTATCTATACAATCGAGTAAACCATGGCTATTTTTTGTTATATAAAACCCACGGTTTTGATAGTTAAGCCACAGAAGGCGAAGGCGCATATTATAAGACAAAGGCATATATTGTAATACAAATTAGGATATGAATTAACTACTAAACCTGTTATAAAATATGTTCTACAGTATAACTGTCATTTCTATACAAATTGTATCCATGAATGGTAAATGATAAATCTTTCTAGGCTATAAACCTCTAACTATACTCCTAATATATCTTTTACAAAGATATATGGGAATTTCTTACAAAATCATCCTAATCACGGTAAGCGTTAAACCTACATCTACTAAAATGTTGACACCTCGTAACACACCCGAAATTAGGTTGGCCATTCATATCTAGGAATCAAACTGAGATAAGTCTGATAGGAACCTGAGCGCACAAACAGGCATGCGCAGGAGTTCCCATAATAGGAAGCCAGAAGGATATCACCATGCCGGAGCGCATAATGAAACGCATGATAGCGCATGCGCACAACGGAGCATAGAATGGAATGCATGACTACGCATGCGCACAAAGCGAGAATAACTAGAGCGCACTAGCGCTGAACCGGCCATACACATTGTGGTACTTGTTTCCTATCACAGCCACAATCGCGGGCATTGTGTACCTTAAAGTTAAGGTACACGATGCCCGCGATGGACCCGATTTCCTTTGAAATCAGGTCCATTTTGACGGCAAAGGAAAATCGCGGGCATCTCGTCGGTCGCGGCCATTAACATAGCCCCCGACGCGACTGACGCGATGCCTGCGATTTTGCCATAGGCTTCAATGTTAAAATAATTTTTAACATTGAAATCGGGAGCATCGCGTCGGTTTTGTGCCATTATAATGGCACAAGATGAGATGGACTTGATTAAGTCCATCTCACACAGGAAACAATGTGAAATGGGCCAATATGACCCATTTCACATTGTATATGGCCCCGTTGTTACCCTACGATTGACGCGAACCCGAAGCGTGGCGAGCGCAGCGGTGCGCGTCCTCCGACCTTTTCATTCCCCTACTATCCACGTCGGCGTGGAGTTGAGAATATAAAGTGTGGCGAGCGCAGTGAGCCACTGAGCCCGAAGCGTGGCGAGCTCACGCGTATACCGGTGAAGTAATACGCGTCCCCTCGCGAGGCTCGCTGCGCTCGCCACACTTTAAATTCTCAACTCCACGCCGACGTGGATAGTAGGGGAATGAAAAGGTCGGGGGACGCGCACCGCCACCCCGCGCGGGCTCGCTGCGCTCGCCACGCTTCGGGTTCGCGTCAATCGTGGGGTGGCGTTCAGGGTGTCAAATTGGGGGTGTAGGGAATATTTTACATTAAATCAAATGTAAAATCGGGTCCCAGGGACCCTATTCACATTTGAATCAATTAAAAAACCAACGCGATTTTTCCGACACGACCACTCCGATGGAAATCGGGGTGGCCATGCTAGGAAACAAGTACCCACATTGTAAATACTATATCGTATGGCATCAACACTAGGATTTATAGAGAGAAATCACCTCCATATCACCCCCCTAATCCCTGTATTGGAATCAGGCAATCAACTCTGATCCGGAAGTACCGGAAATAGGAAAAGGACAACTGTGGAACGCATATTGGAACGCACGCCCCCCTTTAACCCAATATGATCTCTATTTTTATAATTATAGTGGAGATATTATTTCCACACCTTTATGAAGCATAACGCTAGAGTTTAATCCTATACTACCACTATAAAGGTTGTGGTGCCTGTATAATTGCTATATAATGATAGGAGCTTAACAGGAAGTGATGTCATAAGTCGATGTCCTATATAAATCAGGGCAGGAGAACTCATCAGTCTGTATTCAGACATTGGTGATACAAGATACGGTTTATGTGATCCAGTTAGGTTGCACCTTGAAAGGTTCTTCATGTATATCTATATGCTTTTATTATGTCATCATGATGGTAATTAATTGTGCATATCTGGAAAGGTTGGGTCACCTATAAACTTTGTTTTAACTTTTGCAGTAATGCTTAAAATCTTCATCTAATATGACTTTTGGAGAAAGCATAATTTTAGCAAAATGTAATTTATGTATATTTTCTTGTAAAATGTTGTTTTTGAATGTTGCATCCAGCATCCCAATATTGGGAGGTAACATGGTCTCTATTACTATATAGGTCACTGTTTGCCACTGATTGAAAATCCTTTTTTCATTATTGTTTATTGGGAAACTCTTTCCAGCTGGGTATGTATTTATATAAAAAGCCTACCCATAAGCACCCTCAGTCATGCTCATCCTCTAAATTGAATCTATACGTTTTTTCCAGAATAAAGTCATTTCTGGCATACAGTCAATCCTCAAATACGATACATCCACCAAGTGTTTGGACACAGGAGAGCACACACCTTTAGGAGCCAGAAAGGTCTTTTTTTGGACCACATCTTCACTCCTGTGATCCTTAAGGAGTTCGTTTATTGGAAATTGGAGTATATTCCTGAATATTATATAAGGGGACCACACTTCAAAAAATACATTCTAAAAACTATATTCAAATTAGGACTTAAGAACACTAAAGTTCTATTAATGGTACCAAAAAAAATTCTGAAAAAATTCTGAATAAACAGTAGTTCTTCAAGTTTCAAGTACGGGCAATCACCCATTGCCTAAAGATCTCTTACATAATAGAAAGATTCAGGAGCTTACTCCTCTATCCACTACAGCAAAAAAACTTGAGGCTGTAAACGGACCGTATATTTCTACAAACTAGCAAAGTTATTATTGATAAAAGACCTAATAAGATCTAATATAAAATTGTTCACCCCTGATGAAGTCTCATAAAGAGACGAAACGCGTTGGATAACCATTGACAACCATTACGATCCATAAATCCAAAGAATACGTCTGTACCAGAAAACATACCTCAAGATTTGTATTGAGATTTCTGTTTTAAATGTTTTAATAAATGTTTTATATTGGAAAATGTTGATGGTGATTATGGTATTATAAAGAAAAGACTGGAAGTATCCTGATTAATTATATAGGGCGCTACATAACACTATTGGTTTGGATATATATATATATATATATATATATATATATATATATATATATATGCAGGATTGATCTGGCGGCACTCTCGGATGCTTTTAGTGAAAATAAGTGTTTTATTTAACCAAAAGCATCCGAAAGTGCCGCCTGATCAATCCTGCTTGCATACCGGGACCTGCGGGTCCAGAAAGGAAGGCACCGGGCAAGTACTGCAGTGATTTCTGGAGGAGTGCCGGGAAAGAGTGTATATATATATATATATATATATATATACATAGACAAACTCCGGCACTCAATCAAAAAAGGCTCGTCACTTCAAAATATGCTTAGCATATTTTGAAGTGACAAGCCTTTTTTGATTGAGTGCCGGAGTTTGTCTATGTATTTGCACCTACTGTGGTTCGGGCACCGCCAGCAGATAAAGATGAGCCAGTGCCGACTAATCGCAAAATATATATATATATATATATATGTAATATGTGTAGAAGGAGCGGCACTTTGCAGACTGTAGAAGTTGTAAAATTCCTTTATTTAGCCCAACGGCGTTACGGGGTATATCCCCCCGTCTTCAGGGACTTATAGCACACAAATAACATAGACAAGTACATATATATAGGCATGGACATAATTACATAATTAAAACACCTGGTGCCTCACCTGCTCAGCATCGCCGCCCGCTCCGGATGCTTCCTGCTTCCTTCACCCGACGTGCACAACCCACGTGGGACGGCGGCGCCGAGCAGTGACGTCACCGCACACTAAAAAGCCTTGTTGCTAGGCTGCGCTGTCATACTCTGTAAACAATAACAAAGCGCAGCCATGATTTTACTGCACAGGCAAGATCTTATGGTTAAAACAACAAATAACGACATCAAAAACATTTAATTAAGAATGCATGGCTTCCCCACTGTTAAAGGTGTCACTGCTTGTGATTCCAAGCAGGTACATCTAATTTATACATAAGAAGATCAATATTTAACACATTATAAGCTGGCCGCCATTAACAATATATATTAACGTACCAGGATAGGCTCACTTTGACTATCTATTATGTCATAATGTGGCCATTCATTAAACATAAGGATTGTGGCATTTATACCGGCGATCAATCATATTTATACGCATTAAATGAAACACTGGAGCCCCAATGTCTCATTGAGCCCCCTGGGTGCTATAGTATCCAGGAAATGGATCCATTCACTTTCTCGTTGCAACAGGGCTTTTTCTCTATTCCCTCCTCTCAATGTTGGGGGGACGTGATCTATTATAATGGCCCTGATGCTCGGAATGGGATGTTTTTTAATGGCAAAATGCCTGGCTACAGGCTGTTCACTAGTACCACTACTTAACGCTTGTTTGATGGCGCTTCGATGTTGGGCCATGCGTTCTCGAAATTGTCGCTGCGTCTTGCCCACATACGACAATCCGCAGGGACAAGTTAACATATACACTAAGGAAGGACGCGAAGTGCAACCCCACGGAAACCGCAGGATACATCGAATAGTGACAGCGATTTCCAAGTGGAACCTGAAGCACCACAAAGTAGCATCCCTTTAGGACCAATGACCTCCACTTCCAAGAAAGGGGGTACAAAAAGAGGAGGAGGCCGACCACCCGTAGGGCCGGCCAACACACGCGGATACATAAAAGCAAGTACCGCGCAGAATCCATAGTCTATAATCTTTCATCCAGAGTGTTCAGTGACGATGAGATCAAGGTCATGGAACACGGACTTTCTTTTGTATATACCACTGACTTTGATGATTTAACCTGGAAGACCGACCTATACAGATATGGAAGGGCCCTCAGGAGAAATGAATTTTTTCAGAACCAACCACCGATGAGTACCATAGAACCACACCAAAGTTTTGTATCTAAACATAGCAAATCTAGTTTCGACCCCCAGTCACAAAACGCTTCTATAGCGTCATATCTACGATTACTGGACGACTCAGTACAGAAGTACACACAAGCCCCCCATCCGACACACAAAAACCTTACTGGAAAAGAACAGCGTGCGTTGAACCAGTTGGGCAGTTACAAAGATGTAGTGTTCCGCACTGCGGACAAAGGGGGAGGGGTCGTCATTCAGAATCTGACGGACTATACATCTGAAATCAACCATCAATTATCTGACGCATCTGTTTATGAAGAGCTGAGGGCGGACCCTACAATCCGATACAAAACAGAACTGGATGATATCCTACAGAATGCAGGACATACAGGCTTGTTGTCCAAAAAATTGGTGACAGTACTCACTCAAGACTATCCTGTGGTACCCGTGTTTTTCACGGTACCTAAGATTCATAAAAACCTGAGGTGCCCCCCAGGGCGACCTATAATCAGTGCCCGAAACTCCCTTTATGAACCCTTCTCGAGGTTCTTGGACAGCGTTGTGCAACCCATCATTTCCAGGCAAAAACACTACATTAAGGACACTACTATGTTCCTGAACATCCTCTCCAAATTCCGAGAGATCCCAGAGAATACCTTGCTGGTGACCATGGATGTCACCAGCCTTTACACGTGCATCCCCCAGGATGAAGGTCTCAATTCGATGAGAGATTTCCTCATTGAGAAAACATGGCGAGTGTTGACCTTTCTTTGTACATGCAATTGATGAAATTAACACTAACCAAAAATTACTTTCTTTTTAACGGTAAATTCTACCGACAAGTATCGGGATGTGCAATGGGGAGCTGTGTCTCCCCTTCGTTCGCCAACATCTATATGTTTGGGGCAGAAAAAAACTTATTTTACAACAACGCATTGGCTTCAGGGAGGATCTTACTCCTAACCAGATATATAGATGACCTGTTCATGTTATGGACAGGAAGTGAGCAGGAACTCTCATGTCTGATAGACAACATCAACGGAATGCCATCTCCGATCAAACTTACTATGCAGTGCTCCAGGGAGTCAGTCAGTTATCTGGATGTACGAGTCTACATCGAAGACAACATTCTAAAGACCACGCTGTTCGTCAAACCAACAGATAAAAACACTATTCTTAAGGCGAACAGCTTCCATCCCATTGCCCTCAAAAAAGCTCTACCGAAATCTCAGATGCTGAGGGCAGCAAGGATAGTCAGCGAATCTGAGCGCTTACCAGAAATCCTCGATGGGTTCGTAGCAAAATTCACACAAAGGGGCTACAAGAAAGCACTGTTACAACAACAAAAACAGAAGTGCTTGGCATACAAAGAGAGACCTTACTAACAGAGAAAACCAAGAAAAAAACTGAAGACATAATTCCCCTAATTACCAAACTTAATGTTAGCAGCACAGTACTACCGAGGGCATCTCGGGCATTATGGCCCATCATAAAAACTGATAAAAGCCTGCAAGGATTAAACAAGAAAAGACCCATGATGTGCTACACCAAAGGTAGGAGCATCAGAGATGTGATAGTCCATAGTGACATCACCGGTTTCGCAAACACCAAGCCCAAGAGCCACTTCTTAACTAAAGCCCCAGGGTGTTACAAGTGCCCCAAATGCACTACATGTGAAAACATGATTACCGGACCAGCTTTCATTCATCCAGTAACCAAGACAACCCACCGCATCAAGCATGTACTTACGTGTAGGACAACACACATCGTCTATGTTATTCAATGCCCATGCCCAAAAATATATGTGGGCAAAACGGTCAGATCAATAAGAGATAGAATGGCCATGCACCGGTCCTCAATAAAATCAGCATTGGAAGGGAAGGACAATGAACAGCCGGTGGCCAGACATTTTGCTCAGGCCAAACACAAGCTTAGTGACCTGAAACACATGGCCATTGACCACATTCCGGAGTCCATAAGAGGGGGAGACAGAGGAGGAAAACTTGTCCGCCTGGAAACCAAATGGATATACAAGTTGAATGCGACCAAACCCAGAGGCCTCAATGAGAGACTGCCACTGGGAACTTTACTAGTATGACCAATCTGAGAGTCATTGGAAGCTTCCAAGAAAAACTGTTCATGGACATCTGATACATGCAAACTTGGGATTCATGATGAGTCGACTACTTGGTGAAAATCCCCTGAAAAAAGAGGGACCAATAGCGACCACCATACAGAATATCAACACATAGAGTTACATAATGACATCCCGCCAACTAGTTACAGGGCCCAGATACCCCACTATAATATGCACCAGTAATGTGCAGTAAGGGTACCATATAGTCTAATTTCCATCAACCACACAGGCAAAGAGTGATATTGCCAGTTGTGACCCATAAGAAGGATCACACGCGCTGGTATACCATCCTGTTTTTAATTAGCTGTTATTTACACACAGCTCATTTTAACTTTTGATCACTTTATAACACCCTGGAAGAGATTCCAGCATTTATATATCACGTTCAGACATTCCCTAGATTTGTTCACCAACACAGTTCAACCAACACTGAGTTTATGTTGTGGTTTTTCTTTCCTTCACTAACACGTTTTTTTACAGGACCATCCAGGAATGTCAGCATATTGTCATATAACTGTTTTTCATATGTTTTTCACTATTACTTTGTCACTTATGTCTGTTAAAGCACTGTATTAATGCCCGTGCAATTCTGTTTTCTCCGCCTCCAGATCCCCAACCCAGCCGTGACGCGCGTGTTGTGCATCAGGGAGGAATGGTCTCCATGGTGACCGAGTGCTTGCGCTTCACGCAGGACTCAGACCGGACCCCCACGTCACTTCCGGAGTGACGCTGCCCCTACATCCGGTTTCCGGATAACGGCGGCGGTGGGCGGGGACGGAGAAGGAGGACGGGACGGAGGGCACCCTACTTAAGGTAAGATGTTTACTTACCTCATTGTCTCACCACTAGCTTTTGAAGAAGGAGCGCTGCTCCGAAACGTCAGCTATTCCATCCAATACACAAATTTGCTAAGACCTCCGAGTGCCGCCTGTTTTTTGTTCCGATATCCATATTATGTGAAGGCACCGGGGCAGCTGTCACTGTGTGAGGAGAGTGCCAGGCCGCAACCCCGCCAACTATATATATATATATATATATATATATATATATATATATATATAAATATATATATATATATATAGATATAGCCGGCACTCCTTTGCTTGAATAAATGCACCAGGTGCCTTTCTCAGCTCAACTCCACATCAGGGGTGGCATACATGCATTCCTTTTAGGCGGCACTCTGACGTCTTTCAAAAGAACTTAAAACCACACTGGTTTTATCAAGATCTTTCGAGATTTATTCTCATCATCAGGGTGACGAGAATAAATCTCGAAAGATCTTGATGAAACCTGTGTGGTCGTAAGTTCTTTTGAAAGACGTCAGAGTGCCACCTAAAAGGAATGCACATATATATATATATATATATATATATATATATATATATATATATATATATATATATATATATATATATATATATATATATATATATAAAATGAAGACAAGTGTCACTCCAGGTCTGGTGCCAAATCACACAAATTTACTGAGTAAGGTCTATGCCATTTCGGGCGGCTAAGCCCGTCTTCAGGACACTTGTCAAGTTTGAGGTGTCTGGATCAAACAGAAGAACATGTGTAAGATGCAGAACAAGTGAAAAAAATGCTGGCAGAGTGCCTGATGCCTTCTGTCAAGCATGGTAGAGGTCATGCAATGGTCTGGGGCTGCTTTCGGAGGAGCAAGAGCTAGTGGGGTCTGCGGGGGGCGCCAGTGCTTGTCAGGGACAGGCTGTGTGGTTAGTTATTGCGCTGCACTCTGCTCCGGGTCCCGCTGCTGATTGACAGCTTGAGCCATTCGTTAGGAGCAACCCGGCAGCACCCTTATTGTATATAGTGGCGACCGGCATAGTGCTTTTCTTTAGAAGCAGCCGCCAGCGGAGTACTTATTCTAAGCTGAGGCTTCCTGAGTGCTTATTGTAAGCAGCACTGCCCTGCATCTCCCCATCACCCGGTTGGCTTTACTTACTGCTTAATATCCCCCAGATACCTGAGCAAGGGGATGGAAGCCGGGCAGAAGACACTACTGCAGCAACTGCCTGTGTTGGGAACATGAGCTAAGCAGGACTCAGGAGGCAGAACTGTAAGTACAGTGTCACCCGGCCACCACCTAGACTAGCACCTTGCCACTTTGACATTTATATAGGGGTGAAGGGTTGACCATTTGGGGACAGCCACATGGCTCTAATTACTGTATACATAAATAATATATACAGTCACAGTGTGTTACAGTCGTATACAATTTGAATATTATACACTAGTGGAATATGCACACAGGTGGATATTTTACACTTGGAATATATAATATACATATATTATATATATATATATATATATATATATATATATATGTAGACAATGGATAAAGACAGCGGCGACTAATTGTTTAAAAACAGATTTAAAAAGAGGTTACTGATCTGGAATAAAAAAATATTTTAGAGGTGTTCTTATAAAAATAATAAATTTATTTCAAAGGGATAAAAAGGAGCAATTTCTTAATAAAACAATGTGGACAATATTTAGACAAGTATAAAAATATAAATATAGAAATAAATGTATGAAATAAAATCGCTTAACTTAAGGATGTATTTGGAGGCTAGAATCACCCAACGCGTTTCGTCCTGTCAGACTTCATCAAGGGGTGGGGAACAACTGAGACCAGACTGATATTTATACCTCTGTATTAGCCAAGGCACTATGACATCACATCCTGTCATTAAATGGGTCATTAGTTTCTAAATAAATAACTAGCTCATGTAGCGTTGCGGGACAAAGTTCATAATAAACACCACAAGCGCGCTAGGTAAGGCGCCACAGTAGAAATCTAAAAAGTATCATCATAGAGGAAGAATCCAAAGTTTTGTTTCTAATTGCGGCACTTCCGCCACACATCCGGTATCCCGGACTTTCTATTGCGCATGCGCGGCCCGTCAATAGCCGCGATTTAGTCAGTGTGCCACACTTCCGTCTGGGGATTCGCCTGCGTGGTTGGAGTTCCCTGGACATCATAGGGAATCTGTGTATGTTGATGGAGTGTCTGTTTCTGTCTGTAAAAACGATTCACGGAGGCCATTTTCTAGAAGGCTCCGTGGTCCTGCTCCAATCGTAAGGAGCCGCGGCCATCTTGTCAGTGTTGCTTACGCTAATAATTCACCATAGAAAAGTACACAAAAGAACATATGTAAATATTTGATCAGGGTTTTGCGATGCAAATTTCGGTGATAATGCAATCATTACTAATAAGTGGTATGTTTTATAAATAATCCAGATAAAATAATTACGGAATATAGTGAGGATGGTTATAATTATGAAATGGGTATTAGATAATAATAATCATTAAGTAGTAATTTTATAATATAAGTTAGTGAGTGTGCTTAGTGTTTAAATTAAATAAATAATTACATATTAAGATCATATAAATAAATAAATAACGCAGTATAAATAGAATAAATATTAGCATAAATAACGCAGACCATAGTGAATTTATAAGGTGCTTATGTGCCTATATTGTGACTATAATGCTCCAATGTCAATCTATTAGGAAGGTTAAGACCCCTGTTTCTTGTTACAATACGTCAATTGCTGTTCCTACAGCACCGGGTTTTCCCAAGAGGTCTCCCATCTTGGTACTGACCTGGCCCAACACTGCTTAGCTTCCAAGATCGGACGGTATTGGGCGTCTCAGAGTGTGGTATGACTGTAGATAAAATTCAGACCAAACAAGAATGCTAGGGAATAACCTTTATTGCTGGTGAAGGGATACATGAGTGAATATTGTGATACAGTGATAGTAAAATATTTATAAAAATGGAGCAATTTCATAACTTTCATAGAAGCCCAGGGGATACATGGTGTTGAGTTCGAAAATCCAATACATTTCTCTCTGCGACAGTTTGTTGGCCAGGTCACCACCTCTGGGTCCCAGTTTGACCCACTCAATAGCTTTGAACGTGAGCCCCTCTGGATTTGCATTATGATGGGTGGCGAAGTGTCTATAGATGGCGTGACTGTCTATTTTATTTTTGATGTTGCGGCTGTGTTCCTGTACACGTAATTTAAGTATCCTCTTCGTTTTTCCAACATATTTTAAGTGGCATGGGCATTCAAGTAGGTATATAACTGAAGACATATTGCAGTTCATGAAATCTTTGATCCTGAATTCTTTCTTGTCATTGAAGTCGGTGAAGGTCTTTCTATTGGGGTGAACAAATTTACAGATATTGCACTTCCCACATTTGTAGGATCCTGTGCATTTGACCATAGAGTTATGTTGGGTTTTGGTTGGCAGTAAAAGGCTGGGTGCTAGAATATCCTTAAGATTTTTGGATTTTTTGAAGATTATTTCTGGGTTTGGAGGTAGGATTTCTTTCAATGTTGTATCCATGAGTAGTACATTCCAATGTTTTTTTAGGCATTGTTTTATTTTCATTTCATGCTGACTGTATGTGGTTATGAAGGCTACTGAATCTTTTCTCTCTTCTTTTATCTTATAATCCAGGAGGTTGTCTCTGCTGACATTGTTTACTTTTTCGATTGCCTCTTGGATAATTTCCATCGGGTATTCCTTCTCCTTGAACCTTTCCTTGTACATCTCTATTTGGTTTGTACAGTCTTCATCCTTTTTGCAGTTTCTTTTAATGCGGTGGAATTGGGAATACGGGATGTTGTTTTTCCATTTACGTAGATGACTGCTCTTATAATGTAAGTAGCTATTGGTATCGACCGTCTTGATGAAGTTTTTTGTTATTACTTGGTTCCCTTCTCCCATCAATATAAGGTCCAGGAACTCGATTTGGATGTTGTTAAAATTTGAAGTAAAACGAAGATTCATTTGGTTGTTCTCTATATAGATTAAAAAATCATTAAAAAGTTCTTCAGAGCCTTCCCACACTATTAAAATGTCATCTATGTACTTTTTATAAAATCTAATATTTTCTTTAAAAGCATGATCTGTGTATATAAAACGCCTTTCCCAGCTCCCCATAAAAAGGTTGGCGAAGATTGGTGCAAAGATGGTGCCCATGGCTGTTCCACATTTCTGGAGATAAAATTGATCTAAAAATTTAAAATAATTATGGCTTAAGATATATTCAATAGTGTCACAGATGAATTTCTTGTGTTGATGTGTTAGGGTATCATCCTCTTCCAGAAATTCGCTACATGCCTTGATGCCCAACTGATGGCTGATGCACGTATATAAGGATTGTACATCAATCGTGGCCCAATGAAAGGTGTTTTTCCAGGTAAAATCTTTTAAAATGTTCAGGACGGTGGTTGTGTCTTTTAGATATGCCGGGAGTTCTTTCACGTATTTACTTAGAAATATGTCTACGTATTCGGACAAGTTGGAGGTCAGGGAATCAATCCCTGCCACTATTGGGCGTCCAGGTGGATTCACCAAGCTTTTGTGAATCTTAGGTAGGAAATAAAAGATGGGGGTGATGGGATTAGATCTAATAAGATACTGGTACTCCTCTTTCGTGATGATATTCTGGCGGAGTCCTTGTAAGAGGAGTAGTCTCAGTTCTTCAATATAAGTATCTTTGGGGTCCTGGCTCAATGCTCCATATGATGTTGTGTCCCCCAGAAGTCTATTAGCTTCACATATGTATGCTTCTCTGTCCATGATAACTAATCCCCCCCTTTATCAGCTTGTTTTAAAACGATTTCTGTGTTTTCCTTAAGATTCTCTAGGGCCTCTCTTTCTGCGTTTGATAGGTTCTTGTGTGTAGTTGGTTCCATGTCCTTCTCACATAGGTCTCTTCTCACTAAGTCGTAGAAGGTACTAATGTTGTTGCCTTTGGATTCAATCGGGTAGTAACTGGATTTTGGTTTCAGGCCTGAGTTAGACCTATTTTCGTAGTTCTGAATGGTTGCGTGTTCTTTCTTAGCGAAGTGTCTCTTAAGAGTGAGTTTCCGTATGAATTTATTTAGATCAATGTAAGTTTCAAACTTGTTCATTCCTCCAGTGGGGGCAAAGGTCAATCCTTTGTTTAATAGTGTGGTTTCTGCCTTGGTCAATTTGTGTTTGGAGAGATTGAATATGCCCTTAGGTGGAACATCTAGATGAGCGATCTTTTTTTGTTTTCTCTCCCTCCTGCCGCCTCGTGACCCTCTTCTTCGTTGAACCTTCTTTTTAGAGGTGAGGCTATTCTGATGTCCTCCTTTACATTCATACGTACTACTTCTCTTACTCGTGTGGCCGTGTCCGAAGATAAAAAAAAATATATATATATATTATTATTATTATAATTATTATTATTATTATTATTATTATTATTTTTATTGCAGGACCCAATAAATAATCTTTAAATTATGCTGCAGTGCCTTGTTGTTTGGGGAGATCTTATGTGGCACAGTGTGTAATGGACATTACTGTGTTGCAAAATGTGTATTGGGCATTAATGTTTGGCATAATGTGAAAGTGACATTACTGTGTGCATAATGTGTAAGAGGCTTTATAGTATGAGATGGGGATACCAACATTTATCTTGCCTCCAGGCAACTTTGATGAACTTACGCCACTGCGTGGACCTGCTGTAGGAGATGTCGGAGAGAGGAAGATGTAGGCTCTCTCCAGTTGTGCACAGCCTGTCTGCCCCAGGCATCTACATAAGTAACAGTAAGGCAGTACTTTTACATATATACATATATAAATATAGGAAAATTTTTTGGCTTGGGGGAGCAAATTTTATAGTTACGTGCTTTGGTGCTAGTAAAGTGGGAGATTTGTACAAGGTAAAAGGGATTTTGAATAAGAAGGCTATCACTCCATTTTGCAATGCCATGCATTACCTTGTGGACAGTGCTTGATTGGAGCCAATTTCCTCCTCCAACAGGACAATGACCCAAAGCATGACCAATTATGCAGGAACTATTTAGGGAAGAAGCCGGCAGCTGCTATTCTATCTGAAATGGATTGGCCAGATCAGTTACCAGATCTTAACCCAATTGAGGTGTTGTTGGGGCAGCTTGAGCATATGGTATGCAAGAATTGCCCATTAAGCCAATCGAACTTGTGGGAGGTGCTTCTGGAAGAGTGGGGGGAAATTTCTTTAGATTACCTCAACAAATTAAGAGCTAGAATGCCAAAGGTCTGCAATGCTGTAATTGCTGCAAAAAAAGGCGCATTTTTTGATGAAAGCAAAGTTTGAAGGGCAAAATTATTATTTGAAATAAAAATGTCACAAACATACGCATACTTCCTGTCAATCACCTTGCAGATGCTGTGTGTTTAGAGAAAGTTGCAGGACTTCATTGCAGGATGGCCTCACACATGCGTACTGTGAACCGTAAACATGCGCAGTGTATTGATAATCAACCCCTGTGCGAATTCGCAGCCACACAGTACATTCAGGTATTCAGGCAGTTAGTAAAGATGACCATCAGGATAACTGACAACTATGACTGCAAAGAAAAAAAAAAAAAAACTGCATATTGTCTCTCATTTTATCCAGTGTGCACTCAGAGAAGTATATGCACAAAAGGGATTACTTTTTTTGGTAGGCTGTACAATATACTGTTAACATCAAACTTCTATTATATTTCTCAGTGTCCTGACAAGAAAAATTGGTTTGTCCAAGTTCTAAGTACTGGCAAAATAAAATTACAGGGAAATAAATCAAATGAAAACACTGGTTTAATGGTTTTTTAATGAGTCTGTCTATTTTTTTCTCATTATAATGAGCCTTCTTACATCAGCTTTAATCATCCTTTGAGAATGAAAAATGACTGAAGAAAGACATTAATTTCATTTGCTATTCACTCTTTACAAAAGTCATTTCAGATCAATTGTTCATAGAAAGTCCATTTTAGTAAAGCAAGAACTTTGTCTACCAAGAACAAATTGTTGTTCTATTTGGTACATGATTGAACATTTGAACCGAATGAAATGTGGTATCTTTCAAGCAAATATTAATGTAATTCTGTTTTACATAACATCATTGTCACTGGGTTTATAACACAGTAGGCATCCAAACTCCAGAAATAATCCCTGTTTATTATTTTCTGTTTTGACACAAGTATGAATTTTAAATGTATCTCATAGACCAAACACTTGTGAAATTAGCTGTGTTATGATGCTATTGTAGTAATGGAGTCATTTTATTCATTATTATATCAAATTTCATTGAAGTTTCTATTGCAGCTAAGCCAAAGATGCAGCACATATTTTGTTTTTCATAAAAATGAGCCAATTTGTCCTCAGTCTCTTACAGACTGAGGGACTAATGTAGTTAAATTAATTGGTGGTAAAACTCTTGAACCTTCAGTGTTATTAACAGTGAACAGTGATAGTGGGCCTTATTCTGGTTCACTCTCAGAGGCAAATTCCTTCTCAAATGGACAAAACCATGTGCACTGCAGGGGGGGGGCAGATGTAACATATGCATAGAGAATTAGATTTGGGTGAGTTATTTTGCAGCGAAAATAGTGACTGATTTATTTCTACATTGCAATATATATCTCACTTTGAAGAAAAACCCCACCCAAATCTAATTCTATCTGCACATGTTACATCTTTTCCCCTGAAGTGCACATGGTTTTGTCCATTTGAGAAGGAATTTGCCTCTTATAGTGAACCAGAATAAGGCCCAGTCTTTTACGATAATCCTCATCATTATATTTATATGGGTACCAGACAGTTCATCGAAAACAGTGTGTAGCGTTATCTTTCTGCTGGATATGATCCTCCTCTTCGGCCTCTATGTGCATCGACTGACAACTCGTTATGGATGCATCACATACTGTAGATGGAGGTTAGATGGGATGTGTCAGTGATATAAATGAATAGTGTTTTTGTGACCCATGAACAGCCAGGGGACCTTGCAGCTTCCTCGGAGCGGCATCATGCGCTTATTGCAGATCCGGGCCTACTCGCCGACTGAAGCTGCAGCAGACTCCCGGGGACCCCGGCCGTGTGAGCGGCAGTGGCAGTGTGAGTGGCGCTGCCTACAGTGCTCCTCCAGAGTGCCCGCTCTCCTGCTGGTGCAGGGAGAAGATCTGTGTGTCTTTACTGACACGCAGGAGGACACAGGGGCAGTGATACCTGCAGCAGATTCCCAGGAGCTCCAGCCTCCCTCTGGCGGCCATCTTAGACCTGGGCCCGGCGAACGTACAAGCCTGTGAGTACCACTGTCTGCTGGGGCACCAGGGCCGCACACCCAATAGGCCTGCAGCCACATCCACCCATCAGGCATCCCTGAACTGCCCTGTACCACCTTTCTAGGAACCTGAGAAGCCGTTAAGCAGCAGGCTCTCTCTGGCACCCTTGCCTCCGTGGCTCCAGCCCCCTTCAATCAATTGTCCCTCACCTGGTCCCCCTGGGTTCACTGGTACTCCTTGGTCCCTGATGTGTCCCAAATAGAAGTCCCTTGTGGATTTCTATCATGACATATACTTTACCTAAAACAAGAGACCCTGTTAGCATTCTGAATGCATACTGTGTGTTTTGATCTCCCACTGGTGGACTTTGTGTGAACATACATGCACTTTACAAATATCACCCTTGCTGAGACCATGTAATCTGGGTCTATATGTGTCTTTACGGAGGATTATCTAGACCTGTCGTTTCTATGCCAGAGATCGTATGAAACTCCTGACACCCATGCAGTTACACCTTTATGATAATTGAACACCATGACTGCTAGAGTACCATTACACCCGCAATTCAGTCCTCATCCCCTCAGCTTCTGTGCCACCTTTGTACAACATTGCCGACCAAACGTGGAGCTAAGTAGCCACGACTCCCGGCCCCTGTAAAGTTTCCTAAAACTACCAACAGGACCCAAAAAACTATGCTTTCCCCTTCAATGGGATCTCCAACTCCTTGCCCAAGCCTATGTCTTCTGCTACTGCACCAAACATGAACATAGACATTGACCCTCAGGCCCCTCTGACCATGCAATTGATGCTCAAGATGTTTACCGAATTTAGATCAGATATTCTTGCCGGGCTGGACAATTCGATCCAGGCCCTTCAGAACAGACCTGGGAGCGATGACTGGATGAATGCATTTGAGACAAGATGGAAGAACTAGTGTCTTCGCATAATGACCTGCTTACAGCCCACTCCGAACTCCTCTCTGAGATGTCTGAAATGCATGACAAAATTGCAGATCTCGAAGATCGATCGAGAAGGAGCAACTTGAAAATCAGAGGAATACCCGACTCAGTCTCCCCTACGGAGTTCAAAAACTATGTTACCAAACTGTTCCTGAAATGCCTTCCGACTGCATCTCCCCAAGACATGATACTAGATTGTGTACATTGGCTACCCAAACCATGAGGAGGCTTCACCTCAAATTACTCTAGATATACATTACTTAGGGTAAAATTTTACCATGTCAAGGAGGACATACTGAAAGCGGCCAGACAGGCTGAAGGCACAGATACTATTGGCAGCCTCCAAATATACTCAGACCTATCACAATACACTATGGTAAAACACCATGCACTCCATCCCATCACAACTGCCTTACGCGACAATGACATTCAATGTAGATGGGGATTCCCTGTTAAACTCATAGTAAGGTATGATTCTTCCTCATATGTGATATTGTCCTTGGACACTGGTATCAAACTCCTGGCAGACTGGGACATTACGGTCCTCCACCCTGGACCCAGTCCCCTAGCACAGATACAGGCGGACTGAACTTTAGCCGATCTCCATATCCTTTCCAAGTACATAAACCTTCTTAGAATGTTTCTAGTTTGGTGAAATGTTTTTCTTCTATCTAACGATGTTATTTGTTTAATTGCATACTCTAGCTATTTCTAGATGTGTTTTCTGGGCTAGGCTGGGAGGGCTGGGGAGCAGCGATTTAACAACCAATCACTTGCGGCTTCATATAGAGATGCTTATTCATTACATATGCGGTCGCTGGGATCTATTGGTCAACAACCTCTTTAGAGAAATTGGGCTTACCAGTTAGACCCGACACTTTTCTCTTATGATACGTATATCACTGTTTGGCTATCTTGTGGCTGCTGCTCCTTGATAGTCGGGGCCCGCAGAGATATGTTAGGGTACCTATACAACCATACACTCTAAGCTCTCAAATGTATAATTTTGTTGTGTGTGTTACTGCATGGGGGAAGCTGTCTGAGCCTGCCCCCAATGTGTTCTGTTTTGTTTCCATACTGTTTAGGAAATGAACACTATATAGCCCTAATTGTTGGGTTACTTTAGTTCATCCGATCCTTTCTTTCATTGTGCCTTTTTTCCTCTTCTCTCCTCTTCTTCTGTTCCTTTACAACTCTCTCCATTCCTTTATTTCCCTTCCCTTCCTTGGAGATGAACCCATTTGCTTAAGGTTAATTTTACAAATTATCGGTTTAACTTTGTCCTATGGTTAAGATTTATACTTTAAATGTACATGGCTTGAATTCTTCTAACAATACACGGTTAGCTTTAGAGACCTTTCATAAAGAAAAAGCCAAGGTTATTGTGCTTCAAGAAACCCATTTTTTCGTCTAACCCCCCCCCCCCGCGCGCTTTCCATAATTCCCGTTATTTTACCAGTTATTTTGCGAATGGTCCATTTAAAAGATAAGGGGTGGATACCCTTTTTCATAACTTCAGATAAAGATGGCCAAAACCTGATACTAGTGGAGAAGTTGGAAGATAAAGTTATAGTGATTGTCTCTTTGTACGCTCAAAATTCCAGACAGCTATTGTTTTTACAGAAACTTTTTGAAAATATCTGCAAAGTCCGGAAAGGGCACCTGGTAGTTATGGAGGATTTTAATCTGGCCCCAGATAGTAAATTAGATAAAACATCAATATCCAAAGTGAGTCTGCCAATCCCCTCTCAAAATCCTTTACAATCCCTACTGGCAGAATTCGATCTTTATGATGTTTGGCGTGTCCACTCCCCGACTGTAAAAGACTATACTTTTTTTTCCCATGTCCACAATTCCTACTCCCGTATAGACCTGATTTTACTAGACAAGTGAACATTACAAGCTACTCAGAAATCTGTTATCTGTCCAGTAGTTTGGTCTGACCATGCAGCGGTTACATGGCGTTGGGATTGCCACAACTCCAGAACCCCTCCGCGCCCATGGAGGTTCACAGAGTATTTATTATCCTCGCCATAGGCTGTAGCCATGATCTCTGATGCTTTATACTCCTACTTTGCAACAAATTCCCCTACCGACACTACTATCCTGAACCACTGGTGTGCATTAAAAGCTGTCCTACAAGACATTGTCATTCAAACAGGAGCTAGACTGCGTAAGACAGCACCTTAAAAATCAGTCAGACCTAGAGAAGAGGCTGACACAAGTAAAATCCTTGAATAGAGCTCGGCCTTTGAGACTTCTTAAACGTGAACTAGTGTCTATTCGCCACCAACACCATAAACAATTTTTGAACCAAATGAAATACTATTATTCTAAATTACAACAAAGGTTTTGTAGGTTAGGCAATAAATCTGGCAAGTTCCTTGCTTGCAGGCTCTGACAGGATTAAAGCCATACAATCAGCAGAGGGGAAATTACTACATAATCCAGCGGATTATGAGCTTTTTGCTCAATATTACGAGAAACTATATAAATTTCAGTCTGACCCATCCCTGTCCCAAACTCAATCATTTCCTCATTTTTAATAGATATACATCTCCCTAGCTTGTCGGCTTGAAATTTGGTTTCTCTGAACTCTGAATGGACAGCTGAGGAGATAGAGACAGTTATTAAGGCCCTGCAAACAGGTAAGGCCCCTGGACCAGACAAATTCACAAATTCCTTCTATAGGAAATTTGTTTCCGACCTCTCGCCAACCCTTACGTCGCTGTATAGATACGCCTCAGAATCGAGAACTTCCCCAAAGGAAATGTTACAGACACCTATCATAACTATTCATAAACAAGGAAAAGACCCCTCTAATTGCCAAAACTACAGGCCCATAGCTCTCCTTAATACGGATTTAAAAATATTCTCCAAATTTATAGCTAATAGACTATCCCCCCTTATACCTCAACTTATACACCTGGGCCGAGTAGGCTTCGTCAGTGGTAGACAAGCCTCTGACAACACAAGAAGAGTATTTGTGTTAGCGGAGTATTTGGCAAAGGTGGGGACTGAGGCCATCTTCCTTTCTCTTGACGCTGAGAAAGCATTTGATCACCTTCACTATGGCTTTCTTAAGGAAGTACTCCTAAAGGCAGGCTTAGTAGGAGCAATCCTGTCCTCTATACTAGCACTGTACAACTATCTGTCTGCTTCAGTGCTTAGCAATGGCTTTCAGTCCCCCCTTTTACAATCTCCAATGGAATGAGACATTGCTGTCCCTAGTCCCCTCTCATGTATGTACTAGCCAATGAACCTTTAGCTGCTCTCCTGTGACAACCCACTCTCTTCCCAGCTATACAGGTAAATTGCACCCAACACAAATTAAGCCCATTTTCAGACGATGTCCTCTTTTTCGTTACAGATCCTGAATCCACACTTCCAGCTCTGCAAGGTATGCTTAACCCAGAGGCGTAACTAGAACTCTTTGGGCCCCATAGCAAAATTTTGCTATGGGGCCCCCCCACCCCCTCATCCCGCTGGGAGACAGAAATGATGCTTGTGTGAGATGAGTGGTCAGGAAAAGAGAAGGAGAGGAGCAAGAGAGAAAGGGAGGGGTCTGAGCAGGAGTGAGAAAGAATGTTGGAGGGAGGGAGAGATTCTGGGAGAGACAGCACCAGGTAGAGCGACAGAATGGGGGGAGAGAAAGAGAGGGGGGGCAGGGGGAAATGGAGGAGAGGGAGGAGAGAGGGGGGAGGAAGAATAGGGGCAGAGAAATGGAGGGGGGAGTAAGAGAGGGTTGAAAGAAAGCAGGTGAATGGGGAAAAAGAACAGTAGAGAGAAAAAAAGGAGAAGAGACAAGTGGAGGATGATAATGATGGGTAGGGGGAGAGAGAGAAACAAAGGCAGAGAGATGGCTTGTTACCTGCACTGAACATCGGCGCCGGGCCCTCGGCAGCAGTGGCTCTCTTCAGTGGTGTCCCCTCAGCGGCGCGCATATCTGGTGCCAGCTCACTGCCAGCACCAGCATTATTCTTTTTGCGCAATGGGGCTGGTCACCAGATAGTTACGTTGAGCCCAGGCAACGTTAGAGAGACAGGGGGAGTCTGGGAGAGCAGAGGCTGGATTAGCCAACTAGCTTCATTGGCCAGACCAAAGTGCTGCTGCCGGAAGGGGGAAGAGGAGGCATGGCACGTGGTGAGAGCAGGGGAAGAAAGGAGGGACGGGACATCGCTGCGGCTGACGAGGCACTAAATAATTAAAAAAGTCTAATGGGTGCAGGGGATGCCTGCTTAGCCCCGGGGCCCCCGAAAGGCCAGGGCCCCATAGCAGTTGCACCCCCTGCACCCTCCATAGTTACGCCACTGTCTTAGCCGTTACAGTGAAGCTTCTTATTATAATCTAAACACATCCAAAACAGAAGCCCTGCCATTTAACTTAAATCCCGCTAAATTGAAAATGCTTAAATACAAATGGAAAATGGACAATATACTATATCTGGACATTAATATCCCCAATAAGCACTCTACAACAGCAGAGTTTAATTATTATCGCAAATAGACGCCACCTTAAAAAGATGGAGCGGTTTGGAGATATCATGGTTGCGTAGACTGGCAGCGAATAAAATGTCCATCCATCCAAAACTGATATTTTTATTTAGCACTATCCTCTGTCTGGTCCCACAGAAGTTTCTGGCTCAAACACAAGCAGTCTTAGTGTGATATATCTGGAGGAGCAAGCCCCCTCGAATAGCTTATAAGCAGCTAACCCGGACTAAAAAATTGGGAGGCTTAAAGGCTCCAGACTTAAATACATACCATCTTGCATGCTTACTGGCCCAAAGAAGCGACAGGTCATTACCCCCAGGAGTGAAACAATGGGTGACTTTGCAGAAGGACCTTCATCCTCTATCTACCCTCACAGACCTACTGTGGATTCCAACACAATGCAGACCCCCTCACAGAATCTGCTGCACACAGTAGCAGACTCCCTTATGGCATGGGATACTATTGTAGTCTCCTCTAGGGCCGTTTCACGGCCTTCCCGGAAACTGTCCATAGTAGCTCTCGCTGTAATGATCCCCGATTTGAATGTCTCCAGATGGGTCTCATGCGGTATTACTACCGTTGCAGACCTAGCTGATGGTTCTAGAATCACTTCCTTCGCTGCACTACAGACACAATTATCCTACCCCATAGTGAAGTATTCACATATTTATGTATATCTCATTAGCTAACTAGCTCTATTAGATCGTCCACTCCCCCTCCTTATATACTTTCCAAGCATCTACTTGCAATAGCAGAGATTCCATTAGTTTTTGGTATTCGCGGTTTCAAGATTTTGTGATACCAGTGAAATCTTCAGCCCAATTGCAGTGGGAAGCAGACTTAAAATGTACTTTCACCCAGCAGCAATGGGAGGTGATTTATTCCTCCTCACACATGATGTCCAAATGCAATAACCATAAAGAAATGCACTTCAAACTCCTACATAGATTGTACTTCACAACAACCAAATTTCACAGAATCTGACCAGATCAATCTAAATTTAGCTGGCGAAACTGCTCAGAGGTAGAAGACATATATTTTGGTCGTGCCCCAAAATTTGCCCCCCCTCTGGAATGCGGTATTTACCTTTGCCTCCAAAGTGTTTCAAAATAAACTTAAAGAATCTCCCTCCATTGCTCTTTTTCATATCTTCCCTACAAACCTCTCGCGAGCAGATGGTTATATATTAGGCCTTATGCATAGCCACTAGAGCCGCAATAGCTCAGCACTGGAAAGACTCCTCCCCTCCACTGCTGCTCAAAATTATCTGTAAAACCCATCAGGCTTTTGAAATGGAGACCTTGGGTCTACCCTATTCATTGCAGGCAAACTCCCCCTCATGTAAATGGTATGTTGGCAAGCATATTTTACCTCTCCAGAAGGAGCGAATATCCTGTTAGATACTGAATGCTGACTGATTGATGGAAAATTCTTAACTGACTGTTAGTATATATTGTTATTACAATGCACTATATAAGTTCTTGAATGTTACTTAATGTTACTTAATTATCTAAGAAATCTATTGTATGTATCTATGTCTCGTTTGTATAACTATGCATCGGACTCCCCCTTTCTTTTTTCTGTACCCCCCTCCCTTTCCATGGAAATGGAACTCAAATTCAATAAAACTATTCAGTAGTGCTTTTGTGAACACAAGTGCATTAATATATACAGTAAATCTTTGAAATACTACAGTACATTTATTTGCTGCCACCAAATGGTTGAAAATAATAATACAGACCTGGACCAATCAGGAATATAAGGCAAAAAAAAAGTATAGTGCTAGCAGCCAAGGGGATGTAAGTGACTATGTGAAAACAAAACTCACTTGTTTTTATTTAAGGTATATAGTGCCTCCTCAGAAAGATCAGGATATGAAACCTTAAAACCAAATAACTCCCATATAGGGAAAAGGGCTAATAGTGTGATTTAGTTTTCAACACATTTATTTAGCATAATACACAAAAAGAAAAAAACACACAAACGGTAAAAATGGAATTGTGCAGTATGTATAACATATAAAAGCTTATCTGGGGATCTGCTGCAGCAATACAGATGTGGAATAAAAGTTTCAATGCATTTCATCCCTTTTTTCCATTTCTGGGACTTCCAGACAAAGCAGCAGCAGGATAAGTTTTTCTGTTGACAGGTAACCTGAAGCCTAGGAATCAGCCTCTGGGAATACTCTCAGGAGGAAGACAGGTTGTTCAAGGCTCTAGACTGACTCCTTTTATCCCCTGTGGTGGTTACTGATTGGAAGATTTTCCATGTGACTTCAGCAGGGACTGGGATATGTGCATTATACACTGAGCCTGCACCACACACTAGGCTCTGGGGATTGGAGTGCATGGGTCAGATGACCCCGGGTTTCATGGTGGTGACCATGCATTTGGATGCCAGGCCATACACCGGACCACAGCAATGAGGTGGCAGGGAATAATGTGACAGTTGTATATCACGCCAGCTTGCAGGACTGCCAGCAACAGATTTGGGGCAGAGCGCAGACCAGTGTAAGGTTAAGACGCATGTGCCAGTGCCGCATTTCCTAACATGGTGCACTCCCCAACATAGATTCCACAGATTTAAAAAAAATATATAACAGCAGTCATCTGCTAATTCAGTTTTACAGACACAGGTCTCATTTAGAGCATTATGATATTGCTTCTTTACCATTGACTTTAGAAACAGAAACATGCAGAATTTATGTCTAATGGCTGCATCCATAACTTGGCAAACCAGGTGATCATGAAAAAACAGAAAAAAGTATACAGTGAACATGAGCGCTTCTGTTTGTTTGAAAAAAAAGGTTTAATAAAAAAATGTAAAATTACTCCCCTTGTGTGTTTTCACTCGATGTAGATCTATTTTTGTTTTCTTTCTTTATTGCTGTAATTTCCTCCATTGTGGATTAGAGGACATGGAAAAATTGAAAGGAGAAAGAATGTGTAAGTCTGCTTGGGCGTTTAAAGATTACTTTATATGGTCAGGTACGTCTACTCCAAGTCGTACCTAACTTACACGTGAATATTCTGGAATGCACTTATAAACGTATCTTTTTATTGGTTCAAAGTGAAGGATGGCATACCAGTACTCACGGTAGATGAAGTTTAGATCGGCATATAAAGGTATCTTTTAAGCAGCTTGCTATTTTGGATATCCAGATGAAGCGGTAACTTACGTAAAAATGTTTTTATTTCCAAACAAATAATTTTAAAAATAAGTGTGAGAAAGAGTTAGGTAGTGTCCTGGGTGATACAAATGTGCTAAGATGAAGGCCAAGATTCGGATTCAACCAACATCTATACAAGGATGGCACCAGCAGGTCTTACCTCGCTCTCTCTGCATAAAATGATAGTATGCACTTCACTCCTTATGCCGACATGTTTCGGGACTTTTAAGCCCCTTTTTCAAGGTAAAGGAGTGTGGTGCATTGACTGGGTATTTATACAAAAAAGATGGTTAACTTCCGGTTCCAGGGGTGTCTTGCAAGACTTTCGGTCCTGCCCAAGTGCTAGATAAATAAATGGATAAAAGTCCATAAAGTTTTCCATGGATAACCAGTATTTCTACCTTCCGACACAATCAGGTATACAAAAAAAACTGTGTAACAGTCCAGAACTCCGGCCGCGCGCTGGCCGGATGCCGAAGTCCCATTGCCGGAAGTGTCTCACTTCACGTGGCGATGCCGTCACCGGAAGTGATCCTAGTTGCAACTGGATGTTCAGCGACTCGTCTGTAATGTTTCTCCACGTGGCAGTTTGTTTATTGATGTTCTATCTATCACGTGGTCATGTTGCCAGAAGTATTCAGGAGATATATCTAGCAGTCACATATTTGTATAATACTGGATGGATTTTCTTCTTAGTCTAAGAAGAAAATCCATCCAGTTTTATACAAAGATGTGACCGCTAGCTACGTTAAGCGGCCGTCGGAACACTAAGCAACGCTGATTCTGACAGGGACACTCGCAGAAACACTACGCTACTTTTAACTATGCTGGCCGTGGGAACACTACGCTCATTCTGACAGGGACGCTACGCTGACTACATAAGCTGCCGCCATAAAACTACACAAGTTCCTCTTTTAAGTCCCTGGTTGTTAACAAGGCCCCAATTGGGTATTCAAAATCAATGTAATTTACCTATATGATTATAATTTCTTCCTGCCATATTTTAATGCCCTGTAATACCAAGGGGGATTCTGAGTATAGAGAAGGACCCTGCAGGATCCTGTATAAGGGGTTGGTGTCTGGGATTGTTGAGGCTACCAGGGTGCCCGTAATGTTGCTGCCTTGGTCCTCTATCAGCCATGGCCTTAATTGCATTTATTGAGTAGATGTAATATCTTCTAAAGTCATGCAGTCCTAGCCGCCTTCCCCCCATTCCCTCATGAGATTATTCAGCTGGATCTTTGGGCGGGAATTATTCCAAATAGAAAAGGATAACAAAGGACAAGAAGAAAAAAGTATGTCACGGTGTGGTGCACCTTTAATTGACTCTTACGAATAAATTTTTTCTTTTTATTGATAATATTTTTAAAACAAGCGAAATATAAAAACACACAAAACAGGAAACATGAAATAAGGTGTGTTTAAAAAACGGCAGCTCACTCATTCAGCACAGTCTCGAGTTTATAAGTAAACTGTTAACAGGAAAATTCCCGTCTACACCATTTATGTCAGTTCAATATGGATTAATATCATATATGTAGGTGCCCGGATCGGGTTTCACTACCAGTATGGGGATTTATATTGGTTATATGGACCGCACACACTGCAATGATTTTGTTGCACCTTAATAGCACGATCAATTAAGTCACAATCATGCACTCTCCTTATCTAGTGTTTATAGTGCATGTGCAGTGTCAACTTGTGTCAACAGTTCTATATAGATGTTGCTTTTGCGTAACAAACTTGTAAGATATGCACGATTGGAGAGACTGCAGTGAATCAGCCTGATTATTAATCTATCAGGTCATATAGTGATCATATAAAAGATAGTATATTACCACTTCCAATTGTGGAATATATAGGAATGCGCTGCAGTCTCGAGTACTGAGACTCACTGAGGTGCACAGTGCAGTCAGTCAATCTCACTGCCCTGTCACCAAGTGTGTCGATCGCACTGTATTGGTGCGACTGTAAGTGCTAAGAAGTGTATAGAGATAGTCTTGATTGTTTATACTTAGAAACTATGTCATATGCAACAATGTTTTATTATATCATCCCATGCTTGATACAGTGTATGAAAGGTTATACTATATAATGGCCACAGGCTGGATATGCATTTGGGAAGGGGTCGATTACTTCAATGTGTCGACCCTTGTGTCAGCACTAGTGTGCAGGGTTTTAAATCAATAATATAATTGGATATAGGGCAAAGGACCAATACTATCCGCGTAGATCAGTGCTGGTTTGGCTCAGTCCATTTCAATCATTAATGGTATGCATCTATGAATATTAATAGGGTAGTGTCGGCTAAGTCAGAAAGCAATAATGGCTGTTTAATATCAATGCCAGACAGTCCCTAATAATATGAGCATATACGCCCCTGCTATGCACAGTGTTTCCCAATAATCAGTGAGTGTTAACAGAGTCACTGTGTAACCACTCAGCCCGCTCGTGGCTAGATGTAATTGGCACAATTGCGGCAGTATGAAGCCAGTAACAGTAGACAGTCATACAGTTTGATGGGCGGTCACGCAGTACGGTTGCGCACCCCCTGGTAGTGAATCCTGTAGGAAGGAAATTTACAGATCAAAATGCATTTCAAAGTGTTATGAATGAGTGAGCGTCACCGCTAGCCGGCGCGCGCTTCACTGTAGCTTTTTCATGGCCTTGAAAAAGATGCAATTAGGTAATTAGGGGGCCCTCTGCTTGTGTCAGATATGCCACAAGCTGATCTGTCTGCATTTTGATAATTTTGTTGTGATCTATAGGTCATTGTTTTAATGTTCTCTTCTTTTACAATGTCTAACCAAACCTGCTGAGCCTCCTGCCACTCCTGTTAGGATGTGTGGTGTTATTTGACAGATATTCTAATTCCATCGCGAGGCACCTTTCCTCCTTTTTAAGAACCCATTCTCTACTTCCTCTTTTTATCTCAGCAATACATTTTCTAAATGGGCCCCCGCATGTATGCCATAAAGGTATCCCACAGTACAGCCGGATTGGCATATCCTTGATTGACCTCTTGCCATTGGGCCTCCAGATAAACCTCCTGCCCTATACAGCGTAACTAACCAGCGTTGAATCTCCAGAAGCCGCTGACCCTTTAATTTATGACAGAGAATTCCATATAAACTGGGGAATGGTCAGATATACCCCTGGATTTATACTCCTGGAGACCAACATCAGGTCTATCCTGGAGAAGGTCTGAAAAGAGGCTGAAAAACAGTCTTGGTATTCTGCTCTCTCCAGGGGGTCTATCTAAGCTGTATCTTGAATAAAGTTGGCAAATCCCATATTGCCTCGAATGGGCCCCAAATGTCCGCACCTCCATCTATCTACCAGAGGGTCCAAGATATTTTTGAAGTCCCCCATGCAGATAACTGAGGAATGCTGCGAAGAGGTGACAATATTTGTGGCCTTTATCAGGACATCAAAGACAAATGGGGGGGGGGGGGGTATATATCTTGACAGTACTAATAATTGCTTTGCGTTGATAACATAGTTTACAAAGACATAACAGTCCCCTGGATCTATTTTCACCCTACTACAAACAAATGAAACAGTTTTCCTTATAAAAACCGATACTGCCAGCCTGCACTGTACCAGCTTGCTCTGGCGGCTCCAGCCGCAGGCACTCATGCTAGGAGCTGCTACCCCTCATCCAGCAGGCGCCTGGGATCTCCAACTCTCCCAGGATCGGTGCAGCTGGCATCAGACCATCAGGTCATCACGGATGTCAACCTTCCAGGGAGCTCACCCTCCGATTTCCTCACTCGTGCACCACCGTGGCCAGGCCCCTCTGGCTCGGTGAGTTTACAGCAGGTTAACGCAGCTCTACTGCCCTGGCAAAACACACCTGTTCCTGTCCCTGTACAGGGCTGCAAATGGATGCGTACAGGTACACATCCGTTCACTAGTGCCCGCCCAGAGGTAAAAATAATTTGCTTGTTACTTACCATTGAATAACCTTTCCTCCTCACTCCAGAGCTCGCAGCCACCGCATGACACAGGAGTCACCCGGGAGTCAGTGCTTCAGTGAGGGCTGACTCCAATCCCTGGGTGTAGATATAATTGTAGTTTTTTTTTTACTTTTTTCTATTTTATGACAGTGATCAGCTTATGTATCGATTGGACATATAGGGCCTTATTCTAGTTCACTCTTTCGGACACAATCCTTCTTAGATGGACAAAACCATGTGCACTGCAGGTGGGGCAGATGTTACTTGTGAAGAGACAATTAGATTTTGGTGGGGTTTTACTTCAAAGGTAGATCTATATTTCAGTGTAGAAATAAAGCAGCCAGTATTTACCCTGCACAGAAACTAAATAACTCACCCAAATCTAATTATCTCTGCACCTGTTACAGCTGCCCCCTGAAGTCCACATGGTTTTGTCCATCTAAGAAGGATTTTGTCAGAAAGAGTGAACTAGAATAAGACCCATAGACGAGCACAGCTTTGTCTGTCAGTGGGAAATGAAATACTTTGCAGGGCAGCATTATCACAGTAAGCCCTGTCATTTCGCTATCCGTAAATAGTGTTACTGTAACAAGACTCACTGCAGTGTTTTTTTTTTTTTTACTTTTTTTTTTGCTAGTAAAAATGAGTATAAAAGGGTTTGGATTAGTAACTTCTCCAAAAAGTAAAAAATAGTGAAAAGGTTGTGAAAACACCCTTCATTATCTTAGTAAAAAAAAAATAATAATAATAAATCTGCCCTTTGAAGTTGGAATGCATATGTCATTACTTGCAAAACGCATGCCCCATTCTGTTCTTCTCATTTTTGCATCCCAGTATCTACCAGCAAGTCTGTCTTCCCTATTTACCTAGTGATTTGCAGTAGCCAGTAGAGTTGTGTTCAAAGACAAAATATGTTTCACTGCTGGGTTATCAGAGTAGGATGTTTAATCTTGCCAAAAAAAAACTTTGGAAAAAAAAAAAAAATACTGTACATGTTCAGAATTAAACCCTATTTCTATAACATGAGCACTAATACTACTAATCGTTTGTATAGAGCACTGATAGGAGATGAGAGCGGAGCATTGACCTACTGTACTACTGTATGCTTTTGACAAATTTAGACAACAGGAAGCCAATTACCTGGAAGTGACACCAGAGTTATTTTAGGACATTTATTGTAAATATATATTGACCTCAACTATAACAGCCACTTTCTCTTTAGCCTGTAAAGTTAATGAAATAAATTATGTCATTAACACTGTTAAATTATGAAAAGTGAATCATTGCACCCATTTAAAGCATACAGTACAAACTGGAATTTCAATTATGAATTGAGCTTGACAGCTCTTAAGAAATATAGCTATCTGGTTCTCCCGCTAAAGGGCAACGTATGATCAGTGCAAAGTTTTGACTGCGAAAGATTAGTTTAAAGGATTATTAAAGTATATCTAAGGCTTAAACAGAAGAGAAAAGAAGAAAAAAGTGTAATCACAATTTGACAGCCTGGATCAGTGTGTGATTAATAAAGTTGACATCAACCTCATTAATCTGTACAATGGCATTTTAATATTTTATATGATGATTTTTGGGGCTTTTCTTCTTTCTCTAGGTATTCTAATAACATTGACCTCATTCCCTTATGTACAGTAGATGGAAAACTGTGGCAAATTCTCAAAGAGATTTTGTTAATGGCATAAACAGTGGATTTGAAATCTGATCAGATACAGATGTGACCTCGTACTTCTGTGCTGCAGTCGCATCTTGGTATGCTATGATGCGACTGATCCCAGCTGTGGGGCTACAATGGAAAGTGAATAGAGTGCCCAAACATCACAGGATTCACAATGTACAATACAGCAACAACAGGAAGGGCCAAAATTACCTGGTACAGTCTAATACAGGGTGATTCTAATCTAATCTAAAATGCTCGAGACCAGAAGAATTTGGATAATGGATTATTCCATATTTTGGAATATTTTTATATTTGAATAGATATTTTACATTTATGTTGTACAAACACATCAAACACATGAAATACAAATATATTTTATTTGTGCATAAAACAAGGTTTTAAAACATGAAACAAAGTTTGTGTACAATCTCAGACACTGGGGGGCAGACTTATACCCCTTTTACACCGCCTAAAAAATCCGGGTCAGCGGCGGGTCAGACCCGGATCTTCGGCGGTGTAAATCCCTAACGCCGTGTCCCTTTACACGGGACTTCTACCCAGGTCCTGACCTGGGTAGAACACGGCTAGGACCTGGGTAGAGGGCGGTGTAAATGGGAACGCCGGGTCGGATGACCCGGCTCCCATTTACATGAATGGGGAACGTCCAACCTGCGGACCGCAGCGTCCGCAGGTTGGACGGGTTGTCAGCCTGACACTGACAGCCGGCGCTGCTGTCTGCTATACTCTGCAGACAGCAGCGGGGGAGGGAGGTGAACGGATGCCTGTGTGCGGCATCCATTCACCTCCTGTGCGACGGCGGGGGGAGTGTGCGCCGGGACTGGGGGCAGCCTAGCAGCTTACCTTAGTGCTGGGCTGCCCCCAGCAGCGTTCCGGTCCGGTGGTGGCACGCGGCGGTGATTGGCGCTTGGAGATGACATCGCGCTGTCATCTCCAAGCTCCGGGGGGTCATCTCCAAGCTTCGGGGGTGCGGGTGCGGGTCGGGCTGTCCGCCCGGTGTAAATGGCACCAAACGCCGGGTCGCACCCGGCTTGAACCTGGGTCTAAAAAAGCCGGGTGCAACCCGGCGTTTTGGTGTAAAAGGGGTATTATTAAGCTCGGTGAAGTGATAAACTGTCTGGGTTTTATCACTGGCCAATCAGCTCCTATTTGTGAAGTTACAGGCTTGGTTTGAAAAATAACAGGTAGGAGCTGATTGGCCGGTGATAAAAAACAGACACTTTATCACTTCACCGAGCTTAATAAATCTACCCCTGAATTTGAATGCCAAGCAATCATGTCTTTGCACATATTCAGTGCCAGTTACATGTTATTTCCCCAGTAGGATTTTAGCAAAAAAAAAGAAAATTTTGGAGACTATCATTTTCGGAATAATTTGGATAACGGATATTTGGATTAGGGATACTCAACCTGTAATATCACAAGATGCAATTTTGGCAAAACAAAAAGCAGATAACAGAGTTGCACAGGACAGGTCAGATGACTCATGCCAGCTTTCTCCCACTGTGGGGTGTAATGAGGCTATATCAGGGATGGCCAAACCAGTCCTCGAGATCTACCAATGGTCCACATTTTTCAGATCACCTAGCTGCTGCACAGCAGTAGTCATTACTAACTGTCACATTTTCAAACATGCTGCATTCATTTCTACTATAGAGCCACAGGTTTCCTGAAAAACATGAACTGTTGGTAGATCTTGAGGACAGGTTTGGTCACCCCTGGGCTAGATGTATGTATCTGAATAGACTCATTTTATTTTTTTGTAATGAATAATATTGCAAAAGCTTTTAAAGACAAGCTAACACTTAAATAAACAGTATTCATTTACAGTCATCTCTAACACTTTACAGCTATATTTTTTTACGTGATGCCCTGGGGTAGTTTTGATGGATTGGGATGGGGGTGCCCTGCACCCCAGGCATGAACCCCATAGTGCTAGAGATCTGCTTGAAAGAGGTGACCTTAACACGGTGGGCAGGTACATATCTTTGTATGCTAACAATGTCAAACAGTGAATTCAATATAAAAAGGTTATATGTTAGCAGTAATGTGTGCATAGTGCACCTGCAAAACCCTTCTGTTTTGCATGTAGCTAAAAATCTCAGCAAAATAGCACTTCTCATTACAGGGTGTCCAGCCTAGGCTGCCCCCTCTTCCTATTTATGCACTTATATGTTTGTTATTATATCAGTGAACTTTCTAAAAGAATACAAATCAATGAGCCCCTCTCATTATTGGCATGATGCATTTGCACCTGTGTACACATTGTGGCAGCAGCTACATACACCCAAGTGTGGCACAGAGCACAAGAAGTTTGGTGCTCCTTCATCTTGGAATAGCAGCTCAACCACCTGTTCTAAATGGTTTGATGGTGTTTGGGGCCAGATGCACTAAGCTTGAAAAGTGATAAAATGGAGAGTGATAAACAACCAGCCAATCAGCTCCAACCTGCCATGTCACAGGCTGGGTTTGAAAAATGACAAGTAAGAGCTGATTGGTTGGAGGTTTATCACTGTCCATTTTATCACTTTCAAGGCTTAGTACATCTCTGTCTTTAGTATTCAAAGACTGCATATTAAATGTACAGACAAATGTAAAGACAACTACATATTTGGATAATTTGTCAGTTTTAGGGATGAATTTTTGGAGCAACCCTCCTTGGGTTGATGTGGATGGGATGCTTTGGGGTGGCACACTAGAATATTTATTTTGCACTTTTAAACATTATTTTTTACTAATACAGTTCGTATCTCCCTTATCCGTGTATTACAAAAAACTAAATATTCAGCAAACCGTGTTTTTTTTTCGGAATATTACGTTTTTTTTCTTCTTTTTTTTTACCCCCAAAACAGTTCGCATCTCCGGTTCCAGGGGGATCCTCACACTCAAAAGAGGACAATACTGGTGGGCTCTTGGTTTATAAATAATGAATCAATTAGAACAATTAAAAAAACTTTTTTAATAAAACAGATCACATACCATTGCACAAAACAACAATTAATAAAAATTGAAACATACTACCTATGAAACAATTATGCTGGAATATATAGCTCATATGGACAATGCACCCTGGAATTACTGCAGACCAATTGCACTTGCACAATGCACCCATGGGACCAGAGATGCCGCTTAAGAGGATCCTGAAGGCCGCTGTGGATGCCGGGGGACACCTTGGCATCGCGGGACCATCAGGGCACCAGGTAAGTATGTGATAAAATGTATTCCAAAATCCCCAAAAATTCCTTACGCAAAATGCCTGTGGTCCCGAGCATTTTGGAGAAGGGATACTCAACCAGTATTACACTTTCTGCATTTTCTTTACCTTTGTAATACCTTTTAACCCCTAGCTTTTGCTTCTTTCTTATTAAATCACTAAAACTGTGCTGACCTGAGTGACTGGCTTTTTGGGAAACCCATGCTTCAGATTCAAACATAGGGCCTTATTTTAGTTCACTCTTTCTGACAAAATCCTTCTTAGATGGGCAAAACCATGTGCACTGCAGGTGGGGCAGATGTAACTTGTGCAGATATAATTAGATTTGGGTGGGGTTTTACTTCAAAGTGAGATCTATATCGCAGTGTAAAAATAAAGCAGCCAGTATTTTCCCTTCACAGAAACAAAATAACTCACCCAAATCTAATTCTCTCTGCACATTTTACATCTGCCCCCCTGCAGTGCACATGGTTTTGTCCATCTAAGAAGGATTTTGTCAGAAAGAGTGAACCAAAATAAGGCCCATAGTTTTAGGGTTGCACAAGATGAGGTTACCTAGATGCTAGTATTTCTTGGCCAATAAATATAACAAGAACTTCAATATTTCTAAATATTAGATAGCAGAGATAATCATTGTGGGGTGTGCATTAGCGATATATTTTTTCTTTCTTCAACTTCAAGTTCTAGCATGGGTACTTGTGTATTTTGGCAGCTCCCCCGATCTCCATCGCGCAATGTTTTAATCGCATCGCATGCCATGCACCCGATGCCATGCGATGCGATGCAACGCGATTTTTGCCCCCTATGCGATGAAAGATTGTATAAGCACCCTAAAGGGTGCTTTTAAGCACCCTAATGGGTGCTTACAATGTTAAATGCACCCCCACGCCACCCCCCCCCCACAAAAAACGTGAACCCGAAGCGTGGCGAGCGGCGGCGGTACGCGTCCTCCGACCTTTTCATACCCCCACTATCCACGTCGGCATGGAGTTGAGAATAGAAAGTGTGGCGAGCGCAGCGAGCCACCGAGCCCGAAGCGTGGCAAGGGGACGCGGATACCTTCACAGGTATCGGAGTCCCCTCACGGCCTTCACAGGTATCCGCGTCCCCTCGCGGGTCTCGCTGCGCTCGCCACGCTTCGGGCTCAGTGGCTCGCTGCGCTCACCACACTTTCTATTCTCAACTCCACGCCGACGTGGATAGTGGGGGTATGAAAAGGTCGAAGGACGCGTACCGCCGACCCTCGCGGGCTCGCTGCGCTCGCCACGCTTCAGGTTCATGTTTATAGTGGGGGGGTGGCGGGGGGGTGCATTTAACATTGTAAGCACCAATTAGGGTGCTTATACAATGTTTAATCGCATTGCATTGTATGGCATTGTATGCCATATACAATGTCATACAATTTAAAAATTGTATGGCATTGTACAATATCGTGCGATATCGCGTCGCGTCGCATCGCATACCATCGTATGCCTTATGGTATGCGATGCAATGGGCGCCGCCAAACTACACAAGTACCCTAGCATGATAGCACCTCTTAATAGGTGTATGATTAAGGTATGCAGTCCAAGATCTTTTTCTCCATATCTTCTGTAATCTTGCAAACATCACCTAATTACTCTGATTCCAGAAGTGTCACCTTTAAAATAGGCAATTCAGTTCAAAAAAAGAACACCAAGACCAGAATAAACTGTTTAATCCAGAATTTCGGAACCCCCTGAGAAGGAATAGGGTGGAACGGAGTTCCATCACCTGTAATGGTAGGTGAAACTAGTTCCACCTTCACCACAGCCATGTAGAGAAATTCCAAAAGAAAACACCAGCAACACCACCTCACATCAATAGACGCTGCAGGTGGTTTCATTGTCACTGATGAGCTGCAGCCACATTCCACTTTCTCAGGTCCTGTAGCCCTCCCCTTACAGCAAACAGTTTTTTAGGATGCTAGAGGAGCGGGTGGCCTCATATAGCATCCTTAAAAATAGTCTGCTGTTAGGGGGCGGACATTTTGTGAGGGATATTTTTCATAAGCAGCAGGAGCCGAGCCAGGAGGAGCACCGGGACCACAGACTAGTAGATCTGCATGTCTTGGTTACAGATGTGGCATTGGCGGCAATGGGGGTGTGGGGGGGTAACTTTTCTTGGGGGAAGGGGTGCTGACAAATCAGTGGGGGTGCTATTTTTTTAGTTATACTACTGGATACAAGTGGCATCTCTAGATGGTGTACTAAGCTTAGCACATCCATGCTGTATACAGCTAATCCTAACCCACCAGTGTTCTACATGTAAAGACATAGACATCTCATTAGCTACAATTTTATACAAGTGATCGGTATGAAAATGCTTATATTTATGCCACAAAAATTGACTTACTTTTCAAAATAAATGTTGCCTAAATGAAACCTAAAAATTCAAAAATATCTGAAAAAAAGAATATAAAGATGTAAATTGCAAAAAGGTATTAATAGCTAATGTTATGCTTTAACATTACTTTAGTAAATACTGTACTGTATTATTTGTGTGAATCTTGTTCTTCTTTAAACTACTTCATACAGTAGTTAGTGAAGAATGTGTGGCAATTACTTGAATAGATTTGCATTTAAAACAAGTGACATTAATATAGATGTAATGCTTCTGGAGAACATGCCAGATGTTAAATACTAGCACACTACTTGACATTTAAAAAAAAAAAAAGTAATGATATACAAACATAATGTATAATGTAATTTCGGACTATAGCTTTGGGAATAGGTTGTCAGAATAAGTGTCATCAACCTCCAGAAATAGGGTTCTTTATATAGCACCACATTTGTCAAAAAAGATGGCAAAATAAATCCAAAGCATTAAATTCATGCAAAAAAAAAAAATCAGTCTGTGTATTTATATGAAGCTAGTCTACAGTGTACATTAAACTATGTCTACACTGAAAACAAATTTATAGTAAACGAAAGTAGCCCAACCTTGTGTGTGGCTTTGGAATAATAAGGAATGATAAGCACCTGTTTTGTTCAGATGTATTTTACAAGAATGAACAAGTGAAGAAATACAATTGTAATATCAACTCCTGTACAATCACTGCTATTCATATAGATTAAATAAATAAAAATAGAAGTACCATTACTGTCATCATAGTCAAATATGGGTGTGCACCCTCATTTAATTCTGAACCTGAAACATTTGGTATCCTTTGTTCCCTTAAAAACATTGTGCTCTTATTAATATTTGTAAATGCTTAAAAACTGTATAGCTGCAGTCTTTGGAGGTCAGTCTCCAAAAGCACCAGATGGACATTGCAATATGCAGCTCCATCTTTGTACCGCTAATCTCTGCCATGACTAGCTGTTCAGAGATGCAGAATTGCATTGAGTAAAAAAAAAAGTTGTGGGCAGACTCCCATGTTTGGATTTTGGGAACACCCTCCTAGCTTCTTTTGGATCTATATTTCTTCATAATGTGGAGTCCGCACCTTCTCCATACACTTTTCCGAAATGGCATCTTAATTCACTAGTGAGAGCCTTACATACAATCCAAAACATTAAATCCATTATTGAGATACAAGCTGGGACTTCTACTGGGAACCCTATAGTTTGGATGTGTTTTGTTTTCGACAAACTCTTACTACTCAGAATGTTAACACAAAAATTCAGACCTGAATAAGATGTTGACAAAGTGTCAACATGGGCATAGTGTTGACATTGTCATAATGTTGACATTGTGAATGCCAAAAGTAAGAATGTTGACAGTAGATATCTGTGTTCTGGTTAGGCTATGGATAGGGTTAAGCTCTGGTTAGTTTTAAGCCCCATACACACGGGGGAGATAAATTTACAGCAATATATTGCTCAGTTTCTCCTTTTCTTTTTTTTTATTCACTTTCTTTATTGGTATTTTTTCCATATAGTAACAATACATTGATAGCATTTATAACATACAATACAATACGATACATTACTAACATTTAACAAATACAGACATCCCCATACACATTACCCCCCCCCACTCCCCCCGTCTGAATGTATACACTGGAGATATGTATTTGGGTCAACTGCTCGCTTCAGTGTTGATTAAGCACCTTTTACGTATTTGTTTTCTTTTTTCTTTTTCTTTCCCTTTCTTTTCCTTTCTCTTTTTCTTTCCCCACCCCATGCTCTTCCTATACTCATCTTGTATAATAATAATATTTTTAGTAATAAACCTGTCAATCAATTATATATTAATTACCGTGCCTTTAAGGGCTTATAGCCATGCATTTGTTTACATGTTTGGTGTATCTATATTTAATGTGTGCAACGTGTTTTACAAATGTTGATCATAGTGCAATACACAATACAATACTATTTAAAAATATTTTTTTTTTCTCTTTCTTCCTGTTTTTTATCCCTTCCCCACTCAGTTTCTCCTTTTCATCAGCGACCAGAGATGGTCGCTGATGAAAGGGAACCTCTGCCGGGCGGTGCCGCATAGGTTATCAGCTGGTCGCAGGAGGAAGCTCCTGCGACCAGCGATTAGAATGGGGCTGAAAACGGGAGCGCGGACCCAGCAATTTATCGCCGGGGCACACTCCCATTACTGGCAATATGGTCGCCAGCGACCATATTCCCAGCGATTTCAGCCCCTATCGCCCCCGTGTGTACACAGATTCAGTGTTAAGGTAGGCTTAGGACTTCAATCACCAAAAATATCTATATTGACACTCCAAATGTACACATTCTAAATGGTGTCAAAGTTGCCTGAATATTTTTGCATGGTAATAATGCAAATTGTGACATTTATCAGGTTAATGTATTAAAAACCACCATCATAGATGCTTGAAAAGAAAATCAGTTTATTTTTTATAAGAGAGAGAACTCAAACGGCATGCTTTACGTTACCCTATCTTCCGGAAGTCTAAAAATAAATAAAATTAAAAATACAATCAAAAAATTGGGCGCCCAGTTATTACACAAGTACCTGTTTCTGTGTAGGGTAAATGCTGACTGCTTTATTTTTACATTGCAATTTAGATTTCAGTTTGAACAAACCCACCCAAATCTAACTCTCTCTGCACACCTCACCTACAGGGCAACATGTCTATTTGATTAAAAAAAATGTGCTTTGTGATCAGGTTTGAATAACCCCCATAGGACATTATTTGTAAAGTACTATGCTGATTTGTATAAAGGGTATAAAAAAGTATGTTACAGTGAACACACTACACTAACATCACAATGATTAGGATGTTTGGGCTGGGCATCCATGCTCTGTACATGGAGTGCATGCACCACTTCCACTGGGATGATTGCCTGCAGTGGCTCTTTGTATTCAAGCCATTCCAACTGGAAGGGGGTCCAGTGCCATTCTGCCTCTGGTGTTGAGACTCTGAGGCCATTTCTCTCTTCATTTAATGTCATTGAAGAACTTTTTGCACATTTAATGTCATTGAAGAACTTTTGGCACACCTCAATATTGTGCTTCAGTTGATTGGAGCAGTTAACCTTCAGGAGTCTCCTGGCTACTTGTCCTGGAGGAGCAGCAGGCAAACTGGTGGTCATAATGCCTGATGAAACATCTGATGATGGCAACATTCTCCTCAAAACTGAACCACATATTTCAGACCCTCTTTGTCTTGGCTCAGATTGTAGACCCATAATCCAATTTTTCCTCCCACTCTGACTCCAGCAAATGGTGCTGAACAAAAGCCTATTATCTGTCTCCATGTATAAAGCCCTCCTTCTAATTCTTCCAATCCAACACAAAACACTGAGAAATAACACAAATTAACAAACCCATCAAACCACATATACACAAATACACACAAACAAACAAACAAACATACAAACAAACAAACAAACACAAACACATAAAAGGCATTTTTAAATATTGAAAAGACAACACTAAAACTGACATAGAACTTTAAAACTTAACAAAACCAAAGACATATACAGCTTACAGACCCAGGCAACAATCACAAAATCCAATAAGCAACTCTGTTCTAGAAACCAGTATGCAACTGCCTCTACCATACTCCCCCACTAACACCAATAATGCACATGTTTTCTGTGGTTTGGTGGCATGGTTTGTAACAACATGGTGATGAAATTGTAGCTTGTATGACTTTTGACTAAACAAAATGAGTTTGCGATTATTACTGATTAACTATGACATCTTTTGCAAAGCCAGGTGCAAATTCAGTGATTTTGACATGCAACTTGTGATGCATTCATGCTCGATTTGTCATGTGAGTTCGAGCACATTCACATGCAATGTGAATGGTGGTTTCTGGTGACTTTAAGAATTGCAAATTTGGTTGCAAAAACACAAAAAGGGACAGATCTTACAAATTAACTAAATACAACATCAAAAGACAATACACAAGTCAATATAATTGTTAGTAAATGTGTGGCACAAAACATTCCAGAAATAAGGGATGATAAAGACTCGTATCCCTAAGGGTGCATACACACTGGACGATGTATGTACTGAAAGACATTTGTGACCAATTTCCCTTGAGCTTTACCAGTGTCCTGGATGAAAGATGTGGTGTGATCAAAAAGTTTGGTGCAGTTATATCTGTGAAGAATACTATACAAAAGCAAAGTGAGTAATAGTGTGATCCTGTGGCACTGTGAAAGAAAACAATATATTCCGTACCTCGCTCACCTCACATTGAGGGTTGAGGAAACTTATAAAGGTATATTTTGTTTTCTATACTTACATTGGTACTTTACTGAAGATAAAACGGTCGTACCCCACTGACTGTAGTTAGTGTTCTTTCCAAACATGTAGGGGGTTCTTTTAAATATCCCCAATGTAAGACCTCATGGGCATCAGTTGCTGGAAGACCAAGTACTCAGGACGATATAAAAAAAGACGTGGATACAAGAAATCATAGTTATTTTGAAAGAACTATGACCATTTACGGTTGGATTGCACTACAGCAGCTATGTCCAAAGTCCAGCCCGGGGGCCAATTGCGTCCCGTTCTGTCATTTCAAGCGGCCCGCAGCCTCCAGCCAGAAGCAGGTGGAGCATCAGATGTGGGAAACACAGCACTAAAGGTGGGTCCCTGGTGAGTGTGCCTTTACCTTGCTGTTTGCAGCAGTGAGGAGGTGCCGGTCGCCACAGTGAGATGAGTTTGACGTCTTTTGGGTGAGTATACATCCAACCCCTGCAGCTTCATTGTACATCACCCTCCTCCACAATCACAGTGACAGCAGTGTGTGGGGAGGAAGTGCATCAAGGGGGAAGCTTGCTCCCGTAACATGCAGAGTGGAGGAGGGCAGCAGCGGGAGCCCAAGTACCTCCTTTGCAGTTCCTGCATTGCCTCTCTGTCCTCTTGCTCACACAAGGGGCTGGGAAACATACAGAGAAGGGAGGGGGCAGACAAGGGAACATACAGTCAATGGGGGAAGAGTGGGGGACATACAGTAAAGGAGGGTCAGGCTGGGGGACATACAGTGAATGGAGGCAGTGATGGACATTCAGAGAAGGGGGGCAGACTGTGGGACATAGTGAATGGGAGTCATACAGTGAATGGGGGCAGATTGGGGGATATACAGTGAAAGAGGGTCAGGCTTTGGGACATACTTTGAATGGAGGGTCAGGCTTTGGGACATACAGTGAATGGAGGCAGTGATGGACATTCAGAGAAGGGGGGACAGGCTGGGGGACAGAGTGAATGGGTGCAGAGTGGGGAACATACAGTGAATGGTGGACATACAGTGAAGGAGGAGCAGGCTGGGGGACATACAGAGAAAGATGTTCAAGCAGGGGAATATACAGTGAAGGGGGCAGAGTGGGGGACATACAGTAAATGGGGGCAGGCTGGAGGAAATATAGAGAGGGGGGCAGTTTAGGGAATATACAGTGAAAGGGCAGGCTGGGGACATAAAGTGAATGGGGGCAGAGTGGGGGGACCATTCTGATGTGATTAATGATTCAAAGAATGTCAGGCTGAATTTTCACCTCACCAAAACTGGCCCTCGTCGCAAAAAGTTTGGACACCTGTTCACTACAGTATGTCTGTTATATCTATTGAGCTACCAAAAATAAGAATTGTATAAAATAAGCCAAGTTTAGAAAATGTTTATAAATATCTATATTCTTAAACTATTTTCAGTGCCCATATAATAAATGCAATAAAATATATGATGCTAAAAATAATGTAAAAAGTTATTATTATGATTACAATTATTATTAGAATTATTATTATATGTAATTTAAAAAGTGTTTCAATATTAATAAATATATTCCATCCTAGGCCTATTTCAGACTGCATATTGTAATCATAATAACTCTGATTCCCAGCTATTCCCTTGCATAATTTTTTTCACCTCCACAATATATGTGGGAATTTAGAGAAGCCTATAGTTAAACACAACTATAACTTTCAGCTGCCCTTATCAACTTATTAGTGTCAATTTTATTTTATAAATATGTTATCAAAATGGTAATTCCATGCTTTCCTCTTCAAAAAGAGACTTACGAAGGTGGCATTATTACTATATAGGGGTGGGAAAGCTATTTCAATTACTGACAGAATATGTAACTCCAAGTCTATTTATTTCAATTTATTCAACTGTCTCAATGTATTCAGACAGAAAATCTTAGGAAGAATGAATACATTCACCTTGAAATCAGACCAGTTGACTTTGTTGGGACTTGGTTTTAAAACTGGATCAGAATTACTTTCTGAAATAAGCTCTGACACTGTTGATCAAAACAAAGTGGCTACTAGCTTATTGAAATAGCGTTTTTTCTACTTTCTGAGATGCTATGCACTGAGTATTAGGAACACAGATTCTGACCACTCATTGCCATTACAATGTTCATAAAGTGTTCTCATTATTTGACATTATGAATTCAATATAATCACCTGTGTGCACATCAAGTTGGAAATTGCAGCTGTCACTGATTTGGATTGGTGTTTCTGAAAAACAGTTTGAATTTTACATACACACATTTAATAAATAATGTGCATTACAGATGCAAGCGAGGGATGAATGTGTTACAGAGTTGCTAAGCTTTACATTTTTGCATGTTAGAGCCTAATTTGCTGTTCTTCAAAATGCAAATACATTTAGGAAAGTAAAAAACATTAAAAATGATTATTCTTTTTATTTGAAATGGTTTTCGTATAAGAGTATGTGTCAAGTTCTGTCTTGTACTTGCTTGCATTCATGATTAACAGTTATGGCTGCCTTGTATAATATTTCACTTAAATATCTCAACACTAAGCATCCTTATAGTAATGACTGAGAATAGGAAAGGTGGCAAGGATGGTGTAATGGTGAGCAATTACTGCCTCACAGCACTGAGGTCATGGGTTCTATCCCCACCATGTGTTATATATACGGGGCAGTACAGATTGGTGTAATGGTTAGCATTACTGCCTCACAGCACTGAGGTGACGGGTTTGATTCCCACCATGGCCCTAACTGTGCGGAGTTTGTATATTATCGCTGGACTTTTGAGGGTTTCCTCTGGGATCTCTGGTTTCCTCCCACAATCCCCCAAAAATATTTACTGGCTTTACTTACTTATTTACTATTTACTTACAGTATTTGCGCCCAACAAATTACGAAAGCCTTACTTCCCAAATGAACTAAATTGGACTAAAACATTTGCAGAATACCAGAAGTATGTACAGAGGATGACTTGAGTATACCGAGGAGAATCAGTGCAAAGCAAAAAAATGAAGATGCACCTGTGCATCTAGTTTTGAACCTAATTTTGTTAAGCAGTGGTTGAACAAGATATATAGATTGGGGAGCAAAACTGTTTTAAAATGTTCTCAATTATTGGGTTGAACTGTATATTCCCTTGCTCTGCAAAATTGCTCACTGCAATTCTATCTATACAATTACTTGAATTTAGTGTCAGCTCATAGTTGCTACTGCACTTATATAGTTATTGTACTTATATAGCTATTGTACTTATATAGCTTCTATAGTGTTACTTGAAATTAGTGTCAGCTCATAGTTGCTATGGTAGCTTCTATTGTACTACGTGAATTTAGTGCAGTTTATAGTTGCTATTGTACTTTCATTAAAGCCCTGTACACACGGGGGAGATATATTGCTCAGCCATATATTGCTAGCAATATATGGCTGAGCAATATATTGCTCAGTTTCTCCTTTTCATCAGCGACCAGAGATGGTCGCTGATGAAAGGGAACCTCTGCCAGGGGAGCAGCAGAGATAATCAGCTGGTCGCAGAAGCAAGCTCCTGCGTCCAGCGATCATGAGGGTGCTAAAAACGGGAGCGCGCACCCGGCGATTTATCGCTGGTGCGCACTCCAATCGCTGGCAATATGGTCGCCAGCGACCATATTTCCAGCGATTTTAGCCCCTATCGCCCTCGTGTGTACACAGCTTAAGACTTAATTTGCATACGCCTGTTGTATGCACAATAAAAGTAATTGTATTGTTGTAATTAAAGTAATATGATAGAAAAGAAAGCTATGCACACAAAGTGCCACATGCAATTAAAACAATGGAAATACCTAATTAAATGATAGATATGGCTAAAGAATAATTAGTTTAAGAGAAAAATAGGAGAGTTCTATTTGATTAATGTAGGGGTTATAAAGTCCAGTACTGTAGACTTTAAGTTTGTCCCAGTTGCCCGTAGACAAGACAAATATTGGTGTCTCCCAAATAGTCAAAAAGGAAGGTGTCTATCTTCATTGAGACCATGGGCTCTAATACAGGGTGTAACACTAGCAAAAAATAGAATATAGATAGTGTGATGTCTATGGTCCTGCTATGAGGGGGAGTCAGCCACGGAAGCGATATTGATGGCTTTCAATTAACTGATTCAAACTCGCAGGGTAGGTGAGATGGCTCCTGGGGAGTAGGAGCCCGGCAGCATATGACTCCATTGCCTCCCAGAGTTACGCCACTGGTATTCCGGATTCAGTATTGAATCCCGGCGGTCAGGATCCCGGCATTCAGAATCCCGACGCCGGAATCCCGACAGCCGAAATGCCGACAAGGGGGGGACGTGGATCGCCCCCCCTTGCGGGCTCGCTGCGCTCGGCACGCAGCGAGCCCGGTGCCTCGCTACGCTCGGCACACTAATTTATTCTCCCTCCAGGGGTGTCGTGGACACCCACGGAGGGAGAATGTGTCGGCATTTCGGCGGTCGGGATTCTGGCGTCGGGATTCTGAACGCCAGGATCCCGACCGCCGGGATTGTAACTGCATCCCGGTATCCCTTATGGTTAAGAGCTCTTTCTTACCAGGACCTCTACATATTTTTCTTTGATATATAATTCCCAAATGAAGGATATTTAAGGAAAATAATCAAACTTTTAATGGTGCAGCATGTGCATTTTGCCAATTCTGAAACCAGTTACTCATTTTAATCTGAAATACTTTCTATAACATAGTGTATGTCAATTTGATTTTTAAATAACTACTAACAAATAAATTGTATAAGCTATTTGAACCATTTCCTAAAAGAGAAAAGATCCTGGACTTAAAATTCACAGCTACTTTAATTGGAGTTGTCATTTGCCTAATATGTAATGTTATCACTTGTGTCAAATGTTTAATGCCACACATTTGTTCATCTTTGTATGGCAAACACTATGGAAATAATAAATGCATGTGCATTAGTGGTCTGCCAAGCCAAAATACTGGAGATCCTTTTTAAGCATTGGCTTGGGAATGGCTAATCATTCTTGCGGCAGCCGTACTGGTTAAATATCTCATAATTCAGTTTCCCACTGAATATCTCACAATATATTACCTTTGACTGGTCGGGGTAGATAAATGGATTTGTTCATATTCATACTTCTAATTCTGTCACTGATTTTTTGTTTTATGCAAACCAAATACTGTAGTATTACTGCATAAAGGGCCTAATTCCAGAGCTTATTTAGTCTGCCCATTGGAATCCCACTGTTTGGTCCAGGAAGTCTGCCCTGGGCATATCACGCAAACATGTTATAACTCACTGGATGGAAGAGGGGTTGGGATGTGAGTGATAACACAGGAATCGCTTTAGACATGAACAGAAGGGATCCTGCACCTGCACAGATGCAGAAACATTAGAATAGTATGCAAATCATCTGCATAGTAATCAGAACTTGTCAAATGTTACAAATCCATAAGGATGACTTGTACTTGGATTCTGTTACTATATAAAAATGCTAACATTTTAATGTAACAAAGTAAAATTACACTGATTAATATAAATGCATACCAGATGGTTATTCAATGCTTTACAGTATACAAAATAACTACAGATGTATCCTTAGACACTGTTGCACAAACCACTGGCCGGGTCCTCGGGAATTCAGCTGATCCTACAGTAGAATCTTTTTGATCAAAATTTGCATCTTATTTGATCCAAATATCACAACTATTAGTGTCAAAAATAGATTGCACAGATCAATTTGATGTTTGACATTAGTACCTTTGTTTGCAAATGAGTCTGCAAAGTGCTACAAAGTGCTACAATGTAGCAGTTATGTTTTTTATTCTCACAACAAATGCTTAATTCCATTGTCTCATGGGGTATGGTGTTTTGAGTACAGGCGTTTATGGACATATCTATATGAGTAAGCCCACTCAAAGCAAATGCTTCTAAAGCTAGTCTGCTACCTTGCAATTGCATCTGTGTTTGTGCATGTGTGAGAGAGAAAGAGATGTAGTTTCACTTGCTGCCAACAGATGGCAGTGTTTTGGAGAGGAATATAGAATATTTTACCAAGAATAGCGCAAAATACAGGGAGTATGCAGCTTATGGTGAACACCTAGTGCCCTGTCAACATGAACACTAAAAGTATTGTGATAGTGAAAAAAAGAATTGGTGACACCACTTAACGCTAGACCCTGTGATACATGTACAAGAAAAATGTTACGTATCTTTCAACAGGTACTGAACCAGATGGTTTCAAATTAGGCCAACACCTGAAACAACATAAATGATATACCCTTTTTTTCCCAAATAAATGGGATGTATGGACAACAAGGGTATATCAGTACAAAAAGATCATGGTGCAGTTTCCAAGTATAACAAAAGTTTTAATAAGTACAGGAAACTCACAATAAAAGGATGATAACAAGCATATGTTTATACATCCATACGGCAAAGCTGCTGCACAGTCTGATTCAATCCCATCCAACACTGGATCCAGGTGGTGGAAAGGAAACTCCGGGCACCGGTATCCCAAATGTTCCTCAGGTCCAGGAAGGGTGGTTTGCAGTCCAGCCAGAATCAACAATGAGTATGCGCCTCACTTAATGCATTTCGGACCTTTTGGCCCTTCATCAGAAGTGTGGTGCATACTGTTACTCAATGTCCTTATAAGAGTGTCCAAATGAACAATATGTGATCCCATTGGTCGGCCTTCAATTGCCTCCACGTGTCAGCACTGATGGGCAGTACATGCTACATGAACAACCGTTCCGAGCGGTGCGCTTCACTTCCGCCGGAAGTGACGAATCCCCGTACTCGCAGCTTATTCCTTCCTACGATGCATCACCCCCGCCGGAAGTGAGGCAGTCACCAGCAGTGTCCTTGGCAATGGACGCATCGGGCGGATGTTCCTAGGCAACCTGCTTGGTTTCCCTCAATACGGGCTTTCTCCTAGTGCGGCAGCCATTTTAGATAGTGGCATAATTTTTCCATTTCGATTCTCATACTCAGTCATCTTTAGAATTGAGTATCTAAATAATTTAAATCACAAAGATAAATATAAGGCATAAAAAATGGGTCACAATAAAAAAGTGAATAAAAGAATTAAAATACATAGATATAGTTAAAAAGGAATGCGGAGAGTGATCATCTATTCTAAAAAGCTCTTAAGCTCAAAATCCATATTAAGACCTAGAGGCACCAGAGTTTTTAATTTAAAAATCCATTCCATTTCGGTTTGGGATAGTCTCTTCTCAATATCACTGGTCCTTGATCTAGGTAAAATCTGTGCAATACCCCTAATTTTTTTTTATATAACATTCCTTTTTGTTGTGAATGTGTTTAAAATGGGAAGAGACCGAGTATGTGTCCAGTCCTTTTCTAATATCATAGATGTGTTCGGACATACGGACATGCATATTTCTGGATGTCTTTCCCACATAAAAAAGATTACATGTACACTCCAGTAAATAGATGACATTTCTGCAGTTACATGTTAAAAAATTGTTAATCTTATGAGTAGTGGCATTTACAGTAAAAGTTAAAAATTTAGATGTATCACTCTTCACTGTTCTGCACATTAAACAAGAACCACACCTCTGAAAGCCTTTAGTGCGTATGCTTTGTCGTGGTTTTTCTTCTATAATACTCCTCACCAGTTTATCCTTCAGGGAAGGGGCCCTTCTATAAATAAAACTGGGACGTTCAGGAATATGATTTGTGAGTACTGGATCTTGTAGTAGTATTTTCCAGTTTTTATAAAAAAAATATTTTCTATATTTTTAAAAGAAGAACTATACTGTGAGATAAAGGACCATTTGAATTTTTCACTAGTGTCTTTTTTAGGTTTTTCTACCAGCAGTTCACTTCTCTCTACTTGCTGCAATTTTTCTCTGGCAGATTCAATCGTAGAGGTTTCGTAACCTTTACTCACAAACCTCTCGGTTAGCTCTTCTATTTGTTCCTCACATACCACAGTATTTGAGCAATTTCTTTTAATCCTGGCAAACTGACTGAAAGGGATCCCCTCCAGCCAGTTGGAGTGATGCTCACTAGAACGGTTGATGAACCCATTGGAATCTGTGGGTTTCCGATAGCATATTGTGCAAATTTTATCCTCATCAATATAAATCAATAAATCTAAAAAGGAAAACTCCTTACAACTTAAGTTAAAAACAAGTTTAATGGAACGATCATTAATATTAAGTAGTTGGCAGAAATCATCCAAATTGCTTTGAGAACCATTCCAAATGAATAGAATATCTTCAATAAAACGCTGCCAGGATACCAGGCCCACCCCCAGAACACCATCCTTCCAAATCTGTTCCGTGTTTTGTTGGCGTGTTTTGGAGACACACAAATGGAAACAAAACTAGGAAAGCTGAGTGCCAATGTTTAGTGTATATTTATTTTATATATATATATATATATATATATATATATATATATATATATATATATATAACCCGCAAAGAAGAGGCGGCACTCAGCGTCTGGTGAAGCAATCTCATAAAGTGTATTCAACACATAACAGATCTATGTTTCGGGGATAGCTTCCCCGTCATCAGGATACAGTGTAATGAACATAAAGTGCTTAAATAGGGTCTTACCCACATAAGGGAACATCCTTCTCTCCACGGCATCACCGCCTGCAGCGTCGCCGCGTCCATCCCCCGCCGCATGCTTCCGCTTCCGGAGTGGGCTGACGTCAGCACGCCCGACGGCGTTGCCATGGTGACTGTGTATACAAAAAATGAAAACAAAGTTAAACAGCGTGATCAATGAAAAAAAAGTCCCAATCATAAGAACGACGAGACCACAGCAGATCCTAAGTTCCCAGGCTGATACAGACTACCGGCCTCCTGGCTGCTTAAGTGCATCATGGGGTGGTGTCATCTGTGGGTGCCACAGGCGAGATTCTAGATAGCAACCACAGTAGAGCATGAGGCAGATGGAGGGGTGCACTGAGCACAAACTTTATTGGATGTGTCAGTGCATAGGGGAATAGGGTAGCAAATAGTGGAGGAGGACAGAGGAAATCTCATTAATAAGACACCCATTGCCTCTCCCTAGTCACTCTCTACAACCCACTGCCTCCCTCTGATTTCCCTATGACATCCTCCATTACACACTGCCAACCTGTCACTCTCTGCTATCTGCCATTACTGCCATACCCTATAACCCACTTCTCCTGCAACCTATGCCTCCCCTGTCACCCTGTTACTTTCTCATGTCCCCTACTGCCATCTTTGTCACTTACTGACTTTCACTGGTCATCTTTAATCTTTCCCTGTCATCCTCTGCCTCTCCATGTAGTCACTGTCTCAACCTATCTCTCTCTCCCACATTCTGTATATCCCTGCCCCCTCCTGTCAACCTCAGCCATGCACATCACCCACTGCTTCCCCATGATACCCTCTGCCTTCACATCATATGCCTCTTTCATCCTCAACTTACCCACTACCGTTACCCAGTGACCCTCTACCTCTACTAAGTCACCATTTGACTCCCTCTAACATAGCCTGCCTGCCCTTGTCACTCACTGCCAATACCTAGTTATCCTTTGCCATCCCCTGTCTCTTTGCCGTCCCTTTGTTACTGTCTTCCTCTCCCTGCCAACCTCTTCACAATCTGCAAATCATGACAATGTAACATATATATATATAATGTATAATTCAAGTGCACAATCTGGAACCTGATCCCTGGAGAGGAGGTGCGCCTCCAACTAGTGAGCCCAATGGAAGTTTCCCCTGGGCCCAACCCAGTGAGTCAGACCTGCCCTGTCAGTGACTAATGTTTTTTTTAGATTGATTCATTTTTCCCAGCTTCCTTATATCTTTCAATATTCATGAGTAATTTGGGTTTATATATTTATAGGCACTCCCCTAAATACATAATTAAACTTAATGGTCAATCAAAATTATTTATCTCTTTTAAATCACAAGCCTTAGCATTCAAAGTATTCCCATGAAGTACTTTGGCATTGGAGGATTTTTCTCTATTGGAAAAATGCCCTAGAGGGAAGACCTTCTATTAAAGTTCATAGTCAAAATCAACTTTTCAATTGAAGGGCAATATGTCTTTTTCAAAGCTATTATTACTGCCTGATGGCTTAAGGAAAAATAAAAAAAGAATTATTGTAAAGAAATGATATGTGTGTTTTGGCTGCCAGCACTAACTGGGACATTTTAAAATTTTATTCACATGTTTATTAGAGCTACAAATCACAGAAAAGGTCAATTAGTGTGTCTGCATATACAGTAGTTTTATGACTGCCAGTCAGTTTATTATACACCTTAAACCATCACACCATACAGTATATAGAGCTGCAGAAAAATTCAAACACACTAGCAGACTCTTTGCATTCAGTGTAGCACTTCAGTGATATCTTTAAATGTAAACATTGCATCATAACTCATTTAATGAGACCAATAATACTCTAATTTAGAAAGTAACAGTAAAAAACAACAAAAAAAAAACAACATAACTTTATAATAAATGTACATCTTTGGATAAGTAAAATCAATGCTGTTTAGAAAATAACATCATGGAGATTTATAAAACTTTCTTAAAAGGACAAGAAAAGCTGTTGGCCATAGCAACCAATTAAATTCCATCTACTAGATTCATATCTAGTATATCCTGATTGGTTGCTAAAAGCAGTACATATATACTTGTCCTCTTTAGAGAGTTTGCTACTGTAAGTGCCCTACTTTGTTGTACTGCAATGGTTCCCAAACTGGGGTACAGGTACCCCTGTGAGTACACTGCAGACTGATTGGGGTTGCTTGAAGTTAATTTTGATAATGGCGGTAGAAGAGGAAGAAGTCTCCCGATGGTGGAAGAATCTTCCCTTGCCATGGAGATGAACCACGTTCTGTCTGCAACATTTCATTGTGCTTTTGCCCAACTAGCAATACACTGCCCTCAGATATCAGCATTTATCTGGAGGAAGCAGTGCCATTAATCCTACAGGTATTAGCAGGAACCCTGGAGACAGTGCACAGCCAGTGGTCAGACACAGATGGACCCAATTCCTGACCACATAATACTTCTCCACTATTCCTTAATATAACAACATGCATAAGAATACGCATACTGGTCACTTTCACTCCACTTGTAAGTACTGTAGATATTTTAATTGAGCGGAGCGGGTACTCATAAATGAAAAGAATAATCAAGGGGTAAGGGAGAATACAAGTTGCAAACCACTGGTGTACTGTATACTTATTTATGTAATACTAAGTATTCCATTCTTGTGAGTTCCTCTGCCTTATACTTCACAATTAGATGTAGGTGAAGGAGTCTCCCATAATTCATCTGGGGGTCAAGCTTTTAACCATGTGACTCTGCCTCTTTGGAACCCACTTCCCCGCACAGTTCGAGAGGTCCCCTCTCTAGAGTCCTTCAGAATCCTTCAAACACAGACTAAAGACTTCCCAGTTTACACAAGTATTTCTGTATTTCCCTTAAGTTTTTGCATGCTTTCTGTAGTTTATGAAACACTTTTCTGTTTTTATTGTTCCTTTACTGCAGTGTTTTTCAACCACTGTGCCATGGAACACTAGTGTGCCTTGAGCTGTTCTCAAGTGTGCCCCCAGATCTAGAGATGCCCAAACCAGTTTACAGCCACCACCAGTTAAACTGTTATTCACTGGTCTACTGTTACCTGTGGGGAACAGTGTGATTTTTTTTATATGGCGGCAATAGGTTTGTGTGTTTTTTTTTTCCTGTGGGGTTCAATGTGTTTTGCCCTGTAGGGATCTCAAGGTGTGCCTTGGCAATTTTAAAATCTTGTTTAGTGTGCCGCAAGGTAAAAAGTTTGAAAATCACTGCTTTACTGTATTAAGTTAATTTGATTTGATCTGTTACGCGCTTTGAGTCCTAGTGGAGACGGCGCTATATAAATAAAATAAAAATATTATTAATTATGCTGCATTGTGCATTAAAGAGTATTTTCCTGTTCACATCCCTATCCAACAGCTACTGGATCTTTGTATGCAGGGGCTGTGCCAAATTAGGCCAAAGCTGCAAGAGGGATCTTAAGTAATAAGACGCCGACTGTCATATTACTGCAACTGCTGCCAAATCAGGCTCATTGTCTGCAAAGCTGGAAAAGTTTCACTGTCCTTCAACATTTAATGGATCCGGAAAAGTAACAGAGAGAGATGTTCCAAAGGAGAGATACAGTAGAGAGAGAGATACAGTACAAACCAGTGATCTCCTAGCTGTCTTTTTTTCGAGCACAACCTATAAAATTATTTTGATGTTTGTGAGAATAAGAAATCCACTACTCTATCTAATCAATATTACAGTATGTTTGGGAAAAGGTATTGTTTTTTTTTTTTTTTGCTTTAAACTTTCTATAGGATTCTTAATAATCCTATGATTATCCAATGTAATTTCAAATTATGTTACTGCACTATCTAAATCAGCGGCAAAGCAAATGCAAATCAGTTTGAAACTCAATGAAATATAGATGTCTAAAGGGCCTTGAACTTGTTCATGGTACTGTCATGAATTTCAGTCAGTTTGAAGTTCACTGTGGTTCCATTTGAGACTTGACGTTTGACTTGAATGCTGAAAGTGGTCTACACAATGTTTCATGTTCAAGCTTAGTGGCTACATTTTAGACTGTGGAATTATTTTCAACTTTTTAAATTGAGTGAAACAGCACAATTGGGCCATAGATGTATAGCCTCATTACCTTTCATATTTTTATTACTCTTATATCAGGGTCTTGTTCTAGACAACACCTTTCCTGAACTGTTGATAAATTGAAATATTTGTATCGTAGCAAAACCCCTGACCCTTTACTGTACATATTAAGCTAATGCATTATTACCTGATAAGTATTGTTATGCAGCCCATGTTCTCATAGCCTTTCTCTGATGTTATCTGTTTTACTAATGTCTTTTTGGAGACAGTTCCTTGAAAACTGTAACTGCATTCAAAGACAAGACTTTACAGTGACCTTCATGCTGTATTCTGTTTGAAATATCTGTGCCCCTAATGAATTGTTTTATATTTTAATTTTATTCAATTTAAGTTTTACTTATTTGCTTCCACACCTCCTTATTCTTCTGAAAGGTTACTTAATTTGCTGCAAGCATTACTTTTAGTTCTTGGATATATGCTATCTAGACCCAAGTGGTGTAACTAGAAATCTTGCGCCTAGCTACCATTAAATTTTCAGGTGCCCCCGTTACATTAACTATATATTTTTTTTTTACCTACATAATCACTACCAGGTGTTTCTATGCTCATTGCCAGGAGTTTCAATGCTCATTTGCCAGTGGGTTGCTTGCTTGTTGCCAGGGGGTTACATGCTCATAGCCAGGGATTACGGTCACTGTACGCACTAAGATTCCTTAGATATATGTGTGCATATGGAGCTGAATATGTAAATATAAATGGAACAGGGGTATATATAAATTAATTCATTGAGATATATATCTATATGCATAAAGGTAGATGTGCTAATGGATGTCAGCAGCTGCTCTATAGCTCCCCCTGTTAGCGGTAGATGGTAAGGGATAGAAATGGTAGTAATAGAGTGTGCTCCAAAATTCCACCACCTTTGAAACCTCACCATAAATGTACAGGGTGTAGGACAATTATTTAAAAAGTTGTTACACATTCAATACATATAATAATCACTTTTTTAAATTAAAAACAACATCAGATTGTAAAACATTTGGTCATTGCAGTTGGAGTAAATGCTTGACGAATTCGAAACCCTACAGGTTTTGTCTACAAGGCTTCATCGGGGCTGATGAAAAGAATGCCGCTTTAGAGACTAATTAAACCATGGTAATAAAATAAGGCTTGATATATATACAGTATATATATATATATATATATATATATATATATATATATATATACACACAGTACATACAGTAAGTAAATGTGTAAAAAATATTTTACGTACAGTATAATCTGCAAACGTAATAGGCTGTTCCACTATATTTGGAAGCAGTGATAAGATCATCTCCAGCTGTTACATTTTTCAATGCTTTGCCAGCTCACTAGCACATTTTGAATTCAATCATCTATTTTACCAAAATATTGTATATAGGCAGGAACAAAATGTTTTTAAGGTTTAAAAAGGATTGTTAACAAAGAAGACAGAGTACACAGCCTATTTTTTTGCTAGTTATAGTCCAATCCATTTTATATTCCATTATATTTTTAGTGTTTAAAAAAAGCAAATATTTTCAAAGGAAATTAATTTTCTGGAATAGAAAAATGTTGTGTAGGTCTAAGATTATTTTTAAGTTTCAGGAAGGATCAAATGACAGACAGTGATTTGTTTTTATTACTGCAGAGTAGATAGTGGCCTATTATAAAGTTGAGTTTTTCAGCCACAAGAGACAAGATCATTTTAATTATCAAGAAGTAGAAATATACAATGACCCTCCTGTTTTGATATTGGTTATGGAATTTGGATTAATATTTGTTTTGGCAAAACCATCCTAATTTGTTTTGGATCTGTATAAAAAAGCATTGCTAAAACAGCTAAATTATGTAATATGGGCCTGTTTTTTTCCCTACAGTATTTTTAACTTTAATAACATTAATTTTCAGTAATTTCCAGTCAATTTTGAACAACTTACAGCTCACCATATTTTTCCTCAATAATGGCTAAAGACTAGTAGCAAGAGAACACAAGTACAAACACGCAACTGTCAATGCTGTTCAAAAATGTGTTGCACATTAGTAGTGTATTAGATCAATTACCAATAAAAGAAATGTTTGTGCAAAAAAAAAGACAGTCCTCAATAACCCCCAAAACACAACCCATTGTGAAAAGAAGAGATTTGCAAGATGGATTTGTCCTTGGGCCCTCCCCCTAATATATTGTTTAATTACCAACATCTCTATGAGAGATGTCCAAAAATATCTGCTAAATAGGCCAGTGTCGCTCACATTTGCTTTAGAAATTTAAATAAACAATGTTGCTTAAATTATATTTCATATATATATATATATATATATATATATATATATATATATATATAAACATTACAGATCATTATAATGAATAAAAATGCTTGCTTGCCAGTTTCAACACCTACAGAATATTGACAAATTCACTTGGCACTCAAAGGGTTAAAACGGGCTTACACCGTTTAGCAAACCAAGCACTTTAGTGACAGGGCCTTCCACCTGTGGCTGAAGTGTTAAGTTTATTTGGGCCCCTACAAAACTAATTTTTAGAAGGACTACCTCCAATCATTATTATTGAGGAGGATATTGATGAAGATGTTGGAAATTGAGATGCATGTGCTGGTCCAAACTACTGGTGACTTATACTGGACTGCTTGTTATGCTCTGGCATATTATAATTTTGCTAAATAAATTTAATGAATTTGCTGCAAATAATGTAATGTAACATGGTTAATGCATCTACTGTAGGTACCTTCAAAGTTTGATTCCAGGTAAACTCTGTAATAAATGCAAAATACTGCATCTTTATGGCTGGCAGTAGTCACATCACTAGTACTTGGTTGTTGCTCCTGCTATTATATATTGATTTACTGTGCTTATATTATTAATGTGGTGACACAGCACCTATTGATTGGCCCTGAACACACACACATTTTAGATTTTAAAAAAATGTATTTATGAATTAAATACAAATTTGCACTGTGACTCAAACAGCACTTGTAATGTTAATGTGGTGGCATGAAGCCTACTGAGCATTAATGTAGTATAATGCCACTGTCTGACCCTGAACACATATACAGTATGAGCCCATCTCATCTATTTTCTTTAGCCCATTGCTATCCTATTGTTCTCAGATGCAATACAATACATAGAACAATAGAGTAGGGGATTAGCAGAGTAATCTAATTACTCACTTAATCCTTTTATAGGGATATATGACAGTGGCTACATCTGTATATATTTTTAACAGATGACAATAACTTCACACTGCAACTCACACATGACTTATATTATTAAGGTGGTGGTATGGCACTACTGAGCAATATTGTAAGACACTGTCACTGGCTGTTCCTGACCACACACAAGATTTTAATATATTTCGGTTTTGTTTCTGGATTTTAACACTTTACTTATAGTAATGGTGGCACACTGGATCCTTTGGAAATTGGCCCACACCAAAAACTTTTGTGGACAGTTATAGCACCAGTATACACCAATCAATGCTTAATACTGCCCTATACCCTAAACTCTGAGCTGCACTGTGGATAGTTACAGCACCAGTGTGAAACAGCTCTGATTAACTGAGAATTTAAAATTTGGAGCAAGTTTAAAAGAATGTAAAAGTAAAGGCTTGGGAAGTTGACTAATCACATTTGATTTTGGGATTGTACATGAGTATTGGAAGAAATTAGTTGTCAAATACAATTTACTAACTGTACCTACAGGTATCTGGCCACCACCTCCTCTGCTCCCTATATTACATGTTCCCATCTTGCCATCTCTTCTATTTTTACCTCTCATGAGGAAATGTACTCATTCAAGCATGACTTTGAGTACCCTATTACCATATATACTCGATTATAAGCCTACTTTTTCAGAACAGTTTTTATGCTGAAAAAGCCCCCCTCGGCTTATACTCGAGTGAGGGTCCCACTTGAGTCAATACGTTTTCCCAGTTTTTTTGTTGTAAAATTAGGTGCCTCAGCTTATATTCGGGTTGACTTATACTCGAGTATATACGGTAGTTTAAAAAAAAACACCTTGATCAAACACCCTTGAGATTGTCTACATCCACCCTAAAAAATGTCTACATCCACCCTAAAAAATCTTTCCTCTTAATCTCTGTTATCCAAATGAAGCCCTCACTAAAGAACAGAATGACTCCTTGCTGCCTAATCTAAGGGCTATAACTCTCTACATTCTTATTGACCTGCCATTGACACTGTATACTGTATTGTTTTCTGTCTTCTGTCATGAATTCATGTTTCCCCCACTCCAACCATCACTAGTTGTTCCCCAAGGCTCTTATTATTGCTTTTTTCTACAGTATTTATACATTCTTTTTTGATGAGTTTATCATTACTTGCCCCTGACCTTTCCTTTTTTCTCCTTACTGGTATCTCCAGTTGCCTCCATATTATTTTCTGCTGGTTACAAGACATTCTTAAACTTAGCAGATACTATATATCACTTAATTACTGTAGCTGATAGACCCCCCCCCATAGTAAAACCTCACTCAATTTCTACTGACATCCCCCCCATATTGGAGTTATTTTGAATCCACCCTCTCCTTTATCTTTTATCTGACCCATTATTCCATCTCTCTCCACTCCAATCTGTCCTCAATACTGCTGCTATGCTTATCTTCCTCTCCAGACATATTGGTCCATGCTGCATAATCATTTAAGTGATAACTTCCTCCCGTCACCTTGCTTTTGCCTGTATAGTGTCCCCAAACTGGCACTTTCTCCATCTCCCTATTAGGCTCTGCTATCATATGTAAAGCTTTAAACAAACTCTTAAGACCCACTTCTTTATCAAAACCTTCCAGCTCTTATTCTAACCCAATGCTCCCTTTCTCACTCACTTCTCTAACCTTTGTAACAACCTGGTCTATCTACCACTCTCCTTTAGATTGTATAATTTAAAAAGACTTACCTCCTTCCCACTGCAAACAATCACATTAAACTTTTAGGTTCAGCCAGTGATGGTTATTGTGGTGTTATGACTGGTGACACAGCCACATTTATTAAACATATAGTCAGTCACATGTTCAGCAATGTTTGCACTGTAAAGTCTCCTTTTTATAAATGTATCACAATGTTTCAATTTATGTATTTTGTTAGGCAATGTTTCACCATATAAATAATAATAATAATAATAATAATAATAATAATAATAATAATAATAATAATAATAATAATAATAATAGTAGTACTAATAATACCAAAATCCAGTTGTGTACCCACAAAATCACAGATTAAAATGTCCTACATGAGAAAAATGCTTGGAAATGTAGAACAGTAAATAGAAGACTACAAATACAGTATAATTAAACACAATAATGAAACAAATAAATATACTGTATATACTGCTGTCAAATCAGTGGTGTATGAATTCTTAATATCATTAGAAGCAAGAGAAGTAAAAATGCATGAGGAGAGAATATTTTTAGATTCTAAAGTCAGGGGAAAAAAAGATAAATACAGTACAACTGCAAAATGTACAAATGTGTGAAAGATTTTCATGGTGATCTTTTGGAATCTAAATAGATTCTTGAAATCCAACAGCCATATTTATGTATTCCATGGTATCTCCACATGTAAAAGATAGCTGAGTCCTCTTATTCCTATTCAGACTGTGGTCTACAGCTCTATGGAAATATGAGTATTAATGCTCAATTTAAAAAATTCATTCATAAATATAGTGTTGAATTAAAGGCACTCCAGCATTTACCAGTGACAGAAAGAAAATGTAAATAAATAAATACATAATAAATATGCAAAGCATAATAGAAAAAGCATTTTACTTCAAAATCACCATTCATTTCATGGGCAACCAATGTCTTCAATTCATAAATCAATCACATTTCAGCCACTGGAGAGTCCAAGTTCTAAATCTCTGGGCCTCCAGGTTGGATGGAGTTGATGTATTCCCCAGAATTATTTTATATAACATTCTATAAAAGTATATGTAACTTTAAAATGAAAGGAAACTGTATGTATTTCAAGTCCTTTATGGATGTTATCAGTATGCTCTGCTAAGCAACTTTTGAGGTTAAAGTATGACTAGTTTTTCCCCCACAAATCAAGTGACATTCTCACTGCAGGTCATGTATAACATTTTTTGTACAACAAGTTTTACATTCCATTCCTGAGACAAAACACTAATCTTTGCACTGGAAAATGCCCTCATCACAAGAATTAAGAAAGCACATAAAAGCAGATCCGAATTCAATGCCATGTTAATTTTTTTCTTTGATATTTGGCTGACTGTACCAGAAGTCACAACAGTGAACAAACATTACTGCAAAAATGTTCTAGAAACTTCAGGAAATAATCAGAAGAAAGAGGCCAGAGTTGTGGAAAAATGGCATTGAAGCTGTACTATATGGAACCTATTTTAAATCAGATACTGATTTAAACAAGAAAATAATAGAGCTGTTGAGACTGCTAAGAGATAATGGGGGTTATTCTAGTTCACTCTTTCTGACAAAATCCTTCTTAGATGGAAAAAACCATGTGCACTGCAGGTGGGGCAGATGTAACATGTGCAGAGAGAATTAGATTTGGGTGGGGTTTTACTTCAAAGTGAGATCTATATTGCAGTGTAAAAATAAAGCAGCCAGTATTCACCCTGCACAGAAACAAAATAACTCACCCAAATCTAATTCTCTCTGCACATGTTACATCTGCCCCCTGTCAGAAAGAGTGAACTAGAATAAGGCCCAATGTGCTACAGCATGGCTTTTACTGAAGAAAAATAACAATGCAGCAGTGTGTGGATCCAAAAGGGGAGTATATAGAAGTCTTATTATTTAATAACTACACCTCACATACAGCGCATATATTATCGAAAGTATAAGTAGACCAATGTGTCTGCTGCTCTTACAGACGTTTCTGAGTAGAGCCCAAACCTGAAGGGAAAAAAAAACATTCAGATCAGCTGGCTTGCCCCTACTGCTTCTTTTCCAATCTTACTGTGATCACTGGTCATGCAAATATCTAAAACGTTGCATACTATGAATTTTGTATAAGGTACACTATTACTTGCTGAGTGCCTTTTCACCCTCTTCATGGGATGGTCATGGTCGGTCAACAATGGAAACCATAGAAAAATCCTGTATTTATTCCTGCATTGGTTCTTAAGATTTACAGTGGTATACTATTATATAGTTACATCATTAAACTAGTGTTCAATTTCCCACTCTATGAATCAACAATTTGAGTAAATAAGCATTTTTTAAATTAAGCAAGTTTTGATTGCAATATTTTTATCCTTTATTTTTGTCTGGCATATATTACTTTGAATTAAAACTTTTCTGTAATCTTGTGTGTTTTTTTTGCTGTATTTTTATAATAAATGCATTATTTAAAATGTATAAATAAACATAGATACAGGGTAAATTTGATAGTGCCAAACATTTCAATGCATAGCTAATAAAATGGGATTTTAAAATACAATATATAATTCATCTGTCTAGAACCCTTAAGTGTCCACATTTTTCCAATGTCATCTGAACAAAATAATATTACACCTGTACTAGTAAACTAAATACAGCAAACTGCTTCACAACACTACTTTTTCTTTCATTTTAACAATTAAGTCAACTAGTAATCTGACAAGTATCCAAAAATGTAATCAAGAATGAACATTTGCAAAGAGAAAGATGTAATTGTTACAACATTTAGAGAAACTGTAGAAAATTAGAAAAATAAATGTACAGGTTCTAGGTTTATTTCCAATTTTTATGTTAACTGTTGAGTCAGAATCAGTACTGAAAAGTAAAATCAACATTTATTATAATTACCATTTAAAATAAACAGCATGATGTTAAAAGCAGAAAATTGTTGTGGCTGATGAGCTTTGCTGATTAGCATTGTGGAAATCAAAATGACAGCTATATTTACCATAGTACAGTTAGTTTATATCTTATTACTAATCAGCTCTTAAATTCAAAACAAGAACCGAGTTAAACCAGGTTTTACATAGACAAACCCAGGAGAAATGGATGAAGAAAGGTAGCTTTCTCGTTTTTATTTTTAAATATGTAGTTGAGTTTTCATATACAGTTGTAATAGTAATGATGCTACACACTGAGCATACTAATGTTTTAGGACACCTCCATGCACTGAATGCATTAGCCACTTGTTTTCCTGTTTATAGATGCACTCACAACAGTGCTCCACACTCGTTGCCACAACCCTATAGTGCCACATCAGCCCAAATGCCCAACCCCTACCTTCTACTTTCTTAGTATTAAACTGTCATACAGTGGCATATTTAGTTCTTGGGAGTGTGGCATGTATTTTGTTTTAAGTAAATAATGCAAGTGGCAAAATAATGTTTATTGTTTTTATTTTTTAGAGTTACACTATTTAGATCCATGTCATTGAAAAATTTTGGAATGTTGTAGTAAAGCACACCAAAGCCCTTGCAATGACAAACAACAATGATATGGATCCATCATTTTCTTGTTATAAAGAGACAATTCTGACTTCTTCAACTGTCATTGACAGTTTTTATTATTTATTAGTCTGCTCACTTTCTATCTGATTACTTAAAACATTACAAAATACAAGGTGTGTCTATTAAATTCCAGGACTGTACGTGTAGTTAATGAATGAAAATGTGTAGGAATGTGTCATCATGCGGATGGGATAGCGTAACCAATGAAGGTGGAACATATCTGCAGTGATTGCGTCAGCATTTCCGGTTTGGAGAAGGTAAACGCAGGTGGTTCATTAGAGCGAGTGTCACGGTCGGTGATGGAGCAAAGATTGAATATGAAGTTTTGTTTCTACATTGGCTAAATGCAGAGTGAAACCTACGAGTTACTGAAAATTGCACTGAATTACTGAAAGATGCTGTTATGTCCCACTCCCATACTTTCCAATGGTATGCACGCTTTCGCGATGGCAGGGAAAGCACGGAAGATGACCAGCGCAGTGGGTGACCCATCACAAAATGAACAGAAAACGAGGTTGCAAAAGACCCTTAGGATGCTTGCGGACGAGAGAAATATGGGCAAGGACACGGGGCACAAGATTTTGAGGGAGAATTTGGGAAAGAGAAAGATTTGTTCGCAGTTTGTGCCGCAATTTTTGACAGACGATCAGAAGCAATGCAGAATGGACACTTGTGGGGACTTCATCGATGCAGCTGAGATCCATCTTTTCTGCAATCGATCGTGACAGGCGACGAATCCTGGTGTTACCAGTACGATCCCGAAACAAAGAGACAGAGTAAAGAATGGAGATCACCATCTTCTCCAAGACAGAAAAAAATCCCAAATCTTAAGACTGCTCTAAAACGGCATTGATTTCAGGATGTAGAGGACATAAAGAAAAATGTAACCGCTCAACTTCGAAGCATATCTTCAGAGGAGCCAGCAGCTGGCTGCGCCAGTGAGAGAGACGTCAGCCACTGCTTATTTAACCACAGGCTCAGGCAAGGTGGGTTGAGCAGAGAACAGCCAGATCATCCACGGTCCAGCTCCCACTCACCCCCACCAATTAGGAGGGACACTCCAGCTTGGACCCATACCAACATTTCGAGCACAAGGAAGTGCAGGTGAGAGAAGCGCTGATTTGGCGCATACAAACCTCATTACCCACAACACCATTATAACGGATTACTGCCACATACTTATATAACTGGAAAAGTACCACACAGAGACACTGACTGTAGTACTTAAAACTAAACATCTGTGGCAACATTTGTATTGATCATTAAATTTAGCAGGTTGTGGATGCTGGACTGGGAGCACTTTAAATTTTAAAGAGGAATACACCAACTAAATCCCAAATATTTTACCATTATATTTTCTATGTATGTAAAGTTAGTGTAATATCTGTTTTGTCAATGTTTATTTCTTAGGTGGCCACCTGGAATTTATTTATATATATATTTTTTACAATAAATGTGATATACCATTGAGTATCTTTAAAACTATATGTGTGAGTGTATTCATCCATGGTGCATTTATAAACTATTAATAGCGCAGCTTCTCAATACTTTGCTCTATCATTTCATCTGTGCATGAGAATAAACTTTTCTGTGCATGGGTGTAGGATAGTTCCATGCACATACACTTGTGCATAAAGAGAACTGCAGCTGAGTTATATGTACATTTAGGCAAAAAAGTTAGATATCCAAGGGAGGATATCAAAAAAGTCTCCCGGGTGGGGCACAGCCTTCTAGAAAAAATTGGTGACTGTTAATACTAAACTTTATTATGTTAAAACATGTCCCTAAAGTTGGGTCAGACAAGGACAGAAGACGAAGACAAACAGATAACACTTATAAACAATATATGAGAGAAAGTAGTGAAATATAATTTTATAATACTCTTGTCTATGGATTTTGGGAGGGAGAATCCCTCCAGGTACCAATAGCTGTATATCAATACACTTGAATCAATTTCTGAAAATCCTATTAGACAATAAACACCTCAAATAACAATGTATGTTCTCAATTTGTCTAAATAAATGTTGAATAGTGATATTGCAACAGTGTTCCCTGTAAATCACAATAACATCTCTGCTAAGTTTCACCAGAGTATCAATGAGTAGCAGTGTGAGCAGAAGTTGGAAATACCCGAGTTTTAGTTTGCTAAGGGAGTCGCTGCTGCCTGTGCATGTGACAAATTACAGTGAATGCACAGTTGAGCGGACCCCGAGAGCGTCACAGGTATCGGAATATAGATGAGAGAGTTTCTGCTGTTTCCAGGGGTGACCTGCCTGGCTCTGTTATACAAACGACAGCGCAGAGTTGGGTCTCGGGTCCCCTAGAAATGAGAGAACCCTGAGTAGGTATAGGTGGTAAGTAAAGAATACTCCTTCACTCTATCCCTGGTGTATGCTGCTGTCCTCTGTGTACAGAAATGACTGTAGTGAACAGAGGTTGAGCGATACCACCCTGGTGGTGAGGTGTAGAAAGAAGTGTAGTTTGCACATAGATTGGTAGTGGCAGGATTACCTAGGTCTCCTCCTGTTGTCAAGTAAGTGACATTGCAGGAAGATTGACACTTGGGATCCCACCGTTTGCTGCTGGAATGCTGTGCAAAGAGAGTAGGACCAGAAAAAAAAAATATTTTGGTACTTGTGAGTTATCCGGGCGCCCGATTTTTGGTCGTATGCGCATCGCGTCGCATCGCATGGCATCGTATGTTAACCAAATGGCATGCGATGCGACGCGACGAGATGACCACCCGAACCCGATTTTACATCGCATGGCATCGTATGTTAACCAAATGGCATGCGATGCGACGCGACGAGATGACCACCCGAACCCGATTTTACATCGGGTACTATGTAAAGTGATCACGTCGCATCGCATGTTAACCACATGGCATGCGATGCGATGCGATGCGATACCACCCGATTTTTGCAGTGTAAAACCCCCAAGAAAGTGTCCCAAAAAGTGACACAATGTCAGTCCCATCCCCATTGTTAACACCACTCCACTATCAACGTGAACCCGAAGCGTGGCGAGCGCAGCGAGCCCGCGAGGGGCAGCGGTACACGTCCTACGACCTTTTCATGCCCTACTATCCACTAGGGCGTGGAGTGAGAATATAATAGTGTGGCGAGCGCAGCGAGCCACCGAGCCACCGAGCCCGAAGCGTGGCGAGCGCAGCGAGCCCCGCGAGGGGACACGGATACCTTCACAGGTAAGCGCGTCCCTTCGCGGGCTTCACAGGTGTCCATGGCGACGTGGACACCTGTGAAGCCCACGAAGGGACGCGCTTACCTGTGAAGGTATCCGTGTCCCCTCGCGGGGCTCGCTGCGCTCGCCACGCTTCGGGCTCGGTGGCTCGCTGCGCTCGCCACACTATTATATTCTCACTCCACGCCCTAGTGGATAGTAGGGCATGAAAAGGTCGTAGGACGCGTACCGCCGCCCCTCGCGGGCTCGCTGCGCTCGCCATGCTTCGGGTTCACGTTGATAGTGGAGTGGCTGTGAGCATCCAATATCATTCATCCATATCATGCATATCTGACACATTAAGGACAACTGAATTAAAGGTAATAACTGTGTAATTAACATAAGAATGAAATAAATTAGAATAACAAATAATCATAAAGCACACAATAATCTCAATCAACATCATGATTTATCAACTAACGTGAGCGCATGCAGAATACGCTCAAATGCATTGTCTCTCGCCAGGCATTTTCGCCACACGAACTCCTGCATATAGGAATCTAGATGATGGCGTGCTGTTCCCCGCTGGCGTTTGTTGCGCCATTTTGCACACCCCCAAAGTCGCTCAATGTTCTGTGTGTGTGCACCAGTCTCTGGGTCGACGAAGTTGAAGCGGTGATTTACCCGCAAGTGGCTGTAACCAGCCCGCTCCAGTTCACTGGTTTGGTAGGCACGCCAGCAATCACTTACAATGGTGCTGCCAGGTGCCACGTGCTGCACAATTGCACCAATGAGAGTGGGTGCATCTCTTTTCGGAACTGCAACCATAAAACAGTCCCCTGTCTCCCGGCACACTCCTCCGAACACCCACTGCTGTGGGAGTACTCTGCCAACATTGGCCTTGCGTTTCACAAAGAGGGTTTCATCAACCTCCACCATTTTCCCTGGGCCTCCAATCTGCTGCTGTGGCTGTGCCATTAAATCACATTGGCATGCCTCCCGCATCAGGGCATTGTAGAAAATGGTGCTTTTATTGCAGAGTTTCAAATTTTTGGCACAGAATTCAATTGATGTCAGTTCATCACACCAGCACCAGATAAAGCGCAGGATCGTCATGAAGGGGAGCCTGCACCCAGGATAGAATAGGGAGGCCCGCAGACTCTGCTTTTTGCTGCAGCTTTTAATATAGCAGCGCCATTTGCGCTCTTTCAGGGACAGGCGCATAGGGTGGCCATTTGGGCATGTGGCAGTCAATGGGAGCAGCCCTTTCTCCTGCAGGAATGTGACTGTCTCTTCCTCTGTTTTTGGGAGGCTGAAGATGCCATCAACCACAGCCATTTGGGCAATAATAGTGTAAGGGGTGAAATGGGGCAGGTGTAAAGGGCCAAATGGGGCAATATTGGGGTAAATGTCCAATAATTCACCTCAGTAATATGCAACAATGCTGAAAATCAATTTCTCTCACTCAAACACTTGCTCTCTCCTCTGGAAACTACCTCACAATGATTTTCTGCCAGATGTGCCAGAGGGCGGGTTTAAAAATGGGCGGGAAGTGTAAACATCGCGTCGCGTCGCATCGCATCCCATTGTATACCATACAATAAGCATACGATGCGACGAGATACGACGCGATGGAAAATCGCGTTGCATCGCGTCGTATCGTATGCTTATTATAATGGCATGCGATGACCACATCGGGCGCCCGGATAACTCACAAGTACCAATATTTTATATATATGCAGAGGATGGAGAAGGGTGGAGCAACCCAAACTTTAATGTAGTATTCAGCAATTTTTATACAGGCATGGAATTATGATTAAATTCATATGCTGTGAGCAGTTATTAACTCTACTGCACTGTAATGGTTAGAAATAGAGACGCAGATAAATTAGTAGCTGTCAAGCCTATAATTCCTGTTAATGGAAGTTGAATACACAGTGGAAAAATAATTTAAACAGGTATATTAGACTTTATGGTCATAGGTGACCATGTAATTGTGTAAATGCACCGTTTTTGATTATCAGTGGCAGTTTGATTCCACATTAAGTACATATAGTGCTACAGTAGTTTGATTAACATGGATACTCGGGTAAAAGTAGTTAAGACAGGTATATTGGATTTTGCAATCATAAGCCAAACCAAATAATTGTGTTAATGCGCTGTTTTGAATTATAAGTGGCAGTTCGATTTAACATAAAATGCGTATAGTGCTGCAATCATCAAATCAACACAATTACTCAGATAGTGCCACTAGGGCTGATACACTCACGGACATGGACCCCACGGCGGCCGTTTTGCAGATGATGCAGAGATCTGTACGGTGCACCCAGGTAGGGTAAGAGCGCTGTGGTAGAGTGAACGCAGGTGCCGACAGAGGAGACGTGTGCTTCTGCGATGTTCAGGTGCCGGAGTCCCGGTGCTGTGTGTTCAGCGGGAGCTGGCAAAAGGTGCTCTAAAGATAGTAAAGTCCGGGTGCCGGAGTCCCACTGTCAAGCGCTAGATGTTCAGCGGGAGCCGGCAGGAGATAACCTGGGTATTGGAGCCGTGCTGCGTAAGTCCTGGGACAGATACAGTCTCAGTTTGAGCCGTGGAAGCCGGCAGTGTACTCAGCAGTGAGCCGCCGATTTGGGGCGTCTGAAATGTGTCAGTGGTTAGCTCCGTGGGCTGTCATGGTTGGTTGGTCGCCTTGCAGGGAAGCTGGGTGACAAATAGGTGAGGCGGTAAGGGTCCCGCTCATGCACAGCAGGGACCACGATCCGAGACGTACGTTTCACCGTTAGGCTTTTTCCTGCTGTGCACGAGCGGGACCCTTACCATCTATATTCCGATACCTGTGACGCTCTCGGGGTCCGCTCAACTGTGTATTCACTGACATTTGTCACATGCACAGGCAGCAGCAACTCCCTTAGCAAACTAAAACTCGGGTATTTCCAACTTCTGCTCACACTGCTACTCATTGATACTCTGGTGAAACTTAGCAGAGATGTTATTGTGATTTACAGGGAACACTGTTGCAATATCACTATTCAACATTTATTTAGACAAATTCAGAACATACATTGTTATTTGAGGTGTTTATTGTCTAATAGGATTTTCACAAATTGATTCAAGTGTATTGATATACAGCTATTGGTACCTGGAGGGATTCTCCCTCCCAAAATCCATAGACAAGAGTATTATAAAATTATATTTCACTACTTTCTCTCATATATCGTCTATAAGTGTTATCTGTTTGTCTTCGTCTTCTGTCCTTGTCTGACCCAACTTTAGGGTCATGTTTTAACATAATAAAGTTTAGTATTAACAGTCACGAATTTTTTCTAGAAGGCTGTGCCCCACCCGGGAGACTTTTTTGATATCCTTCCTTGGATATCTAACTTTTTTGCCTACATTCACCCTACTCCCTGGGAGCACCTCCACAACCTTATAACATTATACAAACATTTTATTGTGTTGATTGGAGTATGCCTTCTCATCCTCTGTCATAATAGCCCAGTGCCCTTGGCCTCTCCCCTTCCCCCCTTCCCCTCTTTCTTATATGTACATTTCCAAGAATATTAATTTATCATTTTTATTAAAAATCACCATTATTTTTTCATCCCTCTTTGTTTATATATACTAAACAGTGCCTAAATTAACACTAGTATATAGTAGTTATTCAGATTAAATATTCAGCCATTAATAGAGTATATAGGTAAAAAATAAAATAAAAAATCACAGCGAAAATAACCATTGACAGTGACTGGTAGGGTAAATCTCCTGAAAATGGTAGTTCTTCCCAAATTCTTATACGTAATACATCAGTCCCCAATCTTTCTCCCCAATTCATTATTTAAAAAAATTAATAGTATGATGTCAACATTTGTCTGGAACAGGGCTAGATCAAAGATTCGGCTGAGTACTCTGATGAGGGAAAAGGCTGAGGGGGGTTTGGGTTTTTCCAATCTTAGAGGTTATTATATTTCAACCCAGTTGGTGCAAATAAAGGATGGTTGAAGAATAGGATAGTAAAATAATCACAGCCCTGGTAACATCAGTGGCCCATGAAACTAGTCCCCTGCATAAAATCTTACAAGGCCATGTATCGACCTCAGACCCCCCTTTAGTTATACAAGCCATAAAGGTCTGGAAGGAGGCTAATAGGAATATGCAGGTTAAGCATATTGATCAGGACCATCCACTTGAGGATTTGAGGAATGACTTAAGAGAACTACAGATGAGAGGGGTCTGGAGGCCATATTCAATTATCATTCTTAGCCAGATGTATACAGTAGATGATATTAAGTCATTTTCTCAATTAAAGGAGACATATTTCTTTTGTTTTTTACAGTTGAGGCATGCTCTTGAGGTTAAATTTCCTAACTCCCCTCCAATATTAGAAAAATCACAGATAAAAGTAATACTAAAATCTAGTGTAAAAACAAAATTGGTCTCTAGGATATATAAGTGTATTAAGATGAGGGTTGGGTGAATTGAAAGAGAAATGGGAGGAGAATATAGGATCTATGGGGGAGGGGGAGTGGGACATGGCAAAGTTATCTATATTAAAAGCAACCAATTCCCTGCGGGTACAGCAAGTTCAACTATTTATATTCCCGAGAGCATATCTATCAATGACCAGGATGGTGAAGTTCGCTGGGCGTACCTCAAGCCTATGCCCAAAGTGCAATAGGGACTCGGTTACATTCCTGCATTTGTTATGGGGGTGCCTGGTAGTAGCTGTTTTGGGGAAAAAAGATCCAAGTATTGATAGAAACTGGTATACCTGAAGATATGTTGACTGTAAAATGCTGTATACTAGGTAAAGTTAAAGAAAGTAGACTTCAGGCTGCAGATAAATCATATGTCATTAATCTATGTTCTTTGGCAAAGGTCATTATAAGTCGAAATACCCTAAACAAATATATAAAAAATATGGCATCGATGGACAGCGTCAATATATTGGAAATACAATGACTCTTAAAGGATAGAAAGTAAAGGAATAAAGTATGTATAGAGGCATGGTAACGATAGAATGATTAAAAGATATAAGAGAAATGCACAGAATAGTTATAGAATATTATAGAGCATAGCAATTATGTCTGGAACAAGTAATGAATAAAGTAGTAAGATAATACAGGGGTTTATGCATAGTAGATAAGTTTATGAGTATTGTGAACAGAGATTGGAAAGAATAGAGAATAAAGTAGTATGATAACAAAGAGATATTTGTATAGTAGATAAGGTTATGAGTATCATGAATAGAGTTTGGAATGAACAGAGAATAAAGTAGCTTGTCAACACAGAGATATATGCACATTAGTTAAGATTAAGAGTTTTATAAAGAACATGTAGGAGATAAAATGTAAGGCCGAGCCATCGTAATCGCGAGCCATGCCCAATTGTCAAAACCTCTGTCTGTCCGATTAGTCTTCCTTTATGCTCTTTTTTTTTTTTTTTTCTTCCGCAACGGCTACAGATATTGATTTTGAATGTATCGTTTGTACGATGTATACTGTTGTGTGTATGTAAAGCGAGCAGTACCCTGACATGAACTTTGGTAAAGTCAGGATAAATAGGATGAAAAATAAAATAAAAAGTTTAAAATATGTAAGTTTCTGTATTCATTTTATATAAACATAACTGTATATACTTTAAGGATATAATAAGGATTTATTGACAAAAATATTGATCAAATAACCTAAATATATTGATCACTCCATCAACTATGACACAGTATACGTCTAACATTTAGGATAATAACAAAACAAAACATGAACACTTAAATTGACTTTTGATATTCACAGAGTAATAAGTAATCAATGATATAATAAAAGAAAACATTATATTGCATTTACAATAGTAATAATAATAATTGTGGAGATCTATGTAATTTATAAAAATATAAAGGTCAACAAACACAATATGATCAGTGGCCATAGACAGTGTAAATATATAAACAACTATATATGCAACAATTGTATATCAGTACATACTGTAAAGTTTGCCATTGGCAATCTATATTGTGATACGCAATTCTCAAAAAAAAAATATATATATATATATATATCAAATAAACATAAAAGTCATGGAGTGTGTGTGTATTTATTTATTACCAGTTATTTATTGTCAGCTATTTAAATAGTGCTTGCATATTTTTCAGTCCTCAGTACATATACTAATCACATCAGTCCCTTCATCAGTGGAGCTTACAATCTTTATTCTGTTCCACATGTACAAACACACCGTAGGGTTATTTTTTTGTTGGAAGCCAATTGTCATCTTAGTCAATCAAGCCCATTTATTTGCTCACATAATGCATGCTAATAAGTGGTTCTGTATATACCACAAAAATGTATTTTCAGATAAAATATGATAGAAAGCTTATCCACAGTATTTTGCAAAAAGTCCCATTTTATTGAGGGTTATTTTATTTCACTAAAATAAATGTAATTTAGGAATAGATGTTAATATACCACCATCTTGGTAATGGAAAATAACATATATATTTTAATATTTTTACATCATATAGTAATACACCAACATTTTATATTTTTATCACTATTATATTAATTGAATTCTAAAAGTTTGTTATATAACTAATTTTAATATAATAGTTGCATAGTAATTTAAGTCTATAGGGCGCTTACATTTTGAATGAGACAAATTCTTATATTTAGAAAAAGCTAAAATGTAGGTTATTATTACAAATAAGACTATATAATGTATATTTTTGAAAAAAAAATAATATTCAGTATCTAGCTATCCATTGATTTATCTATGTTGTATATATACTTGTATTTGTCTGCGTGTCCTCGTGTTATGATATAAAAAAAAAAATTTAAGCAAAACCATCCTCAAGTGTTTTGGTTCTGATTTGGATTTTACTTTGGATTCTTGAAAATTAATAAAAACAGCTCCATGCAAAATCCTATAATTTGGACCTATGATTGTTCTTATGGTAATAATATTAATTTTCAGTATTTTCAGTCAATTTAGACAAATTCAAAGCTTACAATTTAGTTAATCACTTTAGGCCGAAATCTGACTGCTAAGAAAAGCTGCATAACAGTGGCACAAACACATGGCAGTTACTGTAAAAGTAGTCGGCCAAATTCATCCCCATCCCCGATGGTTTGGGGTTTGCGCATGCACAAACCCCAGGAGACAATGGCTTTGGTGAGTTTCACACTCTACGGGTCATTCGCACCAGGAGGAGAGGGAAGTGGGCAGGCATGGGGGGAAGCAGGGGAACACCCAGCATTTATGGGCATGCCCATAAAAATGCTGGGATTTCCTGTGCAGACGCAGGCATGTCGATGCCTGTTTTGGGCATGCAGCTGATGTCACATGACATCAGTGCCCACTCTGAATTAAGAGGACAGTGTTGAAGTGAAGTAAGTCCTTTTTATTATGAACGGCGGATATATCGTTCGGTGGTGAATGACCATCAAATGATTTTTACTTCGTGCGGCCGCATGTGAGCGAATGTGCAAGCATGCAAAAGCAGGGATTCACTCAGCAGGGGGTGGGCAATTGGTGGGTCAGCATTAACCTGTTCACAAGGCTGTGAATATATGCTACCTAGCAAACTGGTCTGAATCAGACTTACCTTTCTATACTTTGCCATTACCCATTAACTCTAATCCCCTATTTAATGCTTAGCACATAGTGGACAGCAGATATTTGGGTATATAACTATACAAGTTCTTTATTTCAATTTGTGTGAAATTCTTCTCAGTCCTTTGAATCGGATTAACATTATCTTTGAGTCTGGAGTAGTCCATGATGAAATTATTAATCTGAGTAAACTTTTCTATATGTCTTCTCTTTATTGAATTGTTCGCATATTTCGCCTTATTTTTTTTTACACTACCTTTCACTTAATCTTATATTAAGTTAAATGCAAGGGTATTTGGTACAATAATTGGGGGTCCAGGTTATTCCAAAAAAAGAGGGCAAAACTCATGCTAATTTTCAATTGTTGACCATTGCCATGTCAACATTTTGCTTGTGTCATCCTTTTGTCACTGTTAACCTTGTGCTTGATGACATTTTCTAAATCTCAACCTTTTGCCAATGTCGACCAATTGCCTTTCTATTTAGACACTGTCGACCCTTTAATACGGGACCACTAATAAGTGGGGATACATGGTCAATAATTCAATATCTGCTTGTAGACATGTAATTCTGCAAATTGCCTTGCGAGCAGTTGCTCTCTTGTTCTCTTGTTTAGGACAGCCCTGATGGCTGACCTGTGGAGTGCCATTCTCTCCCTATTATCATTGGCATTAAAGACGGAGTATGTTTATTAGACATGATGGTGTCCTTTTCACCATCAGATTAATATCATTGTTTACCCTTATTGTTTAATGACAATCCATGATAAATATTTACTACTCCAACTGAACTTCTATTGTTATTTAATTACTGGTAATGAGAAGTAGCTTTAGTTATCTCTTTCTCTTTTTTTTTTGGGGGGGGGGGGGGGGATTGTCTAATTTAGTTACACACATCAACACCTGGATTTGCTGAAATGTCTGAATAACTCTTGGTAAGAATGACATCATTTAACAGCTAGACGGCTAAAGGTTCCTCATCCCTTATCTAGAGAACAATTTCCTACTACATTTCTATAAATAGTAATAAAGTTACTATGCATTGTGTAGATGTGTATGTATGTATGTATGTATGTGTATATATATATATATATATATATATATAACAAGTGGTTTGATGAATATCCTATAAGATCCCTGCTACATTTATCATTTTCAAGCAATTACATATGCAGTAATATACTGAGTGGCCTATGACCCACTGAAATTGAATAGTTGTGTATTTCATCTTTGGCTAATGCTATCTTTCTTAAATTAATTCACATTAATTTTGCTTAACTGCAGGGTGAGTGTACCTCATTTAAGCAGCTGTCACCCAACTGTGTACATTATACCTTAACTAATTGTGTTTTATATCTCCTTGGTCAAGGTTAGAAAACTGAAATAAAATAAATTGAACTAGACTTCCTCAATATTTTCTGTTGATAAATATGATCATTTAATTTGGGGCAAATATAAAGAAAATGTATCTAGATGCTTAAAGACATGAACAAATTAACTATTAGCTATGTTTTGTGCAAAAAAGACACTTTTTTAACGAAAATGTAGAGGTATACTGTATATATATATATATATATATACTAGATATCCAGATAACAACAACTTCACTCAGGCAGCGAAGAAGTGTTCTACTATACTTGGGAAATAGAGGGTTTTTTTTGGGATAAGGAGTATATCTATAATTTGATGCATAATGCCTAAAATCTACCAAAATAAGTTTCAAAATGACAACTGACTTTTTCTACAGTGCTCTTGACATTCTGCATCTCATTAAATTGTTTAACATAGTTCCTAGTAGTAGCTATAGTAAGAAACACAAATGCAAAATGCATTCTTATTTTCTGGCTTTATCATCCATCCGAATCCAGGGAAGCAACATAAGGGCAGATTTAAAATTATAAGCAATAAAAAGGCAAAAAATGAGAAATATGCATCTTGACAAAACCATGTCCACTGAAATTGGGACATACTTAATTGCAGTGTACCCCTTAAACTTATTATGTTACAAAATGTTCCAATGGAAAATTGCCACTTTTTAAATTTTCTTCCAATTCCTAATTAGACCTAAGATCTTATATTCTTTGTTTTTGATACCTTGGCAATAGCCCAAAACAATGCTGCTTTGACCATAAATAAATCATAAAAGGTGTGGTACAAAGAAATACTTTTTAAAAGTAAACATGGACTGGATGTCAACATCTCAAAATGCAACACTAACAATGACAACATATTTTACAATGCCAATATATTCTTCTACTGTACATATAGGGTAGATTTAAAAAGTGCAGAAAATGGAGTTAGAAATGAGATACAGAGAACTGGAATGGGGGGCAGAAATGAGACACAGATAGATGGGGGTGACAGAGATAAGAAGATATGGGGGTGACCGGCTTGAAAGAGGGGAAAAGGAACAATCCAGCAACTACAGATGGAACCACTCTCAATGGAGCTGCTCCTGGCGATTCAATCGCCATCCACCAGCTGCCACCAGCCGACAGAAGGGGCGCACGTGCACAAGACGCTCAACGTGATCCGTTCTGTTTAAGCCCTCCACCGCCATCCTCCAGCTCCCTGCAGCTCCCCCGCAGCCCCCACTTCCTGCCTGTCTTCCTGAAGTGGTAATGGGCATGCGCGAGCGTGTGAGTTGCTCGTGCATCCCCATGAGATGGCGTTCCTGTCCGCCAGCCTGCACCAGCTCAGGACATCTGGCAATCCTGCAGGCTGGCTGACAGGCGCTCCATCTGTAGTGTCAATTTCTTAACATGACTGGAAAAAAAACCAAAGAAAGGACATTAATAATTCATTTTAGACCTAATAGGTAATTTGTGAATCTTTTGATATCATCCCAGAACCTCCAATTTCCTTGAATAAGTTAATAAAATAATATTTTCTCCATAAAGGAAAGATCAGTGTTATCTGCCTCCTCATGCAATATATAATGATGGCTCTTTTTATAAATGAATTGTGATTCCTCATTTTCAGAATGACCAATAGCACAAATATTATAGTTGAATGCTGCAAACCCATTGCTTTGTACATTTTTCTTCTCTCTTGTACAGATGTGTCCTTATGCTCTATGCATCTGCACATCAAATGACATGAGACACCCACCATATATCTATTTAAATTTTGTGTACACACAGGTCCAGTTGAGCAAAATGCACAATTCTGTGGCCACTTGCACATCAGACCTAGTGACATTGTGAGCAACACCATGCATGATTATGAAGGACGGAACAGAGATCGTTACATCTTTCATTGACATCAGTCCACTGTATATGGGTAAAATGGGCTGATGAGGATGGCAGAATGAATCATTTAACCCTTCTCTTGCTGATCACTAGGGAATGTCCATAGATATGGGACCTTTCACATGAAGAATTTGCCTGCTGTTTCCAAAGGGATTGATAACTGGCAACCTTTACTGATAAGAGGTCTAAATGGGTGGGGAAGACTGTCCTCTCTTCTGGGCCATGGTTTATGATTTGGGGGGGCTGATTTGGGGAGGAGGCATGCTGCATATCAAATTGATAATGATGTCATTAAAACTGCAATGCTATTCCCTAATCCTGTTTTTCCCCAGGTGATCCCTGCTGAACAACAAAGCAGCAGTACAAATGAATGTGGTTTGAAAAATGAGTGTTATGTTGGTAATGATACAGTGGTATTGGCTAAGGATGCTCCGGTTCCTCCAGTAACCCCTGCTGAGCCAAACAAAATGAATGCAAAAACAGGTGAGAGGGTTGCAGAAGTGTGTGCAGTATCCTTGTCAGAGAATGCATTGGACATTACACTGGAGAGTGTACAAAGAAGGGCAACTAAAATGGTGCATGGCCTACATCACAAAACTTACCTGTATAGACTAAAAAATCTTAACATGTATAGTTTGCAGCAGAGAAGGGAAAGGGGGGACATGATAGAAATCTTCAAATATATGATAGAAATCTTCAAATATATCAAGGGTTTTAACATAGTAAAGGAGGGAAATTTTCTTCAAATCAAAAGAAGTAATAAAACACGAGGACATGCACTGAAACTGGAGGGAGGTAGGTCCAGGGGAAATGTTAGAAAGAATTACTTCACAGATAGGGTAGTGGATAATAGCCTCCCATCAGAGATGGTAGAGGCTAAGACAGTAGAACAATTTAAACATGCTTGGGATAGGCATAGGAATATCCTTACAAAGAAATAAGGATTAAAAAGAGTTGAGATTACCTGAAGGGTAAAAAAAAGGGGCAGACTAGATGGGCCAAATGGTTCTCCTCTGCCGTCAAATTCTATGTTTCTATGTAATCACCATTGCTTCAATGTGTACCTGGCTTCAGTCAGATCACAGATGCAGAAACTACCACTTCAGTGCACCAGAGCTACTAGGCTTTCACCACACAGGAATTGGTTTTACATACTAGAACACAGATGAAGAACAATGGAACTTGGTTTGAGGAAAAGATGCACAGTATGAGAAAAAAGGATGCTCTGTTTTTACCAGTTGTACTGGATCTGGCATATTTATTATTTCATGTCTAAAGCAATAATATTAAAGGACACATATGTATCAAACAATTCTATAGTGCAGAGTATAAAGCTTCTCTTGCACAATATACTTGATCAGATAAAGGTTTGTGGGTCCAGTGAGGCTCGTAATAAAGACTATGGGGTAGATTTATGAAGCAGTGATAAGGGAGGAGAAGTGATACAATGCCTGGTAATTTATCACCGGCCAATCAGCTCTTATTTAAACCCAGCCTGTAACTTACCAGTCAGAAGCTGATTGGCCAGTGATAAAGTACCAGCCACTTTATCACTTCTCCTCCCTTATAACTGCTTCATAAATCTACCCCTAAATTTTACAGTATAAACACCAAGTTGAAAATAACTGTGTGAACTGTTTCCATGAATCAAGATGTTCCAGTGTTTTGACATTAGAATGTAGAGCAGGGACATCCTTTATAAAGTAAAGTAAGGGCATCCTTTGTAAAGTAGATCAGAAACATCATTTACAAAATAGAGTAGGGACATCCTTTATAAAGTAGAGCAGGGACATCTTTTATAAAGTAGAGCAGGGAGATCTTTTATAAAGTAGAGCAGGGACATCCTTTATAATGTAGAGCATGGACATCCTTTATAAAGAAGAGCAGGGACATCCTTAATATAAGAAGATTGTGGAGATTTGTGTCAGTCGCACAGAAAATAGGTTGGGGTGATTAGGATGGACCCTCCTTATGTGATATTCTTAATTAATATTTAATAATATGAGGGTGTGCTACCATAGTCACAAGGCGAATGTACTTGTTGGGACAGGAAGGGGTGTCTTTTGTTGGTGCACCAGAAAGAATTACACAAATAAAACATGACTTTTAATGATTTCATTAAAATTGTTGCGAAGATAAAATGAAACAAACAAGACATGAGACAACATATAGTGATTTAAAAAGGATATAAATATCCTCACCTAGTGGGACCCCACTACACACTATCCCTGTGTTATTTTTGGCATGGCATGATGGCTTACAATATGAGTAGGAAATGAGTTACTGTATCAAGTATTGGCAGTCACAGTGTATCAATAATTATCCAGGATTGTTGCACATTATTTAAAACAATTTATTAGTGAGATCCTGGGGCTCTCTATGCAGCAGGGGTATGCGCTTGAACACGGGTGTGATCCTGCTTCAGCGCCGCCGCTGCTGACTTGCTGGCGCCACTTGTTCCACAGACTGCGTGCTACCCGTGGAGCTAGGTAAGAGGTGTGCCGGTGTGCACTCCCTCGTTCGTGTGGGTCAGGGAAGACAGAAGGACACACGACTCTGGCGCCAGAGACCGCATCACTGTTCTGCGGGAACCGTGTCTGACGGAAACCCAAATTGTCGCCACCGGCCTACTACAGATAAAAAATGTACAGTGGTACCACGCTGAAGCAGGATCACACCCGTGTTCAAGCGCATACCCCTGCTGCATAGAGAGCCCCAGGATCTCACTAATAAATTATTTTAAATAATGTGCAACAATCCAGGATAATTAATGATACACTGTGACTGCCAATACTTGATACAGTAACACATTTCCTACTCATATTGTAAGCCATCGTGCCATGCCAATACAAGCAATTTATAAAATAACACAGGGATAGTGTGTAGTGGGGTCCTACTAGGTGAGGATATTTATATCCTTTTTAAATCACTATATGTTGTCTCATGTCTTGTTTATTTCATTTTATCTTCGCAACTATTTTAATGAAATCATTAAAAGTCATGTGTAATTCTTTTTGGTGCACCAACAAAAGACACCCTTTCCTGTCCCAACAAGTACATCCTTAATATAGTAGAGCAGGGACATAGTTTATGAAGCAGACCGGTAACATACTTTATAAAGTAGAACAGGGAATGTTTTTTTTTTTTTTTAATTACAGGAGTGCGAGAGTAACTGTGTATTTAGCCCTTCAAATTAAATAATGTGGTATATCTTGAAACACAAATAGATGTTTTGGTTAAATTGGATATATAATAATGTGTCACATTGCTGGTTTATCTATTTCAAACTTCAGTACAATGTGCGTTGGATAACTATATTTACAGAATTTGACAGCCATATGGTCCATGTTCCAATATTAGGTATTTGTAATCATTAAGCACTCTTCCAACTTAATATAGTTCTCATTTACATTAATTTTGTATTAAACATTCAGATCAAACTACTGTAGGCAATGCTCAATTAAGGAATTTACTATTTTATAAATTCTATAGACTTTTATGAAGAGGTTAATCAACATAGTATAGTATAGTATTAACTCATTCAGGAATAAGTAGCAATATATAATGATCACACTGTGCCTCATCAATTATAGCTAAAATACTATGCACATTATACTCTGACAATATAAATATTAATATCTTCCCAATGAGTTGATTTTACTGTACCCTCTATACCAGGGCTTTGTATACCAAATTTGTCATCCAATAAATTATTTTTTTATATATATACATTTTGCTTTATACATATATATATATATTTAATAGCTATTTTACAATAATTAGTCGCCGTTATCTTTATACATTGCCTTCTATGTTGATTTGAGTAACATACCATTACTTTTATTTAAAGATTGGCAGACACCCTATATAACTAAGGGAATATTATTGTTTTTTATACTTTTTAGCACAAGTGGCGCCTTTTATCTAAAACATATATATATATATATATAAATGCACATATATATTTTGGGACCACCTCCTCCACCTCAAGTTCACAATAGGCAACATGGCAGTGGGTGACAGGAAGAGGGTAACATGGCCCTAAATGGGGACCTGCTGATTCACAGTGGAATCCAAGTGTGACCATAGCTCTTCCAATGGAGCTTTGTGGTGCACTCCATGCTGCTGAGCAGTTAATCAGTTCTGTCCCAGAAAACATGCTAACACCTGCAATAGCGGACAAGAAAACTCCTGCCTGGCACCATTCAGCCTGTGCTGCAGCACGCAATGGTGCACTCTCCCCTGCTGCTGGACTGTGAGATGTGAAATTTTTTTTTTTTTAAACTTATAGTAAAAAGACAGGATACTTGATAAAATCAAATCAAAGAAAAGTGCTTATCTAGAATATTGGTAGGAGGAAAGATCACCCAACGCGTTTCATCTAAGTGACTTCTTCTTGAAGAAGTCACTTAGACGAAACGCGTTGGGTGATTTTTCCTCCTACCAATATTCTAGATAAGCACTTTTCTTTGATTTGATTTTATCAAGTATCCTGTCTTTTTACTATAAGTTTTTTTTTAAAACATTTTTTTTAATTCTCTTTGTTTTAAAAAAAAAAATTGTTTTTTACTACTTCATGTTTTTCTTTGTATACCAAATTTGTTATTCAATAAATAATTTTTTTATATATATATATATATACATTTTGCTTTATACATATATATGTTTAATAGCTATTTTACAATAATTAGTCACCGATATCTTTATACATTGCCATATATATATATATATATATATATATATATATATATATATATATACAAGTCTGTGGGGGGGACGGCGGCACTCAGAAACAAAGTACACCAGGCTAGTGTGCAGCCACTAGCCTGGTGTACTTTATTTCTGAGTGCCGCCGTCCCCCCCACAGACTTGCATATTGTCAGCACCCCTGACTAAACGGAGGGCACCAGTTTCCAGCATCTTGAACCACTGCCTAATGCGACAGAGGAGTGCCGCCCCCACAGATTCATATATATATATATATATATATATATATATATATATAACAGTGGTTGTGAAATGTGAGTGCAGGGGTTGTGAAATGTAAGGTACTGTAAGCACATTGTTGTTATTAGTTTAAATGCATATACATAAGAAAGCTGCAAAAATGGAACAAGGTGATGGTACCCATAGTGACCATTAAGATTTTGTCTATCAATTTCTATGATGCAATAGAAAAATTATAGATGGAATCTGATTGGTTGATAGGGGTTAACATCCCCTCTTTTCATTTTTGGAAGCTTCATTAAATTTACCCTAAAATACTGTGATCTATGGTCAACCAATCAGAATATATTTATTTATTTATCTATCACCTTCTAGAAGATAATAGCTAGTATCTGATTGGTTGCCCATGGCAACATCCACTGTGAAATAGATCACCCATCTTGAGTTAATTTTCCCCATTGTGTCTATACTTAAAATATAGAAAAACTGTTTAATGCAAAATACCACACCACACAAACCCTGCACCATACAAATGCTGACCAGGTGATTATCAATAAACTGCCATGAGTACGGATCATAGCACGCATGTGCAGGGCCATTCTGCAACTAAATCCTAATACTGTTTTGATAACTGGCTGTATGTAAGTTGATTGACAGAAATCCAGAGTTTGGGGGTGGTAACTGCCCATTTTCAGGGAAAACACAGGCATGCTCAAGTGTTTGAGGAGAAGTCATGTGATGTCAGCTCTGGCCCCGATCCAACTGCTTATATTGCAGTGTTTAGCTCTGTAAGTTCTGGGCTACACACAGATTGCACTCACTGAAATAAATGATTTGATGGTGAATTTTGCAGCAAATACCCATTCTAGCTCATTTTTGCCTTGCTAAGAAATTTTCAGGCTTGCATTCGAAGGGACTTCACTGAGAGAGGGCAATGGATATATAATTGCAGGGTGATCACAGGGTGCTGATAAATTGTGCCACAGAAATCAGGTCTAAATAACCATTAAAAATATATTTAAATATGTTAAAAATCACCATGTGTTTATCATGTGTTATCTCAATATAAAACATATATATATATATATATATATATATATATATATATATATATATATATATATATATATATATATATAGTATATAATAAAAACAATTATAAATGTACATTTTATTATTTATTGCAACAATGAATTGGCCTTCTTAGTCATTGGGAGTTTATTTGATTGGAGATAACACTTTTTTATCATATTTAAATATTCTTTGTACTGTTATAAAGGGCTTTCACTATGTTTAAAAGTCATTGTAAGTGTATTAAATATTGCAAAAAAAAAAAACCAGTCATTATTGTTATATTGAAAAATACAAATTCTAATTTGCTTATAATGTTTACAGAAATTTAGTGGTACAGTAGATGTATGATCAGTGATAAGGGAGGAGTGGTCATAAAGTGCCTGGTATTTTATCACCAGGCAATCAGCTCCTGACTGTTACGTTACAGGCTGGGTTTAATAAGGGACAGTTAGGAGCTGATTGGCAAGTGATAAAATACCATCTATACCTTATTATGAACTAAGGAAAAAGTAGTGATGTGTATCTCAGTTTTCTGAAGTCAAATCTCTCTTCCAATCTATTTTTGTACTGTAAATCTCATCTTAGTACATTTGATTTGAGCATTTTCATATACATGACAACATACATATGCAGGGTAAAAGGTAGGACATGAGCCAAGAGTTGTACATCAAATTTACTGTGAATTGTAATGACAGAACATTTCTTCCTCTCCTATGGTGACAGTCTATTTCTTCATGGAACCTGTACTTTAGATTTCATTTAGATTTGTACAAGCTAAGAATAATACTTTATGGTAAATGCTCGCAATCAAAATATTATCACAAAATAGACCCATTCTATTGCAGACAGAAAAGGACTGTTAAAATTAATTATTTAATTGACTAAGTTAATTCTGAATTGTTCTGGTTTTATAATGTATAAAAAACGTTTCAACACATACAAAAGTGACAATTACAATGTCATATTTTTAATTGTTCATGTGAACCTGACTTTAACTACAGTTATTATTATTATTATTATTATTATTATTATTATTATTATTACATTAGGACATGTTTGTACTTATTAAACCACCTACCAATTGTCAACAATCTTTTTGCCTTATCATTAACTAACTGGTAGGCTGAACCATGCATTATTATCATGATGAAGGGCCTAATTCAGACCTGATAATACTCTCAAATTTAATGGGGCCTACACATGTAGATATTTTGCTTATTTCTAAACAATCTGACTAGATTTAACTAGATCGCTTTAAAATTAGGAGCAAATAGCTGTGTGTGTAGGGCCCATAGTGATAGTGATGCACGGCCAAGCACGGCACTATCGCCGGGCTAGATATGTCATGCATGCTTGAAATATCTAGTCATTACTTGTGTAATCTCTATTGAGAACACTGGTGCAGTGCTGTGTACTGAGTGATCTGTGCTAAGCGATCTGAGCGATGGTAGGTCACTCAGGACAAAGCTCCTTTCGCCTTATGCACAAAGCTCCCATTGCCTCATAACTCTCTCTCTATGCCCCAGCATGGTTTTGTCCATTTGAGAAAAAGGTGCTTTGCGATCCAGTCTGAATTAGGCCCATAGTACATGTGGTAGGGAATATAGGGCCGATTCAATAGTGATCAGTCCACAGTGTATTTGTGCAGGGGACAGATGGTGCAGCTCTGCACATGCATGTATTTGCACATGTACAGGGCCATTGTACAAACGCCTTTGGCATATATTACAGTTGCCGAGGTGTTCTTGGGGGTGGGCAGGGCGCATATGGAGGGGAATTACAACTACAGTAAAGATGTGTCCTGCTAGATCTTTGCTCCATATGCCATCTAGCGCACCCTGGTATTTGTATTCTGCCATCAGAGCCGGACTTAGGCATAGGCAAACAAGGCAATTGCCAAGGGCATTTGGAATGCTTAGGGGCATCAGCAGGTTCTGCTGATTAAAATGATATGCAGCATGCCTATATTCTGTGTGTGAGTGAGGCTGTATCTGCATATGAGATAGTGTATTCATGGACATCACTGTAACATAGCATTCCGTATGTAGGTACAGCCACAGTCGCACACAGAGTATAGGCATGCCACATATCATTTTAATTATTGGAAGCTCCTTGTGTGTGCTGGTCATAACAATGCAAATAAGACGAATTTTCAGCAAAAAAGACACCCAACGTTAGCAGAACTGGCCAGGAGCTGCATGGCCTATTGAGTCAAGATGTATGAGGAAACATCTGTATCCAAGCAGAGGCAGAGGTCACAGTGTTAGCGGCTGTGCGAGTGTTGTCTCTGGGTTGTGCAATACTGTTCGGCATATGTGTAACAGGCATTATGTGTGTCATATGTATAAGGGCAATAGTAATGTGCAACATATGTGTAATGGGCATTATGTGTGTCATGTGTATAAGGGCATTAATAATGTGCAACATATGTGTATGAAGGGCATTAATAAAGGTTAGCATAATTTGTAAGGGGCATTATGTTTATAAGGATATTAATGATGTGTGTCATGTGTAAGGGGCATTACTGTGTGGAATTATCAAAGGTGCCGAGAGAATGGGGTAGGGGGTACAAATTACCCAGGCCAAAGTCTGATGGAAGGGCCCAGTGGGATCCCCGGGCCCCCTCCCCTTAAGTGACAGCAGCAGCTGCAGCTCTTCTCCTCTGCACAGTACACACTGCTTTGTGCTGGGTTGCAGAGTGGCCATGGAGGTGCTTAAAATACAATATTTTCTCAGGATTTTTTTCTAAGGGTATAATGTGAATAATGTGAGGAGTAATGTATATAAGGTAAAGTGGTACTACTGTGTGATGTAACGTGAATAAGGGACACCATCGCATGATATAATGTGAATAAAGTTGCACTACTGTGTGGCATAATTTGAATTGGGGGTACTATTGTGTGGCCATGCCCCTTCCCAGCAAGAACACACCCCTGTTTGGGCTGCGCACCAAATGTGTGCGCTGTTTCTATTTAAAATATTGTGGGTAGGGGCACCAAAATGATGACTGCTATGATGAGGGTTGATGGTGCTGGGGAAGGGGAGCAGGGTCAGAGCCGGAACTAGTGGCGGTGCTAGAGGGGACCAGACAAAATCTTGCCTAGGGCGTCATTTAGGCTAGGGCCGGCTCTGTCTGCCATGCTACCTCATGTTTAATATGTTGCATTGTAACATACTGTACTGTGGAGCTGAAAAATAAAAAAAAAGAGTTTAATATCACTTTCTGTCCACCTGTCACTTTTGCTAAACTGCACTGAGCATGCATCAAATACCAGTGACATTTCTGTTATGACTCCCCCTGATTTGTTGTCAGAACCAGGGGCGGTACAGATGGTGTGGGGCAGTACGGATGGTGTAATGGTTAGCATTACTGCCTCACAGCGCTGGGTTCAATTCCTGCCATGGCCCTTACTGTGCAGAGTTTGTATATTCTCCCCGTACTTGTGTGGGTTTCCTCCAGGTACTCCGGTTTCCTCCTACAATCCAAAAATATATTGGTAGGTTAATTTTCTCCCAACAAAATTAACCCTAGGATGTCTGTGTGTGAGTGTACATGTGGTAGGTAATATAGATTGTAAGCTCCACTGGGGCAGGGACTGATGTGATTGTTCAACTATACTCTGTAAAGCGCTGCAGAATATGTATGCGCTATATAAGAAACTGTTAATAAATAAATAAATAAAATAAACCTGGCAATCGGTATGCAGTAGAACTGTTTGTATATGAATCCTGAGCTGTAGGGATTACATCATTTTCATTTCCATACTGTATGCCACTGAATGATATAAACTGGCACACATTCAATTCATGCTCAATAAAGCTTGGGTACTGAACTATCTCGTGAAATAGTCACCTCACTGAATTTCTGTCCCTTGCTTAACATTACATGCACAACATGTGTGACTGAACCTACAGTATGTCATGGTAAAGTACTTTCCTGCTAAATACTGTATCATAATTTGGTATGCAGATACAGTTTCAAGTACACAGAGTATAGGCATCCTATATATAATTTTAATCAACAGAAGCTGCTTGTTTATCCTTATACATCCTTTTTTGAATAATACTTGTGTCAAAATAATTTCCCTGAAATAATGTTTGCAGGGAAACTATTTTTACAAATCAAAGTATTTTTTGACTGATTTTCAGGTAAGAAATAATTTTACTTGGTTTCCCCGATTAAGGGACACCACAGGCCGCTCCCCCTGCATAATAATCCCAGGACACCACAGGCCGCTCCCCCTGCATAATAATACAAGGACACCGCAGGCTGCTCCCCCTGCATATTATTACCAAGACACCAAAGGCTGCTCCCCCTGCATATTATTACCAGGAAACCACAGGCTGCTCCTCCTGTATAATTATTACCAAGACACTACAGGCTGCTCCCCCTGCATAAAAACATCCAATAAATGTAACCTCAGCTGCCTGTCACAGGTACTGACAGTGCCATTCAGGTTTTGCCGGCCGGGTCCATGCTGCAATGCTGCTGCTCCTGCCTTTCTGTCCTGCTTTCCCGCGCCGCGTCTCACTCAACCTCCATCCTCTGAGTAGATTATTTCTGTCCTCCTCCCCTCCCCCCTAGACGCACGGGTGGGCGGTGTCGGCACCGGGCCCTGCCCTGCACATAGGAGGCTGATGGACATGTCCTCATGCAGGACGCTGGCGGCCTTGTTCCTGTAGCTGCGGCGCCGCCTACAGGAGGACAGGACTGAAGGAGAAGGTAAGATGTGAGGTGGCCTGCACCATTACTTGTTAGAGCGGCCCGGGGGACACGTGGTCCCCGGCCCAGCCCGCCCCTGGGCATGGCCTTGTGAGAGCTAGGCAATGACGATTTTCTGTATTGTATCGGCTCTTTGTCTTACCATAAAAGTTTTTAGCTCATTGCCTCTGATTGGTTGGCCAACCCTGCTCTAATTCCTTTGAAATACTCTCTAGCTTTGTATTAAAATAACATTTCTGTTTTACCAATTTTATTCATTTATTTATTTTACGATACACAAATAGCTACAGGTTTTCTGCCATGCTGAGAATACAATTAGTTATGTGCCTTTTTATTTCACAGCCATGACAATAAGGGTATTTTTTCTAGTTAATATTTGGTAAAGAGAGATAGTTTCTTAATTATAGTTCTTCAATGTAATGTAATTAATTTACACAGCATTAAACATAAATTAATGCTCTGTGGAAATAAGCACTGCAAAATGACTACAATATCAGAGGGGTGTTATTTTATTTTTATAGTTAATTGTTTTAATGAATGAAGGTTTTTGTATCAGATTTCTAAATTCAGACTGAAATATGTTTCTATTATTCTGTAATATTTAGGCTGGTACTTACCTCATACTGTGATTTTTAAAATTAGTTATACTGTACATACCTTTTTTTAGCAGTTAAAATTATTAACTAAATCAACAGTAACTATCTTTACATTATAATTCAATATAAACTTTTCTGTAGATTATATTTTATGCTTCTACTGTAAGAGACTGGTTTTATTAGTATATATTTAAGTCCATTTACACTTCAATGGGACACATTGAATTACATTAGGTATTTTTAAAACTTAGGCTTAATCAGCCATGAATTGAACAGTACCAGTGAATGAACATTTTCAAGATATAAAATAATTAAAACATACTCCTCAACCATCAAAAAGGTGTGGTATGGGGGTCCGACAGTCGGGATTCTGACGGTCATTAAACCAATGTCAAAATCCTAACTGCTGGTACCCTGACAGGGGGAGAGCACAGTGAAGTCCCTTGTAAGTCAGACTTTTAACAGTCACCATTTTAACATCAGTCTACTGATCGTCGTATTCCTGACTGTTTGGAAGTCACCTGGCACCCCAATCAAAACAATTGTTTATTTTTTAAATATATTCATGTACAAGTTAAAATAACTTTTTTCCAAGGTAACTGTTTCATCTTATTCACAGAAAGGGTTACTAAGGAGTAATCTTAGATTTCTCCAGTGGTGCTTAAGGTTTTGTCAGATTCAGTTTTCCATCCAGAAGTATAGTATGTGGGGAGCAATTCATAGCGGCAAAAAAATCTAAGTAAAAGAACTGCTGTTTTGCCGCCTCCTTCTCGTTCCCTCTGCCCCTTTTCTACTGAAAGTTCCAGAATTTTTTGTAGAGAGAAAGTAGACTGTATGGGGGAAATTTACTAAGATGTGTAATATACTTCACATGTGTTGTTGCTATGGGCAACCAATCAGATCCTGTCTACTATCTTCTAGAGGGTGCTAAATAGATAAGAAGTAGCTTCTGATTGGTTGCCCATAGCAACATCACATGTGAAGTAGAATACATATCTTAGTAAATTTCCCTCTATGTGTTGGGGCACTCTTGTAATTGATAAAAGTTTTTTACATTTTAATACATAGCTTTAAAATAATGTCACGGTTTTATTCACAGATAGACAGTATTCGTATGTGCACAAACTCACTCCATACAGCTAGTTTTTTGTTTATATATATATATATATATATATATATATATATACACACATATATTTTTTTTTTATAACAGCCTTGCTGTGCGTGGTTCAAAATTTTGGTTGGATATTTAAATCTATAATCCACAGTGTTCAAGAGGCTAACTCTACTATACAAAACAAAGAGAGTGGATTGGCTAATACTGGGGTAGCCAACCTTAGTCCTCAAGAGCTACCAACAGTGCATGTTTTGCAATTCTCCTTACAGAATCACAAGTGAGCTAATTAGCTCCATCTATGTATCTTTTAAAATGTGTCACTGATTAATGAGTGCAGCTGTGCAGCAGCTAGGTTGTCTGGAAAATGTGAACTGTTGGTAGCTCTCGAGGGCTAGGGTTGGCTACCACTGGGCTAATAGAAGCGCCAGGCAGTGTCCAGTGGGTACACCCAACAGTGGTGACCCTACACCACAAAAAAATACATAGCAGATAAACAGAGATGTTGGTCTCCCCTCCAATGGCGCCTAGTTATAAATAGGAGAAGGAGTACAACCCTGTAATAAGGGGAGCGATCCTCTTCTCCATATTTAGAAGGTGAAGTGAATGATAACAAAGAGATAATGCACCTCCTGGAGAGGTATCGTCTCCTCTTCTCCAATTAATACACATTAATCACAGTGTGATGTTCTTCCTCCTCACTGATGATATTAATTGGAGTTCCAAGCTTTTATCTCCAGTAGGTATCCAAAAGAAAAAGTGAAAATATATGGTGCAATACCACTTTATTTTAAAACACACACACATATATAAAAAAACATTGGACAAACAGATGGCCAATTACCCGGATGGTGGAGAACTGGAATAAACAGATCTCAATTGCGTTCAATAAGGAGGTGATACCCGGGATAACCTCAAAACAGGCAAAGCAGGCAACTGGTCAAAGATCCATCCAACGCCCCATCTAGTCCACTTCTGATTGGAATTGGATGGATCTTTGACCAGCTGCCTGCTTTGCCTGTTTTGGAGGTTATCCCGGGTATCACCTCCTTATTGAACGCAATTGAGAGCTGTTTATTCCAGTTCTCCACCATCCAGGTAATTGGCCATCTGTTTATCCTATGTCCCATGTTTTATTTTATATATAGGGTATATAACCTTTTGGTGCAACTCAATAAAGATGCAAGTAAAGGTGTGTACACACTGGGTGATTTTTTCAACTAATTTTGGCCCCTCTGAGTAATAAAGTTTAAAATATTGCCTAGTGTGTATGCTACAAATAACAAACAATGTGTGCTCCTACAGGTCATTAACAATATATTCAGTATTTAGCGCTATACTGTTTCATTCACTTTTTGGCACCGGTTTGTAAAGGAAAAAATCCTTTTTGTAGGATTTGCGCTCAGTGGGTAGAAGCAGCCTGATTAAGAAGTTTTAAATTGGATATAAAGTTGTGCAGATGCACAGCGATAGTCAGGCGCTGGGGAGGGGTGGGATAAGCAACAATGAACGGTGGACCATACGACAATTGGGATAGGGATAACGTGGGGGGGTTAGTACGACAAGATGGATAGAAAAAAGGGGGGGTAATGCGATACAATGAGAGGATTTTTAGATAAGGAACTGAATCAGATGAAAAAAATGATGAAAAAAAATGAAATGAAAAAAAATGAAATGAAAAAAATGAAAAGACCTAAATAAAAATAAATACAAATAAATAAAAGTAAATAGAAATAAATAAAAATAAAAATAAAAATAAAGATAAAAATAAAAATAGAAAATAAAAATATATTTTTTTTTAAAATATAAAAATTGACCAAATATGTTTACACTCCTTCTGTGAGTATGTGGGAGCAATCCAGGTTAGAGGGAGGTTAAATAAGCTTGCCCTGCACTATACTGACGGATATGCCGCTTGCTGCGGCTTTGCAGACTTACAGGACTCCGGAGCGTACAGCTGGTGACGTCACCTGCCGGCTTCTTCGTTTGCGGCTCTGCAGTATCGTCTGGCGGGGGGATGCTTCTCCTCTTCTGCTGGGGGCTTCTTTTCATCCAACGCGTTTCACACGCAAGGTGCTTTATCAAGGATATTTCTGGCTTGTTTTTTTTCCCTTTAAATAGGGTAAACTTTATTGAAAAAAACGGAAGTGTAAAAACGGAAGTTGTCATAGCAACTGGTGGGAACCTCATGGCTTTGGGTCTTTGTTTTTTTTTAAAAATAGTAAAATAAAAATGGTCAATTGTTTTGTAAAAAGTTTCCTTAAAAAACAGAAAACGTGAAATATGAATATAGAAATAGAGAAAATAGATGGATAAAATAAATATAAAGATAAAATAAAAATAGAATAAAATAAAAATAAATATAAAAATAAAAATAAAAAATAAAAAATAAGAATAAGAATAAAATAAATATAAATAAAAATAAATATAAAAATAAAAATAAAAATAGAGACACAGTGGTGGCAATGCGGACAATGGGGGGGGAGGGGGTTAAAGACATCAAGAAGGGACGGGTCAAGATTATTTTAGCGTGGACATCAAAGGAAAGCTTTCAGCTCAATGTCTATATTCAACCCTTTTGGTTCCAGGGTGTCCAAAGCGTATATCCATCTGATCTCGGTTTTTTTGAGGTTGGATACTAGATCTCCTCCTCTCCAATGTGGTTCTACATGTTGTATACCCATAAGGGTGAGGCCTTTTGGGTCTTTGTTGTGCTCTTTCAGAAAGTGTGATGATACACTGTGGGTTTGAAGTCCTCTTTTTATATTATATAGATGTTCCGCGATTCTTATCTTAATTTTCCTTTTTGTTTGTCCCACGTATTGGTATCCACATTGGCATTCCAAGAGGTACACTGCTCCCTCTGTTTCGCAGGAAATGTGTTCTTTTATTTTGAAACTTTTTTTATTTTGATTAGAGGTAAAGGTTTTTGTGGGTTTAGTTCCAACGTTTTGATTTTTACACCCTTTACATTTTGTGCAGTGGAAGAAGCCAGTACTCATTTTCTTGTTGTTTGTTTCTGGTGGTGGTAGAAAACTTTTTGTCAGTTTTTGTCTTAAATTTGAGGCTTTTCGATAAATGACTCTCGGTTTCGGGGGGAGTATTTGTTTTAGGTCTTCATCAAGTAGGAGAATGTGCCAGTGTTTTTTTTAAAATTTCTTCTATTTTCTCGTGGTTGCTGTTAAATTGAGTGATGAATGTAATAGGCATTTCTTTTTTTGGTTTTATGGAGTAGTTGATGAGTTCATGTCTTTGTAAGGTTTTTATTTTGTTGATTTGGTCTGTCAAAAAGGGTTCTTTGTACCCTTTTGTTAGGAATTTTTTCTTCAACTCTTGGCTTTGTTGTTCAAAGACAGTGTCTTCAGTACAGTTTCTTTTTATTCTTCGGAACTGTCCTCCTGGTATGTTTTTTATCCATTGGCGGTGGTGGTTGCTATGGAAGGGTAGCATATTATTGCCATTAACCTCTTTTATGTGTGTTCTTGTATGTAGTTTATTGTTCTTTATGTAGATTTCAAGATCTAAGAATGTCACCATGGTGTTACTGAAGTTTGTACTGAATTCTAGATTGAGTAGGTTATTGTTCATATGAAGCATGAAATCTTCTAGGTCTTTTTGTGGGCCATCCCAAACGAAAAACACGTCGTCGATGTATCTCTTCCAACAGACAATGTTTTTTAAATGTGGATTATTGGACCAAATTTGTTTGTCTTCCCACCAAGCTACGAAAAGATTAGCGTAGCTTGGCGCGAATGATGTTCCCATCGCTGTCCCCTGTTCTTGGTTGAAGAATGTTCCATTGTACCAGAAGTAATTGTGCTTTAGTATGAAGTCAATGCTGTCCATTATGAAGTTGATTTGTGCATTTGTAATGGTGGTGTCTTCGGTCAGGTAGTGTCGGGTTGCTGTGCAGCCATCTTCGTGATTTATTACTGTGTAGAGTGATTTGATATCGCTTGTGCAGAGGATGTATGATTCTTTCCATTCTGTATTATCGATGGTTTGGAGTATGCTCATTGTGTCTTTTAAAAAGCTCTTTTGTTGTTTTACTAGGTCTTGAAGAAAAAAGTCAATATATTTTGAAAGATTGGAGGTGATTGAACCTATCCCGGAGATGATGGGTCTTCCGGGTGGGTTTTGCTGATCTTTATGTAGTTTTGGTAGGTGATAGAATGTTGGAATTCTCGGGAACTGTTCAAAAATGAAGTCGAATTCTTTTTGCGTTATTATGCCGATGTCGAGGCCTTCCTGCAGTTGTTGTCGTAGTATTTCTGAGTATAGCGATGTGGGATCTTCTTTTAGTTTTTATATGTGTTTATGTCGAATAGTAATTTTTCAGCCTCTTCTTCATATTTCTTTCTGTCCATGATTACAATTCCCCCCCCCCTTGTCAGCTGGTTTGATAGTTATACTTTGGTCTTTTTGGATATTTTTCAGTGCTGTTTTTTCTTCTTTTGTGAAGTTGCATCTATTCTTTTTCTTTGATGTTTGTATGTTAGAAATTTCCTTTTCAACTAGTTTCTGGAAGGTTTCTCTGTGGGGTCCTTTTATGTGACTTGGGTAGAAGGTTGAACGGGGTTTGAAGTCTGTATGCTTGTAGATGTTTTCTTCTAGTTCCTCAGGTCTAATTTTTTTTATTTTTTTCGAAGAATTTTTTAATGCATACTTTTCTAATGAATTTTTGTGTATCAATGTATACATCAAATTCATTTATTTCTGATTGTGGGGCAAATTTTAGTCCTTTTTTAGGACTTTGAGTTCTTCTGACGTTAGTGTTTTCTTACTGAGGTTGAACACGGTTTCTTTTTGTGGTTCATTTTCTTTTTCTTTTTCTTTTTGTTTCTTTTTCTTTTTTCCCCCTCTTGTCCCTCTAGTTCTTAATTTGGGTTGTTTTTTCGTCTTTTCTGTGCCGATTTCACATAATCGGGTGGTTTTTCTTCTCCCCAGATTGCTTCTAAAAAATCGTCCTGGTCTTCTTCATCTTCCTCATCTTCACTATCGTTTTCTTCGTCTTCTTTTCTGAGATCTTTTTCTTCCATTTTTTTCTAGTTCTTCTATTCTGGTCAGTAGACTTTTATAAATTGCAATGTCTTCTTCTTGTGCTTTTATTTTCCCTTCTTGGAAGGATTGTCTTATGAGTTTGTACGGATTTATTGTGTTCTGAATTTGTGTGGCGTGACTCTTTTGTGTTCTTATCTTCTTGTTATCCATCAATCTTTTTGGGGTGCCTTTTTTTTGGTGTAAATAATTTTTTTCTTGGATGTTGTTCTTCCAATATAGGTGTTGTATTGTTTTATGTGGGTTTGTTTGTTGTGATGTAATTTTGGGGTTTTCTTTTTCATCTCGGTCTCTCTGGAACTTTCTTTGTTTGATGAGAATGAGGTCATCCTCTATTTTCTCCATCTTGGTATTGGTCATTTTCATTAACTTCTTGAAGTCCTCCATATCGGTGAGTGGTTCGAATCTTCGCTCTATCTCTTTGATTGAGTCATTTATATTTTTTAGTGAAGATTTTCTATCTTCTATTATTAGTGTGATTAGTTCCCTAGAACATGTCTCCAGGGCGTTATTCCATTTAGTTTTGTAGTCTGTATCTTTGGATTCAAATGTGCAATTTTTTTGGATTTTCAGACCTTTAGGGATCAGGTTTTCTTGTAGGTATTTTGAGAGTGTTGTGATTTCCCACCATTGTTTTATTTCAGCTGTGTAGAGTTTTTCTAGTTTCATAAACTTTTCGCAGAATCCATCATCTTCAATTTGTGGGATGTTCTTCGTCTGTGTGGTTGAGAATAATTCTTCGATTTTTTTCTCTGTTATTGGTGTGTTTGATATGTGACACGTGTTGTGTCATTGTTGTATACCAATTTTGGGTATCAAGAGGGTGGGAGGTGAGCTGCAGTCCTATATCTAGGGTAGGTATGGGTTTGTAAAGGAAAAAATCCTTTTTGTAGGATTTGCGCTCAGTGGGTAGAAGCAGCCTGATTAAGAAGTTAAGATAACAAGAAGATAAGAACACAAAAGAGTCACGCCACACAAATTCAGAACACAATAAATCCGTACAAACTCATAAGACAATCCTTCCAAGAAGGGAAAATAAAAGCACAAGAAGAAGACGTTGCAATTTATAAAAGTCTACTGACCAGAATAGAAGAACTAGAAAAAAATGGAAGAAAAAGATCTCAGAAAAGAAGACGAAGAAAACGATAGTGAAGATGAGGAAGATGAAGAAGACCAGGACGATTTTTTAGAAGCAATCTGGGGAGAAGAAAAACCACCAGATTATGTGAAATTGGCACTAGAATTCAGTACAAACTTCAGTAACACCATGGTGACATTCTTAGATCTTGAAATCTACATAAAGAACAATAAACTACATACAAGAACACACATAAAAGAGGTTAATGGCAATAATATGCTACCCTTCCATAGCAACCACCACCGCCAATGGATAAAAAACATACCAGGAGGACAGTTCCGAAGAATAAAAAGAAACTGTACTGAAGACACTGTCTTTGAACAACAAAGCCAAGAGTTGAAGAAAAAATTCCTAACAAAAGGGTACAAAGAACCCTTTTTGACAGACCAAATCAACAAAATAAAAACCTTACAAAGACATGAACTCATCAACTACTCCATAAAACCAAAAAAAGAAATGCCTATTACATTCATCACTCAATTTAACAGCAACCACGAGAAAATAGAAGAAATTTTAAAAAAACACTGGCACATTCTCCTTGATGAAGACCTAAAACAAATACTCCCCCCGAAACCGAGAGTCATTTATCGAAAAGCCTCAAATTTAAGACAAAAACTGACAAAAAGTTTTCTACCACCACCAGAAACAAACAACAAGAAAATGAGTACTGGCTTCTTCCACTGCACAAAATGTAAAGGGTGTAAAAATCAAAACGTTGGAACTAAACCCACAAAAACCTTTACCTCTAATCAAAATAAAAAAAGTTTCAAAATAAAAGAACACATTTCCTGCGAAACAGAGGGAGCAGTGTACCTCTTGGAATGCCAATGTGGATACCAATACGTGGGACAAACAAAAAGGAAAATTAAGATAAGAATCGCGGAACATCTATATAATATAAAAAGAGGACTTCAAACCCACAGTGTATCATCACACTTTCTGAAAGAGCACAACAAAGACCCAAAAGGCCTCACCTTTATGGGTATACAACATGTAGAACCACATTGGAGAGGAGGAGATCTAGTATCCAACCTCAAAAAAACCGAGACCAGATGGATATACGCTTTGGACACCCTGGAACCAAAAGGGTTGAATATAGACATTGAGCTGAAAGCTTTCCTTTGATGTCCACGCTAAAATAATCTTGACCCGTCCCTTCTTGATGTCTTTAACCCCCCCCCCCCATTGTCCGCATTGCCACCACTGTGTCTCTATTTTTATTTTTATTTTTATATTTATTTTTATTTATATTTATTTTATTCTTATTCTTATTTTTTATTTTTTATTTTTATTTTTATATTTATTTTTATTTATTTTTTATTTTTATTTTATTCTATTTTTATTTTATCTTTATATTTATTTTATCCATCTATTTTCTCTATTTCTATATTCATATTTCACGTTTTCTGTTTTTTAAGGAAACTTTTTACAAAACAATTGACCATTTTTATTTTACTATTTAAAAAAAAAACAAAGACCCAAAGCCATGAGGTTCCCACCAGTTGCTATGACAACTTCCGTTTTTACACTTCCGTTTTTTTCAATAAAGTTTACCCTATTTAAAGGGAAAAAAAAACAAGCCAGAAATATCCTTGATAAAGCACCTTGCGTGTGAAACGCGTTGGATGAAAAGAAGCCCCCAGCAGAAGAGGAGAAGCATCCCCCCGCCAGACGATACTGCAGAGCCGCAAACGAAGAAGCCGGCAGGTGACGTCACCAGCTGTACGCTCCGGTGTCCTGTAAGTCTGCAAAGCCGCAGCAAGCGGCATATCCGTCAGTATAGTGCAGGGCAAGCTTATTTAACCTCCCTCTAACCTGGACTGCTCCCACATACTCACAGAAGGAGTGTAAACATATTTGGTCAATTTTTATATTTAAAAAAAAAAAATATTTTTATTTTCTATTTTTATTTTTATCTTTATTTTTATTTTTATTTTTATTTATTTCTATTTACTTTTATTTATTTGTATTTATTTTTATTTAGGTCTTTTCATTTTTTTCATTTCATTTTTTTTTATTTCATTTTTTTTCATCATTTTTTTCATCTGATTCAGTTCCTTATCTAAAAATCCTCTCATTGTATCGCATTACCCCCCTTTTTTCTATCCATCTTGTCGTACTAACCCCCCCACGTTATCCCTATCCCAATTGTCGTATGGTCCACCGTTCATTGTTGCTTATCCCACCCCTCCCCAGCGCCTGACTATCGCTGTGCATCTGCACAACTTTATATCCACTTTTTGGCACCGTTGATATCATTAACTATGTCGGTGATGCCGCAAATCGCCTAGTACAGTATGTACATAACGATAGAAAGGTTGGGTACCTTGGGTACTCCTGTATAATAAACAGTTCACTCTATGACTTATCTTCCTGCTGTCCTACTGTGAATGCTAAATCGTTATAACTCCTGTGTAATAAGCCAATGCACCAGCCAAATATTTTTGCTGGAATAAAATCTTATTTTGAAATACTTCAGTCTCCGGTGCTTACCTGAAACCTACCATCTACATTATACTATAGAAATGTATGACAAATAGGGTGGTTGGCAACATGGTGTACTTTGCAAGCTGCCACCAATTGGTATGTTCATCCACAAAATGCATAATTAAAAGTGTTTAAAGAGCTTTCTCACTGTGATAGAATTATATTAAGGAATGCGACATAGTCAGTGGCAGTCAGGGCTGCCATCAGAAACTGTGGGGCCTGGGACTGACAAAATTGACAGGGCCCCCTGTCAATTTTGTCAGTCCCAGGCCCCACAGCATAGGTGGGTTGCAGTTGCAATGGGGGGGGGGGGGGGGGTATCAATTAGTGCATAATCTTATCTTAATAAAAGTGTAAATGCCTACCCCAACCATTGCACAACCTGCAAACAGCCAGACCATCTCTGGTGAATTACATGTAGATGAGACAGCTCGGCAGGCTTCACTCGCATTGTTGTCCCATAGCAGAGATTATTTGATTTACTGCCACACGGCAACTTCAGTGCTGCTCCCAACTAGTGGCTGACACAGGAAGTGCGTGCTAGTGAGAGCAGGGCTGCCAAGAGAAATCCTGGGCCCCGGTACAACAGCGTCACGGGGCCCCCCTGGAGTGGCGAGCAACAGAAAAGAGGTGTGGCCATTAAAGGATATAGGGGTGTGTACCACACCATATACCCTTTATGCAACACAATAGTAGACCCCTTATACTTGCCCCATAAACATTATGCTACACAAAATTCAAATCGATTACTTGCCGCCCTGTTCGTATGCAGCAGTGTGGACAGAAGCGTGGGGTGGTGGATATGGGTTGCGCCCATGGGAGTATGGGGTCGTGGCCACGGATGGGCAGATAGCGGCAGGGTCCCTGCGGAGGATGGGAACTAGGTAATAACTCCCATCCTCCGCAAGGACCCCACTGCTGTCTGCCCATCCGTCACAGGGACCCTCTGCCCCCCTGCGCTGCCCAGACCCCTATGCCATACAGCAGGGGTGGCCAGCCCACGGCTCCTCTCCCCAAGATCTGTGACTGGCACGATCATCCCCATTTGAAGCGCCGCCTCTGGAGTATAAGGATCCCAAGCTCACACACGCAGCAGGGAAAGCGGCAACAGTTCTGGCAAGAAGCAGCAGATGCCACTACTTGCAGTATCGCCGAGCTGAGCTGCCGGTATCTGCTGTGTCCCCCAAAGCTACAGATCCGGCACCAAGAGCAGCTGCATTGTGATGGCCAGCGGTATGTGCACCTGGAGGGAGAGGGGGATTGTGTCCATTAAACCTCTTGGTATTTCTTTACTTTCACAGCGCCAGCATGGCGCCGTGCTACTTCCGGCTGTTACGCTCGCCACAAACTATGTAAAATAAAGGAACTTAACGCCATGCCAACATGGATAGTTCATACCTCCACTATCCATGTTGGCATGGAGTTGATTTTAAATAGCGTGGCGAGCGTAGCGAGCCACCGAGCCCGCAGCGTGGGCGAGCGAAGCGAGCCCCGCAAGGGGACTCTGACGCGCGGCGCCATGCTGGCGCCGTGAAAGTAAAGAAGTACCAACCTCTTTAATCTCATGTGATCCTGCGCAGTATGGTCCCACCCAGATCGCATTCCATATATGATCCGTCATAAATGGGCCCCATGTAGCCTGTTCCCTTCACACACATTGGAGGTCATTCTGATTGACCACAAAGCTGCAAAATTTGCAGCTTTGCGGGTCATCTAAATACCTCAGATTTCACGCATGCGAACGGATGTTTTACATAATCATCGATTTGCAGCTTGCGTGCAGGGCAGTGCGGTCGCTGACCATCAAATGATTTCTCAAGCGCTCGCAGATCTAAGTCAGTCTCTGCTGTCTTAGATCTGTGGCGCTCCTGTACGAGAAGAGGGCGGGCAGCTGACATCCGGTGACATCAGCTGCCCTCCCCCGGCACCCACGTCATGGGAGTTCCCATGGGCGCAAACCATATCCACCACCCCACGCTTCCCTCCACACTGCTGCATGCGATCGGGGCGGAAAATAATCGGTTTGCTCGCTCACACAAAGTGGCTGCACATGCACAACATCGCTCCCCTGTGTGACCGTGCGGGGGAGCGAACCAACCTGAATGAGGGCCATAGCCTGTTACACACACATAGCCTGTTCCTTCACACATACAGTACATAGCCTGTCACACACACACACACACACACATATATACATACATAGCCTGTTACACACACACACACATAGCCTGTTCCTTCACACATACAGTACATAGCCTGTTACACACATATACATACATAGCCTGTTACACACACACACACACACACATATACATACACAGCCTGTTCCTTCACACATACAGAACATAGCCTGTTACACACACACACATATATATATATACAAAGCCTGTTACACACACACACATAGCCTTTTACACACACACACATATAGACATACATACATACATACATACATACATAGCCTGTTACACACACACACACACACACACACACACATAGCCTGTTACACACACATATATACATACACAGCCTGTTACACACACACACACACAGACACAGCCTTTTACACACACACACACACACACACACACACACATATATATACATACATACAAAGCCTGTTACACACGCACTCACACACACACATACATAGCCTGTTACACACACACACACACACATATACATACATACACAGCCTGTTACACACACACACACACACACACACACATATACAAAGCCTGTTACACACACACACACACACACACACACATACCCTGTTATACACACGCACACACACACACATATACATATACACAAAGCCTGTTACACACACAGCCTGTTACACACACACACACACAGCCTGTTACACACACATATATCCATACATACACAGCCTGTTACACACACACACACACACACACACACAGGCTTTTTGTCTGTTCCCCCTGTCCATAGCCATGCATTGCGGTGGCATTACCTTTTGAAACAGGAACTTGTAGCAGGAGCAGGACAGCCATCGCTGACCGGGCTTAATTCGGGGGCGTGGCCTAATCGCGGACCGTGGCCACGCCCCTTTTTAAAATAAAAACTTTTTTTTTTTTTTGTGTGTGTCGGGACCCGGGCCCCCCTGGCAGGCCCGGGCCCAGGTAAAATGTACCCGCCCCCCCTGCCTCTCGGCGGCCCTGAGTGAGAGCAGCTGACAGTTTATAGATTGTGTTCTACAGTGGAATGCAATGCACAGAAGCTCTGCTATGGGGGTGGCAATGTGATTGGAACCTACCGAGCTGTCCTATTTGCATGGGCTGGCTGTTCTTCATGGCTGTCCACTGATGATGTGCACCACTGACCCTCGGGTCCCCTTGTCTGCCTGGGCCCAGTCCCCACAGTCCATCCCTGATGGCAGTGCCATCATAAGGGAGATACAGGGTGGGATACACTACCTATTTTATTATTATTATTATTATTATTATTATTATTATTATTATTATTATTATTATTATTATTATCTCCACATACAGTATTTATATATTTCTTCCTGCAAGGTTGCACTGAATCCCACTAGTATTATTAAATGGAATTTAGAAATTTATAAGGGAACATTTTAATTTCTATAAAAAGTGGCATACTACTAAATTAAAAATGTAATCGTAATTTTAGTAGGTTAATTCTTCTAATGTAGTTCACATGTGTTTTGCCTCAAAATTTGCAGTATTTCTTTTCTAACTGAATTCTAATAAATTACCAACTTTATATTAAACCATATAAACAAATACATATTTCAAACCAATGTCATAGGTACTGTAATAAAAACTATTTTGAAAAGAGATCATTTACTGTATTACCAAAAAAGTAAGATATTGTTTACTGCACAATCACAGAAAGCAATACTTATTTATATCAATGATTATTTGTAATGCAGGGTAAGTTATTGTTCAGGCTTTTTAGTGTACAGACACTGTAATGAAGCTTGAAATAGAATCTACTCAGCCTTGTGAAGCATTCTCCAGTGAAAGGTTAATATAATGAAATGCATCCATCCAGTGGAATATATGTCAGTATTATAGCCCTTAAATAAATTCCATACTGAAAAGTTTGTATAATTGTATTTAAATTTAAACACCATGATACAAGTGAAGTAAACACTACAAGTGAAGTAAACAATACAATGAATTTAAACTGTTTTTATATTTTATTGGAAAAGGTGTGTGTTGCTTTTTTGTTATTAGTCATTTATAGAAATAAGTTATTAGTATTATTACCATCCTTTTATGTATATTACATATTTCCATTTCTCGGAGAATTCACAGCTCACACAACGATGAATTTCAATTAAACAATGACATTTTGGCATCTACATTTAGGGGGAAATTTACTAATATGGAAAACCTAAAAATTCGTATTCGTATTTTACCTACGACCGATTACGAATGTGTACGAATGGTATTGTTGTAGAAAAAGTCGTGTTCCGGGCTTTAATTTACTATGTAGTCGTAATTGAAAAATTCGTATTTTTCGATGTCGTAGCCATTCGTATTTTGTTTTACAAATGTTTCGTATTTTTGTAGAATCGTAAATTGAAATACAAATGTCCTAGGGAAGTTTGTTTAAAAACCAGGATATTTTACGAATTTTCGTGAAATGAAATACAAAAAATTGTATTTAATTCCACATGCATCACTATGAAAATGAAACCAGAATCGTGATTGGTGTATTTGTTTTACACTTGGGAGGTCTCTCACAGCCATATATAAGTCGTGGAGGCGCCAAAACTTCAGTTTAATGTATAGCACACACTGTTTGCTTTACAACACAATAGCACAGGTTAGGTCTGCAGAAACACTGCAAACCACAATACTCATCACTCTTTACAAGCGTTTGCCACCATTTCTGCCCTTGTAATTCCCAACCTTACTTTTCCAGATTTTTGTTCCCAACACTTACATCAGACATAACATCTGTAAGTGTGTACAGAACTATATATATATATATATATATATATATATATATGCAGACAATAACATAATATCTGCTCATAACCTTCAATACGAATTAATGATTCTCCTCACCTAATTTGACACACCCTTGTTTGCACAGCTCATCAGTGCAGCAGCTGACATCATTTCTTCATTACTCTGAAAGTCCAGAAGGTTACTGCTTTTCATCCTGGTTTTAGCCATTTGCAATATTACAGTGTTGTAAACATTATACCCACTAACTGCAGTTTTTATTGATCATGTGACCTGCTAATTGAATGTGTATTAATGCTGTGCGTCACTGATCTTGTTTAGGAAATCACAGGTTCAATCATATACATGTATGTTTTACTGTGTGAGTGCTTCAAGTGGGCTTTAGCTGCTCAAGGGTTATTAGTGGACATACATTTATTCTGCTCTCAGCACACCAAAATTTCACAATCCACATTTTCAAACTCTTGTGCAGTGCAGGTGGGGCAGATGTAACATGGATATAAACAGTTTTATATATTTCTATGATTTTTAATTCCTGTGCAGCATAAATAATGTACTTATTTGTAAAAACACAGCACTTTACATTTCTGCTTCCACACACCCAAGCCCAGGGCTGGCGCCACCACTAGGCAATGGTTGGAAGCAGGGCAGGAGGGAGGTCTGTGCGCAGTTCAGTCCCGATGCATGTTAACGACATTTTCCTCCACGCGTACAGCCGTTCAGCGTCTGAGGGTGAGCCAAGTGCTCAGCGCTGCCCGGCTGAGTGGCTGTACGCGGTGCGGATGGAGGAAAATGTCAATTAACATGCATCGGGACTGAGCTCTCCCGCCCGCCCGCTCGCTCGCTGGACCGTCACCCGAGGTCCTCCTTAAGGGTGAGTGGTGTCCCCCCCCCAGGAGCAGCATGGCGGCCGTATTCCTCCCCCACCCCCCCCCCCCGTAGAGCGGGTGAGCGCCGGGGCGCTCTGGCGCCTTGCACCGGCACTGCCCAAGCCAATTGTATCTGACTCTGCACATGTTACATCTGGCCCACCTGCACTGCACATGCTCTGACCCACGTTGTTGAAAACATTGAACTACCATCATAACAGAATAATAGGCATAGTGCAACGCTAACACAAAGTCAATTTGTACACTACAAATGTTACATGAACTCAGGCCACAGCACAGCATGTTTTCCTGCATGAGTGTGTGTTCTTCTCACACATGTGTATGGGGCTTGTTCTCCTGGGCTGGCTGGTACCAGGATGTCAGTTGCTGGCCATGTCTTTGATCAACTTAGCTGATGTATGAGTCACCATAACTGCTGGTTACAGCTGACTTTACAACAGTAACAGGTGTATTTGATCAGCTGTGTGTAGTGGTGCCTCGCTGACATCTGTCTTAGGGCCAGATGTACTAAGCTTGAAAAGTGATCAAATGGAGAGTGATAAACAACCAGCCAATCAGCTCTTGTCTGACAATTTTCAAACACAGCCTGTGACATGGAAGGTAGGAGCTGATTGGCAGGTTGTTTATCACTCTCCATTCTATCACTTTTGAAGCTTAGTGCATCTGGTCCTTAGAGAGATAGAGAGAGAGATATGGGGCAGATTTATTAAGCTTGGAGAAGAGATAAACTGGAGATAAAGCGGAGAAAAGGTAAAAGGGGATAAAGCACCAGCCAATCAGCTGTGTTTGAAAAAAGACAGTTGGGAGCTGATTGGCTGGTGCTTTATCTCCTTTTACCTTTTCTCCGCTTTATCTCCAGTTTATCTCTTCTCCAAGCTTAATAAATCTGCTCCTATAGAGGGAGACAGAGACAGATTATAATGTATTCATAATCACACAAAAAGCCAGAGAGATAAACACACATGTGTAATCAATTCCCTATGTATCGCATACAGCAGTTTATACAGTATTAGAGACTTACCCAGTAGCCAGCCCTCTGCCATTGATCCGGCTTCAAACTCATCAAAGAGGACTGACTGGCCGAGGATATAGGAGTCATGACATGAGCCAGGGTAGCCTGCAAACACACACATGATCTTAAGATTGGCATCACAGACCACCTGCACGTTGGTACTTGTGCTTCCATGTCGGTTATAATAGGAACGGGCAGTATCCCGAGGTGGTCTCAGCGGAATGTGTGTGCAGTCAATAGCACCAAGCACATTTGGCATGCATGCAATGCGATGGAATGCTACCCTAACATCATGCCACTCTGTCTCCTGGCTTGGGAAGCAGATTGAGGCATCTATATGTGGCTGAAGGGCTTCAAGCACCTGGGTCAGGTACCAGGACAGTGTGGGCTGAGATATGCCAATGCCTTGGCCAGTGACATGTTGAAAACTGCCAGATGCCAGAAAGTACAACACAGCCAGCAGTTTGTGCAGGCCTGAGACAGCGCATGAGTCGTCTTCTTCCTTGGCACTGCCAAGACATCAGGTCTCTCAAAGCCCACACTGAAGCACCCTGATATAGCATATAGTCTGCATGCTAGAAGTCAGGAAGTGTTTGTAGGTAGTTATTTGGCTTTTATAAGGCACACATTTGGGATTACAATGGTCTGTGATGTATTGTTAAAATGATAACACATGTGTCCCATTTAAGCAGGCGAAAGACACTTCAAAATACACCTTGCAAAGGAAGGTGTATTTTTTTTCACGAGTTTGTTTACGAATCATAGGTGTTTACGAATCCGATTTTACGAATTCACGAATACGAATTTTTAGTAAATGGTGAAAATACGCCTAGCCAATGCAAAAATCAGGCGTATTCTATCGATGGTGTAGACTTTTCCTAAACATGCGTAATCGTATTTAAAAATACGAATACGATCTCAATATGACATGTTTACGACAATACAAATTTCACGAATCTACGAATTTTGCACTTGATAAATGAACATTTCACGAATACGACAGAAATTCACGATTATTTCCCTACGAAAACGACTTTTTTCTACTTTAAAATACGAATCCATATTAGTAAATTTCCCCCTTAATTCAAGGAATTATTTATCATTGTCTATACAAGTGAATGTTTACTTGATAACTTTTTTGTTGCTGTTTGGGAAAAGTTCATAGAAATTGTTAATGATAGACAATTGAAAATCTTGTTTCCCATAAAATAATTTTTATATGGATGCTAGGATTAAAAATAGTAACATGAAAATATCAGAGTTTTGCTAATTTTAGGACAATTGTAATAAAAGGGAAAGAAAAATGTTGACAATTTTTTGGAGCTCATTACTATCTTAGGGCAGGATGTATCCAACATCAATGCAATACATGCATTTTCTTGGGACAGCTTATCAGCTTTTCTTAGCAAAGGACAGCTTTTCTGGTAAGAGCTGTTCTTTTTAATGTAAGGAACTTCAGGTTTATGAACCATAAATCATACATTCACTGGACAGTGCATGCTTGAGCCTCAGGGAACACTGGAAGGATCCTATCTTATTCCTCTCCATGATTTTTTAGAAATAAGTCCAAAAGCTTCTATAAGCAATACCATCTAAAGATGGCGATGCCTATTGGGTACAAGCATTTTTTTCCTTTTGCTATCCAGAGATCAATACTTATGAGGAATATAGCCAAACTACCTAAATATGCATTTTTTTTTTTAGCATTTTGACCACATTTTGCCATTAGCACATCGTGTCCATAATTTGGAGATTTTGTTTTAAAATAAGATAGTTTTATTAACTTATCTTATCTTGAGATTACCTGAAGGGTAAAAAAAGGGGCAGACTAGATGGGCCAAATTGTTCTTATCTGCCGTCAAATTCTATGTTTCTATGTTTATCTTAGAGTTTAGAGACAACATCATATAATGTTCATTTACATTATAAACTGAACATTTTACTTTGAAATTTACATTTTGTAAAACATGGTGGCTGAATTGGGTAATATTTTATATATCATGAAATAGTTTTGATAAATTTAAAAGGAGAGAGATTCAGGGTTATACATATTTACTTGGGACAGCCTTATATGCATTGACAATCCGGTAATATGAAAACTTGTAGCAGATAACTAAATAGGATGTTGCCCATAGCAACCAATCAGAATCCACTTCTTTTTTATTTAGTATATTATAGAAGATATTAGAATCTGATTGGTTGCCCATAGCAATATCCCATCTGAAATAGAACTCTCAGTAAATTTCCCCCGATGACTGTAGCAATTTACAGAATCAGAGTTGAATTCTTATTTCTATCATTTATTTAGTCTAGTCTAGAAACTGGATATTGAAATGCTCACAGACAATTTTTTGCATTCCATGTGCAAACAATCATGCAATAAAATAAATAGCATTCCTTCTGTGATCCGGTTGATGGAATAAAGGGTTGGTCTATCTTAGAGTAAATATAATGGAAGATAATGTAATGGAAGATTGCACATCGCATTGCGATAAATTGCATGTGCTTAAAAACCACATGCGAATGCACATGCAATGCGAAAAATATAATGTTCAGTACATAATATCTTGAGATGCAAGATTCGACCACGTGCCAAGAAAAATGAATCTTGCATTAAAGTATCATAAGGCTTGGCTTTCTATTTGATCATTTTATTTAATATCATTTTATTAAAAAAAAATATTTTTGCATCGCATAATGTTTATACAAAATAAGTTTTTTACCGAGTCTCTGAGTGCCGCCATTCTCTCTGTGGATACTGCAATTTATTTCACAGCCCCACTCACTGTTTCCTCTTCGAGGTTGAAACGGCGAGTGCGGGGGGGGGGGTGTCCGTTCAATATTTGGTGGTGGTATCATCTGCATTGGATAGGGCCGGCTCTGCATATACATATATTTATATTCCGATCATGTTGCACAGATGGGCTAAAATAACTCCACTCAGCAAATAGTTTAGAGTTTCAAATTAACATTATCATCCTTGTCATCCTTTTATTAAATGTCCCTGTTTTTTGTTATATATTGGGGTTTTATATTGTTTTGGAGTATAGCGGTGGTGCTGCAGCACTTTTACTTGCTTTAAAGGATTAAAAGTTAAGCTGTGAATATGCTATATTTTATTAGTTGTGTGCCCTCTCCGCACAAATAGTAAGGTGTTATGTTATTAAAGTCCCATCTGGGAAATTGGACTCAGACTGGGTGTGCTTTGTGGATTGGGATTTAAACATCAATGACTGTTGATTGTGAGCTGTTGTTTGTAAGTCAATGTCTTCTTCACTATTTTTATGCAGCATATTGACATTTTAATAACAATTCAAATCAATATAACACAATACATTTCATTTTTTAAATACAGTACCACATCCATCTGTCATTTGTCATTTTTATTTAGGGAAGGTTTTGTTCTTATATATTAATTGAATAGGGGTCCAAGCAAGACTTCATCCATTATGGAGTTTAATTTACATATCTTCATTTGTGATTTTAGATGTAATTCCCGAACAGGTAAAGTGCTAAAATATATCCATCACATATTAAATTCCATTAGGAGAGTATAAGGCTGGTTTCACACACTCCGGCTCCTGCCGGACGGGGAAATCCCGCACGGCCAGGGAGCCGTGCCGCACACATTAGTTGTGAATGGACACTATTATGTCCATTCACTTGGGACGGCCACGATCCCGCCACTGGAAGGGACGGCTGCCGGGCTGTGGCCATCCCTTCCATGATAAACTAGTGTGTGTGGCACGGCTCCCTGGCCGCGCGGGATTTCACCGTCTGGCAGGAGCCGGAGTGTGTGAAACCGGCCTATGGCTATATAAAGCTGGACAACCCATTTTGAGGATCCTGTAAGTGGAATACAATTAAAAAAAAATTCATGCGTTACTGTAACGTTTCTGATATTTATTTTAAAAAGTGTTGAATCATGTAAAATATTGGATTCCTTTCAAAGATATCCTTTATCCTTGCCAAAAAAATTTCACAGCATCTGTTTTGTAACGCAAGCCTGCTGATTTCCTGATCAATATCTCTATATACTATAGCTTTGGATATATATATATATATATATATATATATATATGGGGTAGCCAACTCTAGTCCTCGAGAGCTACCAACAGTTAATGTTTTCCAGATCTCCTCATAGAATCACAAGTGAAGTAATTAGCTCCACCTGTGGATCTTTGAAAATGTTTCAGCTAGTAATGAGTGCACCTTTGCAGCAGCCAGGTTGTTTGGAAAATGTGATATGTTGGTAGCTCTCGAGGACTGTAGTTGGCTACCACTGATATATCTCATTTAAGTAGCTGCCTAATACTTTACAGGCACTGTATTGCATTAATATAATTGTGTAGTGTATTTGGATTAAGATAGAAACATATTTATGCCAATGTTTACAGGCACAACATCACACATGCATCTATCCATTAAATTCAAAAAGAAGAATTCCATAGTATGAGAGCTAAGTTCACAATGGCCGGTATTATTGATAATTGACTAGAATGCATACTGTAAACTACGTAAGACTAGGGCCAAATAGTTCTATGGCTGTCCATGTTTGGTTAATAAGATGCCTGGTAGAGTAGCTTGGAGTTCTAAAGAAGAGCCACTGCCTACTTAGTTTGTGCAGCTGAACTTTTTGGTTGATGCCGTGGCCCGTTTCTGTGATGTCATAAAATGACATATATATAGCAGAGGATCTGGTCTAGCTCACATTATGGGCGGTATTCAATGAGCCTGATTCGCCATGTTTTTATGGCGAATTTGTGCTGTTTGGCGAATTTTTGACAAAAACGGTGAATCACCCTATTCAATGACCACATGGCGAATACATTTGAAGGTTTTTTTCGCCATGTTTCACCAAGTAGCAATCGCTATCTTTTTATGATGAAGTGGAATGTGAACTTTTAAAATAAAGTGTTTTGTTTTTTACATTTGGTGTCAAAAAATCAGGAATTTTATTCTGAGGAGGGCATGCTTTTTTTATTCATGTGCTGTAAGCACATGAATATATATTTAATTAAAAAAAAATATATATATATATATATATATTTTTTTTTACACAGCAGCCAGCAGGGGGCGCCGGAGCCGAGCCGGTCATTAGATATTCATATATTCACTGCACACGATCGTTACGATCGGGTGTAGTGAATATACGCTGTCCCCTGCTGGCACCCCCGGGGGGGGCAGCCTGTGCTGCCTGGCACCCGGGGAGCCCACCTCCCCCCCACAAACGTTCTGGGGCAGGCAGAGAGACTTCCATCTCTCTGCCTGCCACCGTCATCAGGCTCCCTGCGGCATTCGCCGCAGGAGCTCATATTCGCCGGTCAGGGGCAGCGAGCCACAGACACGTTGAATACCGGAGCCGGCGAGGCTCCGGAACGTGGCGAATGTGCAGCGAATCCTAAACAGGATTCGCTGCACCTCGCTGGTATTCTCCTTGAATACCGCCCTATGACTTTGCTAAAGTTCTGCATTAGACTAGTAGAAAGGAGAACACAGAAAAAATGTGATATGGCAGGATCAAACAAATTAATAATTTTTCTTATTAAGTTCTGAGTTAAAAATTCAGAGCCTCAGTAGAGAGCTATATTTATTTCAGAGTCTTGACACTTAAAGTCTGTTTGCCTGGAAAGGAAAGCTGTTGAATTAAACTGCCACATATTGTCAAATGAAAATATTGGAATATATATTTAACTAATGCTAATGGCAATATCTTTCAATCCACTTCTTAAAGTATTTTTTTTATGTTTCTTCAAGTCTAAGTAACAAGGATCATGCTTTTAATGGAGGTTTGAAATGTGTTGACAGCTTTCAAGAAATGTGTCATTTAAATTTTGTTATACAGTAATTATATCTAAATAATACATGAAGAGGAAGACATTAGCAGTTCCTTTCGATTTGATGTATTTTGAATATGAGGAAATAATATGCTTAGTTACATATTAAGTGCTATCTTTACATAGCTCATTGGAATATCCTGCAACCCATAACGGTTTTTAAAGAAATAATATTGAAATATAGTATTTTTAATTATGGAAAAGTTTTCATGTATGTTTCCATTCAGGCAGCAAATTTACAATAAGTTAACTAAATAATAATTTTAGCAAGAAAATAATTAAATTTCTGAAAACTGACAAAAGATATAGAGTGTAGCATAGCCCTTAGCAGGGCACTAGAGTGTCGTCTAGTGAAAATAGAATCCTGCAATGTACAGTAGATTACAATTGTATTGCTGCAACAAAAAAAGAATAACAACCCCTGTGTTTGCAGCTGGCAGGCTAGTGCTGTGTACACTCGGGGGCGATAGGGGCTATAATCGCTGGGAATATGGTCGCAGGCGACCATATTGCCAGTGATTGGAGTGTGCACCAGCGATAAATAGCCGGGTGCGCGCTCTCATTTTCTGCCCCATTGTAATCGCTGGTCGCAGGAGCTTGCTCCTGCGACCAGCTAATTACCTCTGCGGCTCCCCCAGCAGAGGTTCCTTTTCATCAGCGACCATCTCTGGTCGCTGATGTAAAGGAGACACTGGGCAATTTATTGCTCAGCAATATATTGCTGAGCAATATATCTCCCCCCGTGTGTACGGGGCTTAAGTGCTACGCCCAGCCTTCACCTGTGCAGTTCCAGGCCTAGCCTTCTCTTGTGCAGTTCCAAAAGCAGCAGGGACCAGGGAAAAAAAAGAACTTTGAGGAGGAAGAGAGCCACTCAGAGGGGTTGGAGCTAATAATTTAAAGCTGTATAATATAAGCTGTATAATAATTTAAAGCAAGTCATTGGAAACATGCTTTACACTGATTGTGAGTGTCCACAATCTTTTCCACATTAATCCTCTTACAAAGATTTGTGCACAAATGTACAGCTGCAGTACATGAGCAAGACTATATATAGAAAGGTATTTCTAGAAACCAGTGGATGTGCAGCTAGGGTAATAAATGAAAATGGTGTTTGTCAATCACCATAGGAAATACTGTGTGAAAAAAACTCATTCAAAACACCATAAGCGCTACCTCTGATTAAGATGTATATACCAACACCATAGGGTTTAACAAGGGATAATATACATAACTCAGAAATGAACAAATGGCTGTTGTTCCATGAGGGTCGTCCTCAAATAATCTGTAAAATACTCCCAAAAAAACTCCACATTTGGAGTGATTTTAGGAGATAAGAAACAATTGGTGCAATATTTCTTATAAAGATGGCAAAACAATTTATTCAACCAGATGCACTCACAAACAAGCGATGTATTAAGCGCACTTTATAAATTCCCAAGGCAATCACAGCTGGGCTCTTCATTCAATAATCTCATCTTTATATGAAGTGTGGTATTTTCTGAAAGCAAAAATGATCTCCAAGGCATCCAAACCTCATTTTTAATTAGGATGTCAAGGAGACCAAAAAGTGGAGAGACAATTGGTGCAATACGTTCGAATGACAATAAAAATGTATTTTAAAAAATGCACTCACATAGAATAGAATGTTAAAAGCATAAGAAATGTACATGAGCAAGGAAAAGATTGCAAACCATAGGTCAGATAACATTCACATTCTGTACATATAATATTATGCCTCACTGTATCACTGAAGCAAACATCTGGAAATGTGCTACATAGGACACTGGGTGTGTGGGTTGGGGGGAGGGTGTATGCGGGTGGTCTTCAATGTAACAATTTGTATAATAAAAAAGATCCAAATAAAACTCTATCTACTCTAGTCTACTTTGAAAATTTTTAAGAATTTTGAAAAATGTAATTACAGAGAACAGAACTACGGATGAGCACGTCCAGATTTCTGAAATCAGGATGCTACCGAACGGCAGGGATCCAAACTGTGATTCAAACACCATTTGGTATTTCCCGCCACACTCAGTTTGCAGAACGAGGCAAAACATCATCATCCCGGCGTTGGATTCTCACGAGATTCAGACTTGACATAAGTCCCCTGCAAAAGCTTCCATCTTCACTCTGGGATTGGAGAGGGTTGAGGTTGGTTGTGTCTCTGAGTATCTCTCTGGGAAGATGGCATGGGGTGGCAACCTGGCATCATCTTCTGCAGCAGCACCATCTCCAAAATGGCAGCTCCTTCCAAGGCAGGCTACGCTGTGTATCACCGCTTTCAGTAAGTGGCACAGTGCTAACAACCTCTTTGCGAAACTGAGGGAAATCATTGTGCAGTGGCTTATCCCACTTAGACTCTATTGGGGATTTGTGGTAACATTGTGCGGGCATTGCATATGGGCAATTTCTATGTGCCATGTTTTGCCCACACAATAAATTTGGTGGTGCAGCATTTCCTAAAAAGTGACAGGGGCATGCAGAAGATGCTTGCCACTGCCTGCAAAAGACTGGAGCGACATCACAAACTCCTGAACCTGCCCTGCGATTACCTAAAACAAGAGATTGTGACATGCTGGAAATCCACCCTCTATATGCTGCAGAGGATGAAGGCCCAGAAAAAGGCTATTCAAGCGTACACAACCACCTATGACTTAGGCAACGGAGCAGGGATGCACCTGATCCAAGTGCAGTGGAGACTTATTTCTGTGTTGTGCAAGGTTCTCCAGCCATTTTAATTTGCCACACTTGAAGTCAGTTCCAACACTGCCAGCTTGAGTTAGGTCATTCCCCTGATCACGCTGTTGCAGAAGCAGCTGAAGAAAGTGAAGGAGGAGCTAAAGCATTGCAATTTCATAAAGCATCTAGCTCTTGTGAATGGAGCTCTTCATATGCTTTGTAAGGCTATGAGGGTGGTCAGTCTGTGGCTACCGTGCTCGATGCTCAGTTTAAACCTTATGTTGTGTCTGTTTTTGTGGATTCTAGTGGGGAAGAATTGATAATATGTGATGATGAGGATGTACATACTGAAGGGGGTGAGGAATCGGAGTACGAGGATGAGGACAACATCTTGCCTCTGTAGAGCCAGTTTGTACTGGGAGAGATGAATTGATCTTTTTTTTGTGTGGCCCAAACAAACCAATAATTTCAGCCACAGTCGTGTTCCAGATCGCTGAAATGATTGGTGTGCATTTTATATTTATGCAACATAGCATTGGGGGGGGGGGGGGGGTGCCCACAGACAATTCCATCTTTCACCAGTTTTTTTGGCATTATGTGCTCTTTGCGGGCCTAGTTTTTCAAACAGCCATCCTGTCTGATGCTGAAGTGCCACTCCTTGATGGGCCACATGTTTGTGTCGCCCACTTTTGTCACTTAACATAGTCATCCAGCTACTTCGGTGCAACCTTTTGGCCTAAAAACAACATTGATAGATGTGAATTATTCAGGATAGATTGGAAATAAGTGGAAATTAATGTTATTGAGGTTAATAATAGCGTAGGAGCATTTTAGCATTTTTTTATTGTTGTTTAAAAAAATTACAGATACAAAACATGAAACATGAAACACTGAAGGGTGGTGTTTTGGAACAGAACCAGATGCAAAACGCTGCCGGAGATACAGATCCAAAACACGTTTCACGATACACTAGTGGCCGGCACACATCCCTAAACCGGACACACAACAGAAAGCCTCAATAAGTGTATATGCTTATTTATGAGAATTACATCAGGCACACAGGAAAAGGAATAGGATACATAATACTGAGGAATTGTTATAAAACACAGAAAAAAGAGAAACACTGAAAAATATATCTGGAAAACTGAAGAATAATTGCTCCGTGAAGCTATCCATATATGCACAATAAGAACAGATAATATAATTACAATCACAATAATAAGAGAATTTATACTGTCCAGATGTCAGTAAATATAGATTTACAAACTAATTGAGGAAAAACAGCCACCATTAGTTTTTGAAGATTAAGAATTTGATAACAATGAATGTTAGCACAGGAGGATAGCAAAAAAAAAAAAAAAAAACTAGAAATGTTGACTAAATTGAATATACTAATTGTAATAAGACTATTGTTGGATCAGTTGGATCAGTTTGTTATCACATTCTCAATGTACTGATTTTAAGTAGTTTAATAAAATTGGAAAATTATAGATATACAGTAAGTTGTAAAAATTGAATGGTAAATGGGAAGGGGAATATAACATAGAAAAACCCAGAAATTGTATAAGTCAAAAAAATCTACAGTATAAATGTCTTGCATCTGCTTAAATTGTAATTGTAATTTCTGATATAATATGTTGTATGATATGTTTAAATAGTATTGATATTTTTGTATCAGTTATATAATGCACATTAACATCAGTGACGGCAACTTGTAGTTTATGATTGTTGCAAAACTGGTCCAATCTAGCCTTGAAAGAAAATACTGATAGAGATGGATGTGAAAATTAAGAAAATCACTAACGGGGACTTATTAAATTCCTATTTGCATATTATTAACATAAATATGAGGTTATAAACCATATGCTATAACATATGCTGTTGTGTATATACCTAGGAAGTCAGATCTGTAAATGGCTACTAAAACACATCCAGATTTGTGAATATCCAAAGATAGCAAAACATGACATCCTATATTTTCTTTTTTTTAAATTTGAAATTTACAGTACTTTTCATTTACTGTCAATGTAAATTACATTATGCCAGAATAGGCATACTGTATCGACACTTGATGCAGGGTGTGCAGCACACACAGGATCCTGTGTATGTATTTTACAAATGCATTAATAAATGGTTGTTGGTGTTCTGATTAATGCTAAGTATATCAGTTCTAACTAGTCATTTATGGGTAATGCTATGGCCACAATGACCACTATAAATGTGCCCCCCGGCTGGGGCATTTCCTTACTGGCTAGTGGAGGCTTGTGCTGGTTTTAAAATATGGGGGACCCCTACATCTTTTGTTTCCATATTTTTGGAACCAGGGCCAGTCTGATGCTGGTTATTTAAATACAAGGAACCCCTATGCAGTTTTCCTTGTATTTTTTAAATTAACAACAGCTCAAAGAGTCTCGGGTTTGGAAGGGGGACCCCATGAGGCTTTTATGGTTTTCTTTACCCCTTTATTTAACTCTTACATATAGAAGCAGCACACGGATTTGACTGATCCAATAGTGTTTCATGTTCTGCAGTGTTTTGCAGCCGTCAAACTCGGCAGCCAAACATAAATCACTTCTCCATCTGAGAAATACGTATCCTGAGAACATGGCAGCTTTTTTTCACACAGAACACATCTGATCATGTTCTTAACCAGCCGAGTTGTAACTCAGCTTGGAAAAGGCAGCTTGGTAAATGTACCCCTTTGTCTCTGAACTAACTGCCCATCACTCTTCTGATTTCTGGTATTTCTGCGTACTGACCTTGACTTTTTATTTACTACTACTATTATCAGTTTCTTCTTCCTTTGATGCTCCTTGAGAGTAAAAAAACATCTAGCAGCAAAGCAGCCTCTCTCTGCTCATTGATACTTGCTCAAAACAATGCACCAAACTTAAAGATATTAACCTTGCCTTATCTAACTGAACTTATCTGTTCTTACCCAATATGCATGTATAAAACTGACCATGAGCTTGCTTAACACATATCTGCCACTGCCTTGCCCACATGCAATTCAAATGTTGGACTGTCTGAATGATCTAAAAGCCATTGCTGACACCCATTAAACATGTGAATGCTTTGGTCAGTCCAAATTATTGTTAAAAAACTATATATAATTGTACTTACAGTATCCTCTAATCAATATATAATCATATGCATTGGGCAGGAGGTAATGAAACCACTGGACATGCAGGAAGCCATCTGATTTATCAAACTTTTAAAGGGGCAATTATGTCATTATTTACAAGGCAAAAACCATACCTTGCCCCTTAAAAAAAAGTCTCATTTGACTGGCATCCCTCACAGCCGACAAACTCAAATTTCTGCTGCTTTTGTCCACGAAAATACGGCAGAAAAATAGAACACCATTTTCCTGTCGTATTCTCGTTTTAGCCAGCACGGATCAGTCAGATCCGTGCCGGCTGCGGTGTAAAAATAAATAAAATAAAATAAATAAATAAAAAAACGGCGTGGGGTCCCCCCCACAGCCGAAACCAGCACCAGGCTGACAGAGCCTGGAGCCGGTAATTAAAAATCAGGGAACCCGACAAATAGGGGTTCCCTGATTTTTAACAACCAGCCCAAGGCTCCTGCTCTGGGGCTGGTTCCCAAAATACGGGGGACAAAATGAGTAGGGGTCCCCCGTATTTTAAGAACCAGCCCCAGGCAAAACCAGCCAGCAGGGTAATGCCACAGCCGGGGGGAGACTTTTTATGCAAGTCCCCCCGGCCAAAGCATTCATCCCTACCGACCAGTCAGCCTGGCCAGGGGCCCTGGGGGAGTGGGGACCCCCCCCAATGAAGGGGTCCCCCCCCTCCAGGACTTACCTGACCAGGCTGAAGCCTGGTACTGTCCCCGATGCCCCTGGGCGGTGGGCATCGGGCTGATTCAAGTGTAAAAAAAAGATTAAACTATTGTTTTTTACTGTGGCACTACAAGTGCCAGCAAGCTGGGACTTGGAGAACCACAAGTCCCAGCCTGCTGGGCATTAAAGGGCCCGCTGGCACTTGTAGTTCCACAGTTAAAAAAATAGTACACAAAACACACTGACACAAATTTTAAATAAAAGTTTCATACACACATCACACACACACTGATACTTACCTATCTTGATCCCGTCGGTAGGTCGCTGGCTCCGGTGTCGGCGGCTCCGGTGTCGGCGGCTCTGGCGTCCTGTCTGAAGAAAATCCATGGTGGACCTGTGGAAGGAAATCCTACTCACCAGGTCCTCCATGGATGGTAATGTGTCTTCTGTCTTCTTTTCCAGGGCTTATTTCTTTCTTCTTTCTTCTTTCTTTACGCTGCCGGCAGCTCACGGGACTTTCAGAGCTTCAGAGATGTTTCCTCCTCGACGTCTGGACTAAGAATGAATTCTAGCCAATCAGGAGCCGACTTTACTGGCTCCTGATTGGCTAGAATTCATTCTTAGTCCAGACGTCGAGGAGGAAACATCTCTGAAGCTCTGAAAGTCCCGTGAGCTGCCGGCAGCGTAAAGAAAGAAGAAAGAAGAGAGAAATAAGCCCTGGAAAAGAAGACAGAAGACACAAGACCATCCATAAAGGACCTGGTGAGTAGGATTTCCTTCCACAGGTCCACCATGGATTTTCTTCAGACAGGACGCCGACACCGGAGCCGCCGACACTGGAGCCGCAGACACCGGAGCCAGCGACCTACCGACGGGATCAAGATAGGTAAGTATCGGTGTGTGTGTGATGTGTGTATTAAACTTTTATTTAAAATTTGTGTCAGTGTGTTTTGTGTACTATTTTTTTAACTGTGGAACTACAAGTGCCAGCGGGCCTTTAATGCCCAGCAGGCTGGGACTTGTGGTTCTCCAAGTCCCAGCTTGATGGGGAGGCTTGCTGGCACTTGTAGTGCCACAGTAAAAAACAATAGTTTAATCTTTTTTTACACTTGAATCAGGCCGATGCCCACCGCCCAGGGGCATCGGGGACAGTACCAGGCTTCAGCCTGGTCAGGTAAGTCCTGGAGGGGGGGGACCCCTTCATTGGGGGGGTCCCCACTCCCCCAGGGCCCCTGGCCAGGCTGACTGGTCGGTGGGGATGAATGCTTTGGCCGGGGGGGGACTTGCATAAAAAGTCTCCCCCCGGCTGTGGCATTACCCTGCTGGCTGGTTTTGCCTGGGGCTGGTTCTTAAAATACGGGGGACCCCTACTCATTTTGTCCCCCGTATTTTGGGAACCAGCCCCAGAGCAGGAGCTTGGGGCTGGTTGTTAAAAATCAGGGAACCCCTATTTGTCGGGTTCCCTGATTTTTAATTACCGGCTCCAGGCTCTGTCAGCCTGGTGCTGGTTTCGGCTGTTTTTTTTAAATATTTATTTTTTTTTTCTATTTTTTTTTACACTCTGCAGCCTGCACGGATCTGACTGATCTGTGCAGACTGCCAGAAACATTCGTATATGGCCAGCTAATACGAATGGTTACACCATCGGAGGGTTTCAAAGCAGTCGTATATGACTGCTTTGTAATTTCCCCTCCGGAACACGACTTTGCATACGACTGAAACAGTCGTATGCAGTCGTAGGGGAAATACCAATAAGAAAAACTAGGTTTTTCATATTGGTAAATTTCCCCCTTCATTACTTCCAGCCCATGGTCTAAGAATATAAGTGGGCATTTCTGGGAGCCACAGATGTTCCTCCTACGTCTTTGCTCATAGCATAGCATTCAGGTTTCCTAGTCACAGCATGTCATGGTGAAGTGTAACAGTTGCAGCATTTCATAGCATACAGCAAGCCATAAGAGAATCCACACCATGCAATACACAGTTTTATTGCTGGGCGGCGAATGCTCCATGGACAAAAACTACAGTACAGAAAACAATATTTGCAAATCATTATTATTCTATTTTCAATACCTTATAATGTGTGTTTGTAATTTTAGTTTTGCATATTGGCACACAAAGCTTTGGTGGTTCACAGATGCATGCTAAGCATTTCACAAAGTGAGTTCAGCACAGGTTCGATAATGTTCAGATTCTCTGCTGAACTCTCTCTATAGTTGTGCATCTCATGCCAAACTTTCATTGCTATCAGGGACGGCGCTACCCGCTCAGCACTGCCTGCAAAGCAGGTAGGCGCCAGCCCTGAGAGGCGCTGTGCTCCCCCTCCCCTCTGCCACTACTGCTGCCAGCTGTGGCAGCTTGCGCCTCTCACAATAAATGACAGGCAGTGGTGCCATCAGCATTGAATAGGTACCGCACATATATTGGGTATCTGGTAATTGTTCCAGATGTCGCAGGCCGCCTGCCCGCAGTAGCGTGAATGGCAGATAGGATGCTGGTACTAACATGCAGCGCAGCGCTCCCGCTCAGACCTGCAGCCTGTCACACATCTTCCTGTCTCTCCCTGTGCAGCGGCTGGAGGCTCAACACCAATAATGGCAGTAAAGTGGAGGAGGAAGATCCTACACAGGGTCCCTTTTGCAGAGCTCGGGTAAGAGCCTAGGTACTCGGAGTGGGAAGCTTCAGTGGTGGGGATTAGTGCTGCCATGAGGCAGAGCTGGGCCTGTGGTTTATCTGCCACAATTCTCAGCTGCAGCTGCTTCCAGTACAGGGCAGGCTCACATTGTTCTAATTAAAAGCCAGTACTGTGGTCACCATGTCCCCCAGCAGCCAAGGTAACCAATTTTCTGCAGTATGACTGGCCTTTGTGTACCCTATTATTGACAACCCTCTGTGATTTATGTACTAATACATACTGGCCCTTATTCTAATTGATATGCTGTGTGATTTTTAGAGACTGCACATGCGCATAAGCATTTATGCACATGTACAGCCTCTTTGTGCGCGCAGAAACAGCAACTTGATTATTCGACGGCCGCTCGCTCACAGTAGTGCGGGCCGGGGGCGGTGGGCAGTGTGCATCCCCCGGCAATGAGCATGTAACAATGCTATAGGCACCCCTGGGAAATGAGCAAGTTATTCCCCCGAGCAAGAAACTCCCCATGCGCTACGAGCATGAAAGTCCCCCTTGCAATGTGCATTTATTCCCCAATGGCAACAAGCATGTAAATCCACCTGTGGCAACGAGCATGAAACTCCTGGCAAGGATCATTTAACTCCCCCCGGCAACATGATGTAACCCCTGGCAACAAGCATGAAACTCCTGGCAACAGGCATGTAACTTCTTACAATGTACATGTAGATAAGCAGAAATGGTACTTGTGTAGTTTCACGGTGCCAGGCAAACTATCTAAAATAAACTAACTTAACTCCATGCCAACATGGATAGTTCATACCCCCACTATCCATGTTGGCATGGAGTTGATTTTAGATAGCGTGGCGAGCGTAGTGAGCCACCGAGCCCGCAGCGTGGGCTAGCAAAGCGAGCCCCGCAAGGGGACTCAGACGCATGGTGCCATGCTGGCGCCGTGAAACTACACAAGTACCACAGAAATTATGTGGCATAATATGTAGTTGTGGTGTGCTTCATAATATGTAATGGGAATTTTGGTGTTCGGCATAATATGTAATTGGCATTTTGGTGTGTGGCACATTATGTAATAGGCATTACGGTGTGCAGTAAAATATTTAATGGACATTATGGTGTGTGGCATATTATGTAATATGCATTACGGTGTGCTGTATAATAAGTAATGGACATTATGGTGTGTGGCATATTATGATATAGGCGTTACGGTGTGCTGTATAATATGTAATGGACATTATGGTGTGTGGCATATTATGTAATGGACATTATGGGTGTGTGTCCTAATATCTAATAGGCATTATGGTGTGCTGTATAATATGCAATGGGCATTATAGTGTGTGGCATAATATGTAATGGGCATTATGATATGCAGCATAATAGGCATCATGGTGTGTGGCATAATACGTAATGGGAATTGTGGTGTGTGACAATATGTGATGGGCATTACGATCTGTGGCATGTAATGGGCACTGCCGTGTGAGTAATCCTGGTGCACTGTGTCTATGGGGCTCTACTTGGCGCAGTGTGTGGAGTAATGTGAATAGGTACTAATATGTGGTTACAACCCTTCCCCACACCCTTAATATTTGCCGTGCACCCAGGGGCGGATCCAGGATAAAATGACAGGGGGGGCACCATGATAAAAAAGGGTTTGGGTGGGGGAGGGGCGGTGTTAGTGGTGCCAGTGTACATGCTAAGAGAGCGGCAGGAGAGGGTGGGAATGGAATTAAAAATAGGTCCTGGCATTTAAAGTACGCAGGAACACCATGGCGACAAAAGTGAAGGATGTAATTGTGCGCGCGCCAAAGGCGCACTCCGGAAAAGGGTGTGTGGCCACTCAACAGGGGGCGTGTCAACACCATATACAACTTCTACACATTATGCAACAAAATACTAGACTACATTATACTTGCCCCTTACACATGATGCCAAATGGAATGAGCCAAAATTGACATAATGCCACATGGATTGAGCCAAAATTCAAATAATGCCACATGGATTGTGTCAAATTCACATAATGCCACATGGATTGAGCCAAAATTTACATAATAACACTCACGGATTGAGCCAAAATTCACATAATGCCACACAGATTCAGCCAAATGCATAAAATGCCATACGGATTGAGCCAAAATTCACATAATGCCACATGGATTGAGCCAAAATTCACATAATGCCACACGGATTGAGCCAAAATTCACATAATGCCACACGGATTGGGAAAAAATTCACATAATGCCACACGGATTGAGCCAAAATTCACATAATGCCACATGGATTGAGCCAAAATTCACATAATGCCACACGGATTGAGACAAAATTCACATAATGCCACATGGATTGAGCCAGAATTCACATAATGCCACACAGATAAAGCCAAAATTCATAATACACTTCATAAACAGGGACATTGTCCACCAAAGGCGCACATTAAACATTTACATTACATACATACATACCATTACACGTTAAGTTACACGCCATTATGTCCATTATGTGTTATGCCAAACACCATAATGCCTATTAAAAATTATGCTACATAAGTGCTGCTTCTCTACATGCTCATTGCCAGAGGTTCCATGCTCGTTGCCATGTGGGATTACATGCTCATTGCCAAGGGGGAATACATGCTCGTGGTAAATGGGGGACAGCCGCCGCCAGGCAGAAGTGATAGCCACTGACAGTGGCAGAGCCTGGCTGTATTCAGAGCACTGCAGGTCCCGGCTATTTGAAATAATACCCCTTTCACACCAGAAAATGCATTGCCAGGTTGGCCCCTTTTACACCAGCCTAGTCCCTGCATTTTATGGTGTGAGGGGGAGAGAAAACCACAACTCCCCCCTTTAACCAGATATCTCATTTTAAGGCAGATGTATCATAGCAGCGCTTATCGCGCCGCTATGATACTTCCTGCTTCGCCTCAATAGCGAGGCGAAGCAGGAAGGGACATCGACAAGATGTATTAACATCTTGTCTGCCGAAGCGGGGGAGCGTTAACTCCCCCCTTCAGCGATGTCCCTTTCTGGAGATAGCGCATCAGTTAATACTGATGCGCTATCTCCGGTCCCCCGGCCGGCCGCACTGGGCATGCGTGGGATCTCGCTGTTCACGCGAGATCCCCAGCGCAGCCCAGACCTAACAGCAGGGACAGCGCTGTCCCTGCTGTTTAGATAGGGCTTCGCCAGCCTGATGCTGGCGAAGCCAAACCCGGCTTCGTGCGGAACGGTCAGCGATGCTGACCGTTCATACATTCGGCCTGCTATCATTTTGATAGCAGTGCCGATATGGACAGGGGCGCATAGCGCATCCCGGCACGATCATACATGGGGAAGAAGCGGTATCAGTGCACATAACGTGCGCTGATACCCCTTCTCCCCCATAACGACGGATCATACATCTGCCCCTTAACCGGCTATATCTTCGGAACCAACTGACCCATTTACATGAGACAAGTATTATATTGAAGAACTTTTAAGTGGGCTTTGAATAATTTTGGTCCAGTGAAACTGGAACGTTTGGTTCCAGAGTAATCTGCCCTCAAAAACATGAACAGCCATGAAATGACATTTCAAAAATAAAAAAATCCGTTTACACGCAATATCTCTGGAAGCGATTGACCGTTTTGGACCAGCCTGGTATCATATTGAAGTCCCAGCGATTTGGAATTGAATAAAATCAACCACAAGCTTCTGTGATGCCAGGGCGAGAACTGGCAGCCGTCGGAACCGGGTGGGGGTCCGAATTGACGGGTCCCATATTATCCTATGGGGAAAAAACGTTACAGGTTTGCCAGGCGATATCTCCGGTTCCCGGGGGGCTAGAGACACTGGGCTGGGCTCGTTGGAAAGCCCTGGTCCACAGCTACAAAATAAATGACAGGGGGGGCACGTGCCCGGGTGCCCCCCCCCCCTGAATCCGCCACTGCGTGCACCCACGGCATACACTATCTCTGTTTATCTTGTGTGTGTTTGGGGGGAGGGTATTTGGACAGCACTAATGCCTTTTCTGGCACATGCCACCAAAATATTAGTTACGTGACTGCTGGTACTGGGCACATTACGTGTATAAGTAGCACTACTACTACTACTACGGGCGCTATACACCCTTTTTTAGCGTATGCATTCAGCACACGCTGTCTCTTTGTAGAGTATGGGGGGTGCAAATTTATAGTTTGCAGGGGGGCGCTCAGCACCCTAGCACCGGCCCTGGTTGCTATGCTACAGTGTACACTGTATGCCACCTAGCTGCATTGCATATGTACTGTGTGGAACTGACTGCATGGACCTCAGCACCTCCCCCCACCATCATTCACTTTTCTTCAATGCCATCACATGCTGAGCCCACTGAGCAAGATAAGCTGGCCAATCACATTCAGGCAATGTAAGCAGTGACTCAGTTTGGCACCTCCTCCCAAGCTTTATTGCTATGCTACTGTATGCCCCTATGCTGCATTGGACTCTAAACCGCTAATGACATTTGCGTTACCGTACTGTAGCAATGACAGAAACTGATACACATACGTTTGGTGGTTTAAAGAGGCATGCTCAGCATTTCATAAAGTGAGTTTTATGCCGTTTCATTAATAATTGGGTATTCAGCTGAACTCTATCCGTAGCCAGGGCCACCGAGAAAGGGGGAGCAGGTACTAATTATCCGGGCCTGGGCTTGCAGGAGGGGCCCGGTGGGGGCCCTGGTCCAACCCCCCCTTCCATCCCTCCCTGGCGGCAGCAGCACACACCAACAGTATGTGCAGTGCAGACAGCAGGCTCAGAATGAGCATCTTACTGACAGCATGAGACATCATGCTGAGCCTGCTGTCAGCACAGAACATGCTGTAGGTGTGTACTGCTGCTGCATGGGGGATGATAAGGACAATGACACACCCCCCCTCGAATTTAGAGTGTAAACATTTTGGGGGCATGTCCTATTCGCAGGAGGTGTCCACACCTCCTGTGATTAGGTCACACACCCTAAATTTTACCGGGGCCTGGTATACCTCATGGCGGCCCTGTCCATAGCTAGGCACCTCATAGTATATCTGTGACACCCTAAGATCCTGAAGAAGTATATTATATTGAAATTGTTGTAAATAATATAAATGTATTGTGTCATATACATTGGGTTTTACCACAGGTGCTGGCAATCATACATTACCAGGGAAGTCCAGGAGCAGAGCATTTTCTCCCGCATGGAGAGGGTCAGGTAGGCAAGTATTATATTGATCTATATAGGGAAAGAAATAGATGTGGCAGGTATTTTATAAAAGCAGGGGAAACTTTAATCCTGGAGATGAGGGACAACTCCTAACACTTTGAGTGGATTGTAGGCTTGGGGATAGCACAAGCAGCCCCTGCAGGGAGAACCTGTGACAGGGATATAACAGTAGAGACAGCTGGTAAAAAAAAGGACATTGAGACCGTTGCTTGGAGAAGAGAGTGAGGCTGAGCTGCAGACTAGGGGCTGGAGCAGTGTGATGTAGGAGACTGTTTTCTACCTCAAGTAAAGTCGACCATAAGGAACTGACTTCCAATGATCGGGTGCCGGCTTAGTAAATCGCGACCCAATCTGCCAGGAGGCATGACCCTACTAGGCGGGCGGTCCCGGAGTAGCCACTGTAAATGGATGTAGGCAGCACATCATTTCCTAGAGGCACAATTGTGGATGGAGACCAGTGGCAGACAGCAGAGTAGGTGCGGCCTGAGGAACAGGGCAGAGAAAAGCCTTGACACAGCAAGGCCCTCCCCACAGAATCCAAAGGGGCAGTCACTGGGCTGAGACGGAGGTGTGCCAAAGGGAACAGCTAAAAGGCAGTTCGGTGGTGAGTAACTGTACCCACACAACAGGGGATGCCTGCCTTTACATTACTCTAACCAGAAGAATCTTATCTGGGCTATTGGACACTGTGATAACATGGTCACTGCAGAGTTGTCCAGCATTGGAGAGGGCAATAATACTGTACATAGCTCACCATTATTTTAAGGAGCACAACTGTGAGGGTGAGTTATATAGTGCCAGGTCCCTGCGCCAAGTAGTAATAGATATTAGGACAAACTGCATTCTGCAATACTGTTAGGAACCAGTAGCTATAATAGAGAGATATAAAGCTAGAAAGCCAGCCTGTAATACAACACCCAGGATCACTTATAACTCAGCTGAAGGGAGGTGACAAGATACACTGTGGGGCTCCCCCAAGGCCCTTCCCCCCACCGGCATCTCCCGGCAACTGCGCCGCCAGAAACTGTCAGCAGTAGGGGGCCATGACCTCCCTGTCCCCAGAAACCCCTGTGGGCACCCCCAGCCAATGGGGGACCATGACCTCCCCGGCCCCAGAAGCCCTGACGGGAGGGCATTTAGCAGCCAGCAAGGTGGAGGAGAAACCCTTCGCACGTGTGGACTTCAAGGAGCAGGACAAGGAAGCCTGCTGCTGCTGAGTGTGCTGCCGCTGCTGCTGTCGCTGTGGAGGCAGTGAGAGCAGCAACCGGAGGACCAGGAAGGGCCCCCTAATGGACGGACCACAGACCCAGTGACTGGCAGGTCAGGTAAGTTCTCAGAAATAGGATAGTATTGTACTGTATTGCATCTCCTAGATAGCATAGTATTGTATTGCCTATGCATCATTGTATTGTATAGGCTAGATAGCATTGTGCCATATCACTTAGATAGCATTGTATTGTATCCCAGAGCTAGGATAGTACTGTACTGTATTGCATCTCCTAGATAGCATAGTACTGGATTGTATTGTATCTCCTAGACAGCATTGGATTGTATATGCTAGTTAGCATTGTACTGTATCGCTTAGTTAGCATCGTATTGTATCCCGGAGGCAGGTTTGTATGGTACTGTTGCTCTTGCATTGCACCCAGTAACATTTGTACTGTACGCTGTTCTTGCTTCGCATTGCGCTAGACTGCAGGCTTTGCTTAGGAGTGCGCTAGGCTGCAGGGTTGTCTCAGTATCATCAGGGATAACACATCCGCATGAATTCCCCAGCCCCGTTCGTAGCCAAGGATCTAGGTGCAGGGGCCTGGGACCTCGACAGTGTGTCGATCAAAGGGACAAGCGCCCAGTGAGTATAATCAGTGCCGAATCTGGTGTCTGTGTTGTATGTGCTCCTTCCCATCCCCTGGAGCATCTCCCCACCCAGGTTGCACCTGTTGTGTTCCACAAGTGCGTGTAGCCAGAAAGAGGCCAGTAGTGCCAGTGATGACCCCCTCCAGCGGGATCCCCCATTTTCCCCCTCTTTCTGGATAGGCCCAGAGTTGTGCCCAGTGGGATGACCAGCGAAATACCGGGACCATCGTCGTCCTGAAGGTGAGAGACGGCAGACATCATGGTGAGTAAATGCAGCAAGTAGTGCGCATAGGGCCCGCCCTGTGTCCCTTACATTTGGCGTAGTTGGCAGGATCATGGACACGGACAAGAACACCGCTTCGGGAACACAGGCACCACCTGGAAGAGCTTGCGCATCAGCACCACCATCCATTTCCTTTCCAGGTACGATGGACGGAACATGACCCTGGACGAATGGGAGTACCAGGTGGATGCGGCCATCGGGCGACACCGCATTTTTGTGGGGACCACAAAGGAAAAGGTGGGGGGAAATGTGGGGCTCCCCCAAGGCCCTTCCCGCTCGGCGTCTCCCGACAACCGCACCGCCGGGAGCCACATCTGCCATGTCGGAAGTCACCGGGCAGCCGTCAACAGTAGGGGGCCGTGATCTCCCTTGCCCCAGAAACCCCTGTGGGACTGTGACCTCCTCGGCTCCAGAAGCCCCTATGGGAGGGCATTTAATGGCTGGGAAGGGGGAGGAGAACCCCTTTGCACGTGTGAACTTCAAGGAGCAGGACAAGGAAACCTGCTGCTGAGTGTGCTGCCGCTGTGGAGGCAGTGAGAGCAGCGACCGGAGGACCAGGAAGGGCCCCGAGATGGATGGACCATGGACCCAGTGACTGGCAGGTCAGGTAAGTCCTCAGAAATAGGATAGTACTGTACTGTATTGCATCTCCTAGATAGCATAGTATTGTATTGTATTGTATCGCCTAGGCAACATTGTATTGTATCCCAGAGCTAGGATAGTACTGTACTGTATTGCATCTTCTAGATAGCATAGTATTGGTTTGTATTGTATTGTATCTCCTAGACAGCATTGGATTGGATATGCTAGTTAGCATTGTACTGTATCGCTTAGTTAGCATTGTACTGTTTCGCTTAGTTAGCATCGTATTGTATCCCGGAAGCAGGTTTGTATGGTACTGTTGCTCTTGCATTGCACCCGGTAACATTTGTACTATACGCTGTTCTTGCTTTGCATTGCGATAGGCTGCAGGCTTTGCTAAGGATTGCGCTAGGCCACAGGCTTTGCTTACAAGTTCGGTAGGCTGCAGGGTTGTCTCGGTATCGTCAGGGATACCACATCCGCGTGCATTCCCCCACCCCGTTCGTAGCCAAGGATCTAGGTGCAGGGGCCTGGGACCTCGACAGCGTGTCAATCAAGGGGACAAGCGCCCAGTGAGTATAATTAGTGTTGTATCTGTTGTCTGTGTTGTATTTGCTCCTTCCCCTCCCCTGGAGCTTTTCCCCACACTAAGACTAGTTTAGAGTGGTACCATAGCAGTAAGAACGTTTCTGAATAAATTGTCACAGAAAGGTTAGTAAATGCCTACAGGGGGAAGACTGGTTTAGTTTCCATAAGATAAAGTAAGATAAAGTGGGATCACCTAAAACTTTTGAGTAAAAACCAGACAATTAACTTCTACAGTGAGTCTAGTAGGATACAACGTGACTAATTCCTAATTTGTCTGGAAGAATGCTACAAAGTAGCAAAGGACCTAACACTGAGGGGGAAATTTACTAAAGGAAATTTGTAAAAAATAGGTGTGTATATATATATATATATATATATATATATATATATATATATATATATATACACATACTGTGTATATATATTTAAAAAAACAGCTCTGTAATGCTATCTATAAACTTAAGATTTTTTTTGTCTGCAGTTACATAGATGCAGTTTTCCATAAAACAGTTTCTGAATATCAAATACTTTTCCTGTAATAAAAAGTAGGCCAGAAACCGATAAACAAACAGTCATCCACAAAATGTTCAGTATTTAATACCTATGTAAACTCCAATGGCTTTGACTGCTACCTGAACTCATATAAGAATGTAATGTTTTTTCTGAAATCAGAAAATGAAACCTTAAAAAACTCTTGTTAAGGTTAAATTAATTTGTGGAAAAAAAAATTTCCTTATAAATTACAGTATAGCATACTGGATATGCCAAATGGTGCTATGATTTTCCAAAATTATGGGGTTATTCACAAGTTTTAATTAAAAGTAACCAAGCCATATATAATTTGCTTTAAATATGTTTATTTTTAACCTCAACAGCATGGTCATAAATATTACAGTGAATACCTTTTGTACAGTACATGGTTCTCTTTCTAATAAGTCAGTTGAAATCAATCTAAAAATCTGCTGTTTATCAATCTTAAAATGATTTGTATGTTCATAATCTACTGCAGGTGTGTAAAATACAGTTCTTACAGTAAACAATGTCTGACCTTTAGTACAATGACATAGAGGTATATGGGGTATACTGTTTTTAATAAGCCATGGAAAGAGATAAAGTGGGCAGAAATATCAATCAACCAGCTACAAGCTCTTATATTTGCAACACAGCCTGTAGCATGGCAGTTAAGAGCTGTTTGGCTGGTACTTTATATGAAATGGAAGCGACTCAATCTATTGTACTTAGTAATACCCCTTCGGTGCTTGAAAGGGAGAGGTTTTTAATAAACAAAAAAACACATACTGTAGCAATAGTATTAGCAATAACATTTGAACATTACAGGGAAAATTTACAGAGATCGATTGGGTACGAATGCACGTATTTGTACCCATTTGATGTAAAATATTGCTGGTAAATTAGCTTCAGCTGATTTACTATCAGCCAAATTTGGCTGATTTGCCATATTTATATACGGCAAACTCAGCCAAATGTAGGAATGAATACACCATCGATAGAACTCGACCATATATGGTCGACCGTACAGTATCTGTTGGGCAAATTTACTATCATAAGTGTTTTTTTTAGGTATTTGTTCTGTTGTGGAACTACAAGAACCAGCGGGCCTATTAATGCCCCGCATGCTGGCACTTGTGGTTCCCCAAGTCCCTGCATGTGGGGGAGGCTTGCTGGGACTTTTGTTCCACAACAGAACCTAATACTTTATTCTATTTTGTACACTTTTTATTGGCATCAGCATGCCACCCACAGCCTGCCACCAACAGCCATGGGCTGACCGACCAGGGAGATTATGCCGGGGGACCTTATGTAAAAACTGTGACATGACACTGCTGGCTTTTGGAGCCCGATGCTAGTTCCAAAATAAAGGGGACCCCTACTATTTTGTCCTCTATATTTTTGGAACCATGACTGGTCCAAGATCCCGGTGCTGGATTTTTAAATATGGGGAGACTCCATCACTCCCCCCTCTTCTTGGGAAACTAGGACCGGCTCAACAAATGAATGTTGGAGCATAGACCATTTGGAAATGCTAGGTCATTTCTATAAGGCAGGAATATGAACACAATTTAACTTCACTCATTTCTAGTCCATGTGGATTTTTGAAGGGCATTCTGCACATGTTCTCAACTAGATACATTTGAACAGTTATTCTAAGTAGTTTGAATTTCATATCACCTCTATATTGAGTAATAACTACTTACATTTTATTTTTTGATACATAATGTAGTTTATATGAGCATACAGTATGTATACATTTTGTGCATTATTTATTTGTAAGAGGCTGTTGAAATAATTGAAGTTATATTCATTTCCTCCACCTCTGAGGCTCCAGTTAGTAACTATAAAGGCTTAGCAAGGAAATTCAAGTTCTGAATAATCTTTGCTCCTAAAGAACACTCTAGCTATTCTGGTGAAGGACAACCTCAAACCATATCTGTCCATCAACTCACAATGTATTTTCTTACTGTGCAATAGATTTATTTTTTGTTACTTAATTCAGTGTGCTATATCATACCAATAGCTTCATCGGGGCTTCTTGCATTGTGCTGCAGGTTTATGAATAAAACAACAAAGAATCAGATGACTGCCTACATGGAGTGTTTAAAATATCTAAAATCTAAATTTCAAAAGTAATGGCAAATAAACAAATTTGAAAAACAGTATAAAAGCTAGTATCAACTGAGAGTATAAAATGCAAATACAAAAATATTTAATTAACATACTGAGTATACTGCATAGCAGGGCTGGGCAACACCGGCCCTCCAGATGTTGATGAACTACACATCCCAGCATGCCTCGCATCAGTTTCAGCATGGCCACATAGCAAAACTAATGCAAAGCATCCTGGGATGTGTAGTTCATTAACATCTGGAGGGCCGGTGTTGCGCAGCCCTGCTGTATAGAATACATTGTGACTGGTAATATGACTGTGTGTAGTATGTGAATTTTATAAGAATTACAGAATACAGTATGCTGCAAATGAAAGACAAATAATTTCACACAAGGATCAAGGTGTTTACAGCCTGCAGGTTATATTTTCAAATACAAAAGAGGGCTCCTGAATTGTTCAAATTATTGAGTTTGTGGGGAAATTTACAGTGCAGCACATATAACAAGAACAAAACAAAACATAAATAAGACTGTATTTATGAAAGGTTAGTTTGAATTGACCATCAATGCCCATACTTGCCTACTTTTGAAAACTAGATTCAGGGAGATTATAGTTGGTAATAGAATTTTGCAAAGCGTGTCATGCTCCACCCAAAGGGCGTGTCTAGTTCCATATATGGAGGGATTGGGAAAAGAGATTGTGAATGTGGCAATTAGAAGTGTGGGTGTGTATTTTAATATGACTTATATCCAAATGTAGATGAGCCCCAAAGCAGTTAGTAAGAGATACTATACTTGGTAAAGTGCTGGGAAATTATGCTGATGATTCAATGTAAATGTATGTCTCTCGTTCCTTATTTTTTCTAAAAATGTAACAGTGTAATGTGGGCTAGGTGAAATGAGGGAGATTGCTAGACTAATGAGGGAGAGAGGGAGATTGTTGTTATTTCAGGGAGTGTAGGCAGCTATGTCAATGCCCCTCTGTTTTAATCCCCATCCCCACTGTAAATAAACCACAAATCTTAGTGGGGCAATCTCTGCATGGATTTCTAGGATCCATGCAGCATATTAGATATTTTTATATATTAGTTGTGGCCCTGCATATGCACTGAGGCCCCTGAGGACTAAGGGGCATACTGCTGCCCACTGCTGCTCCATATCACCATTTTCCTGTCATAGACTGTTTTTCCCCATCACCCTTGGCCTTTTCCCTGTCCACCACTGTCATGGTATATATTGTGAACTTGGTTTGTCGTAGAGGAGGGGAGCCCAAACTATATATTCGCACCTGGGCCTGCAACCCACAAGTTCTACCAATGTTCTAACATGCCCTGACAGCCACTTAAATTGTGCATGAGCATTTTTTCTTAACCCTCTGAGTGCCAAGTGAATTTATTTATAGGTGTGAAAATTGGCAAGCAAAATTTTTTATTCATCATAATGACCTGTAATGTTTATGTTATATAGGAAATATAATGTTTTTTTGCACAACATTTTTTACTTAAATTTATATAACAAATATGAGCAATGTTTGCATTTATAGCATATATTTTTAACATCTCTCACAAAGATGTTGGCACACAAATGGTTAAACCTCTAGAAGTGTAAGTAAAGAACAATGTTTGTATCATTAAGCACTATTTGTGCACTCCACACCTACTGTAACAGGGGTGTGGGGGCACAGCACATGACCTTGCTGTAGTAGCACCAGCACTGTCAACTTATGTTGTTTAGAGGAAAGTTCAGGGAACCCAATGTTCTTTTTTCTGTACAATATGGCAACAAATCGCACATGTCTAATGTGCAATTTTCAGCTGAAAATCTTACATAGTATTGGAAAGGTGCAATTTGTAAGTAATGAGAATATACAGGTTTTTTGTCAGGTCCCTACACTGATTCTACTGGACAAGAGCACTGACCTACGGGGGACCCTAGGTAGGTAAGTGTGTATGTTTTCATGTTTGTATGTGGGTGTGCATGTGTTTAATTAAAGTTTTACTATGTACAGTGTGTATTTATTTTAGTATTGTTTTAGCAATGGGAGTACAAGTCCCAGTGGGCCCTTTAATGCCTTGTCTTTCACCAAGTCTCTGCATGTGGCAGAGGCTTGCTGGGACATTTAGTTCCACAGCCAAACCCAATGCTATTTATTATTTTACACTTTTAAAGCTATCAACCTCAAATTGGAGATTATCACCACTGGTGAATAAATGATGTAATTATCACCATCAATGGCCATCCATTAGGAGAAATATGGAATCCTAATGCCAGAGTAAATACTTAATGGTAATGGTTTAGATTCCTCCATCAATTAAGTGATATGTAAATAGATAAAAATACATATAGGCCCTTATTCAGATCTGATCACAGTACAAATTTGTTTGGAAAATGGGCAAAACCATGTGCACTGCAGGTGGGGCGGATGCAACATGTGCAGAGAGAGTTACATTTGGGTGGGGTGTGTTGAAACCGAAATCTAAATTGCAGTGGAAAAATAATGCAGCCAGTATTTACCCTGCACAGAAACAAAATAACTCACACAAATCTAACTCTCATGTTACAGTACATCTTCCCCACCTGCAGTGAACATGGTTTTGCCCATTTTCCAAACAAATTTGTACTGCGATCAGATCTGAATAAGGGCCATAGTGCATAACTATTAAAACATATACATTTCATTCAGATGTGCACTTATAAGCATGGGGTTGACTTGTCACTCTATTGGATTGCTCATCATCCGCAGGGACTTCAGGCCTCTTGGTATTGTACCTTTGATGGCAGTTGCCAGATCCGGAGCTGGACTGCCTTTTCTGAAGACTTCCTAGTGACATGTCATGCCCTGGGACATTGTTTACATGCTTTTATCTCCCACATCCTTGTAAGTGCATATCTGAATTAAATTTATATATTTTTAAAAGTTATGCATTAAGGATTTGTCCAGGCATTAGGATTCCATATTTCTCCTAATGGATGGACATCGATGGTAATAATTACATAATTTATTCACCAGTGGTTATAATCTACAATTTGGGAACCCTATGAGCACTGAATAACAGTCTTACCATTGTTTATATTATGAATTTGTTAGTGTTTTTTTAATGACAACTTGCATTCTCTTCATATACAGTAGCTGCTTACAGAATTATTGTGTGTACTCCATTCACTGAGTCATTTTCTTTTCAAAGCTATCAACCTGGCACCCACTGCCCTACTCCATTTGTCTCCTGTATTCTTTGAACCAGGACTAGTCCAAAAGCCCGGTGTTTGTTTTGGAAATACAAGGGACCCCTACTCTTTTTGACCCCATATTTCTGCAACCACAGGCTCAAAGAACATAGGGCTGGTTTTGCTTGTGGATGGGGACTCAACGCCCTTTTGGTGTTTACATTTGACAAAAAAATGCACATTTCCATTGCTAAAATATGGCATCTCTGCGAAAAAATTGCACATTCCCGTTACTAGAAACTCGTCAAAATCGCAGCTTATTTCTGGCTTGTTCTAAAAAATCTAAAAGTCTGATGTGCAAAACTGCTGTTTACCCATGTGAATGAGAAGAAATAAGCCTGCTGTTTTATATTTCACCCGGTCTATGTAATCTTTGTCACAATACCTAGTCGTCTAGGTTAAGAGTGCCAAACTCATACATGAGAGTTTAGCAATTTTCATCCTATCTGAGACTCAGTTGCACACAGATACATGAACTAGGGTACACTTTTGGTGTGAATCTATTGACTGTCTATGTAGACATTGTCTATGAGATATACTGCACCCCAGGCATATACAGGCATTCAGATAAAACTTTACAGAAGAAAACCTTGCTCACTCACACTCATGCATGCATGCACACACTTAAAAATACTCACTGATCATCCCCCATAACCCTTTAGTGCTCTTCTCCAGTAGTAATCCCCAAATAACCACACTCACCTATTTCCTTTGTACTCTTTGGTCCACATAGGCATCCCAGTGGTTGAAAAAAACAAAACCTGCAAAGCGTGAAATACCAGATGTATGATAATTATTTGAATACTTCGGATTTCCTTTACTAAATGTTGGGCCTCCTTATGACATCTGTAACTTGAGGACACACACAAGCCAATTAGGGTGCACCATATAGTAGCTCTCTACAGATTGGCTTGGTGCTGAGATGTCACTCAGGAGGATGCCATATGCTTTAATGGGGAAAATTGCTATAGAAGTCATCAGTGGAAACCGCCGGTTAAACATAGACCACAAGGTTAAATGAGGGATATCTCTGGGCTACTATGTGGAACTCCCTAGTTGGCTGGTGGGTCCTGAAGTGACTGGTATCATGCAGAAGCCTGCCTGTTATAAAGGGAATCCATGTGTATACCAATAAATTCCCTTAAATCCACTGGTTCACCATCTGCAGGTTTGTTTGTTTTTTAGCTACGGGGATGGTTGGTAAGTATGTATGCGTAAGTGTGTAAGTCAGTGAGCAAGAGTGACTTATTAAAGTGATATTTTGTATGGTGTCCATGTACTGTCTTTTGTCTATTGTCATATTTATTTTACTGGTGGGACTACAGGTATCAGCATGCGTTGTAATGTTCCACATGCTGCTACTTGTGGTTCTCCAAGTTACAGCATGTTGGGGAAGGACTTTTTGGGACATGTAATTGCACTTTTTTGGGGAGTCCCCTCTCCCGCAAAAACTCTGAGGGAAGAAATGGTACAGCTGAAGGGACCAGTATAAACGTGACCCCTGGCTGTGTCATAACCTCCTTGCCTTAATAAGATTGGTTGGTAAGATAGCATGCTGATGTATGGTGCCAATGTATGAAGTCATTAGCACTGACTGTTTCTACGATAATAATTTCATCAGCTGTAGGTGTTGCCCCCTTGACAGCCATTGTAGGGGCTGCTGTTGTACTGGTTCCAAGCTACATATGGGAGATCTTGCCATCTGACGTGCATGCACAATGGAGCCAGCAAAGGGGAGGGGGGGGGGTGCATAGCACTAGGTTGATGCACTGTGGACACTGACAGGGATCCCCAGACGGAGCAGTTTTCACCCCCCCCCCCCCCCCCCCCCCGCTCTCGCAGACAAGATGCTCATTCTATTGTATGCCCTTTGCACGACACTGCAAACACTTGTGGCAATTTATAAATAAAATATAATAATACCTTTAGTCAGTATGGCTTCCTGCTTCACTTTAGTATAGAGAGGAAGAGAATTACAATACAATCAGTGCCTGGTAATACAGTTACCCAGGTATCCTCTCTATCTTTATAAAGGAAAGGAGGTGAGCAGCGGCCTGCTTTTGTAGTGTCTAGAAAATTCTACAGTTGGCTTTGCGATTATTGCTGTAGGATGCCATTCTAGCATCTTTTTAGACAACTTTGGGGCAGTGCTGGTGCTACCCCCACAGCCATGTACTACAGTATGTGTGGTAGGACCACTCACACACCCCTAGTCATGGCCCTGCTCCACTGCACATGACTCTGGGGAGCACCATTGACAATCCAAGTACAGAATGTTACAATAGACTGAGCTCATTATTACAGTACAAATAAAATTTAAATCAGATAAGGAAAATCGATTACCCATACATACCCATTTTCCTGTGAGATTTTCCCTTTTTCCTTTGTGAAAATGCTAAATTTTAAGTCTAGACATTCGCAATATTATAGTCGACATGTATGTAGACATTTAAACCATGTCCATATTATGGTGTCAACATTCTGAATGTCAACAAACGGATTGCTGTTTGTAGTACAATTGTCCTCAGCATACTTTACACAGCAAAGAAATATTTCACATATAAATGAAACTATAACTGCACATTTACATAGTATAAAGATTATCATTAATGTTTATGCAAATATATTATATACTGTATTTCATTTGCTAAAAATAGACACTTGCTGCAATGGAATGACACTTTAAATACTATATGAATGTAAAATGAAAGAGATGGGCAATAAATTGAGTCTTTAGCTTGTTCTAATTTATCTAAATGTAACCTAGACTAGCTAAGTAGTGGATAGATCATGGTCAATGGACTGGAAAATCAAACCATAACAGTGTAGAACACAATATTATATCGAAGTGGCCATTATCATTGATTACACTCATTTGTACATCTTGTATGCTTGCAATAAGTTCTTGTAACATGGAAAAAACACATAGAATATTTATACCTTTGAAAGTCTTTAACAGTGAATCGAATATTCTCTATGGCTTTGTTTAAATTAAAATGGTAAAGGAATCCATTCCATTTTGTTTAACAATATATAGATTTATGTTATCCTGTCTGAGCTATGCTTGTCTTTAAATATGCTATACTTAATATGAAATGCCTTTTGCATCGAATATGGGAAACTACAGTACAGTGTATATACAGCAGATAAAAACACTTAACTTTTTTAACTCTATGCTACAGTACTGTATGTTGAATATGGGGTTTATTTATTAAGCCTTGGAGAGCCATAAACAGATATAACGTAGTAGCCAATCAGCTACTAACTGACATATTACTGACTGGGTTTGAAAAACAGTCTTCGCTCTATGTAGAGGCTTTATTAAGAGAGAAGGAAGCCCATTTTAAGAGAGAAGGAATCCCATTTTAAGAGAGGAGGAGGCTCCTCTCTGTCGGAAGAAGCGCCGGGAGAGTAGGGTCTGAGCACTAGAGCACGAATCTCTTGAAAAATGGTCCAGCAACAATTTTTCCATTGTTTTTCGTATCACTGTTGCTGCTGGCAGCAGTGCAGCATTGTGGAGTCTGAGCAATAGAGCGTTCAGACTCCACTGCGCATACACAGATTACAGGAAAAATGTCTGCAGCAACATTTTTACAGTGATTACGGTAGTGCTCCTGCCGATGCTGGACGCGGGAGTGTATGTATTAGAAAAATGTTTGCACTGTGTGCAGTGTGGCCCCCTGGGATGTATGGGACCCATTATATATACGCCACTGATTCTATTCAATATAGTGCTTTGCTCTGTATTAATGTCTATAGGTGCCTATAAACAGAGCGATGTTCTCCATACTATTTGTACTAGATAGTATCTAGTACAAAAACATGCTATGCGCTACAACAGCGTGCTTTTTGTACTAGAGGCCTAATTCTGTTTCCATCAGTCCCCCGCATGTTCGCATGGGAGACCACTGGTAAGCCTCTGAGCATGCGCATATTCTCATATGCACATGTGCAGGACTTCTGTGTGGGCACCTTCACCGACCTGTCCCACGGCATTCGCACAGGGGGGGTGGTCAGTCAGTCTTCTTATATTTGCAAGGGCAGTTGAAATAATTTGATGGTGGGTGACAACGTTTCACAATGTTAATCAGCGATTTTAGCCTTCAACACCTGCTTGACATCTTTAAACCACTCTTTTAAAGTGCTGATTTCCGCAAGCCTCTCTTCGAGCAGATGTCTGCTTTGCATATTCCCCAAGAAGCTGGAGAAATAAAGGCATGCATAATAATAAAAATAAATGGTATGCACCACTGAACAATTTTCCTCATATGAGAAGTGAATGTTTCTTCCATTGTGTGTCTTGCCTGGTACTGGACCTACTGCCTCCACATCCACCTCCTCCACACTCTCCACCTCCTGCTTCTCACTTTCTTCCTCACCCTCAGCCTTCTCCATAGGCATAAACAGCTCCTCCTACTGCATCCTCTGTGTAGCACTACCTCTCTTACTCATTGCTATAATGCTGAAGCTTTTTTTAATCCCACAAAACGTACTACTCAATTGCGGACGAACACATCCTCATCTGTAAAACTTCTTAGTACCAATGAAAGAAAAAAACACACCTATTATGACTAATCTATGTGATTGCTACTTTACTCATATTCTGCTGAATTTGGAGCCCTGATTATTGACATACAAGACGTTGGCCTTTACTCTCAGTCGTTCAGCAAATTAAGTGCATATCAACCTTCTGTTGGACTCATATCTACAATAATGACTTTAGGGCTAGAACATAGGTATCTCTATTATGATTGCATTTGACCTACAATAAGCTTTCTATACTTTAAAGGCATCTATCTAGCTTGACATTACATTCCTGTCATGGTTTTTTTCAAATATTGTTTTTATTGTCATGATATGTTTACAATACCGGCAGGTGTATGTGTGATATTGTTGTTTTATATTTTTATTTTTAAGAACGATTTTCACCATTTCTGAACCAGACTCTGCATCCCTAGAGGTTGATCAGTCTATATTGGAAATGTTATAAACTTTGATTTGTCAAAATAGACGATCTGCTGCAATCATTGCAACAGAAATCACCTTTTCTTTTAAATTGTTACTTTAAATCCTGTATCAAATATTTGCAACAAATTCTGCATTTCGTTTTCCTCTGCCTGTGAGCTAAACAACATATAGCATCTTCCATCATTTGGAGCAGAATAAAGTACATTGCTGCAACTACCTGCATGTGGAAAAAGGTTTCCATAAACCACCAAGATCTTCTCCTGAGAATGAGAAAGTTTGCTCACCAAAAGTCACAAGGGGGTATGCAATCTGTGATCACCGCAGACAGCCTTGATCCTGGCCTGTTTACAGTCTGATTGACTGTAGAACGACAGAGGGGATTCAATGTCCCGTCTGCCGCTTGGCACAGAGGGGGCGTGGCCGCAAAAACAGCCGTGGATTGGCGATCTGCTGCCGGGATCATGACAGCCCACGGCCGTTATCGGCTTCTGGGCCCGACGGCTTCTGGGCCCGTTATGCCGTTATCCTGCTTCAATGCTGTCGCTAAAGACATACTGATATACTGTATGTGCACCACAACTTCTTGAAAGCAAGTATCAATTGAGTAAAATGCTTTGAGAAAGTGGCTTGTGAGACCCCCAACGACCATGAGGTCACAGACTGAGTGGAGCCTGTGGCCAAGAAGTAGAGGGCACACATTAATTTCTGCAGCCCAGACACTGCATAGTTGGCACCCCCGTAAGGGTCTAAATCATCTCTCACCTGCTCATATAAGTCCAACAGGTTATTGCGGTTCAGCCGAAACATCCCCACAACCTGTTGATCAGAGAGGTAGTCCAGGTACTGCCTAGCACGATACCTACGTGAAGCACGCAGTACTCAGGGTACCTGGATCTGGCACGAAGATTCCTCCCTCCTCCTGCGCAGCTCCTCCAAACGGTCAAAATCACAAACAACCAACTCCAAATCACTCTTCACAATCTCCATCTCTAAAACCCTCACAGGTGTCCCTAATGATGTTGTGGTATATGTAGGGGAGTTTATGAGTAAAAATGAGGACACCTTTGTGAAAATTAACCATTTCTGCACTTGAACAAAGTTGCTTCAGGGTCAATTCAGGGCCCATCAGGACCTGGTCTAAAACATTGGCGATTTTTAGACACTTTAAAAACGTGAATTCTGTTTGTGCATTCCATTAAATAAGCGATTTGTATACTTTTGTATGGGAAAATATCTGGATGCGATAAAAATGCAAATTAAAACCTGCGAGTTATTGCACAAAATGTGCGAATTCCGGGACCTAGTATGCAATTTCAGCAAAAAATGCGATAACGCGATTTTGTTGCCTAAAATTTGCAAAAAAACAAACAAATCACACCCTATTAAATGTCACCCCTAGTATCTGATTAGCACTCATCCACTACATTTCCTTTGTTTTTTTTTCCACATTTCAAAATAATAATACAGTTAATATGTTAATAAAATGCTTTTGTCAGTATGTTATTAATAAAATATAGCCTGTAATAGAGTTTGCAACCCTGATGATTCTGCGGCTCCTTCTTTGTCAAATTAGTGAAGTATTTGCTGTTTCTGCATTTTAATATTATCTTTTATTAATGAGGCACTACAAAGTGTCCATAGCACCATATAGAGCACACATTTGCAAAATTGAACAATGAATGCACAATACTATGAAGAAACAGCTATGAGTTAAGAGTAAATAACAAATCATTAAAATAAAGAAATTCATAAGAACGGTGAGAATACTTGGACCAGGGTAATCAATTAGGAATGAATGCAATTAGGACAAATTACAGTACTTGTTTCCTAGCAGGGCGCCCACTAAGCTATTTGCTTAGTGGGCTATTCTGCGTAGTGAAATCACATCGCATCACATGGCTTTTTGTGCCTTGTTATGTGTGCAATGCGATCTCAGTAGTTAATTTGGTTAATTTATTCACTGCACCCTGAGTGAAATCGCATCTCAGATCAGATGAGATCAGATGAGATCAGATCAAATGAGATCAGATCAGATTAGATGAGATCTCAGTAGTTCATATGGTAAAACACCAAAAACAGCACCACTCTCCACGTCCCCTCGAAGCGTGGCGAGCGCAGCGGCACGCATCCTCCGTCCTTTTCATACCCCCACTCTCCACGGCGGCGTGGAGTTGATTTTATATAGTGTGGTGAGCGCAGCGAGCCACCAAGCCTGAAGCGTCGTGAGCGTACGCAGATTATGTATTCCGCGTACGCTCGCCATGCTTCGGGCTCAGTGGCTCGCTGCGCTCGCCACACTATATGAAGTCAACTGCACACCGATGTGGATAGTGGGGGTATGAAAAGGTCGGAGGATGCGTTCCGCTGCCCCTCGCGGGGCTCGACATGCTTCGGGGTGAGGTGGAGAGCTGTTTTAGGTGTTTTACAGGTCGCTGATGTAAGACACCAGAGCGGTGTAGAAATCATTTGATGGTCTTCGTTCATGCGGTGGCGTTTAATCCACACACAAAGCTTCTAAATTTGCAGCTTTGCATGTGGACTCGAATAAGGTCCATAGTGTAGATGTCTCTGCCCTGTAAGAGTTTACAATCCAGAGGGAGAGGCTAATTAGAGATAATTGGAGTTAAAGGGCCTTATTTTGGTTCATTCTTTCTGACAAAATCCTTCTTAGATGGACAAAACCATGTGCACTGCAGGGGGGGGGCAGATGTAACATGTGCAGAGAGAATTAGATTTGGTTGAGTTATTTTGTTTCTGTGCAGAGAAAATACTGACTGCTTTATTTTTACACTGCAATATAGATCTCACTTTGAAGTAAAACCCCACCCAAATCTAATTCTCTCTGCACATGTTACATCTGCCCCACCTGCAGTGCACATGGTTTTGCCCATCTAAGAAGGATTTTGTCAGAAAGAATGAACCAAAATAAGGCCCAAAGAGACATTGACCTTAGTAGTCCAGGCAGTTCTAGGATAGATGTGGATGAGTCCGCACACAAAAAGAGGGCTTATAAGCGTTTTTATTTGTCAGAAAAAACCAACATTTATCTCATAAAGGTTATCAAATGCCTATTTACAGGGTTGGTGGTGCTCCCAATTTAAGTTCAGAGAAACTTAGTCACAGGGGAAGGGTGGGCCTTGCCACAAAAATGCAAGAAAAGACTGATATAATCTTTTTGGGGCACTCGTTTATTATCAAATTTATGTGTATATTATCGTAATTTAAGAATTAACTTTTATTTGGTATGCCTTAAAATAAAACGTGCTTTATCGTATAAGACCAATCTTTGTTTGAATTTATGCAAATAAGTACACAGATTAATCTTTGTTTTAAAAAATGCAAAAATACAAAACCATGTTTACCCAGTTCATGCAGAATTAATGAGTCAAATCTATCATAGATTTCATTTTCTTCAATGGTTTCCAGTTCGGCGAAAAAATACAATTCAAAAGCATACATATACATCAAGTATACTTCTGTGACCTCAAATCCATATTTGGGGTCCTCACTCCTAGGAGTCAAGTTAAAAGGGGTGTGTCATTGTAGAGGAAAGCAGTGAGGACCCCAAATATGGATTTGAGGTCACAGAAGTATACTTGATGTATATGTATGCTTTTGAATTGTATTTTTTCGCCGAACTGGAAACCATTGAAGAAAATGAAATCTATGATAGATTTGACTCATTAATTCTGCATGAACTGGGTAAACATGGTTTTGTATTTTTGCATTTTTTAAAACAAAGATTAATCTGTGTACTTATTTGCATAAATTCAAACAAAGATTGGTCTTATACGATAAAGCACGTTTTATTTTAAGGCTTACCAAATAAAAGTTAATTCTTAAATTACGATAATATACACATAAATTTGATAATAAAAGAGTGCCCCAAAAAGATTATATCAGTCTTTTCTTGCATTTTTGTGGCAAGGCCCACCCTTCCCCTAGTCCAGGCAGTTAGCAGGTGTGGAATGAGTGAGAAGGTAAACCTGAAGTACAGTAAGTAAGGGCATTGCACATAGGATAAATACTGTATGAGTAAGAGACAGATAAAAGAAGGTAAGGAAGATGAAGCAGAGTGAATCTGTCATGGGATGAGAAATTCTGTGATCTGAATCAGGAACCTTATGCTGGCCATACACTAGACAAACTTTCATCCAAATATGCAACTAGTTGATGTACTGGTTACACTGGTTCAGGAAAACATTCAGTCAAATTTTTTACATCAAACAGATTTAACTACAGCAAATTCACAAAGAGCATGTATTTTAGCTTACTGCGCATGTGCTGTGAAAGCAATACGCATGTGCCAACTTCTTCGGACCTTCAAACTTGCTTCATTGCGAGCATAAAAAAACGCTTGCAAGCTCAACACAAAGCTATCTGGGTGTGACCTCACACCCCTGCGGAAATGGGTGTAAAGCAGGGCGTATGCAAGGGGAGTCAACCAAAAGTGGTGGGTTGTGGTTTCACAAACCTACACGTACACTAGCAGTATTGGGCAGGAAATTAATTAGCAAATCTAAGTGACTCCCTAGATGTCTCCTGGCTGCAAGTAAATGGCCTAGCGCTCATACCACTAATCATCACTGTCAATTGCTAAAATACGTACACCTGCGCACACTACTGGCCCATGCACCATACAAGTTTCTGTTAATAATCAATTAGCTACGTACATGTACTGAATGCAGGCCCATAGTAAGCACACTTCTTACCTAACACAAATACAGTCACACAGTCTGTTCAGTGTTTTTTTTATTTTGCCAAGTCCCTGGATGCCTACTTGTAATGAAGAGGATGTGATCTACGCCAGAGGACCCTGGTGAGTAAGGATTCCTTCCACAGGTACCCAGATGGATTTTCTTCAGGACCAGCGGACGGAGGAGATCTACCTACATGTCATTCTGGAGGGGGGAACCCTTCATTGGGGATCCCCATTTCCCCAGGATCCCTGCCCAGATTGACCGGTCAGGGGGTTAATGCTTTGGTCAGGGGGACTTGTATAAAATGTCTCCCCCGTCTGTGGCATTACCCTGCTGGGTGGTTGGGCCTGGTGCTGGTTTACAAAATACGGAGTCCCCTATTCATTTTGTCCCCCATATTTTGGGAACCAGGACCAGCCCTTGGGTCTGGTGCTGGTTTTAAAAAATACAGGGAACCCATACTCGGTTTATTCCCTGATTTTTAAAGCAGGACTGACTCTGAACCTGGGGCTGATTATTCCTGTGCAGGGGGGAGAGGAGGGGGAACAGCTGTTTTTTTAAATTATTTATTTTTTCTATTCTTTTTTTTTTTACAGTGAAGTCTGAACAGATCTGATTGCAAACACTTTCCATCCCTACAGGCTTTCCGTGCCTTTACACCAGAGAATAAGCAATGTGGGTTGTCCTGACAGATCTTGTAGACCATCTAAGAGATGCAGCCAACTGAATTTCAGCAATGCTTGATATTTTACATTGATTGAGCTTTTTTTTTATACTTTTATTTCTAAAAAGAATTTTTTTTTAAATTGTTAAAAAATATTAAAAAGTTGTTAAATAGTTACACTGTGTATGTGTTTATTCTACAAGGTGCTAAAAATGTGTTAGATTAAGGCAAAAAGTTTATGTGTTAGTATTTGTGTGTGCATGAAGGTGATTGTTAATAAATACATTTTGATGTAGTGTATGGCTGAGTTTGGTTAGGGTACTATTGTGTGGGCATGAATGCATACTGTATGAGTGTAAATATCTGAATGTGTTTGTGAATGAGTTGTGGAACTTACATGACATTCCGAGCATAGTGTGTGCTGTAGCCAAATAAGGCCATAGTGGTTGTTAATTAAATAAAAAATATTTGAGCAAATAGGGCAGGTAAACACAAAGTCACATGGCCTAATATTAACAATGACAAATGCAATGTCATATAGTATCCTAACGTAGGTATGTATGGAGTACACAGACACACAAGGACATATGAAAGGCACATGTGTATTTCTAATTAAAATCCAGGACATTGATATGAATAAATGTTTTAAAACCTATGTAAAGTTAGCTAATAAACAGTTCCTAGCTAATTATTAATGGCCACTATTTTATTAAATGTCTTTCAACAAAAACAATGAAGTGAGCTATTTGATATAATTAAGTATAGTCTTGAGCATGTTTAAATGGGTTGAGAGTGTGTGTATGCTTACAGATCGGAAATAAGACCAGTGTGCGTGGGCACACGTACACACAGTGCAAGAACCTGCACTCACGTGTATGTGCGTACGTACATGCAAGTGTGTGGGTACCTTGAGTACACTCCCCTTTGTATACCGCTGCAAAGCCTCCCATACAGATGTGGTGCGCATGACTGCATGTCATGTATGCATGTATGTCATGTATGCATGTGAATCAACCAGAATCAAGCCCACAGTGTGAAGTACTTTCTATTCAATTCTTATTTGATCCAGATTGAATTGGGATTGAATCACATGGCGTGTACATATTCCATTTAGACTATATAGTACAGGCGCAGGTTGGCGGACAGGAGCTCCATCTGAAGCATCTCACACGCTCACGTGTACCCATCAGTGAGGCAGCAGGTAGCAGCTATCCTGCCTGTCTCTGCTTCAGGGAGATGGGCAGGGAGTGGGGGCAGCTGGTGGTGGCTGCGGAGGAGCTGTGGGGAGGTGCAGGGGACCAGTGGCAGATTGCGCCAATGTAGCAGGGCATGTGCGCATTTCTTGCATGCGTGCCCCCTTCCGTCGGCTGGAGGGAGGCGGCAAATTACAATTCTATCACCAGGGGCAGCTCCATTGAGAGCTGCTCCATCTGTATATAGTCTTGCCTAGACAATTTGTTTTTCTATTTGATGTCAATGCCGCAGGGCCACATATTGTGATCAAATCAAAATAGATTGTGTTCAATTTCTGTTCCATTTTTATTTGGTTTTGTTTCAATGTTGCTTACTTTATATAAGCACTGTTTGCACTGCGTACCTGTTTACACTGCCCTCTACCCAGGTCCTGCCTGTGTTCTACCCTGGTCAGGACCTGGGTAGAAGTCCCTTGTAAAGGGACACGGTTTAACCCCTTTCATACTGCCGCTGACCCAGGTCCTGGAGGGAAAAACCTGGGTTTTTGCGGCGGTGTAAAAGGGGTATAAGCAGGGAACACAGAATGGAGAGAGGAACTCAGACCTGGACAAGGAGAAACAACCCCAGGGGCGTCAGCACTGAGAACTGGAAACAATACAATCCTAAAATCAGGTAAGAAAAGCAGGTACAACCCTTAATGAAGATCAGAGGCAGAGGATTCGCCATAAACACGGGCCTGTAAAAAAAAAAACCTCAACAAGAAGAATTGCCTTGTGAATGCTGCTACTTGGTAACTGTAACCAGGAGACTATTTGCCAGTATAGGAAAAGGCCTTTTCTACCTCATAACTTTATATAATCAATTTTCTATTTTCATCCAGAACATACTGTATATCAAAAAGAACCATCAATGTTTGGCTGCAATCAATAAAATGCTATATTGATTTTGACAAATATTATTATGGAATGTTTATGCTACATTGGAAGCAAGATTGCGGTAACAGTAACATTATTAACATCACATTTATTTTAAATGAAGATTGCAATTTTAGAGGGCATTTATATAATTACTGTATTTTATGTTGACAATTCTCATTTTAAATAAAATAGCTCAAATACATTTTTCCTCCAGAGGTGAAGAATAACTATTTTAAGATTCTGTACAAATGAGACATGTTTCATATACTTAATGCAAGACATTAGAGATAATCCCTGTCTGCCCTTTAATAGCAACATTAATCATAACACACTCAATTAATAATGTTGAATTTTATTAATATAATCCCCTCAGCCTTCATGAATCGTATTTAAAGTTTGTTAAACTGAGCATGACTTTCAATTAGCATATTTTTAATAAAAAATTCTAGATGCTTAACAAGGGGGAGGGGGTGTGCTATCACCCCATGTAGCAAAGTTTACATTCATACCAAAATAAAATTGAAGAAGAAGAGGATTAAGATTTAATACCTAATTTAGTAATCTTATCAAGTTCTTATTTAGCAATATTTACAGATCCTTAGAAGCATATTTTCATGAAATACAAACTGTTACTTTAAGGTATGACCTAATTGCATACTTGTGCGTCCCCAAATGTTAAGCTTATTCAATATAGGAACATTGCATATCTCCAGATATTATATTACTTTATTCATTGTCTATAAAATATAGCCCCTGGATATTTAACCCCTTCCCGACAATTGACGTACATTTACGTCATGGTCGGGAAGTACTTCCCGACACATGGCGTAAATGTACGTCATGGCTAGTAACTGTCACCGCGTCTATAGACGCGGTGACAGTTTCAACATGTCTGCTGTCCCTGACAGCAGACATGTCCGTGCATGCCCAGGGGAGGCTGCGATGCCGCCCCCCCGTCGGCGATCGCTGTGATTGGCTGTTCAGTGTGAACAGCCATTCACAGCGTTTTCCTGTGTCACCGGCGAATAACGTTTGCCGGTGACACGGGATCGGAGGTGATTGGTGCTGTAAAGTACAGCACCAATCACCGCGGGGTGTAAGGGTGACACTGGTGTCACCCCACCTCACCCCGCCCGCCCCCAAAGGCCGTGATTGGTTCGTCGGACCGACGGACCAATCACAGCCAAGGAGGGGGATTTAAACTAACGGTGACTGCACTGCAGACGCCATTCCGGTCTGGAATTGCGTGCAGTGCGGTCACCGTGCCTAGCTGCCACAGTATACTGACCTGAACCTTGCCAAATACTTACCTGATCCTTGCAAATACCTTGCCTGATCACTGCTTGTAGTGTGCTGGATGCTTCCTGGATCCTGCTTGTAGTGTGCTGGATGCTTCCTGGATCCTGTTACTTGTGACTTCCTGTGTTGTGAACTTGTGCTGCTGCAGTGTAATAGCGTTAGATAGAGAGAGATAGAGAAATAGAGATAGAGAGAGATAGTGTCAGAGAGTGCTATATTTTGTGCTGCTGCAGTGTGATATAGTTATAGATAGAGAGATAGAGAGAGAGAGATAGAGAGAGAGAGATAGAGAGAGATAGAGAGAGATAGAGAGGCCTAGTGACAGAAAGTGCTATATTTTGTGCTGCTGCAGTGTGATAGGTATAGATAGAGAGATAGAGAGAGATAGAGAAAGATAGAGAGATAGATAGAGATAGTGACAGATTGTGCTATATATTTTTTATATAACTGACTGCTGCCCCCCCTTTTGTGCTGATCAGTATAAATTAACTGATCAGCAACTTTTTGGGGGCGCAGTTTTTTTTTTATATATATATATACCTGTCACTGCTGCTGCTGCAGTGTCATAGAGTGATAGATAGTGAGAGATAGAGAGATAGAGAGAGATAGTGACAGAGAGTGATAGAGAGTGCTAAATTTTGTGTCTGCTGCCCCCGCCTTTTGTGCTGATCACTATATCTGAGGTGATCAGCAACTTTTTGGGGGAGCAGAGTTTTTTTTTTTTATATATACCTGTCAGTTGCTGCCAGTTGCACTGTCAGTTGCACCAAAGGTTGTGCACCTGCTGCCCCTCACTGGTAATCAGTGTCGCATCACTGATCACCTTTTTTTTTTTTGTGGGTGCTGTGGGGTCTTTTTTAAATTTTTTTTTTACACACACTGTGATTTTGTGGGTGTCCTGTGGCCACTGTGCGCTGATCAGTGACGTACATCACTGATCAGCTTTTTCGGCACAGGGTTGATCTATTTTTTTTTTTTTGATCAAATTCCTGTTGCCTTTGAGCGCTGTTCAGTGACGGACGTTACTGACCAACATCTGTGCTCAATTTTTGGCGCAGGACCTTTTTTTTTTTTTTTTTTTTACCCCTTCAATTTTTTTTTTTTTAACCCCTTCAATTTTTTTTTTTTTTTGTATAAAGTATTTTTTTTTCTGCACTACATACACACTACACACTACATACCCCCTGGGTTGAAATAAAGTTTGTACCCCCCCCTACACTATACACGTGTTGAAACATTTCACTACCAGTAACACAAAAATAAAAATGGCATCCCAAATGTCATCCCAAATGTCATCCCAGTCATCCAGAAGAATGTATTCAGCGGAGGAGGCATATGCCATGCTTGCCTCTGACTCTGACACAGCCAGTGAGGCAAGCGGGGAATTTGAAGGATTCGTCTTAAGCACCTCTTCCTCCTCTGGTGATGAGGGACCCCCTCAAAGACGCCCCCGTAGAGCAGCTGAGACCCCCCCCCCAATAATTGATCTCGTATGGACCCCACCACCAGACAATTTTGAGCCCCAGGTTCCTGAGTTTTTGGCCATGCCAGGAATCCAATTTGATTCCACAGGTCTCAGAGAAATTGACTTTTTCAAATTATTTTTCTCTGATGATTTTATAAATTTAATGGTGGACCAAACTAATTTATATGCCCAGCAGTTTATTGCTCAAAACCCCACATCATCATTTGCTAGGTGGACCCCTGTAGATGCAGTAGAGATGATGACGTTTTGGGGTCTGGTGTTTCATATGGGCATAGTAAAAAAGCCAGAAATTAGGCAATATTGGAGTACAGATGTTCTGTACAGCACCCCATTTTACCGTATGGCCATGACCCCCCCCCCAATAATTGATCTCGTATGGACCCCACCACCAGACAATTTTGAGCCCCAGGTTCCTGAGTTTTTGGCCATGCCAGGAATCCAATTTGATTCCACAGGTCTCAGAGAAATTGACTTTTTCAAATTATTTTTCTCTGATGATTTTATAAATTTAATGGTGGACCAAACTAATTTATATGCCCAGCAGTTTATTGCTCAAAACCCCACATCATCATTTGCTAGGTGGACCCCTGTAGATGCAGTAGAGATGATGACGTTTTGGGGTCTGGTGTTTCATATGGGCATAGTAAAAAAGCCAGAAATTAGGCAATATTGGAGTACAGATGTTCTGTACAGCACCCCATTTTACCGTATGGCCATGCCCCGGGCTCGATTTGAGACGATCCTTAAATTTTTGCATTACAACGATAATGCACAGTGCCCACCCAGAGATGATCCCACCTTTGACCGGCTATTCAAAGTCAGGCCGGTCATTGATCATTTCAGTGCCAAATTTGAAGACATGTACATCCCAGATAAATTCATTTGCATAGACGAGTCCCTTATACATTTTAAAGGAAGGGTTAAATTCCGCCAGTACCTTCCCAGTAAGAGGGCAAGGTATGGCATAAAAATGTATAAGCTGTGTGAAAGCACCTCAGGGTACACTCACAGGTTTAGGGTATATGAAGGGAAGGATTCAAGAATTGAACCGCCAGAATGCCCCCCCTCCCTCGTAGGTGTTAGTGGAAAAATTGTCTGGGATTTAGTGCACCCCTTCCTGGATAAAGGTTATCACCTCTATGTGGATAACTTTTACACTAGCATCCCCCTGTTTAAGGTCCTTGGTTCAAGAGGTACAGCAGCTTGCGGTACTGTGCGCAAGAACCAAAGAGGCCTCCCAAAAACGCACATTGCCCAAGTAATGAGAAGGGGTGAAAGCAGGGGAATATGCACCGAAAATATGTTGTTGGTCAAATATAAGGACAAGAGGGATGTCCTTATACTGACAACAATTCACGGAGACAGTACCACCTCCGTCCCTGTACGAGGTACCAGTACCCACACCTCAAAACCTAATTGTATCCTGGATTACAATAGGTACATGGGCGGAGTGGATCTTTCAGATCAGGTACTGAAGCCGTACAGTGCCCTGCGGAAAACAAAAATCTGGTACAAGAAGCTGGCCGTGTATATCATCCAGATGGCACTGTATAACGCTTACGTGCTATTCCGTTCTACCGGCCAGAGGGGGACATTTATGCACTTTCAAGAGGAAGTCATAAAGGGCCTAATATTTGGGAACCAGCAGGCAGAGGGCCCCAGTACTTCTAGTACTGGCCCCCGTATTGTACCAGGGCAGCATTTTCCTGATGAAATCCCCTCCACTGGAAAAAAGGGCAGGACACAAAAAAGGTGCAAAGTTTGCTATAAAAAGGGAATAAGAAAGCAAACTATTTTCCAGTGTGACACTTGCCCCGACAAACCCGGCCTATGTATAAAGGAGTGTTTTAAAATATACCACACATCTATGGATTATTAGGTTCATCATTTCACCGTGCTTCGGGGGTCTTGCTAATGCCACATAGCACCCACCATTCATTCCACCAGAATCTGAGCCGCAAAATCCAAAAATCACTCCTTCCCTTCTGAGTCCTGCCATGCACCCAACTGGTATTTTTTGGTCACATGTGAGGCATTGCCGTACTCGGGAGAAATTGGGGCACAGATTTTGGGGTGCTTTTTCTCCTTCATACCTTCTGAAAATGAAAAATTTTGAGCCAGAACTGCATTTTTGTGTAAAAAAATGTAATTTTTCATTTTCACTGCCCACTTGTATCAAAATTGGTGAAACCCCTGGGGGATTGAAATGTACACTATACCCCTAGATGAATTCCCTGAGGGGTGTAGTTTGCAAAATGGGGTCACTTGTGGGGGGGTTCCACTGTATTGGTGCTTTGGGGGTCTTGCTAATGCGACATAGCACCCACCATCATTCCACCAGAATTTGTGCTGCAAAATCCAAATATCACTCCTTCCCTTCTGAGTCCTGCCACTTTTTGGTCACACATGAGGCATTGCCGTACTCGGGAGAAATTGGGGCACAGATTTTGGGGTGCTTTGTCTCCTTCATACCTTCTGAAAATGAAAAATTTTGAGCCAGAACTGCATTTTTGTGTAAAAAAATGTAATTTTTCATTTTCACTGCCCACTTGTATCAAAATTGGTGAAACCCCTGGGGGTTTGAAATGTACACTATACCCCTAGATGAATTCCCTGAGGGGTGTAGTTTGCAAAATGGGGTCACTTGTGGGGGGTTCCACTGTATTGGTGCTTTGGGGGTCTTGCTAATGCGACATAGCACCCACCAACATTCCACCACCAAAAATCACTCCTTCCCTTCTGAGTCCTGCCATGCACCCAACTGGTATTTTTTGGTCACATATGAGGCATTGCCATACTCGGGAGAAATTGGGGCACAGATTTTGGGGTGCTTTTTCTCCTTCATACCTTCTGAAAATGAAAAATTTTGAGCCAGAACTGCATTTTTGTGTAAAAAAATGTAATTTTTCATTTTCACTGCCCACTTGTATCAAAATTGGTGAAACCCCTGGGGGATTGAAATGTACACTATACCCCTAGATGAATTCCCTGAGGGGTGTAGTTTGCAAAATGGGGTCACTTGTGGGGGGGTTCCACTGTATTGGTGCTTTGGGGGTCTTGCTAATGCGACATAGCACCCACCATCATTCCACCAGAATTTGTGCTGCAAAATCCAAATATCACTCCTTCCCTTCTGAGTCCTGCCACTTTTTGGTCACACATGAGGCATTGCCGTACTCGGGAGAAATTGGGGCACATATTTTGGGGTGCTTTGTCTCCTTCATACCTTCTGAAAATGAAAAATTTTGAGCCAGAACTGCATTTTTGTGTAAAAAAATGTAATTTTTCATTTTCACTGCCCACTTGTATCAAAATTGGTGAAACCCCTGGGGGTTTGAAATGTACACTATACCCCTAGATGAATTCCCTGAGGGGTGTAGTTTGCAAAATGGGGTCACTTGTGGGGGGTTCCACTGTATTGGTGCTTTGGGGGTCTTGCTAATGCGACATAGCACCCACCAACATTCCACCACCAAAAATCACTCCTTCCCTTCTGAGTCCTGCCATGCACCCAACTGGTATTTTTTGGTCACATATGAGGCATTGCCATACTCGGGAGAAATTGGGGCACAGATTTTGGGGTGCTTTTTCTCATTCATACCTTCTGAAAATGAAAAATTTTGAGCCAGAACTGCATTTTTGTGTAAAAAAATGTAATTTTTCATTTTCACTGCCCAGTTGTATCAAAATTGGTGAAACCCCTGGGGGTTTGAAATGTACACTATACCCCTAGATGAATTCCCTGAGGGGTGTAGTTTGCAAAATGGGGTCACTTGTGGGGGGGTTCCACTGTATTGGTGCTTGGGGGGTCTTGCTAATGCGACATAGCACCCACCAACATTCCACCAGAATCTGAGCTGCAAAATCCAAAAATCACTCCTTCCCTTCTGAGTCCTGCCATGCACCCAAATGGTATTTTTTGGTCACATGTGAGGCATTTCCGTACTCGGGAGAAATTGGGGCACAGATTTTGGGGTGCTTTGTCTCCTTCATTCCTTGTGAAAATGAAAAATTTTGAGCCAGAACTGCATTTTTGTGTAAAAAATGTAATTTTTCATTTGCACAGCCCAGTTGTATCAAAATTGGTGAAACCCCTGGGGGTTTGAAATGTACACTATACCCCTAGATGAATTCCCTGAGGGGTGTAGTTTGCAAAATGGGGTCACTTGTGGGGGGGTTCCACTGTATTGGTGCTTGGGGGGTCTTGCTAATGCGACATAGCACCCACCAAAATTCCACCAGAATCTGAGCTGCAAAATCCAAAAATCACTCCTTCCCTTCTGAGTCCTGCCATGCACCCAAATGGTATTTTTTGGTCACATGTGAGGCATTGCCGTACTCGGGAGAAATTGGGGCACAGATTTTGGGGTGCTTTTTCTCCTTCATACCTTCTGAAAATGAAAAATTTTGAGCCAGAACTGCATTTTTGTGTAAAAAAATGTAATTTTTCATTTTCACTGCCCAGTTGTATCAAAATTGGTGAAACCCCTGGGGGTTTGAAATGTACAGTATACCCCTAGATGAATTCCCTGAGGGGTGTAGTTTGCAAAATGGGGTCACTTGTGGGGGGGTTCCACTGTATTGGTGCTTGGGGGGTCTTGCTAATGCAACATAGCACCCACCAACATTCCACCAGAATCTGTGCTGCAAAATGCAAAAATCACTCCTTCCCTTCTGAGTCCTGCCATGCACCCAAATGGTATTTTTTGGTCACATGTGAGGCATTGCCATACTCGGGAGAAATTGGGGCACAGATTTTGGGGTGCTTTGTCTCCTTCATTCATTGTGAAAATGAAAAATTTTGAGCCAGAACTGCATTTTTGTGTAAAAAATTTAATTTTTCATTTGCACAGCCCAGTTGTATCAAAATTGGTGAAACCCCTGGGGGTTTGAAATGTACACTATACCCCTAGATGAATTCCCTGAGGGGTGTAGTTTGCAAAATGGGGTCACTTGTGGGGGGTTCCACTGTATTGGTGCTTGGGGGGTCTTGCTAATGCGACATAGCACCCACCAACATTCCACCAGAATCTGAGCTGCAAAATCCAAAAATCACTCCTTCCCTTCTGAGTCCTGCCATGCACCCAAATGGTATTTTTTGGTCACATGTGAGGCATTTCCGTACTCGGGAGAAATTGGGGCACAGATTTTGGGGTGCTTTGTCTCCTTCATTCCTTGTGAAAATGAAAAATTTTGAGCCAGAACTGCATTTTTGTGTAAAAAATGTAATTTTTCATTTGCACAGCCCAGTTGTATCAAAATTGGTGAAACCCCTGGGGGTTTGAAATGTACACTATACCCCTAGATGAATTCCCTGAGGGGTGTCGTTTGCAAAATGGGGTCACTTGTGGGGGGGTTCCACTGTATTGGTGCTTGGGGGGTCTTGCTAATGCGACATAGCACCCACCAAAATTCCACCAGAATCTGAGCTGCAAAATCCAAAAATCACTCCTTCCCTTCTGAGTCCTGCCATGCACCCAAATGGTATTTTTTGGTCACATGTGAGGCATTGCCGTACTCGGGAGAAATTGGGGCACAGATTTTGGGGTGCTTTTTCTCCTTCATACCTTCTGAAAATGAAAAATTTTGAGCCAGAACTGCATTTTTGTGTAAAAAAAATGTAATTTTTCATTTTCACTGCCCAGTTGTATCAAAATTGGTGAAACCCCTGGGGGTTTGAAATGTACAGTATACCCCTAGATGATTTCCCTTAGGGGTGTAGTTTGCAAAATGGGGTCACTTGTGGGGGGGTTCCACTGTATTGGTGCTTGGGGGGTCTTGCTAATGCAACATAGCACCCACCAACATTCCACCAGAATCTGTGCTGCAAAATGCAAAAATCACTCCTTCCCTTCTGAGTCCTGCCATGCACCCAAATGGTATTTTTTGGTCACATGTGAGGCATTGCCATACTCGGGAGAAATTGGGGCACAGATTTTGGGGTGCTTTGTCTCCTTCATTCCTTGTGAAAATGAAAAATTTTGAGCCAGAACTGCATTTTTGTGTAAAAAATTTAATTTTTCATTTGCACAGCCCAGTTGTATCAAAATTGGTGAAACCCCTGGGGGTTTGAAATGTACACTATACCCCTAGATGAATTCCCTGAGGGGTGTAGTTTGCAAAATGGGGTCACTTGTGGGGGGGTTCCACTGTATTGGTGCTTGGGGGGTCTTGCTAATGCAACATAGCACCCACCAACATTCCACCAGAATCTGAGCTGCAAAATCCAAAAATCACTCCTTCCCTTCTGAGTCCTGCCATGCACCCAAATGGTATTTTTTGGTCACATGTGAGGCATTGCCGTACTCGGGAGAAATTGGGGCACAGATTTTGGGGTGCTTTTTCTCCTTCATTCCTTGTGAAAATGAAAAATTTGGAGCCAGAACTGCATTTTTGTGTAAAAAAATTTATTTTTCATTTTCACTGCCCAGTTGTACCACAATTGGTGAAACCCCTGGGGGTTTGAAATGTACACTATACCCCTAGATGAATTCCCTGAGGGGTGTAGTTTGCAAAATGGGGTCACTTGTGGGGGGGTTCCTAAATTTTAGCATCTTATGGTGCCTAGAAACCTACATGGTGCCTAAAAAATAATCTCATAAAAAGGAGGCTCCAAAATCAAGTAGGTGCTCCTTCTATTATGAAGCCTGTGGTTTGGTCAACGTGCACACTAGGGCCACATATAGGATATTTATGAAAACAAAAGAATTGGGGGAATCAATTTTTAGTCACATTTCTCTAGTAAAATGTACTGTGTTCCTTAGAAAAAAAAATGAAATTTTGAAATTTCACCTACACTTTGTTTTAATTCCTGTGAAACACCTAAAGGGTTAACAAACTTCCAAAATGCTGTTTTGAATACTGTTAGGGGTGCAGTTTTTGAAATGGTATCTTTTATGGGGGTGTCTCACATACAAGTCCCTCAAAGTCACATCAGAACTGAACAGGTCCCTAAAAAAATCAGTGTTTGAAATTTTCTTGAAAATTTGAGAATTTGCTATTCATATTGTAAGCCTCCTAGTGTCCAAAAAAATTAAAATGAAGTTGAAATAATGATGGAAACATAAAGTAGACATATGGTCTATGTTAGTTATTAACTATTTTGAGTGGTATGATTATTTGTCTCACAAGCAGAAAATTTAACATTTTGCAAATTGCTAAATTTTCCATTTTTTTACGACATTTTGGTATTTTTCACAAAAAAACACAGACTGTATCGACCCAAATTTACCACTAATTTGAAGTACAATGTGTCACGAAAAAACAATCTCAAAATCACTGGGATAAGTAAAAGCAAAAAAAAGTTATCCCCACTTAAGTGATACATGTCAGATTTGAAAAAAAGGGCTCTGTCAGGAACGCAAAAACTGGCTCTGTCAGGAAGGGGTTAACACAAGCAAGATAGTGACTAAGGGGTATATACTAATGTTCCATTTTGGTCAAATTAAAATCAACCAAAAAGACAACTACAGTACCATATCGGACATTAGTAAATATACCTATAAATGTTAAAAATGTTGAGAGGTGAAAAGAATAATGGTGATGTATATAACTTAATAACAGTGGCGTAACTATACCCTGCAGCCCCTGCTATGGCGGGGAGGCGCTGAGGGACTGTGGGCGCTGCTCGGCGGGGCTATAGTTACAACTTAATACTACCATAGTATGCGTCTGTGGCCGGGAGCGGGGCATATCGGCAGCGCCGCCCCCCACTCACCCAATTAAACTTCCACACACCCCTTACCCCTCCGCATTCGGGGTCCCGGCCACAGCGCAGATCTTGTCCTGGCTCCGTCTCCTCCTGCAGTTCTAATGAAAAATAACTATCAGAAAATGGCTGCCCCCATACAGCAGACAGTTTTTTGGGATGCTAGTGGAGGCGCGGGCCTCCTCTAGCATCCTTAAAAACTGTCTCCTGTTAGGGGGCAGCCATTTTCTGATGGTCATTATAGAACTGCAGGAGGAGATGGAGCCAGGAGAAGATCTGCGCTACGGGACTCTGAATTCGGCAGCGGCATGCAGAGGGGTAAGAGGGTGTTTAACTTCACTTGGGAAGGTGGGTGGGAGGGCTAGGGGTGGCGCTGCCGATATCGGCGCGGGGGGGGCACAAAAATTCTTGTTACGCCACTGTTTAATAAGATAAGATAACAATTTATTGTCATTGCAAGCAATATAAAAAAAAATTGACCAGCAATGAAATTACAGTCCAGAACACAGAAGGAAAACACTTAACAATCAATATTAAAATCAGTAATTGCCATAGGGAAAAATCTATTTCTCATACGTTTAGCTCTAATCTTGGGGAACCTTAGTCGTTTCTTTGATGGTAAAAATGAAAAGATATAATTATGAGGATGAGAAAGATCTTGCATAATTACTCTCTCTCTTACGCCGGCAGTTTTTAACAAAAATCTCCTCAGTAGAGGGCAAATCACAGCCAATGATAGTAGCTGCAGAATGAATCACCCTATCCAACTTCTTAAGATCTTTTTTTGTACTATTAGCAAACCAGACCACAATGCAATAGGAAATGATGCTTTCAATTACACCTCTATAAAATCTAATCAAATTACTCTGAAAAAGTTTTGCCGCTTTAAGTTTCCTCAGAAAAAAATAACCGTTGATGAATCTTCTTAACCATCAGAGTAATAAATACAGACCAAGTAAGATCCTGTGAAATAGTTACCCCCAGTAACTTAAAATCCATAACGCTCTCCACTACCAAGTTATTAATCTGCAGGGGCTCTAATTCCGATTTCCTACTACGTCTGAAATCAATAATGATTTCCTTAGTCTTGGTCAGATTTAACAGTGGGTTGTTCCCAACACTCCACTTTACGAAGGAATTAACCTCTTTTCTGTAAGCCCTCTCATCACCATCCTTTATCAGTCCTACTACTGTAGTATCATCCGCAAACTTTATTATAAGATTCCTATCCACCTGCGGATAACAATCGTGATTAAAAAGAGAGAACAAAAGCGGACTCAAGACACATCTCTGCGGTGTACCTGTACTAATCTTGGTGACAGAGGAAACAAGATCACCATGTTTTATTTGCTGAGGCCTATTTACCAAAAAATCTAATATCCAGTTGCCTAGCAACACCGAAAACCCTAATCTACGCAATTTATCTATCAATATATTAGGGAGAATGGTATTAAACGCAGAACTATAGTCTATAAACAGCAACCTTACATATGCATTAGGTTTCTTTAAGTAAATAATAAAGCATATTAACATAGTTTGTGAGGTTGAAAAAAGACATACAGAAAGTCCATTGAGTTCAACCTATTTATAAAAATTATACTATAGCATCTCTTCTCCAGCAGTCTCTAAACCCAGCTCTGGCTAAAGGCCCCCATACACTAAAACAATACATCTGATGCTAAAATTGGATGCAATTTCCCTTGAGCTCCCCCTGGACCTTCCCAGGAGTGATTCCAGACGATTTGGTACTGTGGTGTAATTTTAGATATATCTCATGAAATTGATCGAGCCAAGATAAAATGCATGGGATATATCTCATGGTATACAATTGTACCATAAGATATATACAATGGGCTGGATTAGGGGGCTAGAGGGTCTGGAAACATCAGTCAAACATCCTGCGATATATTGCATATGATACAGTATATCGCATTGGCAAAAAGCACATTTTCCATCCGGATCCATCCGATTCCGATATATCACAGGTGTGGTCCGACCAACCTAGAGGCTCCTATCCACCTCTCATGATCATTGCATCGGATCAGATGGAAAACACAAACAATGTGGCACTTTCCAGACAATATATTGACCCGAATGGTCAGAATCGGCCAAAATCGTGCATAATCGTGCAAAATCGTTCTAGTGTATGGGCACCTTAAGATTTACCCTACTGGACCTCCCACTATGCACTATAATGGATTGGATTTAATGTAAAGGATATGTAATGGATTTACTTATCCACTAAAAATTGGTCTAACCCTTTCTTAAATATATTAAGTGAATCAGCCATCACAATCTTTTCTGGCAGATAAATCCAGATCTTAAGTGCCCTAACTGTGAAGAACCCTTTCCTTCCTTGTATCTTCTTTCCTCCAGCCTTAGGGTTGCCCAGGTGTCCTGTGCATAGACCTCATGGTAAACAGAGCTCCTGACATTTCTCTGTATTGGCCCTTGATGTATTTATAGATATTAATCAGGTCCCCTGTTTCCAATGTAAATATTCCTAGCCTGGCTATCCGTTCCTTCTCTGGGCCCTCTTCAGTTCCATAATGTCTTTTTAAAGGAATGGTGCCCAGAACTGGACACTGATGCTTTATACAGGGATAATATCACGTGTCATCCTTAGCTCTTTTTATGTAGGCAAGAATCCTGTTTGCTTTTGCTGCTTCTACCTACAGTAAAGGAAAAAGAAGGGGGGGGGGGGGTAGCAGCGCTCAAAATTGAAAATAAACAAATTGGATGATCTTTACACAATATACTTTACTGAAATAAAAACAATAGTATAGACAAATGTATACATATTAAAATAAATAGCATAAAATTTGCAAAAATTGATGCCCTAATTCCACAATGTGGTGGTTTAGGAGAGTCCGTTCCTATTAAACCCAGATATGACAAATTGCAGATAGTATATTTACCGCTCCACACGCTATATTATAAGTGTCCTGGTGTCCACGTGGTCGGCCCAGAATGGCACAAATCACCGAAATCCACTAGACAGATGAAGGACAGATGGTAAAGTCCTCAGGTACCTGGGTGTTGAAATGTGGGGCAGTGTGGTAGATAAGCGGTTTCCAAGTGATCCAATTTAATGGTATCAGCAGATGGTTTTCCTGGGCTGGTCCGGACTGCAATCCCAAATAATGATGGTGGAAGAATAGGGCAACAGCATTCTGACGCGTTTCGCCGCTACAGCAGCTTTATCAAAGGTGTAGTGACTCAGTAACACTGAGTACTACAGCTAAGTTTTTCTATTTCTCCCCTAGTGATTGACCTAACTCTACCCCATTTCGCTTATATGTATTGCACTGGTTTCTGTTCCCAAAGTGCATGACCTTACATTTGTGTACATTGAATTTCATTTTCCATTTATCAGCCCAAGTCTCCAGTTTGTTTAAGTCCTTCTGTAAAGTGGTGACATGCAGGTTGGATTTAATAACATAGTGTACTTGCTGAGACTGCTGTCTAGTTACCTATAAGGTAGTAGTCTCAGCAAGTACACTGTGCTAGCAGTTACAGGATATTTCCAAGCTTCAATGGTACCACATACAGTAGTGTATTATGTTGCATATTCCAAATCAGAAGGTCTAGAATTATGCACAACCAATGGTCATACATCTCAACACTAGCTTACAAGTTAAGTATGCCCCACCTTGGAATCATGTAAGCAGGGGCTCTGAGTGGAGGGAAATGGGTACAATTATTCAGACATTCATAGCGATTTTGGAGGGCAGGAAAGGTGCAACTGTGTTGGGACTGAAAATTGGGACATACAGTATAGTAGATTTGACTTTTGGTAATTCCTTTAACCACTTGAAACCAGCCAGGCTGGACTTTCCTTGACATGGTCATATCTGATGACCATTCATAATCACCCACTTGGTGGCTGCTGGATGTTAATTTCTCAACAACTGCCAGTATGAGACCTTCCAACCCACATGAACCCAAGGCTTTGCCGATAGTCTATCGCAATCGCTGCTGGCCACATCCGGTGGCTGCAAAACAGTCAAAACTGAAACCATTCCACCCTTTGACAAAATCACTGTGGCCAGCAGTGATTGTCCAGCCTGACTTTACCATCTTCTTCTGGCATCAGTGAAGATAAAACAACCATGGTTCTGCTGTCCCTCTACACTGATATCTATGGCTGCCTCCCCCCCATCTTGTCAATATCAATGCACAGTAAGCCTGTTGTTAACAAACAGCTCCTTGGTTAAGTATTTTGAGATAGCACATATAGGTGTACTATTCAGGTGTTCATAGAATGTTACAGCAGATAAGAACCACTTGGTCCATCTAGTCTTCCCTAAACACATGTACATGCACACACTTGCACAAAGTATATCTACATAGTATATTTTTGGATTTTGGAAGGAGACTGGAGTACCCGAAAGCCTACACAAGCATAAGAATATGCAAATAGTGTGGATCAGTTGGTCACCAGCAAGTTGTTACACAGTGATTAGATCAACACCATTAGGTCGACATGCATTTAGGTCAACATGTGTCTAGGTCGACATGCAAGAAGGCTGACATGAGTCTAGGTCGACAGGGTCATTAGGTCGACAGGGTCATTAGGTCGACATGGGCTAGGTCGACAGTCAAAAGGTCAACATGGGGGTTTTCACTGTTTTTTACCCGAATGTTGACACAGTCGGGTAATGGGCACAGGGTAATGTGCACCGCATTCCATCGTAAGTCGGGGTCAGTCCTTTTCAGCTCAAAAAACAATGAAACCATGTCAACCTTTTGACTGTCGATCTAATGACCCTGTCTACCTAATGACCTTATTCGACCTAACCCATGTCGACCTATACTCATGTCAACCTTAATGCATGTGGATCTAATGACTGTCTAACAACTTGCTGGTGACCCAATGACCGTATCCCATATAAACTCCTCACAGATTTAACACAATATTCAGCTTTCCAGTTGCTCATTCCACCCCTGCCAGGTCAATTACCAGCTGAGTTTAGTACAATTCCTTTTCAGGTAAAAAGGCAGACTTTATTTTTAAATCCCTGACTAGCAGGAGTTTCACTGCTGCAGCCAGACTTTGGTGGCTCTCACGGGATGCAGTCGGCAGCATGAAAGTAACATAGGGCCTTATTCTGGTTGGTGCGGGCGGGCCGTACGCGTACGTTCCGGGGTTTTTAACGATCTGCGCATGCGTACCATCTCCAATGCGCAGGCGCGAACACTCCACAATGCTTACGGACGGGTCTCTCCGTGCGAAAATCCTGTACGCGAGAGTACGGTCATTGGGGGCGGCATAGGGGCGTGTCGAGGGGAGCGGCCGAAATAATGAGGGAAAATGGGCGTAAACATGGGCGTACACGGGGGTGTGCACCAAAAATGAACGGTGCTACTACCGCTCGATCGGCTAAAGCACCGTTCATTTCGGACACAAAACAGGTGGCCGCCAACCGCCACCTCAGACCACCCCTACAGATACCGCATGACAGCGTGCGCCTGGGTTTGCTAATTTACGCTGATTACTACTCAAATACATACACCTGAATGTAATAAGCAATGCTGCAGTCTATTAAGTCCAAACCATTATTTCACTACCTGCAAGCCACACACAGCACTCAAACACCTTGGAAGCTTATCTTTCTATACTTCTCGACATTTAAAGGTTTGTTTAAATTAAGGTAAGAATCTTTGTAAGACCTGCTTATATATGCTAAGGTAGGTATTTGTTAAACAGTTATACACATTCCCCTGACGAAGTCCTGTTGGACGAAACATGTTGGGATAAACTTCGGTCACCTGCTCCTCACCGCATTGCTCCAAGTTAAGCTGATTTCTCTTATTCCTTGTTTTTTCAATTTGTTACTAAATACCCTGCTATCAAAATTTTTTTTAGTGATCTTGATTTTAGATTACAGTCAGTATCTTACATAGTACATTGGTTTTAGTCTGGCCAGTTTGCTTCACTGACATACTACATTCTCCCACCTTTTATCATACTTAAAATACATTGTCATTTTTTATATTTTTTGTCTTTTTATATTATATATATTTTTTTTTTTTAAAAAGTATCCCCTGTATTTATATATTTTTTATCTTACCTCTCTGTGATAAATAAATTGTTCATTTTTTATTACAATTATTGTCCCATGTATACTTAATACGTGCAAATAAGTCGCTATTCTAGTCCAAACCAATTTTTTCCCAGTTATACACATTCACTACGTGCTTTCATAGACTTTACACAGTAGCACACTCAATCTACACAAGTCGACATGTGTCAACGTGTTCACTCTAATACAAACATAGGTTTCGTATTTATGATACAATAACATAAACCACATCTAACACCTACAAAGGATGTTTCAGCAATGTTTTAAGCCCATGCCCACTATTTTGCACACAATCTTTGTATAGTACCCAAAATACCGAACTGTACCACTTTCTGATCTGCTATGAATTGGATTTTACTACACTCTGGATGTAAGATGCCACCAATCACATTATTGCACTCACATCTCCCTAACAAAGGATTCCTACATCTGCTTATGACACTGTAAACTCATATATATTTAAATAGTTAAACATGTTTGTTCACAAGCAATTTTATCATGTTTGGCCGATTCACACATCTTTTTTTAGGGAGGACACATATGCATTCCTACACAAATGTCCCTTCTGACCCTTGTTTGTCTACCTCACCCACTCCATGAGGAAATCATTGTTCTGGACCTGCTTTTACCTACTAATGTAGGAGCTACCTCACCTGCACACAAACTGCTTTCTCACCTATTAAGTTGCTCTGCACATGTGCTGACACAAACTAATTAGCAGGGAAAAGTTGGATATGAACATGTGAATGGCCATGGAGAGGGTTACACATGGGAAACTTCTACCACACTTCAAGAAATGCTCAAAAATACCCATGTCAGTAAGTACACATAAATGTATTATTTGTTTCACACAAGAAATTACACATACAACAATTGTGTTGTAATTGGGAAAATAAATTTATTTGTTGTTCAGCATCACAACTTATTTGCCACTTTAATGTCATAAATAAAAATAAAATATAAAATATACACAAAAATAAAAATCAGCCAGAACAAGAGGTTGCATATCTCCAAACATGTGTTACCCTGCAAATGCAATGGTGAAAGAAATGTGGACACCAGAATACGTACTGCAACAACCAGGGTGAATACTAAGCATGATACACACCACCAAAAATTTATCCTGCATTTCTAGAGGTCAAAATAAGAACTTTAATGCCCATGGCACGAAAATGGATCGATGGCCAACTCAGGAAGTGGATGTCCAGTGCAATTTAAACATTTGGGGTCCAACCACAGAGGAAGTGAACCAGGTGTCATTATTTGGGCCCTTTTTTCCCCTTTTTAGATGGGGCCTTGGGGACAGGGGCCTTTGGCTCTGATGGACACAGAAGGGTCAGCAGAGGTGGAAGGTTGGGGAGCAGCTTGGGGTGGGCCAGCAGATGGGGGATTGTCCCTTAGGGACCTGGCGGTGGTGAGCAGCTCCACCAGAATGTCATTCTGGCGGCTGAATTGCTGGACAATGCTTTGCATGCCAGCCGCCAGAGTGTCATTGATGCGGTTTAAGGCCTCACACTGCTGCGTCTTTGTGGTCTTCCAATCTGCCAGAAATTCCATAACCTTCTGCTGACAGACCGCAGACTCCTCCCCTCGCTGCTCCATCCTCTCCAGTATCACCTTCCACCTGGCATCCCATGTGTCCTGTGGCTGGGGGTGTCGTGTTGGTGGAGGCTGGACCACTTGTTCCACCTGTGGCTCTGCAGAGGAAGATGCTGCCGGTTCATCCTGTGTTTCTGCTTCTTCTAGGATAATAATTGAAAACAATGTCACCATCACATACGCACTAAAAAATATCTTTCCAAATACAATGCATTACTGTGACTTACCATAAAAATCAGCAGCAAAGACCTCCACCGGGAGCTCACTATCCACATTGGATATCCCCCTGACCTCGGCCACATCAATAACATCCAAGGCGTCCTGCTCCAGGGGGGTAAATTCCAAATGATCTGGCATAGGCCCCCTCCCGGTGGACATGCTGTGGTTGTACCGGTCAGTCATCTTCCTCTTCAGTGTACTTTTGAAGTCTGACCACCTACAAGTTAAAAAATACAAATATCACCATGAGATATGTGCACCACTGTGCTAGTGAACATCATGACTACGTTACATTTCCTAGTGTGGGTGATCTTATGTTTTTTAGCCATATGTTTCCCACACACACATTAATGTCTCCATTATGAGGCATTTCAGTGTCTCATCTCATTCATTAGGCCACTAAATGCACATACATAGATCACTATGCAGAAATGACATCATCCATGGCCAAATTATGCACCTCCACCTGTTGTGAAACTACACATTCCACCATAGCTTGACAGTGTGGTTATTATGGAGTAATTTAACTATGGGAAGGCATAATGGGATGTGTAGTTTCTCACCAGCTACATGTGCACAGTTTGGTAATTCTTGTTTCAGTAGCATCATATGGAACATGTTACAACAACTCTTTTTTAACAACACACTTTCTGTTGTCCCATCACATACTTCACATGAGCAGAACTGTGCCCATAACCTCACATCACACCAATGGTGCATGTTTCATATATGCATGTGGGTTATTAGACATGGTTGTGTTCACATGTGACATTGAAGTGTAGCACTATCTACAAACACACCTTTCTATTATTCTCAAAACATACATGTAACATATGTACACACATATGACATTATCAGGGGGAGAAACACACTTGCCTTTTCTTCACTGCTAGCCAATCTCTGACCACTGGTGACACCTGGTTCACTTCCTCTGTGATCTTGTCCCAAAGGTTTCTCTTTGCACTGGCACCCGGCTTCCTGGTTGGCAATTCGATCCATTCGCGTGCCCTGGGCACTAAAATTCTTTTTGGTGGTGGTATCCTGCTCAGTCCTAACCCTAGATGTTGCAGCTCGTTTTCTGGTGGCCCCAGTTCTCTCACCATGCACCTGCTGGGTCACACCTGTTTGGAGAGATGCAACCTCTTGTTCTGGCTGGTTGCTTGGCCCTTGTGTAGCTGGTGGCATTGCAGTAGTGGCTGTTAGTGAGGGGCCCCCTTGATCTTGGGTCCTCCTTGTCCTCTCCTGCTCCCTGTGCCTCAACCTTTCAAGCAAGGATTCTGCTCTTGCTCTCTGTAGAGCATCCTCAGCTGCGGAATCATCTGAGCTAGACATGTTTGCAGCAATTATGGCCTGCATCTGCCTGAATATTTATATGGTAATCTCCAGCCATGAACAAGGGGGCGTATATTTTTCCCGCAATGTAGTAGCTAATTTACGCCGATATTTCCCGGCGATAATTCCCGCTTAAATTACGCAGGTCGCAACGCACCTGAACATTCACCTGTACATGCACATACACAGGTTGTGGACCATTGTGTGCTACATGGTGAAATGTGTGCACCTGTCATTCCAATGATGAGTGTTGTCAGGTGGTATCTGTTGGAGTTTGTGTATGCTTTCTGAATCACATTTCAAAACATCACGTTATAATGCTTTCCTTACATATGTAATGAGTATGAAATTGTCATACACCAACATGTTGCATTGTGCCTTTTTTAGCAGCGTATTTATTAGTAGACGGTTGCGTGTATTATTTTCAGCACACTGTATATACAGTACGGCTCTCCATGGAAATCGTTGTATTGTGCCTTTTTTAGCAGCGTATTTATTAGTAGACGGTTGCGTGTATTATTTTCAGCACACTGTATATACAGTACGGCTCTCCATGGAAATCGTTGTATTGTGCCTTTTTTAGCAGCGTATTTATTAGTAGACGGTTGCGTGTATTATTTTCAGCACACTGTATATACAGTACGGCTCTCTATAAATTGAAAGCATACTGTTGGTTATGGTGTGTGTATATCAGAACGGTCCGCGTAAGTTTCTATTCGCATCCAGTTTGTTAATGTAAGAAGGATTAATAAAGTTCATACTAAACAAACAAGTTTTTAGACCAATCAGCAACCACCAAAAGTTATATATGTACCTGCAATTAATAACTGCGCCATTGCCAATATGTCTTCAACCAGGGCTAACGCTTTTTCGAACCAGGAGCTGGTGGCCCTGGTTGAGGTGATGGACAGGCGCCTGGGGTCCAGGGGCCCATATGTGTCCAACATGGACAAGCGGCGGGCATATAATGCTGCCCCCCGGCTAATATACGCCCGGACCGGCGTCCGCAGAAGCCTGGCCCAAGTGGAGCGGCGCTGGTCTGACCTGCGCCGGCGGCAGCCAGTGATGCCATGCTCAATTCGCCGCCATATTGCCCGATGTAAGTTTTTATTTACTAGTATGTCTGCGTTTTTTAGCAATGATTTCTGTACTTTTTATAAATATGTTCATGGGTATGTGGGTGTATAGGGGGTGTATAGGGGGTGTATAAGGGGTGTATAGGGGTGTATAAGGGGTGTATAAGGGGTGTATAAGGGCTGTATAGGGGTGTATAAGGGGTGTATAAGGGGTGTATAGGGGTGTATAAGGGGTGTATAGGGGTGTATAAGGGGTGTATAAGGGGTGTATAGGTGGGTATATGTAGTCGCTCTGTTTTTGGGTGTAGCATATCAATTAGATAGCATGATAAATGTATGAAATATAACAGAAATGATAATTTGTAAGGTTATGAGCATGACTAATGTGAATTTTTCATTCCCCCATTTTTATGAAACCCAACCTTCGATTTCTATGCCATCAACATGAACATTTCAGCACGTGCAAGGGCACGCATGGAAGCCCGGGAGGAGGCAGCCCGGGAGGAGTCAGCCCGGGAGGAGGCAGCCCGGGAGGAGGAAGCCCGGGAGGAGGAAGAGGAGGAGGAAGAGGAGGAGGAAGAGGAGGAGACATTGGCACCTGCTGGTGACCACCCCATTTCTACATCCCCTTCCACCAGCCACTCCCCTACCCCCACCCCCACCCCTACCCCCACCCCCCCCTACCCCCACCCACAACCCTACACCCACCAACACCCCCTCCCCACCCCATTTCCAACCCCCCTACACCTCCCCACCACCCACCCCCAAACCTCTCCAATCCTCACTCCAACCCACTACCTGTTTCCCAAGTCCAATCCCATCCCCCTTGCTCCTGACCCCCCCAACCACTGGACACCCAACCAGCGGCGAGCAGGATGGCTCAACTAGCCGTAAGTAAATAATGTGTCTAATGTTTACCTACACATTTCTACACATAAACAATCACAACAACCACATATGTGTATCCAACATCAACATTAGTTGCAACATATCACTGCTTGGCGACAATGAGGTGTGGCCTGTCCTTCTCCAGGAACAAGGGTCCCCTTGGTGGTTTTTTTGAGTGTGGCCATGCCTCAACCCTTTGATTAATTGACATAACAGTACATCCAATGACATATCCGACATAAGTGGTGTTGTAGTTATGTGGGTCCAGGTGTTGGGTAACTCCACTTCCCAGCATGATGTGCAACATAAATTTATAGATTGTTTTGTTAATAGTGTGTGAGGCCATGCGGTTGCATGCTTTACAAACATAGCTTTAGGCCTATAATTTGTACAGCAATGTCCTAAATGTAAAATAGTAAGGAGTGCTTAAGCCGCAACAATGTCATAACCCTTAAATAGCACAGCCTAATTGTGAGGTTAGAGGTGAGTCCCCCAAAACAAAACTACCAATTGGGATACAGCATACATTCATCCAAGAAGGAGTAATTTATTTAATGTTATGTAATATGTACAGTATGTGTGTGTCAACAGAATAGTATTTAGGACCGTGTTTACAGCATACCCATCATCAAAGTAGTTTAAAAATGTATGTGGCCTTCACACTTAACTCACAACTTCTTATTATGTACAAATACAACAAACATTTGTGTATATTATATATTAAATATAATGTTTTTATCCCTTCACTACAGACACTGAACAGCACCAGGAAGATGTGGCCCAGACTGTGCAGGACATTTTTTTTAACCCTGCTGTATTTAAACATACTTTTTTTGCGCCTGGAGGCCCTCTTTTCATTTTTTGATTTTTATTTGTTTTTATGTTTCACAAAAATAAAAGTTTATATTCAGTTAGAAGTTGCCTGTGTTTTTAATTATACAAATGTTAGAGGGTTTGTAAGTGCAGGTACATACAGATGTGTAATTTAACTTATATTTGTAATTTGAGGTGAGGGGTAACGATTGCTGTGTGAATGTGTGTGTTTTTGAGTTAAATAACACATAGTGAAAATGCATGAATGTTTAATGTTGTTAGATTAAAACATCACACATAACATCAGGGTAGGTATACATGTTACACATTTTGGACAAACTAATTATGGACATAATTTAGTACATACCCACAAACACCAACATAAATTTATTTAAAAGTAAAAGCAATGTGGGGACACATAGAAAGTGATTAAAATGCCACATTAGAACATAACAAATATACATGTAATGAGGGTTAAAATGTTGTGTTATTAGGGTCTTTATTAAGGTAGACAATTGAGTTAATAGAAAACAATAATTGAATAACAATTAGAATAATTAATTAATTGTCTTAATTATAGTTGAAAGGCAAGATTTGCAGGTCCATATATGTGAAGGGTATGCCAGCGTGCACGGACGTACGCTCACTCTCATGAGAGGTGACATACGCTGAGTTTTCCATTGAAAACAATAGAGACCCATCCGTGCACGGTGGCATACGCTCAGATAGCCGCAAGAAGTCGGTGGGAAGACGGACGAGAGACGTCCGTAAACGGTGGCGTACGCTCTGTTGTACGCCAGTTGTCGGAGTCTAAGGGCTGATCCGTCCGTGTACGTTGGCGTACGCTCAATTGTACGCCACTCCCCTTCGACGTTGTTTCTGACCGTACGTATGCGGCTGATTTGTGGGTGGACTTAACCTCAACGGCCGCGTACGGAGAGCGTGCGCTAATATGGAACGTACGCACGTTTGGCCGCACCGATCAGAATAATCCCCATAGTAACATAGTAATTAAGGCTGAAAAAAGACGTTAGTCCATCGAGTTCAACCTATCTAACTTGTAACTTCTGACCTGAATAAGTCATATCTATAGGATTCCCTTAGTGGCCAAAAATGCATCCAGTTTTGATATAAATTCATTAACAGTAGTTGCTGTACTCACCCCCACCAGCTATGACTTCCAGAATTGTACTGCTCTAATAGTGAAGAATCCTCTTCTTAATTCAGTATGGAATTTATTTTCCTCAAGCCTCAATACATGCCCGGGTGTCCTATATATAAGTATAGGCCTGTTAGTGAACAAATCATCTTCCAGTTCCATATGATTCCCAATCCTGTATCTGAACATACTAATCATATCACCTCTCAAACTCTGTTTCTCCACTGAATACATATTCAGCCTGGGTAACCTATCTTTGTGTTCTAGAGATTCAAGACCTTTTACTAGCTTAGTTGCCCTTCTCTGTACCTGTTCCAATTCATTTATGTCCTTTTTAAGGTGCGGTGCCCAGAACTGAACACAATATTCCAATTGTGGTCTCACCAATGCCTTGTAAAGAGGCACTATCACATTGGCACCCCATGAATCCATACCCCTTTTAATTCATGCCAGTGTTTGGTTTGCTTTTGCTGCTGTACTTGAGTAGTGTGCACTATTACCCAATTTTTCATCTATGATGACCCCCAAGTCCTACAGCAGAATTCCCTATAATAACTTAATTTAGCCTATAAGTAGCTTGTTAATTTTTGTTCCCATAATGAATTACTTTACATTTTCAATGTTAAACTGCATTTTCCACCTTTCTGCCCACCTTTCATGTTTGTTTAAGTCACTTTGTAGTGTTTCCACATCCAGTCCTGAGTTAATTTCCTACTCAATTTCATGTTGTCTGCAAATATTGCAACTTTACTCACTATGGGCCTTATTCTGGTTGGTGCTGCCAAACATGCGTACGTTCCATATCAACGTTCCATATCATGGCGTACGCGGCCGTTGAGGTAAAGTCCACCCACAAAACAGCCGCATACGTACGGGCACAAACACCGACAAAGGGGAGTGGCGTACAATTGAGCGTACGCCAACGTACACGGACGGATTACCCCTTAGACTCCGACAACTGGCGTACAACAGAGCGTACGCCACCGTTTACGGACGTCTCTCGTCCGTCTTCCCACCGACTTCTTGCGGCTATCTGAGCGTACGCCAGCTTGCACGGATGGGTCGCTATTGTTTTCAATGGAAAACTCAGCTTTTGTCACCGCTCGTGAGAGTGAGCGTACGTCCGTGCATGCTGGCATACCCTTCACATATATGGACCTGCAAATCTTGCCTTTCAACTATAATTAAGACAATTAATTAATTATTCTAATTGTTATTCAATTATTGTTTTCTATTAACTCAATTGTCTACCTTAATAAAGACCCTAATAAAACAAAATTTTAACCCTCATTACATGTATATTTATTATGTTCTAATGTTGCATTTTAATCACTATCTATGTGTCCCCACATTGCTGTTACTTTTAAATCAAGTTATGTTGGTGTTTGTGTATATGTACTAAATTATGTCCATAGTTAGTTTGATCTGATTTTTTAACATGTATACCTACCCTGATGTTATGTGTGATGTTTTAATCTAACAACATTAAACATTCATGCATTTTCACTATGTGTTCTTTAACTCAAAAACACACACATTCACACATCATTCGTTACCCCTCACCTCAAATTACAAATATAACTGACATTACACATCTGTATGTACCTGCCCTTACAAACCCTCAAACATATTTATGATTAACAACACAGGCAACTTCTAACTGTACATAAACTTTTATTTTTTTTTAACGAAAATATAAAACTTCACCAAAAAATTAAACGAGGGCCTCCAGTTGGCCAAAGAGAATGGACAAATATAGGAGGGTCAGGAAGATTTCCCTCATTATCCGGGCCACCTCATCCTGGTGCTGTGCAGTGTCTGTAGTGAAGGGAAAAATAAACATTATAATTAATATAGAATATGCCCAAATCTTTGCTGTATTTTAACATAATAAGAAGTTGTGAGTTAAGTGTGAAGGCCACATACATTTTTCTACTACAGTGAAGATGGGTCTGCTGTAAACACGGTACAAAAGACTATAATGTTTTCACACACATACTGTACATATTACATTCCCTGAAATAAATTCCTCCTTCTTGGATGAATGTATGCGGTATCACAATTGGGAGGTTTGTGTTGGGGGACTCACCTGTAACCTCACAATTAACCTGTGCTATTTAAGGGTAATGTCATTGTTGTGGCTTAAGCACTCCTTACTTAGTAAAATGTTGGCCATTGCTGTACAAATTATAGGGCTAAAGCTATGTTTGTAAAGCATGCATCCACATGGCCTCACACACTATTAACAAAACAATCTATAAATTAATGTTGCACATCATGCTGGGAAGTGGAGTTACACAACACCTGGACCCACATAACTACAACACCACTAATGTCGGATATGTCATTGGATGTACTGTTACAGTATGTCAATTATTCAAGGGGTGAGGCATGGCCACACTCAAAAAAACCACCAAGGGGACCCTTGTTCCTGGAGAAGGACAGGCCACACCTCATGGTCGCCCTGCAGTGATATGTTGCAACTAATGTTGATGTTGGATACACATATGTGGTTGTTGTGATTGTTTATGTGTAGAAATGTGTAGGTAAACATTAGCCACATTATTTACTTACTTACTAGTTGAGCCATCCTGCTCGCCGCTGGTTGGGTGTCCGGTGGTTGGGGGGGTCAGGAGCAAGGGGGATGGGATTGGACTTGGGATAGAGGTAGTGGGTTGGAGTGGGGATTGGAGAAATTTGGGGGTGGGTGGTGGGGAGGTGTAGGGGGGTTGGAAATGGGGTGGGGAGGGGGTGTGGGTGGGGGTAGGGGTGGGGGTAGGGGTGTGGGTGGGGGTAGGGGAGTGGCTGGTGGAAGGGGATGTTGAAATGGGGTGGGCACCAGCAGGCCCCAATGTCTCCTCCTCTTCCTCCTCCCGGGCTGCCTCCTCCCGGGCTGCCTCCTCCCGGGCTTCCATGCGTGCCCTGGCGCGTGCTGAAATGTTCATGTTGATGGCATAGAAATCGAAGGTTGGGTTTCATAAAAATGGGGGAATGAAAAAATTCACATTAGTCATGCTTATAACCTTACAAATTATCATTTCAGTTATATTTCATACATTTATCATGCTAACTAATTGATATGCTACACCCAAAAACAGAGGGACTACATATACCCCCCCTATACACCCCCTATACATCCCTATACACCCCCTATACACCCCATATACACCCATATACATCCCCTATACACCCCTTATACACCCCATATACACCCATATACACCCCATATACACCCCATATACATCCCCTATACACCCCATATAAACCCATATACACCCCTTATACACCCCCTATACACCCCATATACACCCCCTATACACCCCCTATATACCCCCTATACACCCCCTATACACCCCTATACACCCATATACACCCCATATACACCCCATGCACATATTTTTAAAAACTACAGAAATCATTGCTAACAAACGCAGACATATTTGTAAATATATACTTACATCGGCCAATATGGCGGCGAATTGAACATAGCATCACTGGCTGCCGCCGGCGCAGGTCAGACCAGCGCCGCTCCACTTGGGCCAGGCTTCTGCGGACGCCGGTCCGGGCATAGATTAGCCGGCGGGCAGCATTATATGCTGGATAGGATTTAGCAGCAAGGGGAGGAGGCTGCAGTCTGTCAGCAGCAGGTTGTGGAATTTCTGGCAGATTGGAAGGCCACAAAGAGGCAGCAGTGAGAGGCCTTAAAACGCATGAATGACACTCTGGCGGCTGGCATGCAAAGCATTGTCCAGCAAATCAGCCGCCAGAATGACATTCTGGTGGAGCTGCTCACCACCGCCAGGTCCCTAAGGGACAATCCCCCATCTGCTGGCCCACCCCAAGCTGCTCCCCAACCTTCCACCTCTGCTGACCCTCCTGTGTCCAGTAGGGGAAGACGGCGCAAGCCATCAGAGCCAAAGGCCCCTGTCCCCAAGGCCCCATCTAAAAAGGGGAAAAAATGGTCAAAATAATGACACCTGGTTCACTTCCTCTGTGATTGGACCCCAAATGTTTAAATTGCACTGGACATCCACTTCCTGAGTTGGCCATCGATCCATTTTCGTGCCATGGGCAGTAAAGTTCTTATTTTGACCTCTAGAAATGCAGGATAAATTTTTGGTGGTGTGTATCAAGCTTAGTATTCTCCCTGGTTGTTGCAGTTCGTATTCTGGTGTCCACATTTCTTTCACCATTGCATTTGCAGGGTAACACATGTTTGGAGATATGCAACCTCTTGTTCTGGCTGATTGTTATTTTTGTGTATATTTTATATTTTATTTTTATTTATGACATTAAAGTGGCAAATAAGCTGTGATGCTGAACAGCAAATAAATTTATTTTCCCAATTACAACACAATTGTTGTATGTGTAATTTCTTGTGTGAAACAAATATTACATTTATGTGTACTTACTGTCCAGGGTATTTTTGAGCATTTCTTGAAGTGTGGTAGAAGTTTCCCATGTGTAACCCTCTCCATGGCCATTCACATGTTCATATCCAACTTTTCCCAGCTAATTAGTTTGTGTCAGCACATGTGCAGAGCAACTTAATAGGTGAGAAAGCAGTTTGTGTGCAGGTGATGTAGCTCCTACATTAGTAGGTAAAAGCAGGTCCAGAACAAGGATTTCCTCATGGAGTGGGTTAGGTAGACAAACAAGGGTCAAAAGGGACATTTGTGTAGGAATGCATATGTGTCTTCCCTAAAAAAACAGTCATGTGTTGGTACAGGTATGTTAACCCCTTCCTGACGCAGCCAGTTTTTGCCTTCCTGACAGAGCTCTTTTTTCAAATCTGACATGTATCACTTAAGTGGGGATAACTTTTTTTTGCTTTTACTTATCCCAGTGATTTTGAGATTGTTTTCTCGTGACACATTGTACTTCAAGTTAGTGGTAAATTTGGGTCGATACAGTCTGTGTTTTTTTGTGAAAAATACCAAAATGTCGTAAAAAAATGGAAAATTTAGCAATTTGCAAAATGTTAAATTTTCTGCTTGTGAGACAAATAATCATACCACTCAAAGTAGTTAATAACTAACATAGACCATATGTCTACTTTATGTTTCCATCATTATTTCAACTTCCTTTTAATTTTTTTGGACACTAGGAGGCTTAAAATATGAATAGCAAATTCTCAAATTTTCAAGAAAATTTCAAACACTGATTTTTTTAGGGACCAGTTCAGTTCTGATGTGACTTTGAGGGACTTGTATGTGAGACACCCCCATAAATGATGCCATTTCAAAAACTGCACTCCTCACAGTATTCAAAACAGCATTTTGGAAGTTTGTTAACCCTTTAGGTGTTTCACAGGAATTAAAACAAAGTGTAGGTGAAATTTCAAAATTTCATTTTTTTTGCAGATTTGCAATTTTAATACATTTTTCTAAGGAACACAGTAGTTTTTACTAGAGAAATGTGACTAAAAATTGATTCCCCCAATTCTTTTGTTTTCATAAATATCCTATATGTGGCCCTAGTGTGCACGTTGACCAAACCACAGGCTTCAGAATAGAAGGAGCACCTACTTGATTTTGGAGCCTCCTTTTTATGAGATTATTTTTTAGGCACCATGTAGGTTTCTAGGCACCATAAGATGCTAAAAGTTAGGAACCCCCCACAAGTGACCCCATTTTGCAAACTACACCCCTCAGGGAATTCATTTAGGGGTATAGTGTACATTTCAAACCCCCAGGGGTTTCACCAAAATCTGTGCCCCAATTTCTCCTGAGTACGGCAATGCCTCACATGTGACCAAAAAATACCATTTGGGTGCATGGCAGGACTCAGAAGGGAAGGAGTGATTTTTGGATTTTGCAGCTCAGATTCTGGTGGAATGTTGGTGGGTGCTATGTCGCATTAGCAAGACCCCCGAAGCACCAATACAGTGGAACCCCCCCACAAGTGACCCCATTTTGCAAACTACACCCCTCAGGGAATTCATCTAGGGGTATAGTGTACATTTCAAACCCCCAGGGGTTTCACCAATTTTGATACAACTGGGCTGTGCAAATGAAAAATTACATATTTTACACAAAAATGCAGTTCTGGCTCAAAATTTTTCATTTTCACAAGGAATGAAGGAGACAAAGCACCCCAAAATCTGTGCCCCAATTTCTTCAGAGTACGGCAATGCCTCACATGTGACCAAAAAATACCATTTGGGTGCATGGCAGGACTCAGAAGGGAAGGAGTGATTTTTGGATTTTGCAGCTCAGATTCTGGTGGAATGTTGGTGGGTGCTATGTCGCATTAGCAAGACCCCCGAAGCACCAATACAGTGGAACCCCCCCACAAGTGACCCCATTTTGCAAACTACACCCCTCAGGGAATTCATCTAGGGGTATAGTGTACATTTCAAACCCCCAGGGGTTTCACCAATTGTGGTACAACTGGGCAGTGAAAATGAAAAATTAAATTTTTTACACAAAAATGCAGTTCTGGCTCAAAATTTTTCATTTTCACAAGGAATGAAGGAGACAAAGCACCCCAAAATCTGTGCCCCAATTTCTCCCGAGTACGGCAATGCCTCACGTGACCAAAAAATACCATTTGGGTGCATGGCAGGACTCAGAAGGGAAGGAGTGATTTTTGGATTTTGCAGCTCAGATTCTGGTGGAATGTTGGTGGGTGCTATGTCGCATTAGCAAGACCCCCGAAGCACCAATACAGTGGAACCCCCCCACAAGTGACCCCATTTTGCAAACTACACCCCTCAGGGAATTCATCTAGGGGTATAGTGTACATTTCAAACCCCCAGGGGTTTCACCAATTGTGGTACAACTGGGCAGTGAAAATGAAAAATTAAATTTTTTACACAAAAATGCAGTTCTGGCTCAAAATTTTTCATTTTCACAAGGAATGAAGGAGACAAAGCACCCCAAAATCTGTGCCCCAATTTCTCCCGAGTACGGCAATGCCTCACGTGACCAAAAAATACCATTTGGGTGCATGGCAGGACTCAGAAGGGAAGGAGTGATTTTTGGATTTTGCAGCTCAGATTCTGGTGGAATGTTGGTGGGTGCTATGTCGCATTAGCAAGACCCCCGAAGCACCAATACAGTGGAACCCCCCCACAAGTGACCCCATTTTGCAAACTACACCCCTCAGGGAATTCATCTAGGGGTATAGTGTACATTTCAAACCCCCAGGGGTTTCACCAATTTTGATACAACTGGGCTGTGCAAATGAAAAATTAAATTTTTTACACAAAAATGCAGTTCTGGCTCAAAATTTTTCATTTTCACAAGGAATGAAGGAGACAAAGCACCCCAAAATCTGTGCCCCAATTTCTCCCGAGTACGGCAATGCCTCACATGTGACAAAAAAATACCATTTGGGTGCATGGCAGGACTCAGAAGGGAAGGAGTGATTTTTGGATTTTGCAGCTCAGATTCTGGTGGAATGTTGGTGGGTGCTATGTCGCATTAGCAAGACCCCCGAAGCACCAATACAGTGGAACCCCCCCACAAGTGACCCCATTTTGCAAACTACACCCCTCAGGGAATTCATCTAGGGGTATAGTGTACATTTCAAATCCCCAGGGGTTTCACCAATTGTGGTACAACTGGGCAGTGAAAATGAAAAATTAAATTTTTTACAAAAAAATGCAGTTCTGGCTCAAAATTTTTCATTTTCACAAGGAATGAAGGAGACAAAGCACCCCAAAATCTGTGCCCCAATTTCTCCCGAGTACGGCAATGCCTCACATGTGACCAAAAAATACCATTTGGGTGCATGGCAGGACTCAGAAGGGAAGGAGTGATTTTTGGATTTTGCAGCTCAGATTCTGGTGGAATGTTGGTGGGTGCTATGTCGCATTAGCAAGACCCCCGAAGCACCAATACAGTGGAACCCCCCCACAAGTGACCCCATTTTGCAAACTACACCCCTCAGGGAATTCATCTAGGGGTATAGTGTACATTTCAAACCCCCAGGGGTTTCACCAATTGTGGTACAACTGGGCAGTGAAAATGAAAAATTAAATTTTTTACACAAAAATGCAGTTCTGGCTCAAAATTTTTCATTTTCACAAGGAATGAAGGAGACAAAGCACCCCAAAATCTGTGCCCCAATTTCTCCCGAGTACGGCAATGCCTCACGTGACCAAAAAATACCATTTGGGTGCATGGCAGGACTCAGAAGGGAAGGAGTGATTTTTGGATTTTGCAGCTCAGATTCTGGTGGAATGTTGGTGGGTGCTATGTCGCATTAGCAAGACCCCCGAAGCACCAATACAGTGGAACCCCCCCACAAGTGACCCCATTTTGCAAACTACACCCCTCAGGGAATTCATCTAGGGGTATAGTGTACATTTCAAACCCCCAGGGGTTTCACCAATTTTGATACAACTGGGCTGTGCAAATGAAAAATTAAATTTTTTACACAAAAATGCAGTTCTGGCTCAAAATTTTTCATTTTCACAAGGAATGAAGGAGACAAAGCACCCCAAAATCTGTGCCCCAATTTCTCCCGAGTACGGCAATGCCTCACATGTGACAAAAAAATAACATTTGGGTGCATGGCAGGACTCAGAAGGGAAGGAGTGATTTTTGGATTTTGCAGCTCAGATTCTGGTGGAATGTTGGTGGGTGCTATGTCGCATTAGCAAGACCCCCGAAGCACCAATACAGTGGAACCCCCCCACAAGTGACCCCATTTTGCAAACTACACCCCTCAGGGAATTCATCTAGGGGTATAGTGTACATTTCAAACCCCCAGGGGTTTCACCAATTGTGGTACAACTGGGCAGTGAAAATGAAAAATTAAATTTTTTACACAAAAATGCAGTTCTGGCTCAAAATTTTTCATTTTCACAAGGAATGAAGGAGACAAAGCACCCCAAAATCTGTGCCCCAATTTCTCCCGAGTACGGCAATGCCTCACATGTGACCAAAAAATACCATTTGGGTGCATGGCAGGACTCAGAAGGGAAGGAGTGATTTTTGGATTTTGCAGCTCAGATTCTGGTGGAATGTTGGTGGGTGCTATGTCGCATTAGCAAGACCCCCGAAGCACCAATACAGTGGAACCCCCCCACAAGTGACCCCATTTTGCAAACTACACTCCTCAGGGAATTCATCTAGGGGTATAGTGTACATTTTAAACCCCCAGGGGTTTCACCAATTGTGGTACAACTGGGCAGTGAAAATGAAAAATTAAATTTTTTACACAAAAATGCAGTTCTGGCTCAAAATTTTTCATTTTCACAAGGAATGAAGGAGACAAAGCACCCCAAAATCTGTGCCCCAATTTCTCCCGAGTACGGCAATGCCTCATGTGTGACCAAAAAATGGCAGGACTCAGAAGGGAAGGAGTGATATTTGGATTTTGCAGCACAGATTCTGGTGGAATGTTGGTGGGTGCAATGTCGCATTAGCAAGACCCCCAAAGCACCTATACAGTGGAACCCCCCCACAAGTGACCCCATTTTGCAAACTACACCCCTCAGGGAATTCATCTAGGGGTATAGTGTACATTTCAAACCCCCAGGGGTTTCACCAATTTTGATACAACTGGGCTGTGCAAATGAAAAATTACATTTTTTACACAAAAATGCAGTTCTGGCTCAAAATTTTTCATTTTCACAATGAATGAAGGAGACAAAGCACCCCAAAATCTGTGCCCCAATTTCTCCCGAGTACGGCAATGCCTCACATGTGACCAAAAAATACCAGTTGGGTGCATGGCAGGACTCAGAAGGGAAGGAGTGATTTTTGGATTTTGCAGCTCAGATTCTGGTGGAATGAATGGTGGGTGCTATGTGGCATTAGCAAGACCCCCGAAGCACGGTGAAATGATTAACCTAATAATCCATAGATGTGTGGTATATTTTAAAACACTCCTTTATACATAGGCCGGGTTTGTCGGGGCAAGTTTCACAGTGGAAAATAGTATCCTTTCTTATTCCCTTTTTATAGCAAACTTTGCACCTTTTTTGTGTCCTGCCCTTTCTTGCAGTGGAGGGGATTTCGTTAGGAAAATGCTGCCCTGGTACAATACGGGGGCCAGTACTAGAAATATTAGGCCCTTTATGACTTCCTCTTGAAAGTGCATAAATGTCCCCCTCTGGCTGGTAGAACGGAATAGCACGTAAGCGTTATACAGTGCCATCTGGATGATATACAAGGCCAGCTTCTTGTACCAGATTTTTGTTTTCCGCAGGTCACTGTACGGCTTCAGTACCTGATCTGAAAGATCCACTCCGCCCATGTACTTATTGTAATCAAGGATACAATTAGGTTTTGATGTGTGGGTACTGGTACCTCGTACAGGGATGGAGGTGGTACTGTCTCCATGAATTGTTGTCAGTATAAGGACATCCCTCTTGTCCTTATATTTGACCAACAACATATTTTCGGTGGATTGTGCCCTGCTTTCACCCCTTCTCAGTACTTGGGCAATGTGCGTTTTTGGGAGGCCTCTTTGGTTCTTGCGCACAGTACCGCAAGCTGCTGTACCTCTTGAACCAAGGGCCTTAAACAGGGGGATGCTCGTGTATAAGTTATCCACATAGAGGTGATAACCTTTATCCAGGAAGGGGTGCACTAAATCCCAGACAATTTTTCCACTAACACCTACGAGGGAGGGGGGGCATTCTGGCGGTTCAATTCTTGAATCCTTCCCTTCATATACCCTAAACCTGTGGGTGTACCCTGAGGTGCTTTCACACAGTTTATACATTTTTATGCCATACCTTGCCCTCTTACTGGGAAGGTACTGGCGGAATTTAACCCTTCCTTTAAAATGTATAAGGGACTCGTCGATACAAATAAATTTTTCAGGGATGTACATCTTTGCAAATTTGGCACTGAAATGATCAATGACCGGCCTGACTTTGAATAGCCGGTCAAAGGTGGGATCATCTCTGGGTGGGCACTGTGCATTATCGGTGTAATGTAAAAATTTAAAGATTATCTCAAAATGAGTCCGAGTCATGGCCATACGGTAAAATGGGGTGCTGTACAGAACATCTGTACTCCAATATTGCCTAATTTCTGGCTTTTTAACTATGCCCATATGTAACACCAGACCCCAAAACGTCATCATCTCTACTGCATCTACAGGGGCCACCTAGCAAATGATGACGTGGGGTTTTGAGCAATAAACTGCTGGGCATATAAATTACTTTGGTCCACCATTAAATTTATAAAATCATCAGAGAAAAATAATTTGAAAAAGTCAATTTCTCTGAGACCTGTTGAATCAAATTGGATTCCTGGGATGGCCAAAAACTCAGGAACCTGGGGCTCAAAATTGTCTGGTGGTGGGGTCCATACGGGATCAATCATTTGGGGGGGGTCTCAGCTGCTCTACGGGGGCGTCTTTGAGGGGGTCCCTCATCACCAGAGGAGGAAGAGGAGCTTAAGACGAATCCTTCAAATTCCCCGCTTGCATCACTGGCTGTGTCAGAGTCAGAGGCAAGCATGGCATATGCCTCCTCCGCTGAATACATTCTTCTGGATGAATGGGATGACATTTGGGATGACATTTGGGATGCCATTTTTATTTTTGTTTTTCTGTAAGTGTAATGTTTCAACACGTGTATAGTGTAGGGGGGGGGTACAAACTTTATTTCAACACGGGGGGTATGTAGTGTGTAGTGTGTATGTAGTGCAGAAAAAAACATACTTTATACAGGAATTTGATCCCAATAAAAAAAAAAAAAATTGAACGGGTTAAAAAAAAAAATAAAATAAAAAAAAAAGGTCCTGCGCCAAAAATTTAGCACAGATGTTGGTCAGTAACGACCGTCACTGAACAGCGCTCAAAGGCAACAGGACACCCACAAAAGCAACGTGGGTGTAAAAACAAAAAAAAAAAATTTAAAAAAACTGCAGAAAAAAAATTATATCAACCCTGTGCCAAAAATGTTGTTCAGTGATGTACGTCACTGATCAGCGGCCACAGGACACCCACAAAAGCAACGTGGGTGTAAAAACAATTTAAAAAAATATACCACAGCACTCTCCAAAAAAAAAAAAACAATTTACAAAAACTGCAGAAAAAAAATGATATCAACCCTGTGCCAAAAATGCTGTTCAGTGATTGTACGTCACTGATCAGCACTCAGCGGCCACAGGACACCCACAAAAGCAACGTGGGTGTAAAAACAAAACCCCACTGCACTCTCCAAAAAAAAAAAACTGCAGATCAGTGATGCAGTGATCAGTGAACACTGATTAGCAGTGTGTGCAACCTGACAGGGTATATATATATATAAAAAAAAACCTGGACCCCCAAAATGTTGCTGATTAATTAATTTAAACTAATCAGCACAAAAGGGGGGGCAGCAGGGGGGGCAGCAGTCAGTTGCACACGCAGCACAACCTTTGGTGCAACTGACAGGTATATATATATAAAAAAAAAACCTGGACCCCCAAAAAGTTGCTGATTAATTAATTTAAACTAATCAGCACAAAAGGGGGGGCAGCAGGGGGGGCAGCAGTCAGTTGCACAGGCAGCACAACCTTTGGTGCAACTGACAGGTGTATATATATAAAAAAAAACCTCTGCACCCCCAAAAAGTTGCTGATCAGCTCAGATATAGTGATCAGCACAAAAGGGGGTGCAGCAGACACAAAATATATCACTCTCTATCACTCTCTATCACTCTCTGTCACTATCTCTCACTATCTCTCACTATCTATCACTATCTATCACTATCTTGGACTCTATGACACTGCAGCAGCAGCACACAGGAAGTCACAAGATCCAGGAAGCATCCAGCTGCTGGCAGCACGCTACCAGCGGTGATCAGGTAAGTATCAGGCAAGGATCAGGCAAGGATCAGGTATGTATATCACGACAGATTGGTCGGTGACCGCTCTGCACACAATTCCAGACCGGAATGGTGTCTGCAGCGCAGTCACCGTTAGTTTAAATGGCGCGCCTTGGCTGTGATTGGTCCATCGGTCCGACGAGCCAATCACAGCCTTGGGGGCAGGTGGGGTGAGGTGTCGTCGTCACCGATGACCCCCTCATGCCCCCTCACACCCGACGGTGATTGACACCTGTGTTACCAGGCGTCTGATTCGCCGGTAACACAGGAAAACGCTGCGAATGGCTGTTCACATTGAACAGCCAATCACAGCGATCGCCGACGGGGGGGCGGCATCGCCTCCCCCCCTGGGCATGCAGGGACATGTCTGCTGTCAGGGACAGCAGACATCGTCCCTCTGTCACTGCGTCTCTAGACGCAGTGGCACTTTGAAGTCATGACGTATATATACGTCATGTGTCGGGAAGTACATCCCGGCCATGACGTATATATACGTCAAATGTCGGGAAGGGGTTAAAGAAGTGTGAATCGGCCAAACATGATAAAATTGCTTGTGAACAAACATGTTTAACTATTTAAATATATATGAGTTTACAGTGTCATAAGCAGATGTAGGAATCCTTTGTTAGAGAGATTTGATTGCAATAATGTGATTGGAGGCATCTTACATCCAGAGTGTAGTAAAATCCAATTCATAGCAGATCAGAAAGTGGTACAGTTCTGTAATTTGTGTACTATACAAAGATTGTGTGCAAAATAGTGGGCATGGGCTTAAAACATTGCTGAAACATCCTTTGTAGCTGTTAGATGTGGTTTATGTATTTGTATCATAAATACAAAACCAATGTTTGTATTAGAGTGAACACGTTGACACATGTCGACTTGTGTAGATTGAGTGTGCTACTGTGTAAAGTCTAAGAAAAGACGTAGTGAATGTGTATAAATGTTTAACAAATACCTACCTTAGCATATATAAGCAGGTCTTAAAAAGATTCTTACCTTTAAATTAAACAAACCTTTAAATGTAGAGAACTATAGAAAGATAAGCTTCCAAGGTGTTTGAGTGCTGTGTGTGGCTTGCAGGTAGTGAAATAATGGTTTGGACTTAATAGACTGCAGCATTGCTTATTACGTTCAGGTGTATGTGTTTGAGTAGTAATCAGCGTAAATTAGCAGACCCAGGCGTCCGCTGTCATGCGGTATCTGTAGGGGTGGTCTGAGGTGGCGGTTGGCGGCCGCCTGTTTTGTGTCCGAAATGAACGGTGCTTTAGCCGATCGAGCGGTAGTAGCACCGTTCATTTTTGGTGCACACCCCCGTGTACGCCCATGTTTACGCCCATTTTCCGTCATTATTTCAGCCGCTCCCCTCAACACGCCCCTATGCCACCCCCAATGACCGCACTCTCGCGTACAGGTTTTTTCGCACGGAAAGACCCGTCCGTGAGCGTTGTGGAGTGGTCGCGCCTGCGCATTGGAGATGGTACGCATGCGCAGATCAATAAATACCCCGGAACGTACGCGTACGGCCCAGCCGCACGAACCAGAATAAACCCCCATGTCACTTCCAATATCATTAATGAATATATTAAACAAGGTGGGTCCCAATATTGAACCTTGCGGGACTCTACTTTGGACCTTACCCCAGCTGGAATGTATGCCATTAACCACCACTTTCTGTCCCTGATTGTGCAACCAGTTTTTAATCCAATTACAAAGTTTATAGCCTAACCCTAAATTACCTAGTTTCATTAATAACCTTTTATGATGCACTGTGTCAAAAGCTTTAGCGAAATCAAGCAGTATTACATCAACAGAGTTCCCTTAGTCCAGTCCCCTACTGACTTCCTCATAGAAGCTAATTAAATTAGTCTCACATGATCTATTTTTGACAAACCCATGCTGAGCCTTACTTATCATTTTCTCCTGTTCTAAGAAATTTTGGATACTATCTCTTATTATTCCTTCTAATATTTTCCATACAATGGATGTAAGGCTGACCAGTCTATGATTTTCAGGGTTCGCTTTGCTACTTTTCTTCCATATTGATACCATGTTAGCTATGCGCCAGTCTGTTGGTATCATCCCTGATTTTAGATTCCTTCAATATCAGATCTAAAGGTAGTGCTATGAGAGAATTCAATTATTTTACTATCCTAGGGTGTATTTTGTCTGGGCCAGGAGATTTGTTACTATATACTGTAAGTTCTGTAATCTATGTTTGACTATTTCCTCACTCAAACATACAGTTTGGGAGCAATCAACAGTTGAGCATTTAATCTGTGGGAGATGTTCTGAAGATTCTTCCCTTGTTAATACCGAAGCAAAAAATTCATTGAAATTCAGGGTATTACCAGGATACCCTGCTTATTTTTTAGTGGGCCAATATTTTCCTTCCTTAAAGTTACCCGTTTATAGAACTGTAGAATTTTTTGGGACTATATTTGCTATCTGCTGCTTTTTTACATTCAGTCTCTAATTTAGTTATCTTGATTGTATTTTTACATTTCTTATTACATTCTTTATATGTGGCAAATGATTTGGGTGCCCATCTTGTTTAAATGTTTTGAATGCCCTCCTTTTTTAGCTATTTCAAATTTGACTTAGCTGTTAAGCCACATAGGTTTCCTTTTGACATTTGTTCTTTTATTTACCCTAGGAATAAATTTAACAGTGCCCTTCAGCAGTACTTTTAAAAAAAGTTTTCCACCTTTTAGTAGTATCCAGTAATACGGTCACAGTTAAAAGGTTGACCAGGACTGAATGAGTTTAAAAAAGAAAAAAAAAAAGTAGCTTTTTCCATATTTTGCCATCCAAGTGTATATATAGGTAGATTATATTAGTGTGCTGAACCTATGTCGACATACAGTAGACAACAAATAAAGTGAAAACTCATGTTGACCTTTTCCCATGCCTATTATATGTCGACCCCTTTTTCAGGTGTTGACGTATGGCAAACAATTGTGGTCCTCATTTATGTCCACCCAATGACCCTTACCTGCCGGTACTATGTCTGGGCCCTGGATGGGTGTCCCATTTGACCCTTCCCATGTCACTGTTTCCCTCCTGTGTCCCTCCTGCCTTCCTTGTCCCAATCAATCCGAGAAGCCTAGTGTTACCCTTTAATACTGGCACTAGTGCAGCTTAATCTAAGGGTTGCCTACTTTTAAAGTCTCAACTCCAGGAGATGCCCATAGAGGAGACTGTCAGCAGAACTTCAGGGGTTGGGCCTGATGTAGACAACATCAAGCCCCGCACCCAGTACCGCAAATCCCACAGTGGCGGGGCTAAATTACACAATTTACATCTTTAGCCCCCCTCCAAAAGCTGCTAATCGTTGGAAATTATGACTACTGTAGGGGCGATGCGGGAGGGGGGGGCGCTATATGGGAGGGTTGCCCACCTTTCCTGGGGGCCGGGAGGGGTATCCAACTTTCGGGAGCCTCATGGTCATTCTGGGAAGGTTGGCAACCCTGCTTAATCTGCACTATATGCAAAGCAGCTGTGCCCCTGCGCCCCAGTGTGTCCCAATCACTTCTGCATTGGGGCAAGGTGAGCCAAATGTAACATGTGCAGAGAGAGTTAAATTTGGTTGAAGTGTATTCAAACTGAAATCTTAATTGCAGTGTAAAAATAAAGCCGGACAGTATTTACCCTGTACAGATACAAATAATTCTCCCAAATCTAACTATCTCTGCACATCTTACATTTGCCCCACCTACAGTCCAGCATGGTTTTGCCCATTAGAGAAAGATTTTGCTTTTGAGATCCTTACTGAATAACCACATTATTGTCAAAAACTACTCCATAAATGGGGGAATAAAAAAAAAATCATGTGATAAATAGTGCATATAGGGTGGGATGTACTAAACTGAAAATGCAGTAAAAACCCAGTTATCGGGGGTTTTACCACATTTTCAGATGTACCAAAGCCCCAAAGCTGCAGAGGGTTACACCAGCTCTAGGGTTACACCAGCTGGTGTAACCCCATAGAAGCCTATGAGCTTCTTTTCATGACCCCCGTCACACCAAACCACCCCCCCCCCCCCGCCACCCTGCACCACCCCCTGGGGCCCCACACTGCCTTAGCCTGTATTTCCTTTAATTTATTATTTCCTTTGTACTATGTGATGACTATAAAGGGGATACAGTCATTAGGTCAACAAGCATTAGGTCGACATGCAGAATGGTTGACATGGATCTAGGTCGACATGGGTCTAGGTCAACAGGTCATTAGATCGACATAAGCATTATGTCGACATGGGCAAGGTCGACAGTCACAAGGTCAACATGGGGTCTTTTACTGTTTTTTTAAACCAACATGCGCAGACAGGCGGTATTTTATGCCCTACCATCCACTAGGGTGTGGTGAGAAAACAAAATAGTGTGCCGAGTGCTACGCTATGAGACATTGTGCCCAAAGCATGGCGAGCGAAGTGAGCCATGCGAAGGGACGCGGTACTACGTGTCAGTGTCCATGTCGACTGTGTCAAAATCTGGGTAAAAAAACAGTGAAAAACCCCATGTTGACCTTTTGATTGTTAAACTTGCCTATGTCGACCTAATGCATGTGTCAAATGAATGACCTGTTGACCTAGACCCATGTCGACCTTTCTGCATGTCGACCTAATGGTGTTGACCCAATGCTAGTCGACCATTCTCTTGTAGACCTAATTGATTGATCCATACCCCTATAAAGTACAGTATGCTCTATCTTTCGGTAAAGGACTTGATATCTGTGCTCTTTATATTACATTTTGGTACTGATCATTTACAATAAATTTGCCTTCAGCACTGTGGGCCTGATTCATTGATGTACTGCACATTATTGCATTTGAAGCTGCGATCTGGTATACATTAGATGTGTGAAAATATGCTAATGCTACAACCACCTGTAAATTAACTGAGACGCCCACTGTTGGCTTTGCAATTTCCAGCAACTGTATACAATAGCAGAGGTGGACATTGACCCTTCCAATGGCGTAATAATAGCCCTGCAGACTCCGCGGTTGAGGGGAGGCGCAGGGTAAATGTTGGTGCCGGGGGTCTGCGGGGGCTATTTCTGCGCTGCTGCCCGTACCTGCCTTAACCCTCTGCTTGCCGCCACGGGAGTGCTCCTTCTGGCTCCTGCTGCAGTGTTGCTAACAAAAGATTACCTTCACAAAATGTCCGCCCCCGTACAGCAGCAAGTTTTTGAGGATGCTAGAAGAGGTGATGGTCTCCTCTAGCATCCTTAAAAAACAGTCTGCTGTTGGAGGCAGCCATTTTTGTTAGCATCAGGAGCCAGAAGGAGCGCTGGGACACAGACAAGTAGGTCTGTGGTCCCAGCCACACACTCAAAGGTGGAGGTGGCAAGCAAGGTAGGGTGGAGTGGTTTTTTTTTTGTTACTTTACTGCAGTGGTGTCAAACTCATGGTCCTCCAGCTGTTGTGAAACTACATGTCCGAGCATGCCCTACCACAGATTGTATATAATGGATTGCTAAAACTGTGGCAGGGCGTGCTGGGACGTATAGTTCCACAACAGCTGGAGGGCCATGAGTTTGACACCACTGCTGTAACGTAACAAAAACCACTCCACCCTACCTTTCTTGCCACCTCCACCTTTGAGTGTGTGGCCGGGACCACAGACCTACTTGTCTGTGTCCCAGTGCTCCTTCTGGCTCCTAATGCTAACAAAAAAATTTTGTTGTTACACCACTGGACCCTTCAATACTTTATCTACAGGATGTTAACACAAAATAGCAACAGAACTACTGGAGTCATGTTTCTTGCACATGAGATCACAGTTGTAATCTAATAAACACAATGCAAAAGGTCACAGTAGATACAGTATAAGTTTTTGCAGCCACTCTGCATAACTGTAACCAACAGTCTTGAACTGTCGATCTACAAAATCATCACTACAAACAAAAATGCAACATTATCTTTGTGCATGTGCAGTGGGACCACAATGCATGTGCAGTATAATCGTTTAATTGATTATGCATCGGTATTGCGCAAATGTCTGAATCAGACCCAATGTGAGGGCTCACTTTCAGTCCTCTGCTTCTCCTTATAGTAGAGCTAGCAGTAGTCAGTGAGACCTGATTAGTTTTTGTTATTGCTCTCACTTTCTGAGAGTACAGTATCTTCAGTTTGTTTTAGTTAGTTTTTCCCTAACTAATGTTTTGCTGTTTCATTTAATTATTAAAGCTAAACATTACAGGTTAGCTGAAAAAAAACAAAAAAACAATTGTGCACAAGTGTTACTCCGAAAATAAATGTAAAAGTAATGTCTCAGTTATATATGATACAAAAGTTAATATGATGGCCCCTGTTATAACAGAAAATAATTCAAGTGACCCATAGTGAAATATATGAATTATAAGTAGCTCATAATTAAAGAAATTAATTATAATGACCCATTATGAATTAAATTATAGCACCTCGGTAATGAACAAAATTAATTACAGTGCCCCCATTATGATAGAAATTAATTATAGTGCAATGTAAAAATTATTATTCTTTTATTGAAAGGGACTCTTATTTCTTGCAGAGAATTAAAAACAAAAACCTGATCTACTTAATAGTTGTGCAGCCAATCACAAATGATATTGTGTACTTGTGTACTTGTGATGATGCAGAGTGAGTAGACTAGGCAGAAGTTCTGACTTGTTTCACCTGAAAAATACCAATTACAATAAGTAAATAAACTTAAAATGGGTGGGTGTAATGTTATGCAGCCTAGGAGAATGAGGGACTTTCCAAAAAAGTCCCAAGGGGGTTAAAGATTTAGGTTTGTGTTTCTCTAGCATTGACTACAACATATTCTCTTTAAAAATAATAGGAGAAATGGTACTCTTTACCAAGAACGGCGCCCATCGCGACCATCGCGACCATCGAATGCACTAAAAATCGGGTGGATGCGATGGCCGCGATTTCCCATAGGGACCAATGTTAAAAATGAGATTGGACCCGATTTTAGTGTTCAATGCCTCAATGCCCGCGATTTTTACATAGGAAACAATGTTAAATGGGCTACAGAGCCCAAATAGTCACCGTGAAGTCTGAAATGGCCCCCACAATTGTTAACGCCACCCCACGATCAACGTCAACCCGAAGCGTGGCGAGCGCAGCGAGCTCGCGAGGGGCGGCGGTACGCGTCCTCCGACCTTTTCATGCCCCACTATCCACGTCGGCGTGGAGTTGAGAATAGAATAGTGTGGCGAGCGCAGCGAGCCACCGAGCCCGAAGCGTGGCGAGCGCACGCGGATACCTTCACAGTTATACGCGTCCCCTCGCGGGCTTCACAGGTGTCCGTGGCGACGCGGACACCTGTGAAGCCCGCGAAGGGACGCATTTACCTGTGAAGGTATCCGCGGGGCTCGCTGCGCTCGCCACGCTTTGGGCTCGGTGGCTCGCTACGCTCGCCACACTATTCTATTCTCAACTCCACGCCGACGTGGATAGTGGGGCATGAAAAGGTCGGAGGAGGCGTACCGCCGCCCCTCGCGGGCTCGCTGTGCTCGCCACGCTTCGGGTTGACGTTGATCGTGGGGTGGCGTTAACAATTGTGGGGGCCATTTCAGAGTTCAAGGGCACTATTAGGGCTCTGTGGCCCATTTAACATTGTTTCCTATGGCAAAATCGCGGGCATTGAGGCATTTAACAGTAAAATCGCGGTCAATCACCGTTTTAACATTGATCCCTATGGGAAAATCGCGGGCATCGCGTCGCACCCGTTTTTTATGTGCCCGCGATGGCCGCGATTTTTTACCCCCGACGCCCGCGATTCCAATCGCGGGCGCCGTTCTAGGTAAAAAGTACCGGAGAAATTAGTTGTGGTCAAAATCACTGGTGGACCCAACCTGTTTCAGGTTGTGGGCTGCTTCTACCCATGCCCAAGAGGAGGAGGAGGAGGTAGCTAGGTCCTGGCACCTGCTCAACGGATATGGCAGGGCTGGCGAATGCGCACAAGTAATGGCTTGATTGCACATGCACAAAACTCCGGCTTCTATGGACTTCTTTGACTGTGGCCCTTAGAAGCCAGATGGGGCTGCCCGTGAACTGTTGTGTACCCTGATGATTAATACATTAATTGGAAGCCATACTCTAATGGAAAATCAATAATGTAGAATAAGCAGGTTAGAATATGACTTCAAATTTTTGGGTAAATATGTTCAGGGAAATCAATTTTTTTTTCAAGCAAGACACAGATATTAGGGTTCATGACTAGCTTCCTATTTCACAGCAGCTGCAGGACATTGGTAAGAATGATTTTCTACTGTATGTGAAAATAGAATAATCAACTCACATACTGCACATGACAGTAATAAGAATGCCTTACAATGTATGATACATTTCACAACAAACACTGATTTGCCTTCTCAATACATCAAATTATGTGCATTTTATTATATTCTTAAATTCTATAGCTATCGTACATATTGATGCCTGACAATGTCTGCAATGTGGTGATTAGTTTGTTATAAAATGTAGACCATGCTAAATGTTCCTGATTACTTTTAAATTAAACTACAGAGATGTCATGAATAAAAAGAGGCCTCCTAAAGTGTTCAGTAATAATGAATCAAGCACTTCCATATGAGAGTACTTGACATGGTTTCCACTCCAGATTAGCAATACAGTGTAATTCAAATATTGATAATATTTTGTGACCAACTCATACTAGTTTGGATATGCATGAACTATTGTACTAAAAAAAGAGTAATTGCTGAATGTTAAGCACCTACTGTACAGTACATGTGACATGCAAATTAATATATATATTATTATTATTATTATTATTATTATTATTATTATTATTTTATATTTAGGTAGTCTTAAATGCAGTTGTGTAACTTGCCAGTTACTGGGTATTACCAGGTAATTCATTTAAACATCCACTTACAGGAAAAAAAAATGCATATTAGAAATCAACTTACCTGTAACATGACACACGTGGTATACCAAATTATTTGCCCCTGTGGGAAGTCATATATCGGAAAAACAGATTGCAAATTCAAGGAACGAATGGCGGCTCATAGGTCGGCCATTCGAGCTGCCTTAGAACAGGGGAGTAGGGACCAACTGGTCGCTTGTCACTTTGTTGAAGCTGGGCGTTCTTTAAATTCATTGCGATACCGAATGACCTATTACACCCCCCCCGATGTTAAGGAGTGGTAATCATTCACAAAAATTATTACGATTTGAAGCGCAATGGAAATACTGGGGGGGGGGGGGGTGTTACAATAGCTTCAGTAGACCCTGTGGCATCCCTACTTACCTAGTGCCTCCAAGCCACCACAGGCTCTGCAGTATGTGTGTATATATAAATCTAGATATATAATGCATCTCCTATATAATATATCCTATATAATAGGCCAGATCTGTCACTCTGTGAGTGTGTATAATGCTGGGCGGAGTCACAGAGTGACAGATCAGGGCTAATAGGCTATCAGCACAGCACTTTTGGAGATCGTCCCTCTCCAGCCATGTTGCCCCCCTTTTCTACAGCCGCTCCCCCACCAACAGCACCCCCCTCTGCGAACACCATTTATAGTACACAATTTACAGTGCACAAAAACACGATCCCCCCACGGTCATTGGGCAAACACCCCCCCCTTCAATTACCGGACCTGGACCCCTTCAATTAATGGCAACCTCCCCCAATAAGTGGAATCCCTCCGTGCGATATCCAATGACCGCCACATGGGGGCTGCCAGCATTTACTCCATGGCCACACTGCCCCAAGGACTGGAGCGGCCATCTCTCTGCTCTTCATGGAGCTACACCCTGCCACCATCTCCCCATTAGACACATCTGATCTTTGACTGCTGCCTATGGTCCATCTCCGGATCCCCCAGTATAATGCAGCTGGCTTTTACCTTCACTCACTGCTCCTCCCATGTCTGTGTTGCCCCGGCCTCCTGGACCAGGGGATCGGTGTCTTCTTCAGCCCGCAGCCTGAATCTCAAATCCTGCGTGCCCTGGCCAGCTTCTCTTTCCTTGCAGCAGCCCGGAGCCAGCTAGGTACCTCCCCCGGTCACATGGGGCTCAGGCTGGGGAGTCGGAGCTTCGTATTTATATATACCCCAATACACTGAATATATCCCCTCCCAAATATATATATATATATATTTTTGCAATTAATTGATCACGCCACAAATGAGATTTTGTTCCCGCTGAACTTCTGTCAAATGCAACTGAATATTCAAGCCATTGTCGACAACGTTTTCCCAAATCTAACAACCAACTACAAAAATCCAGATTGGCTGTGTGAACGTGCAATTTTGGCACCAAAAAATGATAATGTCAACAAGCTCAATTAGCAAATTCAATTAAAACTGCCCGGCAAAACAGTCAAATACAAATCGATCGACACAGTAATGGATGAAGAAGAAGCCATCAATTTTCCGATTTAATTTTTGAATTTATTGGAACCACCCGGAATGCCACCGCACTTATTAACATTGAAGGTTTGATCACCGGTGATGCTTATTCACAATTTAAACGCACCAAGGTTGTGCAATGGAACCAGATTGACCATCGGCACTGTAAAACTTTGTCACATCCATCCACCAGATATCATCTGGCAATAAATAATTAGTGCTTCCCATGCAAAGCCGGAGCGGGTCGCTAGTATATTATAAAACCAAAAAGATAACTCATCAAGGCTTACATTAATATAATCAATAGAGCAAGATATCAGTTTAGAAATCTGATTGATATTATCAGAGATAATTTTCTATTTAGATGCAGTTTGGCAGTGATAGTAGCCTTATCAATAAATTAAATGGATGCATAAGTGTTTACTTGCTGGTTCTGGAGTGAGACTCTTACTCTGGGTGAGCAATACCAACTGAAAACATTTTATTGAATTTTGAAATTCTAATTTAATTACATGTCACATTAGAAACATAAAGTTATTTATGTAGCATTGTTGCAACAATGTATCTAGTGCATTAAGCCAAAAAAGGCAAAAATTTAATTTAATTAAATAATAAATATAAGGTGCATATATTGTGCAAAATACTGTACTGTGAATAAAATGTGAACATACAGTATACTCTGCTGTTTATTTTATATTTATGAGATCTGGATGATTACCAAAGAAACACTTCACATCTGCACAATATTTGCTTATTATTGATAATATGTGTCAGAACCAATATAACGCTATCATTAAAAAAGCTGAAGCAATGGTTTTTTACTACAAAAGAATAGTGCTAGAGAGCACTATTTCTCATTCTTTTGTTATATATATGTATAGAAAATATATTCATATCAACAACTAAATATGTGCTTCAAACATATACTGTCCTGTCATTACAGAAGAGAAAACTCACCAGGGTTCATTAATATGAACAATCTTGATCACTTATTTGCTCTTCATGCAATATACATGCCAGTCAATGTTTCAGTCCTCACAGGTTGCTTTGTCAAGAGCACCATGAGTAAAATAGGTGCCATCCCATCTATGTGCCCCCTCCCCCAAACCTCAAATTACCTGATGTCCAATTGAACACCTCCCCTTCTAATACACGCCACCAGATATGAGCGATGTTCCCTCCCTTCTCTAAAAACTGATATATCTTACAATTGGATTATATGATTACAGTCCCAGGTGGAGATATATAGGACAAATCTATTATCATTCAAGAGGAAAAAGCTGGGGACTGGGAAAGTTTATTATCAGAGGCATATAGTCACAGACAAATTTCCCATTAGGCACGCGAGGCAGGTGCCTAGGGGTTGCACTTGGATGCCTGTGATGCTACTGTCAGCCCAAAATGTACCAATATCTGCAAAATATCCACTATACTGTACTATATCCGATCTTAAATAAAGTATAAATGGATAGAACAAGCATATACTGCCCCCTGTAACCTGTCCTACTTAGTATATATGTATTCATAATAAAAGAACATGTCACAGTTAGTGGCTTTTTTTATAAATCCATTATATTGGCTGTTATCAAATGAGGGCTTATAAGTAATCAATAAAAATAATACAATTAGGCGGGGGGGGGGGGGCTGGGTGCGAACATTATTGTTGTGCCTGGGGGCCCTCATCCCTAAATCTGCCCCTGCATATAGTGGTTATTAGGTGCAGGTGGGGTCATAGACAATTGGAAAGTTTGAAATCTAGATGTACGTTTAGTAGTAATAGATATGAGAATTAAATCTCCCATTCTTCCTGTCAGTCTGGGCATAGTCTTCCACCTTTACATTAAAAAAAAACATCTAAAGTGCTGGTCCCAGTGAGGATTGCAGGTTTTTTACTTAAATTATTAATCTGCTGTGACTGAAGCCTCTGACACAGTGGCGTAACTACAGAAGGTGCAGGGGATGCAGCTGCTATGGGGCCCGGTGGCTTGGGGAGCCCCATAGCAGGCTATCCCCTGCACCCTTTGAATTTGTGCTATTTAAAAATAGCATGCAGCCACTGGTTCGGGCCAGCGTAAACAAGGAGAGAGGTGTAGAGGCTGCCCGGAAGGTGCTGGTGGCAGGAGGGGGAAAGAGGTCCCACTGCTGCTACTGCCAGGAGCTACTCCACGGCAGCAGAGAAGAAGATTGCTGCTGCTGCGCTGCCAGGAGCCGCTCTGTGCTGGCAGCAGGGAGAAAGGACCCGCTCCGTGACAGGGGGAGGAGAAGAGGACCCGCTGCTGCTCAAAGAGACTCTGTGTAGGGGGAGAGAGAGGAGGATGTGCTGCTGCCTTCCAGGCTGAGCTGTGGAGGATGGAGAGAGGACAGAGATGCTGCACAGAGTAGTAGTAGTAGTAGTACGTTTATTTATAAGGCGCTGCAAAGTGTCCGCAGCGCCGTACAAAGCAAACAAAAAAAATAAATTACAAGGTAACGTACAGGGTGTGTTGAAAGCTACAGTATAAATAGGGGTATAGCTGGTAGAACTAAAATCAGCATCAGTTCAGAAGTAGGTGTCAAAATTGTCAAGGAGACTGAAGATGAAGTAGAGGAAGGGAAGAACAGGACAGGAGCACAGGTGAGGTAATGAGGTAGGGTGAGTACGTGAGGAAGGAGGGCCCTGCTCATAAGAGTAAACATACTAAAAATAGGTGGGTGGACGAACGAAATACAATAGGATAAGTAGGAACGGAGGGGAACGGAGGCAGGATAGGAGGATCAAAAGAGGTTAGGAGGAGGGATAGGCTAGTCGAAAAAAGTGGGTTTTGAGGGAGCGCTTGAAGGAGGTAAGGGAATCAGATAGCCTGATGGGTGGCGGGAGGTTGTTCCAGTGCAGGGGGGCAGCGTGAGAGAAATCTTGGACACGGGAGTGGGAGGAGGTAATTAGGTGAGAGGTCAGTCGGCGGTCAGCGATGGAGCGAAGAGGACGGGAGGGAGTGTGGATAGAGATCAGTAAAGAGAGGTAGGGAGCTGTGGAGGAGGAGAGAGCCTTGTAGGTGGTGGTGAGGAGTTTAAAGAGAACCCGGAAAGGAATGGGGAGCCAGTGAAGAGATAGACAGAGGGGGGAGGCGGAGGTAGAGCGGCGGGAGAGGAAGATGAGCCTAGCAGCAGCGTTAAGAATGGATTGGAGAGGTGCGAGGCGGGTGAGAGGTAGCCCAGAGAGAAGGATGTTGCAGTAGTCAAGGCAGGAGATGACAAGAGAGTGAATGAGAATTTTGGTCGCGTCAGTGGAGAGGAATGGTCTGATGCGCGAGATGTTGCGTAGGTGAAAGCGGCAAGACTGTGAGAGAGCACGAATGTGGGGGGTGAAAGAGAGGGAGGAGTGAGATCATGGAGAGGACCCGCTATGTACCGAGTCCCACCACCAGCCAGATCTCATGCAGCCCCACTGACTAATGTAAGCTCCGCTCTTCTGGGGACACCTGCAGGGGATATGTGTGCCCCTGATCCATGAAATGTACCCAATAGAAAGTATGTATGTGTCAGTGTGCCCCAGTTCCATTTCTGAAAAGTGTGTGTATGTGGCTCTGGTCCCTGTACAATGTACAGTATGTATATATGTGTTTGTGTATATCAGTGTGCCTGTACAACTTGTGTGGAAGTGTGCCCCCTGGTCCATATACACAGGGCCGAAACTAGGGTTTCCGGCGCCAGGGGCAAGGCAGTCATTTGCCAACATACCTGTGTGCACCCAGCGGGGGTCCGTGGACTGGTGTAGCATCAGCTTTTACTCCTTCTCCTAGCGCTATTTGCCTGGCGGCGGGAAGTGCTGATGACTTTGAAAATACTTGCCGGACGCTGATTAGCAGCCAATCAGCATCCAGCGCTAGGAGGCAGAGTAAAAGCTGCCGCTACAGTGTAGCCTAAACCAGTCCCCGGACCCCCGCTGCCTGTCCCCAAACCCCTGCTGCCTGTGTCACCTCACAGCACCCCCCCCCATGCAGCGCCCGGTGCGCCTGACCCCCCCAGCCCCCCTAGTTACGGCCCTGATATACAGCATGTGTTTGTGTGTCAGTATGTGTGTGTGTGTCAGTCTGCCGCAGTGTGGGACCATGTAGTGGACTTCTCACACTATGTCAAAGTTTGCCCCAGTCTTGCTAGCTCGTAGCGTTGATTCAATTTGCATGTTTTAGGGGACTGGGCCTAATGCTGTGAAGTGTCTGTCCCATCAGAGATCTGTGCTGTAGCCAGGTAGTGCATGCTCTTCCCCCTCCTCTCTCTGTTTCTCTCTCTTGCATTATTCTCTCTCACTGACACTGTCTCTCCCCCCCCCTGATAACCCGACCTCAGTCTATGTCTCCGTGACTCTCTTTCACTGACACTGTCTCTTTCTCTCTGACACTCTCTCCCCCAACCCGTTCTCTCTATCTCTCTGTGTGACAATGGGTGGGGGGCCCTTTCAAGATTTTGCTATGGGGCCCACAATGCTCTAGTTTCGCCTCTGCTCTGACAAAAAAAAATTTCACAACAAAAATGTATTTGTGTCAGATAGCCTGCCACACTCAGTGGTGCTGTCACAGCTGATTAAAGAGACATCTTTATATACTCAAATAGAACCAGATATTTTATATATCTTACTGTATGCCTTAATAATAACTGTTTTAAATTGAGACTACTGTATGCCATCATGGGAGGTCCAGATCTAGACAAAGTTAGTGCAGGGTCAATACCAGCAATGGGCCAGTGTTTGCATAGGATATGTGTTATGTATATCATTTGTGAGCTGGATGCATTGGAGGATACACACACATTCTATTAGGATTAGGAACCATTTCCATTTATTCATATGGTAGAAGGGAGGTGGAGATATAGAATGTATATATAGTTTTCTCCTCAAACGGAAATATCATTGCCTTTAATTGGCCACTAATTACCACTTATCTGAAAGCCTTGTACAATTTAAAAAAAAAATCTATAGGCAACCTGGTACAGGTGGGAGACATTCTTCACAGGAAGAGAAGCAACAGAACACGAGGACATGCACTGAAACTAGAGGGAGGAAGATTCAGGGGAAATTTGAGGAGGAATTACTTCACAGAAAGAGTAGTAGATAAGTGGAGTAGCCTCCCATCAGAGGTGGTAGAGGCAATTACAGTAGAACAATTTAAACATGCTTGGGATAGGCATATTGATATCCTTACAAAAAAATAAGGATCAAATATGGTTTGAGGTAACATGTTTAAATAGGGGCAGACTAGATGGGCCAAGTGGTTCTTTTCTGCCGTCAAATTCTATGTTTCTATGTTTCAACCTACTAAAGGAAATCCTTGTATAATACCAAGGAATGAATTCCAGTATTAACCTCACTACAAATTCTTAATTGGGGAGCCATCAGGATATGATTCCTTTCCATTGGTTGATATAGAATACTTAATTTATATTGATCCCTTAAGGTGCGTACACACGGCTGCAATTATGCATTAAATCGCTGGCAAAATGGTCGCTCAGTGACCATATTGCCAGTAATTTAATGTGCAGCCAGCGATAAATGGCTGGGAGCGCGCTCCCGCGGCCAGCGCTTCATGGTCGCTGGTTGCAGGAGCTTGCTCCTCAGATTCTGCACAAAATTGCAGGTCGCTGGTGCACAAAGCACTGTGCACCAGCGACAAGCGACACTAGCCTCCTGCGCCGGCCGAGGAACCCGCCCACCCGCCTTGTCACTCACCGCCCACCCGACACGGAGACACGGAGCCAGCCCCTGCTTCTTGCTCCGGTCTTCCAGCATTACCGCACACAGCAGCAGCTCCGATAATCAAGCCCACTACTACACAGCCGCACTATCCAGTAAGTGCATAGGCTGTAGTAGAGGGCATTGGTGTCGGGCAGCATGATTATGTTCATGCTGCCCATCGATGGTGATTTGCACCATCGGTGGGCAGCATGAGCATTACCATGCTGCCCCACACCAATAGTATCTGAGCAGATTTAAAATGAAGGGGGCATTGGTGTCGGGCAGCATGATTATGTTCATGCTGCCCATCGATGGTGATTTGCACCATCGGTGGGCAGCATGAGCATTACCATGCTGCCCCACACCAATAGTATCTGAGCAGATTTAAAATGAAGGGGGCATTGGTGTCGGGCAGCATGATTATGTTCATGCTGCCCATCGATGGTGATTTGCACCATCGGTGGGCAGCATGAGCATTACCATGCTGCCCCACACCAATAGTATCTGAGCAGATTAAAAATGAATAAATAAATAAATGAATAAATGATTTTTTTTTTGGGTGGGGGGGGGGGTTGGGGCAGTGGGGACCGGTGGCAGGGGCCGCACGGCCGTCTTGTGCCCCCACACCCCTGGTGGGAGCGGGGCACTAGCAGCTGCTGCCGCTAGATTATCCTGCCCCTACAAAGATGACCCCTGCTACATCTGTAGGTACTTGTGGATTATCACGGCTCCCATCGCATGCCATCGCATGCCAAATGTAGTGGCATGAGATGGCATGCGATGGGATGCGATTTTAGCCGATTTTTGGTGATTTTTTTTGAAAAACCGCATGCGATCGCATCGCATACAAACAAATCGCATGCGATGCGATTGCACCCAATTTTGCACTGAAATGCATCCAAATGCATTGAAATGTGTTGGAAACATGTGAAATGCCCCCAAATGTCATTTTTCATAGTGTACCACCCTCACTATCAACGTCAACACGAAGCGTGGCGAGCGGACGCGGACACCTGTGAAGCCCGCGAGGGGATGCGGATACCTGTGAAGGTATGCGCGTCCCCTCGCGGGGCTCGCCATGCTTCGGGCTCGCTGCGCTCGCCACACTTCGGGTTGATAGTGGGGGTGGTACACTATGAAAAATGACATTTGGGGGCATTTCACATGTTTCCTACACATTTCAATGCATTTGGATGTATTTCAGTGCAAAATCGGGTGCAATCGCATCGCATGCGATGCAATTTTTTTAGCATACGATGGCCATCGTGGGAGCCGTGATACTCCACAAGTACACCATATACAGACTTTCCACAACCCCTGTCAATCATAAATGAATTTAAATAGAGGGTAAAAAAAATCTAGTCAAAATTGCTAGCAATTTTCATGGAAAATTGCTGGTCCCTCTGAAAAACTGGACACTGAGCAATATATTGCTGAGAAATATATTGCGGAGATATATTGCAAGTACACCGAGCAATATATTGCTCAGCAATATATTGCAAGCAATATATTGCTAGCAATATATCTCCCCTGTGTGTACACAGCATTAGAGCAGGGCTGGGCAACACCGGCCCTCCAGATGTTGATGAACTACACATCCCAGCATGCCTTGCATCAGTTTCAGCATGGTCACATAGCAAAACTAATGCAAAGCATCCTGGGATGTGTAGTTCACTAACATCTGGAGGGCCGGTGTTGCCCAGCCCTGCCTTAGACAGACGTATTGGTACTCTTTACTTAGAAGGGCGCCCACGATTTTGATCGTGGGCATCGTTAGTAAAAAATCTCGGGCATTCAATGCACTAAAAAATCGGGTGCGATCAACCGACGAGATGCCCGAGATTTCCCATAGGGAACAATGTTAAATGTCTCAATTGACCCAATTTTCCTGTTCAATGCCTCAATTGACCCGATTTTTCCATAGGAAACAATGTTAAATGGGCCACAGAGGCCAAATAGGCACCCTGAAGTGTATAATGGCCACCCAAATTGTTAATGCCACCCCGCGATCAACGTCAACCTGATGCGTGGCGAGCGCAGCGGTACGCGTTCTACGACCTTTTCATACCCCCACTATCCACGTCGGCGTGGAGTTGAGAATAGAAAGTGTGGCGAGCGCAGCGAGCCACCGAGCCCGAAGCGTGGCGAGCGTACGCGGACAGCTGTGAAGCCCGCGAGGGGACGCGGTTACCTGTGAAGGTATCCGCGTCCCCTCGCGGGGCTCGCTGCGCTCGCCACGCTTCGGGCTCGGTGGCTCGCTGCGCTCGCCACACTTTCTATTCTCAACTCCACGCCGACGTGGATAGTGGGGGTATGAAAAGGTCGTAGGACGCGTACCGCCGCCCCTCGCGGGCTCGCTGCGCTCGCCACGCTTCGGGTTGACGTTGATCGTGGGGTGGCGTTAACAATTCGGGTGGCCATTATTCACTTCAGGGTGCCTATTTGGCCTCTGTGGCCCATTTAACATTGTTTCCTATGGAAAAATTGGGTCAATTGAGGCATTGAACAGGAAAATCGTGTCAATTGAGACATTTAACATTGTTCCCTAAGGGAAATCTCGGGCATCTCGTCTGTCGCATCGCACCTGATTTTTTAGTGCATTCAATGCCCGAAATGCCCGAGATGGGCGCCCTTCTAAGTAAAGAGTACCGACGTATTTAATAGATATATTTACCCCTGGTAAAGGGCCATATTCTCTATGCTTCAAAAGTGATAACATGGAGATTGATAAACAGCCAGCCAATCAACTGAGAAGAGGGAAGGAAGGGGAGGCGGCGCTGCTGCCTGTTCGTCATTTGATTGACAGCTGACAGGCGCAGGGAGCAATATGTAGGGGGCGGATGCAGACATAACATGTCATCCAGGCATTCACAAACAGTGCTACATGCCTCATTGCAAGTGTCTGTGAGGAAGAGGGGGCAGGTCGCAGGAGGAGGACAGTGTGTGCGCGGTGCAGGGAGCTGCTCTGACTCTCCATACTGCTGCCCGCTGTCAGACAGGCACTGCGGGCGGCGTGCAGGCTGTGTGCACTTGCGGTGCAGGGAGTAGCTCTTTATTCTACCACCCCCACCTGTGGTGTCAGACAGGAGCTGCTGAGTGGGTAGCGCTGGCCCTGGCTGCTAGTGTTCAGCTCCCTCGCATAAGGATAAATACCAATGATGGTCTCTTTTCCTTTACATGCATATGGATTGGAATATCTACTACAATTTAAATATGTGGTTCAGCACCCACACTGTTATCTTTTAAATGTACAGGTTTTCTACAGTGTTATAGATAGATAGATAGATAGATAGATAGATAGATAGATAGATAGATAGATAGCCACAAAGGTTTAACACTACCTAAAACAATTAAACACATAAACAGATGAGCAAAGCATGGAAATATTGACTTACAGTACAAGACAATGCAAGATCAGTACATAGTTTATAAATATTGCTATATCAGCAGTCTTAACACTCAAACAAGCAGCAGGGTGGCTGGTACCAAGGGATAGTTTAAGTAAAGGAAAGAAAAAGCACATTGAAAGAGGGCCCTGCTTGTAAGAGTAAATAAGCACTATTTACTGTTATGTGATACAGGGGATCTATGCTGCTTCATGTTGTGCGCTTTACAGCAGTGAACAATAGATGAGCAATGTTGCCTGCGTACAATGATATGAAACAGTTGCAGTTTGAATGTCAACTCAAATGAGAGTGAAGATTAATAAACCTGGATGCCTGAGGAGCACAGGGTCTCACAAACAGATGACCAATGATAAATAAGTAAAAATACTTTAAATAGGAAGAGATTTAAATAAATAGATTACTAAGTCTATATATATTGTAAAATGCACCACTGGTCCAAGCATTTGTTTTTAAATATTTGGAATGAGCATTTATCCCAAATTATTGGTACTCGTTAATGACTCAGTGATTGGACTTAGGCAGTATAACACAACCCTTTTCTACAATTATTATTGTTATTATTATGTGTCCCTGCCTGCAATCTAATGGTGTGTACACACGGGGGCGATATGACTTCGAGGTTCCCGATATAGTGAACATCGGAAGCCATATCGTATATTAATTGTCTGCTTTTTAGGGCTAATGAGCCCGATGCGCTGCCGATGCGCGCTCCCGAGTGAGCGCAAATTGGCAGCGATATGGGAGGGCAGGCAAGACTATACTATATAGTGCAGATCTGCACTATATAGTCTAAATTGTCCCTCTGCAGCATGCCGTGCTATGCGAGTCCTGATACGATCTGATCGCATCGGGACTCGCATAGCACGGCATATCTGCCATGTGTACACACCATAACATGTATTCTTATTTATTTTATAACTTTTTATGGTCCTTGTCAGGTGTTCCAATGATGTAACTATATTCTTAATAATAAATATCAATGATATTATAATAAAACAAATGTTCCAGCTTTATAATGTTTTTTTTCCCCACAGTGTAGTGTTATAGTATTTTGAAGCCATTCACAATCTGCTAGATGCAGTATTTACATAGAAACATGTGTACTATTGTCTACTGAATGAAGCTATTCACTTTTGTCTAATTCATAAAAGATAATCACTTTCTTTTTTTTCATTTTCCATTGTGATTATGTTTATTACTGACATAGTCAACATAAATTGTTTCTACTGTAGTGTGCTTATTGTTTTAAGATTTATATGAAAATTAGCTCTACATGATGATTAGGTTCTTAGATCAGCTAATGAACGGAAATATTCTTCCCTTGCCATCTTTTAATGCATTTTTAATCACCAACTAAATAACAAAGAAGTGTATTTTAAAATAATTAAGATTGCTTACTGAATCTCCATAGGATGTCAACAACAAAGGGGTTAATGATCCATCACATCATAATGGAAATAATCAGCAATGTCTTTCTACCACCCAAAGCAATTTTCTTTATCTGAAATGCATCTGTGCCAAAATCATTTATATAACTACATAACATTTCTCATCCCGCATAAAAATGATCAAAAAAACTAGAGAGCCTGTAAGCGAAAGAGTATAGTTCAGATTCAGCCGAAATGTTATATGCAAATATGGTTGAATATATCATGCAAATATTCAAGATGTCAAATAATCCCAAACCCACAGTACCTTCACACTATTTTACCGTGCATTTTTTCATCTAAATTCATTTTAAGCCTAAATAGTTTTGTGCTGTAAAAAAAAAATACTACTACTTGGAATTTCACACTTATAAATGTTTTCCATGGTACAATAAAGTAACACTTTTTATTTTTTTAAAGTAGACTTGTAATTCTTATTTATCTATTGAATGCAAAATGTTTTGCGAATGACCCGCTAATTTACTTTGTTTTTTTATTTAAAAAAGATAAATAATAGCAATCTTCGCTTAATTCTAGTTTGGTGGATGTGTTATAAAAAAAAAAAGGAAAACATTTACAAATGTCACATCAAAGTTCAGCCTACTGTCTCTTTGGGTGTGGTATATACCCCAACAGTTGGGATTCTGATGTCAGTATACTGACATCGGAATCCTGGCTGCCGGTACTCCGAAAGGGGAAGAGCGCATTGAAGCCCTTTGGGATAACGGTGCACACCACGCAGTGGGCTCGGTGGCTCGCTGCAGGTTCTATTTTCCCTCTATGTGGCTCAAGGGAGAATCCCAACTGTCGGGCATTTAACAGTCAGGATTCCGATGCCAGTATACTGACTGTTGGAATCCCAAGTGTCGGGAGGTCACCTGGCACCCTGTCACTTTAGGCTACATTCTACTGTATTTAATTCAACAATGTTATGCCATAAATCAATTATGTCTTAAATGAGTGGATGTTTCATTTTTAGTATATGGAGGTCTCGGATAAGCTATTGGACTGCATATCTTTTCAAAGTGAAATTGGGGTAAAAAAGTAGCATTTTTTGATCATTTTAAAATGATTGCACACAACTGTATATGACTCTGTCTTATAAACTGCCAGGATTATTATACAGCAATATGGATTGCAGGCATCTGAGGTACTATGCAATATGAAAATCTCTCCTCTTAACAACCAGGTGAAGCCACTAAGCATCAGTCCTGGTACTCTATGAAATCCAAACAAACCCTTTAATTGACCCATGAATGGGTTGCCTGACCGATTATATAGTCGTGGTTAGGCCCTTTGGCTATCAAGTAAAGAAGTGAATAAATGTCTTTAGAGATAATTTAGATAAAATAGTGCCCTGTTATTTATTTATATGACATAAGTGTCCCCAAGAAATTGTAATAATTATGTTTGCCCTTATACAACTTTTAATAAAAAATATCATCTTAATATTTATTGTACTATACAATATTGTGCAGGAGGGTGTGTCAAGATCCAGGAGACATACATAGTGTGCCCTCTCCAATGAAGACAAACTCTGCAGCAAAATGACATAACATGCTGCAGATGGCCCCATTTGTACTCCTTAACAGCTGGGTGCAGTATACGTATAAATCTGGTGTGCCCATGTATGTAACTCTGTTGGGTCTTTTGCAGCATTGGGGCGTTGAGAAATTGAATGCAGGCAGGGTGCCTACACACGGTCAGGGTCCAGGCTGCTAACACATGCTAAGAAAATACCATGAGAGTCAGCAGAAAGTATCAGGGCTGAACTCAGATCATCTGCCTATTTTTTTTTTTTTTTTTTTTTTTTTAAAGACGTTTTATTATGTTTTACATATTTGGGAAATACAGAGATGTCACGACAATAGCGTGTGCTTTGTTACATAGCAATCTACAATAGCAGGTCAACAATTATAATGAGTAACCAGGTACATTTTAGGCAGTCTATCAACATGCAACTTCACCAGAGAAGGTGTAATAACAATCCTACTATTAATATTTAGTAATAACCAATTAACATAACTTGATTGTCCATCCGTACCAGCTAGCAGTTAGAGGGTACATCCATATAAACATACCCGTGTATGGTATTAAAGAGAATACTCTCCGGCATAGGCGGAGAACCATACTAGGTGTAGCTAGGTATGCTCGTTGAAGCAAGTACCCCTGTGGACTGCCAGTTAAATCCTGAGCCACAGTTGGCATATATCCTAGAAATTGCGAGCCTTGGAACGAAACACACATGGGACAGACTATGCATAAGTGAGGGGGGGGGAGGGGAAAACGAACACCGACAGGACAAGACTAATGAAGGGGGGGGGGGTGCTGGGGCTGTGCCCTTACCATATCCATGAATACCACATCATTTATACAGAGTATACAAATAAATAACAGACCATAGTACAAAGAAGATATAGGTTGACTGAACACATTTTTTTTTTTTTTTTTTTTTGTTGGAAGTCTTCAATTTGTAGTATCCTTTGCAAAGGACATCATTTAGAGGGTATAACTGTACCAAAATCGTCGCTACAAGCCACCATGTAGTATATTAATAGCCCTCTGTCTAATGGAAGTGTCAAAAAACTGCGTGACCACATTTCTGGAGTTGGTGTCCAAGGATTGGACGAAGTAGCTCCATTTTCTGAGCAATGGGGACGAATGATATTCTTCGAGTAATATAGAGTGTCTCAGGTCAAAATACAGGTGTTGCAGTAATCTTGATGTCAGTTCCTGGATAGAGGGGGCCGTCTTCTTTGTCCAATGTCTCAAGATCAGTTTTTTTGCAACTGTAAATATTATCGCGAGACACTGCACAGAGTGGCGATTAAGGAGGGAAGGATATATGGATTTAAAATCAAGTAAAAGGTAAATTTCAGGGGTCGCAGGAAGATCTACATGGAATATCGCCTTAATATAATTAGATATTTTATGCCAAAAACGTCGAATCTTGGGGCAATCCCAAAAGCAATGTACAAAGTTTGCATTCCCTAAAGAACATTTATTACAGTTACCTAGTTCTTCTGGAACCATATGTTTTCTTTGAGATGGGGATATGTAAATCCTATGCAGGAATTTCATGTGAGTTTCTTGTAGATATGACGATCTAAGTGTTTGATGGAATTCACAATACTTATCTACCCAATTATCAGAAGAAATATTGAGGCTTGGGAACATTTGGGACCATTTATCTTCCAATTCTGCATGTTGGGTATGTAATGAGGACCGTGTGTGTGCTAACAGTGGATAGATCATTTTCAGCCGAAATTGTGTATCCATTCTATTTTGGATTATGCTAAGTATTGGGTGGAGGTCTCCTATGGGGCACAGTAAGGGCTTCACCGAGCAAACATAATGTCTAACCTGTAGATAAGTGAAAAAATGCGAGTGCGGCAGACCGTAAGTTTGGGCCAGAGAATCAAAGGGCATAATATTACCCCCGGGATCAAAAATTTTTGTAATTAGAGAGAGACCCTTGCTTCTCCAGACCAGGAGATGTCTATTTGTTATAGAGGGAGGAAAATTGGGATTCCCCCATAAGGGGATCAAAGAGGCGGTCCCAAAGTCTTTCTTCAGATGGGTATGTATGCTCACCCAGTAAGTAAATGTGTCATGGAAAATGATGTTATTCAGGATATTTGGGGGGATAGCTTTAGCTTTAGCTTTAGTATGTAAAAGCGCAGCTGGGGAGTATGGGTGCAAGTTTGCACAGTCTAAATCGTGATCCGTGTATACAGACTTTTCCAACAACCAGTCAGATGAATATCTAAACAGTGCAGCCATAGTATAGGCCTTAAAATTTGGGATATTAAGTCCACCTTGACTTTTAGGGAGGAGGAGTTTTCGAAGTGCAATTCTAGATCTGCCTCCTTGCCATAAGAATTTAGATATGCGTTTATTAATTATCAGATAATCTGTGGTTTTCAAAGCTATGGGGAGTAACTGGATATTATAGAAAAGTTTAGGAAAGATGATTGATTTAATGGCTGCACTCCTACCTAATAACGAGAGAGGGAGGGCTTGCCAGGAATCTAACAGTGAGAGAATTTTTTGAAGAGAAGGGGTAAAGTTGGCCTTATATAAATTTTCTGTCCTATTTGGGATATTAATTCCCAGATATTTAAACTGGGATTTAGCGATTTTAAATTTTTGAAAGAGGGGGTTATTTGACAAGTCCGCTGTATGTCTGCCCAACAACAGGAGTTCAGACTTGTCCAGGCTAATTTTATAACCCGATATAAGACTGAAATCCCGTATGATGTGAAGAATAGCTGGGATAGACACAAGGGGATTGGAAACAAAAAGTACCATATCATCAGCAAATAAGGAAAGCTTGATTTCCTGACTATTAATTTTAATACCTTGGAACAAGGGGGATTGGCGTAATAATAGGGCAAGGGGTTCAATCGCAATGGCGAAAAGTAAGGGGGAAAGTGGGCATCCCTGTCTTGTACCTCTGTAGAGCTGGAAGGGGTCTGAGGTTTGGCCATTACTTATTATCTGAGATTTAGGGTTGGAGTAAAGAAGTTTAATAAAGGATATAAATGCGGGGGGTATTCCAAATTTTTCCATAGAATAGAATAAATGAGGCCAGAGAACAAGGTCGAAGGCCTTTTCTGCATCAATCGACATAATCAGTCCTGGGGGGAAGAGATCTGAACTACTCTGTGTATGGTAAATGGCCGTGATCAACCTTCTAACATTTACAACAGAATGCCTACCAGCAATAAAGCCTGTTTGATCAGGGTGTATGATAGAAGGCATTAAGGTTTTCAGTCTGTCTGTCAAGATTCTAGCTAATATTTTATAATCCGAATTTAATAACGAGATAGGCCTGTAGGAACTTGTAGTAGTCGGATCTCTTCCAGCCTTGGGCAAGGTTTTAATATAGGCCAGATTAAAATGGGGCGGAATGATATTAGTTGTTAACATCGAATTAAAAGCATTCAGCAGGGGGGTTAAGATTTGGGGTAGCATCAGTTGGTAGAAATTACTTCCAAAACCGTCAGGGCCTGGAGCTTTACCTTTTTTGAGGGACTTGATTACTTTTTCTACCTCGTTAGGAGATATCGGGGCGATCAGTTTGTCAGCGCTATCAGGAGGTATAGCTGGATAATTTAAGGATTCCAGAATTTGTGAGGATCTAGAAGGGGGGTTTGCTGAGATAGATAGGGGGTCTGGAGAAGGGGCCAAATATAAAGAGGAATACAATTCTTTCATTACTTGGGCGATTTGTTTATTGGAGGAAGTAAACTGTCCGTCAGGCAGTTTCAAAGGGTGAATAGAGGAGGCAGATCTAGAACCATTCAAAATATTGGTAAGGAGTCGTCCGGTTTTGTTACCAAAACAGTGGTACCTATAGTTTACACTGTAGAGATATTTATTTCCTCTGCTGTTGAGGTATTCGTTAGCATGGGTCTTTGCTGTGAAATACGCTTGTTTATTAGATGAAGTAGGGTTCAGCTGGTATTGTGTATAAGCCAGTGACAATGCATGCTGGAGTGTTTTAAAAGAGGCGGAAAACAGCTTATTTAATTTCGCTACATAGGAGAGTATGAATCCTCTTAAGACTGCCTTGGCAGTACACCAAAACAGCGTAGGGTTAGCCTCAAGATGAGGCCGGTTGTTTGAGCAATAATCGTCCCACTCCTTCACTAGCTGGTTTTTAAATTCAGACGAGGTAAGGAGATGGTTGGGGAAACGCCATACAGATCTGGAGTTGGGTTCGTCATTGACTAGCATGCTGAACCAAATTAAAGCATGATCTGATACTAATATGCTTTCCATTTCTGTGGCAGTAATTCTAGGGGAAAGTGTGTCAGAGGTGAGCATATAATCAATACGTGAGTACGTTTGGTGGGCTGAAGACAAACAGGAGTATACTTTAGAGGTGGGATTATGAAGTCGCCATATATCTACCACCTGCAACCGAGAGGCTATCTGTGGGATCCCCAAATTAGGGAGAGTAGTAGAGTTTTTTGGCTTAGAGGATCTATCCAAGAAAAGATCCGAGACTAAATTAAAGTCTCCGCACAGGATCATTTTTAGATGTATTAGGGGGGAGAGTAAACTTATAATATTATTAAAATTTTTTTTGCTATATACGGTTGGAGCATAAATACTGGCTAGTACATATTGTATTGAGTGGATTGACACTTGTGCTATAGCGTATCTGCCCTCAGTGTCAATGTACGTTTTTACCAGCTCATGTGGTATCGACCGTTTAATTAAAATAGCTGTCCCCCTTGCTTTAGAATTATATGAAGCATTCGCCAAAAGCTTCCACCCCAATATTTGTAATTTCAGTGCTTCAGGAGGGGTCAAATGAGTTTCTTGCAAAAGGAGTACATCCAATTTCAGTTTGTTGCAATAAACCAATATTTTTCTACGCTTTGCTGGGGAATTGAAGCCTCCAACATTCAAAGAACCAATTTTTATTTCAGACATACTAACTATTGTTATGTGTAGCTAAGATGTGTATCCAAGTTGACTTAGTGTTCATCTGCAAAAAGCACCAGATGGGATAAGGGGAGAAGCACACGAGGGAGCAGGGAAGACAAGACAACCACATTAAACAGACATATAGACAAATACATAGAGGAAAATAAATTTCTGCAACCAGTGCAGTTGAAACAAGTAGTAACCATATGAATGGACTTACGGCTAAACAAGTGTGAAGGAGTTTCCTCCACACCATACTCATGAAAAGTAAAGGATCAGTATTTAAATACATAATCCGGAACATGACTCCCTCCAAATGAAACCCAGACAATCAAATGGTATTTTAGAAGGCACATCCTGGCTTAGCCACAGGGAAAGAGTGGAGGGGGGGAGGGTGGGGGGTGGGGAGGGGGGGGGGGAGTGTAAGTGCAGTGGCACCATTAAACGAAGAGAAATGATAAAATAAAGCTTTACAAGTCAGGCACCTTACTGACTACATATTGTACGTATATATCTACATATAGAAATATGCAGGAGCAAACATTCTAAAAACAAAACAAAAAAAACAAACTAGAGAACATCACCCAGAGTCGCACAAATTGTTGAGAGTCCGCACCATCATCTTCCAGAAGTTAAGGTTACTGTCGGCAGAAGAATCAAACTTTGGAAGGGGTGTTAAGAGATGGGGAGAAGTCCATAGTTTGTGTTTGAAAGATTTCCTTCAGATATTCCTGTGCGTCTGCCGGGGTTGTGAAGTCTGTCTGCGAATCCTTGTAGAAGACGCAGAGCCTTGCAGGGTAAATGAGGGCAAAGCGGGTCTTCTTTTCAATAAGCAGTTGACATACCTGTGCAAAAGCCCTTCGGGCCTTTGACACTTCTGCAGAAAAATCCTGGAAGATCCTCAACGAATGTGACTCCCATTTGATAGGGAAAATCTTGCGAGAAGCTTTCCATAAGGCAAATTTGTGGGTATAACTCAAACACTTGAAAATCACAACCCTGGGACGGGTATCAGAAGGACGAGGAGGGGGGCCCAATCGGTGCACCCGTTCGATGATCATATCAGCGCATTCAGATTTAACCCCCAAAATGGACGGCAAAGTATGGCTCACAAAGGTCTCAAGAGCCTCACCTTTCATGGATTCAGGAAGCCCTGTCAGCCTTAGGTTATTTCTCCTTGCTCTATTTTCAGCTTCCTCAAGCCTATTTACTATGGTGCAATTTTCCTTCTCCAGCCTTTTAATTTCGCACTGGGCTACTGCCATATTATGTGCAAGCGTTCCAATGTCAGATTCAGCAGTATCAACTCTATGGGTGAGCTGCTGCAGTTGGGAAGTTATGTCACTTACTGCTTTCGCTAGGAGAGGTGCCATCGTGGTGGAAATGGCGTCCACCATGTCATCATAGGTAAGCGGAGCTGTCCGGCCGGGGAGGGTGTCGTCGTCGTCATCTTCAGTGAAGGCTGTATTGCCTTTTTTTTCTGCCGGGGATTGAGGCTGAGCCCCCTTGGTTGGGGCAATGTCATGATCGGGTCCCCTTTTAATTTGTCGCCCGCTCTGTTGTGCGGAGCGTGGCGGTTGCGGCACCGTGACGAATTTGTCCATGCTGCGCGTGTCTCAGCTGGACAGACAGTGGGCGTTGAAGGAGGGTAGAGGGCGAGGGGGAGAGATGTGGGGCCAAGTCAGGATGGTCTGGAGGCGAAAATCGCCGTGAATCCGGGAGTCTGGGGGTCACTTGACACGGAGCTGAGCGCGATGCGTCTCACTCCATGAACCGGAAACCGGAAGCCCCTCATCTGCCTATTTAACCTACTGCTTATTTAACCTACAGTAGGTGCCTAGGAACTTTCTTCCAGCCTTGCAGAAGTAACTACAACATACTGTACAGTATGTATACTGAGAGGTATAATAAAAAACAAGCTTTACTTGGTAGATGTGTAACAGATGTGGAGGGGTTTGATGGCAAGTATACAGGATTGGTGGCATGTTTGTGGGTATGAATACATGTGAGTCATGTAAGAGCATGGAGACATGGAAAAAAGTTTAATCCTATTTATGGATTATGCAGTTAAATCTCATGGTATCTGAGGAATCTGATGGGCATTCAAAGGATATGATGGCATGTGAAAAGTATATTGGCAGATTGGTAGAGGATGAGGTGAGTGTAGAGTTCTGAAGGCATGTGCAATGGTCTGATGGGCAAATGCATGTTCTTAATGGAATGTATGTTAACCATTCACAACTTTTTTTTAACAGTTCCCTTCACAGTGATTACGAGTATTGCAGCTCTAAGAGCAAACCTGAAGAGTCTCACTGTATGATACAGAATTAACAGCTGTGCTGATGTTTTATACAAACATAACTTTATTTAATGGGCATGTGGGTAGGTATTTGGAGCATGGGAGGCACATATTGGGAGATCTGAAAGTATGTGGGATAGTTAAGTTTTTATTACACTCTTTGAGAGCATTGCCCAATGCAGAGGGTGTTCTGGTTGCCCGGAAAGCCCCCACTCTTTGTCCAGCAGCTCAAATTATGACAACAGTAGCAACAGTATGTAATACTACAGCTTCCACCACAACATGCAGTTTAAGGAACAGAGCAGAGCTCTCACTGGTAGCAGCTTCTTCTACCAAGTTTGCTGTATGTGTGGATATGAGCCCTCAGTAAGTGCACTAGACAAGAGAGTAGCTGGCAGAGAAACGAGACAGGAGCTTTATGATGAGATGGGAGAATATGTGATTGGAAAGTGCAGTTCTTTCTCCTATTGGTTCTATTATGTTTGTATTTGTATGTATTTGTTATGGGATGTTTACCTTTTCCCGACCACTTATTTTATGTATATTAGTTAAATATGTTTGATACAGCCTTTATCTATAGTGTATATAAAAAAAGGTGTACATTAATGTCTAGGGTTGGTACTAGGTTCTTCTCCCACTCTACCACACTCCCACACTTGCTCGAATGTTCTGCAGAGTGGGAAATTCTGCATTTGCCCCTGGAGAACAAACATGCTTCGCCACGCTTCGGGTTCACGTTGATCGTGGGGTGGCGTTAACAATTGTGGGGGCCATTTCACACTTCAGGGGGCCTATTTGGGCTCTCTGGCCCATTTAACATTGTTTCCTATGAAAAAATCGGGTCCATTGAGGCATTGAACAGGAAAATCGGGTCAATTGAGACATTTAACATTGTTCCCTATGGGAAATCGCGGGCATCGCGTCGCACCCGATTTTTTACCTGCGATGACCGCGAGTACCGGAAATCTTTTTGAATTTAAATTATAGACAAACACATACAGGGTTAAGAGTAACAAGAAGATTCTTAATCCTGTTTTTCTATAAATCATTTTGTAATGTTAGGTAATGGATCTCTCTGACATGAAACTACTGTACTTCTTTAACACATGTTGTTTAATGGCAATCCGTAAACTATGCTTAACAAAAGAAGGAAGCAGGCTACCTGGATAGTCAGCCGTGTTGGTTACTAGGATATAATTTTATTAAAAAGTAAATTCCCAGAAATAACACCACTAAATCCATGTTCAAGGACCTCCAATACTGCCTTTGGGGGAACTCTAAAGGCCCATACAGACACTACGATGTCTTCTTAATGATGATGAACGACCCCATTATAAATCACCTCCTGAACAACCCAGAACGACATCGTTCAGGGTCGTTTAGGAGGTGAATCTTTTAACATCGTCTACTGTTTATGCTGTGAATGACGGACGACTACCAACGATGCGCGTACCCGTGGGTCGTTAAAGACCATAGCCATCGTCAATGCATGCAGGTCAATTTGGCTATGGTCGTTAACATTGTTTGTTTTTTCAATAGAAAAGGTCCTGCGTCGTTTGTGGTCGTTTGTCTGCCGTCGTGCACCAGTGAGCACCTGCAATGCTGAGGTCGTTCATTTTCACTTCAAGGGTGAAAATGAAAGATGGTAGTTAACGATGGGTCGTTACTGACACATCTTTGTGTGTGTATGGGCCTTAAAACAGGTAGTTTCCTTGCTGAAAAGAGCATCATAAATAAATGTATTTATCTGCACAGATTCCTGGCATATGTGAAAGTCCTGAAAAGATTTAGGTGTGTATTCAATCTTGGCCAAGTTTTTCACCAAGTAAAAAAAAAGGCAGATTTGCCTATCAGTATTCAATTATGGGCATTTTCACCCTTTTTTTAGTACATTTTCACCCAAGCCAATTCATTTTTGGGGCGAATCAGCATGCGTGAAATTGGCCACACAAATGGGTGAAAACGGACGCAAATATGCCAAAATTTTGTAAATTTGCGACAATTTTGCTGATTTATTGGCTCTTCGGTGATGATAGACTTTTCCCCCAGGTGAAAAATTGGCATGGGAATTAAATAGGGAGAGTCAAATTCACCCAAAAAAACTTTTTCACCTGGCAAAGATTTTACCGGGGATTGATTGCATTAAGCTGATAAGCCTTCATGACATTCAGCTTTTCAGAACTGTACTTGCTGCGGAAATAGGTAGCCCTGAAACAGATCACATTGTACCTTTGATGCTGATTATATTGGTATGGGTTTGCTGGACAAACCAGAACACCTACACATGTGTGACTTTTTGCTCCTTATCCATTAGGTGTGAAGTTATTGTTTCTATCTGGGTGAAATGCCAGATATGGCACATAAATGATGGACAGGTCTTGTGGTTTCCAGAATTTGAAGTCAAACATTCTACAAAAACATGGGAGATGGGCTTAATGGAGTGGTTGTTTGTCTCGTCTAGAGGAAGTTTTTTTTCAAGATTATTTTCTTCAACGTTTAATATTTGTGACATTGTTCATTTGCTTGTATATAATGAACTTCAAACTTTAATAATAAAATATACTGTTAACTTTTAATTAAAGAAAAATGCGGAACATGGCAAAAACAAAAGGGCTCACTATTGCTTGGAACATTATTCTAAAGGGACAGTAATTGTGTTGTTACATACATTGTGACTGTTTACTCTATTGTAAAAATGTGTTTTCAATCTCCTTGGTATGTGAAGTTTTATTTATACTAGTTAAAGAACAATGGGGTGATACAGACCTGGTTGACCAGGTCCAAATTTGCTCCCCCAGCCAATGGGGGCTGAGGGAGCAAATCAGAACTGTAAACCAATCAGAACTGTAAACACTGAATGACCTGATGTCACATTCCATGTAACTAATAAGGGCATTATTTATCATCATAATGCATTTGTTATGCAGTACACATAGGGTTCAATTTCATTATCAGTGAACACCTGGTGGGGAGTTTGCGATGGCATGTAAATGCTGGCAATGGTGTCCAAACTCACCCCCATGCAGTCCATTCTAGCGCTAGACTGGCACTTTTTTTTGCATGCAGCCCTATCAGACTTCAAACTAAAGGCCCCCATACACTAGCCGATTTTGGTCAGATTTCGGCCAGATCAGTCGGATCTGGCCGAAATCGGACCAAAATCGGCTAGTTTTGATGTCCCCTCAGATCCGATGCGCGGTCCCGTGCGCATCGGATCTGCGTCAGGTGGTCGTACCTGCTTCACGTCCGACCACCTGACTTGGGACCTAGTGGGGCGGCGCAGGGGGGGCTGGGGACGCTGCGGGGGACACAGGCGGCATAGAGCCGGGCAAGGGGAGTGGGCGGGAGCTGTCAGTACGGAATTAAAAAAAAAAGCCCATACAATGAATGGGCGGCCTGTGATTGGCTGAGCGCTCTCTCAGCCAGTCAGCAATTGGCTGAGAGAGCGCTCAGCCAATCACAGGCTGCCCATTCACTGTATAGGCTTTTTTTTTTAATTCCGTACTGACAGCTCCCGCCGGCTCCCCCTGCCCGGCTCTATGCCGCCTGTGTCCCCCGCAGCATCCCCAGCCCCCCCCTGCTCCCACCAGCAGCCCTATCTGTAGCCCCCCCCCCTGCTCCCCGGGTTTTTTACATGTGATAAATCGAGACGATTTATCACATGTAAAAAATGGCACATCAAGTGCCAATCTAATCAAGCTCCCCCGGGGAGCAGCCGGGGAAGCTCAGGGGGAAGTCGGGGGCGACTTGTCCTAAGGACAAGTTGCCCTAGTGTATGGGGGCCTTTAATGTGTCACATATAAAACCCACATTAATTAGCATTCATTATCCAATCACAATATATTCCAATTTAGCTATTACCAATAACACAGGGACAGACAAAGGGATGTCATTCCCATTCATGCAGGCTTTCCTGTTAATGCAGCTCCTTTGTATGTTAATGCCCCTTGTGTAAATTTCCTAATGAATAACAGCCATTCATATACCCGTATATAGATCTTCTTTCTCCACTGCTTTTGATGCTCACAATATATACAGCTTAGTGAGACACAGGATGTCAGCCAGGTAATAAATCACTTACAGAAAAATGTCCTGTGGTCAGTACAGTATGCAGGTACTGTGCCTTCCTCCTGTCTCCAGCACCTTATAATACGTCCAGCTTCCTGATCACTATCTGCAGTGTGGCAACTACAGTATATTGTGCACCTTCCTTCTGCATGTAAAATCCTATTACATATGTGTTTACTTTATATGCACTAACACATTCATTATCCGTGAAATCTGATACCCATGTGGGCATCAGGTATTCATTGGTAAAACTACATGTCAATTTTGAGAGAGGATAGCACAGCTTCCCTCTGCCATGAGAATTAAATGTCAGAGACGTATACCAACTGGTGGCTCACAATTTCAAAGAACACATATTCCTTCAGGGGGAAGCCTTTTAAATGGGCATGTAATTTAATTAAAACCGGAGATCCCTTTCTTAAGGATGTCCAGGCATTTAGTGTTGCAGTTGTTAAGAAATTTGGTCAAGTTCTTCTAAGTCTCCTGTCTTTTCTGCTGAAAGTCCTCAGGATATTGCAAAGTTGGCACAAAAGTCTCACCCTATTACCATGACTGCGGGATGTCTAATTCTTTCTTCTTCTAGCAGTAATTCTAATAGTGTACATGGGAAGAAGAAGAGTGATGATAAGCGCTGACTTTTTCCTTTGCTCTGCTTGTAAATTTATTTTGTATCTGGTCTTGTTGTGTCAAGTGGCCACCTTCAAGGGGACGGGGCTGGGGGGCACTGTTACAAGCTGCAGCAGCTTGTTTCTGTTTGTCTTGATTTAGTTGTTGTACCAGTATGCCGGATTTCCTGATGTACCACTTGTTGTTGAAAACCTGGTATTGGGGTCCCTTGACACCTCTTCGAGAAGGGGGTACTTTTTTGATCCACCTCCAGCGGGTCAGTGTAACTCTGCAGTCACTATGTTCTGTGTGGGTTTTTGTATTGATTCACTGGATCAGTGCTCTGCGTTTTGCTGATCCACCTTGCCGGGTGTTCATGCATGCCCTGGTCGTTGGGTGTGGCTGCATGCTAGGCCACTTGCTATTTAGGTATGCTTCCAGCACTGAGAACCTGTCATTTATAGTTCTTTGTGTATCCTGGTTATTGCTGTTTGGTTCTCTATTAAGTGTCAGCAGTGGCTTCTAACTTTGCAGTCTGTTTATTGGTGTTCCAGCCTTGGTTCCAGACTGTGGGTCTGCTGTCTGCTGTTGGTCCTTGTTTCTGAGTCCAGTACCTGTCCTGTGTCCTCTACTTGGCCCTGCGTTACCCAGGAGGTTAAGATAAGTGCACTCCCTTTCCATCTTTGTGCCTTACTACCATTCTGTGAGAGATTCTGTGTAGAGTTATATTGTCTCTCCTCCAGGCCAAGTGTCTTCTAAGACATTGTGTCTTTGTTTTAGTTTATTATTTTGTGTAACATCTTTATGCATTATAGCATTTACCAGCATAATACTTATGAGTTACTTTTGTTTAAACACCTTCATGTATAGTTGCATTTATCAGCATTATACTCGTGAGTTACTTCTGTTTAATATCTACATTCATAGTAGCATTCTTTAACACTGCTTGTGTGTATGTTGTTGTTTCTTATACCTCCATTCAAGGTGGTTGTCTGTATTTTGTACACAGGGTAGTGGGGTCATTAGTTCTGTGCTCTTCCCTCCTGACTAGGCCTCAAATGTACCATTGTCTGTTTGTTTGTTTGTTTACTGGGTTTATTTAGTTTTAAATCGTGTCCACTTTATAGGTATTAGGCACCTTGTTCCCCAAAAAGTCCTGGTGGCACCGGTCTGGGGCCGGGCCTAATTCGACCCCACAAACGTGGCTATTATAGGTGAAGCCTTAGCACTGCAGGTGCCTATAGCCTCTGGGTGGATTAACAGAGTCAGGTGTGGTGCTGTGGTCCATCTCCTTCCATATTTGTATCCGGGTACTCCCCAGAGTCTTAACAATAAGCAGGGTGAAAACATTTTGGGATAAGATATTTGGGACTATGGCCAACTTGGGGATAGCAGAATCAACCTTCAATGTGAGAACATGTATTCTAGGAATAAGATATGTATGATATAAGCGGTATAAATCATTGTATGCAATTAATGGAGAGCATAGTCACACTGGCCAAAGTAGTGATAGCGAGAAAATGTTTGGCACATGAAGAATATATATATAAAGAATAGGTAAACTTGGTCAATAGTACGGTAGATCACAAGAAATGTGCATTCACCAGAAGAAACAACACAGGGGAATTTGATAAGATTTGGGAACAATGGGTCTAATCAAAGTATTATGGAAAGGATTATGATATGTAAAGAATTTTTTCAAAATGATATCTTTGTTCAACCTCGTTTATATGCTAATATTGGCTGTGGCGTCAGGATGAAAGGGTAGATTTGAATGAAACAGGAGACAGGTATGGAATATAAGAATAATAAGAATTAGACTCTATGGTAAAATAGGCAATTTAATAAGGGAGGTAGGGATTTGTGAGTCTCAGAGTGAGGGAGGTACAGGGAGTATAAGGGTGGAATAATCGATGAATGTACGTGGGAAGAATGTGTTATAATGGCTGTTTTTTATTTGAAAATCACAAATAAAAATCTAATCAATTTAAAAAGAACAGTTGTGGCATGAATCCTTAACATATCACTTAAAGGCACAGTGTCCAGTCCTATAATGCCCCTAGGTCAGGATAGGTAATAAAATAAAGTTCACAGGTGTTGATATTACCATTTCCTTTCTTTAGAATAGGGGATGGTTACCATTGGCACATTGGGCCTTATTCTGCTTGGTGCGGTCCGTTCCGAATTCTTTCGGAGGGCGCTTTTTAGCTGTCTGTGCATGCGTAGGCAACGCAATGCGCATGTGCAAGGTAGTGTCTCTGCACTCGTTCTCGCCAATACCGTCCAGAAATGTGCACCGAAGTGGCTCGGGAAATATGGGCGTAACATGGGCTTCATGTGGGCATACACAAGGGCGAGGTTTCAAAGTGGGCAAAACTGGGCGTAAATCTGGGCGTACACGTGGGAGTGCACGAACTGTGGTAGGCGTGCATTCGGATAGGACACCGACTGCAAGCGAACCAACACGTATGAAATATGCGGTGTCCATAAGCAAATTTCAGTTTGCGGAGAGCACTTGTTCATGCGCTAGGCATTCGGTTCACCCAATTAGTATGCCCACACCTGAAGCACTCTCAGCTGACCACAATACAATCCACTAATCTACTCATTAGTGATTAATTACACTCTTTTCAAAGGTTCAATTGGAACCACTAAGACAGGTAAAGGGACAACAATGAAGTAATAACACTTAACATGATGTAAGGGTTAATCTAAAGTGCAAGTAATGTGTTTAAGTATCAATTAGGAATTAATTGATTACATTTATGTTATGAGGTTGGCTAATTGCATAAGTGTGTCATGTTGCAGAAGCATGAGTTCCGAATAGAGTAGTGAGGTTTGCGGAAATACACCAAATCGGTGCATACGGCCAGCTTCCCGTCCATTCGGACGCTGTAAGACCATGCAGAATCTTTGTGTTCCCACTGCACATGCACGTTTGGATGTAGTCCGAAGACACTCCCTATTCTTAGAGAGTCCGTCCGAAGGGATGCGGACGACCTGTGGGCGTGTATTCTTAGAATGTCCACACGGCTTGGCGTTCGGTCATTTCCGAAAGAATTCGGCAGATGAAATTGAATATGATTTTTTAGAACAGCGCAACAAAAAAAATCATACAGGCAGAATTCACCATACAAGGAGGTTCAACAAGAAAAATAATAAAAATAAAAATGATAATGCAAATACTCTTTCTATAAGGGGATTTTTTGTAAGAATGTACTGTTTGAATCCCTTTTTCTGAGTCCGTCCTGGTGACACAGCTCAACCTTGGGATGTAGGAGGGTTCGCAGGAGCAAGGCACCTATGCTGACTTCTTTAAGAGGCAGGCTCCTCCATTCTACATATCAGCATTCCTCAGTTCAACTTCTAAAGCACACTAGGATACATTACAACACCTGAACATATTCAGTACAACGCCTGAACATATTAATATGCACAATCACATAATAACCATATAACATGATAACACATGAAATGGCATTATTTACTGAGCATAAGGGAGGGATCGCTGTGTCACCAGGATTGACTCAGAGAAAGGGATTTGAACGGTAAGTTCTTACAAAAATCCCCTTTTTCTCTTTCATCTATCCTGGTAACACAACTCAACCTTGGGACGTTCAAGAGCCGGTCCATTGGGAGTGTACGCTCAGGACCGCAGTTCTCCTCACTGCTCACCCAAATGGAGCATCCTCTGACGTGAACTCATGGAACCTGTAGAATTTGGTAAATGTATGAAAAAACAGTTGACAAGATGGCAGCCCTGCATGACTTCTTCACTGTGGTCACATTGCGCACAGCCCAAGAACAAGTCACTAGCCTAAAGGTATGGGCATTAATCCTGTGGGAAACGGTCTGCCTACCATAGTGTAAACAAAGGCAATTACCGACCTTGACCATCTAGCAAAGACCTGCTGAGAAGCAGGCCACCTTCTCTTATGTACATCATATAAATCAGTTTTGCAAAAATCCTCTACTGTCCACATAAGTGTGCAGAGCACGAACTATGTCCATTTTTTTTTAAGGCCAAACCAAGATGCAGTAAAACCAAGATGTACGTGGACACATCTGTAATATGGATAAGGCAGACAGCTGTACCTCTAAGGACTGCAGGCTAAGCCCTGCTGCAAACCCATCTTGGAGAACTCCAAAAGTCTAGTGACTTTGAACCTAGAGGTGTGTACCTTCTGATGTTCACACCACCTCATATAAATCTTCCAAACACAATGGTAATTAGCTGCCAATACAGATTGCAAGTAGAGCCTTGTAGTGCCACAGCAATACACAATAGTTTTTTTATTTTTTACACAAGTATCAGCTCGATGCCCACCGCCCAGGGGCATCAAGGACAGCCCCGGGCCTCAGCATGGGCAGGTAAGTTCTGGAGGGGGACCCTTTCTTTGGGGGGTCCCCACTTCCCCAGGACCGCTGCCCATGCTGGCCAGTCAGGGGGAAAATGCTTTGTCCAGGGGGCTCCCCCCGGCTGTGGCATTACCCTGCTGGCTGGTTGTGCCCGATGATGGTTCTTGAAATACGGGGGACCAATGCTCATTTTGTCCCCCATAATTTGGGAACCAGGACCGGCCCTTGAGCCTGGTGCTGGTTTTATAAAATCCTGGGGACTCCTATTTGTTTTTCCCCGTAAATTTATGAAACCAAGACCGGCTCTTTTAGCCCGTGGCTGGTTATGCTCAGGAGGGGGGACTCAACGCCGTTTTTTTTTTCACTTTTGTGTTGTAACTCTTTTTTTTACACCAGAACCATGCACAGATCACAATGATTTGTGCATGTTTCTGACAAATTCGCCAGTCAGGACCTGGTCTATTTGTTTTGCAATTTTTAGTAACCTTTACAAAAAATCGCATCCCATTAAAAAGGAGATTTGTATACTTTTTAATGGGAAAACATCTGGATGTGATTTTTAGTTTTACTAAAAATCGCACCTTTAAAAAGTGCGATTTTGCAGGAAAAAAGTGTGATTTTTTTTCCGAAAATCGCACCCTATAAAATGGGCAATTTTCAGAAAATGCCCCAAAACAGCCGTTTTGGTGAAAAGAAATGCAAAAAATATTTAAAAAAATGCACCCTATTAAATTTCGCCCTGGAGTCTTAGACGTGGCTGAAAGAAAAGAGATGTTTTCCCCCTGTGGCCTGTATAATAGTGGAATAGAGTTCCGCTCCAAAAATAATTTCTCCCCCAAAAAACAGAGCCTCTAGAGACTTCTTGGATTCACTGTCAGCTTCCCAAGCTTTAAGCCCAGAGCTCTTCTGGCTGTCACGGAGGTAGCTGGCACCCTTTGACGCCATCTTGACACCTTCTTCCCCAGCTACACAAACGTACTCTGCAGCTCACTTTAACATTTCAGTCAATGCAAAAGCTACTGTGTCAGACTGAAGCTGAGTACATCAGGCATAGGCCCACTTTATCATGGCCCTAGCAGATGCATTGATAGGGCGTAAGGTAAAACCTACCCCTTCACACAGCCATAAGATAGCCTTCAATATTTTTGACTACGGGGTACTTAAAAGCAACACCCCCTTGTACGGGTAAAGCAGTGAATTAGGCAACCTGGCCACAGGCACCTCCACCAGAGGGGTCCTTTCCCCCAATTTTATGTGCTCCTTTGGCACGGGATACATGTTTGCAAACCTTTAGGGCATGAGAATAGTTTTGGTTAAGTCCTGCGCCGTGAGTGGGTTGACTTCACTAATCCGTTAATAATAACATAGATTATCAAGATCAAAATCCCCGTTATTGCTGCTGTTCTATAAGGGGTAGCTCAGTTCCCCCGAATTAGTACCAGAAGAAACAAAAAGAATAGAACTGCGCAATAAAGGGGAACACATGCAATTTATTTATGCACTAATAAAAAATACACAAATTCACAATACAATTATAAGAATTAGTAAAACAGGGGGGGGGGGGTTATATAAAATTATTAGCACAACCGGTCGTGTTTGATTAGTGGGTATTTAAAACCAAATACAATTTGCTTCCCTTGAATTAGTCACAGTCAGATTAGTGTATTAGTTGGTTAGAATGCTGGTTTTAGTAACAGTCTTGTTTGATGGATTAGTGGAATAACTGTCCAGGTTTTTATGTCTGGCCAGACAATTTTTGTATTCGGGGTACCTTACAGCTGCCACCTGTAGTTCCTCCGGTCTCCCAGTGGATGGTGCTGAATCACCTCTCTTGATCCCACTTTATCTGGAGTCACCTTCGTGCTGGTGGTCTGGTGATGAGCTTGTATGGTTTTCCCCTTTGGTGCAAAGAAAAAGAATTGTGGGTATCCCAACGCGTTTCCCCGTCTCCGGTAACAGTCTCAGCGGCTTTTTCAAGGGAAATACAAGGAAAATAGCAAGTGGATGTTTATGTGTCTCACCCCATATTTATACCTCAGGATGGTCCGAGCGGCGTGGCTTAGCGCCGTCTGGCCGTTTCCCGCTATGCGGCGACTTCCCTTCGTTTGTAACTCTGTTTCCGGTCCGTGCGTTCCACTGGACCTTTAGGGCATGAGAAGCCTTTTATCAGGCATCTTCCATGCTTGCCCAAGTAAAGCTATCGGGGAAGGTAACTGTATCCCTGCACAGTATCTTAAACACTCTGCACTGGCACTTTTATCCTATCTGAGAGATTCAAAAGCCTGCTTAACTGCTAGAATCAAATCCTCAATGCCAGGGACAGGAGACTTTTTCCCCTCTGGTCCCAAAAGGTGTCCTCAGGACACACACCTCATCCTCAGAATCTAAATTCAGCAGGGGAGGTGTAGATAAGGTGTGCCTGGGGAAAATTACCCCAGGAGCCTTGCAAACTGGTCCATGAATGCTGTCCTTTTATGGACACTCTAAGTAGTGTCCTGCATACCCTGCTGTAAAGCAGGGACCCCCTGAGATGGTGCAATAGAGCCCAGAGATGGTTGAAAGGAGGAAAAAGGCCTAGGAGATTTTACTAAGTTATCACTGTGCCTACTCAAAGCCTGTGCTAAGGCAATCATAGAACTCCCTAGGGCATCTGCCCACAGAGGTACAGGCTGCTCAGACCTCTGGGCTTAAGCCCCACTGGGCACAGACTCACATGAGTGGCACAAATCTCCCTGATCCATCTGTTCAACTGCTCATGTTCCTCTCCCCATGAGCAGCAGCATAACACCTTTCAGTCATGATTAGACAGTGCACAATGTCAGGCATTAGCTCAAAATAATGTACAGAGTACTTTTCTGTCTGCGCTGTTGCAATGGATCCTCAGCGATCACCAGGGAAGGCGCTGCCCAGGAGAGACTTCCACTCAGTCCTGCAGTGTTATCCATACTTCAGCTCCGCAGTGTGGAGAGAAAAAGGTGCCAGAACAGAGTGTAGGAAGAGACCCGGTCTCTGCTTCAGCGAGGAGGGAAGCCTGCTGGTGCCCTTTCCTCCATCAGCTGCTCCTACTAAGTGTCTCTCCTCACCGCCAGCGTCTCCCCTCAGACTGGGACCACTTGGAAGCGTCCAGCTATGCTGGACTCCTGTAATAGGCTTCACCTCCATTTCTGTATTTCAGCCTATTAGCCCCTGAAAATGACGGACCCCATAGCGGGGGGGTCTGTCCCCCATGATCCCCCCCTAAGAAGAGAGCCAGTTCAGGACTCACCCCGGGGGCCAGGAAAGAGCTGATAGGACCCGTTTCTGTCACCCTCTGCTGCGCTCTCAGTGTGTATAAACTTCCTGTGGAAGTAACACACTGGAAGCCTGCACTAACTAGTGAATATTAATAAAATAAAAAACACCTAGCTACTCTACACAAAGGGGAAAATTTACTAAAGGAAATTTGTAAAAAAATAGGTGTAAAAATAGGTGTATTTGTATCCAGAAATACACTTATTTTTGACATTTACTATCCCGAAAATATGGCAATTCGTATTCGTATTGATGTGCTATCAATACGAATACGAATTGCTATATTTTCGGGATAGTAAATGTCAAAAATAAGTGTATTTCTGGATACAAATACACCTATTTTTTACAAATTTTCTTTAGTAAATTTCCCCCAAATTGTCTGCAGTCAGCAGTCAGTCAGCACAGCACTCACTCCAGTAGGCAACTAAAATGAACTGAGGAATGCTGGGATGCAGAAGGGATGAGCCTGCCTCTTAAAGATGTCAGCATAGGTGCATTGCTCCTGCGGACACTCCTACACCCCAAGGTTGAGCTGTGTCACGAAAGAGAAAATCTGTTTTATAAAACTCTTGCTGAAGCCAAGACCTCTCTTTTGAGTCGAGGCCTAAAATTCGCACCATCATCAACCCCCAACTCAAAAAAGGTGAAGAGGTCTTTTCGGTACTTGTTTACTAGCATGGCGCCCAATCTTTTGATTGTATTACATCTTATACAATCGCATCGCATGCAATATAGCAGCATGCGATGCATGCGATGTGATCCGATTTTTAATTGCACAAGCACCCTGATGGGTGCTTTCAATGTTAAATGCACCCACATTGGCAACGCCACCTCCACATACCGACGCCCCTCTCGGGCTCGCCGCGCTCGCAATGCTTCGGGTTGGCATTAATAATGGGGGTGGCGTTGACAATGGGGGTGCATTTAACATTGTAAGCACCCATAAGGGTGCTTGTACGATTAAAAATCGCATTGCATTGCATGCCATTTACTGGCATGCAATGCTATGCGATATTTCATTGTACAAGCACTCCTGTTAATTTAACATGAATATCGCATCGCACGCATCGCTAGGAAACAAGTACTGACTTTTCGATTACACTCTTATAACCAACCAGCTGTTGATATTTTGATCCAACTAGCAGATGAGAACTCCACCAGCTCTCCAATAAAAGACCTCCAGCTTTTTGATATAAGTAAAGAGAAGTTAAAGAGCTTGTGTTTATCCACCAAAACCAATCCAATGATAGAAAAGAGACACCTTAGAAATATATTAACTAAACAAGAAAGAAAAGCCCTAAAAATCTTACAAATGATACATCTATTATCCAAGACAAAAAAAAATGATTCTTATTCACAGATCACCCTGTGGTGCCCATTTATTATTATTTACCCAAAATTCACCAATCCCTAACCTCACCACCAGGGTGCCACATTATTCTGGTATTAATTCCATAAGACACCACCCAGTGTTTTTCAAATTGATTCATGATCACTATTGGAAAGATAAGTATAATTTTCTCACATTGGATGTACAAAGTCTTTATTTAATTATTCCACACAAACAGGGTTTGCAAGCCATTTACAAAAGACTGAATCTTGATGATGACCTCATGGTGGAACACAAACAATTTATCTTAGATTCCATAGCCTCCATAGCGATTTATGACATGCCAAACTTGGCACATCAAGTGCCTAATCGTGTGTGACCCCTCTCGGGGAGCTGCTGGGACAATCAGGTCTGACTTGTCCTTATGTACTAATGTATGCCTTTACTGCAGGGCATAAAATGTAAGGGCATTTTGGTCTATGGTACATAAAATGGTGTCAGCTGCATAATTATACCTCCCAACCTGACCTATTCCAGGAGGGACACAATGCTCTTTTTTTGGACTTCCCCCTTAATGTATGATTGCCATCACCTGTTTTTAACAGTTTAATTGATAAGAAAAGTGCTTCAACACAGGTGACAGCAATCATAAATTAAGGGGGAAGTCCAGGAAAAAGAGCATTCTATCGCTTCTTAAGAGGGTCATGTTTGAGGTAATGCATAACTGTGTGTAGTATAATATGTAATAGGCATTATGGTGTGTAGCATAAAGTGAAATTACAGTTTGTGGGAGAATGTGTTATGGGCATTAGGGTATGTGGAATAATGAGTTAGGGGTATTACATTGTGTGACCCAATGTCTTATGGGCATTGTGGTGTGCAATATAATGTATTTGATAAGGGAGAAGGGGATGGGAGGGGATTTTGGAGAGGGATGACCTGAGCACAAGTGACACTAGAAATTTCTGTTTATAGTGTAATAGCAAATATTACAAAAGAAAAATATATAACAGATGTGATTACCACTATGAAGAAGTGAACCGCTGGTACGGTAAGTGATGACGTGGCGGTGCTCCCCTGAGAGTAAGATTAAGTACCAAAGTAAGAGAAGAAAAAGTACTCTCTTTTGTTTGGGGGCACTCTTTAAGTTGTCAATAAGATAGTGTTTCAAGGAATATTTATAAAATGTAACTTTTAATGATCATTTAAAAATGGGGATTTTTAGACTGACAGACACACAACATCAAACATATATGTCATAAGTAGAGTAAGAATAACCTTATAGAATAATGGGATACAATCTTATGAGTGTAGTGGACTCCTGAGATTAGTCAAGTGGGAGGAGCAGTATTATGGGTAGAGTATACTGCTATTTTGTCAATTTTTCAATGTTTTAAACCCAACTTGACAATGAGGGAAGTTTAGTAAGCGAAATATGTTGTACTTAGAATATAGTCACCAAAGAGGAATTGTCCTGCTCTGGTACAGTCCGGAACACTGTAAATTACATTATACAATTTATGTATCTGACAATAGTTACTGTTTCAATTATTATTGTAATTTATAGGTCTGGAGATGAGTACCAAGGTAGGGTATTTGTAATGCGACGGTAACCACTCACATAGGGATACAATAAAGTAGAACAAGAAAGGTCAGTGAGTGACACTCACAGTAGTAAAGATCCCTGAGGCTGCTGCTGACTATCGCAACCGTCCAGGTTTCTATGACAATCAGTGAGCGATCAAGGATATTATATCTGTACGTAAAAAGTGTCAGAAGGAGAGAAATTAGGGCATCTGCTGTCTCTTTAGGTTTGATCCAAAACCCTGATGTACCGAGGTCAGTGCAGGGTTTAAATGGTAGTAATACCTTTCAGAGTTGAGAGTGCCCTTACTGACAGGTGTATAGATGTGCTTACAAAAGTATTTAGATAACGTCTTACTGTTAGGGGTAGGTGTGCTGCTTTCCGCTATGTGTTTATATACCAAACATTGATAGCGGGTGAGCGACACCTGCCACAAGTCAGCGTGAAGGATAGAAAACCCCTGGTAGTGGGGAGGAAAGAAAAAGAGTGCGCTGAGCTGTTAGTAATTAGTAGACTTATGCTAACCAGTGCGCATTTGTGGAAGGTGGCGGTTACCGCTGCTTACCCTGAGATGTCTTGGTCTCGGTCGCCTAAATTCCGGGACTGCTATAAGCCGCTAAGTGCGGCAGGGTGTGGGGGTGAGCCACTAGTGTGGCTGCGGTCAGGATCAGACGGCCGTTTCGCTGGGTGGAGCTTCCTCAGTGCCTGTGACGTCCCTAGTGACGTCTCTGGAGAGGATGTTTTAATCCATAAGAAAAAGGTAAAATAAAATTGTATAACTTATATAACTACATATAACAATTACTGCTCAGACATTAAATGTATTATGTATTATCAAAAATAACTATAATATATTAAAACAGGACTATCTATTATAAGAATTCCTCCCCCCTAACCCATTTTTTTATTTCGAAAGGAGTACCTCTTTAAATATATTTTAGCTCCCAGTTTTCTTAGGTATGAATATGAAAAACTACAATCTACAGGGCACCCTAACTGCTTACCCAACAAAGCAAAAACATTCTTTAGATGTGGGGGTGACAAATGTATTACTTGCAGTCATAGAACAGATAATAGGGGTGACATGTTATAGAATGAGATACTTCAACTTTTGCGATTTTTAGTAAAGAAATGGCCTAATTTGCACGTTTTCCAAAAATCGCACATGTAATAGGATGCAAATTGCAGTAAAAAAATCACACATTTTCACCTGTCAAGGGACAAAAATCATAGGTGATCCGCAGGCTTTCTAAAACCAGCACCAGATTGAAGGGCCGGTCCTGGATCCCAAAATACTGGGGACTATTATATTATATATACAGCCAACTGACAGGTCTTAAGCTGGGGGGCACAGCACTAAAAAACTCTGATCATGTGCGGAATCTTGGTGTTGTCCTGGATAATGGCCTGACACTTAAACATCAGGTGTCAGCCACAATCAAATCCTCATTCTTTCATCTGAGAAACATAGCCAGAATCAAGCATTTAGGCAGAAGACCTGCCTAAAGTCATACATGCATTTATATCATCACGACTAGACTACTGCAATGCTCTCTACCTGGGTCTTCCAGCAAAAGAATTGCACCTCTTGCAGCTGGTACAAAATGTAGCCGCCAGACTATTAACTAACCAGCCCCACTCCAGCCACATAACTCCCATTCACTGGCTACTGTACCTGTAAAATGGCGAATCGTTTTCAAGATTGGCTTACTCACTTTCATGACAAGATTGGCTTACATGACCAGGGCCCAAGGTACCTGCAGCAGCTGCTGATTGTCACGGCCTGGACTGTCTGTGTTCCCGGCACTGACCTGGGTGCGCCAGTGGAGGGCGCAGGGAACTGGAAGCGAGGAGGCTTGAGGTAGCTGGAGCTCATGCACGGAGGCTGGAGGGAGATGACCTGCCGGGGACACAGAGGATTGGCTGAGACCTAAAGCAGAGGCGCGGGGTCTAAGCCGACAGTGGTATTCACCAGGGAACCCCGCAAGGGGATATGGACTTCGCTGCAACTGCCGACCAGGTCACGGCCCTCTGCCCAGGTTCCCCTGTGGCTTTGGCAGGGTTTAGATAACAAGAGTCTTTAGAGGGGTACTTAAACCATCGATGGTGATCGATGGCACTGAATGCTATACAGCAACACGGAGGGTACTTGAGGAATGTGAGATGCGGCCTGGAAGCCGGGGATGACACAAGGGTAGCACAGGGAGACGCAGGAGACACTGAGGATCACTGGAGCGGCTAGGGAGCCGATACTGGAGATCACTGGGGATCGCTGGGACGGCTAGGGAGCCGATACTGGAGATCACTGGGGATCGCTGGAGCGGCCTGAGAGCCGTGGGGAGACGGGCACGGAACCCACTGATATCCGGACGCTGAGCAGATAACCTGGACTGCACGAGAAGACAGGATCACACGGCAGATGGAACACGTGGAGACTTCTGGCATGAGTGGAATAACCAGGACGCTGAGAGTAGCACAGGTGACAGCGGACTCAGGTAACCGGATCTCTGGAGCAAGTGGGGAGTCTTGACAGGAGCTAAACGCTGGAGAACTCACAGGTAAACTGACGAGTTGTTCAAGACAAGGAGGAGACTGTGAGCTAGGCTTTTATCCCTCCAGGTGATTAGGGAATCAGATTCAGGTGATGGGATTAGCCGCAGCAGCAGCACACAGACCAGGAAGTAAGTTGGAGCTTACCTGGATCATGTGACCCGCAGTTCGATTAGGGAATACACCTGGAGTTCACAGTGACGCAGGGGCGACTTGGAAGCAAAAGACATCGCGCAAGGGATTGCCGACTGTGCCGGCAGCTGATCTACGGAGGACACTACCCCAGCGTGCCGGTAAGGGGCGCATGCGAGGGGTGCGAGAACCGGGGTTCATGACACTGATCCCTTACTGTCCTACTCGATTGCTACGATCCACTGAAGAAGGACTACTTACAGTACCCAGAATCTCCCTGAATTCATCTGGGGGTCAAGCTTTCAACTTTCCTGCTCCAACTCTGTGGAACTCTCTTCCTCGCACAGTGCGAGAAGCCCCCACTGTAGAATCCTTTAAAAATAGACTAAAAACATACATATTTACTCAAGCATTTCACTGCCATCCACTGTTAAACTAGTTTTGTATTTCGAGCTGTAAAGACAATGGTACAGCACTTTAAGTCCTATTGGGAGAAAAGTGCTATATAAATATCATTATTATTATTATTATTATTATTATTCTTGCAGGTCCTGGTGATTCTATCACCAATCGCCAGGACCCACCATCAGACGGAAGGGGCGTTTGACCAGAAGATGCTCCAGAGGCCCTCCTGTTACCTCCCCTCTGCTCCCCATTGGTGCTCGCAGTTCCCCTCACCCCCTAACCCTGCCCGTCTCTCTGAAGCGGAGACGGGCAGGGATTTCAGTTCTCACCACAGAGTGACAGGGATGTGCGTGCGTGTGAGACTTTCCTGTCTAGCCAGCAGAGGGGATCTCGCAGGCATCATGGGTACCTGTTGAAGGAAAATATACTCACACTCCCTCCGGTGATGAAAGGTCCACTCCTATAGCTTCAATACCCCCAGCTGCACATGCAGAGATTGGCCCTTATTCACATCTGATTGCAGTACAAATTTGTTCTCAAAATGGGCAAAACCATATGCACTGCAGGTGGGGCAGATGTAATATATAGAGAGAGGTTTAAATTTGGATGGGGTGTGTTCAAACTGAAATCTCAATTGAAGTGTAAAAATAATGCAGCCAGAATTTACCTTGTACAGAAACAAAATAACTAACACAAATCTAACTCTCTCTATACATGTTACATCTGCCTCACCTGTAGTGCACATGGTTTTGCCCATTTTGAGAACAAATTTGTACTGCGATCAGATCTGAATAAGGGCCATTATTTGTTTACAATATCGGGTCCTCCCCCATACCGTGGGTTAAGCCCACCCACCAGCCAATGCCCGCTCCGGAATCAGGCTCCGCCCTTGAGCCTGGTGCTGGTTTTAGAAACCCTGGGGATCCCCTATGTTTTTTGTCCCCTTCATTTCTAAAACCAGGACCAGTTTTTTGAGCCCGGGACTGTTTATGCTCAAGTTAATATATATCTTTTCACACTTTATCAGCTGGTATAAGCTTACCCTAGCTCAGTGGTTTCCACACTGTGTGCTGTGGCTCCCTGGGGTGCCTTGGGACACTTGCAGGGGTGCCCTGGGTTGGTGGTCCAGGAACAATTAAAATTATTTATGGTTAATTATTATGGGCAAATCCAGCGCTGGTGGCTGCCAATCATAAAATGTGTAAAAACAGAAGCAAATCCTGCCCTTTACCACATAACTGACCCTAAGAATCACATATAAAGCCAATCTATTTAGCGTTATGTTTATTCGGCTTTCATTTTACTGATTACATATGTCCAAGTTCAGAGACAATTATCCCTTTCTTTATGTGGACATTTTTTTACTTCAATAGTAATTTCTAACTTTCTCTGAAAGTGTATCATTGTATCATTCTCAAAAATGTTGCTTAATGCTTGAGATACCATGTCAAATTGTTTCTTTTATGTATTAGAATACATTATGTTTCTACTTTTTAAAATTATTTTTATGCTATATTTATTTGATCTTTGATCTGAGCTTAGCATTTCACCACAACCACATCTTCTTTGTAGCTCCATTTTTGAGGGTCAGCTCCTAATTTAGGTGAAGCTGCAGCACAGACCAAAACCATTTCAATTTTGAAGTAAATTGGTATTTTGCACACATATTGCAACCAGTGCCTTTACGTATTGTAGTTTATTGTTGATCCCCCAGTTTGGGTGAAGCCTGCGCGGATCAGTCAGATGCCCACTGCCCTGGGACATCGAGGACAGCTTCAGGCCAGGCAGGGTTAATTCTGGAGGTGGGGACCCTTTCATTGGGGGTGTCCACACTCCCCCAGGGTCCCTGTCTGACCTGACCAGCCTCAGAGGGAATGCTTTGGCTGGGGGAACTAATATAACTAGTTTCCCCCGGCTGTGGTATTACCCTGTTTGTGCCCGGTGCTGGTTTTCTATTCCTTTTTTCCCCATATTTTGTGAACCAGGGCTTGGCTCAGAGCCCAGTGCTGGTTTCAGATATTCGGGGGGGACCCCAACTTATTCCCCCCCCCCCCCTTAATTTCTGGCACCAGGAATGGCTCTTTGAGCCTGGGCTGGTAATTGACAGGCGGGGGCGGGGGGGGGGGGGGGGGGGGGGCGCACATCAGTTTTTTTTATAAATTGTTTATTTTCTGTTTTGTTACACAATGCAGCCTGTATGGATCTGACCAGGGCCGGATTAACAATGGGCCTGATGGAGCTACAGCTCCAGGCCCACTCTCCAAATAGCCCTGTATCGCTAGCACCCCGGGAACTGGAGCTACTGGAGTTTTCCCCATAGGATAACATGGGACCCGCTAATTCCGACCCCCACCCAGTTCAATGGATGCCAGTTCCCCCTCCGGCATCATAGAAGCTCGAGGTTGATCTCAGTCGAACCCAAATCGCTGGGCCTTCAATCTGATATCTGGTCCATATGGGTTTATTGGTTGTAGAGATAGTGTGGGTAAACCAATTTTTATTCATTTCTGAAATGTAATTTCATGGCTGTTCATATTGTTTGAGGGCAGATTTCTCTGGAACCAAATGGCCCAGTTTCACGGGACCAAAATAATTTGAAGTACATGTAAATGGGTCAGTTGGTTCAGAAAATACAGCTGGTTGTTTAAAGGGGTGGTGGTTGTGGTTTTCTCTCCCCCTCACACCAGAAAATGCAGGGACTAGTCTGGTGAAAAAGGGGCCAGTCCGGGAATGTCCCAGCATTATCCTGGGACCATATTTCCGGGTAAGTCCCTGCCTTTTCTGGTGTGAAAGGGGTATTATTTCAAATAGCCAGGACATGCTGTGCTCTGAATACAGCCGGACAGCCCCCTGCTTTCTGCCCGTCTGTCAATGGCTGTCATTTCTGCCCGGCGGTGGCTATTCCCCAGTTACCGCGAGCATGTCTTCCCCCTTGGCAATGAGCATGTAATCCCACATGGCAACGAGCATGGATCCCCTTGCAATGAACATGGAACCCCTGGCAATGAACATGTAGGTATGCAACACTTATGTAGCATAATTTTTAATAGGCATTATGGTGTTTGGCATTATGGTGTGTGGTTTAACATGTATTGGGATTTATGGTGTAAATTTTTAATGCCCCTATTTATGAAGCATATTGTGCATTATTGCTCAATGTGTTTGGTATAGTGTAGGCATGTTTAAACTATGGCCCTCCAGCTGTTGTGAAACTACAAGTCCCATCATGCATTGCCACAGTTTTGCTATTAGGGAATGCTAAAACTATGTCAAGGCATGCTGGGATGTGTAGTTTCACAACAGCTGGAGGGCCACTGTTTGAACATGCCTGGTATAGTGTGTATTTTAGCTCAATCAATGTGGCACAATGGGAATTTTGCCTTAATCTGTGTGGCATAACATGAATTTTGACTCAATCTATGTGCCATAGTGTGAATTTTGGCTCATTCCATATGGCATAATGTGTAAGAGGCAAGTACAGTATAAGGGGGTTACTATTGTGTTGCATGATTTGTATAAGGGGTATATGGTGTGGTAAACTTAGGTGACCACATAAAAGGTGCTGAAATGTTGTCTACCAAGTTTGGGCTTTCAGTATTTTTTTTATGACTGGAGTGCCGTCTCACCCCGCAAGTATCTTAGGACATCGGCATCCTGCGGGTGCAGCTTTGGAAGGCACCCGGCAATATATCTCCCTGCATTTTTCTTATGCCAGCCCCCTGTTTTTTCCTGGCATATATAATTAGTTAAAAGTATTTACACAAATACAGACACACCCATGAGCAAACCACCCAACAAGAACACTGGTCACGCCACCCACATTATTACATATCCTCCAACATGGCCCATTCCATTAGGTACAAAATGATCTGTTACTGGACTTCCCTGCCAGTGGCAGTTGCAGAGGTGGGGCTGCAGCACAGTCCAATATTCAAAAAGGGGAGCCACACCTAATGCCACCTCAAACATCACTGTCCTGGCCTCATTGGCAGTTGATGTGACCCCCCCACCCCCCCTTTGAATTTTGGACTGTGCTGGAGTCCAACCTCTGTAACTGCCACTGGCAGGGAAGTCCCGGAAAAGAGCATTATGTACCTAATGGAATGGGTCATGTTGGAGGGTATGTTATTAGGTGCTGGCCATAACTCCTATTATTGCACATAATAGGCCCTTCATCATTTTCAGCTCCAGGCCCATTTAGACCTTAATTTGGCTCTGGATCTGACTGATCTATTCTGGCTGTCGATTCATATTTTTATTTGGAGACTGTATATATGGCCACCAAATAAGAATACAAATGGCCAAAAATATGTTGATTAGTAAATCTGCCCTATTTATGAATTGTATACTATAGTATACCATAGTGTCTTTCAACACTTTCATTACTGTCGTAATGGGGACAACACAAGTATGAACATGTAGGGTGACATTCTATGCTTTGAGATAAATGCGCATGTTTTTTTAGCGCACCACATTGCCGCAAATCGCACTTTTTAAAATCGCATTTTTCAGTCCTAATTCGCATATTTAATGTGATGCGATTTGGAGGCTGAAAAGTGCGAAGTGGTGCGATTTGCGGCGAAGTGGTGCGATGTCTTTAGACCTGAAAATGTGCGATTTTCATGTCTGAAAATCGCACGTTTGCAGGAAAGCGCAAAGTAAAAAACAAAAACGAGCGCGGGGTCCCCCGCCAGAGCATAACCAGCCCCAGGCTCATTGAGCCGGTGCTGGTGACATAAAATCAGGGTCCCCAACAAATAGGGGTCCCCTTGATTTCATGAAACCAGCACCAGGCTCAAGGTCCGGCGCTGGTTCCCAAAATACTGGGGACAAAATGACTAGGGGTCCCCCGTATTTAAACCCCTTCCCGCCGCAGCCTGTTTTTGCCTTCCTGACAGAGCCCTTTTTTTCAAATCTGACATGTATCACTTAAGTGGGGATAACTTTTTTTTGCTTTTACTTATCCCAGTGATTTTGAGATTGTTTTCTCGTGACACATTGTACTTCAAGTTAGTGGTAAATTTGGGTCGATACAGTCTGTGTTTTTTTGTGAAAAATACCAAAATGTCGTAAAAAAATTGAAAATTTAGCAATTTTCAAAATGTAAAATTTTCTGCTTGTGAGACAAATAATCATACCACTCAAAATAGTTAATAACTAACATAGACCATATGTATACTTTATGTTTCCATCATTATTTCAACCTCCTTTTAATTTTTTTGGACACTAGGAGGCTTAAAATATGAATAGCAAATTCTCAAATTTTCAAGAAAATTTCAAACACTGATTTTTTTAGGGACCAGTTCAGTTCTGATGTGACTTTGAGGGACTTGTATGTGAGACACCCCCATAAATGATGCCATTTCAAAAACTGCACCCCTCACAGTATTCAAAACAGCATTTTGGAAGTTTGTTAACCCTTTAGGTGTTTCACAGGAATTAAAACAAAGTGTAGGTGAAATTTCAAAATTTCATTTTTTTTGCAGATTTTCAATTTTAATAAATTTTTCTAAGGAACACAGTAGATTTTACTAGAGAAATGTGACTAAAAATTGATTCCCCCAATTCTTTTGTTTTCATAAATATCCTATATGTGGCCCTAGTGTGCACGTTGACCAAACCACAGGCTTCATAATAGAAGGAGCACCTACTTGATTTTGGAGCCTCCTTTTTATGAGATTATTTTTTAGGCACCATGTAGGTTTCTAGGCACCATAAGATGCTAAAAGTTAGAAACCCCCCCACAAGTGTCCCCATTTTGCAAACTACACCCCTCAGGGAATTCATCTAGGGGTATAGTGTACATTTCAAACCCCCAGGGGTTTCACCAATTGTGGTACAACTGGGCTGTGAAAATGAAAAATTACATTTTTTACACAAAAATGCAGTTCTGGCTCAACATTTTTCATTTTCACAAGGAATGAAGGAGACAAAGCACCCCAAAATCTGTGCCCCAATTTCTCCCGAGTACGGCAATGCCTCACATGTGACCAAAAAATACCATTTGGGTGCATGGCAGGACTCAGAAGGGAAGGAGTGATATTTGGATTTTGCAGCACAGATTCTGGTGGAATGTTGGTGGGTGCTATGTCGCATTAGCAAGACCGCCGAAGCACCAATACAGTGGAACCCCCCCACAAGTGACCCCATTTTGCAAACTACACCCCTCAGGGAATTCAACTAGGGGTATAGTGTACATTTCAAACCCCCAGGGTTTTCACCAATTGTGGTACAACTGGGCAGTGAAAATGAAAAATTAAATTTTTTACACAAAAATGCAGTTCTGGATCAAATTTTTTCATTTTCACAAGGAATGAAGGAGACAAAGCACCCCAAAATCTGTGCCCCAATTTCTCCCGAGTACGGCAATGCCTCACATGTGACCAAAAAATACCATTTGGGTGCATGGCAGGACTCAGAAGGGAAGGAGTGATATTTGGATTTTGCAGCACAGATTCTGGTGGAATGTTGGTGGGTGCTATGTCGCATTAGCAAGACCCCCGAAGCACCAATACAGTGGAACCCCCCCACAAGTGACGCGATTTTGCAAACTACACCCCTCAGGGAATTCAACTAGGGGTATAGTGTACATTTCAAACCCCCAGGGGTTGCACCAATTGTGGTACAACTGGGCAGTGAAAATGAAAAATAAATTTTTTTACACAAAAATGCAGTTCTGGCTCAAAATTTTTCATTTTCACAAGGAATGAAGGAGACAAAGCACCCCAAAATCTGTGCCCCAATTTCTCCCGAGTACGGCAATGCCTCACATGTGACCAAAAAATACCATTTGGGTGCATGGCAGGACTCAGAAGGGAAGGAGTGATATTTGGATTTTGCAGCACAGATTCTGGTGGAATGTTGGTGGGTGCTATGTCGCATTAGCAAGACCCCCGAAGCACCAATACAGTGGAACCCCCCCACAAGTGACGCCATTTTGCAAACTACACCCCTCAGGGAATTCAACTAGGGGTATAGTGTACATTTCAAACCCCCAGGGGTTGCACCAATTGTGGTACAACTGGGCAGTGAAAATGAAAAATTAAATTTTTTACACAAAAATGCAGTTCTGGCTCAAAAATTTTAATTTTCACAAGGAATGAAGGAGACAAAGCACCCCAAAATCTGTGCCCCAATTTCTCCCGAGTACGGCAATGCCTCACATGTGACCAAAAAATACCATTTGGGTGCATGGCAGGACTCAGAAGGGAAGGAGTGATATTTGGATTTTGCAGCACAGATTCTGGTGGAATGTTGGTGGGTGCTATGTCGCATTAGCAAGACCCCCGAAGCACCAATACAGTGGAACCCCCCCACAAGTGACGCCATTTTGCAAACTACACCCCTCAGGGAATTCAACTAGGGGTATAGTGTACATTTCAAACCCCCAGGGTTTTCACCAATTGTGGTACAACTGGGCAGTGAAAATGAAAAATTAAATTTTTTACACAAAAATGCAGTTCTGGATCAAATTTTTTCATTTTCACAAGGAATGAAGGAGACAAAGCACCCCAAAATCTGTGCCCCAATTTCTCCCGAGTACGGCAATGCCTCACATGTGACCAAAAAATACCATTTGGGTGCATGGCAGGACTCAGAAGGGAAGGAGTGATATTTGGATTTTGCAGCACAGATTCTGGTGGAATGTTGGTGGGTGCTATGTCGCATTAGCAAGACCCCCGAAGCACCAATACAGTGGAACCTCCCCACAAGTGACGCCATTTTGCAAACTACACCCCTCAGGGAATTCAACTAGGGGTATAGTGTACATTTCAAACCCCCAGGGGTTGCACCAATTGTGGTACAACTGGGCAGTGAAAATGAAAAATAAAATTTTTTACACAAAAATGCAGTTCTGGCTCAAAATTTTTCATTTTCACAAGGAATGAAGGAGACAAAGCACCCCAAAATCTGTGCCCCATTTTCTCCCGAGTACGGCAATGCCTCACATGTGACCAAAAAATACCATTTGGGTGCATGGCAGGACTCAGAAGGGAAGGAGTGATATTTGGATTTTGCAGCACAGATTCTGGTGGAATGTTGGTGGGTGCTATGTCGCATTAGCAAGACCCCCGAAGCACCAATACAGTGGAACCCCCCCACAAGTGACGCCATTTTGCAAACTACACCCCTCAGGGAATTCAACTAGGGGTATAGTGTACATTTCAAACCCCCAGGGGTTGCACCAATTGTGGTACAACTGGGCAGTGAAAATGAAAAATTAAATTTTTTACACAAAAATGCAGTTCTGGCTCAAAAATTTTCATTTTCACAAGGAATGAAGGAGACAAAGCACCCCAAAATCTGTGCCCCAATTTCTCCCGAGTACGGCAATGCCTCACATGTGACCAAAAAATACCATTTGGGTGCATGGCAGGACTCAGAAGGGAAGGAGTGATATTTGGATTTTGCAGCACAGATTCTGGTGGAATGTTGGTGGGTGCTATGTCGCATTAGCAAGACCCCCGAAGCACCAATACAGTGGAACCCCCCTCACAAGTGACGCCATTTTGCAAACTACACCCCTCAGGGAATTCAACTAGGGGTATAGTGTACATTTCAAACCCCCAGGGGTTTCACCAATTGTGGTACAACTGGGCAGTGAAAATGAAAAATTAAATTTTTTACACAAAAATGCAGTTCTGGCTCAAAATTTTTCATTTTCACAAGGAATGAAGGAGACAAAGCACCCCAAAATCTGTGCCCCAATTTCTCCCAAGTACGGCAATGCCTCACATGTGACCAAAAAATACCATTTGGGTGCATGGCAGGACTCAGAAGGGAAGGAGTGATATTTGGATTTTGCAGCACAGATTCTGGTGGAATGTTGGTGGGTGCTATGTCGCATTAGCAAGACCCCCGAAGCACCAATACAGTGGAACCCCCCCACAAGTGACCCCATTTTGCAAACTACACCCCTCAGGGAATTCATCTAGGGGTATAGTGTACATTTCAAACCCCCAGGGGTTTCACCAATTTTGATACAACTGGGCTGTGCAAATGAAAAATTACATTTTTTTACACAAAAATGCAGTTCTGGCTCAAAATTTTTCATTTTCATAAGGTATGAAGGAGAAAAAGCACCCCAAAATCTGTGCCCCAATTTCTCCCGAGTATGGCAGTGCCTCATATGTGACCAAAAAATACCAGTTGGGTGCATGGCAGGACTCAGAAGGGAAGGAGTGATTTTTGGATTTTGCAGCTCAGATTCTGGTGGAATGAATGGTGGGTGCTATGTGGCATTAGCAAGACCCCCGAAGCACGGTGAAATGATGAACCTAATAATCCATAGATGTGTGGTATATTTTAAAACACTCCTTTATGCATAGGCCGGGTTTGTCGTCGCAAGTTTCACAGTGGAAAATAGTATCCTTTCTTATTCCCTTTTTATAGCAAACTTTGCACCTTTTTTGTGTCCTGCCCTTGTTTGCAGTGGAGGGGATTTCGTTAGGAAAATGCTGCCCTGGTACAATACGGGGGCCAGTACTAGAAGTACTGGGGCCCTCTGCCTGCTGGTTCCCAAATATTAGGCCCTTTATGACTTCCTCTTGAAAGTGCATAAATGTCCCCCTCTGGCTGGTAGAACGGAATAGCACGTAAGCGTTATACAGTGCCATCTGGATGATATACACGGCCAGCTTCTTGTAACAGATTTTTGTTTTCCGCAGGGCACTGTACGGCTTCAGTACCTGATCTGAAAGATCCACTCCGCCCATGTACTTATTGTAATCTAGGATACAATTAGGTTTTGAGGTGTGGGTACTGGTACCTCGTACAGGGACGGAGGTGGTACTGTCTCCATGAATTGTTGTCAGTATAAGGACATCCCTCTTGTCCTTATATTTGACCAACAACATATTTTCGGTGGATTGTGCCCTGCTTTCACCCCTTCTCAGTACTTGGGCAATGTGCGTTTTTGGGAGGCCTCTTTGGTTCTTGCGCACAGTACCGCAAGCTGCTGTACCTCTTGAACCAAGGGCCTTAAACAGGGGGATGCTAGTGTAAAAGTTATCCACATAGAGGTGATAACCTTTATCCAGGAAGGGGTGCACTAAGTCCCAGACAATTTTTCCACTAACACCTACGAGGGAGGGGGGGCATTCTGGCGGTTCAATTCTTGAATCCTTCCCTTCATATACCCTAAACCTGTGGGTGTACCCTGAGGTGCTTTCACACAGTTTATACATTTTTATGCCATACCTTGCCCTCTTACTGGGAAGGTACTGGCGGAATTTAACCCTTCCTTTAAAATGTATAAGGGACTCGTCGATACAAATAAATTTTTCAGGGATGTACATCTCTGCAAATTTGGCACTGAAATGATCAATGACCGGCCTGACTTTGAATAGCCGGTCAAAGGTGGGATCATCTCTGGGTGGGCACTGTGCATTATCGGTGTAATGTAAAAATGTAAGGATTGTCTCAAAACGAGTCCGAGCCATGGCCATACGGTAAAGTGGGGTGCTGTACAGAACATCTGTACTCCTATATTGCCTAATTTCTGCCTTTTTTACTATGCCCATATGTAACACCAGACCCCAAAACGTCATCATCTCTACTGCATCTAAAGGGGTCCACCTAGCAAATGATGACGTGGGGTTTTGAGCAATAAACTGCTGGGCATATAAATTACTTTGGTCCACCATTAAATTTATAAAATCATCAGAGAAAAATAATTTGAAAAAGTCAATTTCTCTGAGACCTGTTGAATCAAATTGGATTCCTGGGATGGCCAAAAACTCAGGAACCTGGGGCTCAAAATTGTCTGGTGGTGGGGTCCATACGGGATCAATCATTTGGGGGGGGGTCTCAGCTGCTCTACGGGGGCGTCTTTGAGGGGGTCCCTCATCACTAGAGGAGGAAGATGAGGTTAAGACGAATCCTTCAAATTCCCCGCTTGCATCACTGGCTGTGTCAGAGTCAGAGGCAAGCATGGCATATGCCTCCTCCGCTGAATACATTCTTCTGGATGACTGGGATGACATTTGGGATGACATTTGGGATGCCATTTTTATTTTTGTGTTTCTGTAAGTGTAATGTTTCAACACCTGTATAGTGTAGGGGGGGTACAAACTTTATTTCAACACAGGGGGTATGTAGTGTGTATGTAGTGCAGAAAAAAAAATACTTTATACAGGAATTTGATCCCAATAAAAAAAAAAAAATAGATCAACCCTGTGGCAAAAATGCTGATCTGTGATGTACGTCACTCAGCAACTTCAAGGCAGCTTTTGGTACAACCTTGAAGGGGTTAATAAAAAAAAAAAAGGTCCTGCGCCAAAAATTGAGCACAGATGTTGGTCAGTAACGTCCGTCACTGAACAGCGCTCAAAGGCAACAGGAATTTGATCCCAAAAAAAAAAAAAAATAGATCAACCCTGTGCCGAAAATGCTGATCAGTGATGTACGTCACTGATCAGCGCTCAGCGGCCACAGGACACCCACAAAAGCAACGTGGGTGTAAAAACAATTTAAAAAAAATAAACCACAGCACTCTCCAAAAAAAAAAACAATTTAAAAAAACTGCAGAAAAAAAATTATATCAACCCTGTGCCAAAAATGCTGTTCAGTGATGTACGTCACTGATCAGCGCTCAGTGGCCACAGGACACCCACAAAAGCAACGTGGGTGTAAAAACAAAACCCCACTGCACTCTCCAAAAAAAAAAAATGCAGATCAGTGATGCAGTGATGCAACACTGATTAGCAGTGAGGGGCAGCAGGCACACAACTGTGGGTGCAACCTGACAGGGTATATATATAAAAAAAAAAACCTGCACCCCCAAAAAGTTGCTGATCAGTTAATTTATACTGATCAGCACAAAAGGGGGGGCAGCAGGGGGGGCAGCAGTCAGTTGCACAGGCAGCACAACCTTTGGTGCAACTGACAGGTATATATATATAAAAAAAAAAAACCTGCACCCCCAAAAAGTTGCTGATCAGCACAGATATTACTGATCAGCACAAAAGGGGGGGCAGCAGACACAAAATATAGCACTCTCTATCACTCTCTGTCACTATCTCTCACTATCTCTCACTATATCTCACTATCTCTCACTATCTCTCACTCTATGACACTGCAGCAGCAGCAGCACAAAGGAAGTCACAAGATCCAGGAAGCATCCAGCTGCTGGCAGCACGCTACCAGCGGTGATCAGGTAAGTATCAGGCAAGGATCAGGTCAGTATATCACGACAGATTGGCACGGTGACTGCTCTGCACGCAATTCCAGACCGGAATGGCGTCTGCAGCGCAGTCACCGTTAGTTGAAATCACGCGCCATGGCTGTGATTGGTCCGTTGGTCCGACGGACCAATCACAGCCTTGGGGGCAGGTGGGGTGACGTGTGGTCATCACCGGTGACCCCCTCACGCCCCCTCACACCCGGCGGTGATTGATCCCTGTGTTACCGAGCGTCTGATTCGCCGGTAACACAGGAAAACGCTGTGATTGGCTGTTCACATTGAACAGCCAATCGCCGCGATCGCCGACTGGGGGGAGGCATCGCCGCCCCCCCTGGGCATGCTGGGACATGTCTGCTGTCAGGGACAGCAGACATCGTCCCTCTGTCACCGCGTCCCTAGACGCGGTGACAGTTTAAAGTCATGACGTATATATACGTCATGTGTCGGGAAGTACATCCCGGCCATGACGTATATATACGTCAAATGTCAGGAAGGGGTTAAGAACCAGCACCGGACCCAACCAGCCATCAGGGTAATGCCACAGCCGGGGGACACTTATTATATAAGGTCCTGCGGCCAAAGCATTAACCCCCTGGCTGGTCAGCATGGGCAGGGGTCCTGGGGAAGTGGGGACCCCCCCAATGAAGGGGTCCCCCCCCTCCAGGACTTACCAGCCCATGCTGATAGTCGGGGCTGTCCCCGATGCCCCTGGGCGGTGGGCATCGGGCTGATGGATTGTGTAAAAAAAAGAAGAAAAACTATAGTTTTCTACTGGCGAACTATGAGTCCCAGCAAGCCTACCCCGCATGCTGAGACTTGGAGAACCACAAGTCCGAGCATGCGGGGCATTAAAGGGCCCGCTGGCACTTGTAGTTCTACAGTACAAAAAATAGTTAAAGAAAACACACTGACACCCTGAAAAATAAAAGTTTAATACACACATAACACACACACACTGATACTTACCTACCTTGAGCTCGTAGGTCGGTCCCTGGATCCTGGGTCCGGGGCTCCAGGGCAGAAGAGTCCGGTTCCGGGGCCTTGGTCCTGGTTCCGGGGCTGGTCCGGGGTTCTGGGGCTCCTGGGCTGAAGAATCGGGGGTCCAGGATCCGAAGTAGTCCCCAGGGGTACCTAAGGAAGGAAATCCTACTCACCTGGTCCCCGGCGACGACCTCGGCATCCTCTCCGGCAGAAGCGCTGCTCCCATCTGGTACCCGGCTCACAGGACTTACACAGGCGCAGAGATGTTTCTTCCTCGGCGTCTCTAGTCAGAATGATTTCTGGCCAATCAGGAGCCGACTTTCTCGGCTCCTGATTGGCCAGAAATCATTCTGAAAAGAGACGCCGAGGAAGAAACATCTCTGCGCCTGTGTAAGTCCTGTGAGCCGGGACCAAGGCCCCGGAACCGGACTCTTCTGCCCTGGAGCCCCGGACCCAGGATCCAGGGACCGACCTACGGGCTCAAGGTAGGTAAGTATCAGTGTGTGTGTGTTATGTGTGTATTAAACTTTTATTTTTCAGGGTGTCAGTGTGTTTTCTTTAACTATTTTTTGTACTGTAGAACTACAAGTGCCAGCGGGCCCTTTAATGCCCCGCATGCTGGGACTTGTGGTTCTCCAAGTCCCAGCATGCGGGGTAGGCTTGCTGGGACTCATAGTTCGCCAGTAGAAAACAATAGTTTTTCTTCTTTTTTTTTACACAATCCATCAGCCCGATGCCCACCGCCCAGGGGCATCGTGGACAGCCCCGGACTATCAGCATGGGCTGGTAAGTCCTGGAGGGGGGGGACCCCTTCATTGGGGGGGTCCCCACTTCCCCAGGACCCCTGCCCATGCTGACCAGCCAGGGGGTTAATGCTTTGGCCGCGGGACCTTATATAATAAGTGTCCCCCGGCTGTGGCATTACCCTGCTGGCTGGTTGGGTCCGGTGCTGGTTCTTAAAATACGGGGGACCCCTAGTCATTTTGTCCCACGTATTTTGGGAACCAGCGCCTGACCTTGAGCCTGGTGCTGGTTTCATTAAATCAAGGGGACCCCTATTTGTCAGGGACCCTGATTTTATGTCACCAGCACCGGCTCAATGAGCCCGGGGCTGGTTATGCTCTGGCGGGGGACCCCGCGCTCGTTTTTTTTATTTCAACCGTTTTGGGTTTTTTTAACACCAGAACCCTGCACAGAACATTGCGATCTGTGCAGGGTTCTGGCTCATTCGCCAAACAGAACCTGGTCTGAAATAAGTGCGATAATTAGACACCTAAAAAGTGCGATTTGCAAATGCGCATTGCATTAAATAAGCGAGTTGTATACTGTTCTGTACGAAAACATCTGGATGCGATAAAAATGCTAATTAATGTCGCACTTTTGGTCAGCATGCATTAACGCACATAATATGCGATTTCTGTCCCTTAGCGCATCCTATTAAATATGCGATTTGAAGGAAAAATGCTATATCGCCATTTTTTTTACTAATTAACGCAAAAAAACACAAATCTCATCCCATAGAATGTCACCCTAAAGGTGTTAAATATATCCCTGTAACTAAAAGAGGAGGTGACAGGTATAAAAGACTATTCAGACAGGAAGTCTACTGGATGTATAGACTAGAGTCCCAGAGGGACTAAGGGGTTTATTCTAGTTCATTCTTTCTGACAAAATCCTTCTTAGATGGACAAAACCATGTGCACTGCAGGGGGGCAGATGTAACATGTGCGGAGAGAATTAGATTTGGGTGAGTTATTTTGTTTCTGTGCAGGGAAAATACTGACTGCATGATTTTACACTTCAATATAGATCTCACTTTGAAGAAAAACCCCACCCAAATCTAATACTCTCTGCACAAGTTACATATGCCCCACCCGCATTGCACATGGTTTTGTCCATCTAAGAAGGATTTTGTCAGAAAGAATGGACTAGAATAACCCCCTAAATGAAGCTGTAGAAAAAAACATGGTTATTTTGGTTTGCTGGTTATATATTTAATATTCAAGTACACAGATAGTGTAAAGTTTACAATGCTTTAAGCCTTATCTCCTTTGACATTATGTTCACTTTTATAATACCCTGTTTTGGTTTTTATCATTATTGTCTTCTTATATTTTGATTTATTATAAATGCTAATCTGTGCAATTATTTAATTGTTTCAATATCAGGATTATCCATTATCTAGAAGTAATAAATAATGTCATATTATTAATCTAATCCAACAATTTGCACTGCTATACTTTTTGTTGCTTAATTTTTCTTGTCTAGGAGTGACTTCCCTATTGTAGCAAGCAGTAGCTTAATGGAACACTCCCATATAGGCTGCAACCTCACCAAGCCTATTGGCTACCTTTTCCCTTGAAACATTGTAACCTATAATAAGTGTAGAGGCATACAGTATGTGACAGCCCATTTAGTTATTAAGATACTGAATGGGTGATTATAAACGGAATGGGATCATTCGTCAGACTGCATTTAGGTCTACAGTCATTAGGTCGACCCCACTAGGTCGACTGGCAGGAAGGTCGACCTGACTTAAGGTCGACATGGGCCAAGGTCGACATGACTTAAGGTCAAATTTGCATAAAGGTCGACATGAGGAAGGTCGACTGGTCATAAGGTCGACATGGGTTTTTCACTGTTTTTTTATCCGAATGTCGACACAGTCGACATGGGCACAGTTGGCAATGAGAATCGGACCCTCGCATCGCTCGCTTTGCTCGCAATGCTTCGGGCACGGTGCCTCGCTGCGCTCGGCACACTATTTTATTCTCCCACCACGCCCTAGTGGATGGTAGGGCATGAAATACCGCCTGTCGGCACATGTCGGCTCAAAAAACAGTGAAAAACCCATGTCGACCTTATGACCAGTCGACCTTCCTCATGTCGACCTTTATGCAAATTCGACCTTAAGTCATGTCGACCTTGGCCCATGTCGACCTTAAGTCAGGTCGACCTTCCTGCCAGTCGACCTAGTGGGGTCGACCTAATGACTGTAGACCTAAATGCAGTCTGACGAATGACCGCATCCCTTATAAACCTACACCTGCCTTTACTATTATTATAAAGGGTTCACACACATACTATTTCACTAAATTTAAATTTCACAGAAATTTAACTAAATTAACTAATATTAATAAAAAGTGGAGCTTTAATTCATGTATTGATCAATGCATTTAAGCCTGCAGCCCCCTTCACTGGACCCCATTTTTCTGCAGGTCCCAGGGGCGGATTGGGCCACCGGAAAATCGGTCCATTTCCCAGTGGGCCAGTCCAGATTTGGCCGCTTTCCCCCTGACCGGGCCGCCGCTGTCTCCCCTGGGCAGGCCTCATCCGCCAACCGCAGGAGGGCGGCTGGGACTGGCTGCCAGGGATAAAGATGGTGGCCATGCGTGCTGTCCCCCTCCCGCCGGAGCTGCTGCTTCCCCCCACCCCTGCAACCCGATAGCATCCCCCTGCCCCGCGGCAACCCGATATCGCCCATCAGGCTTTGCGGTGGTTGTATCGTGGAGACGTACACTACATGCGCCGTGCTGCCCTGCGGCTGCTTACACAGGACAGGAGGCACAGAGAGAAGGTGGTGGAGCGTGGTTACAGTTTCTCTCTTTCAGGTGAGCGGTGTCCCGCAGTGCGGCTGGTGTCCTCTGTGGCTCGCAGGGGCCGTAGATCCTGTATCTCACAGCACTCTGTGCAGCGCTGCACCCGGCACTATGCACAGTCACTTCTGCCACTCTGCAGCACACCATGGAATGGGCAGCCCTGGTCATACCGGTTCCCTTATTGAGCCCGGCTATTGAGAGACATCCCAATGCTGCCCCCCGGCAACACAATGGCACCTCACCTACCCCCCCCCCCCCGGCAACCCAATAGCAACCCGATAGCAAACCCCCCCCCCCCTCCCCGGCTGCTGTGGATTTCTCCCGGCCCAGATTTAATCACCAATCTGCCACTGGCAGGTCCTAACACTATTGCTCAAAATTATTGCAATAAACATAGCTATCATATCAATGTTTGATTTCACCTAGCAGTGTGGGAGTGAGGCAGTGTCGGGGGCGCAACCCATGGAAATGTCCAGCGTTTCATGGGCGTTCCCATAAAAATGCTGGATGTTTTCATGGTAAACACCCGGTGATGTGGGCAGGCAGCTGACATCACTGGATGTCAGCTGTCCGCTTGCTTCACAAACAGGGTGCTCGGAGATCAGAGACACCTCTCTGACCACTGGAGAAATCATTTGATGGTCGATGTTTAGTGTAATATATATATAAGAGAAGGGCGGATCAACCCCCTTAGCCCCGGATTGATGACTGAGTAGGGTGGCTGTGAGGCAGACCAGGGCCTTCCAAATAAGGAAAAGGCAGGTACAGTTGTTGACAGGCAGGAACCCTGACAGAATGACAAGAGTTGTAAAACAGCTAAACCTTTTTATATTACATTTCAGTGGCATGCCCTAGAAAGTATGTTAATTATAGTCACTCAAATCTATTCTTCATGTACAGTCCTAAACTGTAACTATAAGGTGACCAACTTTTTTACAATGAAAAGAAGGACACAAATAAATTGAAGAGTATCATAAAAAATAGAAACATGGAGCAAACCTAATTAGAGTAGCCAGGAGGGCAGTGGTACTAGCGACTCGTAGGCCCAGGTTGAAGCTGATGTTTTGGGCACCCATACATCCCAACTTCTAATCCATGGCAGGAGGGAAATTGTCTCGCACCTGAAATTTGAGGGCGTGACCTGGCAGAAAGGGGGCGTGGGCTACAAACCCAGTTAGTAAAAAATAAAAGCCAACACCATTTTGTACATCTCCATTTAAAACATTATTACATATATCAGCACTGATATCTCCCCACATCTCTCTGCTGCCCCCATCTCCAATATGTTTACTGTGGCCTAAGCTGTCTCTTACCTTCTCCTCTAAGACCTCAGAGCTGCAGGATGCAGCTGCTGCTGTGGGCGGGTGGGTGTGCGCAGCAGCTCCCACATGGCTATTATATTATGGCCACGTATAGTGCTTCTGCACATGTGCAGAAGCTGTTGTTTGACCCCGAAAAAGGAGCAGCAATGCGTCAGAGACGTCTCATTGAAGAAGCCGCCACCAAAGCAATGTTATTAAGGGCAATAAAGGAGGTCATAAAAGAAGACACTTTTCGAGGGAGGACAGAACTTACAAAATAAGGACTGTTCTCTATAAAAGAGGATGGTTGTTCACCATAGTAATTAGTGACTGCAGCGTAGTGAATTGTTACAATAAACTAATCAGATGCTCTCAGTATAACTAGTCAAGCTTCACAAAGGAAAAATGAAGTGATTAAAGCCTACAGTGTTCTGCGAACTACCAATTAACACGTAATCTTCATCATCTCATCTCACATGTCCCAGAGAACAGTCAGCAATAGAGAAAGCCAAAAAAGCTCTAACATTCATGTGAATATAAACAAAGAGTGAAGATATCCCCTTTCCATTGAAAGGTTAGAGACAGCTTTCCCAATTGAGAAAGCAGAGCAAGGACATACAGCAGGTGTAGAGAAAGACAGCAAGGTAAGATTACATAATAGGCGGTGGTGAGGAGGAGGCTATGGTCAGCAGTGGTGAGGAGGAGGAGGAGGATGTGGTCAGTATTGGTGAGGAGAAGGCTGTGGATGGCGGTGGTGAGGAAGAGGAGACTATGGGTAGTGGCGGTGAGGAGGAGAAGGCTGTGATTGGTGGTGGTGAGAAGGAGAATGCTTTGAATGGTGGCAGAAAGGAGGAGGCCATGGTCAGCGGCAGTGGAAATGCTGTGGCCTGCTGTGCGGCTCTGGCTGTGAAGCCCTACTGCACCCAGTCCACCTATGGCTGCTGTCATTTCAAATCTGCTGTGGATCAGAAGCCAATCATTAGCAGCTGTGCAGCCACTGATTGGCTACCGGTTCAATATTTCCAATCGGTGCATGAATAGCACTGCATTTGAAATTACAGCAGTGGCGGGGTTCTTCAGTCAGTGCTTGAAGTATATACCAGCCCACTTTAAGAACTGGGTAAAATAATGGGTGACTACTACTATATATTATACCCAGGGTGCATTGAGAAACATTAGCAAAAGCATTTAAGGGTCAAACTAAACTGTTATGAGGCTGACTACTAGGTGGAGCTTACACAGAATCAGCAGATGCAACAAACATTAAGGCATGACACCAATAATTGAGTGAGCTTGGCTGAGAATATATGCAAGATCTGTAAATAAGACTGACTTGCATTTCACTTTTCGTCAGCCCCGTGTGTTGGTAAGATGTATGTCGGGGTACTGGAGCAGCTACAGTAATCCTGTACCAACAGTATGTATAATAAATAAGTTGTTCCTAAACCTCATTTACAGTATTTGGAGTCTAATTTGCTGTCACTGCAAAGCCATCATAATCTTTTTTTTTTTTATAAACAAAAAATAATTTTGTATATGTCAGTAAATTGCAAATATTTGATCTTCATAAAATGTGCCCTGACTGTCATCGATGATGACCCTGCGATGATATTAGACTGATGAGTCTTACACTTCAAAGATTCACATAAAACCTTAATTTAAGGAATATAATCCATCAACACTCTAGAATATAAAAGGGTCACACAGAGTCTGTACTCCTAGATAACTAGTTGAAATCTTTTACATTTTTAAAAATGAAGTGTCAAATTATTTTGACTCCTAATTGGCAACAATCAAACACAAATGCCCTGCTGACAACTGCTGTAAATGATATATCCTTTAGAAAAAATAAGAACTGCTAAAATAAATTTAAATAGATGTCCAAGAGTTTATACTTTGAAAAATAAGTACATTTATTTGAAATTTAATGAAATCTGCAAATAAAACTGAATGACCATAGGAAATAGAAAAATAATTCTTATACTTATTCAAGTATCTCATTATAAAATGGTATTCATAAGGTATTACATCAAATTACAGAGGGGGAGATATATCAAATATTGGTGAGAAATCAAGCTGTGAGTGATAAAACATACTGTATTTCTCACAGTGAATTCAGAGGCGTGACCTGGAAAAAGGGTGTGGTACAAGGGCAGGCATGGTCTTGGGCAGGGCTGGGCAACACCCGCCCTCCAGATGTTAATGAACTACACATCGCAGGATGCTTTGCATTAGTATTGCTATGTGGCCATGCTGAGACTGATGCAAGGCATGCTGGGATGTGTAGTTCATCAACATCTGGAGGGCCGGTGTTGCCCAGCCCTGGTATTGGGAGTATTGGAGTGACCTTGTGTAGCAGCCTCCATTTTTATCATTTTGGGGGATGGCCAGCATTCCCTCGGCAGCTGGGCTTCCCCCAGCTCCCCTCCCTGCACTGCTAGATGCTGTGCACATGCTCATGGGATCTATTCAGTGATCACTAGCTGCTTTGCAGAACAAAATGACCACAGGCTCCCACAACTGCCCCTCTGCCCATGGAACACTGCGGGTCACTGGTAGGACAGTGGAACAGTTTCCAATTATTGGGACAGCCCTGCTGTAAATGGGACAGTTGGGAGGTATGGCTCAAGTACAAACTAATCAGCTTCTAACTGTTAATGCCCAAACACAACCTATACAATGACAGAAGATAACTGACTGGTACTTACTATATCTCCACTTTATCTCTCTCCAAGAGGGAGTAGAGTGGAACATAATTGTGCTTCCCTGAGACTTGATCAACATGCAATTGAGGAAAACAAAGAATGGAGCAGTGCGTGTGTGGGGGGAGGGGGGATTTAATGACTAGCTTTGTTATGCTGAACATCACTGCAATGACCATGTGTGCATATTACCATTTATTATGAAAGACCCGATTCACTCTTTTCCCTGTACAGCTCTATATCGGTTGCAGCGTGCCTTCATCCGATTGCTTTGGAAGCACACTGAGGTACATTATTAGTATTTAAATCACCACTGAAATTATTAAACAGCACAGCTAATGCCTTAGTGGACATGTCACACCCGTTAAGATGTGTGCTAAGTGTTTTTGGCAAGCTGTTTAGGATAGGGCGATTTCCCAGTGCCTAGATCGTCCATAGAGAGCCCATGCACATGAAGTGATTTTGCTAAGTGGTTTTACTTAAACAAAAAAAGGCAGGGTAGTGGTTCAAGATGATGTAGAGATTTGCAATCAGTTGCTAAGCAATTTGGCTAGATTTTAACTGAATGCACTGATTTAACTAGCGGGCGATAGCGACATGTGGGACCATGCATCACCATCGCTCGGGGGCATATAAACGGAGCGTTCTGTGCTTACTTTCTAAGCAATTTAGTCAGATCGCTTAAAAAAAAAGAGCACAAAATCGCTCAGTGTGTATGCCCCTTTACAAGTAGTGACTACAAGAAAAAGACAGGAAGAAATTGGAAGTGAGATTTAAAAATTGTGTTTGGGGGATAAGAAACTGCAAGGGAGAAGTCAGGAGAGAGAAGAGGAGGAGGAAGAGATATAGCCAAGTGAATGGACCAAGGAAACTACAAGATATAAAGTAAGATATGCGAAAGTAATCAAGATTTAAAACTTTGCATAACATGATGCAAAACAAACAAAAAAAGTGAAATCACCTTGACAATGAGTGTGTATGATTTAGGGCAATGAAGACTTCACATGTGTTATACAGTGCCTGATCCAGAGTTGATTGCAAGAGTAAAATCTTTCTCGAATTTGCAAGACCATGCTGCGCTGCACTACAAAATATCTCACCCAAATCCAACTCTCTCTGCACATGTTACATCTGCCCCAGTGCTGTGCAGCATGGTTTTGCCCATTAGAGAAAGATTTTGCTTTTGCGATTAGGTCTGAATCAGGCCTATAGTTACAAGTACTTATAACATAGCTGTAGCAATATACAGCAGTTGCTACAACACAAATCTTGATGTTGAAATTAAGGGACTGATTCAGAGGCTGATTCAAGGCTGCAATTTTTGCAGATGGGCAAAACCATTCTGCACTGCAGGTGGGCATATGTAACATGTGCAGAGAGAGTTAGATTTGGGTGAGGTGTGTTGAAATTGAAATCTAAATTGCAGTATAATAATAATATTTACCCTGCACAGAAACAAATTAACTCACCCATATCTAAAATTGCTAAAAGGTCTGAAGAATCGGGCCCTAAGGGGGTTATTCAATCTGGGATTGTGACTGTCAGAATGTCCTGACAGTCGGAATCCCAGGCCGTTTTCATTCTGTTCGCCAGGAACTTGAAAGTTGAAATTCAATGTTCCGACTGTCGAGTGTCAGAAAGTCCAAGGTTTGGAGAAAAAGGGCATCGTTTGCGAATTCGACAATCCGAGGCCTTTTCCGACAAGACAGATTCGACTTTGTTTTTGTTTTTTTGAATAGGTGACAGATTCTATTTCCAGCAGTGGAAATAGAATCTGGGATTGAATACCCCCATTTTATCACAAATAGTGTATTTTTCCCACTGGTTTGTGACCTTTATGTACAGTATTGTGCTTACTTCAAACATAAGATTAGTGAGTGTTGTTTTAATATACAATTTTTTTCTGCATCCTTTTCACTTCTTTAAATCTTTATTTCTTCAGCTCCATACATTTGGGAATAGGTTTGCTTTAAAATAAAAAATAGAGAATATTTTTTCCTATAAATCTTAACATTATTACAAGAAGAACAGTACAATCCTCTGTTATTCTGTTTTATATATATATCCTGGGAGCTGAAGTACTGAAGATGAAAGAAGTGAAAAGGATAAAGAAGAAAGAAACAGAAGAGAGTAATATGATACAACTCTCACTAAACATCTGTTTGAAGTAAGTACAGTACCTAAAGGGCACAACCCAATGAGGGAAGAAGAAAAATACTGCTTCAGCACCACGATTTATATTGTACCAACCATAATATGATGGAAGCACGTGTACCTTTTTAACACACATTCCATCATTTATTGCCCTTAATCATACATATATTATTGATCTGTTTTACAAATTGTTTCTTTGGGGAAGCTGAGTTTCTCCGGAGTGTTTATAACCATGCTACTAGGCAATATTGGTGCACAATAGCTTATTCTCTCATTTATTTCATTTCATAAGGGGAGATGTTACAAACAAGAGAAAGAGTTGCACAAAGCACTCTAGATATGATTTTATACCATGTATGTGATAAATTAAAGCTAAATGCTGATTAGTTTATATGGGCTATGTATACACTTGTTCTGTTTAGAATGTTTGATTAACCTCCTCCATAAACAAGAAAAACAAGTAGAGAAAATAATTGTTCTAACCTAAAGTTATTTCTGGTGTGACCTTGATTATGGTTATAGGGGGTTATTCTGGTTGATTCTGCCAAACCCTGCCCGCCCCCCTTTGCAGTGTGTGTGCCCACACACAGGCTGCAAATGGATGTTTAACATAAATATCCATTGGCATGCTGCGGGGGAATACCCACATCATTCAATGGTTGGCAACCATCGAATGATGTGGAACATGCACGCCTATGTAAGGTATGCGTGCACACTCCTGAGGAAATGGGCGGGCAGCTGACATCTGGTGATGTAAGCTACCCACCCCCCACCTGTCTGTCATGGACTCTTTGCCATGAGAAAGCCCGTGAAATGCTGGGCGTTCCCATATGGTAATGGGGCTGCCCACTGCCCACCGCCTGCTATCCTGGGTGTGTGCACCCAGCGATCCCACTATTTGCAATAATGCGCAAAGCACGACCATCGGTCAGGATGTGAATGTATACCCCCTATAGTCTAACAAAAGACAAGGAAGATAGCAGTAAGTAGAAGGAAAAGGTGTGTGTGGGGTGAGGGGGGGGGGGTGTTGGAAATAGCAATTTACATTTGTGCTCTGAAAGAAATATATGTATACTCGAAAATATCAAAAAGCATTTTATTCTTTTACAATCTGCATGTCATCAATGAGACCCATGGATCCAAAATCCATGGATCCAAAATAATATTTGCTGTACTAATAAGTCACTCCTTTCACCCCCATAACAATATCCAATTCACTTATTTTTATTACCAATTATTTTATAAAGAAGGATAGGTTGTATTAATAAACATAGCCAATAAATGTGTTACAAAGTAATGCTTTGTAGATGTCATTCAAACTCATTTGACATCCCCATAATGGCAGTTTATAAATAAATGTATCAACTTTTATCTTTTTGATTAAATTAAATGGAGAATTGTCACAGCTTTCTGGCCTGTAAGCACAAGGGGGATGATTCTTTATTCAAGCCACATTATTTTAAAACCGCAAGCCTAATTATAATATAGAAATTGTATTCATATGAGTGGGAGTAGTAATGTTACGTTAGTAGTAATGTTAGTAATTTATGTTACGAACCAAAGTAATTTAAAAAATATATATATATTTTTTTGTACTGTTACTACTGTATTGTAGTTTTATAAATATATTTACATCTCTACATTGTCTGGTTTTGAGTCTGCAAAAAAAAATAATTATTAATAGATTTGTGTCATTTTCATATATGTAGCATGTTAATTACTGGCAAGAATCAGGGGTAGTAGATGCAAGTGAGCGCCTATATCTTGTGCAGCTTCTCTCACCACTCAGTAATGATAATGCTACCCAATAGCTGAATAGAATGGGAGCTTGGAAGGTACTGCTGTAATTGGTAGCTGCTTTGGTTGCTTGGATTACAGGGAAGGCTGTTAAACTGGAAAGTGCTACTGCACAACTACCCTGATACCATCACTGGCATCACTGGCTCATAACCTGTTTGTTATGCTTCATGCCAAATGTCTGTAAAAGCATAACTGTGAGTGGGTATAATTGGTTGGAGCGTAATAACCAGTAGGGCCTGGGGATAGTCGCTTGATCACAGAGCTCCCACCCAGGATACCTGGGTATCCAATGGACTGAGCATTGTGTGGCTCCTGCACCACTGCTCTGTGATTGCTTGACTGCAGCTCCCCCTAATGGTGAATATGCTGCATCTGTTGTCCTGAAACTCTGTTGAATGGGTCTGGATAGATAAGTGGATACATTTGCTCCTTACTTGCCACAGCAAATATTGTCAGCCACCGGCCATCACTGCCTCTGTGTACCCAAGTCATCGCCTGAGGACTCTGAATGGCTTTGGTCTTACTGTTGAAGAATGACCCTGGCCTCTGGATCCTGCCCTAGTAACCCTTATCTCCTCCTGGTTGCTTCATGTTGCAATTGGCCTTTCCGGGAGCTTGGCTTCTGAGCAACCAGTCTCGCAACTTTCATATGACCTCCAGCAGGAGGCAATTCTTTATACTGGACTCACCTTTATGCTGTTTGTTAAGCATCTGCTATTTGCACATCCTGCCAGTAGCCCAGATGGCTGCTGTCATGATCCGATCAGGTGATGGATTGAATTATTCATGCCTCCTATTAATATGTGTGAGATGAAGGAATTTCTTATATTCTGTTTGTGAAAGCATGTCTTGTATTATGCATGTAAACTTAATGTGACCTTAAAGAGGGGCTACCTGCCATTTCCCCCTACAGAGTGTAAGCAGGGTGAACATACCCTCAGAGTAACTATCTGTATAGTTCTCTGAAGTTAGGATCAGAGACCCCTCATAAATCAGATTGGGCGTTAGATCAGCATGGTCCAGAGCAGGCCAAAGGTGCTCCTCCCCCTCCACTAAAGATCTCTTATCAGAATTTGCTGTTGCATTTTACTGGGTAAAGAAATGTGTACAAATCACTTCAAGGCAGTGTACCAATTCTTCATGTAAGAGGATGAATTATTTAGGGACATTCACTTGTGTCCAGCAGGGAAATGGCCAAAATCCCAAAGGTGGGGGGAGGAATCTGCAGATATAACTAAATGCTTCTCCCTATAGCTGATCTTACTTCTTAGGGGATCAGCAAGCTGGCTGGAAGCAACCTGGATGTTTCATGTGAAGTCCCCTCACTACAGAATCAATACTTGCATGTAAGATACAGTTCTGTCCTTTTTAATTCCCTTTTATTTTGAGTTGTATTTCTTCTGTGTGCACTTTTAAAATCTTTGTAATCATCTTTGTATATATATATATATATATATATATATATATATATATATATATATATATATTTTTAATGTTTATACAGACGTATGCAAGCGTCTTTTCTTGAACTTGCATTGGTGGCAGTATAGGGGACCCATGTGTCCAAAATGAACCCCAGTCACGGCCGGAGCTGCTCAGGTTGACGTATCTGGAAGAGCGACTGGTGGGTCCGTGACATTTGGTGGCAAGCAGTGGGATTGAGAATTAATTTTCTTTTTAAGAACTTAAGTGAATGTGGGTAGAATTTTGTGAGAAATACCCACATCACCAGAATCAGAACTCAGAGCTTTACTATAATTTTAAAAGGCACACAGTGAATATCTGTTCCCCTCCCTTCTCTTATTTTTTTCTTTCCTATATTTTTATTTGACAAGTGTGAGAATCCGGATGGCTGATTAACAGCAGATGGATAGAGATGGCCTGGCGGTCATGTGTATACCGAGGAATATCCCTTGGTCTGGCCAGAGTAGAGAACGTTTGATTCAGGCACTCGTGGATGCTGATCAGACTCTAGCTGCTGGAGGAAACCAGTCCATGGACAATCCTTCTCCAGAGGCTCAGTCAGCACTGGACATTACAACAAATGCCCCACCAGGGTCAGATACTTCTGCTGGGCCCAGCAAGTCTACACTGTAGAGTTACCTTCAAACTGCTATCAGGCAAATGAAGTATGTGAACCCAGCATTCGCCTTGCAGCTGATGCAGCACTACCAAGCAATTTTTGACAGAGAAGCTGCAGAGCGCCAAGCCATATGAGATGCTGAGGTTGCTGAGCTGAAAGCCAAACGAGAGACTGCAGAGCGTCAGGCCGAGCATGAGTACCAGTTGGAATTGGTGAGGCTCAGAGGCCTGATCGCTGTTGGTGAACCAGTGGAGGATGATACAGAGCATCATGATGACAAAACTTTACGTGAGAGTTTATCTGCTGTGGCTACTAAGTTAGCTGGAGGTGGATTTCGTACTGAACTTATACTGTCTGTGGAAGTAAATAATGTGTTGGACCACGATGCGGACTCTGTTATCAATCATGGGGAGCCTAGCAAGGGACAGAGGTCCCAAATGACCACTGATGCGAATTTCACCAGACCGCGTTATTCACATTTCCCTGTCTTGGAAGCAGACAGAGGAAGCCAAGTAAGTGTCAGCTTGGTTGTGATTTAGGAGCTGGCCCTGGACATTACCACAGATGCTCAGAGGTCTGACATCTCTGCTAGTACCAGGGAGACTATAGGATGTGTGACAGTCATGGAGACTGCAGAGTACCAATCCCCTACAGCACTAGAGGAACCCAGTGAGTATTCTGATTTGTTACCGGAAGGGGCTGAATGTGAAGCAGACATAATCATTGAGGAGACTTTGTCTGTTGGGAGGGTGGGAGAACAACCTGTTTTGGCAACTAGCCGCAGGTTTTTTATTGTGGCGAAGTGGGGCACATTAGTACCCATTGCCCCGAGAAGAAGGAATCATCACTTGTTCCTATGACAGGCCATGCAGGGAATCCTGGGCCTGCTGTTCTGGGTGGGAAAGGACCCCAGGAACAGCCCCAAGATCACCTGCAAGTGGATACGGTAGGAAATCGAGTAGCAGTCGGTCTACTAGACTCTGGTGCTGAAATGACTCTTGTGCATTTAGCCCTAGGGCGTCCTTTATTCCTGAGACTGTGGCTGCGAGATGTATGGGTGGGGTACAGGGCTCAGGGATATCTGGACTGGGGAGGTGGAAGAAGCCCCAGGGATGTCAGAATCATGGACAATGTACAGTATTGTGGGAAACTGATTTGGGGAGGAGGCATGCTGCATATCAAATTGATAATGATGTCATTAATACTGCAATGCTATTCCCAAATCCTGTTTTTCCCCAGGTGATCCCTGCTGAAAAAATCAGCATCAGTACAAATGTAAGTGGTTTGAAAAATGAATGTGATAATGGTAATGATACAGCGTTATTAGCTAACAGGGCCGGATTAACAATGGGCCTGATGGAGCTACAGCTCCAGGCCCACTCTCCAAATAGGCCCATTTTGGAGCTGAGGAATGGGGCTTTCTAATGAGCCCTGCTCTGTGTCGCTAGCCCCCCGGGAACCGGAGATATTGCCAGGCAAAGCTGAACGTTTTCCCCATAGGATAACATGGGACCTACTAATTCTGACCCACACCCAGTTCCAATGGCTGCCAGATTCCCCTTCCAGCATTACAGAAGCTTGATCTCTGTCGAACCCAAATCGCTGGGCCTTCAATCTGATACCAGGCTGGTCCATATGGGTTAATTGGTTCCAGAGAAATTGTGGGTAAACCGATTTTTTTCATTTCTGAAATGTCATTTCATGGCTGTTCATGTTGTTTGAGGGAAGTTTTCTCTGGAACCAAACCTCCCAGTTTCACAGGACCAAAATCATTTGAAGCCCACACAAAAGTTCTTCAATATGATACTTGTCTCATCTAAATGGGTCAGTTGGTTCTGAAGATATAGCTGGTTAGTTAAAGGGGGGGGGGTTCTCTCCCCCTCACAGGGACTAGGCTGGTCCAAAAGGGGCCAGCCCGGGAATGTCCCTGCATGATACTGGGACCATATTGCCGGGTAAGTCCCTGCATTTTCTGTTGTGAAAGTGGTATTATTTCAAATAGCCGGGACCTGCAGTGCTCTAAATATAGCCGGGCAGCCCCCTGCTCTCTGCCCGGCGGGTCAATGGCTGTAATTTTTGCCCGGTGGCGGCTGTCCCCCAGTTACTGCGAGCATGTATTCCCCCTTGGCAATGAGCATGTAATCCCACATGGCAATGAGCATGGAACCTCTGGCAATGAGCATAGAACCCCCGGCAATGAGCATGTAGGTAAGCAGCACTTATGTAGCATAATTTTTAATAGGCATTATGGTGTTTCTACCTAAATAACTTTTTGTGATAATATCCAAGATTCTGGTCTAATACAGCTCTTACTGTGGTTAAATACATATATACTGTAATACCTTGATTGATTGGTAACCACAGTTAGACGGCATAGGTTACAACAATGGGTCACTGATCCCCCGGACTTGCAACCCTAGACCAATTTATATTGGACATAAGTGTGACCCCATTATGGGTTAGTCAGTTCAAGACACCAATTTTGTGATACATTAAGGAGATGGAGACTTGCTAACAGAATTAGAAATATAATTCATTCTCGCTAGGCAAACACAAGAGCTGTCATGGACGTATCTATTATCTGATGGTATACCTCTTTCCCAGCAGACAAATATATTTGCATAGTCATGTGCTTTGAGGACACGAAATAAGAGGACCCACTCTGATTCATTTGATAAGATTTATTGATAGGGGTATACACACATGGAGATTACGTACATGCAATTTTAACTTGCACTAACTCACGTTGTATTTGTTTCATGTTGTATGTAGTTTGTCATATTTCGCAATTTTAACCAATCCAATTAAAAGTTATTTTTAATGTATGGAATTAATCTTCTCCCCTGGTGCACCTGTTAGTGACAAACCCAATCCTGTCCCCTCTTTTTGTCTCTGATTAAACTTTTGTCCAAGGTAGCATACCCCTGATATCCTAATAGTAATAATACTTACCATCCGTACCCTACAGGGGACCACCCTCTTATAACCGATTTTTATCTCTGACATCACCTCTAGAAGTCCTGTGTGATTGACCACCCCAAAAACCCCTTCTGCTTTATTTTATTTTGTGCATGTGAACTGTCTATAATTACTTTATGCAAAAATTACCATGTGACCTTTGGCCTTAGTCTAATATACTTTTTTTGGTCCTGCACAAGTTGTCAAGTAGACGTGCACTACCATGTATAAAAGACCTTTGAGAAACTGATGCTTTTATTTATTTTTTAACATTTATTTATATAATTCCAGTTTTACATCTGTGGCCAAAACACAATAATCAAACATTACTGTGCGTTGTATTAGCAGACAAGAAAAAAAAGGGTTACAGATTTTAATTTTACATTCTATTGGCAAAAGGAGCTTGATATATGATGTCAAGTGCACTTATTGGATATTTTTGATGCCAGAAAGCAGTGGGACAAAGGGTTCACGGACTTTATGAATCTTGAATATAAAAGAATAAATGTAACATTAAGTAATGCAAACCCATATGTTGAGAGAAACGGAAATGATACACAAGAAGTGCTACAGATAAAGATGAGAACAGAAAATAGCACCATGCCTTGTACTCAAACTTATAGAGGAAGTAGATCTAGATCTAGAAATGAACAAGGAGCATACAGTACAGTATCTATTATTGGTTCTTAGACCCAATAATTCTATTTTTCTATTGGCTGAAATAGGAAATCATGATTTAGCAGATGGTATTAAAATACACTAGCAGTATAATTTTAATATTGTTTCAAAATGGTTTGCAATACGGACGCAAAACGTAAGAAAACTTTATATGTATTGGAAAATGTTAAATAAAGTTGAATTAAAAAAAAAATACACTAGCAGGGAGCGCATCACTGCAGGTATTACTCATTCATACCCAGATGTATCAAGCTTCAAAAAAGTGAAGGCATCAAATTCTGGAGTTTGGTAAATCTGGCTAAAGAAAAGGCTTCATAGAAAAATATGGGAGTTGATTTTGCAACCAAAAATAGGACACAACAGCAGATATTATTTATATCTGCTGTGGCCATCGGCTGTGTACATTCAGAGCATACTTATCTATGGGAACAAAATGAAAACTGTTTATCCTGCAAATACAGTAATAATTGACAAATAGGTCCCCAAGGAACAGTATGATGAATAAAATGTAAACCGGCTTAGGACAGTCTCTTGAAGAACTTGTTAAAGTTTTGTTGGCAAGAGAAGAGAGAGATCAAAAGTAACAAATGCAGGAGAGGTTTAAAACTAGGTTGAAAATTATAATATTTACTGTAGGTTTAAAACTATAATATTTTTCAACAATTATTTTTAAAGAAAAGTTTTTAAGAACTACTGTAATCTTCCTCCAACAAGTTTGACAAAACTGAACGACAAAGGATAAGCATTATAAATAGTACTGTAAATTCAAGTTAAGATTAATAAAAGTATCTAAGCAGGTAATAATGCATAGGATAGAGAAAATCCAAAGGCGAGCAACAAAGCTTTAGGGGAATGGAGACTTTAAGCTACGAGGAGAGATTAAGCAATCTGGGACTATTTACACTAGAGAAGAGACGTTTAAGGGGGGACATGTTCAACATGTACAAATGTATCAAGGGCCAATATAAGGAACTGTCACACACCCTCTTTTCTACTAGAAAGGAATCTAGGACACGAGGACATGAGTATAGATTAGAAGAAAAAAGATTTCATTCAGCTAGTAGAAAGAATTTCTTTACGGTCAGAACAGTTAAACTCTGGAACTCTCTTCCCAGAGAGGTGGTAACGGCTGGCTCATTAAATGCGTTCAAGGCAAAGTTGGACAAACATTTACTGGATAAAAACATCCATGGGTACAAATAAGAAATATATTCTGTCTGTAAAATATCAGAACCTACCAAATCAGCAATGGATATCTATACCAAGTTGAACTAGATGGACGCAAGTCTTTTTTCAGCCTTACCTACTATGTAACTATGTAACTATGATAAGCAAAAGGAGAATATGTTCATCAAATAACAAAGTCAAGATCAACATTCAGCTAAATTTACACATAGTTATCATTATCAGTTTTTTCTTTCTTGAAGGCTTTATTTATTTAAAGAGTACAAGAAACAGTATATAGAAGAGCATTGTTGTGAGCAAATATGTCCCACAGAGACACATTTTTTTTCTACTTTGTGCTGTGATCCAACCTATTTTGCACTATGGATCCTGTGTTGTAGGAACCAGAATGACTTAAGACATCAAGTGATTGATAGTTTGCAGCCATTTGGAGCAAGGGAGGGTCAGCGATGGTCTCAGTTTCCCAAAAGGGAGACATGTCCATTTTGGGGGAGTGCCAGAGTCAATATCTTCATCAGTTGGCATAGGTATTCTGGCCTCTGGGTTGGAGCTGCGGTGGACAACTTGTATGATCCCATGGGTCATTCAGCCAGCAGCTAGAGTGGACAGTGATCTGATGCTGCAACCTGGTAAGCAGCAGAGATGCAACTGACAACCTCATCTAAATCAGGCTCACTAAAAAATGTGATTCCCATACAACTGAGCAGATATAGGAGCATTATAACTCAAAAGGAATAGAGTTGTGTATATGCTTATTCTTATTGCAGTTTGGGAAAAGACTTCTATTTTTTTTACCGTATTTATTAACAGTTTCTTATATATTGCAGCATATTCCGTTGCACTTTACAAAGGTTCTAGTTTCTGGAACTGTCAATTTACAAGAAATAAAACAGCTAACCCATCTACAGACGAGCAAAACACCTGTAAAAGCAATCTCCACCCAGGAGTACATAATTCATAAAATAGAATACTGCAATACACTGCCAGATGTATCAAGGTTCAAAAAGTAATAAAATGTAGAGTAATAAACAGCCAGCCCCTAACTGTCATGTTACAGCCTGGGTTTCAAAAATGACAGGTACGATCTGGTTGGCTGGTTATTTATCACTCTCCACTTTATTACTTTTTGAAGCTTGATACATCTGGCCAGTGGCGTAACAATAGAGGGTGCAAGGACTCAACAGGGTATCCCCTGCAACCTATATAGTTACGGCACTGCCTGCACACTTTTCAATATTTCTTCCCCCCAAAAAAATTGCGGTGCAAGCTGCGCCAAGTTAGTGGTCTGCTGGAGGGTCAGAGTCTCAGAGACGGAAGTCAGGAGGCGGTGTAGTGTGGTTATGGTGTAGTGTGGTTAGGGTCAGACTAGAGGGCGCTGCATTACCATCTCTATTTGCCGGCTCTCTATTTGCTGGCGGGTCTGTCGCCGGGCTCTCCATGTCCCCCTGGCTGTGGTGCAAAGCAGCAAGGAGAGCAGTCAGAGCGCGGAGGAGGAAGCACGTTGCTCACAAAGATATTTGTACCAGCGGGTGGCCGACGGCTCCTTCACAAGAGGAGAACAGCACTGCAGTTCATATATGAAGCAGGGACGTCGGTGGGAGGGTGGTATGGAGCTCCAGCCTCCAACCTAATAAGACAGCGGAACAGGGTCTGATGGCTGCTGACATCCGTGCACACTGGAAGCAGGTAACTGTGCATGGTGTTGTAGAAGGGCGAGTGGCCCTGGTTGTAGAGGTGCTACTTCTACTCCTCCCCCCACCCATTCCTGTACACTACATGTTTTGCTCTCACAACCAGCAATTGACAGCCTGCCTCCTCTCTGTCACCTGCACATGCCTGCCGACCCACCCCCACAGGTGACATCCTGGCCCCCTCTCTGTCACATGCACATGCCTGCCAACCCACCCCCACAGGTGACAGCCTGGCCCCCTCTCTGTCACCTGCACATGCCTGCCGACCCACCCCCACAGGTGACAGCCTGGCCCCCTCTCTGTCACCTGCACATACCTGCCGACCCACCCCCACAGGTGACAGCCTGGCCCCCTCTCTGTCACATGCCTGCCAACCCACCCCCACAGGTGACAGCCTGGCCCCCTCTCTGTCACCTGCACATGCCTGCCGACCCACCCCCACAGATGACAGCCTGGCCCCCTCTCTGTCACCTGCACATGCTTGCCGACCCACCCCCACAGGGGACAGCCTGGCCCCCTCTCTGTCACCTGCACATGCCTGCCGACCCACTCCCACATGTGACAGCCTGGCCCCCTCTTTGACCTACACTTACCTGCCCCCTCTCTCTGACCTGACCTTACCTGCCTCCTCCTGACCTGCACTTACCTGATCCCCCTATGTGACCTGCACATGCCTGCCATCAGCCCCCAAGCCACATGGGGGGCCCTAATCAAGATTTTGCTATGGAGCCCACAGAGTTCTAGATACGCCCTTATTCTTGAATATTTTGCATTACTGGCTGAGTTGAAAAATGCAGCTATTTTATGCAGTTATTACAACTTTGACATGTAGGGGGAAATTTAATTGTATGAGAGATTCATAAAGTGACAGATTTGGTAAGAATTTTTTTAAAGCGGCAATCATTTACACTGCAAAACTAGTTTGATTTTGAAGTGTAAATGATTGCAGCTTTAAAAAAAACCTGGAAATTTCTTACCAAATCTCTCACTTTCTGAAACTCTCATCCTATTGAATTTCACCCGTTATCTTCATTTATAGGATAGCAAACTTCTACATGATAAAAACAAATGGTTTACTGCTTACTTGTCTTAGGGCCTTATTTTGGTTCATTCTTTCTGACAAAATCCTTCTTAGATGGGCAAAACCATGTGCACTGCAGGTGGGGCAGATGTAACATGTGCAGAGAGAATTAGATTTGGGTGGGGTTTTACTTCAAAGTGAGATCTATATTGCAGTGTAAAAAAAAAGCAGTCAGTTTTTTTCCCTGCACAGAAACAAAATTACTCACCCAAATCTAATTCTCTCTGCACATGTTACATCTGCCCCCCTGCAGTGCACATGGTTTTGTCCATCTAAGAAGGATTTTGTCAGAAAGAATGAACCAAAATAAGGCCCTTAATGACTTTACATATTCTATGTATTACATAATTCTCTATGGTTTCCATTGTTATTGTAAATGGTACCTCTATTCCTTACAAAGTCTACATATATACTGTAGATGCTTCAATAAAAAGTTTATTTAAAAAAAAAACTGAATATGAAAGTGAATTTTGTAATTAAGCAAAAAAAAAAAAAAAACATGGATCAAAGTTGCAATTCCTTCTTATACAGGTTACATGGATTTGAATGCTCAAAATAAAATGTATGGGAAGCACCAAATATGTAAAATAATTTTAATTAACAATTGATTAGCTAAATATATACTGCAATGTAAATTACAATTTTGTTTAAGATTATACCATAGGACAATGTTATTCAATAATTTATTACATTTAAGCGGAAGAATAGATTTTAGAAAATCTGCAAGCTTTCAGATATATCACAGAAGAATAGAACTGTATGACTCCATATATTGAATATTGCAAATTGTGTTTTTTTGTAGTGTTTGATTTGTTTGATCCAAATGTCTCTTATGTTCCTTATTCATTTTATTTCGGCTTTTAAACAGCATGAAGTCACATCAAGGAGGATACTGTTCCCAAACAGTTTCATTCCAAGTTATACACATGCAGAGTAAGAAACTGAAAAACCTTAAGATTTGAAAGAAGGAAAATGTTTTAAAATAGAAGAATAGATACAGTAGTTTATATTATTATAACTTAAAGGACTGAATTCTTTAGTATGTAAAAAGTAATAGAGATGACTCCTAGCTTATCTTAACTGATAATTATTTGACCTCATTTGCTACGATTAGCGTGCCCGAGATTGTGTACATGAACTGCGCATACTCCTGCAAGCCATAGGATCACAATGCATATACTCTCGTGAAGAGGTGCATGTGCAAAGCCACATTACAATGTTCACACATCCTGCCCGTTTGCAACGGGACAAATTTGTACCAAGCACATATGCAATGAATGATTTGTTGTGACCAAATAAAATCACATCCATGGGGGAAATTTACTAAGATGAATTCGTAAAAAAAAAAAAATCGTATTTCCGTAGTGAAATGCGGTTTTTTTTGGCGTATTCGTATTTTTGGCATTTACTGTGCCAAAAATTCAAATATTCGTATTCGTATTTATGGCACATTCGTATTTGTATTTACAAATACGAATGTATACACCATCGGAAAATACGAATACGAATCACCATTCTTTTGAATGGTGATTCCTAATTTACTAAGCAGCCTTTTTGAAAATACGGTTGCTAATTAGTGTAAAATGGCTGCTAATTGCCGGCCAAATATGCCAGGAAAATACATGTAATTTTCCTGTCGTATTTTGCTTTAACCTGCACGGATCAGTCAGATCCGTGCAGGCTTCAGTGTTGAAAAAAAAAAAAGAAAAATAAATAAATTTAAAAAACGATTTGCTGTCCCCCCCCCCCCCCACGGCCGTAACCAGCACCAGGCTGAAAGAGCCGGGGCTGGTAACAAAAAATCAAGAAACCGGCCATATAGGGGCTTTGCTGAATTTTTTAAACCAGCCCTAGGCTACAGGGCCGGGGCTGGTTCCCAAAATACGGGGGACAAAATGACTAGAGGTCCCCCGTATTTTAAGAACCAGTCCCAGGCCCAACCAGCCAGCAGGGTAATGTCACAGCCGGGGGACACTTATTATATAAGGTCCTGCTGCCAAAACATTAACCCTACTGACCTGTCAGCCTGGGCAGGGGTCCTGGGGGAGTGGGGACCCCCCCAACAAAGAGGTCCCCCCTCCAGAGCTTACCTGCCCAGGATGAAGCCTGATGCTGTCCCCGGTACCCCAGGGCTGTGGGTACCGGGCTGATTACAGTGTAAAAAAATAGAATAAACCATGGGGTTTTGCTGTGGAACTATGAGTCCCAGCAAGTTTGGATCGCATACTGGTATACAAGTCCCAGCATGTGGCCCACTAATGGACTTGCTGGTACTTTTAGTTCCACAGCAAAACCAATAGTTAAATAAAATCACACTGACACATAAGAAAAATAAAACTTTAATACATACATAGCCCATACATACTGATACTTACCTATCTTGAGCCCGTAGGTAGTGCTCGTTACAGGTCCGGTGTCCTGGTCCTGGTCCGGTCTTGGCGCCCTGGTCAGGTGTCAGCGTCCGAAGTAATCCATAGGGGACCTGTGGAAGCAAAGTATACTTACAAGTCTCCTCCGGCAAATATCTGGTCCTCTTCTTTCCTGAAGTACTGTAGTCCGGGTCTACAGAATACAAAAAAGCGCAATTGTCCCGGTACCCTCTCGTGAACTAATAGGAGAGACGGTGAAGGTTCATCTTCAGTGCCTCTCCTGCAAATGATTCTATTGCCCGCCTAGCGGCTAATCAGGAGCCGAGAAATTCAGCTCCTGATTCAGTCCCCCTGTCAAAGCATTAGCAACGTGATTGGTTAGCCCATTGGTTAACCCTGAACAAGAAGGGAAAGACTGCACTGAGTGAACGGTATACAGTATATGAAGCTGCTGCAATGAATCCTAGGGTGTACTACGGAACACCCTAAATAAGGTAAAAAAAAAGAGAGGTACTGGGGGTGTGGCCTGGCGACGGAGGGGACTGCACGTTAACTGAGGGAGCTCCCGCACTAAGCCTGCCAAAGTGCACTCTCTGAGCCCACATCATAGCCACCCAGCCTCCACATATTCACCCCATCCCTGTGGGGACCCCCCGGTAACGTGTGGTGGGGGCTGCGGAGTCGGGGACGCTTCCACCGGCGTCCTGCGGATTGCGGCCTACCACTACGCGGAAGCCGCGGCCTCGATTTAAGGAGACACCCGGCGGCGGAGCTCCGGGTCGAAATCGCGGGTGCTGGGAACCCCGCGGAAGCTGCCAGACCCAGAGAAACGGAAGGACAGGTGAGCGGTATTGCCCCCTGACTCTCCCCACACCATCCCTGACCTCACCTGCCCCACAGAGCCCCAGGACAGGAGCTGTGCAGGAAGAAACCCTGCTCCCAGCAAACAAGCGGCGGCCATCTTGAAAACACTCCCCAGAGCCCAGCAGTAGGTTGCTGCCATGTGAGCAGCAGCTATACCTCCTAGCACCCCTGAGACAGCCAACAACTATAAATAATGCATGGTGCACACCAAGCAAGGTGAAAGAAACACCCACTGAGATCAGTACTGGTGCAGCAGGGTTACAGGCAGCACTACAGTCTAAGGGGATTTTAAATACACTTCCCCTCTCTCCCACTTATAGAACTGTACCTGAGCATTCTCTTGGTTTAACCACACAGACTGCACTAAAGAAGACACTATCTGGAGAGTGAGATATTCTTGTTCTAACATCACCCTCCATTGCATTGTGTTCCATTTCCCCTTTGCTGAGCTTGTAGTGCCACCCTGTGGTGAATCCCTCAACCACACTCTCACTATTTGCGGCTTGCAACCCCAATAAGACAAAGCCCTCCCCTGGGTGAAGACCCCCTCCGTGCACAAGGTGTTCCCATTCATTATATTAGACTGCCAGATAGCGCTTACTATACCTAACAACACCCACTGCCTCTGAAATATATTCTGTAAACGGGATTCAAATGACACACGAAAGGCTCCCAAGGTAGTCGCTGCACAGTCCGCCACGAAGTCGACTAGCCTGCAAGTGTCGTCTGACATATACAAGAGGGGGGCCTAGGGTGGGCGATACTCCTGCCCACCACCCTTATTACACCTGACCAGCCATATGTGACCTTATGCTGTCCGCCCGTAGCATGCCGGCCATGACCCCCTGACCACCCCACCCACACACTATGGGGAACGGGGCGATGTGACCACCCCCTGGAGAGTCACCTCTTCCTACAACATAGCCAAAATTACTCTCAACCATTGTATCACCTAAATCCCTCCGCCCTAAGCATATGACTTTTCTGTGTTACTAAACTTCTTATGGGAAGAACTAAGAGAGCGGGGCAGACCCCAGGCACCAAAAAATCTGGTGACACAGCATCCCAGTCGAATCTGTACCGTTATCTTGCTCCTGACCAAGCTACGCAAGGAGACGACTCCCGCCCTTCTGTACCTCCATCCCCGTCCTCAGATAACTCCAGCACCATGGCCCTCTCAGCGCCGCCCAATCCTGACGTGATAGGAGAGGTTACAATGGCGGATGTTCTGACACACCTACGCTCTCTTCCTACCAAAAACGACCTCCCTACCAAACAAGACTTCATTGACTTGGAAAAGAAAATAGGGGCCACGGTCAAAGCAGAGATCGCCACTCTCCAAGCAGATATTGGCCAAATCACCCATCGAGTGTCAGACATAGAAGATCACATAGGAGCCATTGACTCCACACAGCGCAAACTACAAGAAGTGGTTGCCATCCATGCACAGGAGATGAGGACGATGCAGCGTCGCCTGGAAGATCTGGACAACAGGGGGCGTCGGAATAACTTGCGGATACGAGGAATACCAGAAGATGTACAAGGCCCAGGCATAATTGATGCCCTCACCAAAGTCTTCAATGAGATTACTGCTGCCCCTTCAGATAATACAATCCTCTTTGACAGGGCGCATAGGGCACTACGCCCCAAAGGGCTTAGATCAGAGGCGCCCAGGGACATTATACAGATAGCGCAGGGCTTGTCTTTGCTGGGGATGGCGGAGGACTCGCCACCCGCCATCCCCCGCCCCGCGCCATCTGTATGTCGGAAGGGGACGCGCGTGCACGAGGTGCACGCGCGTCCCGTTCCGACGGAGCTTTTGCCCGGGTCCCCGCCGCCTTCCCCGGGTCCCCGCCGGTCCACACCGCCCCCCCGCAGCCCCCCGCAGCCCTGCCCGTCTCCCTGAAGCTGGAGACGGGCAGGACTGCACCCGCCGCGCCGCCTCGCCGCCCGGCTATTGAGACGCTCGTGCGTGGGAGACGCACGAGCGTCTCATTCAGCCAGAGCGCCAGATTGCTGGCGGATCGCCAGGGACACGGTCCTGGCGCTCCGCCAGCAATAACAAGCCCTGCTCCATCTGTATGTCGTCTCCATTACCATCACGAAAAAGAAGAAATTCTTAGTAAAGCTCGCAAATTGGATGGTATCGAGTTTAATGGCTCCAAGATTCAGATATTCCCTGACCTCTCCTGGAACACTCTTCAACAACGGCGTCTGCTCGCCCCACTCACAGACTCACTTAAACAAAGAAATATTAGATTTAGGTGGGGATTTCCTCTAAGTGTTCAAGCTTCTCATGAAGGTCGCCAAGCTACCCTTCAGCTACCTGATGACCTGGATAAATTCTGCTCAACGCTTGACATACCCGTACCGACACTTACAGAATGGTCTCAACAGCACTCTCGCCTTGACCCTCCACCATTACAGGCCTCAGGAACACAGTGGGTCCCTGTTCGGCATCGAAAGACTGCTGTCTCCCCCCAGAACTCCGGAGGGACACTCTCGGCTACTTGAGGTGCTGTGTTGGTTTTGGATAACGTTGATATGTTACTGATGTCTGAGTAGGAGACTGTCCGGAGTTCTGCCCAGACTCTGCTATACTGGGCAGTCAGTTTCCTGCTTATCACACCACAGTATAGTATTTCTGCTATATCTCTAACTTAAGCCTTCCGTTGCAGTTACTCATTGTTATATTGAGAGACATAATTTCGTTTACTTAGTTATTGACAATGTTAAGCTTTGTTACTCCCATAGGTTTCCTATGTTGTATTCCTGTACTTACTTTACTCTCTTGGGGGTGGCCCGCGCCACCTGACCCCAGTTGGGTCGTTCCGCGCTCCGACTTGGGGCATGGGTTCATGGTATGTCCCCATGCCACCCAACAGCGGACTGTTTCTTGTCTTATTCCTTACTACTCATACGGTACTTCTGGACTTTCACGGCGCCAGCATGGCGCCGCGCGTCAGAGTCCCCTTGCGGGGCTCGCTTCGCTCGCCCACGCTGCGGGCTCGGTGGCTCGCTACGCTCGCCACGCTAATTAAAATCAACTCCATGCCAACATGGATAGTGGAGGTATGAACTATCCATGTTGGCATGGCGTTAACTCCGTTTATTTAACTTAATTAGTGGCGAGCGTAACCCGGAAGTACGCGCGGCGCCATGCTGGCGCCATGAAAGTAAAGAAGTACCACTCATACTCTAATGATTACTACCATACTCATTTCCTTTTTCTTTTGCTTCCTTACCATGTCTTCTATCACCCCTTCGTCCTTCCCTTTATCTCCCCCTAAAATGTCCAACCTGTGTTATAAACTTGATGATTTCTGGCTTCTTTCCCGGTATAGATTGTCTGGCCTCACACCCCCCTACTCGAGACTTCTATTTGATGCCTCCTTCGCAACACCACACTACTTATGGCCCCCATGACCTCAGAGGACATTAAAATATGCTCATTTAATGTCAAGGGCCTGAACATACCTGAAAAGCGATCCACACTATTACGTGAACTACGCGCAGACAAAGTAGATGTGGCTTTTGTGCAAGAGACGCATTTTAAACAACTAAAATCTCCAAAACTTGGTAACTATTACTTCCCACATGTATTTTGTAGTAATAACCCCTTGAGTAAGTCCCTTGGTGTCGCAATTATCCTATCCCGTAAACTCCCTGTGACAGAACTTGCTCACCATTCCTTGATAGAGGGAAGGTGCCAGGTCTTGACATGTAAGATCTATAATCAAAAATATACTTTCGTCAATGTCTACTCTCCAAACTGTGGTCAGAGACAATTTTTAAGTAGAGCCCTTCGTCTTATGGAACCCCTGAAAGAAGGCTTCTTAGTGGTCGGAGGTGACCTCAACTGGCCTTTAGATCCCTCTCTGGACTCTTCCTCTAGATCCTCTCGTTCTTTGTCAAGAGATCATAGGAAGATCCGACAAATACTACACGAATACCAATTAATAGACCTTTGGAGGATCCACCACCCGACTGTCAAAGACTATACCTTTTTTTCACCCCCTCATGATGTATATACCCGTATAGATTACCTCCTGGTAGATCATAGATTTTTGCAATATTTCCCCCATAGCTCTGTAGGTAATATCACATGGTCCGATCATGCCCCAATATTTGCCTCTATCAGCCCTCCTAGCTCATGTCCAAAACCATGGACATGGAGGCTCAACGAACTCCTAATACACGACCCCCGGTTTAAACAAGATATACAAAACGCCATTACGGAATTCATCTCCCTTAACGAAACGCCCAATATTTCAGCTATGATGATATGGGAAGCACATAAATGTGTTATTAGGGGAAAGTGCATTCAATTGGGATCACAATTAAAAAAAGAGAGACTGGCACAACGACAAAACCTGCTCACCCGTATCCAAACACTCGAGTTGGCCCATAAATCTACATCCGACCCAAATATCCTACTAGAACTCACAGCAGCCAGATTAGATTTTAAAAAATTCCTCCAGAATAGAATCAAAATAGACATGAACAAATGTAGGCACAAGTACTATCTGTGGGGAAATAAGCCAGGTTCCATGCTAGCTAGGGCGCTTCGGGCTCAAAGAGCTCAAACCTATATACACTCTATACGTGACACAAAAGGGAATATGGCTTCCACCTTTCCTCAGATTGCTGCAGCCTTTCAGGAATTCTATACAAACCTATACAATTTACGAACGGACCAGTCTATGGGCTCGCCTCCTGCTCTTGGGGAGACTGTTGGGGACTATCTGTCCTCCGTAGGCTTTCCGAGACTTGGGGAGGACGACCTAAAATCACTCGAACTCCCATTTACACAAGAAGAACTAGAAAGAGCGCTTTCAGATACTCCTACTGGGAAGAGCCCGGGCCCTGACGGATTCCCTGTGAGCTATTATAAGGCTTATAGTGCATCCCTTCTCCCCCTTTTCCTGAAGGCTTGCAATGCAGTCTCAGACACTGTAGGCTTCTCCCCTCAATCTCTTGAGGCTCATATCACAATAATCCCTAAAGAGGGGAAAGACCCCACCCAATGTGCCAGCTATAGGCCTATCTCCCTCCTTAATAACGATGTGAAATTATATGCTAAATTACTGTCCAACCGACTGGGTTCCCTCCTCCCTGACTTGATACACGATGACCAGGTTGGTTTTGTTAGGGGACGGGAAGCCAAAGACAACACTTCCAAACTCATAGACCTGATACACCACATCAAGGAGGGTAAACAACATGCATTTTTCCTGTCCACGGATGCGGAGAAGGCCTTCGATAGGGTAGACTGGCGGTTTATGGAGGGCCAGTGAGCGTTACCATGAGTTGGATAGCTCTAAGTGGATATCTATCTGGTCTGCCGGCAGACACTTCCTCCTGCTGGGCACTCCTGTATAGTCAGCTCAGCCTAGGGGGGTCGATGTAATCCTGTAGTTTCAATGCGTTTCACCTATTAAGGCTTCATCAGGAAAAATGCAGGTAACGCTCTCTGTTTACAGTGTTACTTTGGCTCCCCCCTTTCTCAAGACCTTGCTACTACATGTTTTACTTGTGATAGGAATCCCACAACACGCTTTGTGTATGAAAATTATACCCGGACTGGCCAGATACCCTTTGTGACTAACATACATTTGGAATTTTTTTTTGGACTAATACAAGTTTTGTTTTTATATATCGGTTACATGTGTTACAAGTCTTGTCTGTGTATACCGGTATTAGGTTTACCTTATGAATTTTTCTTTTCAGCACATTAGATATATTATCTTGCATGTTATTCATTTAAAATAAAACATACCTTTTAATTATTGGTATCGGCTTATATAATACTGTAACAGTGATTTACACATTCAGATCCTCAGTACCCTCTCTTTATTGGTTAACCCTGGCTGGAGTCCCTGGGAAAGTAGGGACCCCCAAACAAAAGGGTAAGCCCCCAGGCCACCTCCGTCCAGGGATGAAGCCAGGGACTATCTCTGGGACCCCTTGATGCAGTGGTGTAAGTAGAAATTTTGCTCCCCCCTGCCCAAAAAAATTTGCCCCCTTCCATTTATAGTAAAAAAAAAAAGGCATCGGTGTTGGTGCGGTGTTTGTTAGTGTGTAGGAGGCTTAATATTCACAGTCAGTGCATGTAGACAGTGTAACAACAAATTGTGTGCATTTTGACAAAATGTATCTCTATCTTTATCATTTTAAATCAATCAATGCAGATATCATTGTCTGCCTTTAGTGCATAGTGTTTATGCCGCTTTAGAGTTCCCAGAGGCCTGGAGCTGAGAAACTGTTTCCATATCAGCACTTCATTTAGTTCAGAGGTTCTCAAATGTGGTCCTAAAGGTACCCCAACTTTCTAGGTTTTAAGTATATCCATGGTTCCGCTCAGATTGTAAAATCATATTGATTGAGGAACTCATTAAGTCACCTGTGGCTATGTATGGATATACTTAAAACCTGGACCATTGAGGTGACTTCAGGACCAAGTTTGGGAACCTCAGATATAGTTGCTGTTTAAAGCAGTGTTACCAAACTCCAGTCCTCCAGAGCTACCAACTGTTAATGTTTTCCAGATCTCTTCACAGAAGTGAAGTAATTAGCTCCACATGCGGATCTTTTAACATGTGTCAATGAGTAATGAGTGCAACTGTGCACCTGCTAGGTGGTCTGGAAAACATGAACTGTTGTTAGCTCTTGAGGACTGGAGTTGGCTACCCCTGGTTTAAAGCTTGCAACTTTTGTACTCTAGATCAGTGGTTCTCTACCTCGGTACTCAAGGACCCCCAACAGTGCATGTTTTGCAGGTCACCCGGCAGTTGCACAGCTGCACTCATTATTCACTGGCACATTTTAAAAGATCACAGCTAATTATTTCACCTGTGATACTGTGTGCAGACCTGGAAAACGTGCACTGTTGGGGGTCCTTGAGGACTGAGGTTTAGAACCACTGCTCTAGATTGCTGCAGAAAAGAAAAATATTTTAGTAAAAAAGAAAGAGGGTTTTAGTGGAGATTAGAAGATTATACCATACATGTATAATAACTTCTTTGTTTTTTGAGATAGATATTATATCTACAAAAATTCTGTTTGTAACAACATTATGAGAGTTGCAGTACATGACTGGGATACTCCAGAACATATATTCATATCCACTAGAGGCAGGGACAGCGTGTAATTAATTCGTACTCATCACAAACCCTTTTTCCATTTAATGTTCCAGTCAAATAGATTGAAATTAAAAAAACTCCAAAACAGACTTTCGATCAATGCTTCTCCTTATCTGGAAAATACTGTAGAACCACAGACATCAAGAAGAGAAATAAAAATAGAACATTAACACCCTACTAAGATTATGTTACACCATATACTCACTCTTTGTAGGAATTCAATTGATCAAAAATACTTCCTCAATTAAAATATAAAAAAGATAAATTAATATCTAAACATCTAGATGTATATAACTTATATCAATTGTAACAACATTACAAAGTCATACATTTAGGAGGTTCTTTATGAAAGCTTGGAGAGAGATAAAATTGTGAAAGAAAGTACTTACCAATCAGCTCCTTATTTACATGTTACAGGCTGTGTTTGAAAAATGTCAGGAACTGAATGGTTGGTACTTTGGGTCCAATTTAGTTAAATTTGGCCACGTTTCTGATGCTTTTGGTCTGTGCATGTGCATTGTTGCCCATGCGCCGCATGTGCAGGCCCCGACTGCGAGTGCCATCGGATAAGTTTCTCTTCACGGAGGCGCTAGCAGCCTGAACGTCAGGCAGGGGGCATTCACTGGGGTCCACCCAGCGTTTCTATGGGTGTGCCCAAGAAAACAGCGGGCGCGTCAACAGAAATGCTGGGTGGACCCGTGCGAACAAAGACTTTCCCCTGCCTGCTCGGGGCTTATGGATGATGTCACATGACATCAGCGCCAGTCCCCAATTCATCGGAAAGCATTCAAATGAAAAGTACAGTAAGTCCTGGCTTACTATTCACAGCAAACAGAAGAAAAAATCATTCAATGGCGAGTAACCATCAAATGATCTTTCCTCTGTGTGGCCACTTGTTAGTGGATGTGTAATCGTACATAAACTCTAGCAGCATACCGAGGAGATCCGGCCTGCGGAGTAAGCATGCATTCTGCGCAGGGCCGGTGCAAGGCACCAGAGCGCCCCAGGCGAGTCGGGCTGGGGGCGCCCCGGTGCCGGGGGGGGGGGTACCTGTCGTTCGGCGCTGTCTATTTAAATCTGGCGGCGGAGGCAGCGGGGGTCCCTGCAGTCCATTAAAAATCACGAGAGCTATCCGCCGGGCTATGCGGAAGCGCTTCTAGTGTGAAAACACTGGCAGCACGCTGATTGGCTGAGATCAGCCTGCGCCGTGCTGCCAGAGTTTTCACACTAGAAGCGCTTCCGCATAGCCCGGCGGATAGCGCTCGTGATTTCTAATGGACTGCAGGGACCCCCGCTGCCTCCGCCACCAGATTTAAATAGACAGCGCCGTAGGACAGGTACCCGGGCGGCACAAAATGCCGCCCTCCAGTGGCCGGCGCCCTAGGCAAATGGCCCTGATTCTGCGGGCTGTCGTTAACCTACAATTATATGCAGCCTAGCGAGCCATGCAGAATGAAGCCCTTTATCTCTCTCTATATACAGGGGGGAATTTACTAATGCCGTGTTCTCGCTACAAGTGAGAAAGACACGGCTTTTACCCGGCATTAAAATGCCGGGGACTGCCGCGCTGGACCCCCATTCTCACTGCAAGGCAAATTCCCGGGTGAAGAAGTTCTACCCGGGAATTTGCCTTTAAACATGGGATTTTCGGCAGTGTGAAAGGATCAACCTGTGTCTGCAAACCTGGATATCAAGAAGGGTTTTACCTGTGTATGAGATCCGGATATGCGACCTGTTCATACTGCCAAAAATCCTGTGTTAAAAGGCAAATTCCCGGGTTGACGTGCTAGACCCGGGAATTATGCTGCAGTGAGAACAGGAGATGAGATGGGTGAGTTCTATTTCACAAGGGATGTTGCTATGGGCACCTATTATCTATTATCTCCTAAAAGGTGCTAAATAAGCAGATTCTGATTGGTTGCCCATAATAATATCTCATGTGAAATAAAGCTCCCATCTTAGAAAAATTCCCCCTAGTACAGTATCTTTTACCAAGCTTTGATAAATATCCCCCTTAGAGTTCTCTGTATATTATGTATACATGATGTTTGCCAACAGCCTCTTCCTCATCTGGACTAGTGTTCAATATCAGGTTGTTTCATAGACTGCAGATGTTTCTGGCAAAGCAAAGTGACAATGCTTGAGGGGACTTTCAGGTTGGACAAAAAGTTGCTGAAATTGATTGGTAATTAGAGCTTAGTGGTCTCCCTTGGGTATTACTGCATTTCTGTGACTGATTTTGATGAAGTGGTTTTATTTGTTTTTCTATGTATCTAGAGACCACAACTGAATTTGCAATAGAGCAGCATGTCTCCTGTTTAGCTTTGTCAGGCACCACTTAGACATGTTATAATTTATTTTCTAGGAAAAAATATTTCTCACGAGGGCTCCAGGCTAAGGCAGTTATTGAACAGCTGGCTACCGTTCAGGTTTTTCTCCTCTGCAGGCAGCTGGGCTGTTGTGCATATGCCAGGAACAGCACTTTTACATGTAAGTGGGAATCAGGTACTGCATCTTGTATCTATGTATTTTATTGAATGTGTACAAATACATTTGGGTAAATGACAATAAAAATTATCTTATGTAAATAAAGTCAGTTTCTGTAGCCAAAATCTCTGCTAAATTTAAGATATCTGTTTTCAAAAACTGTTCTTTTTGTATATAAATATTTTTATTTCTCATTAAAGTGGTAAAGTATTTAGCAGCATGTGACCGATTATTACAAAGACATACAGTAGAAATAGCAACATGCTAGCAACATGTGTACCGGGCTGGCATTATAGTTAGCTGCTAAAATGTGCATTAGCAAGGAACAATATGTCAGTGGTTCCCAAACGCGATCCTCAGGGCATCTAAAAAGCCAAGGTTTTATCTCTCTCTCTCTCTCTCTTTTTCTCTCTCTCTCTCTCTCTCAATCATTGATAAAAAGTTTTTCCAGACCTGTATAACAGTTGCAAGCATCTTTAGAAAAGGAAAAATTTAAATTTTTGTATAAATGAACATGTAGCAAAAGTTACAATTATCATCATTATTATTATTATTATTATTTTACATGTTTAATGTTTGATCACAAATTATACCTTGCAACAAACATATTTAAAAAACATATATGTGTAATCTCAAATAAGAACAGTGCTTGCTTACTATATTGCACATTAAAACTCTACTAGCCAGGGGTGAATTTTGGGGTCAGGCAGCCCCTAGGCACAATATTTTGCAACCCCCCCCCATTTTAAAACATTAATTATTAAGTTATAAGTCCTAACTTTGCAATTGCCAGTATACTATGATTTTAAAATAAGCCAAGAGAGAAACCCGTGCCTACCTGATAATATACAAATAGAAACCAAAATTCAACATTGCTGACATCATGTGAGCCGCCCACCTCTGGCAAACATCGGCCTGCCCACTTACTCATGGTAATGCACAGTGTTTTCATGGGGACGCCCATGAAATGCTAGGCGTTCCCATTTCCCAGCAATGCCACCTCCCCTGTCCGCCCCCATTCCTTCCTCCCCTCTACAAACAGCGCGGCGACAGTGTAATTCTTCGAGGTCATTCGCAGTTGGGGTTTGCACATGCGCAGATGTTCGCAAACCCCGACCATCGGGACGGGGGCCAAATTTGTACATATGAATCATAGTGGAAATGTGTTTGATATTAAAACAATGGGGCATATTTAATAGGGTGCAATTTTTAGTAAAAAATGTCCAGAATCAAATGTTTACAGCAAATCACACATGTTATACAGTTTTCCTGTTAAAAAGTAAGTGGGTCCGGTCCTCCTGTATGCTGTGAGTGTTGTCAGTGTGCTCGTTCGCTCTACCTTTGTCAGAACAGTGTTCAAGGGGGTGAGTCCAATTACAGACCTCCTCCTGTCAGGAACTGAAGTGCTTTGCTGATGGCAGCTCCTCTTATAGAGATAGCTGTCCTTTGCATTATTAATTGCATATGTTCGTACATATGCGGTTCGTACCAGCATGTTGGGTTGCGAGTGCCGTGCCGTTCATGTGGCATATATTAATCTCCCAGCTGGGAACTCTTAGTAAGGGCACCAGGTGCAGGGTGAGAGGGGGTCCAGGGTGGGTGAGAATGCAGGTTGAGGAGATAGGTTCAGGTGGGAGTGAATGCAGGGAGAGAGGGGGTGCAGGGTGGGAGAGAATGCAGAGAGAAAGGAGGGATACAGGGTGGGAGAGAATGCAGAGAGAAAGGAGGGATACAGGCCCTTATTCAGGTTCATTTGTTCGCATGCACACACGCACGCACGCAGTGTTACACTTTATAACAGCACGTACGCATCTTGCAGAGTCACGCCTATAGGGCTTGCGAACTCATGCGTTCGCACCCATACTAAAAAGGGTGTGGCCTTTCATTGCGTGCAATTAAAACTGCACGCGCCAACACATTTTCAAACGCACACGCACCACAGTGTGCGTGCGAACATGCTCTTGTCCCTAATATATATGTTGCATATGTGAGTTGACACATGTCGACTAATGTTGACAGTGCAAACATGCTACACATGGCAGAGTGAAAATGTACATAAAGGTATGTTATATAAGGGCAATTAATAAATGTGTTAAGTGCATTTGCATTTGTGGCCTACAATTCACCTTACCATAATAATTTAAATGTGTCTGCTAACACTTGTTTGGTTTTGTGATGCAAGCTGAAGTGGAGCAGAGTTAAATGATTGTTACAATCAACCAATAATTGGTCACAATGGTGTTCAGGTGCTATTGATTTCCCCATTTCGCTACTGTGTTTTAAGCGTACGAATGAGCAGTTCACAAGAAGTATGGTGTGCAAAACTGAAAACCTGCTTTGAGCTTGAGAAAGTTTTTGAGTTTGTGTGGGAACAATCCATGTTGCAGTCATAGGCGTGCGCAGCCCATTTTCTTAGGAGGTGCACCATTGGAGGGGAGTGTCCATCACCACCTACTGGGTGTGTCCATCACCGCCTATTTGGCATAAATGCAAACTAAATAGAAGGTGACTTATTTATGTATATGCACTCCCGAATGAATCATTCCCCCCCCCCCCTACACATATCTGAAACAGGTACAGTGTGTGCCGCAGTTACGCTGCAAAAATATAGACTGCACATTGTAATGGCAATTACACATAATACCCATCACACATAATGCCTATTCCACATAATGCCACACACCATAATGCCCATCACACATAATGCTACACACAGTAATGCCCATTACACATAATGCCACACACCGTAATACCCATTACACATTATGCCAGGGCTTGACAAATTTTTGAAAATTAGGTACAGTGCGCAAGGAAGGCATGCATCAATAAAGTACACCGTAATGCCTATTACTTGTCACACAGCCATTACATAGTATACCACATGCTCTAATGCCCATACACGTTATACCACACACAGTAATGCCCATTACACCTCACTCCGTAATGCCAATTACATATTAGGCTACACACCGTAATGATAATTATCTATTATGGCCCACACTGTAATGCCAATTACCTATTACACCACACACCGTAATGCCCAATTACATTTTACGCCCCACACCGAAATGCCTATTACACATTATGCCACATGCTGTAATGTCCATACAACATGGACCCTCACTTCACCCACAATAAACACCACACTGAACCTCCCCATGTCCTAGAGTAAATACCACACTCTTATATACCTATTTCACACATGCAGCTATATCTGTGCTTTTGCACGTGAACGCGCATCAACCTGGTATTTCTGCACGTGTAAAAGAAAACAAACCAAGCAACCTGGGTCCGCAAACTTGCTACCGACCAGGGTCATGGAGCTGAGACAAGGGAATTTGTCAGCTTGCTAGACCTGGCAAAATCCTGGGTCTCATGTCTGAAAGCAGCAGGACCCTCCCAGTATCCCACAAAACATACCACTCTACCCTTGCTGGTTTATGTCTGGGACTCCTAAATATAAAAAATTGTCTTGGCCAGGTGCCCTTAAAGTAGTAGTACAGATGGAGTAGGTCTCATCCTTGCTGGCGGGTCGCCAGGACGTCCCCTCTGGCGACCCGCCAGCAGCCTCGCCAGCGAATATACTGAGACGCGCGTGCGTCTCACGCGCACGCACGTCTCAGTCCCCGTCGCCAGTGCGACGGAAACCCTGTCCGTCTCCGCCTCAGGGAGACGGACAGGGTTAAGGGGGGTTGGGGGGGGTGCGGGCAGGACCCGGGGGAACGGATGGAAGCGCCGTCGGAAGGGGACGCGCGCGCCCCCTTCTCGCCACCACCATGGCGCTGGTGGGGGATGGCGGCTGGCGACGCCAGCGCCATCCCCTGCCAGGATGAGAGCTGCTCCATCTGTATGTACAGGAGCAAAATTAAGGCACTCTCTGCAAAAGGACTATATATATATATATATATATATATATATATAATCAATCCTGCTTCTGTTGGTCTGTGTTTCTTCAGTTGGAAGCCACCTGCCATGAAGGATGGGAGGGTAGGCATAAGCACACATGACATAAAGCAAATGTGCAGATGGGGAATGGAGCAAAGGCAAACATGGGGGGTGAGGAACACATGGGGGCAGAGATAGGGATGGCATAGGGAGCATAGGGATACAGAGGCTCAAATGGAGAACATACACACGATATGCAGGCTATACATGAGAGTGAGCACTGCAGAGGTATGGCAAAGGGGACTGCATAGAAGGGGTTAAGTAGAAGCAGAGGCACAGCTGGGGAACTTACAGTAACTTCTGACTCTACACAGCAGAGATGGGTAGTTTGCGAACGAACCAGATCTCTTGTAGTAAGTCTGGGAGAGAGTGTTGAAGGAGAGGATGAGTCCTCCTGGGTCAAAGACTGTGGAAACAAGAGAAAGACCTTTTTGTCTCCAAATCTGGAGTATGTTGTTTGTAATGGAGGGCTGGAATTTGGGGTTCCCTCATAGGGGAATATAGGGTGAATATCTAAAGTCATGCTTCAGTTTTTTTTTGGAGGCCTATCTAATACAGGTAAGTATCTCTGAACATGTTTGCATGTATTGCTTTCAGGATATCTGCCCAGTCCAGGTGAAGAAGAGTTGAGGGGGAGAAGGGATGAAAATTAGCACAATCTAGATCATAGTCAGTATAAACCGACTTTTCCAGCAACCAGTCGCCTGCATATCTGAAGAAGACTGAGGTTGTGTATGCCTTAAAATCTGGAATGCGCAAGCCTTGTTTAGTCAGAGTCAATTTCGAAAAAGCAATCCTAGGTCTCCCTCCCTTCCAGAGAAATTTCGAGATTTGTGAATTTATTGATAGCAGATCGGAATTTCTCAGAGCGAGGGGGAGTATTTGTATATTATAAAACAATTTCGGAAAGATGATCGATTTAATAGCTGCTGTTTTGCCTAACAGCTAAAGTGGTAAAGAGTTCTATGAAGTCATGAGAGAGTTTATTTTAGTAATGGAGGGGATAAAGTTCGCTTTATATAAGTTTTCCGTTCTACTTGTAATGTTCAATCCCAGGTATTTTATTTGCATCCAAGCTATCTTGAATTTTGTGAAAATTGGGATAGTGGTTATATACACTGAGTGGTTACCCAGTATGAGTAGTCCGGACTTTTCTATGTTTACTTTGTAGACTGATATTATCCCAAATTCATTAATTATCTTGACAATAGCTGGGATGGAAACTAGGGGGTTCGTGACAAATAATATTATGTCATCCGCAAAGAGCGTTACTTGAAGTTCATATTTGTGGATTTGTATGCCTTTAAAGGTGGAGGATTGCCGCAGGAGAAGGGCCAGGGGTTCAATCGCCATAGGACAGTCTTGCCTTGTACCCTTATAAAAATAGTCTGATATTTGACCATTACTGATAATTTGTGAAGTAGGGTTAGAATATAACAGTGTGATATAGCATATCAATTCTCTTGGGAAGCCAAAATGTTCCATAGTGGAATATAAATGGGGCCAAAGGACAAGGTCAAAGGCCTTTTCTGCATCTATGGACATAATTATGCCTGGAGGGAAAAGATCCGTCCTGGGTGTGTTATAGCTGAAATCACCTTTCTCACATTGACCACAGAGTGCCTGCCTGCAATAAATCCTGTTTGGTCAGGGTGGATGATTATAGGCATGAAGACTTTAAGCCTGTCCATCAAAACCTTTGCCAAGATCTTATAGTCCAAGTTCAGTAACGAGATCGGCCTATAAGACCCTGGGGCTGTCGGATCCCATCTCGCCTTGGGTAGAGTTTTAATATATGCTGCATTAAAATGGTTGGGAAGTGTATTATTGTGAAGCATATAATTGAAGGCCTTAACTAGAGGGGTCAAAACTTGAGGGAGCATCAATTTGTAAAAGCTGCTACCAAAGCCATCAGGCCCTGGGGCTTTACCCTTCTTAAGGGATTTATTTACTTTTTCCACTTCATCCTCTGTAATTAGTGAAGTTAATGTCGATAGTTTTTCACGTTGAATTTTTGGGAAGTCTATTTTATATAACTGGGATGGACTGGTTCTGGGAAGGTCTGGTGACACCGGAGGGGTAGGAGGACAGGAGTATTGTATAGAATAAGGGGGAAATTTACCAATATGAAAAACCTAGTTTTTCGTATTGGTATTTCCCCTACGACTGCATACGACTGTTTCAGTCGTATGCAAAGTCGTGTTCCAGAGGGGAATGTACAAAGCAGTCATATACGACTGCTTTGTAACCCACCGATGTCGTAGGAATTCGTATTACCTGGCCATATAAACGGCCGCTAATACGAATTCGTACAGGCAGTCTGCACGGATTAGTCAGATCCGTGCAGGCTGCAAGGTGTAAAAAAAATAGAAAAACTTAATAAATAAAAAAAAAAAAAACAGCGTGGGGTCCCCTCCACAGCTGTAACCAGCACCAGGCTAAAGGAGCCGGGCCGGTAATTAAAAATCAGGGAACCCGACAAATAGGGGTTCCCCGATTATTAACAAACAGCCCCAGGCTCCTGCTCTGGGGCTGGTTCCCAAAATACGGGGGACAAAATGAGTAGGGGTCCCCCGTATTTTAAGAACCAGCCCCAGGTAAAACCAGCCAGCAGGGTAATGCCACAGCCGGGGGGAGACTTTTTATGCAAGTCCCCCCGGCCAAAGCATTCATCCCTACCGACTAGTCAGCCTGGCCAGGGGCCCTGGGGTAGTGGGGACCCCGCCAATAAAGCCCCCCCCCCCCCCCTCCAGGACTTACCTGACCAGGCTGAAGCCTGGTGTTGTCCCCGATGCCCACCGCCCAGGGTGATTCAAGTGTAAAAAAAAGATTAAACTATTGTTTTTTACTGTGGCACTACAAGTGCCAGCAAGCTGGGACTTGGAGAACCACAAGTCCCAGCCTGCTGGGCATTAAAGGGCCCGCTGGCACTTGTAGTTCCACAGTTACAAAAAAATAGTACACAAAACACACTGACACAAATTTTAAATAAAAGTTTAATACACACATCACACACACACTGATACTTACCTATCTTGATCCCAACGGTAGTTTGCTGGCTCCGGTGTCGGCGGCTCCGGTGTCGGCGGCTCCGGTGTCGGCGGCTCTGGGGTCGGCGTCCTGTCTGAAGAAAATCCATGGTGGACCTGTGGAAGGAAATCCTACTCACCAGGTCCTCCATGGATGGTCTTGTGTCTTCTGTCTTCTTTTCCAGGGCTTATTTCTTTATCTTCTTTCTTCTTCTTTACGCTGCCGGGCTCCTGGGACTTTCAGAGCTTCAGAGATGTTTCCTCCTCGACGTCTGGACTAAGAATGAATTCTAGCCAATCAGGAGCCGACTTTACTGGCTCCTGATTGGCCGCTAGGCGGCTCCTGATTGGCTAGAATTCATTCTTAGTCCAGACGTCGAGGAGGAAACATCTCTGAAGCTCTGAAAGTCCCGGGAGCCCGGCAGCGTAAAGAAGAAGAAAGAAGATAAAGAAATAAGCCCTGGAAAAGAAGACAGAAGACACAAGACCATCCATGGAGGACCTGGTGAGTAGGATTTCCTCTAACAGGTCCACCATGGATTTTCTTCAGACAGGACGCCGACCCCGGAGCCGCCGACACCGGAGCTGCCGACACTGGAGCCGCCGACACCGGAGCCAGCGACCTACCGACGGAATCAAGATAGGTAAGTATCAGTGTGTGTGTGATGTGTGTGTTAAACTTTTATTTTGTGTCAGTGTGTTTTGTGTACTATTTTTTTAACTGTGGAACTACAAGTGCCAGCGGGCCCTTTAATGCCCAGCAGGCTGGGACTTGTGGTTCTCCAAGTCCAAGCTTGCTGGGGAGGCTTGCTGTCACTTGTAGTGCCACAGTAAAAAACAATAGTTTCATCTTTTTTTCACACTTGAATCAGCCCGATGCCCACCGCCCAGGGGCATCGGGGACAGCACCAGGCTTCAGCCTGGTCAGGTAAGTCCTGGAGGGGGGGTACCCCTTTATTGGGGGGGTCCCCACTCCCCCAGGACCCCTGGCCAGGCTGACCGGTCAGAGGGCTGAATGGTTTGGCCGGGGGGACTTGCATAAAAAGTCTCCCCCCGGCTGTGGCATTACCCTGCTGGCTGGTTTTGCCTGGGGCTGGTTCTTAAAATACGGGGGACCCCTACTCATTTTGTCCCCCATATTTTGGGAACCAGCCCCAGAGCAGGAGCCTGGTGCTGGTTGTTAAAAATCAGGGAACCCCTATTTGTCGGGTTCCCTGATTTTTAATTACCGGCTCCAGGCTCTGTCAGCCTGGTGCTGGTTTCAGCTGTGGGGGGGACCCCACGCCGTTTTTTTATTTATTTATTTAATTTATTTTTACACCTCAGCCTGCACGGATCTGACTGATCCGTGCAGGCTAAAACAAGAATACAACAGGAAAATGGTGTTCTATTTTTCTGCCGTATTTTCGTGGACAAAAGCAGCCGTATTTACTATACGGCTGCTTAGTAAATCAGGAACCACCATTCTTTTGAATGGTGATTTCTGTCGTATTCTATCGATGGTGTAGACATTCGTATTTGTAAATACAAATACGAATGTTCCATCCCTAGGACTACGAATTGTTGTATTTTGGGGATAGAAAATCCCGAAAATACAAATTCGTAAAAAAAAAGGTGTATTTCTCCCTACGAATACACATTTTTTCTACGAATCCATATTAGTAAATTTCCCCCTAAAAGTCCTTGATGAATATTTAAATGGTGGCCCTCAGCACACTGAACATTATGGTGCATAACTGGGTATTCACTTTAGAACACTGGGAAACAAATTCACTTCAGAATACTTCCAAAGGCAGTCTCCATTTCATCTGATGGTTCCTTGGGTGAAAGAGAGTTAGGTTTTTAAGAGGGTAGTATTATGTCTGAAATTTCGTCTTCTTTGTGGTGTCGTTCTCCTTTTAGGAATTCAATGGCATCTGCAGGGGTGGTGAAATCGTGCTGGGAGTCTTTGTTAAAGATTCTGAGTTTAGCCAGGTAGATTAATGCAAATCTTAATTTTTCAGTAATCAGTTGGTTACACACAGGGGAAAAAGCTTTTTGTGCCTTAGTAACTTCTGCGGAGAAGTCTTGGAATAGCCTTAGCGTATGGCCTTCCCACTTAAGAGAAGGAATCCTCCTTGATGCTCTCCACAGAATTAGTTTATGGATGTAACTTAGGCATTTAAAAATAGTAACCCTGGGGCGAGTGTCATTAGGGCGTGGGGAGGGTCCCAGACGGTGCGCTTGCTCTATGACCATGGTAGCATATTCCTCACAGACACCTAGAAGTTGCAGTAGTGTCTGTCCCACAAATTGCTCCAAGGCCTGGCCTTTAACAGATTCTGGCAACCCAATTAATCTCAAATTGTTTCTCCTTGATCTGTCCTCGATCTCTTCCATCCTATTAATGATGGTGTAATTCTCTTTCTTAAGGCATCTGATCTCACACAGAGCATTGGCTAAATTATGTGCTCTAGAGCCGATGTTAATTTTGGCTGTATCTACTCTGTGTGTTAACTTCTGGAGTTGTGTAGTTATGTCACTCACCACTTTCGCTAGCAGAGGGGCCATGGTGGTGGTGATGGCATTGACCATGTCGTCATACGTCAGCGGCAGAATTTGGGGTTACTGGAGGGAGTCCTCGTCGTCCCCTTGAGTTTCAGGGGAAGCTTTCTTTAAAACCGTGAGGTGGGGCAGTGTCTCCCTGTCTGGCGCCATGTCTGTAACTGGGCCTCTCTTGAACTGCCACCCGCTCTGCTGCTGTGATCTCTGCGGCTGCAGGACTGTCATAAATCTGTCCATTATCGGCTGCGGGGAGGAGAAGGGATAGGAGGGTAACAGGCTCAGTCGGTATGAAGGTGAAAATCGCCATGAAAATAGGTGAGGTACTGGAGCACGGAGCGGAGCTTAGAGAGATACGTCTCACTCCACGCACCCGGAAACTGGAAGTCTCCTGTCCAAGTATATTTATCCTATATTCTAAAATTACCCTTCTCATAATTTTCATTACTTGGAAAAAGTTTACATTTTCAATACCTTATAAACCAAATATATTTTTCTATTCAGTTAACTTAAAAAGATGTACTGTAGTAGGATTCAAATTGAACTTGTATTTTTCATACAGTAGTCAGAGTGTGAATTCAGTCAGCTGCAATAACCTGGATTTGTGCATAAAATCAGATTTTTAATGCAGCTTGTGGAAACGGACCTATCCAATTATTTGCAAACATGAATATGTACAAGTCTTCGTACAGATTCATCATATACATATGACTGTGCATACTCATTGCGGAAAAGATGAGCATGGCTACATTCTTGATTTTAACAGGGATTTATTTTCACCCAAGCAGGATAAAATACTTACCCTGTATTTTAAGTTAAAATGTCTGGACTTGGGGGGTTATTGAGACCTGATGTTCGCAGGCCAGGCAATAATCGGATGACTGCACATGTGCGCGGCCCATAATACGCATGCGCAGCGTCATCCTGTAATAAAATCCTGATACTTTTTTTTATCCCTGGCCATATGCAAGTTGATTGACAGGAAATCAGCGTTTGGGGTGGTAACAATCTGTTTACTGGGAGTCAGGGAAAATGCAGGTGTGCCCAGGCATTTAAAGGGAAGTTGTTTGCGTCGGCTCCGACCCAGATCAGCCTGTTTCTACTGCACACGCTGAGTAAGTCCTGGGCTAGTGCACACACTGGGAAAATCATTTGATAGCAAGCAGCTTGCATATTGATTTTCTGCTAATCGTGTGGCTGTGATATTTTTCCAAGCATTGCATAGCAATTCACTGGCATGCACAGGGCAGGATTTCACTCTGGCTGGACCTGATCATAGGGCTTTTCAAATTAGCTGTGATCAGTTCTGAATAACCTGCTTGATACATTATTGTTATTATAGTTTATTATAAGCGCCCAATTATTATTATTGGTTTATATAGCATAAATGTGCTGATGGTGTGACGCTCCGGTGTCACAAGATGGTTTATATAGCATAAATGTGCTGATGGTGTGACACTCCGGTATCACAAGATGGTTATATAGCATAAATATGCTGATGGTGTGACGCTCCCAGGTGTCCCAAGATGGTTATATAGCATAAATGTGCTGATGGTGTGACGCTCCGGTGTCACAAGATGGATTATATAGCATAAATGTGCTGATGGTGTGACGCTCCGGTGTCACAAGATGGATTATATAGCATAAATGTGCTGATGGTGTGACGCTCAGGTGTCACAAGATGGTTTATATAGCATAAATGTGCTGATGGTGTGACGCTCAGGTGTCACAGGATGTGTTATATAGCATAAATGTGCTGATGGTGTGACGCTCAGGTGTCACAAGATGGTTTATATAGCATAAATGTGCTGATGGTGTGACGCTCTCAGGTGTCACAAGATGGTTTATATAGCATAAATGTGCTGATGGTGTGACGCTCAGGTGTCACAAGATGGTTATATAGCATAAATGTGCTGATGGTGTGACCCTCCGGTGTCACAAGATGGTTATATAGCATAAATATGCTGATGGTGTGACGCTCTCAGGTGTCCCATGATGGTTATATAGCATAAATGTGCTGATGGTGTGACGCTCCGGTGTCACAAGATGGATTATATAGCATAAATGTGCTGATGGTGTGACGCTCAGGTGTCACAAGATGGTTATATAGCATAAATGTGCCGATGGTGTGACGCTCCGGTGTCACAAGATGGTTATATAGCATAAATGTGCTGATGGTGTGACGCTCCGGTGTCACAAGATGGTTATATAGCATAAATGTGCTGATGGTGTGACGCTCCGGTGTCACAAGATGGTTATATAGCATAAATGTGCTGATGGTGTGACGCTCCGGTGTCACAAGATGGTTATATACTGTAGCATAAATGTGCTGATGGTGTGACGCTCTGGTGTCACAAGATGGTTATATAGCATAAATGTGCTGATGGTGTGACACTCCGGTGTCACAAGATGGTTATATACAGTAGCATAAATGTGCTGATGGTGTGACGCTCAGGTGACACAAGATGGATTATATAGCATAAATGTGCTGATTGTGTGACACTCCGGTGTCACAAGATAGTTATATAGCATAAATGTGCTGATGGTGTGATGCTTCAGTGTCACAAGATGGATTATATAGCATAAATGTGGTGATGGTGTGATGCTCCGGTGTCACAAAATGGATTAAATAGCATAAATGTGCTGATGGTGTGACGCTCAGGTTTCACAAGGTGGATTATATCCTGTAGCATAAACGTGCTGATGGTTTGTAGTTGAGGTGTCACCATTTTGACCTTTTAAATTAAAATGTGCCCTCACGAATGAAAAATGTGCCCTCGCGATTGAAAAATGTGCCCTCGCGAATGAAAAATGTGCCCTTCCTGTGGTCAGCACCCTGCCCTAAAAAATTTCTAAAGTGAACACTACCAGCGTATTGTTTTTAGGTACGAGTATACCTGTGTAGTACCGTGGAGTTGTTCTCCTTTCAATTGCAAAAAAAACCTCTTTTAATACACCAGGAAGTGCTTCTTCCCATTTCTTCTTGTTCTATCCATATATATAGATATATATCTATATATATATATATATAGATATATATCTATATATCTATATATAGATATATAGATATATATCTGGTCAAGTTGTTTGTCCCTGGCGACGGGGGGGTAACCCCGAAACATGTCGGATTAAAGGACGTTTTTAACGGCAGTCTGTCGAGTGCCGCCTCATCTTTGTTCCTATATCTACAGTATGTATATATATATATATATATATATATATATATATATATATATATATATATATATATATATATATATATATATACTCCCAATAGTATAGCCAGGCGCCCTATGGTGTTTCAATGGTGACTCCTGTCTCTCTTAGCTCTATAATTTATACACAATAGGTTTTAAACATAAAACATTTATTAAAATAATTTTTTAAACACTTTTTCCATATCCAGTTCTTTATAAGAGGTGAAATTTTCACAAGATTAGGGATGGAACATAAACCCAATGCGTTACGTCTCGTTATGAGACTTCATCAGAGGTATACATGTTTTAAACTAATCTTTAATAGGTCTATTGATGGTTCTTTCTCAGTTGCACAGAGAGAGCAATATATATTGGCCCTCTGGTGGAATAAATGGTTCCTCCTATGTTATGTGGAACGCTTATTTTGGTGCACACCCTTTTATATGGGATAGAAGACGTCCCTATTTCGCTAAGTGAGAGCTCTCCTATAATCCAATATTGGAATCCAATTCAAACTATCATCAGATAATGACCTCTGCTGGTCCTCTAATAATTAGGAAAATTAATCCTCTAGAATATTATTTTTCGGAAAAACAATCAGGTTGCTTCTATAACAAGGTATTCCTGTGAAATAGGTGCATGTGCTTACATCAGCCCATCCTCTGATCTCAAAACTTTGTAATCTGTTATATTTTTAGATTTTATATCATTGTGTGAAGACACTCACCCGCACTTAATTTTGGTGCGTGGTTAACTAGTGATTTGGTATGTATACCCCATACCGTTTTTATTATTATTTTTTATATATGGTGTTTATGTACACAGCACTTATACTGTACTTCATTTTATCTGTACCTACTGTAGCCATACCCCTGATGAAGTCCCCTGGGACGAAACGCATTGGGTTTTATGAATAAAGGACCATTTGTCTGACTTGGAGTCACCTTCTTGTTTGAAAAAGTGGACGGAAGAGCCGTGTGCTTTCAAAATTACTGATGAACATATCAGTGTAATGGACTAGTTGTGGAATCTGGCTAGGTGGTACACGAATTAGCGCACTCCGATATATATAGTATAAATATATATATATATATTGCACAATGGTCCAGCACTCCAAATAACTGTAGAAACTGTACCTGGTGACTTCACACGAAGGATGGTGTGGCACTCAGGTATGATGCATAATAAAAACTCAGGAAGGAATGAGAGTTGTAGACTTTTTTTTTATAGACAACGTTTTAGTTGTAATGACAACTTTTTTCAAGTCTTACATGAAAATACATAAAGAGAAAACATACCTTTATAGACCAACAAACCCCCGTGTGCAGTGCAAGGCGGCGCCGGGAGGGAAACAATGTGTCCCTCCCGGAAAATATCCACCAATAATGATGACGTCATGGCGCACCAGCGTCATTGGCGTGAACCCTTGTGTATACCATCACCCTGGAGACCCTGGATGCAGAAGAGATTGTGTACATACGATCAGAGTGACAATATACATAATGCAGATGTTAAGTACATAATTATCCAAACGCACTGAATTCTAAACTATGGTAGTACAATTCCGAACCTACAGGTAATCAGAAACTAAGTTAACTTACTGATACTGCACAGTGTCAAAAAATTATTTTAGTGAAAGCAGGCATAAGATATGGTCTCATTAAGACCTCTGGGTGCAATTACGTCAAGTTTGTGAATCCACATTGATTCACACTGAAGCAGCTTAAGCGCACGATTTCCTCCTCTAACAGAGAAAGGGACCGTGTCAATGATTCTATAACAGAGATAATTAAGGGGGTGACCAGCAACGGCAAAGTGCCGAGTTGCTGGTTGCTTGCTGGACCCAGACATGATGGCTTTACATATGGCAGAGTGATGTGCTGCCATACGTTCTTTGAACTTACATTCAGTTTTCCTGATGTAAGTCCAACCACACGGGCATATGATCTGATACACTACAAAGGTCTATAACTCTCATGGCTTCCTGAGTTTTTATTATGCATCATACCTGAGTGCCGCACCATCCAGCATTTATATATATATATATATATATATATATATATATATATATATATGACTTGCAGGCTGAGTCTTGATGTGAGCACATGCACCTACTTCACAGAAGCAGCCTGATTGTTTTCCCGAATAATAATATTCTAGAGGACCAATTTTCCTAATTATTAGAGGACCAACAGAGGTCATTATTTGATGGTAGTTTGAATTGGATTCCAATATTGGATTATAGGAGAGCCCCTGTTTAGCGAAATATTCCATATAAAAGGGTGTGCACCAAAATAAGCGTTCCACCTAACACAGGAGGTACCATTTATTCCACCAGAGGGCCAATATATATTACTATCTGTACAACTGGCAAAGAACCATCAATAGACCTATTAAAGATTGGTTTAAAACATGTATACCCCTGATGAAGTCTCATAACGAGACGAAACGTGTTGGGTTTATGTTCCATCCCTAATCTTGTGAAAATTTCACCTCTGATAAAGAACTGGATATGGAAAAAGTGTTTAATATTTTCTTTTAATAAATGTTTTATGTTTAAAACCTATTGTGTATGAATTATATAGCTGAGAGAGACAGGAATCACCATTGAAACACCATAGGGCGCCTGGCAATACTATTGGGAGTATATTTGGATTGGTGAGCCCCACTAGTAGGGGGCTGAGTATTGATGGCGACCGATTGGCGATCATTACTATTAGCGTGGTATTAGAGATTTGGTTTGTTGCTATATATATATATATATATATATATATATATATATATATATATATATATATATATAAAAAATATACAGAAAAGAGAGGTGCGCCTCATAGTGCAGGTAAAAGACTTTTTTAATGATACATATATAATGAATCCAGGTATGTACAGACAATTGCTCGTACCATATATAAAATCACTGTGGGCTGATTACCACATGATATAAACGATACCCAAGGCAAAGCAGATCCTCTCACGCCAAGGACGTCTTCAGGACAGGTAGTGGGTACAGACGCTGGATTGCGCCGCAGGAACCAACCGCACAAGCCGACGGAAAGGCAGGTAAGCCGGAGAGATGCCAGGGGATAGACAAGACTGGTGTATATATAGAGGTAGTAATCAGGCGGCACTCTCGGATTTGATGAAGCAGTGAAAAGGTTATTTATTCATCCAAGATGTTTCGGGCGTGTAGCCTGTCCTCAGGGATAAATAACAGTGATAGTGCAACACTCTTAAATGCTAAAACAAGTGAACAACTCCCTCCCCTTGACCTGCCAATGCCGCCCCTCTTACCTGTGCTAGCCAGGTTATGTCCCCGCTTCCGCCTCCCTCCAGCGTGTAGTCGCGTGTGTGCTGCCATTGAGGAGGCTGCACTTCCGCCCAGCACTTCCCCATGGCGTCATCGAGCACCCTTCACGCTGCGGTCGATGACGCCATGGGGAAGCGCTGGGCGGAAGTGTAGCCTCCGCAATGGCAGCACACACGCGACTACATGCTGGAGGGAGGCGGAAGCGGGGACACAACCTGGATAGCACAGGTAAGAGGGGCGGCGTTAACAGGTCAAGGGGAGGGAGTTGTTCACTTGTTTTAGCATTTAAGAGTGTTGCACTATCACTGTTAATTATCCCTGAGGACGGGCTACACGCTCGAAACATGTTGGATGAATAAATAAACTTTTCACTGCTTCATCAAATCCGAGAGTGCCGCCTGATTACTACCTCTACTTTAGGACCAGCGAGTCCACGCTGGAGGGCCCCGGGTCAGTATTGTTTGCATCATCCTTTTGGGAGTGCTGGCTCACACAGAGTATATATATATATATATATATATATATATATATATATATATATATATATATATATATATATATATATATATATATCCTTTAACTTTCATGTGTTTAACTGCATTTTTATAGTTGTGTACATTAAACTGCATTTTTCCCAACACATCCATTTTGTACAATTCAATTACAGGTATTGAAAAAGAATTGGTCATAAAATCGTCAAATGCCATACTATTTGTCTCATGCAAGAGTGTGAGTCTTGGGACTTTTATTTCTCCTAAAGTATACATTCCTTATATATTGGAGAGCAATACTTGTATCATAAAATTTACAAAATTATTCTATATAATGGGTTTATTTATTAACCCTTTGAGTGCCAAGTGAATTTGTCAAAATAGGTGTGAAAATTGGCAAACATTTTTATTCCTCATACTGACCTGTAATGTTTACATTATATAGGAAATATAATCTTTTTTTAATGTAACATTTAATTTTTTTTTTACTTATATAAAAAATGTGAGCAACACTCGCATTTTTTACCGGATATTTTGCACATCTCTCACAGAGATGTTGGCACTGAAAGGGTTAAAATAAAATATATTTATTTTTTTCTCCAGCATTTTTGTAGAAAAGTGCTGAGATATCAGTGGTTCTCCACCTTTTTTTTACTAATCTATCTAGTACCAGCAGCCCCCTTAGCTTATAATGGAGACTGCTGTGGAGCAATGTTTATATACCGGATAGAAGTAAAGTGAGCAGTGTGAACGAGAGAAATATCTGCTAGGAGCCAATTGTTACAGTATGATATCCAGCTATTATAGGGAAATTGATAGCTGTCAATGACAGATGTGTGCAGTGCTCTACACCCAGATTACACAAATATTTACTGTAATTGTCCATTTTAGTGAGAAAAAACAGAAAAGAAAGTTTACAATGTAATTAACATTTTCATTCTCATGATACTGTACAGTGGAAAGCACCAGCTTTTTTCTAAATTGCCAAACCTGTTCACCTTACTTCCCTTTCAGTTGTCTACCACTGGTGAAAGGAACAGAAGTGAGAAATGAATAATGTAGTAAAGGTAGAGGAGTATTGGCAATATAGGGATACAAGGAAGTTTCTGGGTGGGCCGATGTGCATGAGAGGCCTCCTGTGCCCTGGGGAGCACATATATGTAGGAATGATTCTGTGGGTGTGTTTGGGGATAAGAGGTGAGATGTTGATGTGGGTGTGTTAGAAGATAGAAGCTGACAGGCTGGTGATGTACAGTAGGTACGTAAGGGGCCACTTGTTGGAACTTTTTTCCAGGGCTACTTTAAATTTCTAATCTTTCCCTGAGTAAAGGTAACCTTTCTGGGAACATTTACCCACTGTAGTATTAAATATGATTACATTTAATACATCTAACCAGTGGTTCTCAAACCCAGTCTTCAGGAGCCCACACAGTTTACAATTTAAAAATGTACAGGTGAGATGGAAAGCATAAACCATGTGGGGTCCTGAGGACCAAGTTTGAGAATCTGTGCATTAAACCATAGATTAAACCAGGAAATTATAATTTATAACAGCAGGTCAATTTTATTTTATTTATTAATTAAAAAAAATCCATGTTTTTCTGGTAGGCATTTTAGGCGTGTATTCTCAATGGAACCTATCTATTGGTTCAGCTATTCATCAGTACATGTGGCACAGATAAAGCAAATGTGATCATACAGTATATAGCTACCAGTGTTAAAAAAAATAAGCATTATCTGGCGAAAAGAAACACAGGGCGAAATGTAATAGGGTGTGATTTTTTGCTGCTGGCTGGTTGGGCCCGGTGCTGGTTCTTGAAATACGGGGGACCCCTAGTCATTTTGTCCCCTGTATTTTGGAAAACAGGACCGGCCCTTAAGCCTGGAGCTGGTTTTGTAAAATCCAGGGGACCTCTATTTGTTCTGCCCCGTGATTTTATGAAACCAGGTTATGCTCTGGAGGGGGGAACCCACGCAGGTTTTATCTCTTTTTTTACACCAGAACCATGCACAGATCTCAATGATCTGTGCATGGTTCTGACAAATTCGCCAGTCAGTACCTGGTCTATTTATTTTGTGATTTTTAGTAACCTTTACTAAAAATCGCATCCCATTAAATAGACGATTTGTATACTTTTTAACATCTGGATGCGATTTTTAGTTTTACTAAAAATCGCACATTTAAAATGTGCGAAATAGCTGGAAAAAATGTGATTTTTTTCCCCGAAAATCGCACCCTATAAAATATGCGATTTTCTGAAAATGTCAGAAAACGGCAGTTTTTGTGAAAAAAATCTCTCTAAAAAAAAAATCGCCCCCTATTAAATTTCGCCCACAGGTTATATACAGTTCAAACACATGATCATATAATGTATTATTTGTTACCGATTTACAACCCCCACTTCCTTCACAGTGCGATATGAACATAGCTCTTCCCCCAGACTACCGCAATGCCCCAACCACAGTTTTTGATTGGCCCATGGACCAATGAGTGAATGTACAGGGATGACCTTCAATTTGTGTAACCATTGATCGTCATCTATTGCAAAGTATGCAACCATCTATGTACGCATGCTATTCCTCTATTGATGGTAGGTGTGCGGATAGCCATCCCTTCTCTCCCTTTCTCTCTCTCTCTCTCTCTCTCTCTCTCTCTCTCTCTCTCTCTCTCTCTCTCCCTCTATCTTGCTTTTTCTATTTCTATCTCTATCTCAGCATTTTGACAACTTCAGTCAGGTTTGCTGGATATTATTTAACAAATACGTACAATTATCACTGAAATTGTATGAGAATTATAATGGCTTGAAGCATAGTCTACAATTCAAGTTCTTCCCTTTGAACTGCATTTTTGAGGGATTTCACAATGGAAAAGCTCATCAGGCCATAAGTTGCTCTCAACAGAGGTTTGTTGAGTGAAGAGAGAAGTGGATAGAGTAACCAACCAATCAGCTTCTATCATATTTCAAACACAGCAAATGACAGTTAGCAACTGATTGATTGCTACTCTCTACTTTATATTTGTCCCAGGTTTTAACCCCCCCCCCCCCATCTAGCACTCCAACTCTCCTCAGCCTGCAGCCAACAATATTATCTGCAAACATGCCATTGTTGCATTTCCTATTAACACTGATCATTTACTCTTGCATATTTAAGCAAGGAGAAGTGATTTATTTGTACAAGTAGATTCTTAACTTATGCTCACAAATACTACATTAATTCAGTGGTGGGACTGCTTGAGGCAGATTGATAGAGACGTATCTCTCGAGAATAGACATTCTGCATTCGTCTCTAAATTCCTGTATAATTAACAAAGAACTTGCCATCTGTGGCAATTGACCTGTCAGAACTGTTCTACTCTGATAATTTCACTGACATTTCAAATAAAAAAATCTGAAATTCTAAATGTCTTTGTTAAAGAAATATAAGGTGCATTGTGCTAAAACAAAACAAACTGATGAATAAAATTACATATTTAACAAACATTCATTGATATGAATAGAAACATTTTGTCTGCCAGGATATGTATAATATCATTGTTGACTTGCACAATCTAATTTAACTTAATTCCTACCATATTTTGTGACTTCCAACTGTAATTGTAACCTGATTTCCCAAGTACAGTTTAAAATAATTTCATCCTTTACAGAATACTGCATGGAGTTACTTTATAATGTATGAAGCAGGCTTTTTAAACAGTTACAAGTATGTATGTGTCAGAAATATCTTAGACAAGCAACGATAGGACATAATGATTTGTGGTCTACTAAGTACTAAAAGAGTAAAGGAAGTACAAGTGTCAGTACTTAGGGCCCCATTCAGACCTGCTCGCTAGGCTGTGAATGCAGAACGCACCCCCCCAGAATCCCCTCGCTATACTGCGATTGGATGTGTATGCTTACACATCTGCTTACATGCGCCTGCACAGAGGAAATTGAATTTGATAGTTACTAACCATCCAATGATTTGCTCCCAACCCCCGACACCCCCCTCCCTCCTGGACTCAACCGCAGCGGGGTCCGGGAGCAGCAGCAGCGCCGCAGCAAGGTCCGGGAGCAGCAGCAGCGCCACAGCGGGGTCCCAGCAGCAGCGGATATGCCATCAGCAGCAGGGTCCCTGCGGCAGATGGGAACTAGCAGCAGTATTAATACCGCTACCAGTTCCCATCTGCCGCAGGGACCCCCGCTGATGACAGCATATCTGCTCCTGGGACCCCGCTGCCATGGCCCTTGCCGTGGTTGCTCCTCACCTTCCGTGGGTGCTCAGGCCTGGAGCACCAACGGTTTTGGTGCCTATGTCCTAGAGATCTTATGTGCAGCACATAAGATAAATTGTGATTGGACCATCAGCGGCACATCACAGGTGCTTTTTAGCACCCATAATGTATCACATCCTATCAGGGCCGTAACTAGGTGTGTGCCAACAGTGCCACCATTGCCACACACCTTTAGTCTGCAGTATGAATGGGCAACTGCTGATTGGCTGAAAGAGCTCTCTCTATCAATCAGCAGCAGCTTATTAATTTTCTTGGGTTCTTTGGTAACTGAGGGTGGGCAGATTAAAAAAAAAATTCAATTATAATCACTCTCCAATTGAAGTCCAGATTTATTATACATAAGTCAACTGTGTCACTGGTCAGTCAAGGTGATCCATAATCTTTCAAGGGTTAAACCTTTCTCAAGACAGCATCATTTTGAGAAAACAAAGTAGTAAGTACAAACACATGCTGGGCTGTGTTTTTAGCTCAGCATGTGTTTGTACTGTACTTACTACACTGATGTCTCAAAATGATCCTGTCTTGAGAAAGGTTCAACCTGAAACATATACAGATTTGTCTATAATAAATCTGAACTTCAATTGGTGAGTGCCTCTGTTTGGATTGTTTTCCTTTAAACCCAGTTACCATTATGGTACTTGTGTATTAGCAGGGCGCTCATATAGCATACGTACGATAGCATACTGAAATCGCATCACGCATCGCATCACTTGGCCCTTTTTTGTGCCATGCGATCTCACTAGTGCGTCGCGGGTAAGGTCACTGCGCACCCACGCACCACAAGGACCGAGGACTGCGGAGAAGACTTAGCCAGTTTCAGCCAGCTAGCAAAAGAATGTTGAGGCTGAATGGTGGCGGTGGGAAGGCTGAGCGGCAGCGGACAGCCCCCTCCTGAAGCGGAAGTGTAAGATGTCTGGTGATTTAAAAAAAATAAAAAGTTTTTATTGTCAGAATTCTGCAGCACCAGACAGATGCACAGTGGGCAGGCTAGGGAGAATGTGAATTTTGGCGCATTCCATGTGGCATAATGTGAATTTTGGCACATTCCATGTTGCATAATGTGTAAGGGGTGTATTGCACTAGGAGGGGGATATTTTGAACAGGGGGAGACGATGGTAAATCACTGGTAAGTAACTGTACAAAAAGTAGATCCCGGGTTACAAAAGTCCGGCTACCCCTGCTGTACATACTTAAAAGTAAAGATGTGCGGTGGGCACTTTTTCGGGTTTTGGTTTTGGATCTGGATCTCCCTTCGGGTTTTGGATCTGGATTGTGGACCTTACATGTGGACCTTACACTTCCAACCTGGCACATGTTGGAAGCAGAGCAGCACTACAGGGGCAGACAGGGTGGCAGTTTAATAACCCCCCCCCCCCCCCCAAAAAAAAGAGCAAAGAATACAAAGATGTGCAAGTTGAAATTGTCCTTGTAGCTGCGCTCCTCTGTTAGAACCTCCACACAAGTACCAAGAGCCCAATGTGGATTGATTTTGCAGCTTGGCATGTGCAGCCAAGGAGCAGTTTAATATCCAACAAGACCCCTATCTGGCGTGAGGTCACATGGTTTGTGAACGCTGGGAGCATTACAAGTTACCTCCTTATCCAGTTTGATCAGACTGGCTAGGCGTGCGTTCCATTTCCTCCCTCACCACTTACCCACTTTACATGTGTTCCTCCCGAAGTACGCTGACCATCAGCAGCTGTTGGGACTTCTTCTTCCCAAACATTTATCAATCCATCCATACTATCCCAAAAGGAGGATAAATACTCTGGATGTCACTGATGACATATATTCTTCCCCAATAGAGAAGGACCGATCTTCGTTCAAAGCTATACTAGTAGCTGCGCTCCTCTGGTAGAAGATCCAATCAAGTACCAAAACCCCTGTTTGGCTTGATTGTGCACTCTTCCTTGTGTTCAGCCAAGGAGCAGTGGGCGTTTCATGCAGCACTTATTTAGTCTTCAAGGTAGTATCTGTTTCGATCAGTTTAATATCTAACAAGACCCTATCTGGCGTGAGGTCACGTGGTGAGCATTACCAGTTGCCTCCTCATCCATCACCTAATGGGTGGAGGGGGGGTAATTGGTGGCAGGGGTGGGGTAATTGGTGGCCTCCACCTCTCTAGTACCCCAGGTTTGGAGATCCCTATATAGTCTACCCTTATAGACCGCTATCTAGGTAGTAGGGTCAATTTGTCTGCGACATCTGTCACCCAATTCACCGCTAAGGTTAATTTGTTTGAGCTGGCTGGCTAGGTGTGTTTTCCCTTACCTCCCTCACCACTTCACCAAATCACGTGTGTTCCTCCCGAAGCCACGCACTCGGTCTAGGAATGGATTAGACCATGGATGTCCCTGAGGACATGTTTTCATCCATTATGGATGGGGTGGAGAGCGAATCACCCATCTCCCCACCATTCATCCTTCAAAGATTTAAAAATTTATGACGCTACAAAGAGCCAACAAATGACGCAGAAAGAGGTGCAAGAAAAAGATTTGCTGGGGCCCTCCCACCCACCCAGCCATCCATCCGGGACATCCCATCCAAAAAAAAGAAGTACGATAGGAATGGATAAGACCATGGATGTCCATGAGGACATATTTTCATCCATAATGGATGATGTGGAGAGAAAAAATCACCCATCTCCCCTCCATTCATCCATCAAAGATTTAAAAATTTAGGACGCTACAAAGAGCCAACAAATGATGCAGAAAGAGGTGCAAGAAAAAGATTTGCTGGGGCCCTCCCACCCAGCCATCCATCCGGGACATCCCATCCAAAAAAAAGAAGTACGATAGGAATGGATAAGACCATGGATGTCCATGAGGACATATTTTCATCCATCATAGATGATGTGGAGAGAGAAACCACCCATCTCCCCACCATTCATCCATCAAAGATTTATAAATTTAGGACGCTACAAAGAGCCAACATATGACGCAGAAAGAGGTGCAAGTAAAAGAATTGCTGGGGCCCTGCCACCCAGCCATCCATCCGGGACATCCCATCCAAAAAAAAGAAGTACGATAGGAATGGCTGAGACCATGGATGTCCATGAGGACATATTTTCATCCATCACAGATAATGTGGAGAGAGAAATCACCCATCGCCCCACCATTCATCCATCAAAGATTTAAAAATTTAGGACGCTACAACAGCCAACAAAACGACGCAGAAAGAGGTGCAAGATGACATTGTCCTTGGGCCCTTCCACCCACCCTTATGTTGTATACAGGACATGCACAGTTCATCAAACCAATCATTTCAGCGACAGGGACTTCAGCGGCAGGGACTGTCAACTGTGGCTGAAATGATTGGTTTGTTTGGGCCTCCACGAAAAATAAATGGCAATGGGCATTGCACAAACTGGCTTTACAAGATGTCATCCTCAGCATCAGATTCCTCAGCCTCATCCTCTTCTTCACACACAATTAATTCGTCGTCGCTGGAATCAACCAATATAGGAGGACTGTGTGTATTAGGAGGACGTAAGTGCTGGTGAAGGAGGTCAAGTTCGTGGAATTTGAAATTCATTTTTATGAACATCATCATCTCCACGTTTTGTGGAAGTAACCTCCTACGCCGATCGAAAACAAGGTTCCCAGTTGCGCTGAAAACTCTCTCAGAATATACACTGGAGGGTGGACAACTTAAGTAAAGCAAAGCCAGTTTGTGCAAAGGACGCCACATTGCCTTTTTTTCTTGCCCATAATGGAATGGACAATCTGACATACCTATATCGAAGCTATCGGCAAAGTAGTCATCCACCATTCTTTCAATTGTGATAGCATCATAGTCAGTAGCAGTCGACATGTCCATTATGCTAGGAAGCTCCTTCAGTCCGGACCAGATGTCAAATATATTTCCGGACTGAATAGCAGTGGGTCTCTTAGGAAAATTTAGCTTTTTCCTCACAACCCCAGTGGTAGAAATTGAAGGAGAAGTTGTGTGCCTGCCACTTTCCGCTTCAGCTGACAAATTTTGGAGGAAGAGGTCTTTGCACCTCTGCAGATTTGTTCCCATTGGTAACAAAGACACAATGTAAGACTTAAACCTAGGATCCAGTATTGTTGCCAAAATATAATGATCTAATTGTAAGAGATCGACGACCCTTGGATCCTTGCTAAGTGAACTAATAGCGTGATCCACTAGTCCTACATATTTAGCAGATTCACTCAGCTTCAACTCCTCCTTCAATTTCGCCAACTGCTTTTGCAAAAGGCCTATCAAGGGAATGACCTGGCTCAAGCTGGCAGTGTCAGAACTAACTTCGCGTGTAGCAGCCTCAAAGGGCTGCAGGATCTTGCACACCACAGAAATTATTCTCTACTGAGCTTGACTCAGGTGCATTCCCATTCCTCTCCCTATGTCATAGGTCGAGGTGTAGGTTTGGATGGCCTTTTGCTGCTCCTCCATCCGCTGAAGCATATAGAGGGTGGAATTCCACCTCGTGACCACCACTTGCTTCAGCTGATGGCAGGGCAAATTTAGCTTTTCTTGCAAGTCTTGCAATCTCCTGCACGCACTTGCAGAATGGCGAAAATGTCCACAAATTTTCCGAACAACTGACAACATCTCTTGAACACCCCTGTCCTTTTTCAAGAAATGGTGCACCACCAAATTTACTGTGTGAGCAAAACATGGGACATGTTGGAATTCGCCCACATGTAATGCACTCACAATATCGGTGGCATTGTTGGATACCACAAATCCCGATGAGAGTCCAAGTGGGGTAAGCCATTGTGCAATGACTTATAAGTGCTGACTTATACAATAGCAGCACACCAATACATACAGCGACCATACAGGTCCCCTTCTGATAACCCTAGAAATGGTTCAACATACAGTCCTAAACAGGCAACACTCTGTAGAGAAATAAGTTCTAAGGCAGTATACACTGTATTGGGAGAGGGAGAGGAGCAGAAAAGGAGATAGTATTGTAAGTGAGAGTGATTAGGAGACAAGAGATAGAGAGATGGAGGGTAAGTAAGAAAGGGTTAATAGAAAGAGGGGACATGGAGAGGGAGAGAGAAAGACAGAAGAGAGAGCAGGGGAGAGAGGGGTCAGGGATGGGGGATCATAAAAGACAGGAGAAAGATGGGTGGGGGAGAGAGGGATAGATGGGATGGAAAGGGGGGAAGAAAAGAGTAGAGAGAGGGAGATAAAGAGAAGAAGGAGAGATGGGAGTGGGGAAGATAAGGGAGAGAAAGAGATGGGAAATACTGGAAAGAGGGAGGGGGCTGAGAAAAAGAGAGATGAGGGAGACAGGCAGGAGGCGGAGAAAAAAATAGAGGAAAGAGGGAGAGCTAGGTTGTGACACTGTGTACCTAGTTCTGTCATTGCATCCCCTTCAGTAAATCCAACGTCTGTTCTCCTTATCAGGACTTATGTCGCGAGTATATCTTTGATTTTATGATTAGGGAATTATGATATCCACTGTGACATGCCTCTATAAAATGTTGAGTGATCCATATTAACCATAAAGAATCTTTAATAAAGGGAGGTGGCATTCTGTAATATGACGGTTTCACCAATAATGCATCTATTGGCTTAACATTCCAGAGTATGGATTATTTTCTATGTGTGTGGGGACTTCATGGTCGTTGAGATTTAAGAAAGAAATCAACGCACCATTGCCACCACCCAATAATTATCTTTCCAGAGTGGTGTTAGCATAATTTTCTTGTCCAGAGACCAAGTCCAAAAGGTATCGGAACATTTTTGTATTATTGTATTGTAAAATCAAATATCCGGAAATCCCACTACGACATTTTCTCTTGGCTGCTGTAGTTTTGTTAAACTTATTTTATGTTGCTTACCATTTGGTTTGTGTGGTTCTGCGCTAACCTCTTTACAGCAGCTCTTGTAATAAATTGGTAATAATAGAAAAATGAAGAGCGCTATTAATGTTGGTTAAATTAGTAAAAAAATTTGTAAAAAAATATTATGGGGTGCTGGGTGATATATAATAATGAGTGGTACCTGTAAAGGAAGATTATGTTAAAAACCAACAATATTTACACCCTTTTGGGGAATTGGTGTTTTGATTTAAGAACAAATTGCTCCGTGCGGCTCTGTCCCTATCTCGCCCTGTGTACCTGCGTGCTGGGTCTTCCGTGGTGGTCTATGGTATTTGAGCGGAGAGGAGAAGGTAGCTTGCTGGAAGGAAGGGCAGGTCCACGCGTCCGTGGCAGCCGCTGTGCTGATCTTCCGTCTCTGCCGATACCCGGAAGTCGCCGGAAGTTCGGACGGTGGGTCGCTCTGGGTTACTGCGGGTGGTGGAGACAGCGTGCCGCTGAAGGTGGAAGTTGGGGAATAGTGTCCAATGAAGTTTTGTTCCTCTGAAACTTGTTTAATTATGGGTGTATAGTTAAGCATTTTTACCTTTGATATTTGACTAGGAATATGTAATATGTAAAGCTAGTTTTGGTCCATTGTAGGGAGACATTTGTCATAACCTTACCCAATCTAGTGGTATTTTCAATAAAAGGGCCACAGCTTATTTAAGTGGTGTAATACTTTTTAAAGAAATATACGCTTTGGGTTAGAGTTACATTTTAACATACTTCTTTTTTTTCCTTGTCTTTTTATGACCATCTGAGAGTTTCATTTTGTGCCCTTGCCTCTGGAGGGATTCACAGATGACCTTTAAATACATTCTTTCGTCAATTAATCCTGTCTTTTGGCAGGCTAATTATCCACCATCTGACCACTAATGTGTTAATATCTGGTGGCCTCTCCAAAATGTCACTGCCTATTTTATATACTCAATTGCTCTGATAAAAATATACTACACTATAGCAAACTTAATGTTGAACGATTGTTTAATTGAGCCACTGCTCTGATTACTTTCACACAGAGAAAAAGTATTCACTTGACATTGAATTTATGTAATAACTATATAATTAGAAGCAGTTGTTATACTGTAATCATTCTCGTCTATTTAAAATTATAAATACATGAAGACGGTTTTGTGGCACACACATATTATAAAAATAGATCAAGAAATGTACAGCAAAAAATAAACAACATTTTTATAAAACCAGAAAATGACATTTTTAAAATAAATAATTTGTAATCCCAGTACAAATGATGATCTTTGAACCTCATTTATGTCTGACTTAATTAACAAATACACATGTAAATGATTAAGCTCAAGTGAATTTATAATCTTAAATTACACATACACACACACACATATATAAAATTATAATTATATATTTGTTAATGGTTATTTGTATTGTAAAGATGACTTAATTTTGAATCTCTGTTTTAAGAAATATTCCTTGAAAAATTATACCCCTGAGTTTGTCTCAGATGGTGGTTATAAACTAAATTCTTCAATGCTGATGTTTGAATAATTCTTAGAACTTCTTATCGCTCCTCTTAATCAAAGCTGTAAATCTGAAGAAAAGTGGGAAATTACAAGTTGTAGGCAGTGATACAATTAATTGATTTGTAGGTCTAATTTTTTTTTCCATTGCCATTTAGATCCATTCATCTAGTAGAATTGGGGTGTCTTTCAAAATCAGCATACCAAAAAGCAAGTACTGTGGATTTAATTTATAACGAGCTCGTCTTCTGTATTCGAGACTCCGATTATAATCAAATCTCCAGCTTTTGAATCTGTGCTATAATTTGAATCAGTTGTTCCTGTAGATGGTATATGGTTGATTAGAAAAGAAACCACTTATGCTACATTGGTAAGTTAACGATAGCATCTTAGTAGGTATGCATAATATAAGTCTGCAGCACTTCATTTAAAACCGAAAGAACTACAATTTCAGGTTGTAGTAATTCTGCTACAAAAGTAACTGATGGAAAAATATAGAGATATCCTTAGTCACACATTTAATCGCTACAATGTTTAATATCCTAAATAAGAGATCTTTCCTTTCAGTGGCATTGTTTTTTTGTTTTTTTTTTAGGGTGAAAAAAGTGTTGTTTTTATACAGTTTTAAATATTTGCATTATTAATTTATTTTGACTGCATTTATGAGGGTGCACTGAAATAATATAATAATTAGTGGTGGTAAAAATAAGTTGAAATGCATCTAGAAACATAGGGACTGGTTGAGACCTGATCGCTGCTGTGTGAATTCGCATGATAACCAATTATGTAATGACTGTGCATGTACAGAACACATGCATGCAACCTCCATGCGATTACACCCCTGCTAATTATTTTTATCGCAGGCCATTTGCGAGGTGATAGTCAAGAAGATGCTGTTTCTGGACATCAATCTGCCATGTTCTGGGAGTGTCAGGGAAAAAGCATGCGTGCCCAAGTGTTTTCAGGGAATGTGTGTGAAGTCAGTTTCGGCCTCGATCAGACTGATTCTATAACAGCTGCCGAGTAAGTCCAATGCAACTTATCGCTAGGGTGGGTCATCTTTGCTGCCCATTCACAGGTTTGAAAAGGGTGGGAATACACTCTGGTGGGTGGCAGCACACTAGTCACATGGTGATCACACAGTAATCAGGTCGGTACTTATGTAGTATCTGGGCTGCCGATTTCTAAATCGGGTCGGATCGGGAGATCGCATCGCATCGCATGCGACCATGCGATTCGATGCGATGCGATGCGATGCGATGACCCGATTTTTCCATAGGAATCAATGTTAAAATGGACTGAGTCCATTTTAACATGGAATTCAATGGGAAAAATGGGTCCTTTTCATACCCCTACTATCCAAGTGGGCATGGAGTTGGATATAAACCTGTGGCGAGCGTAGCGAGCCACCGAGCCCGAAGCGTGGCGAGCGAAGCGAGCCCCGCGAGGGGACGAATACCGTCCCCTCGCGGGGCTCGCCACGCTTCGGGCTCGGTGGCTCGCTACGCTCGCCACAGGTTTATATCCAACTCCATGCCCACTTGGATAGTAGGGGTATGAAAAGGACCCATTTTTCCATAGGAATCATTTTAACATTGATTCCTATGGAAAAATCGGGTCATCGCATCCGATATCGGATGCGATGCGATGCGATGCGATGCGATATCGCATCGCATCGCATCTGATTGTATGCCTTAACTTAAGGCATACAATCAAAAAATCGGCAGCCCAGATACTACATAAGTACCATCAGGTCTTAATCAGGAACATAGGAAGGATGCTTAAAGGATTTATTTTGGTTGTCATGCAAAGCTGTGCGTGAGGGGACAAAATCATTCAATGGTCGCTTGCAGATCTAAGATCTAGATCGACGGGCTCCCTGTATGGGAATCAGGCAGGCAGATGACATTTGCTGACATCAGCTGCCCGCCCCACACACCCATGTCACCGGCGTATTTATATGAGAATGCCCACCGTTTTCATGGGGATGCCCCTCACCGCCACCCCAAGCCCCCTGCCCGCACTGCTTGGTGCAAGCGGGATGGCAAACAAGCAATTCGCCATGTCTACTCGCACCAAACGGCTGCTCCTGAGCATACATGTGTATGCCCATGTGCAGTCACAAAACATCACCGCCCTGTGCGAAAGTGCAGGAGAGCATAGGAACCAGAATAAGTGTGGTAAGCATCCTGCTTTATGTGGTAGAATATTGAATGCGACAAGATAAAAGTGAATCTGACTAATATTCACAGTTACTATGTAAATAATATTGACTCCAAGGGGAAGTGCACAATGATTGTTTTTTATATAAACCAATGATAACTTTCTTCCTTCTACAGTCAGTGAGTGAATTTGCTAAATGAAGACGAAGTAAAGCAAGGAGATGCCAAGATTAAGCATTGTGACACACATAAGTATAATTACAATACGTGTTTGATTAAATCAATATAAGACACTGTATATACTGTAGCTGTAACAGGCTGTGGTGAAAAATGAACACTGCTATGTGGTGTTAAGGGAATTGGTACTATTACGTTGCCACACCCCTTCTTCATGAAGCTACACCGAAAAAAATCCACTAAGGAGCCCATAATACATATAGTTTTGCAACAAAAAAAATTGTCTCGGTATTGCCCTGACCTTGCAATCTGCAGCTGTGGAAGTTGTAGCAGCCCCCCATAGTGTAACAAATTTTCTATAGCCTGTCCGGCTCCCAGCGTTGCCACGATTCAAAGGGAGTGGAGCCTAATGCCATGAAGTTCCCTGTCTCTTGCTTACATATCTCATGCTTTGTTCTCTCTCATCCTGACTCTGTATTCCCCCTTCAATGACACTGTCTCTATGTCTGACATTGTCTCTTTTCTTTTTTCTCTCTCTATGACACTGTCTCTCTCCCACTGACACTGTCTCTCCCTCCTTGACACTATTTATCTCTCTGACACTCTATCTCCAAACCTTATTCTTTCCTGACACTGTCTCCTTCTGTCTCTCAATCCCTCTAACACTGTCTCTCTCACTGACACTGTGTCTCCTCCATCCTTCTTCTCTTTCTCTGACACTCTCAATCTCTCTCTGACACTGTCTTCTATCCAAGGGCGTAACTACCATAGTTGCAAGGGGTGCAGCTGCTCTGAGGCCCAGAGCTGAAGGGGGCCCATCTTTACTGTCCAAGTAATATGTTTTACATACATTTATCACCATCAGCTGCTAAATAGGGGGCCCTTACGACCTTTTGCTATGGGGCCTATGAATATCTAGTTATGCCTCTGCTCCTATCTCTCTCTCCCCCTGACACTTCTGTCTTTCTCTGTCTCACCTTTACTCTCTCTTTTCTGAGCACTCTCTGTTCCACCCACTCTCCTCTCTTTCTCTGACACTGTCTCTCTCACTCTTTTTCTTTACTTAACACTGTCTCTATAGCTCTCTTTTTCTTTCTCTAAAATTCTTTCTCTGACTCTCTCTTACTCTCACTGCCCCCTCTCCCTATATCCTTATCATTGTTTCTTTCTCTCCCTGACACTGTCTCTGTCTATCTGACAGAGTGACATGGTGTCTCCCTGACACCATTTCACTCTGACACACTCCATCTCTCTGCCTGACATCCCCTCTCTCTCTCTCTCCCTACCATCCTTTCTTTCCCTCCATCTCTCCTGGACACTCTCAAACTCTCTTCTCTCTTTTATCCCCTCTTTTAGGTATCTTTCTCCTCCCCCTCTATCTCTCTCTGACACTCCTCTCTCCCTGATGCCCCCTCTCATCTCTTTCTCACTGACATTATTCTCCTTTTCACTTGTCTCTCTTTCTCTCATTCCCTCTTTTTCCATAAAACCCTCTCTCAGTTCCCCTTCCTGAACACTCCCATCTGTCACTCCTTTTCTTTCTTGCTCCTCTCTCTATCTTTCCCAAACTGCCTCTTTGTCTCTCACTCCCATAAAAGGGCATAATAGTGATGGTGGTGGGGGATTAGGATTTTGCTATGGAGCCCACAAAGTTCTAGTTAGGCCCGTGGTACAGTATTGCAAATTGTTTAGTTAAAATATATTCAACTCTCAAACATTTTTTTTAGCATAAGTTCAGTTTTACATTTTTTTATCATTAACCAGTAAACATAATTTCAGTGATTTGTTGTCATTAAATTAGTGTTTGCAAATTTAATTTAATAATCCTTTGAATACACTTGTTAATTAGGCATATTAATTAATGTCAGTTTATGCTTGTACAAAGCAGTTTATCTGGAAAATTGTGAATTGTTTTATTGCTTTAAGTGTATTTTCATGGTTTGTATGATTGTATTTTTGTCTGCAAGGAAAAAAAAACTACTTGGAACTAAATTTACTTAAGGACATGCTAGGATTTATATTCTTTCATGTAATAATAAAAACTTTTTTTGGTACTTGTTTCCTAGCACGGCCACAATCTTGTGGATCGTGTACCTTTAACCCCTTCCCGACATTTGACGTACATGTACGTCATGGTCGGGAAGTACTTCCCGACATTTGACGTACATGTACGTCATGACTTCTAACTGTCACTGCGTCTAGAGACGCAGTGACAGTTAGGTGATGTCTGCTGTCCCTGACAGCAGACATCCCCCCTCGCCGCCCAGGGGGGGGCAGGGGTGCCCCCCCCGGTCGGCGATCGCTGTGATTGGCTGTTCAAATCTGAACAGCCATTCACAGCGTTTCCTGTGTTACCGGCGGCTAAGCCGCTCGGTAACACAGGGATCGGTGGTGATCGGTGCTGTCAAGTACAGCACCGATCACCACCGATGTGCAGCCCCCCCTCGAACCCGCCGGGCACTCACCCGGCAGCAGCAGCAGCTCCCCCGGCTCCCCCGGAGCGTCTGGAGCGCACGCAGCGCTGCCCTCCTCCCCCCTCCCCCCCGCAGCAGCAGCAGCAGCATCAAGCTGCAGAAAAAGTATATTCAAAAGTATATCAGAAAAATATATGCACTGAAAAAATATATTTATATATATATATATATATATATATATATACACATATATATATATATATATATATATGTGTGTATATATATGTATATATATATATATACACACATATATATATATATATATGTGTGTGTGTGTGTGTGTATATACCACACCGATTACCACCGATCGCCAGCCCCCCCCCCCTCCCACCCGGCAGCCCCCCTCCCTCCCACCCACCCGGCTGCCGCAGCGCCAGCACCCCTCCCACCCCCCGCCAGCCGCAGCGCCAGCCCCCCTCCCAAAGCTGGTGACTAAAATGGGGTCACTTGTGGGGGGGTTCCACTGTATTGGTGCTTCGGGGGTCTTGCTAATGCGACATAGCACCCACCATTCATTCCACCACCAAAAATCACTCCTTCCCTTCTGAGTCCTGCCATGCACCCAACTGGTATTTTTTGGTCACACGTGAGGCATTGCCGTACTCGGGAGAAATTGGGGCACAGATTTTGGGGTGCTTTGTCTCCTTCATTCCTTGTGAAAATAAAAAATTTTGAGCCAGAACTGCATTTTTCTGTAAAAAATTACATTTTTTTACACAAAAATGCAGATCTGGCTCAAAATTTTTCAGGGGGGTACCTAACTTTTAGCATCTTATGGTGACTAGAAACCTACATTGTGCCTAAAAAATAATCTCATAAAAAGGAGGCTCCAAAATCAAGTAGGTGCTCCTTCTATTATGAAGCCTGTGGTTTGGTCACCGTGCACACTAGGGCCACATATAGGATATTTATGAAAACCAAAGAATTGGGGGAATCAATTTTTAGTCACATTTCTCTAGTAAAATCTACTGTGTTCCTTAGAAAAATGTATTAAATTTGCAAATCTGCAAAAAAAATGAAATTTTGAAATTTCACCTACACTTTCTTTTAATTCCTGTGAAACACCTAAAGGGTTAACAAACTTCCAAAATGCTGTTTTGAATACTGTGAGGGGTGCAGTTTTTGAAATGGCATCATTTATGGGGGTGTCTCACATACAAGTCACTCAAAGTCACATCATAACTGACCTGGTCCCTAAAAAAATCAGAGTTTGAAATTTTCTTGAAAATTTGAGAATTTGCTATTCATATTTGAAGCCTCCTAGTGTCCAAAATAATGAAAAGGAGGTTGAAATAATGATTGCAACATAAAGTAGACATATGGTCTTTGTTAGTTATTAACTATTTTGAGTGGTATGTTTATTTGTCTCACAAGCAGAAAATGTGACATTTTGCAAATTGCAAAATTTTCCATTTTTTCACGACATTTTGGTATTTTTCACAAAAAAACACAGACTGTATCGACCCAAATTTACCACTAACTTGAAGTACAATGTGTCACGAGAAAACAATCTCAAAATCACTGGGATAAGTAAAAGCAAAAAAAAGTTATCCCCACTTAAGTGAAACATGTCAGATTTGAAAAAAATGGCTCTGTCAGGAACGCAAAAACTGGCTCTGTCAGGAAGGGGTTAAGTTAAGGTACACGATCCACACGATGGACCCGATTTCCTTTGAAATCAGGTCCATTTTGCCGGCAAAGGTACAAAATCGGGGGCATCGCGTCGGTCGGGACCATTAACATTGGTCCCGACGCGACCGACGCGATGCCCCCGATTTCCCCATAGGCTTCAATGTTAAAATATTTTTTAACATTGAAATCGTGAGGATCGCGTCGGTCTTGTGCCATTATAATGGCACAAGATGAGATGGACTTGATTAAGTCCATCTCACCTTTAAAAAAATGTGAAAAATGTGAAATGGGCCAATATGACCCATTTCACATTATAGATGTCCCCGTCGTCACCCCATGATAGACGCCAACCCGAAGCATGGCGAGCGGCGGCGGTGCGCGTCCTCCGACCTTTTCATTCCCCTACTATCCACGTCGGCGTGGAGTTGAGAATAGAATAGTGTGGCGAGCGCAGCGAGCCCGAAGCGTGGCGAGCGCACGCGTATAACTTCACAGGTATACGCGTCCCCTCGCGGGGCTCGCTGCGCTCGCCATGCTTCGGGCTCGGTGGCTCGCTGCGCTCGCCACACTATTCTATTCTCAACTCCACGCCGACATGGATAGTAGGGGAATGAAAAGGTCGGAGGACGCGCACCGCCGCCCCTCGCGGGCTCGCTGCGCTCGCCACGCTTCGGGTTGGCGTCTATCATGGGGTGGGGGTACAGTTGTGCCAGATTCAGACCTGTTTGCTGTGCTATGAATTCAAAGCACTAGTGACTATCGGGCCACCGGCCATGTGCACGGTACACTGTGCGCGTGCAAAATCCATCGGTACAAAGGCAGCCAGCAAAGGCTAGACTTCACTGGCTGATTGCAGGGCGATTGACACCCTGCATGCATTTTGGGGTGGTAACACAGTGTCTGTTTAAAAGTGAGAGATTTTCCCCTTATGTGTGTGGCTGGGTACACATTGCAGCCTTGCACAGGGGCGAGGGGAGGAAACTCAGTGGGGCATCGTTTATCCTCTCGCTGGACTCCTTACACTTGTAGCCCAGCGAGCAGGTCTGAATCGGAACCCAAACTGTTTTTGACACATTACACACAATTGGTCATTATTTCACATAAAACTTCACGTGTTACAGCATAAAATATAGCAAAGGCCAGTATGAAGCATATCCAAAGCCATGGCTGTCAGAATGATTTAATTGATGTACAGTATACAGTATGTGTGCTCATTTTACATTTTCAGCACAAACATTTTTTAAAATAAGAACCTTTGTAACTTTTATCTGATTATCAGTATTTGTGTTAAAACCTGGAAAAGTGACAAGTTAATATGCTAATGACAACCGATCGCATGAAATAGTGCATAATGAGATAATTAGATCATTAACAGCCTATTTTATGTTTATAGTATAATATCATTTTTTTATTTTATTTAGATGAAAAGAAACAAATAGGGTACAGTAAGTGTTATATGAAGTGCAGCAAGTGTTCTTCAAACAGATGCTGGGACATAAGGTTGTCAGTGGGTATTAGGGGGAATTACCATTGAGTTACACAAAATCAACAGGCCAAAACAATATAACTGGTGTACCCATACTTGCTTTAGGATTAGGGATTTTAACAGTACTGTTATTGCAAATACAATCATTTTCCCTTGATGAAATAAACATATGGTGCTGAAAAGAACAGTATTTTTATGCCTAATTATAGGATTACAAGTTAGCTTCAATCGTATTTTAATTACAGCTTTTATAGTATCTTACTATTGTTTGGATCGTATCTTCAATGCAATAACCATTTACAGAAAATGTTAAAGTGCCCACACAAGCAGCGTTTTGGTCTGCCAATATTTTGATCTCAAACCTAAACCTGAAATCATTGTACTGTACAGTAAATCCATGAGAAATGGTAGATGTGATTGTGTAGCTCAATGAAATCCGTTCAAGGACCTTCCTGACTTTGCCATTATATATATGACCATACACTTCAAAATTTACTAACATAAATTTACTAAGAATCCTATCGCATCTGTGTTTGCCTGAGATTACACATGGGTGACATTGATCAGCCCCTGGTGCTTTTTAAAAAAATAAAATAAAACATGGAAATATACCATGTTCCCATTTTTTGCTTGATAATGTTTTCCTATCATATAAAGCATGCATGGCCAAACTATTACCCTCCAGCTGTTGTGAAACTACAAGTCCCTTCATGACTTGCCACAGTTTTGCTATTAGGGAATGCTGGGATGTGTAGTTTCACAACAGCTGGAGGGCCACAGTATGGCCATGCCTGATATACAGTATGGGTGCTGTGTTTGAATGCTGTGCTTTCCACGGCCAAACACTTCCAAATATGAATCCAGCATAGCAGGGCCGGATTTGTGCCTAGGCCCGTGAGGCATGGGCCTCAGGGCTGCACCAATCAAGGGCGGCACTTGCGGGCTGCTATTCTTTTTTTTTTTTTTAAAGGCATGCTGCCACTTGCAGTGCCGCTGTGGGTGTGCATGTTGAAGATCTACACCTCTCTAGTAGGTTTATTCTATGCTGGGACCCCGACAGTCTCCACAACGGAGCGCTGGGCATCAGGAGAGATGATCGAGGGACTAAGCTCAGCCAGCTGGGGACTCCCGGACTCCCGCCTATCCAATCAGATCAGGCCATACCATCTAGCGATCAATGCGGTGACAGATGTTCCACCCTCACACCCGGGCTGCCATTCTTTTAAATAGCAGCATGGCAGAGTGGGTGACAAGCGGCAAGTGACAAGCGGCGCCGCCGCTGACATGATTCATCATATGTCAGCGTCAGCGTCGCTCGTTACCCGCCGCTACCCTCCCGCTCTGCCATGCACACAGTAGTACATCACTGGCGGCGGCTGCCAGGCTGTATCCAAAGGTCCCCCTGGCTGCGTCTTAACTTAGTGAGCTGATTTGCTCAGGCTCACTGCCTCCAGCGCCCATTGACTACTGTATACACACAGCCTATTGGCTGCTGTGTATGCAATGGGCGTGGAGAGCAGCTGAGCTGAGCTCATCCTGTGCTCAGTCAGTCAGTGTCTGAGAGACTGACTGAGACACAGTCACAGCAAATAAAGTTAATGCACAGACTCCCGGCCACCTTCCCTCCGGGTCCTCCATAAATACAGTTAGCAATGTTATGAGGTGGGCTAAAGTTATATTTGTATGAAATCTATAAATATATATATATATATATATATATATATATATATATACACACATGTGTATATATATATACACTGTATATATATATATATATATATATATATATATATATATATTCTAAATCCCCCATCCAGGCGGTAAGAATGGCACTCAGAGACTTTCAATGGTTTCAAAAAAACTTTAGTGAAAAAGCATGGGTAACGTTTCGGGGAACAAACACTGTCTTCAGACCCTCCTACAGCCATTACCCATGCTTTTTTTACTAAAGTTTTTTGAAACCATTGAAAGTCTCTGAGTTGCATTCTTATTGCCTGGATGGGGGATTTGAAGTATATGCATCTTTTCTGGATCTGGTATCTGAGAAAGTTGTCCTTTAAAAAGTGAGTGCCGGCAGGATTGGAAGATATTTTTGTGTGTGTGTGTGTGTGTGTGTGTATATATATATATATATATATATATATATATATATATATATACATACATATATAAATATATATATATATATATACACACATATATACACACACACACACACACACTAACTAGCACTCACGGGTCTTAGCAGAAATTAAAGACACTGCGGTCTATTCACAGGAGCGCATGACAAGGCACCGGGGGATGCGGTCAATTTGCCGGCGGTCGGGATCCTGGCGTTCAGAATCCCGACACTGGAATCCCGACCGCCGAAATCCCGAAACTTTCTCCCTCCGTGGGTGTCCACGACACCCATAGAGGGAGAATAAAATAGCGTGCCGAGCTTAGCGAGGCACCGGGCCCGCTGCGTGGCGAGCGCAGCGAGCCCGCAAGGGGGGGCGATCCACGTCCCCCCCATGTCGGGATTTCGGCGGTCGGGATTCCAGTGTCGGGATTCCGACCGCCGGGATCCCAACCGCGGGGATTACGTATCGGATCCGGCACCGGGGCCGCTGTTTATCTAGCACAGTACAGGAGTGCCGATCAGACATATATATATATATATATATATATATATATATATATATATATATATATATATATATATATATATATATATATATATATATATATATTACATTGACAAAAAACCTTACGGTTTCACATGTCCCATTAAGGCTTCTTACACATGATCTGGCATTTCTGAAACCTGTTGTAACTCTTCCACTCAAACGCCAAAAAGCAATGAAATTCCGATCATTAAGGCTGACGCCTTAATGGAGGTGTTCCTTGCGCAATACAGATATGGTACGCCATCACAGCCTGTGGGTAAGTGCAGATTCAGCACTCTCACAGAGTGAGATTGCTGTCACTCACACAATGGTGGAGCTGCTAATTCACAGATTTGTGTGCTCATTGGAATACACACATGCAGTCTATGCAACTGAAGGTCTGAGCAGTTATGTGGCGCACTCATCCTAATAAGTACCTGCAATCATCTAAAACTGTCTAGCCCACTGAATTACTATAGTATTCATTCTAGCACCCGCCATCTTTGAAAACCCATGCAGTTCCTCTTCCCTGCCTGGGGTGTAGCTGTCTGCTGTAGTGCTTCTAGCACAGTGTGATCTGTATATCAGCACTGCAAACCAGACCTGTGCTAGAAACACTACAACAAACAGCAACACCCCAGACAGGGTAGAGGAACTGCATGGGTTTTCAAAGATTGCGAGTGCTAGAATAAACACTATTACTAGAACTATCCCACTGAGGGTCCAACATCTTTCACACTCACTACCTATTTCCATTTCATTTAGTATTCACATGCAGTTACTAAAAACATCTTTCATAATTGCAAAAACTATAATACTCCCATTACTATGCATCTACACTTTCTTCCCCTATACGCCGTCATGCTGTTCTGTCTTATCCGATACCTACTGCTGTGTGTATTGCCTCATCTGCACCAATGTGTCTTTCCATACAGATGCCACTGTTTCCTTCTATCTGTGCCACTGGCTTCCCCTCTATTAGTGATACTCTGTCTCCCCCTCCATCCATGCTGCTCTGTCCGCCTCATCCATGACACAGTTTCCCTCCATCTGTGCTGCTCTGTTTTCCCTTTATCCCCTTTGCTCCAAACCCCCTCACCCATCAGTGCTGTCTTTCCTCCAACTGCTCCTCTGTTTCCCATCCAATCGCATCACTCTGTCTTACCTTCCCCAATCTGTGCCACTGTTTTCCACCCATCTGCTTTGTTAGTCCCCCATCAGTGCTGCTTAGCCTTCCCACCATCTACGCATTTCTATTCCTCCCCATCTGCACCACACTGCCTCCTACCCCAATCAACACCACTTTTACCCCATCCTCTCGGCTCTGTTTACTGCTCAGACCTTCAGTTGCATAGACTGCATGTGTGTATTCCAATGAGCACACAAATCTGTGAATTAGCAGCTCCACCATTGTGTGAGTGACAGCAATCTCACTCTGTGAGAGTGCTGAATCTGCACTTACCCACAGGCTGTGATGGCGTACCATATCTGTATTGCGCAAGGAACACGTCCATAAAGGCGTCAGCCTTAATGATCGGAATTTCATTGCTTTTTGGCGTTTGAGTGGAAGAGTTACAACAGGTTTCAGAAATGCCAGGTCATGTGTAAGAAGCCTTAATGGGACATGTGAAACCGTAAGGTTTTTTGTCAATGTAATTTCATAGCTTTTTTCAATTTATTTTTTTTTTACTTTAAATTTCAGTGTAAGATTAAAATTTGATTTTTAAAAATGTTTAATGATAACACACCCCTGGCAATGAGACAGCGTACCCGCGGGGGGCACTGGGAAGGGGGCCGCGTACCCGCGGGGGGCACTGGGAAGGGGGCCGCGTACCCGCGGGGGGCACTGGGAAGGGGGCCGCGTACCGGCAGGGGGGCACTGGGAAGGGGGCCGCGTACCCACGGGGGGCACTGGGAAGGGGGCCGCGTACCCGCGGGGGGCACTGGGAAGGGGGCCGCGTACCCGCGGGGGGCACTGGGAAGGGGGCCGCGTACCCGCGGGGGGCACTGGGAAGGGGACAGCGTACCCGCGGGGGGCACTGGGAAGGGGACAGCGTACACGCGGGGGGCACTGGGAAGGGGACAGCGTACACGCGGGGGGCACTGGGAAGGGGACAGCGTACACGCAGGGGGCACTGGGAAGGGGACAGCGTACACGCAGGGGGCACTGGGAAGGGGACAGCGTACACGCAGGGGACACTGGGAAGGGGACAGCGTACACGCAGGGGACACTGGGAAGGGGACAGCGTACACACAGGGGACACTGGGAAGGGGACAGCGTACACACAGGGGACACTGGGAAGGGAACAGCGTACACGCAAGGGACACTGGGAAGGGGACAGCGTACACGCAGGGGGCACTGGGAAGGGGACAGCGTACACGCAGGGGGCACTGGGAAGGGGACAGCGTACACGCAGGGGGCACTGGGAAGGGGACAGCGTACACGCAGGGGGCACTGGGAAGGGGACAGCGTACACGCAGGGGGCACTGGGAAGGGGACAGCGTACACGCAGGGGGCACTGGGAAGGGGACAGCGTACACGCAGGGGCACTGGGAAGGGGACAGCGTACACGCAGGGGGCACTGGGAAGGGGACAGCGTACACGCAGGGGGCACTGGGGGGGGACAGCGTACAAGTGGGGGCACTGGGAAGGGGACAGCGTACATGCGGGGGGCGGCACTGTAGGGGGACAGCGTACATGTGGGGGGGGGGCACTGGGGGGGGCAGCGTACACACGGGGGCACTGGGGGGACAGGGTACACACAGGGATAGTGGGGTGGGGGACAGGGTACACACAGGGATAGTGGGGTGGGGGACAGGGTCCACACAGGGATAGTGGGGTGGGGGACAGGGTCCACACAGGGATAGTGGGGTGGGGGACAGGGTACACACACAGGTACAGAGGGGGGACGGATTTACCTGGGTGCAGCTGCAGCACAGGGGGGACAGTACACACGGGGGGCAGCATACAAACGGCGGGCACTGGGGGGGACAGCGTACACATGGCGGGCACTGGGGGGGCAGGGTACATACAGGGACAGTGACGGGGGAAAGGGTCCGCACAGGGATAGTGGTGTGGGGGACAGTTGGGGGGACATGGTGCACACAGGGATAGTGGGGATGGGGGACAGGGTACACACAGGGACAGTGGGGGGATGGATTTACCTGGGTGCAGCTGCTCCTCTGATGGCCCGGTGGCTGCTTTCTGTCTTCCGGGTGGCAGAGGCAACTCAACGCCGGGGCTTCACCAGACTGTTATGGCTGCAGGCTGTGGAAGCGGCTGAACCGAGTCCCGGCGGCAGCATGGGGAGGACAGAGTCTGAGCAGGAAATATAATAATAATAATTATTACAATAACAATGCGTACACACGGGGGGGGCACAGCGTACACACGAAGGGGGGGCACAGCTTACACACAGGGGGCACAGCGTACACACGGGGGGGGCACTGTGTACACAGGGGGGCACAGCGTACACACGGGGGGCGGGCACAGCGTACACACGGGGGGCACAGCGTACACACGGGGGGCACAGCGTACACACGGGGGGCACAGCGTACACACGGGGGGCACAGCGTACACACGGGGGGGCACAGCGTACACACGGGGGGCACAGCGTACACACGGGAGGCAATGAGGCACTGCGTACAAATGGGGGGGCACAGCGTACACACGGGGGCAATGAGGGTGGACAGAGTACACACGGTGGGCACCGAGGGGGGACAGCGTACACACGGGAGGCAATGAGGGTGGACAGCGTACACACGGGGGGGCAATGAGGGTGGACAGCGTACACACGGGAGCAATGAGGGGAAACAGCGTACACACGGGGGGCACAGCGTACACACGGGGGAGGGCACAGCATACACACGGGGGGGCACAGCGGGGCGATAGCGTACACACGGGGAGGCACTGAGGGGGGACAGCGAAGACATGGGGGGATGCACTAAGGGGGCACTGCATACACACGGGAGGCAATGAGGCACTGCGTACAAATGGGGGGGGCACAGCGTACACACGGGGGGCAATGAGGGTGGACAGCGTACACACGGGGGGCAATGAGGGTGGACAGAGTACACACGGTGGGCACCGAGGGGGGACAGCGTACACACGGGGGGCAATGAGGTTGGACAGCGTACACACGGGGGGCAATGAGGGTGGACAGCGTACACACGGGGGCAATGAGGGTGGACAGCGTACACATGGGGGGCAATGAGGGGAGACAGCGTACACACGGGGGGCAATGAGGGGAGACAGCGTACACACGGGGGGCAATGAGGGGAGACAGCGTACACACGGGGGGCAATGAGGGGAGACAGCGTACACACGGGGGGCAATGAGGGGAGACAGCGTACACACGGGGGGCAATGAGGGGAGACAGCGTACACACGGAGGGCAATGAGGGGAGACAGCGTACACACGGGGCAATGAGGGGAGACAGCGTACACACTGGGGCAATGAGGGGAGACAGCGTACACACGGGGGCAATGAGGGGAGACAGGGTACACACGGGGGGCACTGAGGGGAGACAGCGTACACACGGGGGGCACTGAGGGGAGACAGCGTACACACGGGGGGGGCACAACGTACACACGGGAGGCAATGAGGCACTGCGTACACACAGGAGGGGCACAGCGTACACACGGGGGCACTGAGGGGGGACAGCGTACACACGGCGGGCACTGAGGGGGGACAGCGTACACACGGGGGGCACTGAGGGGAGACAGCGTACACACGGGGGGCACTGAGGGGAGACAGCGTACACACGGGGGGGCACTGAGGGGAGACAGCGTACACACGGGGGGGGGCACTGAGGGGAGACAGTGTACACACGGGGGGCACTGAGGGGAGACAGCGTACACACGGGGGGCACTGAGGGGAGACAGCGTACACACGGGGGGGAGACAGCGTACACACAGGGGGGGGGCACAACGTACACACGGGAGGCAATGAGGCACTGCGTACACACAGGAGGGGCACAGCGTAAACACGGGGGCAATGAGGTTGGACAGCGTACACACGGGGGGCAATGAGGGTGGACAGCGTACACACGGGGGCAATGAGGGTGGACAGCGTACACATGGGGGGCAATGAGGGGAGACAGCGTACACACGGGGGGCAATGAGGGGAGACAGCGTACACACGGGGGGCAATGAGGGGAGACAGCGTACACACGGGGGGCAATGAGGGGAGACAGCGTACACACGGGGGGCAATGAGGGGAGACAGCGTACACACGGGGGGCAATGAGGGGAGACAGCGTACACACGGAGGGCAATGAGGGGAGACAGCGTACACACGGGGCAATGAGGGGAGACAGCGTACACACTGGGGCAATGAGGGGAGACAGCGTACACACGGGGGCAATGAGGGGAGACAGGGTACACACGGGGGGCACTGAGGGGAGACAGCGTACACACGGGGGGCACTGAGGGGAGACAGCGTACACACGGGGGGGGCACAACGTACACACGGGAGGCAATGAGGCACTGCGTACACACAGGAGGGGCACAGCGTACACACGGGGGCACTGAGGGGGGACAGCGTACACACGGCGGGCACTGAGGGGGGACAGCGTACACACGGGGGGCACTGAGGGGAGACAGCGTACACACGGGGGGCACTGAGGGGAGACAGCGTACACACGGGGGGGCACTGAGGGGAGACAGCGTACACACGGGGGGGGGCACTGAGGGGAGATAGTGTACACACGGGGGGCACTGAGGGGAGACAGCGTACACACGGGGGGCACTGAGGGGAGACAGCGTACACACGGGGGGGAGACAGCGTACACACAGGGGGGGGGCACAACGTACACACGGGAGGCAATGAGGCACTGCGTACACACAGGAGGGGCACAGCGTAAACACGGGGGCACGGAGGGGGGACAGCGTACACACGGCGGGCACTGAGGGGGGACAGCGTACACACGGGGGGCACTGAGGGGAGACAGCGTACACACAGGGGGGGGGCACAACGTACACACGGGAGGCAATGAGGCACTGCGTACACACAGGAGGGGCACAGCGTACACACGGGGGCACTGAGGGGGGACAGCGTACACACGGCGGGCACTGAGGGGGGACAGCGTACACACGGGGGGCACTGAGGGGGGACAGCGTACACACGGGGGGGCACTGAGGGGGGACAGCGTACACACGGGGGGGCACTGAGGGGAGACAGCGTACACACAGGAAGCACTGAGGGGAGACAGCGTACACACGGGGGGCACTGAGGGGAGACAGCGTACACACGGGGGGCACTGAGGGGAGACAGCGTACACACACGGGGGGCACTGAGGGGAGACAGTGTACACACGAGGGTCACTGAGGGGGGACAGCGTACACACGGGGGGTGCACTAAGGAGGCACAACGTACACATGGGAGGCAACGAGGCACAGTGTACACACGGGGGGGCACTGAGGGTGGACAGCATACACACAGGGGGGCATTGAGGGTGGACAGCGTGCACACGGTGTGCACTGAGGGGGGTCAGCGTACACACGGGGGGCACTGAGGGGGGTCAGCGTACACACGGGGGGCACTGATGGGGGTCAGCGTACACACGGGGGGCACTGAGGGGGGTCAGGGTACACACGGGGGCACTGAGGGGGGTCAGTGTACACACGGGGGGCACTGAGGGGGGTCAGCGTACACACGGGGGGCACTGAGGGGGGTCAGCGTACACACGGGGGGCACTGAGGGGGGTCAGCGTACACACGGGGGGCACTGAGGGGGTCAGCGTACACACGGGGGGTCAGCGTGTACACACGGGGGCACTGCAGGGGTACAGCACACACATGGGGGCACTGGGGGGGTACAGCGCACACACGGGGGAGCACCGGGAGGGGGACAGCGTACACACGGGGGGCACTGGGAGGGGGACAGCATACACACGGGGGGCACTGGGAGGGGGACAGCGTATACATGGGGGCACTGGGAGGGGGACAGCGTATACATGGGGGGCACTGGGGGGGCGCAGCGTACACATGGGGGGCACTGGGGGGGGGGGGCGCAGCGTACACACAGGGGGCACTGGGGGGGGCGCAGCATACACACAGGGGGCACTGGGGGGGGCGCAGCATACACACAGGGGGCACTGGGGGGCGAACAGCGTACACGCGTGGGCACTGGGGAGCGAACAGCGTACACGCGTGGGCACTGGGGGGCGAACAGCGTACACGCGTGGGCACTGGGGGGCGAACAGCGTACACGCGTGGGCACTGGGGGGTGAACAGCGTACACGCGTGGGCACTGGGGGGCGAACAGCGTACACGCATGGGCACTGGGGGGCGAACAGCGTACACGCGTGGGCACTGGGGGGCGAACAGCGTACACGCGTGGGCACTGGGGGGCGAACAGCGTACATGCGTGGGCACTGGGGGGGGCGAACAGCGTACACATGTGGGCACTGGGGGGGGGCGAACAGCGTACACATGTGGGCACTGGAGGGTGAACAGCGTACACGCGTGGGCACTGGAGGGCGAACAGCGTACACGCGTGGGCACTGGAGGGCGAACAGCGTACACGCGTGGGCACTGGGGGGCGAACAGCGTACACGCGTGGGCGAACAGCGTACACGCGGGGGCACTGGGGGGGCGAACAGCGTACACACGGGGGCACTAGGGGGGCGAACAGAGTACACACGGTGGGCACCGAGGGGGGACAGCGTACACACGGGGGGCAATGAGGGTGGACAGCGTACACACGGGGGGCAATGAGGGTGGACAGCGTACACACGGGGGGCAATGAGGGTGGACAGCGTACACACGGGGGGCAATGAGGGTGGACAGCGTACACACGGGAGCAATGAGGGGAGACAACATACACACGGGGGCACAGCGTTCACACGGGGGCACTGGGGGGCGAACAGCGCACACACGGGGGCACTGCGGGGCAAACAGCGTACACACGGGGGCACTGGGGGCGAACAGCGTACACACGGGGGCACTGGGGGCGAACAGCGTACACACGGGGGCACTGGGGGCGAACAGCGTACACACGGGGGCACGAACAGTGTACACACGGGGGGCACTGGGGGGCGAACAGCATACACGGGGGCGGGACAGCGTACACACAGGGGGACTGGGGGGGCAGCGTACACACGGGGGCACTGGAGGGGGACTGCGTACACACGGGGGCACTGGAGGGGGGACAGCGTACACACGGGGGCACTGGAGGGGGACAGCGTACACACGGGGGCACTAGGGGGGGACAGCGTACACACGGGGGCACTAGGGGGGGGAACAGCGTACACACAGGGGCACTGCGCACACACGGGGGCACTGGGGGGGGACAGCGTACACACGGGGGCACTAGGGGGGACAGCGTACACACGGGGGCACTAGGGGGGACAGCGTACACACGGGGGCACTGGCTACATACAGGGACAGTGGGGTGGGGGACAGGGTACACACACGGACAGTGGGGGACGGATTTACCTGGGTGCAGCTGCTCCTCTGATGACCAGGGTGGCTTCTTTCTGGATTCCCGGTGGCGGAGGCAACTCAAGGAGGCGCCTGAATCTGGTCCGCAGGCTGTGGAAGCGCCTCTGTCCCGGTGGTACCATGGGGTGGTCAGCGTCTGGGCTGGAAAAATAATAATAATATTAAAGGGCACAGCGTTCACACGGAGGAGGGCACAGCCTACATACGGAGGAGGGCACAGCGTACACACTAGGGGGGGAGCACAGCATACACACTGGGGGGCACAGCGTTCACACGGAGGAGGGCACAGCCTACACACGGGGGGGGGCACATCGTACACACGGGGGGCCCACAGTGTACACACGGGGGGGGCCACAGCGTACACACGGGGGGCACAGCGTACACACGGGGGGGGCACAGCGTACACACGGGGGGGGGCACAGCGTACACACGGGGGGGGGGGCACAGCGTACACACGGGGGGGGGCACAACGTACACACGGGGGGGCCAGAGCGTACACACGGGGGGGCACAGCGTACACACGGGGGGGGCACAGCGTACACACGGGGGGGGCACAGCGTACAAACGGGGGGGCCACAGCGTACACACGGGAGGGCCACAGCGTACACACGGGGGGGCCACAGCGTACACACGGGGGGGCCACAGCGTACACACGGGGGGCACAGCGTACACACGGGGGGGGGGGCACAGCGTACACACGGGGGAGGCCACAGCGTACACACGGGGGAGGCCACAGCGTACACACGGGGGGAGGGGGGGCCACAGCGTACACACGGGGGGAGGGGGCCCACAGCGTACACACGGGGGGAGCACACACACACGGGGACAGTGAGGGGCACACACACACGGGGACAGTGAGGGGCACACACACGGGGATAGTGAGGGGCGCACACACACAGGGACAGTGAGGGGCACACACACAGGGACAGTGAGGGGCACACACACAGGGACAGTGAGGGGCACACACACAGGGACAGTGAGGGGCACACACACAGGGACAGTGGGGAGCACACACACAGGGCAGTGAGGGGCACACACACAGGGCAGTGAGGGGCACACACACGGGGCAGTGAGGGGCACACACACACGGGGACAGTGAGGGGCACACACACGGGGACAGTGAGGGGCACACACACGGGGACAGTGAGGGGCACACACACACGGGGACAGTGAGGGGCACACACACACACGGGGACAGTGAGGGGCACACACACGGGGACAGTGAGGGGCACACACACACGGGGACAGTGAGGGGCACACACACACACGGGGACAGTGAGGGGCACACACACACACGGGGACAGTGAGGGGCACACACACACGGGGACAGTGAGGGGCACACACACGGGGACAGTGAGGGGAACACACACACACATGGACAGTGAGGGGCACACACACACACACACACATGGACAGTGAGGGGCACACACACACATGGACATTGAGGGGCACACACACACGGGGACAGTGAGGGGCACACACACGGGGACAGTGAGGGGCACACACACACGGGGACAGTGAGGGGCACACACACACGGGGACAGTGAGGGGCACACACACACGGGACAGTGAGGGGCACACACACACGGGGACAGTGAGGGGCACACACACACACGGGGACAGTGAGGGGCACACACACACACGGGGACAGTGAGGGGCACACACACACGGGGACAGTGAGGGGCACACACACACACGGGGACAGTGAGGGGCACACACACACACGGGGACAGTGAGGGGCACACACACACACGGGGACAGTGAGGGGCACACACACACGGGGACAGTGAGAGGCCACGGGCTTGGAGAAGCGATCCCCCTCCCTGCACTGAGAAGAGCCGTGGAGTCCGGTCCCCGGCCTGCTGGGAGGAGGAGACGGAGCTTCTCATTACCTCCCGGGCAAATAGCTGAGCAGCGGCGGGTACTAGAGTCGCTGCGCTGATCTTTATTAAAAAAACATTGCTTGTCAGAAACGACAGGGGGGACAGGGGGGGCACGTGCCCGAGTGCCCCTCCCCCCCCCCCCCCCTAAATCCACCGTCCCGGCAGAGAAACTAATGGTAGTCAAGTCTCTGCACCCGCTCCCAGGTTCCCTGCACTAAATTCTAAAAACGACATGGCGGCACCCCCGTGACAGCGCCGCGGCACCCCTGGGAGCCGCGGCGCACAGTTTGGGAACCACTGCAGGGAATTGCTTTTGGGGGCCCCCAAGCCCAAGGGGGGGGGGGACTGCAGCAGCACCGCTTGGAGCAGAAAGAGACTGCTGCGGAGGGAGACTAGAGCGGTGCCTTGGTGTGGAGAGCATGGGACTGCTTTCAATAAAGACAAAATAAGAGGAGAAGGGTACTTACACAGACTTCTGCGCACACTTCTCCTCTCCTCAGCCGACCTTCCTCTGTCTGCTGCAGTCTGCATGACCTCCTCTGCGCCTGTTATATAAACTCCAATTGGGTGCGTAAAGTTTCCCGCTCCTGTCTCGAGCGCAGAACATTGATTGCCTGTCTGTGTACTCCCCCTGCTGGCGGCTATGTACTGCGCATGCGCAACAAGTTGGAGCTCCTATCTCTATAATGGGGCATGTTTCACTAAATTATAAAAAAACTGTTACTATCTGAAAATCCTCAACCCCAAAAGGCACTCCACTGGGACAATATCTACCTAATAAAACAAACCCCAAGTCTCAATTGTTCCTCTACCCCGAGTTATGCCTTCCCAAAAAAACCCTCATAGACTAACATGGGTGACAAAGTGTCATTTCTGAAGTGTCAGAAAAAAACTGGCAGTTGGAAGTTTAGATCGCTCCCAATTGCTCATTTTTTTATATTTCGCCCTGAAATTTGGCAAGCAGCACCGGTTGACGATTCTACGCGTACCTGCCAAATTTCAGCTCAGTACGCCCAGTCACTTTTGAGGTGCAGTCCCTCAAACACCATGCCCCCATCCGAAAAGTTCCCTATGGGAAAAATCCGTTCGTTGGATTCAGCCTTAATATAAGGGCACTACCGTGCCCTTATAATATACACATACAAGAAAAAGTAAGCAATAATGCAGGTGCATTAAGAGTCATATAATGAAAAATAAATTATAACTTTTTATTATTATTATTGTTAAAATATGTGAAATATTATAAAACAGTAAGTGAAAAAAGGAATGAAAAAAAGTGTTTTAAAATGTAAGTAGCCACTGCCTATATTCAGTATATTAGGGACAATAATATGTGCATAATGTCAAGGTGCCCATACACTGAGCCGATTTGGGCTGATTGCGACAAATCGGGCCATGAAATTAGCCCAAATCGACTCGGCTTGATGTCCCCTCAGGTCCGATGCGCGGACCCAAGCAGGTGGTTGAACTTGCTGGCTGTCCACACACCTGTTCTGGGACCTCCTTCCCGTGCAGAGGGGGGCGGGCTGGGGGTCCAGCCAGATTGGGGGGGGGGGTAAATGTTGTGCCTAGGGGCGGCCTGACCCCTAAATTTGCCCCTGCAGCATAGAACAGTGAGATCTGAGCAATGCTTTTCTGTTTAAATGTGAAAAACGTGTCAAAGAAAACTTTGTGTGGGGTCACCCCCTTCACAAGCACATACCCACCAACATGACCCATTCCATTCGGTACACAATGCTCTGTTCCTGGATGTACCTGGTAATGTATGATTGCCAGCACCTGTTTGGAACTAGGTAATTGAAGAGAAGGGTGTTTCAACACAGGTGATGGCAATCATACATTACAAGGGACGTCCAGGAACAGAGCATTGTGTACCGAATGGAATGGGTCATGTTGGAGGGTATGCAAGCATAACCAGCCACTGGCACTTTGGGGCTGGTCCACATTCTAAATTTACAAGGGGATAAATGCTGGGGTTCCCCTATATTTTAAGAAAATACCATGGCCTCTTTGACGTCCTGTGTTACAAAAAAAAAAAAAAAAAAACATGGGAAAAGGATGTAAGTGTAGCCTATATTTTTTAAACCAACATTGTCATCCTGTTACATCTCAGAATCATGTCAGGATTCTGTCCTGGCTGTTTCCAGATAACAGTTAGGCTGGTTTCACACACTCCGGCTTCTGCCGGACGGTGAAATCCCGCACGGCCAGGGAGCCGTGCCGCACACACTAGTTTATCATGGAAGGGATGGCCACAGCCCGGCAGCCATCCCTTCCAGTGGCGGGACCGGCTGCAACCGTGCGGCCGGGTCGTGGCCGCCCCGTGTGAATGGACACAATAGTGTCCATTCACAACTACTGTGTGCGGCACGGCTCCCTGGCCGTGCGGGACTTCACCGTCCGGCAGGAGCCGGAGTGTGTGAAACCGGCCTCATAGCCACCTCTGGCAGGTCTGTGTAACTGCAGATTTACTCCAGTTTGTTTGCACAAACCTGTTGTATAATTAGCCCATTACCATGGGTTTGGCTGCTCACCTGGAGCTAATCTGTGTTTAGGAGGCTTGTGTTTTTCCATCCATCCTGATTGGTCCATGCTCCCTATATCTTCCTGGTCTGCCTTTGTTCCAGTGCTTATCATTGCTCATAGTTGTGGCGTGAGCCCTTGACACTCAGCTCTCTGCTTTAGTCCCAGTTTGTTCCTAGCTAGCCTCAGTTTTTGTTTCAGCTCCGTGTCCAGTCAGCCTTAGTATTTGTTCCAGCTCCGTGTCCAATCAGCCTCAGTATTTGTTCCAGCTCTGTTTCTTGCCAGTCCTCTATTTCTCCAGCTCTGTTATTCATTCATATTCTGTTGTCTTTCAGTCAGTTACCATAGGCGTGCACACATAGTGTTAGGGGTGCACAGGTACCCCCTAATGCTGTGCCCACCCTTATGAATACTAGCCTGCCACTAGCAATACTTTCTACAAAAGTCTTTTGCTTTTTAGAACTGTATTCCATTAAAAGAAGTACCTATTAATCATGTGTGTTTGCATTGTTACTGGAACTAGACCATTATCATACATATATACCTGCATCATCCATATATATTTTTTTACTTTATTTGCATATACTGTTACAGAGTAATTAGAAGATTAAAACTGAAACAGACAGGAGATTATTGTGTGGCTGAGAGACATTTTATATTATAGTGATTGCAGATGGGCGGTATTAGACATGCCCAATAGAAAGAAGTGCTAGGCATGCCTATGTCGGTTACCCTGTCTGTTCTTCTCTATTGTATTCCATATTCTCTGGTTATTACCAGTCTGGTTCCTTATGGTTTTCCTCTCTCCACTTCTGGTACTAGTTGCAGTTTCTCCATTTTACCTACTGTTTTCTCTGCTCTACCCATCTCCATCAGCCTGTGTATAGCTTTTGTCTGTTGCTATTTGATATCTCACTCTCCAGCCTCTCATCCACTCTGTTATTATCTTACACTACCCTTTCTAGTTTCCACCTTGTATTTATAGTCATTCTACAGTCTCCTAGTAGGAATCGCCTTCCAGCCGGTATTGATTCGGGTCACTTAACGTTGAGCTTGTGCTACTATCAGCTGCATAAGTCTTGGTGGCATCCAGTACTGGTTGGTGCACCTAATCTTAAGGAAAATGGTAGCTGTTCTAGACATGAGGACCCGCTGGTGTGTTCCGCAAGTCTCAACCCTGTGTGCAAAAGGGTCATTGCTTCAAAGATCCATCATAGACGGAAGCCAGTCCAGAAGCTGCCACTACCCTCAACTTTTGATTAACCAGTTCTAACACCTCCACTAGCTTGCGAGGTAATGCTAAATCAAGCTTACATGATAATTTTGGTTCCCTGGCCATAACGTTAACCACCCTAAGGGCTATTTTACACGCTCTGGCTCCTGCTGGGCGGTGAAACCCCGCACGGCCAAAAGCCGTGCCGCACACAGTAGTTAATAATGGACATTAGTGTGTCCATTCACACGGGATGGCCATGGCCCAGCTGGCTGGATGCAGCTGGATCCCACCAATGGAAGCAGGGCCGGACTGGGACCAGAAATAGGTCCTGGCATTTTGATCACACAGGCCCACCTGAAGTAGGCGGGACCATTGCGCGGCAAAGCCGCGCACCGTAAAGGGGGTGTGGAATCATGGAAAGGAGGCGTGACATCACAAAAAGGAGGCCTTACACTGCCCATTACACATTATGGAACACACCGTGATGCCCATTACACAATATGCTATATATAAAAAATAAACAGAGGCAATTCATTTTTGTCCAGTTACGATTTATATAATAAACCACTGGAGAAGACTGGAATAAACATAGAGGACTATATAGCAGCTGGAAAATGTTCTGCAGCAGCAGTATGCACAAAAATATTTGACCATGTACTAACAATGCTGTTATATACGTGGATATAACTACATCACCCCTGCTGCCAGCCAGAGTATACCAGAGTATACCCACTGCATTATTGCCAATCACCTTATATAGTAGTAACCCTGCACTCACCCCTCTCTCCCACCTGGCAGACAAGGTGTTATTGTTTAGCAGCCTCCCTATGGGGCACCCACCCCAGGTCTAGCTCTCTGCAGTGGGGTCTATCCTCCTAGGGGGTCGCCCTACCTGCACCACTGTGTGATGGTGTCATGGTAGTGCTGGGCAAAGGTGCCCACACCCAGGGTGGTGAACTGCGGGGCGGCATCCAGCAGCATCTCCGGGGCGTGCAGCTCCTGCAGATGTGCGGTGTGTCAGGCACTGGGGCTGCCGCTGCTCACATACAGGGAGTCTGCGGGTGGTGGGAGGCGGGGGGATAATACGTAGAAGAGCTGCTGCTGCTGCGGGAAGCAGGACGTGCTGCTACTGACGGGGGTGGGGGGTGGTGCATCCTCAGCGTCCTCTCCTCTCCTTTCCTGGTCATCTGTGTGCTCTGCTCTCGGTGACTTGAGCTGCGGGGCTATTGTTGTGCAGCTGGCGGGATGCAGCTAAGTCTGGCTGCACAAAATCGGCCCACAAGGCCATCGGCCCTTCTGGCATTTGCCAGAAGTGCCAGATGGCCAGTCCGGCCCTGAATGGAAGGGATGGCTGCTGGGCTGTGGCCATCCCTACCATTGTAAACTGCTGTGTGCGGCATGTCTTCCTGGCCTTGTGGAGTTTCGCTGCCCGGCAGGAGCCGGAGCATGTGAAATAGCCCTAACTAGTCAGACCTGGCTGAGGTTTCCAGGGGGTGTGCCCCCCCCCCCCTCCAATTAAAGGGTCCCCACTCCAGGCACCCAAGGCCAGGGTAGAGTTCATAGTCCATTAGTTTTATTTAAAAATACAATTATAATTGACTAAAGGTCTAAACAAGCCTCCCCTGCATGCTGGTACTTGAAGAACCACAAATATCAGCATGTGCAGATTTATGGGCCCATTAGACCTACTGTATAGTCTCCCTGCAAAAATAATATAAAAAAATAGAATGCTCACACTGTGAAAGAATAACCTTAATATTCACTCTTGCACACTACAGGGGGCATTATGCATGTATGGTATAATATGTAATAGGCATTACAGTTTGTGGCATAATGTGTAATGGGAATTATGGTGTGTGGCATAATGTGTAATGGGAATTATGGTGTGTGGCATAATGTGTAAGAAGCATTACATTATGTGTCATTATTTGTAATGGGCATTATTGTATGTACTAAAATGTGTAAGTGGCAAGACAGTGTTTGGCATAATGTCATGCCCTTATTGTCATGTAGCCACTCCCCTAGTCTCATGTGGCCATGCCCTCTCATGACATGTGACCATGCACATTTTTTGCAATACCACTAAGAATAAAATTAAACTTGCACCACTGATTAGTACTTAAACCCCTTTTGTTTCTGCAGAGATATATTTTTTCTCAGCAATTCCTGCCACTTGAACACAAAGTAGAATGGATATGTGCATCTTATTCATAATTATTTTAATTAAAATCCAAATCCAATATATATATATCCTGACAAAATTTCTATAAAGAAATGAAACGTTAAAATTGACTACAGTGTCTGCCGTTTATTTGAAAGAAAGTATCCAGAGTGCCACTCTATTGCCGTTATCTACCTATCCTTGCTTGGAAGTGGGGGCACCGGATCAAGTATCTTCTATCTTACACAGTGCCGGGTCATCCATCTATTCTATATATATATATATATATATATATATATATATATATATATATATATATATATATATATATATATATATATATATATATATATATATATATATATATATATATATATTTATATATAGTCCAGAGTGTATCCACCACTCCTCAAGTGGGGAATGTCGGGCACACGCCTTTATAACAAATATCAATCCTTGTTATAAAATCCAAACAGGGTTTTATTAAATCCAACACTGTTCAAATAGTTATGAAGGTGATCGTACAACAAGCCATCATATGTGCACATCAGCGTTCTCTATATATTCCTGTGTGTGTGTGTATGTATGTATGTATGTGTATATATATATATATATATATATATATAGAGAGAGATTCTTTTCGGCCTGGCACTCTCCTTCAATTTTGCAGCTGCCCCGGTGCCCTCAGCAAAGATTCGATGTAACTTGGAGAAAGACGCGGCACTCAGAGGTCTTTTTACAGAAGTGTATTGGCAAAAGATGACTGACGTTTCGGAGCTCGCGCTCCTTTATCAAAGTGTACAGGTGAGACAGTGAGGTAGTGTTTCCACTTACCTTAAATAAGGTGTCCTCCGTTCAGATCCAGACTCTGGTTCCCGCCCGGAAGTCGGAAAAGTCGGCCATGGCCGGAAATGACGTGCGGGGAAACAATCTCGCTGCTCTGCTCTGAGACGCAAGCAGTCCGGTCACCATGGTGATCTCCCCAACAATACATGGTTTGCGTTCCAGCCGGCGGGGGACCTAGAGTGTAATCAAAACCAAAGAGACACATTACACAGTGCATAATACATTGTAAACAAAACTTTGAATGAAATTAGTACTTGTGTGAGTTGAAGCTTGTGATTCAATCTGGTCATGTATATCCAGAAATATTAATAGTGAAAATAAAATACATGAGATAACCCAAATAACTTATGTGCTAACAGTGATCTGAAAATATGGAATACTGTGACTGAAGAGACAAGTGTATAATAGATAGTGATAAAAGTACTGTATTTTTCTACAGTGCTGTGTTTTAAGATTTATTAAAAAACAGGATATCAGTGAGGGATTATCTCCCTCAGTTTTAGTATACAGTGAGGGTGTCCAGCCGATTTTATATTATATTATTTTATATTAAATATGGAATGTTAAGTAGCTCCCACTTTTTTGTGGGGCGTGTAGAAATTCATATCTATCTGCTGGTCGGCATGAATGAATGGATAAGAGGAATGGTTTGTAAAACCCGTGAAGTCATGTACTTCATGTTACAAGATATCACTCGTCAAGTCAATATTCATTACTATATTGGAAGGAAATAAGAATCAAAAATGAAAAAAATGCAGAACAAAAAAACAAAAAAAGCAAAAAAATGAAAAAATGCACAGTCCATCACAGTAGGGTCCCCAATGGTAGCCGCTCGTTCAGGCCATCAGGTTTGGTTGCCTTTAGGCGGAATATCCATCTGGTCTCTGATTTTAATAACTGACCTCCTCTGTCTCCTCCTCTGATCGACTCTGGAATGTGATCTATGGCCATATGTTTAAGATCACAGAGTCTATGATTGTGCGTTGCAAAATGTTTTGCCACCGGCTGGTCATTATTCTTGCCTGCCAAAGCCGCATTAATCGCCGACCGGTGCATGGCCATTCTTTCCCTCATTGTTCTCACTGTCTTTCCTACATATATCTTGTTGCAGGGACATTGAATCACATACACTATGTGTGAGGTTTTGCATGTGAGAACATGTTTAATCACATGGGGCTTTTTTGTGATCGGATGTATGTAAGCTCCACCTGTCATCATACTGTCACACGTTGTGCATTTCATGCACTTGTAGCAGCCGTTAGCCTTGGTCAGAAAGTGTGTCCTTGGTTGTGAGTCAGCGAACCCAGTGATGTCACTATGTACAATGACATCTTTTATGCTCTGCCCCTTGGTATAGCAGAGCATTGGTCTTCTCTTCCTGAGACCATGTAGATTTTTGTCTGTCTTGATAATTGGCCACAGGGCCCTGGTCGCTCTAGGTAACACTGCGCTGCTGGTATTTAATCTGGTTACGAATGGGATAGTCTCTTCCTGTTTGTTTGTTCTTGTATTAGACTTCAGCAGAGAGTCCCTATCCAGCTGTAATATCTCAACCTTTTGTTGTTGTAATAGTGTGTTGTCGTAACCTCTTTGTGTGAATTTCATGATGAATTCATCCAGTATGTCAGGAAGTAATGCTGGTTCGCTTACGATTCTGGCCGCCCTCAGCATCTGGGATTTTGGTAATGCCTTTTTTAAGGCTATCGGGTGATGACTGTTCGCCTTCAGCGTGGTGTTCCTGTCAGTTGGTTTGACGAATAATGTAGTTTTCAATATGCCCTCTTCAATGTTTACTTTCACATCCAGATAATTTACTGATGTCTGGGAACAATCCATTGTTAGTTTTATTGGGGAAGACTGTTCATTGATGCTAGTGATCAGCTCCCTGAGCTCCTCCTCACTCCCCCTCCAGAGCATGAACAAATCGTCAATGTATCTAGTTAGGAGTAGGATTTTGTTATGAGCTAACGGATTTTCATGAAAAAGTTGTCTCTCGGCAGCAAACATGAAGATGGGGTACTCAACAAGTGCAGCCATGACCTCATGCTACTGGTCGTGGAGGAGTCAGGCAAAGAATTGAGGGCAACAAAAGAAAATATAGCCAAATTTGAACATGATTACAAAGACTTTTTTGTTCAAGACAACAGCCAGGATTGGCTGACTAAACTCCAGAACCAGGTAGAAGACTACCAAAAAGAATTGTTAAAATTCAAAAAGAATAAATATGTCGCTGTAAAGGAGGATTACGATAACAACGTAGTATACAGATGGCTGGCAGGAGGGTATGATCAAGGCAGTAACCAAGGACGCCCACAAAAATTCAGATCATACAGAAGAGCCAGGAGTGCAACCCCTAGGAAACAACAAGAGTCGTCCAACAGCGACAGTGATTTCCAGGTGGAACCGGAAGCCCCACTAAGTGGAGTCCCTTTAGGTCCCGCAACAGGAACCAACAAGAAAGGGGGTACCAAAAGGGGAGGAGGCCGACCCCCCGTAGGGCCGGCCAACACGCGCGGCTCAATAAAAGCCAGAACCGCGCAGAATCAATAGTATACAATCTTTCATCTAAATATTTCAGCAAAGAAGAATGGAGAGTTATGGAACATGGGCTATCTTTTGTACACACTACTGGTTTTGATGAGCTCAAGTGGAAAACTGAACTGTACCGTTTTAGTAGAGCCCTCAGAAGGAATGAGTTCTTTCAGAACCAACCCCAGGGGGCCACTTCAGAATTGCATCACGACTTCATAATAAAAAACAGCAGCTCAGACTTTGACCCCCCTTCCCAAAATGCATCAATTATGTCCTATACAAGGCTACTGGACGACTCTGTACATCGATATATTGCTGCACCGCATCCCACCCATAACAATCTTACCGGTGGTGAACTACAAGCATTGAAACAACTTGGTAATTACAAGGATGTCGTGTTTAGAACAGCCGACAAAGGGGTGGAGTCGTAGTACAGAACTTGACGGACTATACAGTAGAGATTGACCGTCAGCTGTGTGACATGTCGGTCTATGAGAAACTGCAAAGCAATCCCACGAACGTATACAAGGCCGAACTTGATGGGATATTGAAGGACGCAAATGCAACAGGACTAGTGTCCAACAAATTGAAAAAAGTCCTTACACAAGAGCACCCTAGGGTGCCTGTGTTTTTCACGGTACCCAAAATACACAAGAGTCTCACCAGTCCTCCGGGTCGCCCCATCATTAGTGCACGCAACTCCCTATATGAACCAATATCGAGGTTTTTGGACAGCATTGTACAACCACTCATATCCAGTCAAAACAATTACATGAAGGACACTACCAAGTTTTTAAACATTTTGGCCAATCACAGAAATGTTCCCAAAGACACGTGGCTGGTGACCATGGATGTCACCAGCCTTTACACGTGTATCCCCCACGACATGGGACTGGACACCATGAGGGACTTCCTGATTGAAAACAACATGACCTCCTTTGATCTTTCTCTGTACATGCAACTGATGAAATTGATATTAAAAAGAAATTACTTTCTCTTTAATGGGGGATTCTACCGCCAGCTATCAGGATGCGCAATGGGGAGCTGTGTCTCCCCATCTTTTGCCAATATCTTCATGTTTGCTGCCGAGAGACAACTTTTTCATGAAAATCCGTTAGCTCATAACAAAATCCTACTCCTAACTAGATACATTGACGATTTGTTCATGCTCTGGAGGGGGAGTGAGGAGGAGCTCAGGGAGCTGATCACTAGCATCAATGAACAGTCTTCCCCAATAAAACTAACAATGGATTGTTCCCAGACATCAGTAAATTATCTGGATGTGAAAGTAAACATTGAAGAGGGCATATTGAAAACTACATTATTCGTCAAACCAACTGACAGGAACACCACGCTGAAGGCGAACAGTCATCACCCGATAGCCTTAAAAAAGGCATTACCAAAATCCCAGATGCTGAGGGCGGCCAGAATCGTAAGCGAACCAGCATTACTTCCTGACATACTGGATGAATTCATCATGAAATTCACACAAAGAGGTTATGACATCACACTATTACAACAACAAAAGGTTGAGATATTACAGCTGGATAGGGACTCTCTGCTGAAGTCTAATACAAGAACAAACAAACAGGAAGAGACTATCCCATTCGTAACCAGATTAAATACCAGCAGCGCAGTGTTACCTAGAGCGACCAGGGCCCTGTGGCCAATTATCAAGACAGACAAAAATCTACATGGTCTCAGGAAGAGAAGACCAATGCTCTGCTATACCAAGGGGCAGAGCATAAAAGATGTCATTGTACATAGTGACATCACTGGGTTCGCTGACTCACAACCAAGGACACACTTTCTGACCAAGGCTAACGGCTGCTACAAGTGCGTGAAATGCACAACGTGTGACAGTATGATGACAGGTGGAGCTTACATACATCCGATCACAAAAAAGCCCCATGTGATTAAACATGTTCTCACATGCAAAACCTCACACATAGTGTATGTGATTCAATGTCCCTGCAACAAGATATATGTAGGAAAGACAGTGAGAACAATGAGGGAAAGAATGGCCATGCACCGGTCGGCGATTAATGCGGCTTTGGCAGGCAAGAATAATGATCAGCCGGTGGCAAAACATTTTGCAACGCACAATCATAGACTCTGTGATCTTAAACATATGGCCATAGATCACATTCCAGAGTCGATCAGAGGAGGAGACAGAGGAGGTCAGTTATTAAAATCAGAGACCAGATGGATATTCCGCCTGAAGGCAACCAAACCTGATGGCCTGAACGAGCGGCTACCATTGGGGACCCTACTGTGATGGACTGTGCATTTTTTCATTTTTTTGCTTTTTTTGTTTTTTGTTCTGCATTTTTTTCATTTTTGATTCTTATGTCCTTCCAATATAGTAATGAATATTGACTTGACGAGTGATATCTTGTAACATGAAGTACATGACTTCACGGGTTTTACAAACCATTCCTCTTATCCATTCATTCATGCCGACCAGCAGATAGATATGAATTTCTACACGCCCCACAAAAAAGTGGGAGCTACTTAACATTCCATATTTAATATAAAATAATATAATATAAAATCGGCTGGACACCCTCACTGTATACTAAAACTGAGGGAGATAATCCCTCACTGATATCCTGTTTTTTTAATAAATCTTAAAACACAGCACTGTAGAAAAATACAGTACTTTTATCACTATCTATTATACACTTGTCTCTTCAGTCACAGTATTCCATATTTTCAGATCACTGTTAGCACATAAGTTATTTGGGTTATCTCACGTATTTTATTTTCACTATTAATATTTCTGGATATACATGACCAGATTGAATCACAAGCTTCAACTCACACAAGTACTAATTTCATTCAAAGTTTTGTTTACAATGTATTATGCACTGTGTAATGTGTCTCTTTGGTTTTGATTACACTCTAGGTCCCCCGCCGGCTGGAACGCAAACCATGTATTGTTGGGGAGATCACCATGGTGACCGGACTGCTTGCGTCTCAGAGCAGAGCAGCGAGATTGTTTCCACGCACGTCATTTCCGGCCATGGCCGACTTCCGACTTCCGGGTCGCGGCGTCTCCAGCGGGCGGGAACCAGAGTCTGGATCTGAACGGAGGACACCTTATTTAAGGTAAGTGGAAACACTACCTCACTGTCTCACCTGTACACTTTGATAAAGGAGCGCGAGCTCCGAAACGTCAGTCATCTTTTGCCAATACACTTCTGTAAAAAGACCTCTGAGTGCCGCGTCTTTCTCCAAGTTATATATATATATATATATATATATATATATATATATGTATGTAAGGAAAAGCAGGTGATGGACATGCAGCGCTGATTCCTTAGCACCACTCCAGCAATGGACTAGCTCAAACAGGGTACACCTGGGGCTAGTGCACTATATCCACAATATGAATAGCAGCCACCCCTTTGAACTCTCGGGACTCACGAGAGGGGGAAGAATCTGTCAAAAAGAAGAAAAGAAGGACAAGAGGGGCGCCCCATAGTGCATAAATGACAATTTAATAACAGCATATAAAAAGACGGTCCAGGAAAAGCAACACTGTACGCGTACCGAACCATGCAGCGCTGTGAGCTGGGTACCACAAGATATTCAAATTTTGAATGCCAGGCAAAGCTCCTACCACCAAATGCCGGGGCACCGCTGGAAACCACAAACCACCACTGGGGATCACCGTCAACAGGTGTCAGTGTATCGGGAACCACACGGGAACAGCTACGGAGGAGGGAGCCGGGCAGCAGTTGGAGCAGACGTCACAGGCCCCGCCCTTTTCGCAGTACAACTTCGTCAGGAGTTTCAGCGCATCCCAAACTCTTGTTTGAGGTAATGGCAGGGCACATTCAGAAGGGTTTAATGGAGCTCCAGTCTTCAGCAGGCAGTGGCAGAATGGCAAAAGTGCCTCGCCATTTTGCGGGGCACCGCAAGCATTTCCTGCATGCTTCTGTTACTTTTAAGGAAATGCTGCACCACCAAATTTTTTGTGTGGGCAAAGCATGTCACATGTTTGAGATTTCCCATAAGCAATGCTCACACAATGTTACTGGCATTGTCTGATACCACAAATCCCCAGGAGAGTCTAAGTGGGGTAAGCCACTGTGTGATGATTTCCCTCAGTTTCTCTAAAGGTGCGTACACACGGGGCAATGTGATCGCTGGCAATATATTGCTCAGCAATCATATTGCTCAGTGTCTCATTTTCATCTGCGACCAGAGATGGTCGTAGATGAAAATGTCACACTGCCGGGAGAAGAGGCAGTGGAAGTTGCTGGTCAGAGGAGCATTCTCCTCCGACCAGCGACCATTCAGGGGCTGAAAACGGTAGCGCGCACCCGGCAATTTATCGCTGGTGCACACTCCAATCACTGCCAATATGGTTGCTCAGCGACCATATTTCCAGCGATATTTTCAATAATCACCCCCGTGTGTATGCACCTTATGAGGTTGTTGGCGTTGTGTCTCTTACTGAAACTGGTTACATACAGCATAGCCTGCCTTGGAAGGAGCTGGTATTTTGGAGATGCTTCAGCTGCTACAGAAGGCAATGCATCTACCCAGAGGGCTGTCACAGTCATTTAGTCCTTAGCTTGCCCTGAACCACACATTGTACACATGTTTAAGTGGTTATGTGGACATTGGGTACAACCATATTTTTCAGAGCACTGAGGACACCTTTTATTTAGATGTCTCTGTACATCCTGGGTGTCACCTGCCTAGTGAGGTGGAATTAAGATGGAATTTGGTACCGGGTACACAATACCTCCATCAATTGTCTAAATCCCACTCAACTGATGGTGGACACCAGATGCATGTCAAACACCACCATCAGAATCAGCTTTATTGGTCAGGTATACTTGTGTATACTAGGAAATAGATTTGGATTGCTGTGAAACAGCAAGGGTGGGAACAAGTGAAACAGTGACAGTACAGGTATGCACTAAATGTGTCCTGAGGAGGGAAACGGAAATGGGGAACATATATCTACTGAGCTGTACAGCACCCAGACAGCCATTAATCGGCACCACTTGGTGTTTGCAACAGGCAGATAGGTAGGTAGGTAGCAAGTAGGAAAAAAAAAAACAGTACATATTTTTGCTAGCAGCACAGATCCTAGGCAGCCATCAGCTGGACCATCATACATTGCAGGCAGCAGTGGTGGGGCTCAACAGGCCATCTCCCCTTCAACACCCATTGCAGTCAGCTTGGATGGATCCAGCGGCTGTACTGCTGAGGGACTTAGAGGGGGGGAGAACCAGTGTGGGTGGTGGGTGAGGGAGAAAGTCAGTGAGGTTGGGGAGGGTCCATGAGGTTTGAGTTGGGCTTTCTCTGGGCCGATAGATTAGCAGTACCTGCTTCCATGGGGCCCACCCAGAGCTGGAGCATTGGGTGGTCGGGATGACAGCAGCCACAGCTTGTGGAATGGAAATCCCTCATGGACTTACTCTCAGCCAGGTAGCACAGCTTGATGACGTGGCCAACTCCAGGGACGTCGCTGGTGCCGCTACCTGTCCCAGTCTGGGCGGTGGTGTTGTCTGATCCTGTGCCGCCTGTCCTGTCCCCGGGAGGTACATCATGTTCCTGATGCCACCTGTCCCGGGGAAGGGTGTCGTTGGATCCTGTGCCACCTGTCCCAGGCCTGGGGGGGTTTGTTGTATTACTGATGCCACCGCCTCTCCCTGCCTGTCCATGGCCTGGGGGGGGGGTCGGTGCATAGGCACTTCCCTTCTTATCCCTGTCCGCTCCTGCATCCACCTCCTCCGCCACGTCAACGTCCACTGTGTAAGCCACCCCTCTCCTTTCACTGTCTCCACTGCACTTCACCTCCGGGGGCCAAGGATGGGAGCTCAGAGGTCGGAGCTCCACATGAGTGCGTACATCCTCGGCCCCCACCGGATGTACATAGATGTCAAGGCCGCAGTTATCCAATTTGCCATAGGATGACCGCTGTCGTACTGTACTTCAACCTCGACACAAATTACTGTTGGACAGTCAATTGCTTAGTGAAAGATGTAGCATTGTTCCGACTTCCCCTCTGGGATGATGAATGACTCCCAGCAGCATTGGCAGCAGTAGGTGTACCGCTGTAGGATTCTCCACAGAAATTCAGGATAAAAGAGGAGTCCGTCATACCGGTGACATGGCCTGCAGGACTGACTTGTTGGTGTGGTTTTCAGGCGCTTGGATATAACATCAAGGGATTTAGATGTCGCTGGACTGCTTATGGTCCTAGCCACAGTTTCTTAACTAAACAGTGACTTATGAATGAACTTCAGGTGACGCATATGCAAAGATGTTGCTAGGTGGCCAATGGCCTTACCCCTGCTTATTGCAGCGTTACATAAGCTACATATGGCGTGACAATTGTTGTCCAAATCTGGATTCTTTGGTCTTCTGTCCAGGCATGGCGATTTCCTTTTGCATCCCATGGACAGCAACTGTCTCGCCCAGTGCCTCATTTAAGCAAACCACATCACATAAGCAGCATCCTCCTCATCAACTTTCTCCTCAGCGCCAGCTATATCATATCCTCCTCCTGATGTACAACATTGACACCTTTAATCTCAAAATCAGGAACTGGACTGTGGATAATCCTTCCAGCATATGTAGAGGTCATGCTGCAAATGGTGGAAGGAACCACCTCTTCCCATACAACAATAGGAAGGTCAGGCATTTCAACCACCAACACCCTTGGACTCTCCTTGGGGATTTGTAAAACCATATCTTCAGAAGACACAGTTGTTTGCTGTGTTTTTGATGACAGCTTAACTCTCTTAAATTTTCTAATGGAGAAGGAGGAGGACTTAGATCATCATGTGAAGCTGAACCACTAGTCATGAACATAGGCCTGGGCTTTAGCAGTTCCTTGCCACTCCGTCTAGTAAATGGTGTATTGTCAAGCTTACGTTTCTTCTAAAACAATTTACATTTCTTTTTTTTCTTCGTGTTACTAAACTTTGGCATTATAGGATTTTACATGCCATCTATGATGACATTGGGCATCGGCAGACGACTTTGATGGCATTTTATGTTCTATGTTATGACTAGTGGCAGCAGCTTTAGCACTAGGAGGAAGTGGTTCTTGTTCTTTCACTATTTTATCCTCCAAATTTTTTGTTCTCCATTATCTTTCTGGAGTAATAATAATATGCGCAGGAGAGTGTACCACACACACACACATGGCAAAGCCTGAAAATACAGATTAAAATAACCCTTTTATTTTGTGGTTATTTATTAAATACCAAAGCAAAGCCTGTAAGAATTAGATGGATTTAAAATAACCATTTTTTTTTAGAGTGTACACTGGACTGTCATTGGACTTTTTAATGGCAGTATCACTGGACTTAGCAGTACCACTGGACTTAGCAGTACCACTAAACAGCACAGCACCACTGCATTGTACTTATACAGCAGCACAGGACACAAGAACCGGCAGCAGATAGCACTGTAACACAGATCACCACCACTGCGACCAGGTCGCCACCCCATGCCAGCTTCCCAGAGAGAGACAGAGACAAAACCTCTCTCAACCCTCTACAATGGCGGAGTGAAGATTGCAGCGGTTGTGTGGGCCTTATATAGAGTTCGGAACTTGCGAGAATCTGACGCCGGGATGATGACTTTTTGCCTCGTTCTTCAAGCCGACCCTGGCGGATAATGCCAAACTGTGCTCCAATCGCAGTTCGGATTCCTGCCGTTCAGTAGCGTCTGGATTTCTTAAATCTCATCTCATCTAGTCTAAGCTAAGAATTTCAGTTAGGATATATATAGCTATAATCACAGCATTTTCTTAATAGGAGCATGTAACTCATATCTGAGGTATTGGAGTGCAATACCTGAAGTTTTAAATTCCAGTACCCTAATGGACAGCAGATTAACATTTGTTTTGATTGTAAGACTGAATTACATGGAAAGGGCAGGAGTCTTTATTATTTGTTAAAACACCACTCCTAATTAAATATTTATAGATCCCTGCAGATATGTTCTCATATGTACATCTAGCCTCCATTTGCCATGCAGTTTGAAATGACTAACAGGAGTGAGACACCAAATTCTGTGCAACTCCACTAGCATAAAGTATCTTTTTTTTTTGCCAAAAATGCACAGTAGTAGTATTGCAATGGAACTGTACTGATTAATATAACATGTGACACTTGTATATCTGTGCTTGGAGAAAAGCCATGCCCGCTGCATCATAGGAATCTAATTAATCAGCACAGTCTCTTTTTGCTTCCTAGTCACATTGCATTTCTCCTAAGATGTATTTTCATGTAAAAAAATGCAAAAAAAAACAAAAAACATGCCAGCTCTATTAGTCTCACAGGACCAGGTGCACTGAGATGGGCTGTTTGGTGTGACTGCAGCAACAATGTTTGAGGACGCATCTGTAGGTCAGCAGTTTGGGTCTGAGCTATTCAGGAGACAAGATGAGTGGCTCTGTCTCCCGGTACTCTGCCCAGGATGAATGTTAGGCATGACATGACAATATGGCATCACACTCACATCTGGTGGTAGGATGGAGATGAGAGGAGGACGTCAGAAGTCAGATATTATTGCTGAGTGGGCCTGTGCTTTTTAAATGCCAGGATGAATTTTTAGTCCAATCTGTTATTTGTGAGATATATTTGTCAACTTTGTCATACACAGCACCCCATTTACACCTCTATCAGACCATTTACACCTCTCCAAAGCAGCACCAACCCCCCACCCTACATCATGGGACACCCCTGCCTCCCTCACACTAATACCCCTTTCACACCAGCCTAAAGTCTCAGGTTGGGAGCTATGGAGCAGGGTTGTTCCCAAGATCAACCCGGGGTCCTGGACAGTGTGAAATAGATAGGGGGTACTCACCCAGGTTGCCGGTCCTCGTGTGCTGTCAGGCTTGGGATCCACACAGGTGGCAGGTGCAGATGACAGGAAAGGTGGTGTATGTAGATGAAGCAGCTCTCTGTCACCCTCACTGCAGCTGGAGAGCTGTGTCATCTGTGCCTGCTGTCTGACCTTTCATTTGTACCCACTGCCTGAGTTGATCCTCGGCCTGCACAAGGACATGCAGGAGGGGAGTAATCTCCACCTCCTGCATGCCTCTGCCCACCATTCCACCACCATCCTACCTCCTCCCCGCCTCCTTTTCACACCAGAAAATGCATGGACTTTTCTGGCGTGAAAGGGGCCAACCTGGGAATGGCCAGGCATAATCCCTGGGCCATATTCCAGGTGGGTCCCTGCATTTTCTGGTGTGAAAGGGGTATGAGTGCCTCAGCAGTGGGAGGCTCAAGTAACCCTGGGGATTGCAGCAGATGAGGGTTCGGGTTGTTTCTACATGGGGTAGAAGGCTGTAGCATTTGTAGAAGTTGCTTGAAAGAAAACACAATAAAAGAACCTGGGCAATGCCTTCCTCAGCAATTGCTTTTTTTCCTACAAAATGCCAAGTATGAAGAAGGTTTCTGTGAAGATCAAAGAGAAGAATTTTACAGTAAGGCTTTGCGTCCAAATGCAATACATATTGTGGGTCCCACAGTAACAGAACCGAAGATATGGGTGTAATGCAGAAGACTAGGCTACAATGTATCCTTCCAGTTCCATGCAGGGCCGGCAACAGAAATCTTGGGGCCCTGTACAATGATATTTCTGGGGCCCCACACCTAATCCCAAATCCACACAATGTTCTTCTGCATGAACCTTAACCTTTCGCTGCTCCAGATCCTGCTTTCAGGTGCGGACTTCTCTCTTCCTCAGCCCTGCTGGCTTGGCTCCTGCTGCTGCTGGCCTGTCACTTTCACAAAAGAATGCTGAGCACTATGAGCAGGCAGGGCAGGTCTTGCGCAGAGTGCGGAACAGACGACACGCGCATTAAAGGTACAGGAGCCAGAGACTGAGGCCACAGCACCAGCGGTGGGTAAGGCTGTGCTCCTGCGGCACCAGCCGTGCGCACACACAGAGTAGATGGCTCTGAGCGCCAAGTGGCAGGGCGCACACACAGTATACGGCAGTGGCACACAGTGAGTCAGTCAGACTCAGCCAAAAACAGATTGTGCACAGTAGACGGCCGGCCCTCAAGGGTCACTGACAGGCCAGCTAGTACAGGAAGTGCCGTGCCCAAGCATGGAAGCTCTGGGGCCCATCACACTTGTCCCCTTTGACCCCCACCTGTCGCCTGCCCTGGGTCCATGCTATGCCAAGCCACACCCCATTCAGTTTATTTTAATATTTTGTTTATTATTATTTCATATTTATTTGAAACAATATTTATTATAGTGCAAAACAATGAACAATGCTCAACACGCAGTTTTCCAAGTCATTACAAAACTGTCATAAAATCCAATAGGAGGTCAACATTACTTTCAAATTATAGATTGTGAAGACATTGATAAGGTTTACAATTATAAGCTACACAATAAAAAAAGTATCAGCTGACATATTTAAAAAGGAAATGAGCTGACATTTAAATCTTAGCACGAATACAAATTAACGATACACTCAATTTGGATGCTAGAACTATAGAAGATTTATTGTATAAAATTAAAATGAACTTTTCATAGACCGCAGTCATTGATTTCCAAGTGTGCATTAAAAGCAAAGCAATGGCAAATTATTGATGTAGTGTAATGTTAAAAAGAGTAAAAGCTACAATACTACTGTTTATTGTGAATTAAATATATTGTAGCAATAGACTAAATGTGAACATTTGTATTTTTTGTTTTTTAATAAATTGTAGCTCAAATGATTTCCTAGTAGGCAATGAAACATGTTGCACGTATTACTTTGCTTCTAAATATTGATTTGTAGAAAATATAAACTGTAAATTTCACAGCTATTGCCAGAAATTTGTGAAACTGTTAATGAATATCACAGTACTGTATCGCAAACTGCATTTCCTTACTGTAGGTTATCTTTGTCCTTTTTTATGCTACAGTATGTACTGTATATCTTAGGGAACATAAATGAAATCTTCATGATTGTGGGGAATGGCAATAGAAATATAAAATTTAAATACACTATAAACACTTCAGCTTTATACTATTAATAGAGTGCATTTAATATCAATTTACTGCAAAATAAAGTGATATGCTATGTAAATGTATTTCTGTATATTTCATTGAAACATTCAGGATTTTTTCATTTTAAGGAAAGTAGCTTCTGACTCTAAAATAATAAGTGCTAAAGTTAATGTATTGCTAGTGTTTGTAGGGGGCTGTCAACTATACAGATGTGTCCTCACTTACTAATTGTTGGAACACCATATGGTACGAGACGCCCAGTTAGACAAAGATATTCAGGGAGAGTATTATGTTTTTCTTTCTATTTTATAATTTAGTCGGTTCGCAGATGCAGTGAAAAGCCACTCACAGTGTATCAGGGATTCTAGGCTATGATATTAACTGCATAGAATTTGGTTTTACACACATACAGATGGAGCCACCTTCATTCAGCAGGGTCTGGCGGTTGGTTCATCAACCGCCATCCCCACCAGCCGCCAGAAGGGGATGCACGCACGAGGAACTTGTGCGTCCCCTTCTGGTGGAGCTAACTGCCACCTCCCATCCGATCCCTGTCAATCGCCGCCACCTCCCCGCACCCCCTAACCCTGCCCATCTCCCTGAAGTGGAGACGGGCAGGGATCCTGTCGCCCAGAAACTGGGACACATGTGTGAGAGACGCTCGCGCATCCCAATTAGATGGAGCGCCGGCTCGCCAGCGGGGGCATTCTGGCGAGCCCCGGCGCTGGCTGAGATTTAGTCTATCTGTAGGTGGACCATAGCAGAACTCTGTGTGAGGAAAAGCCATTGCCACTTGCATTAGACTCGGTAGCACAAAAGGTGGCCATATACTTGATTTGCCCACTTTCCACCCCAGTCTGACAGATAAGAAATCGGGTGAAAAGCAGCCAAATCACAGATGATTGACATCTGATCCCATTCAATGCGTGGTCCCGAGCGCATCAGATCAGAGTCGCAACAGGGGGATGTTGGTGCGCCAGTGGTTTGCCACTGAAGGCACCACTGGGACACTTTCTTTACAGTAGCGTACACAGAATTTTCTAAGGAGAGCCCGCTCCTGCAGCACAGCTCAGACCGATAAATTTCTGGCCATACCACCGAAGGGGTTAAATGCCTATAAGGGTCCATGATCTTCTAAATGCAAGGGATAGAGGAGACTGTTCAATCCTAATCCTTCTGGACCTCTCTGCAGCATTTGACACCATTGACCATGGGATTCTAATTGAGCGCCTGAAGAATTTCTGTGGCCTGGGTTGCACAGTCCTTAGCTGGTTCAAATCATTTCTCGCTGGCAGGTCACAGAGAGTTGCATCGGGAGTATACTCTTCACCACCAGTGCCGTTGTCTTGTGGTGTCCCACAGGGCTCTATACTATCTCCCATGCTTTTTGCAGTATACATGCTTCCACTTGGTGACATAATCAGACGTCACGGCCTGGTCTACCACTGCTATGCAGATGATACCCAACTGTACCTGTCCTTTGCTCCAGGCACCGTTAACACAATAACAACCTTAAATGGCTGCCTAGCTGAGCTCCAGGAGTGGATGAGTGCCAGTTGGCTGAGACTGAACCCAGATAAAACAGAAGTCCTGATGATAAATCACAGGACAAGACGGCAGCATAGCCAACTGACAGGTCTTAAGCTGGGGGGCACAGCACTAAAAAACTCTGATCATGTGCGGAATCTTGGTGTTGTCCTGGATAATGGCCTGACACTTAAACATCAGGGGCCAAATGTAATAGGGTGAGAGTTTCAGAAAGTGAGAGATTTTGGGAGAGTTTTCCCATTCTTTTTAAAGCAGCAATCAACTACATGGCAAAATCAACGTGGTTTTGCAGTGTAATTGATTGCTGCTTTAAAAAAAGGGGAAAACTCTCCCAAAATCTCTCACTTTCTGAAACTCTCACCCTATTACATTTCACCCTATGTGTCAGCCACAATCAAATCCTCATTCTTTCATCTGAGAAACATAGCCAGAATCAAGCATTTAATTCCCTCAGAAGACCTTCCTAAAGTCATACATGCATTTATATCATCACGACTAGACTACTGCAATGCTCTCTACCTGGGTCTTCCAGCAAAAGAATTGCACCGCTTGCAGCTGGTACAAAATGCAGCCGCCAGACTATTAACTAACCAGCCCCGCTCCTGCCACATAACTCCCATTCTCTACGCCCTTCACTGGCTACCTGTAAAATGGCGAATCGTTTTCAAGATTGGCTTACTCACTTTCAAGGCCCTACATGAACAGGGCCCAAGGTACCTGCAACAGCTGCTGATCCCTTACTGTCCTACTCGATTACTACGATCCACTGAAGAAGGACTACTTACAGTACCCAGAATCTCTCTGAATTCATCTGGGGGTCGAGCTTTCAACTTTGCTGCTCCAACTCTGTGGAACTCTCTCCCTCGCACAGTGCGAGAAGCGCCCACTATAGAATCCTTTAAAAATAGACTAAAGACATACTTATTTACTCAAGCATTTCACTGACATCTACTGTTAAGCTTGTTTTGTATTTCGAGCTGTAAAGACAATGTGTGAAGCACTTTGAGTCCTATTGGGAGAAAAGTGCTATATAAATATCATTATTATTATTATTATTATTAAAATGAAAAACATTTTCACTTTACCAAACTTTTGAGAATTGCATAAGCATGAACTTTCGACTGTCCATTGGACATGCCTGAAGACTAGTGTATTAATAAATCTGGAAGCATGACATTTCTTGTGAATGTTCATGCCAATCTAAAAGAATTGGATTTGGCCTTAAACTTTTCTTTCCCCACTACATACAGTATTGTTCTTGTCCAATAATCATTGATTGTGTAACTGACTTACACCACGTACTGTAGAGGCAGATGCTGGCTGACCTTGGAAAACGTGGAACACTGCGGTGTTGATGCTTGTGATTTATACTTTTATTGAGCTTCATGAGGTTTACTAATTAAATGTTCCCTGAGTTTCCTTTGCTTTGATGTAGTTCTTGTATTTTGGAATCAGTGAGTTCATGAAGTACAAGATTACACTAGTTGAAGAAAGAAATCTTAATTAAAAAAAAGCAGAATTTCTTTGTGCTCCACACAATTGTCTTGCTAAAAATTCTATGTAGATACACAGGCACTGTTACATACTGTATTATGATTTCCCAGTCAAAATACCAACAAGCATTGAAAGTCAGTCAAATTACTGACCTGATCAAAATGCCGTCATTCTTAATGCCTACATGATCAAAAATGTGACACGGTCCAATTGCTGACATTTAAAATGTCGAAATGTCAAAAAAATTATTATTTTTTGCTGTCTATGTCGAAATAGGTTGACATGGACATTATAAACGTGTACCTCGTCCCCTCACATGACTTGCTGCGCTCACCATGCTTTGGGCATGATACCTTACTGTGCTCGGAGCACTATAATAATCTAACTCTATGCCCACTTGGATTGGGAATTAAGAACAAGATGGGTTCTAAGAAAAAATATCATGTCATGTTTTTGTCATGTCGACATTTCAACCTTCCCCAGATTTTGACCATGTCGGTATAATGAATAATGCATGATGGCATTTTGAATGTGTCAGTATCCCATCCTCAATAGAGATCACAGTTTAGTAAATGTGTCCCTTAGTGATTAGTAGTTATGAAGCATAAACAACTGTGCAATTTATAGAAAACTTTAAAGAAAGAACTTGAAGGCTTGGTTGCAGTTCTTGAGTTTCTTGAGAGGAACAAACTCAAGCCGTTTGTTTACATCTATCTACTACAACCAGGAGGGTGAAGCATTCATGTTAGAGATGGAACTCCAAAATAAAATCTATTGAAATGTTTTTCAACAAACCAGTAATAACAGGCAGAGGATGGATGGTATGGAATGTGAAGACTTTTGCTGGGCACAAACAGAACAAAAATAAATGTAGGTACTTTTTACAGTTGTAGTCACCAGAAGTAAAGAGATATCCAGGGCCGGATTAACAATGGGCCTGACGGAGCTACAACTCCTGGCAAATAGGCCCAATTTGTAGCTGAGGGCCAGGGCTTTCCAACGAGCCCAGCCCCGCATCGCTAGCCCCCCGGGAACCAGAGATACCGCCAGGCAAATCTGGAACATTTTCCCCATAACATGGGACACCACCACCTGGTTCCAACAGCTACCAGTTCCGCCTCCAGCATTACAGAAGCTCGAGGTTGAATCCAAATCGCTGGGCCTTCAATCTGATACCAGGTTGGTCCATATGGGTTCATTGGTTCTAGAGATATTGCGGGTAAACCGATTTTTTTTCATTTCTGAAATGTAATTTCATGGCTGTTCATGTTGTTTGAGGACAGATTTCTTTGGAACCAAACGGCCCAGTTTCATGGGACCAAAATCATTCGAAGCCCACTTAAAAGTTATTCAATATGATACTGGTCTCATGTAAATGGGTTGGTTCCAAAGATATAGCTGGTTGTTTAAAAAGGGGGTAGTTTTTTCTCCCCCTCACATCAGAATATGCAGGGACTAGGCTGATGTACTGTAAAAGGGGCCAGTCCCTGCATTTTCTGGTGTGAAAGGGGTATTATTTCAAATAGCGGGGATCTGCACTGCTCTGAATACAGACCCCTGCTCTCTGCCTGGCTGTTAATGGCTGTCATTTCTTCCCGGTGGCGGCTGTCCTCCAGTTACCGCAAGCATGTATTCCCACATGGCAACGAGCATGGAACCCCTGGAAATGAGCATGGAACCCCTGGCAATGAGCATGTACAGATGGAGCTGCCTTAAACTTTGCAGGGGCTGGCGATACTTTCGGCAGAGCCGCCAGCTCCCGCCACGGGGCCACGCACATGATGCTCGCACGCCCCATGGCAACGGAGTTTCCCTGCCACCGTCACTAGTCCCCCTCACCGCCCCGACCCCCCCTAACCCTGACTATCTCCCTGAAGCAGAGACGGGCAGGATGACGCTGCCCCACCGACAGAGGATTGGGACGTGCGTGCGCATGAGACGCACACGCGTCCCAGTTCAGTGTAGCCCATGTCCGTCGGCGCTCGCCAGAGTCTCCCCTCGGCCAAAGATGACAGGGGCTGCATCTGTAGGTAAGCAGCACTTATGTAGAATCATTTTTAATAGGCATTATGGTGTTTGGCATAATAGGTAATGGACATAATGGTGTGTGGCTTAACATGTAATGGACATTATGGTGTAAATTTTTAATGCGCGCCTTTGGCGCGCAGTGCCCCTGTTTATGAAGCATATTGTGCATTATTGCTGTTTGGTATAGTGTGTATTTTGGCTCAATACATGTGGCAAAATTCGAATTTTCCTTAATCTGTGTGGTATAACGTGATTTTTTTTCTCAATCCGTGTGCCATAGTGTGAATTTTGGCTCATTCCATGTGGCATAATGTGTAAGAGGCAAGTGCAGTATAAGGGGGTTACTATTGTGTTGCATGATTTGTATAAGGGGTATATGGTGTGGTAAACTTAGGACCACATAAAAGGCGCTGAAATGTTGTCTACCAAGTTTTGGCTTTCAGTATTTTTTTTATGACTGGAGTGCCGTCTCACCCCGTCTCGCCCTTAGGACATCGGCATCCTGCGGGTGCACCTTTGGAGGTCACCCGCCAATATATCTCCCTGCCTTTTCCAGGCATATATAATTAGTTGACAGTATTTACACAAATATAGACACACCCATGAGCAGACCACCCAAACAGAACACTGGTCATGCCTCCCACATTATTAAGGAAAAAAGCCCAAAGGGCTAAATAGGAGCGCTGGTTTTAATGTATTTGAAGGGTCGGACTGCTGTGCACCGTTGCTGCTCCCTGTCAGAGTTTGTGTAACTCAAGCTAAACAGGGGAAAGAAAAGAACATGCAGTTTGCACTGACATGTACTTTCAGGGGGCGCAGTGGTGTATAGCAAAATGAGGTACTTATGTATTATCTGGGCTCCCATGTTAAATACACCCCATTTTTTCATACCTCTACTATCCAAATACGCATGGAGTTGATTTTATATAGTGTGGCGAGCGCAGCGAGCCACCGTGCCCGAAGCGTGGCGAGCGCAGCGAGCCCCGCGAGGGGACGCGGTCTCATAAGAAAAAACGGGAGCCCAGATATTACATAAGTACCCAAAAGGATGATCATTAGGTGCTGGCCACAGCCCCTATTATTGCCCATAATAGGCCCTTGATAATGTTCAGCTCCAGGCCCATTTAGACCTTAATCTGGCACTGCTTGCAGACATTTTGTGAGTCCCCCAGACAAATTTTTCAATGATCCATGCCACACATTGATAATTGTGGCATCTGATTTCTGGCTAAGCTCCGAAGATCTGGGTTTGTGCATTTCTGCACATGTGCAAATCCCAACAGTGAAGGACTTCGGCGAGTTACAGTGCACACTCACTGGGCCGTTCGTTGTGGGGAGTAGGGGCCAAGGGCAGATGCGGGGTGAAAACGGGGCTCGCCCATGGGAGAGCCCAGTGTTTTATGGGTATCCCCGTGAAAACGCTTGGCATTCCCATGACTACGCGGGTGGGTCAATGCCTGCCAGGGGTGGGTGGCTAACATCACAGGACATCAGCCACCCACCCTGTCTTCGTCGTAGCGCTCATAAATCAAAGTCAGTTGAGAGAGACTTTTATTTGCAAAGGCAGGAGATTTATCTTGCTAATGGAAGCATGGAAGGGGATGTGCTTTCGTACTCATCCCCTCGCATGGTACCGAGGGGATTCAGCAGCGATTGTGGTGGGTATTTGGCAGCAGGCGGTGTTTCAGGCGCTCGGTAACCACCGATGTTCACAGCTTATTGAGCCAACCTGAATTATGGCCAATGTCTGTTGCAGGCCAATGAGTCTTGCCTATTTCCTGCTAATGCAGATTGTTTTCATACAGGAAGTGTCTTCTTCCACAGCATACTTCCACTTATTGCACTATGGGGACAATTTACCAATATTATATTTACACCTGTATGGAAATCATTTTATATCACAATAATATTGGCACTTTCTATTGAGGAGATACAACGATCAAACTACTTTTAATGACAAAATGAAAAATGTAAAAACAAGTGTCATCTTCACTGACCGGAGATTTTTAAAACGTCACTAGTTACTGATCTTAACCTTACCATAAAGTAATTTCATAAGTTGATGCTTGTTCTTAGCCAGAAACATTCAATGTCAAAATCTTTCATCTTCTTTATAGCTTATTTTCCCTCTGCAGTTCTGCTAGGAATTTGCTTTACAGAACAATTCATCCTCCAGGGTGAAATAGTGTGAGATGCAAGTACTCTGTAAGATCACTTGTCAGGAGACAGATGTTCAACTATTTGGTAAGTTGCTTTCCCATTTTTCAAAATAGAAATCTCTCTTAGTGCCCCAGACAAGTTTTACATTTCATGTCACAAAAATATTTATTGTTTCATTATAAATTAATGACCGATCAATTATATCAATTAGGGCAGTACGGATAGGGTAATGGTTACTGCCTCACAGCGTTGAGGTCATGGAGTTTGTATATTCTCCTCGTACTAGGGTGGGTTTACTCCGGGTACTCTGGTTTCCTCCCACAATCCAAAAATATACTGGTAGGCTAATTGGCTCCCAACAAATTAACCCTAGAATGTCTGTGTGTGCGTGTACATATGGTAGGGAATATAGATTGTAAGCTCCACTGGGGCAGGGACTGATGTGAATGTTCAAATAAGTCTCTGTAAAGCGCTGCTGAAAATGTGTGCGCTATGATAATAAATATGTTGTGCTATTTAATAAAGACTCATCTGACAACCATAAAGTACAATCCTGATTAAAAGACAAGCTGGTTACTTGTTTTAGTTTGGTTAATCACCAGATTTGTGAAACTGAATACATGTCCTTCATCACTTGTCTTCTGTATAGATATATCAGCCTGTGCTGAGGCCATAAAGGGTTTCCTAAAGCATAATGAGCAGGTTCTATTGTAAGTGGAGATTCCAGATTGATTTACATCCTTGACTAAGTGGACTGACGTTGTGTGTTAAAATGTAAAAGCATTGATTAACATAGCCGTTTGAATGACACTCTGTAGCACTTTGGTACCATAGATTACAAAGGATAAATTTTTAGACAGACAGAAAAAAAAGCTTCAGGACTTATTGCATTTGATGCTATTGTACCTGGGATGTGTTAATGGTTCTATGAAATGATCCATGATTAGCAGATTAACTGTGAACACATCCATGCAAGAGGTGTAAAAATGTATAAAATGGTTTTCATATGCCAGTAGTACAATTTCAGCGCTACTGGCACAAGAGGCACCTTGTTTAAATAGATGCCTCCTGTTGGCTTTTACTGATCTGCTATTGCATCCAAAGATACAACATCAGCCAGTGCAATAATTGGGGTGGTCTGGAGTGTGCTGTTGGCGGTAGTTGTCTTATGTGTTTTAATTACTTTTATTCCATTTTGTAGCCAGGCATTTTGTGACAGGCCTCAGTCTGCTTCCCCCAACCCCTTCCATCATTACTACCTATACAACATTCATGAGCTTAACTTGAACTTAACCTGAGAGCACTTTGTTTTACAGTAATACTGTCCTTTATTACATTTCAAGATCTTTATACCTAGGGTTTGAACCCATTGCCTGTAGCATTGCAGTCAGACACTCTAATTTTGAGCTATCTGAACTCACCTTGTAAAGTAATTCATGGACAAATAATCAGCACAGTAGCTGAGTAAATAAATGTAGTGTAGGGCTGCAAGGGACTGGAAGTGTGGCTGCACATTGCATAGATCTGCTCAACTGCAATGCTGATTATATTTTTCTAAGTAACCTCATATAGTTAGAAATCTGTTTTTATGCAGGATATAATAGCTTAATGAGTATGGTGCTTAACTGAAATTCAACAGGTTATAAATTTGAATCCTGGGTACTGCAGTACTGTCATTTGAAATAAGTTAATAAAGGGTATTGTAAATGAATAACAAAAAGCTCAGAAGTTATGCTGTGTACACATGGGGTAATATGATTGCTGGGGATATATTGCTAGCAATATATCCCCAGCAATCATATTGCTCAGTGTCTCCTTTTCATCAGCGATGAAAAGGAGACACTGCTACGGGGCGGAGGGGGAGTGCAGCAGCAGCAGACGCTGCTGCTGTCACTTTGATGGGAGGAGGAAGGGAGCAGCGGCACGGGGCTGGGGAGATCAATGCTGATCTCCCCGGCGCTGACCTCCCGGCACAGCGATCGCCGGGGAAAGCCGCTGGTCGCAGGAGCATGCATGACCATAAGCAGTGCACATGGGAGCGCGCAGCTGGCGATTTATCAGCGACCATATTCCCAGCGATTTTACATGAAATTGCACCTGTGTGTACTCACCTTTAAGTGCATGGATCTAGTCTACAGAGGATAGAAGATTTGTGTCCAAATTCATTTTCTAGCAGAATACTGTAAAGTAATTAAGTTTTGTCATGCCCCTCTTGAGGGAGAGGTGTGTGTGTGTGTGTGTGTGTGTGTGGGGGGGGGGGGTAATTCCCTTTCTGCAACAGGGCACCAATCATCTAGTTACAGCTCTGGACATTGGCTCTTTGTGAATTTTCATCTGAGCAACAGATGACCTGACCACCAGGACTCTGCCATAGACTGTTAAAACCATTGTGTTGGATAGTTAATGGCCACCATTTGTTTTCCTATAGTGCTAAATCTTCATCTAATCAGAACAACTTATTTATATTTTGTGCTTGAAAAAATTCTGTAGTACAATGGTACCAAGCTTTCGATCTACCATATCAATAGCCGCCGAGCTCAGAAATTATCTAAAACTATATAGTAATTTTATATAAATGTCATGTTTGTATCTGTTCAATGCCATTTTTCAATTCAATTTTCTACTGTTAAGTGTTCATTTGAATTTAATTTAACAGTATTGTGCGTTACTTAAACAATTTATCTTCACCTTCAGCAGAAATAGTTGTTGCTATCTTATTAGACAATTTCTGGAATACGGAAATGGGAGACTAATGCCCTACCATCATTATTAAATAAAAAAAAATACATAGTTTACGTTTAAAACCCCATATTTGGATCAGAATAATTGTATTATGTTTGGGAGTGCTGCACCAGGACAGTATGGTTACCCACATTAATAAGAACACGAGACGAAAGTTTCTCATGGTGGAGCACACTTGAAAAATAATACTAAGACACAATAAACTATTACTTTTATTGTATACAGTATTTATTTAAAAGCATATAACTGTAAAATATCAAAAACAGGAAAAGGAAGTGCAACATTTTTTATTTTATTATCAATTCTTTGACAAACTATGATATAATGAAATTATGGAGGTCATTGTTACTAATAATAAAGGATTATTTAAGGATAAATATATACATATGTACTGTATAGTATGTTTTTTAATTTGATTAATATTTTTTTCTCCCACTTCTAAAAATCTACCTGGAAATCTACCGGTAGGGGAAACATAATCCTACAATTTGTCTGGGATGTGGTCAATAGTTTGACAGTTATTAGGTCGGCAGTCAACAGTTTGACCACTACTGGTCAACACACGAATAAGGGCGACATGCTTTAGGTCAACATTGTCAAATGTCGACACAAGCAATATGTCACCATAGAAAAAGGTCAACATGAAAAGGGTCGATGTGAGTTTAAAAAAAAAAAATTAAAATACTTTACTATCCACATGGGCATAGAGTAAGATTATAATAGTACTCTTGGCACCGTGCCTGAAGTATAGCGAGCCATGCGAGGGGACGTTTTACACTTATACAGTGTCCATGTCCACTTAAAGCATAAAAACCCTTGTTGACCTTTTTCATGTCGACCTCTTCCATGTCAACCTATTGCTTTGTTAACCTTTGACCATGTCAACTTAATGCATGTCGATCTTTTGCCTGTCAACCAATAATGGTTGACCTATTAATTGTTGACCTAATCACTGTCTACCCTATCACCCATACCCATTTGTGCTGGGAGAAAACTGGAGCTGTTGAATCTAGAGCCGGAACTAAAATGAGTTCAGCAGATGCATTGCACCGGGGCCCCTGGGGACTAACCGGCCCACTGCTGACACCGCTGTGTGGCATATTGTGAACTTGGGTTGAAGTGGAGGAGGGGCCCAAATTATATTTTTTGCACCTGGGCCAACCACTCATAAGTTCTACCCTTGAATCTATAAGCCTCTAAATTCCTATGACTTCACAGCGTGCATAGCATATTATTAGACGGCATCCTCTTGAAGTTGTGAGAGGTCTAGCACACATGAATACAATGGACAGAGGGGCTAGCCTAGTGTACCTTTAAATAGTCTATGATTTTCTAATTGGACTATCTTGCTGTGATTGTGCTTACCTGGCTCACTAGGTTTACTTAAAACAGATGTGTCCTTATATATCTAGCCTCAAGACACCATGCAGTGTGAGGTGCCTGGTGCGAGTGAGACATCAGGTCTTGTGCATCTCTGCTAGCAGTGGGTGTCTTTTTTGCCAAAAATGCATCTGAGTCCTAACGTGATGCAAATGGGAGACATCAGTGCTGAGTACTTTTTTATGCAGGATAGTATCTACTGATTGTTCAGGATGGCACTCACCAGGGGTGCTGGGCAGTGAGGAGGCACTACACAGTAGTACCACCTTCGGCCAGTGGGTAGACTCAAATAGTAGTGGTTGTACTATACCTGGTGGGGGCTGCTGGGAGTTGTAGTTTATTTTGAGTCTGACCATTAGTGCGGTGACACTGGCAGTAAAATTGCTTCACCTGGTATTGTGTGACCACCACCACCACGACCACCACGACCACCACCACCACCTTCACCCTCCCTCCCGTCTGCAGATGGTCACCAATTTTGAGGTAGAGCGCAGCACAAACCATCTAGATGGGGCTTGTTGTTGACAATGGGAGAGATTCTGCCGGGTGAGCTGGACGAGCACTGTAGCACCCGGCGGCCATCTTACTTCCCCCCCGGCGGCGGTGATTGACACCCGCTAAACGGGTCCCCTGCATGTATCCGCGGAGGTCTCTGGATGACAGAGACCCCGCTGAAAGCTAAATAGCCATCTCTCCATCCCTCTGCTGGCTCCCCGCGGACCTGACAGCAATTCTCCTGGGATTCCCTGATGATACACTATAAGGTTTGTGATCTAAGACTAACTGAGTGCACTGTATACCCTCCCACCTTCCTCCACCTCTGAGCTTAGAGGAACAGGGGTACAAGTAGATCACTGGGACCCTGAGGTGCTCCCCAGCGACACTCACTGGGTGCAGATTCAGTGGCATCAGCCCTCACTGACTCCCTCACCTGCTGTAATGGAGGGATATCTACACAGCAACATCCCTCCCTGTGGTGCTTCCACCTGCTCCACCCTCTGGCCCACTGCATACTGTATATACTGAAGCACGGGGATGAGATATTTATTTATTTATTTATTTATTTATTTACAGGTTCTTATATAGCGCAGCAGATTCCGTTGCGCTTTACAATAGTAGACAGTGATAAAACAAACTGGGTAACAACATACAGACTTGGAGGTAGGAGGGCCCTGCTGCAAGCTTACAATCTATAGGGATATAGGGGGAAACACAAGGACAGGCACCAGTAATACCATAGCAGTCCCACCAAGTTACAAGTCCAGAAGGGTAGCTATATAATACATAAGTGCCTCAGAGGGTTATGCATGTGGAACTTAAACATTATAGGCTTGCCTGAAGAGGTGAGTTTTCAGGGAACGCTTGAATGTTTGGAGGCTATTGGAGAGTCTTATTGTGCTTGGAAAGGCATTCCATAGGATGGGAGAAGCCCGATGAAAGTCCTGTAATAGTGAATGGGAGCTGGTGATCCGTGCAGAAGAGAGACGCAGATCTTGTGCAGAGCGGAGTGGTCGAGATGGGAGATATTTTGTGATAAGTAGAGAGATATATGCTGGTGCAGTATGGTTAATAGCTTTATAAGTTAGTAGAAGTGTTTTGTATTGAATACGGTAAGATACAGGTAACCAATGGAGGGACTGGCAGAGCGGATCAGCAGATGATGAGCGTCTTGCAAGGAAGATCAGCCTAGCAGCAGCATTTAAAATGGATTGAAGTGGTGAGAGTCTGTTCTTGGGAAGACCAGTCAGGAGACTATTGCAATAATCAATGCAGGATATAATGAGTGCATGTATAAGAGATTTAGTAGTGTCTTGTGTGAGATACGGTCGTATTTTGGATATGTTCTTTAGATGCATGTAACATGATTTGGAGACAGATTGAATGTGGGGAAGAAAGGACAGGTCAGAGTCGAGGATGACCCCTAAGCAACGAGCTTGTGGGGTAGGGTAGATGGTCGAGTTGTCAACAGTGATGGAGATATCAGGATGGTAACTGTTCTTAGTTGGCGAGAATATAAGTAATTCTGTTTTTGAAATATTGAGTTTGAGTTGGCGGGAAGACATCCAAGATGAGATGGCAGAGAGACATTCTGAAACTCGGCCCAAAACCACTGGTGACAAGTCTGGGGTTGATAGATAGATTTGAGTATCATCCGCATATAAGTGATACTGAAAGCCGAAAGAGCTTATTAGTTTGCCAAGAGAGGAAGTATAGATGGAGAACAGCAGAGGACCTAAGACTGAGCCTTGCGGAACTCCGACTGACAGAGGTAGTGAAGAGGAAGTAGAGTCAGAGAAGCGAACGCTGAAAGAGCGATCAGATAGGTAAGATGTGAACCAGGAAAGGGCTTTAAGACCTAGGGAGTGTAGTGTTTCTACAAGAAGAGTGTGATCCACAGTGTCAAATGCAGCAGATAGATCTAGAAGAATAAGTAGTGAGTAATGGCCTTTAGCCTTAGCAGTTACCAGATCATTCACCACTTTAGTCAGTGCTGTCTCAGTGGAGTGTTGAGAGCGGAAGCCTGACTGAAGCGGGTCTAATAGGGTGTAATAGTTAAGAAAGTTTGTGATGCGAGAGTAGACAAGTCTCTCCAGTAGCTTAGAGAGGCATGGGAGCTGAGAGATAGGACGATAGTTAGAGAGAGAGTTAGGGTCAGAATTCTGTTTTTTTAGAATAGGAGTAATCACTGCATGTTTGAGCAGAGATGGAAAAGTACCAGTAGCAAGAGAGAGATTGCAGATGTTAGTTAAGGTTGGAATAAGCACAGGAGATAGATTTTTTATAACTTGTGCAGGTATAGGATCAAGAGGAGAGGTAGTAGAGTAGGAGGATAAGAAGAGTGCAGATACTTCCTTTTCATTTGTGGGCTCAAATGAAGAGAAAGTGCCAGAGGGTTCAGGTAGGGAAGAGAGCGGGTTAGAGGTAGTAGAAGAGCATACCATTTCATCTCGGATGTTATCAATCTTGTCCTTAAAGTAGGAGGCAAGTTCTTGTGCACTGATGGTAGCCGGTGGGGGAGGAGGGGGAGGGTACAGAAGAGACTTAAAGGTGTTAAAAAGTCGCTTAGGGTTGGTGGCATGAGAAGAGATGAGAGATTGGTAGTATGTTTGTTTGGCAGTGTCCAAAGCATTGCTGTAGGAGTAGTAGCTAGTCTTATATGTGAGGAAATCAGTCATATTACGAGATTTACGCCATTGGCGTTCTAATTTACGTGACTGATTTCGTAGTTGTCTTGTTGCTTTGGAGTGCCATGGTTGGCATCTAAGCCTACGTGGGGTATAGTGGGTAGCTGGAGCCACTTCATCAAGGGCTGTTTCAAGAGTCTGGTAGAGGTGGGAAACAGCAGAGTCAGGAGAGGTAAGTGTAGAAATTAGTGAGAGCTGTTGTTGCAGGGAGGTGGTAAGTTGTGGAAAATTTATAGCTTTAGTATTTCTGCGGGTTAGAGTAGGCATGCATGATTTCTGTGTCAGTGAGCTTGAGGTAATGGAGGAGAGTGAGAGAGTAATGAGATTGTGATCAGAGAGAGGGAAGGGAGTGTTAGTAAAATCAGAGACTGAGCATAGCCTAGTGAAAACAAGGTCCAGGCAGTGACCTTCCTCATGAGTAGCGGCGTCGGACCACTGGGAGAGGTCGAGAGAGGAGGTTAGAGAGAGGAGTTTGGAAGCATGCACAGATTATGGACTGTCAATAGCAATATTGAAGTCACCCAGGATGATAGTGGAGATGTCAGAGGATAAGAAATGGGGAAGCCAGGCAGAGAAATTTTCCAGAAATTGAGATTTGGGAAGCCCAGGTGGGCGATAGATAGCAGCCACACGCAGAGAGAAAGGGGAAAAACCCTAATAGAGTGAACTTCAAATGATGTAAATGTGAGTGAAGGATGTAAATGTGAGAGATAAGCCCCTATAACACCCTCTGTCAGAATTACACTCAGGACCTTCATCACTGAAGCCCCCAATCTACACCCCACAATCTCCCTGATATACACCACTGTGGCTCCACGCATCTGGCACCTGGGATCAATGTGAGCGCCTCTCCTTCACCATCACCTTCCACACTAACAGGGGAATGTGACCTTCGTCTCCCTACGCACACAGTGCTCAATCCGCATGTAACCACTTGCCAGCTTATTTATCTAAATGGGCAAGAGAGGTAAGGCTCTCAGCGTAAAACCCCCCAGAAACCATGTGACAACACTTATCAACAGAATCTGCGCGCCTATTTATCTATTCCACACCCTGCAGACTCCCCTGAGGTGCCCCCTAGCGAAGATGTCATAGCCCCCCCTATCATGGCGGTTGCTCCCACATCCGGGGCTGCACGCGATTCCATGTCATAGCTAAGAGGTGAGATAGCAGAAATCCTCTCCCATGTTAAATCGCTGCCTTCCAAACAAGACATGCAAGCCCTAGATGAAGCACGCCTCCATGAATCTCTGCAGTCTCAAATAGCCCTTGTCCAAACTGATACCACTCATCTAGGCTCGCGTGTGGCTACACTGGAAGATGACAGAGATGCTGTGCATTCTCAGCTATTCCACCTACATGAGTCGCTCGCCCAACAATCCCTAGACATACGAGCAGCACAAAACAAATTGGATGACCAAAACACCAGGGGACAAAGGAATAATCTGCGAATATGCGGCTTCCCAGAAGACGTTCCCCCCTCTGGCCTTAGGGATGCACTCAACCAAATTTTCGGGGAAATCCTGAACTTGAATCCTAATGACTCTATTGAATTTGACCGGGCCCACCCAGCTTTACGCCCAAGGGGCCCAGCAACAGACCGTCCCAGAGATGTTATATGCCGGGTCCACTACTTCTCTTAAAAAGAGAACATTCTCCGTAGGGTCAGTAGTCTACAGATCTATCAAGACCTCTCATGGCGTACACTCCAACAGCGTAGGATGTTGAAGCCCCTCACTGAAGCGCTTCGCTGAAAGGACATCAAGTATACAGATGGAGCCGGGCTCCCTCTTGCTGGCGAATCGCCAGAATGTCACCACTGGTGATCCGCCAGCAGCACGCGCGTCTCAGTTTCCGAGCGGCGGGGCGACGGGAACCCTGTCCATCTCCACTTCAGGGAGACGGACAGGGTTAGGTGGGTGCGGGGAGGCGGTGGTGACCCCGGGTGACCGCCGACAAGCCAGCGGGGACCCGGGGGAAGCCGTCGGAAGGGGATGCGCGCGCGTCCCCTTTCGCAGATACAGATGGCGGGTGCCAGGGGATGGTGGCTGTTGTCGCCATCGCCATCCCCTGCAAAGAGGAAACCTGCTCCATCTGTATGTGGGGGTACCAGCTAGCTCTCCAGGTCTCACACGGAGGACATTCCCTTGCTCTTAAAGACCCCTCGGAACTCCCTGATTTCTGCTTCACACTCAGCCTGGACTCTATTCAATTGCCAGATTGGCAGGCCTTCTCCCTCCCCTCCACCTTGCCTACCGAGAAGACCTCGCTGAGAACAAGTGGAGGCCTTGTGACACTGTGATACTCTATGTATGCTATATCTTGTTTTTGTTATTTTTTCTTAGGTTGACTAAGACACTGACCCCCCGGTGTGCCCCCCACCTCAACTTCTTTCTCCATGACATGGGTACCCTGCTATTCCCTTTTTTTGTCCAGATGCGTTTTTTTTCTTGCTCTCATCCTGTTCATTAATAAGATGAATCATTTAGTATTTACTGAAGGGTTCATCGCTGTCTCACTTTTCTCCTCTGTTGTTTCTTTTCCTTCTATCTTTTTCTCCCTTCCTTATCCCCCTTCCGGTACTCTGCTGCACTCTAAATTCGATCCGTACCTTCCACATGGCTACCCCTCTTAGGATAATCTCAATTAATGCCAGAGGGTTAAATACCCCTGAAAAGAGGTCCCAAGCTCTCCACTCCTTTCGCGTCAAGAGAGCTGCTATAGTTTTGGTGCAAGAAATGCACGTTTGACTCTCTGAGACGGTGCCTAAACTTAGTAATCCCTTGTTTCCCACCGCCTTCTATTGCAACTATCCACACTCCAAGTCCAAGGGAGTGGCAATTCTCTTTGCTAAACACTTACCTATGTCAGACTCAGTAGTTCATTCATGGGGAGGGTAGGTGCCTTCTTGTCAATTGTACTATAGCTAACTTATCTTTACCTTTGTCAATATTTACTTTCTCGAGAAGATGCTAGATAAGATATCACCTATCCAAGATGAGATCCTGGTAATTGGGGGTGATCTGGGCTCTGGACCCCCGTTTGGATGCCTCCTGTGGACCCTCCCATCCCGAACAAGCTTCATACAGGGTAAGATGACTACTCCATACTCACCAGCTGTCTGACATTTGGTGTATCTTACATCCAGCAGAGAGGGATTACACCCCCCCCCCCCCACCAGTCCTATTCTAGAATTGACTATCTACTGCTAGGTCACAGATATCTCCAAAATGCAAACGAGGCCAAGATAGGTCCTACGACCTGGTCAGTCCACACCCCTATTACCCTTGACCTATCCCCCTGGGCCCCGCTCCCTCAAATAATCGATCCTGGTGCTTTAACAAAACCCTACTTAATGATCCCTATTGCAGATCTCAACTTGAAGAGACTACCATGGAATACGTGGTATGTAATGTGACCCCTGGGGTGAGATTTAATAGGATGAGATATTCAGAAAGTGAGAGATTTGGTGAGAAATCTCCAGGTTTTTTAAAGCGGCAATCATTTACACTGCAAAATCAAACTGGTAAATTATTGCCGCTTTAAAAAAACTGGAGATTTCTTACCAAATCCCTCACTTTCTGAATCTCTCATCCTATTAAATCTCACCCCTGATGTCTCCAAACTTACGATTTGGGAGGCACATAAATGCGCTCTGAGGGGAAAGTGTATCAAATTGGGTTAATTCCTAAAAAAGCAGAGAGTAGAACAGATTGAAAGTCTCCTGCAGAAGATACAATCCCTAGAAGCATCCCATAAAACATCCCTTTCTTCTGAAATCTATGCTGAACTTCTTGCTGCCCGCTCAGAAATTAATAAGATCCTCCTTGACAAGGTCAATTTTTCCTATAGGAAATGCCATAGTAGATTTTATAAATGGGGCAACAAACCCGGCAAAATGTTGGCCCGAGCACTACGCGAACTGAGGGCTCTTTATTTTTTTTCCTCTATTAAAGATGGGGGGCAAGCATTTTGCTCTTATCATTTCTCCCTATACAACCTCCCCTCTACGGGATCTTTTTCCGATGTCACAGAGAAGCGACGGGCAGTCGGTGATTATCTCACTAAGATTGGGTTCCCTAAACTTACATCACTCGATATTGAAGTACTAGAGAAGCCTTTCACTATACCAGAGCTGGAGGAGGCTACAAAATCATCCCCTGCCAGGAAAAATCCTGGTCCAGATGGCTTCACCATTGTTTATTACAAGGCCTTTAAGGATAAGTTACTACCTTTACTCTTAGAGGCCTTTAACTTGATCTCTAACCTGTCCCCTTTTCCTATCCAGTCCGTAGAAGCCCACATTACGGTGATCCCAAAGGAGGGCAAGGACCCATCCCTATGTCCCAGCTACCGTCCCATCTCACTCCTTAACCAGGATGTCAAACTATTCACTAAGCTTTTGGCTAATAGAATGAAAGTCTTTCTCCTGGCTATTATACATAACGACCAGGTAGGGTTTGTTCCTGGACACGGGGCTCGAGACAACACCTCTAAAGTCCTCACCTTTGTCCACCAGATATCCAAGACGGGGGCTCCAGCAAAACTGTTATCCACTGATGCTGAAAAAGCATTTGATAGAATTGACTGGAGCTTCATGTCCGGTGTGCTACAACACTTAGGACTGGGCCCAATTTTCTATCAATATATTCTCTCCCTTTACTGCAACCCATCAGCCAAAGTTAGAGTTAATGGCTCCCTTTCTAGCCCCTTCCCCATTAGGAATGGCACCCGACAGGGTTGCCCCCTATCACTTCTGATATTTATCCTGTGTATGGAGGATCTAGACCTCTCTATCAGATTGAACCCAAATATTTCTGGTTACACCCTTCACGGCTGGGAATACAAACTGGCCCTCTTTGCAGATGACCTACTAGCCACTCTAACTTCCCCGACCACTTCCCTCCCTAACTTGTTAGAGGAGTTCCACGTATTTGGTGACCTCTCTAATTTCAAGGTTAATTACTCAAAGTCAATCGCCCCCAATATTACTAACCCTCCCCAAATGCTTACTGGACTTAAATCCACCTTTCCCTTCACCTGGCACGACTCCCAATTGAAATACCTTGGTGTAGTCATCACTAGACACCCCACTCAACTATTTGAGGCCAACTTCACACTCTTCCTGACTAAGCTGAGAAATTACCTGCGTTCTTGGAGAGCTAGGCCATTTTAATGGTTTGGGAAACTGGGAGTCCTTAAAATGAACTTCCTTCCTAGATTCCTGTACCCTTCTGCAAACCTTGCCCATTAAAATCCCCCAGTGTTGGTTTTGGGATGTTCAGACTATCATCCAGGATTTTGTCTGGGGAGGTAAACGACCACGTCTGAGACTAGATATATTGCACAGAACAACACCCAGAGGAGGCCTTAGACTTCAGAATATCCGGGGGTACTATCATGCTTGCATGTTATCTAGAGTCCTTGAGTGGTCAAGGAGGAATACACTAAAGCAGTGGGTCCAGATTGAACAGCAGGAGGTGCCTATGCCAGTCTACTTAGCCCCATGGCTCCCCTCTCTTCCTAGTCTGGAACACCCCACCATAGGGCCCACCCTGCATTCCTGGAAATCCCTCTGGAAATCCCCCTCTATTTCATCTAGGTCCTCTCTGCATATGTCTTTTTTGGCACATAGTTGCTTCCCCTCCTGGGTTGGACCTCAAGGCCTATAAATGTTGGCTGTATAGGGGCCTCTTTTGAGTTGGACAGCTGTTGAGTGGGGGACAAGTCCCATCCTTTGCTAAGGTCCAGGCTGGATAGTGGGGGTATGAAAAGGTTGTAGGACGCGTACCGCTGCGCTCGCCACGCTTCGGGTGGGCGTGGATAGTGGGATTTACACGGTCCACAGCTGTGACGTCCACTAGTGGCACTGAGGGTGGGTTTCAATAGTGTTCCCCTAGGGCCGCTTTAGCGTCTGAATCCAGGCTTTCCGGCTTCTTAGCGGCTATCTATGTGACTCGAGATTCAGACGCAGTTGCGTCTGAATCTCGCGTACAGTTTAGAAGCCCCGGCATCGCTGTGCCGGGGTGTCCACTTTAACATACCCCCGTTGTCAGCGGTGCCCAGGCGCTGCCTATTTCACTGTGGAACTACAAGTGCCACAGTGACATTGACCTGTCAGCGCCTGGGCAGCGCCGCTGCTGCTGCTGGCCGGCTGCTACGCTGTTTACGTACAGCTAGAGCGGCACAAGCTCAGTCAGACAGAGCTAGTGAAACAGAGCCAAGTTTCTGTTACAGACTGTGCGCACGGTGGCGCCGTGAAACTACAGAAGTACCGTTTATTTTTTTTATATGTCTGTGTCTTAAATGTTCTTATTTGAAATTTAATAAGAAATAAAGAAAAAGAAAAAAATTAGTAAGAAACTTAGTAAGAAACTATCAGTTTCCTCATAAACCATTAGTCACTACAACGGAGAAACAAGTTAAGAGTGAGAGTACCTGTCAACTTCTAACATAGGGGCAGATGTATTAAGCTTTAACAAGAGATAAATCCAATTGTGATAAGGAGAGATAAACGTCCAGCAAATCACCTGCTAACTGCCATGTTACAGGCTGTGTTTGAAAAAAGTCAGTAAGGAGCTGATTGGCTGGACGTTTATCTCTCCTTATCACCCTTGCATTTATCTCTTGTTAAGGCTTAATACATCTGCCCCATAGACAGGTGTATGTAAAGCAGCAAGTCTGCTATAAAATTCCACTACTGTGGTTTGGACTTGAGAAGTTTTTTGGTGAGTCAACACTGACCCTTATGCCGTCCATATGACAGAATTATAAATAATATTGCTTACTTTGCTTTAATGAGGAGTCCTGGTGTGCTGTGCGTCCCCAGCAAAACAGGGGTCTTTTGTTTGCTGTATATATAAGTTCCCTAACAATTGGGGTTCAGGGCTCATCTGTGGTCCATGTTCTCCGTCAGGCTTGGGCAGGCGCAGGCACCACACAATACGGAGAAGGAGCCGGGTGAGCCACTGGGAGAGAGCAGTGTAGAGTTTACAACAGCTGTTCTGTTCCTTAACGCGTTTTGCCACGCTCACATGACTTTTTAAATAGGTGTTCAAATGGTTGACAATGACTAGGTTGACATCTTGAAATTGTTGACATAGCTAAGGTTGACATTGACAAAAGATCGACACAAGTTTATCCTTTTGCAGCCCAACTTTTTTGTTGCAGTTCAGTCTGGTTTAAATGTTTAAATTTATTGTCTTTTTTATTATTATTCAAAAATGGTCTACATTGAATATTGAATGATGTAAATGTTCTTTTTTTAAAGTGGCTCAACATTGGATCTGCTATTAGAGCTAGGGCTGTTGAACCTGTCTAGGCGTTGAACCTGAAAGGGTTAAAGTCGACTTAGACATGATCAACGTGAATAAGGTTGACATGAGTTTTTATGTCTATGTTGACATATGTGAACATGGACACCATATAAGTGTACCACGTCACCTGGCATGGCTCGCTGCACTTGCGATGCTATAGGCATGGTGCCTCACTGCACTCGGCACCTTAAAACATGAAAAACAAATGTCAACATTCATGTCAACCATAAAAATCAAGTCGACCTTATTCAGGTTGACCATGTCTATGTTGACCATAAGTGTGTGTCGACCTTTTGTCAATGTCGACATTTGGTATAACCGCCATTTCAAGGTGTTTCAACAGTTGGTATGTCAGCCATTTCAACAGTTAGTTGACCATTAGTGGTCGACCTAGTGACTGTCCACCTAGACATTGTCTACCTAGTGACCGCATACCGTGTCAAATATAATAACCGACATGTGGTATAAAAAATATTAAAATAAATGTGTGCATTTGAAATAAATGTCAATTACCAATAATAAACACAATGATACATGAACATGGACATAATTTCAATACATTTCAAATTAAGAAATATTGCCATAGCCAGGGGAAACTTTTTGTGCAAGCTCCCCCTGCCCAAATCATTCATCCCCATGGCTACTTAGCTAAGCAGGGATCCTGGAGCAGTGGGGACTCCCAAATAAAGGGGTCCCTTCTCCAGAGTGACCCCTGCCAGGGCTGAAGCCCGGGCTGTCCCCGGTGCCCCTGAGCTTTGGGCACTCGGCTGATGTTAGTTTAAATTAAAGATAAACCTTTTAGATTCTGCTGTGGAACTACGAGTCCCAGCAAGCCTGGGCCGCATACTGGGACTTGAAGAACCACAAGTACTAGCATGTGGCTTATTAATGGACTTGCTGGGACTTTTAATTCCACAGCAGAACCAACAGGCAAAAACATGCACTGACACAGCAGAAAAATACAACTTTATTTCATTCCTAGCCCACACATACAGTACCAACTTACCATCTTGATATGTAGATCGGTCTCCTTGTCCAGTAGAGATTCAAGTGCTGGGTACCTGGGGAAGGAAAACCATACTCACCACCTTCTACAGCTTGATCGCAACCTCTGCCCTGCAAACACTGAAGAGAGTTTATTTACTTTCTGTGGCTCCTCCTCCAATATAGTGCTATTGGCTGCCTAGCGTCAACTAGCAGCTTATCAGGAGCCACTAGGCTGCTAGGAAGCCAAAAGCAGTATTCGGAGATAGGAGCCGCAGAAATTAAACAAACTCTTTGCGGATTCTCTTCAGTGACTGCAGGACATTGCAGAGTTCTGACCCCTAAGTTTCTAAAACCAGGCCTGTTCTTTGAGCCCAGGCCTGGTTATGTTCAGAAGGGGGCACCCCATGCTGTTTTCTTCCAGAATTTTAACTTTTACGCATTATTTTGGACAGAACCATGCACAGATTGCACTGGTCTGTGCATGGTTCTTTCAAACTCGACATGTTGAACTTGGTCAATTTGTATTGCAATTTGTTTGGTAACATTTTCCCTAATTCACATCTTATTAAATTTGCGAGTTGTATACTTTTTAATGGGAAAACATCTAGATGCGAACTGAAGTGTTTAAAAATCGACAGGTCAGAATGTGCGATTTACGCAGCAAAAAGTGTGATTTTTACCGCAAATCCAACCCTATAAATATTAGATTTCAGGATTTCGGAAAGACATGCAAATTTGGACTTTTTTTACTAAAAATTGCATTAAATGTCACCCTTATTCTTTTCCTTTTTCTAATTATCAAACGCTTGTTTCGTCAGGTGTGGCATTAGTTTTTCAATGTCGGTATGGATGAGTTTCACTTAATACAGGCTTAATATATCAAAGACTAAGCTGACCAGGCTTATTGAAGTCCTACACCTCTGCAGGACAGAGGTTTTACTAAGACTGATGTGGTCAGCGTTTTAAAAAAAAAACTATTGTTGGGAGAAATTTATTCCTACGGTACTATTCATATTGAATCTATATCTACCCCTGATGATGTCCTAACGGACTAAACGCATAGGATTTCTTACCAAAGAAAACTGCTCTTTGATGCTGGATCAATTGACATTTATCTGAACAAATTGCAAAAAAGAAAAATGGAAACTGCGCTATTTGAGGAACGATTTCTACAATCAGATATTATGAATAGTATAAATTTAATAGCATATATCTGTATACATAAAAATAGTACTGTAATTGATAAAAACAACAATTAAATTAAAATCACATAAAGTGTACACTTAATAACCGGTTGGGAGGTTAAATCTGTGCATATAAGGCACTTGGCGGCTCCACTTGTGTGGTGGGCCCTTGTTTCTCTGAAAGAGTGTCCCCGCTTTTTCTACCTATTAGTGGATAAGGTTGGCTTTACTCCTCGGACAATGTTCATGGGAAATGGAGAGAATGCAGTCAAAAAGTCACTCACATATCTGGGATGTTTGTCCACTTGTTCGGATTGAGCTTTTGTGTGGTCCCCGTGAGTCGGTGGTTGCTGCTAGGTCTCCTTTATGGGTCCCAAATGACGGTTCTTGGTCCGATGATTTTGGAGTCCCGGGTACAAAGAAGTTTACCCGATTTGTAATCCACAGTTTGAGGGTAGAGTGGGGGCACTGTACTAACGCGTTTCGCTGGGGGGGCTCCCAGGTTTTTTTAAAGGTTGTGAACAAATCTGAACAAATTGCATTTGAATGTGGAATTACCTCTTGAATCATGTACCAAGTTTGTATTGAATTTTGTCTTTGTAAAAAATCAGAATAAATACAGTTTTTATACACATCTGTATGAATACTGATATACAAAAGTGGTGAAATATGTAAATATGTAGAGCATACTTCAATTTATTCTTTGCATCTTTCCCGCTTGGTACCTTTATTAACAGCAGGGTACTATAGAAGTGCAGCCCACACGTCAGCGCAGAAAAAGGACCACATCCCCTACGTTCGATATAGATATATATATATATATATATATATATATATATATATATGAGTTGGATATCGTCGCGGCACTCCAGAGGCTTGTTTTAGTGTCAAAAAACTGTTTAATATATTACATTAAATATAGTCTCAAAGACCACAATATAATACATACTTTGCAAAATTTATAAACATATGTCTCATGAAAAATATATATCTAGCATGACCAAGGTGTTATGCAAATATATGTGCAGTGATTCTGAATTGCCATAATATAATTTGCAATTATGTTAGCAGTATATTAAGTCTTGTCAGGTTTGACAGAAGCTGAAACCTCTGCTGATAAGCATTGATGCCTTTGGGGCATTTTACCTATCAATTTTAAACTCAATAAAACATGTACTCAGGGCCACTTCTTTCTCATGAAGAGTTATCATGCACTATAAGTTGTTTGCTCATATTGTTCATTAAAATAAAGTTGCACTTCAACTTTTGGCAGACAAAAGTGTTTCCAGAATATATCCGTAGGGGAAAAATACAAAATGTGTCTAAATTTATTCTTAAAATTAATATTTACAATGATATTAAATATATTATGTAATTAAGTTTTAATAGTATATTATGTACCATAACCAGTTTAGAAAAATTATCTGTCAAAGATATATGCTAAGGAAACTGAATAGGGTTAATTAATGCATAGCAATGAGATATAAAAAAGTATATTTAGAAGTTTGGCAATATGTTTGAAATATTGTGTCATTGCCCCTGTTCCCTTTTGGGAACAGGGGCAGTGACAGATCACTTAGCACACAGCGCTGTGGCAGAGCTGTGTGCTGAGTGATCTGTGCAATGTTAGATAGCTCAGGACAGAGCTCAACTCGTGCCATGTGTAAGGGGCATTAGAAGGTGCTGTGGGGTGGCTTAGAAGGGCAGCAGGAGGGCTTAGAGGGGCAGCAGGGGGTGTCAGAGTCGCATTGCGGGGGCACAATGCGAGGGGTTAAGATGCACTGTTGGTTCTGAGTGGCCTATTGGCCAACTTGGTTCCTGATTGGCTGCTAGATAGCCAATAGTGCTACTCAGGGGAGGAGCCGCAGAATGTAAACAAATTTTCTGCGGCTTCTCCCCAGTGTCTGTAGGGATTTTGTTATTTTGCACCTACAGGGATCAAAGAGGATGTGATCCACACCTAGGAGCTGGAAAGTATGGTTTCCTTCCCCAGGTACCCACAAAACTACTGGAGAAGTGGACTGATACCTATGTGTCAAGATAGTTAAGTTGGTATGTGTGTGCTATGTACGTAATAACATTTTATTTTTCTGGTGTCGCTGTTTATTTGCCTATTAGTTCTGCTGTGGAACTAAGAGTCCTAGCAAGCCTATTGATGGGTCACATGCTGGGACTTGTGGTTCTCCACATCCCAGTATGTGGCCCAGGCTTGCTGGGACTCATATTACCTCATCAGAACCCAATATGTTTATCCTTGTTTTACACAAAAGCATCAGCCCGGTGCCCACAGCCTAGGGGCACTGGGGACAGCCCCAGGCTTCAGCCCGGACAGGTGTAACTCTGGAGGGGGGACCCCTTCATTGGGGGTCCCCACTTACCCAGGGTCCCAGCCCAGGCTGACCGGTCAGAGGGGTGAATGCTTTGGGCGGGGGGGACTTGTATAAAAGTCTACCCCCTGGCTGTGGCATTACCCTGTTGGCTGGTTGGGCACGGTGCTGATTGCCAAAATATGGGGGACCCCCTACTCCCTTTGCCCCCCTTATTTTGAGAAACAGGACCAGCCTTTGAGCCTGCTGCAGGTTTAAAAAATTCAGGGGAACCCCTATGTCTATTGTTCCATAAGTTTTTAAAACCCGGACCAGCCCTTTGAGCCCGGGGCTGAGTGCAGCCATGGGGGAGGGACCCCACACCATTTTTGTATTATTATTTATTTATCCTTTTTTTTTACACTGTAGCCTGCACGGATCTGACTGATCAGTTCAGGCTTCAGACTCGTATATGTATTTAGCAGCAGTATTTGTATTATGCATTTCTTCTTCAGGTTCCATGGTCCCACAGGGTGACATTAGGGTTGAAGTCGGTTCAGAGGACCGTGGCACCAATCAGCTAAGCTTTCAGGTTTCCCAGGATGCATGGCTCCTGGCCCATATAACCTCGCCTTCATGCCTAGCTCATCAGTTTTTTGTTGGTGCCAGCAGGAAGCTGGAGCACTTTTTTATTTTATTTTACAACTGTGCAAGGCTGCAATGTGGTCATCTGTTCATACCTTTACAAAGTTCTATGAATTTGACACCTTTGACTCCCAGGATGCTTCCTTTGGTCGTCGGGTCCTTCTGACACCTTAGGCGTGTACCCTCCCTTGAGTACTGCTTTTGGACATCCCCAATGTCACCCTGTGGGACCATAGAACCCGAAGAAGAAAGCGAGAGTTATGGTAGACCTACCTTAGGTTAACTCTCTTTCTTCGAGGTTCATGGTACCCACATGGTGACATTGCGTACCATGAACCTCGAAGAATGAGAGTTACCCTAAGGTAGGTCTGCCATAACTCTCATTTTCTATTTATTGTTTCTGCATTCCAGTTAAGCAGTCTATTAAGACCTTGCTGTATAATTGCTTCTGCACTTTCTAATACTTTTTTAACCACTTAACTAATGCAATAATATGGGATGTGACTTAAGCTGACATGGGGGAAGATGTATTAAGCCTTAAAAAGAGGTAAACACGAGTGTGATAAAGAGTAAAAAATGTCCAGCAAATCAGGTCTTAACTGCCATGTTCAGGCTGTGTTTGAAAATTACAGTTAGGAGCTAGTTGGCTGGACATTTATCACTCTCGCTGCACCCTTACTGCGTTCTTAATTTATAGTAAAACTAGGCTGTTCTTTCCACTTGCAGAACAGATATCCTGTTGTTTCCCCCACACCCAACCCCTCCAAACTTACAGTCAAAATCACATTCCGAAATCCTATGCAAACAAAAGTGTGAGGCAAAAAACATAGTCCCTTCCCCCAAAGCACTATTTGTCCGATCTCTACAAGTGCACAGAGCAGCTGCAGTAGTGGAGGCTGATCATTAGATGCCCTGATACACACATTCCTGCACGCTGCATGTTCGGTAGAGGGATAATGCACTATGGGGTTGGGAAGTAATCTCTTTGGGGATGCTACTTGATTTGGAGGGTGTGAAATGGCCCATTAAATTATTTTGACACTGTGGCTTTATGGATGTGAAATAGTAAAAGATATAACAGCAGTCACAGAAGCGGAAGGGGTGTGTGCTACAAATTAGGACACCAGGGTGGGGGGGGGGGGGAAATCGGGAATCTGTTAAAGGATGGGGTAATAGGTGGTATCTATCACCACTAGTTGTTACCAGCTGGGGGAGTGAGGTCATTTTACAATTACAGTCTATGGACATGGAGGGTGAACAATACCTCCTAGGCATAATTCGTTCCACTAAAATATATCCATTTACCTACTGTATATATCCAATTATGGAGTAACATTTCTTTTTAAAAACAATTGTCAGTTAAGTGGTTAATGTTGCTTCATTCTGGCCCCTGTCACTGAAGTCACTTTACATTTAAGTTCAAACAACGCAGCCACCTGCTTTTGATTAATCCAGCAACATTGTTTGCTGCATTCCTATTTTTTACACAGTATTTCCACCAGTCAAACCCAATAACCCCTGTTACTCTGTTTCTGCATGTTCGAGCCTACAGTACATAGCCTATTCTGTTTCACAATTTTTGTTTTCCCTACTGCATCATTCTTGCAAGCGGCTTTATTATTGATATTGATCCATTTATTCTTTTTTCTCGCGGGTTTTGTACAAAATAATGATTGTTGATGTATATCTTTTTTTTCCGCTGATTTTAACAATTACAATAGTTTTGCCTTACAGCAGACAGAAACATTTTTTGCAGTATTCAAAAATGGGATTTTTTATATACTTTAAGCAACAGTTTATGTAACACATGTGCTTTTAAACTCCTACAAAGTAAAAGAACTTAGAGTCTTTCATGAAGACTCCGTTTGACATTTGCACAGTGGGTGGCACTACGAAATGCTGAGTCCCACCGGCAGAAGGACTTTTTTCTGTGTTTAAAACTTTTGTGTGCTGACCATGTTGACTGTCGGTTAACATTTTCAGAAGGTGAAGAAAAGAATAAAACGTTAAATTATTTCACCTTCACAAAATCACTTTAGAGGAAAATATGTTACAAATAACTTTTCGAATGTTGCGTATAGTGAAAATGCAGAACTCAATTTCCAATGATGCATTAACTCTAACTCAGTTTCCCAAACTCCACTATTACAGTACAGGATTTAAGTATATCCATGCTTTAGCACAGGTGACTTAATTAGTCAGTCAATTTAATTTAACAATCTGTACTCAAATATGCATTTCCTTAAAACCAGAACTGAAGTGGTGAAGTTTGGGACACTGCTCTAAATCATAAAGTATGTAACATTTAATAAAATAAAAAAAAATGTGAATGTTAGAAAGTCATTAAAAAATGAACACAAGTTATTTCTCATAAAAATAGATTTTTTTAAGTCAGTTATACAATTTTAGTAAATGTTAAGTTGACTTATTTGTCTGCATTTTGCATTGTTGTTTAGAAGAATACTTACCAAAAATAGCCACTCCACTACCAATATGCTTACTGGCTTTTAAAGACCATTTAAAATGACTCCTATTTTGTCCTTTTCACTGCCTCCGAGATGGTTAAAGCTATGTAATATTTTGCTGTTCACTGTTTCTACACTAGTTTTTTTTACTTTGTACTTCCATTCCCACTTTATGCAATACCATTATGCTTTATCTACACAGCCTAGGCAGTGTGCCCGAAATGTTAGCCTCAGGTGGTTTTTCTGTGGGCAGGATGTACTACATGTGGAGCAAGAACAGGTAGGGTTCTGGAGTCTGCACTCAATTGATTATGAATTTTACCCTATATTATCGGGTATTTACCGCTATTTATCTTATTGTTTTGTATAGCGGGGGTGCTATCCTGACCAACTGGGGGTCAGTGATCAAAAAGATTGAAGAGAAAGAAAAGACAGTTGTTTGTGGATGCACTCCTGATCTCGAGAAATAATACAATTGTTTAAATATATTTTCCTTTTTTATAAAACCGTGGGGACCCCTATCGTCTTTATTAGTATAGGATTTGACAAGGGGTAGTCCACAAGAGTGTGCGAAAAAATGAGAGGTTAAAATATACCAACATACATATATACACAGTGATGGAAAATAAAGATTAGTGTTGGACAGGATTTAAAACGTGTAGGCAGATTTCATAGGATGATTTAATTATTAATAGTCAGGTGATATTCCCTTGTAGCTTGTTTATGTGTCCCACTGTTTGTCAGTATCGAGTTACTAGTCTTGTTGCCCTTGATGGAATAAGGGGATGTGCCAATTGTTGGGAGGGATTTTTATGGCGGTGGGTTGATTCACTTATTTTGCCAATCCTTATATCTGGTATATATTTTATTGGCACTCCTGTGGTCTTATCGATACAGTTCAGTACAAATACCTCAAGTTTTCCGTCAGCATGTAGTGGCTGAGCTAGTATGTGTTTTGGCCTCAGATCTGGCTCTATGTCACACTTTGCTATTCTTAAGTAAATGTTCTGAGTCCTATGAGTTTATTTTATTTTGTTTTATTTTATTTTTGTCTGAGGATATGCAGTATCACAGTTCCACTCTAAACTTTTATCACATATAATTATTTGGCTGTAAATCAGCGTCTTATGTTGGATAGGGTGTGTGATTTGGCCGTGAGTCGGGCTCTATGTCACACAGATATTATATACAGTGTTTACAGCTGTAAACACTGTATATAATATAGAACATTTACTTAAGAATAGCAAAGTGTGACATAGAGCCAGATCTGAGGCCAAAACACATACTAGCTCAGCTACTACATGCTGACGGAAAACTTGAGGTATTTGTACTGAACTGTATCGATAAGACCGCAGGAGTGCCAATAAAATATATACCAGATATAAGGGTTGGCAAAATAAGTGAATCAACCCACCGCCATAAAAATCCCTCCCAACAATTGGCACATCCCCTTATTCCATCAAGGGCAACAAGACTAGTAACTTGATACTGACAAACAGTGGGACACATAAACACGCTACAAGGGAATATCACCTGACTATTAATAATTAAATCATCCTATGAAATCTGCCTACACGTTTTAAATCCTGTCCAACACTAATCTTTATTTTCCATCACTGTGTATATATGTATGTTGGTATATTTTAACCTCTCATTTTTTCGCACACTCTTGTGGACTACCCCTTGTCAAATCCTATACTAATAAAGACGATAGGGGTCCCCACGGTTTTATAAAAAAGGAAAATATATTTAAACAATTGTATTATTTCTCGAGATCAGGAGTGCATCCACAAACAACTGTCTTTTCTTTCTCTTCAATCTTTTTGATGTACTACATGTGGACCTATTCATACAGGGTGCAGTATTTAATACTATGAAACATCAGTTTTACTATATATGCCTCTGGTCAGAGTATGGCTTCCATAACTGTTATAGTGCTCCCAATCAGTGGCATAACAATAGCACTGCAGCCCAAGCAGTGATACATAGTGTCTGCAAAAATGTCCACCATCTTGGAGGAGACAAATGCTAGAGGTACTAGTAGACAGATGGACAGATGCTAGAGGTCCTACTGGGTTTCTTTTTGTTCCCCATATTTTTGTAACCAGGGCCAGTTCAAGAGCCCGGTGATGGTTTTTAAAACACAGGGGATCCCAGAACTTTTATCTCCTGTATTTTGGAGACCAAGACCGCCTCAAAGAGCCCAGAGTTATGCTCATGGGGAAGAACCCCACACCTTTTTTTTTTAAATACTAACATAGTAACATAGTAATTAAAGCTGAAAAAAGACATTAGTCCATCGAGTTCAACCTATTTGACTTGAGTAAGTCATATCTATAGGATTCCCTTAGTGGCCAAAAATGTATCCAGTTTTGATTTTAAATTCATTAACAGTAGTTGCTGTAACCGTTCCCACCAGCAATAAGTTCCAGAATTTTACTGCTCTAATGGTGAAGAACCTCTTTTTAATTCAGTACGGAATTTATTTTCCTCGAGCCTCAGTACATGTCCGTGTGTCCGAAGTACAGGCCTGTTAGTGAAAAAATCATCTCCCATATGATGGTACTTGTGTATTTTGGCGGCGCCCCCGATCTCCATTGCGCAATGTTTTAATCGCATCGCATGCCATCGGGTGCATGATTTTTGCCCCCTATGCGATGAAAGATTGTATAAGCACCTTAAAGGGTGCTTTTAAGCACCCTATTGGGTGCTTACAATGTTAAATGCACCCCTACGCCACCCCCCCACTATACACGTGAACCCGAAGCGTGGTGAGCGCAGCGACCTCCGTCCTTTTCATACCCCCACTATCCACGTCGGCGTGGAGTTGAGAATAGAAAGTGTGGCGAGCGCAGCGAGCCACCAAGCCCCGCGATGGGACGCGGATACCTTCACAGGTATCGGAGTCCCCTCGCGGGCTTCACAGGTATCCGTGTCCCCTCGCGGGGCTCGCTGCGCTCGCCACGCTTCGGGCTAGGTGGCTCGCTGCGCTCGCCACACTTTCTATTCTCAACTCCACGCCAACGTGGATAGTGGGGGTATGAAAAGGTCGGAGGACGTGTACCGCCACCCCTCGCGGGCTCGCTGCGCTCACCACGCTTCGGGTTCACGTTTATAGTGGGGGGGTGGATTTAACATTGTAAGCACCCATTAGGGTGCTTATACAATGTTTAATCGCATTGCATAGCATTGTATGGCATTGTATGCCATATACAATGTCATACAATTTAAAAATTGTATGGCATTGTACAATATCGCGTCGCATCGCATACCATCATATGCCTTATAGTATGCAATGCGATGGGCACCGCCAAAATACACAAGTACCCATATGATTCCCAATCCTGTATTTGAACATACTAACCATATCACCTCTCAACCTCCATTTCTCCAGTGAAAACATATTCAGCCTGGTTAACCTATCTTTGTATTGTAGTGATTCAAGACTTTTTACTAGCTTAGTCCTCCTTCTCTGTCCCTGTTCCAATTCATTTATGTCCTTTATAAGGTGCGGTGCCCAGAACTGAACACAGTAGTCCAAGTGTGGTTTCACCAATGCACATATTTAAGCACTGCACAGATCTGACTGATCTGTGCGATACTTCAGATTTGTCCATATTTGGCTGCATGTAAACAGTAGCCAAATATGAATGACAACATCCGAAAATACGAATCCTGAGAACTCGGCAGCTATGTAAATTTTTTTGAGTTTTCAGGCTAAAAATACAGCTGATCACAGACAAATCCGGTTTATAACCATTTGCATCGATGCTTGGCAGATACTGTTGCAATCCATACTTAATTACTAATTTGACAGTCTACTTATTATATTTGAGATGGTTTATTAAATAAAGCACAGGTTCTCAAACTTGGTCCTCAGGACCCCACACAGGGGTTTATTCTGATTCACATGGAAAGGTGCAACCACTCTCTAATGGACAAAACCGTATGCACTGCAGGTGGGGCTGATGTAATTTGCGCAGGGAGATTTAAATTTGGGTGGGGGTGTACTTCAAACTGATATCTATATTGCAGTGTAAAAATAAAGCAGCCAGTATTTACCCTGCACAGAAACAATAAAATACCCAAATCTAACTCTCTCATGTTACATCAGCCCCACCTGCAGTGCATATGGTTTCCATTAGGGAGTGATTGTGCCTTTCTGGGTGAATCAGAATAACCCCCACAGTGCATGTTTTGCAGGTCTCCTCACAGAATCACAGGTAAAATATTTAGCTCCACCTGTGGATCTTTTAAAATGTCAATGAATAATGAATGCACCTGCTGGGTGATTGGGAAAATGTGAACTATGTTGAGTCCTGAGAACTGAGTTTGAGAACCTCTGAAATAAAGGTACCCAATAGTTCTTATTTTGTGTTAAGTTCCAGATGTACTAAGCTTGAAAATTGATAACATGGAGAGTGATAAACCACCAGCCAATCAGCTCTTATACAAGATGTGTTTGAAAAATTCCAGGTAGTATCTAATTGGCTGGTCTGTATTACTCTCCATTTTATCACTTTTCAAGCTTAGTCCATCTGGCCCTAAAAGAGAAACCATTGACAACTTTGCAGCATACATTATGCATACAGACACTTTGAAAGATTACTTTTCATAAAAAAATGTTCCCAATGTTGCAAAAGCTACAGTATGTGTGTATCATAGACATAAATAGCTGTATTTCAGCAACTAAAAAAACAACGGAATGAGCAGCTTTAAAGTTAGATGCGAGTACATTATAGTATTAATAATTTAATATACAACATAATCTTCATATGATTTATCCATTTCATAAAAATTTAATTACCAGTAAATAACTTTACCAATATAGTCGTTTAGCTTTTGGATAGCAAAATATTTTGATAAATAATGTTTACTTACTGTGTGTGTTTGTGTGTGTGTTTGTGTGTGTGTGTGTGTGTGTGTGTGTGTGTATTGCTGACAAATATCCAGAACTCTGTTCCATCACAATCCCTTAATTATATTACATCCATGATCTGCATCTACACTACAAAGCATGTTTTCATTTACTGTAAAGGACATAAGATATATATATATATATATATATATATATATATATATATATATATATATATATATATATATATATATACTGTAGAATGAAGGCACTCCAAAATCAATCCAATAAACAAATGCCGGGGTGCTGCACGCAAAGGGGATATGTAGATACTGTTCTCGTGGCACACACTTGGTCTCATAAAAAAGAAGCTGGGTACGCAGGTGTAAATATGCACGGGTGTAAATATATCGCCAGACATCAGAACATAAAAGCAATAGCCCAGGAGTGTATCACCAAATATCCTTTTTCACACACCTTTTATACAGGTGTTAACATCGAGGATCGGTAGGTAAATATGGCTGGGTGACCAGAAGTTCACTCAAGTGAATCCAAAATCTTTTTTATATATATATATATATATATATATATATATATATACAGATGGAGCAGGTCCCTTCTTTGGCCGGTGCTCGCCAGATCCCTTGCACTTGCGAGCGCTGGCAATAGAGACTGGGACGCGCGTGTGTCTCATATGTACATGCGTCCCAGTTTCCTGTCGGCGGGGGGACGGGAACCCTGTCCGTCTCTGCTTCAGGGAGACGGACAGGGTTAGGGGGGGTGCGGCAAGGCTGCGGGGACCCGAGGCAACTGTCGGCGGGGACCCCCATTGTAAGGGGACGCGCGCACATCCCCTCCGGCGGCTGGCGGGGGATGGCGGCTGGTGAATCTTCCGCCATCCTGTGCAAAGCTGAGACTCGCTCCATCTGTATATAAATCCAGAGACAGGGCACTTACCAATTATTTGCAATAAAAAGTGCTTTTATTCCTCAGAAATGTTGCATATTCCCAATGTTTCCCAATGTTTCAGGACCTTAGTCATGGTGCAGTCCATCACAAAATCACTACTTGGAGGTTTTTGTGAGGACATTTGAACAAAAATAAGATGGCTGCATATAATGATTAAGCGCCTCTCTTCTTTGCGATTCCATTGGCAGCCCCCGCCAGCGGCCGGCTACCGCCAAGGGCGCGCGCACTCAAGACGCTCGCGTGCCCCATGGCAACGGAGCCTGCCAGGGGTCCCCCACCGCTTCCTCCCATCACCGCCGGTCCCCCTCGCCGCCCGACCCTCCCCCCCCCCCTGAACTGGGCAGTGTCTCCCTGAAGCGGATGCCGGCAGGGAGACGCTGCCCAGCTGCTGTGATGCTGGGACGTGCGTGCGCATGATACGCACGCACGTCCCAGTCCCTATCGCCGGCGCTTGCCAGTGAATGGGATCTGGCGGGCACCGGGTAAAGAAGAGAGGTGCTACTACTGTAGTAACATCATATTTTGGTGGATGAATGTATAGCCTTTAAATATTTATATGCACTTTATGGGGGGTATTCAATTAAGGGTCACGACTGTCAGGCTGGTCCAACAGACCCTGTCCCTTTCTTGTCTGGCTCGATGGGGATTTTGCAGGGACATTTCCTTCCTGCTGAGCGCCGAAAAGGGGGTGGGGCCACGAGAAGCGGCCTGAAATCGGCGAGCTGCGGCCGGGATCTCATCAATTCCCAGCTGTTCTCGGCAGAACAAGACCGACTGCTTGTGAAGTCAGGCACATTCGGGGATCACTGTTCAATGCTATTATTTAAATACCAAAGTATTCTTACCACAATAGCAAACACTGTAAAATATATAACACAATAGTGCTGATGGCATGATGCTTAGAATAACGTCCATCCCAAATCCTTATTAAGCACTATCCTATCATTAAATGCTCTAAAATGTAATGTGGAAAACATTAATAGACATTTTATACATTATTGTATAGTGGATGAGTTAGAGTCAATGTAAATGTTTGATTACTAATGTGCCTACTGAATTAATTACTGCATCTGTTTTGTGTGTGCTAAGAAGCAGCCTTAACTCTAATGTATAGATTTGTTTGGAGCAAATAAAGATCAATCATCATTAACAGTTTGAAACAGCAATTGCTTTGTGAGACACAGAAATTACATTTTATAAAGAATAGATTTTACAGATACATGTAAACAGAAGTAAGATGTACTTTTCACAAATTCACATGCAAAACAGAACTCAGGGCCGGCGCTACCCACTCAGCAGAGGATGCAAAGCAGGTAGGCGCCGGGCAGGAGTGCCTGCTGGCTGCTGCTGCGCCTGTCACACTTCATCACAGGCAGCAGCGCCGGAGGCACAGAGATCCCTCCTGGCTCATTATCAGCTGGTCATCGGCAGGGGCCGGAAGGGGGCGGAGCTACACTGACGAATGGGGCGTGGCTATACAGACCAGAAGGGGTGGAGCTACAATCGAGCAAGACTGCCTGAAGACACCAGGAAACAGGAGAGGATGAGCTGCCACCATTGTAAAGTGTGAGTGTTCTAATGTCGGGAACTGATGTGGGCACGTGTGTAGGCAGCGCTACTAATGTCATGGAATGGGGGGTTTTGTTCACTTGGTAGAAGCGAACCAAAGAAAGAAAAAAGCTTTGTGGGCGCACTCTTATTGTATGTAAATATGATGTTAATTTAAAATTTAACTTTTATTGAGATCCTTATAAAATAAGGTAACAAGAGCCGTTACATAGAATGAAAGGACAGATAGAATTTATAGAGGAGAATCTATAGTTAGATTTATAAAATGTAGTGTGCTACTAATGTCGGCAACTGGTGTGGGCACATGTGTAGGCAGCGCTACTAATATCGGCAACTGGTGTGGGCATGTATATAGGCAGCGCTGCTAATGTCGGCAAATGGTGTGGGCACGCATATAGGCAACGCTACTAATGTCGGCAGCTGATGTGGGCACATATATAGGCAGCACTACTAATGTCAGCAACTGGTGTGGGCACGTGTATAGGCATCGCTACTAATGTCGGCAACTGGTGTGGGCACGTGTGTAGGCAGCGGTACTACTGTTGGCAACTGGTGTGAGCACGTGTGTAGGCAGCACTACTAATATCAGCAACTGGTGTGGGCACGTGTGTAGACAGCAGTACTAATGTCGGCAACTGGTGTGGGCACGTGTATAGGCAGCACTACTAATGTCGGCAACTGGTGTGGGCACGTGTAGAGGCAGCACTACTAATGTCAGCAACTGGTGTAGGCATGTGTAGAGGCAGCACTACTTATGTCGGCAACTGGTGTGGGCACTACTTGTAAGCAGAGTAACTACTTTTCGCAACTGGTGTGGGTGTTATGAATAAGCAACGCTACAAATGTGGGCATATGCAGGAGTACTCAGGGGCATTATGTGTAGCATAATGTGTGTCAATGTCATATGGGCATTATAGTGCATGGCATATTATGTAAGGGGAATTACAGTGTGTGGCATAATGTGTAATGGGCATTATGGTGTTCTGCATATTGTGCAAGGGGCATCATGATGTGTGGCATTACAAATAATGTGCATTACTGTGTGTGCTTACTATAATGTGTTATGGGCTTTGAGGTGAGAAGCATAATGTGTTATGGGGATTATGGTGTTATTGGTACTTTTATGTGACCACGCTAATTCCCCATGAAGCCACGCTTCTACAATTTTGCACGCGCCTTTGGCGCGCACTGTCCCTGTTTTTTCACACATGGCACCAAAATGGCTAGTTACGGCACTGGTGCTGTGTTAGGTGAATAAGATTGTGCTACTGTGTGGTGTCATTTGGAGTGGGAGCATTATTGTGTGGCCACACCCCTCCCTTTGTAAAGTTTGGGTGGGCGCAAATTTATAGTTTGCAGGAGGGCGCCAAACCCCCTAGCACCGGCCCTGACAGAACTATTGGACTGTACTTATGGGTGAACTTGAGTTGTGCAAAGTTATGCAAGGCGCAACATATTCCAGAGTTGTAGATGGGCCACTGTGGGTTTTTTTATGTCCTGTGTTTTGTTTATATTTTTCAGTTTTGCTTTTGCTTTGGTTTGGATCTGGAATTTTTTTAAAGAAAATATTGCTAAAAACATATAAAACCATTTGAGGCCTCTTTTGTTCCTTCAGTATTATTAACCCTTTGAGTGCCAATATTGCTTTACGAGATGTGCAAAATATCTGCTAAAATGCCAGCCTCGCTCACAGCGACTGTTATTTTTATGGGCGCACTGTTTAACAAAACTTCAGTTATATGACTTAAGATCATTTGCCGGAAATAAATAAAATTATTTATATTCTTCGATTTCGACCCTGGCATTTTAAGCAGTAAATTTGCACATCTTTCACAGCAATGTTGGCACTCAAGGGTTATTGTCAATAACATTTATTAGTCGTCATTTCCAATCCCTTTTCACCACCTCATAGCCCCCAAAATTGTTCACCAAAATTGACCAAAAGTTGGCTAAAGGAAATGACAGAGTAGCAGCACAAACACATGGCAGTTACTTTAACATTATGGCACATCTATGAAACATTGTGGCAGACAGGATACAGTTTAATAAACTTTTGCACAAATAACATCCTCATCATCAAGATCCTCATTAAAATCAGATACACAAATATCCCCCTCATTGTTGCAATTTGTTTTTCACAGTAGCATTTTCAATTTCTATGACACTCTTCTCATAGAAAAGCCACTTTCCACCTCTGAAAATGGGGCATGAGCAATACAGGTAAAGACTTGTACTGCTCATGCCCCATTTTCAGAGGCGGAAGATGAGAAGAGTGTCAGAAATGTCAATCTCACACATAGCTTCAGGAATTTATAAACACATTGGGCCTTATTCTGGTTGAATTGGACGGATGAGCATTTCGGACGGGCACCAAGTGATCTTAGCCCCGCCTTCTGTACAGATCGCTCACACCGTCTGAATGTGTTAAGACGCCAAGTGAATGGACCACGAGTGGGTGTTTCATGTGAACACCTGCCCATCTGTGGGAACCTCCCCCATTCTCCTCGCCGACCATCGAATGATGGCCCTAGCCGTCAGGCAGCCCCGAGTGCTCTAGACCACTCTGATATTTTTCCGTGTGAAAGCAGGGATATGGGCGGCCAGCTGACATCTGGCTATGTCAGCTGTCCACCCCCCACACGTGCGTCACGGACAGATTACCATACGTACGCCCATCGTTTTAATGGGAACGCTCATGAAGCGTTGGGTGTACGCATATGGTAATGAGTCCAAACAGCCCTTCACACCCCTCTCCACCCCCTGCTCAGATGGTCCCAACCAATCATTTTCTGCACAGAATTCACGCTGTGTTCCGATGTGCGAGGCATTCGCACATGCGCAGAAACGCCTCTTCACATGCGCAAACACCAAGCATCGGCCGTCCGACCGCACACGCAGCCGTCCGACTCAATCAGAATAAGCGCCATAGTTTGTTCTGCTTTTGGCCATTGATTTGTCTATTTTAAAGGTGACATCTCTACTAAACTCCAGAGAAGGCTGCACCATGGGCTGAACCAGCATGGTTACTGTAGGCATTCCACTAATTCATGAAGCAGCAGTAGTACTAGCAGGGCCACCATTAACAAACAAGGGCCAATGGATGAGCCTTTATATGGTGTATGGCATGCTGGAAAATGTACAGTGTTTTTTCAGTACATTTTACCCTATGTGATGTGCCCTAAAGTATGTGTACTTTTTAATATTTCTTTTACTTGTCTGGTAACTCCCACTTGATTGTGATGTATCCTGTATGTTTGATTTATTTATCTTTACGTTTATGCAGTGTACTCTCTGTGTATGTTTTTTGTAGTGTGCTGTGTCCTCTGTGTGAGAGGTTTTCTTGCAGTGTTTCAGAGCTCACAGTCCATCACACTATCTCTCTGGTCACTGCCACTGTGGGGTATCATGTCAGTGTAGGTTTTTACTGCAGTGTGCAGCTTTTTTATATATTTTTGTCAACAATTGCACATCCTCTACATCTGGCGTCTTGTGTGAAATTGCACCCTAATCATTAGAGAGGGACTTTATCCAATCCAAGATATGAGATTCTACACCAAGGAGATGATGTCTTGCCTTGTTTTCAGACCCAAGTCTTTTAGGGAAACTCTGCGGAAGTTGTTTTTGGCTTTCATTAAAACCAAGAAGCACATCTCTAATGCATATATACACTATGGAGGTTATTCTGGTTGGTGCAGAACTTTCCGAATTCTTTCAGAGCTGACCAAACGCCACGCTGTGCGGACATTGTAAGAACAAACGCCCACAGGTCCTCCGCATTCGGACGGACTCGCTCTCTAAGAAGAGGGTGTGTTTTCGGACCACATCCAAACCGTGCGTGTGCGGTGGGAACACAAAGATTCTGCACGGTCTTACAGCGTCAGAACGGACAGGAAGCTGCCCGTACGCACCGATGTGGTGTATTTACGCAAAACTCACGACTATTATCTGAACTCATAAATCTGTCACATGCATAGGCGTGCGCAGAACATTTTATTAGGGGGTGCACTGTCAAAGCGGTGTGCCTAGCACCACCTATTGGGCATGTCTAACACCACCATTGGGTCTGTCTAACGCCGCCAATTAGGCGTGCACTCACTACAATATAAAATGTCTCTCAGCCACACCATTATATCCTGCCTATTTCAGTTTTAATCTTCTAATTACTCTGTGTAACAGTACATGCAAATAAAGTCAAAATCATATCTGGATGACACAGATATGTAGTGATATGACAATGGTGTAATACAATTAATAATGCAAAACACACATAATTGATTGATGGGCGCTTATTTTAATCAAATAAAGGTCTAAAAAGCAAAAGTCTTTGGTAAAAGGTATTGCTGGTATTACTAGCAGCAATAAGTGTGGGGGGTGGGGGCACAGCATTAGGGGGTGCATGTGCACCCTTAACACTCAATGTGCGCACGCCTATGGTCACATGACACACTTATGCAAATAGGCTACCTCATAAAAAAGGGTTTGTTTGTAATTGTAATCAATTAAATCCTATTACATACTTAAACACATTACTACCCTTACATCATGTGAAGTGCTATTCAATCATTGTTACCCCTTGGTTTTATGTATGCATATTATATAATAATTGCACGTCAAATGCAATATTCTACAATGTGCTTATTATTACTAACACATTATAAAGCAAACTTACCAACAGTTATAAACACAGTGTGTGTGTGTATTTAGTTTTTTGGATAATGTTCTTTGGTCTAACATTTGTGTATTGCAAGGATGTGCACACTACAATAACATACATCTATATACAGTATTTACCTTTTGCAGTGGTGTTTTAGCTTATCTTTGTGTCTTTAAGTAATGGTCCATTTAGGCAGCAATGCTTCCAATTGAAGCAATGAAAAGAGTGTAATTAATGAGTAATGAGTAGAGGAGTGGATTGTATTGTGTTCAGCTGACAGTGCTTCAGGTGCGGGCGTACTAATTGGGCGAACCGAATGCCTAGCACATGAACAAGTGCTCTCCGCAAAGTGAAACTTGCTTATGAAGACTGCATATTTCATGCGTGTTGGTTCGTTTGCAGTCGGTGTGCTGTCCGAATGCACGCCTACCAGAGTTCGTGCACTCCCTCTTGTACGCCTATATTTACGCCCAGTTTTTCCCACTTTGAAACCACACCCTTGTGTAAGTCCGAATGACGCTCAAAAACGCCCATATTTCCCGAGTCAATTCATTGGACATTTCTGTACGGTATTAGTGAGAACGAGTACGGAGACCATGCGTGGCACATGCGCATAGCATTGCCTACGCATGCGCAGATGGCTAAAATGCGCAATCTGAAAGAATTCAGAACGGACCGCATCGACCAGAATAATGCTTCATGTACATGCATGGGTACTTAACAAAGGGTTATCCTGTCTTACAATTTAAACAATGGATGCAAACAATTAAGTTATTCTATAGTAAAAGCAGCCATTTTTATTTGCAAATACTATTAAACAGTAGATTAGATTAAAGCACTGAATGCTAATTGAATACTATTGCAATGTATCATAAATGCAGGAAAACTGCTACATGACATCAATGAGAACTGTGTGAGATACCTATCTAGCTATGCACATTTAGTAGACTGCTCCTCCTAGTATAGTCAAAGTTGTACTTAAATGGCAGGATTTCAGGTTTTAAATTCTCTATCCACTCTCTTATAGAAAGACCTAGGGTATTTACTGTTGGCTTCATGCTAAAGTTCTTTGGAATTTGTTTGGGTGTGATGTATTTTTGAGTAAAATATCCTTCAAACTCATTTATGTTCTTTTTGTTGCTGAGCAGAAGACTGAATGATATGCTGTTAGGCTAGCCCAGCCATCCTTTAATCTCCTGCTAGCTAAGTATTCACCTACAGCAGCCGCCTTTTCCAGGTGTAACAGGACTTCACAAGTAGACAAGTAGACTCAATCACCTGGACAGCCAGACACACAGACAAAGTGCTGACTATGCAGCAGCTGAGGCTGAACACAGGGACAGGGTGCTGATTATGAAGCAGCTGAGGCTGAAAACAGTGATACAGAGTTTGGCTGTTGCAATGCACAGACCAGCCACAGGTGGCTGGTAACACTGACATTATGGTAAAGTTAGCATTTATAGAGGTCATACTGAGTTATTAATTGTGAGTTAACAAGAGATATGCTGACCATAATTATCAGTCTTTAGGGAGAACAAACTGATGAAGTCTGAACATCTGAGCTTGGCATTGGAGACCAGAACCTTGGATGATCATGTTTAGCAAGTGGGAATCAATCAAATGGAAATCAACCTGGTGTTGAGAGATCATGGTTCTACTGATGAGTATAATGTAGATACTGTATGATTATGTGCCAACTCTGGTTAAGAACTAGTGAATTACTGGTATTTATTTTAACCAGTCAGTTTGTGCTACAGGAGATTTATAAAAAAGTAATTTTTTTACAAGTGATGGCTTGACACACATTTTATTATGGATTTGTCACTTTGACTACACCACTACACTTTCTTGTAGTAGTATACTATACATACAGTACTTAATATTCTGCTTTAAAAGATTTAAACTAACAATATTCGTGTACCACTCCTACCAGAAGCTAAAAATGACTGCTAAATAATGCATGAATATTTTAACTGATGAATATCTATTAATATACATAATGTCTAGTGCACCACAATTGTTAATAACTTTATTTCCCATGTATTTTCTAAAAAATACTGACAGCTAAGCTTGTTTTCAAATTTGTTTGCAGAAGGATCTGTACACACTTCAGCTCACAGTGCCTAGGGAGATAACATAGATTGCTCTAGTCTAGAGATGTAGTTGCATGGAAGAGATCCCCAGTTCATGTATAAATAAGGAGCTACAGATGCAATTTATGACCTACAGGGCCTACTTTTTGTATGAATCACATACTGTATCAGATAATTCGTAAATTGGATGATTATCGAAGGACTGTGCATGTGCAGATTTCGCATTGTACATGCACAGGGTCAATTAACAAAACATTATTCATAAGCATAGAAGTTGCAGAGTAGCCACAATTTGATTGACATAAATCTGGCAATTAGGGGCGGACATATGACAATTACTGGGTGTGTTTGTGAAGACCCAGGCGTGCCCATGTGTTTTTAGGAGAGTTTCTTATATCAGCGATAATCAATTCCAGCCTGAGCAGATTAGTGGAAACATTAGACTGGCGCAGATGGAAAAAAATGTTCTATGCTTTGATCCATATGTTATGCATATGGATCACAATTTTGCAAGAGGCATTTATCTTTCTGTCTGGGCAGCAGGTCTCATTAGCAATCCCTACTGAATTAGGCTCACTATATGAAAGACTTTCATAAAACTCCTACAGGAGAGGTAACTGTAAGAACAATTCCTCAAAGATACTATTGTAAAGCGCAATGGAATCTGCTGCGCTATATAAGAAACTGCAAATAAATAAATAAATAAATAAAGATGGCTGATATCCTAAAAGAACATGCTAATAAATCTCTTTGTACTCAATAAACTTCTAGTTTTCTGTTAGATTGTTTTAAAATAAATTAAAATAATCTGAATTTACATTGTTTACAATTATTTATGTTAGAATAATGATAATGCAAGACTAGAGGATATTATTAATGCAAAACTTTTTTTATATCTTTATTGCTTTTCCAGTAATGTGTTTGACTTTCAAAAGACTAAACCTAGCAGTGCATAGAGCTAAAGGAGTCAATCTGTAGGTCAGAGGTTAACTTTTCCTGTTGATAACCAGAGCCTATAACAACACTGGAGGAACCTTTCCATTAAATATACAGACTTCTCTTGGGAACTGTCAAATAGAAGAAAAGCTTAAAAACGAAGAGAACAAATTGTCAAATAATTTTTTTATATAAAAGCAGGGACGGGAGAAAATGTTAATCACCACAGGTAGGCTGAAGCAGGCATTTTCTGTCTCTTGGCCTTGTGAACTTTCTTCCGCTAAGGATGAGGTCCCCTGCTTTTTCATATGAATATAGTTTAAACTCATCCAAGGAGGAAAATGATTCCTTTTATCTACCACTGAGAGGATTGAAAAAGGTCATACCTCAAGGGACCATAAACTGATAGAGTTCTCTAGTGCCAAAAGGTCACGAAATAGCAGTAAAGAGAGCAGACATGGGAGCAAAACTCAAATAACTTGTTTTCTTCTTTCTGGCATGAGAATTTCAACATTCTCTACTGTTGTTGGTCTGTTTTGTTACTGATCTGTTTGACCTTATTTAATATTGTATATGTATTACTCTTCCCAGATGGCTTTAGAGAAGAGAGGGACATGGCTAGAAATCATAGGGATTTGTAACAATGCATACAGTACAATATTTGTTCCAAATACAGTTATGAATATTTAGATACATAAATGTACAAATAAGTCCTAAAACATTCTCACAACTTTTCTTTGATTTTAAGGGCAATTGCAATTTTAAGTGTAATAACTGGTCATAGGCGAATCTAGAATAATGGTAATGGGTGGTCCCAGATCTAGACATAACAGCAGGGGGACCTTTGCGCGGCATAGCCGCGCGGCAAAAAGGGGGCGTGGCCTCGCGAGAAGGAGGCGTGGCATCACACCCATTACACATAAAGCCACACGCCGTAATGCCAATTACACATAAGGCCACACACCATAATGCCCATTACACATTGTGCCACATATCATGATGCCCATTACATACTATATAACAAACCGTAATGCCCATTACATATTTGCCACAGAAGTGCTGCTTACCTACGTGCTCATTGCTAGGGGGTTCTTGCTTGATGGCACCATAGTACCCATTACACATGATGCCGCACACCATAGTACCCATTACACATGATGCTGCACACCATAGTACCCATTACACATGATGCCGCACACCATAGTACCCATTACACATGATGCCGTGCACCATAGTACCCATCACACATGATGCTGCACACATAATGTCCCTTACACATGATGCTGCACACATAATGTCCCTTACACATAATGCCGCTTACACATGATGCTGCACACCGTAATGCCCCTTTGAAATAATACCCCTTTCACAACAGAAAATGCTGGGATTTACCCGGGAATATGGTCCCAGGATCATGCAGGGACATTCCCAGGCTGACCCTTTATACACCAGCCTAGTCCCTGCATTTTCTGGTGTGAGGGGGAGAGACAACCACTCTCCTCTCCCTACCCCCCTTTAACAAACCAGCTATATCTTTGGAACCAACTGACCCATTTACATGAGACCAGTATCATATTGAAGAACTTTTGAGTTGGCTTCGAATGATTTTGGTCCCGTGAAACTGGGCTGTTTGGTTCCAGAGAAATCTGCCCTCAAAGAACATAAACAGTCATGAAATTACATTTAAGAAATGAAAAAAAAAAAAAAAAAACGGTTTAACCTTAATATCCCTGGAACCAATTAATCCCTATAGATCCAGCCTGGTATCAGATTAAAGACCCAGCGATTTGGGTTCGACTGAGATCAACCTTGAGCTTCAGTGATGCCGAAGGGGGAACTGGCAGCCGTTGAACTGGGTGGGGGTCCCATGTTATCCTATAGGGAAAACGTTCCAGCTTTGCCTGACCGTATCTCCCGTTCCCAGAGGGCTAGAGACACGGGGCTGGGCTCGTTGGAAAGCCCCATCCCTCAGCTACAAAATGGGCTAATGGGTGGTCCTGTGCACCCCCGGACCACCCCCTAGATTCGCCAATGTAACTGGTCACTTCAATAGTACTCATCCATAAGTTCTCAATAAGGGTCATTTAAAATTGGTTAAATACAGTTTATTATCAATGTTTCAACCTTTTAACCAAAATATATACTCAAATCAAGGAAATAGTACATGAGGAAGTAAAAGCATATATATATATATATATATATATATATATATATATATATATATATATATATATATATATACAAACAGTCCAAATGTGCAAGGTCCCAAAAAGGTTAGTTTCATTGTCCAGTCTTTTTATAGTATAGTGCAGCTCTTACTCCAATGTTGTCTTATCCAAACCAATAGGGGAAGTCACATAGGAAAAGATAGAAGTACATCGTGAGTACATTTTCAAAACAGAGTTTTCTAGCAATAAAAGCTCACATACACAGGAGTTTAACATTGTAGGTTCAGCAATAACCACTACAGCAGTTTATACAACAGATCCCAAGTGGCCAGACATGGAAGTATGAACAGCTTCACACTGCAGGTGCAGGCAGCTCCTGGGGCTGGACGGATGAAAAGATAGCTCTCAGCATCACTACTGGAGGCCACACCTCCACATGATTCATCACAAAGGACTTTGTCAGGACTATTATATATATATATTAATGGTCCATATAATATCATGTTGCCATTCTGGACACTTTCCTGACATGATTTCTTGTATGCATTTGAAAGATGACTAAATAGAGTAAAATTGTAAATCATTTTTGGCTCAAAATTCCACACCTATATAGCATTTGATCCAATGTATCTGGTACAAATAGAAGTTGAACGCCTTTTAATCTGAAAGATAAAGTCAGAGGGGTATAATGTTCAAAAAAGCCCAGAACAAATGAACCATAAATGGTATACTCAACAAATAATTACATGTGTTTTTTTTTTTTTTTTTTACAATACTTCTGTCCAAAAACGTATTTACTACTGAGCTCACCCAAATCCAGTGTATAATATCACATCCAGAGGCAGAACTTTGGGAGGCAATGTAGTCATCTGCCGTCTGGCTCCTGCTCTCAAGGGGGCACCTCTCCTCCCCTGCAATTTTAAACTAATTAATTAATTGAAAGCAATTTATATAACGGAGTTCTGAAATATGTGTTCTATCTCTCTCTCTATACATATACTTTATATATGCCTGTTATATTTCATAACAGACATACAGAATATACAGTATATACTTTATATAAGGTTTTTTGTGTGTATGGGGGGGGGGGGGGGGGCAATACACATCTTGCCTCCGGGCAACTGGGACGAACTTACGCCACTGATCACATCTATAGTAATCTCCACCTAATATGAGCAATGTACAGTAGGATAACTACAGTCCTTAGGGTCTTAGTTGTATAGTACTATTGAATGAACAGGACTGAACAGCAGGTTTTAAGTATGAGAACCACTGAATACGTTAACCATAAACCTAAAACCCAGCAAAAAGGAGAATGTCAAGAGAAGAGTACTTCTCTTTAAGTTGTGACAAGATGAGGACAGAGGAGCACTCAAAATCTAGAAATTAGTATACTAACTTAAGTCTATGAAGTTGCCTAGATCATACCACTGCATTAGCTTCACTATTCTGAAAGTCAAATAAATGATGGGGAAAGGACAGGTAGGGACTTTGTCTGCACACTCTTAATGGGTCGTCAATAACTCTATTTTTAGACCCTTGTTGCCCGCTATTTTTAGTTCATTTGCGGGGGTGCCACTCAGGGTAACTTTGGGTATACAGAAAACTGTAGTAGCACGAAGAGTGGTGCCAGGAAAAGAGGTTACGCTGTTAGAGTGCACACTGTCACATTTTGTTTTTACTGTTACTGTATTATAATCATGAGTATATAGTAAAATTTAACTTTTAATACACTTGCTTTTAAAAGATGTCCTCTTTATTTTTATTCCTTTATGTTCATAGGAAAAAAGAGGATTGGGTTTTCTAGGTGAAATATAGAATTAAAATTGTTTACATTTAGACATGGTGCTCATACAAGAAAATGAAATGAGAGGGTGTAGAAGAATAGAATGTTTAAAACAAAAGAATGTCAGAGCCCGTAGTCTGCTGCACTTAATTTGATTTTTTAAATTTTTTCAATGTTGTAATTTTATCGCAGGTATTCCCTGGGTCTTATTGTGTCTATGCACTGTTGCCTATTATTGGCTTATGCCCAGCTACCGGCTTAGGTGTATCTGATGTAGGAATATATGCTGATATTTGGTATTGCCAACGTTATTGGCTTTTAGTTCAGCGTGTTCCTTTATTTCAGAGATAGGTGTGTGTTTGGGTTATTCTTGTCCTCTCAGGGTTTGGGGTTATAGCGTCTCCTCAGACCTTAGAGGTTCTGTCTGCCCCCATTTGTTGTTATTGTATCAGGGTTTCAGTATGAAGAGTTTTGGAAAAGGAATTCTTTTTGTGAGACTCTGTGTATAGTTTTTACTTATATTTATTGCCTTTAAGTTGTGATTTTAATATTTATGAGGTCTATCACTGTTTCCCTCGATGTGTGCTTCAACACCGCACTAAGGGTCCCTGCCTGAAACGGCAGTTGCAGCCCTGTTGCGGTTTTCAATCACAGATTTATTGGGATTTTCTTTCAGTGATTCTCCCACCAAGGTTTCACATATATACTTTTATTATTTATTTGCACATATTATATTTAGATAGTTGTTTAGCGCTTGTTTATAGGTTTTGGCTGGTATATTCTGTGTTATTCTTGTGGATTATGTTATTTATTACCACATTGTATCAATTAATTGTAACAGTCATCTCCTGTCTGAATTTGCAGTTTAGATCTTACTGCAATCTCCTGCTTTAGGAAAATGCTGATATCAATACTGTATTGTTAGATAATAATATACCCAGCACTATAATATCCTTATTATGCGCATTTATTTATCATGTGTTTGCCCTATGCAAGATGTATTGTAATCCCCCAGTTGGGTAAGGGTTAACACTGATTCTCTGTGTATCCACACAGGTTTATTATATGTGCACTTGCTGGCTTATAATTACCAAACCTTCCTATCTCTGCTCTATGTGGGTGGCAGATTTTACTTATGCATATGCACCTTGATTTGTTTCCATGTATTTACATGGATTATTATCACTGTGAATAAGCACTGCAGTATGCTCTGTATCTATACGTTTTAGTAATACTGGTGCTTCACTAGGTGTCCCCGCTTTGGCTATATATTTGCCACTGATTGTCCCCACGCACACACCTTCTTTCTCTAGATACAATTTATATACATTTCTACAACATTGTAATTAATATCATCTAGTGCAGCTAGAGGTCGGGCTCTAACAGCTCGACGCGCGTTTCACCTAACAAGGCTTTTTCAAGACCAACCGAGCGCCTCCTTAGGATTATATTTATTTATTTACATCCACCAATCACGCCGCGCTGTTGCGGTCACGTGTTAGTCTATGAGCCAGTCTCGCGGCTGTAGTTTTTCTAGTAATCAGACGGCATCTCCGTCTATTTCCCCTATTTCCGGGTCATGTGACTAGCGTCATGTATCACATGTTCTTGACTTAGCCAATCATTGTCTTGGGATCTCGATCCCGGAGTTAGCTGTGCCCGGGACTCTGTATATTGAAATATGGGTATTGCAGCTTTGTATTTCTTATTTGCTCGGACCTTTTTCCACATCTTTATTTTTATATGTGTGTGTTGTAAGGATCATGTTTTAGTATTGACAGAATATTAGTATCCCTGTTCTCCAGCCATTCTTAGTATCTTGATTTTGGTATTTTTTTATATGCTGTATACTGGGGAGTCCGGAATCTGTATAAGATATTATCATTTTAGATTTAGAGTTATGTGTTTTATTTTATGAGGCTTATCATAGGGTTCGACCAGTCATTTCTTCTTGTGCTCATCATAATTTATTATTATATTATTATTATCGATTTCGCGATGGTTATCAATTTATTTATTGTGAGAGCGTTATGATTTATTCAGTTTCCCATATGATACTGATCTATTTCAGTGTATAGATCTGAATTGAATTTAAAGTGGGGGTGTGACAAAAAAGTGAATATAGTGAGCAAACTGTCAAGAAAAGAACGTGAAAAAATTAATGGTGATGGTGGAGAGTTTTAATTATATAGTGAAGCTCATTATTCATATTAGTGATCTGATAGTGGAATTGTTGACCACTTTATATCTTATATTAAATACAATGTAAAAAAGGGAGGGAGGGGGGGTTTTATTATTGTGGGAGATAAGAAGGGGAAAACATTTATTAGAAGGAAGTAATAATAGTGAGTACTTGATCTCGGTGAGATGTGAAGTATTTTAGTTAAGTGTAATATATACGGGTATAGGTATTATATATACCCTATTATGTGATATATGTGATGGGTAGTGGTGTGTATCTTTTGTTATAAATGATAAATTTGATTATCATATTTGTAAGTGATTGGTCCTTTTATTTTAACGTATTTCTTTTTTTATCTATGATATGTATCTTATAGATTTCTGTACGGCTCCTCCTTTGTCTCTCCAAGAACATGTCATATGGTGTGCCCAGGTAAGTTTTTCCTTTTTTTTGTGCTTTATACTTATTCTGTTTTTAATTATTTTTCGTTTTTATTGTTGTTGTTATTTCTATTATTAGTTTTATTTTTATTATTTGATCCTTTGTTGTTACTTGAGGGTTTTTATATATATATATATATATATATATATATATATATATATATATATATATATATATATATATATATATAGTATATATATATATTATTGTTTTTGATTCACCTTCCTATATTTTGTTATGTATTTATCTTGGTGAGAGAGATCTTTTGTTTGCCGATATTTAATCTTCAATAAGTTGTTCTTTTTGCTCGATGGTTTTGTACTTTTATTATTGAGATTCTCGGCCGACTCATTCTTTCTGGATTTCTTTATTCTTATATTTGTTGTATCTAAAGATATGGTGTGTAGCTGTTGTTCTCGTTTAGACCGGTTGGATGCAAGCTGTCCATTATGAAGATCATCCTTGTTTCCTGTTTTAGCAATTCTTTGTCAAGGTCTCCTCCTCTTATTCCCAGACGGATTTGTTTCATTCCAAAAGCTTTCAAGGTTTCAGGTTTGCAATTGTGGAATTTGAGGAAGTGTTTGGCCACAGGAGTTAGTGTCTTAAAGTTATCCTTGTCTTTCTGTGCATTACGTATTGTTCCTGCATGTTCGAGTATTCGTACCTTTAGGGGTCTAATGGTTTTGCCAATATATATTTTATTACAGGGGCATTGCAGGTGGTATATGACTCCCATAGTGGTGCATGAGATGTTCTCTTGTATCTTCCACTCTTTCCCCCATTTGTCTGTGTATGACGTTCTTGTGGTCATGTATTGGCAGGCTTTGCACTTACCACATCAGGTAGAAAACATTTCAGGGAGCTAAGAAGTTTATACTTCTTAATGGGTATATTCAGCCCTACCACATTCCATGTTAAAATTAATTACATTATTTACCATGATGGAGCTAACTTCAACCATAATCATGTTAACCTATACCTGCTCTAGGCAAAATAACAATAGTTGAATCTTGGAAAGCAAAATCCATACCTATTCCAGTGAATGGGTTCTGTATTTAGGAAGAGCCAATAGCCCAGTGCACCGCCTCTTCATGCAAATCCAGCAAGTAATATGCCAAGTGTGATAAAGCAACACATAAATACAGTGTTTAAGAACATTTGAAATCTTAAAAGAACCCAAGGGAGCATTAAAAGGGATCGCTATACACACATACACACACACACACACACACACGCACACCAGACAAGAAAGGTATTGAAGGAAAAAGGGGAGGATGGATGGGAAATCACAGTGATCCTAGGACAGAAATAAAAAATAGAGAGAGCAAGAAGAGAAAGGGTTGAGAAGAAATTATGGTTCATGACAAATAATGATAGCACATTGTGAAAAACACTGGAAAGAATACACATGGGCAGGGCTGGCTCTACCATTAGGCAGCTTTAGGCAGCTGCCTAGGGCGCCAGGATTTGGGGGGGCGCCTTCCATTTACCCCATAACTTTGAGGCGGAGAAGAGGAGACACTATCTCCCAATAGGGATGTATTGTTTATTTTATTATCACTTCTGTCTGTGTATTTTTTAAAACATTTGTCATACAAGGTGTGGGGACACCTGGGAGGTGGTCCATCCCTAGGCTGCATTCAAATATAGGCGCATAGAGGGAGGAGATCTGCAACAATTTCTAAAATCTTTCGTAATAACAAATGCATATAGAAAACATTCTGACCTATTGTACCAGAGCAACAAGTTATATTTCAGGACATTTCCTAAATGGTGGTGGCAAACAGAAGAGAAGTTTCACCACAAAAGCGTATTTTTGCTTTACTCTACCCCCAAAAACTACTGGTGGTTTACATGCTGGTAAATTGTATCTGTTTAACATCCCCAAGGCTGGGGATGTAAAGCTGAATATACTGTACCATTTGAATCTCACTCTGCTAAAGACAAACAGTGCAACTACGCTCTCTTACACTTTGCCAGACACATTGGAACGATGCAACTCCAAATACTGGATGAAAAGTATAAATCTATCTTTATACCTTTTAGCAGAAAACACACTTGATAATTGCTTATTACATAGTTTAATCACTTCAATGGTATGCCCAGAAATTTGGGCTGAGCAGCACTGCCGCAGCGGACTATCCCGGAAAATTTCAGACCATGCCACTGATACTGTATGTAGGTGAGAGCCATTGGTTCCTCAATGGTGCACCACCATCCAACAGCAATCCCCTGTTGCTCCCCCCATCACCTCACCCTCCCCTAGACAATCCTATGCCAGATCACCCCACCGTCACCAAGCACTCACCGCCATCGCCAAGCACTCCCCATCACAGCTTGCAGAAGTTAGGGGCCACTCTGGCATTCTGGAGCCTGAACACATGAATGCCTGATTGCCCAAACACGGCCAAGCCCCCCCACCCCCAGTGCCCGTGAAAAGCTAAAACCAGCAGCAGCGGCCCCAGGGGAGCATTTGGCAGAAGGGGGCAGAAGAGGGCCAGGAAGTGAGGTCTTGAAAGATATATGCAGACATGTGACAAAATAGAGAGAATGCAAGGAGGGTACAACACGAATTTCTGTATAGAAAGAGGGTCATGACCTGAACCAAAATTAGTAAAGAGGATTCATCACTTGTGGAGTCCATCAGCTTCAACACAACGCAGTCCTATACAAAGTATTGCTTAAGAGTCAGATCTGATCTTTTAAAATTTTAGTTCCATCCATCCATGACGCTCCTCCACTAAGGAAAGCAGATGATACTATGCCATTTATATTTCCCTGAACGATGTTCTGCAAGGCATACAGTCAGAACAATAAAATCATTATCTATTCTATCTATACCAGTATAAAAAGGTCAGTATGGAAACTTACCCCCCACAGTGGTGACAGGGCATAGCTCCTGGTGTCCACTGTTAAGTTCAAGTAGTGACAATGTTACACACCGCTGTCCGGAATCTGCGGCACCCGGACGGACGGCGGCTGCGGCACGGAGGCGGGGGGCGTTGCTAGGCAGCGTCCCAAGCCTCGCTCTAAGGATGGGCGTCGGGGCGTTGCCTAGCAACGTCCCCGAACTTCCGCCTGGCAGACGGGGAACACGCGCGCGCCTGAGTGACGTCAGGCGGCGCGATCTTCTCATAAATAGCCGGCGTCTGCTGGGCACAGACGCCGGTTATACAGGTTGCTTCCCCAGAAGCATACATTTACCCGGTCCCTGGAGCTGTTGTACCAGCTCTATTCTTACAGTCTGCTCTGCTCTCCTGGTTCCCTGCTGCCCAGCTAGCTCCTGTGGATTTTCTGACCTGAGCTAGTGCCTGCGTCTGATCCACATTTCTCCATCTGCTTGTGGGTCACGTAAGTGCTCCATTGGAGCCCGGTGTTTTCAATCTTTTGCTATTCAGTTGCCCGCCGTGGCCTTCCCCCGCCGTGGGGCCCGTCTTTATTCTATGGTGTTATTCTCTCAGTTGGTCTCTCAGTTGTTCTTTCTATTCAGTGATTCTCTGTCGCCCTAGCTCCCGTCAGGCAGGGGTGTACCCCTCTTTATCTGCACCCGGCTTTGGGGAATCACTTGTCTTGGTGTGCCCCCATTCTGAGATTCCCCTTTTGTATCTCTTGTGTCTGCGACTGGGTCGCGATCCCCGTCCCTGACCTGGTGTCGGTTAGTCAGGGGTCTCTCCCAGCTAGGCCCATTAGCCAGTCATCCTTTTGAGATACTCCCTGGCGATCGCTCACCCCTTGTTTTTACGTAACACCTGGCTGCATCGGGGTCAGAGCCGGCTTAACTGGCTCTGTCGAACGTGGCGGCTTCAGGCGAAGCCTAGCACTTGCAGGGGTATTCCATCTGCCCGGGGGACTCAACAGAGTCAGTGTAGGTTTTGATGTGGCCGTCCTAAACAGCGGTCCCAGCTACGGGCTCACGCCTGACCTATCGTCTCTTGCCAGCTGTCATACTCCCCATTGCCCTGCCGAGTCCCGTAACAGACAAGTTCCCAGATAGCAAGCTGCCGGCTCCTCACTTCTATCATCATTGTGCTGCCTGACCTTCCTGCTATGTCTTATTACAGCTGTAGGACCTGCCCCCTAAAACAAAGAAGGCTACATTCTGGAACTAGACATGAGTTGCTTTGTTCCCTTCCTCTGAACCCTCCAGTCACAGCTGAATAAAGCACATGAAGCTTAATTTAATAAATACTTATTTATAATATTAGAATGAGCCAAATGGGTAGCAGTTGGGCCTCCTAACAGTTGACAGGCTGAGTCAGGTACTCTCACTTACCCACCCTGCCTTTACAAATGACACTGGGGAGATCCATCATGGCCAACTCTTGGTTGTTGTTTTTGTTTGTTTGTTTTTTACACATAGAAACATGCACAGTCCAATCCACCAGTCAGGGACAGGTCATGTTTTTGGATGGTATTGCAATGGGTTCTAATCACACCACTTATAGGGTACAATGCCTTTTTCAACTGCCTTTCACGTGATCAGCTGTTTGGTAGACAGCTGATGCATGAGAGGTTTTGGAACTTCCAGAGCCTCTCATGCATCAGCTGTCTACCAAACAGCTGATCATGTGAAAAGCAGTTGAAAAAGGCAGTTGTAGGTAGGAGGGCAGGAGATGGGAAGGATATGAGCTGCCATAGCTGTCTGTCATGGAGAGTGCTGAGCGCTGCTGTGTCTTTCTACACTAAAAGTGTAAGCGCTGCCGTGGCACTGACAGGCTAGACAGGCTGAGCACTGCTGTACCTAAAGCCTCTGCTGGAATATAAGAAAAGCCAGGCAGAAAGTATCTTATCCAATCTACCATTTAAGACTTAGTACAAGTATTAGATATTATTATTTCCCAAGTACACTGATTGGATAAAATCAACTCAACTTGGGTGGAGGCAATTTTAGTGTAACCATTACCAGAGGCATAGCAAAGGCTGTGCCGGTGGAGCACCAGCTCAGGGTGCTGGAAGCTATCATGGCGCTGGAGCCGTGCCGGCACCTCCAGCTCACCCGCTCCCCTGCACTGTCGTCTGCCGCGCCATCTCCCCCGCTAGCTCAAATAGGCGTTTGCGGTCCAGCAGCCAATCAACTGGTGGCTGCTGGACTGCGAGCGCCTATTAGCCAGCGCGATCAAGCAGGAGATGTGAATTTTAAATAGCAGCACACAGTGCACGTCTCCCAGGTACAGTGGGGAGCTGGGAGCGGGTAGGCGTGCTGACCGCACACTTCCCCTGACAGCTGGGGTGGGGCGGCTGGGGGGGCTCCACACTACTCCCCCCTGTTCCACACTACTCCCTCCCACCCTCTGTCCCTGCTCTGCACTATCACTCCCACCCTCCCTGATCTGCACTATTACTCCCACCTTCCCTCCCTGCTAGCAATTTCAGTCCCCCTTGGCAACAAGTCCCCCTTGGCAACAATATTAGTCCCCCTTGGCAACAAGCAACAAGTCCACTTTGGCAACAATATTAGTTCCCTTTGTCAACGAGCAATATTAATCCCCCTAGGCAACGAGCAATTTTAGTCCCCCTTGGCAACGAGCAACTTGAGCCCCCTTGGCAACGAGCAATTTTAGTCCCCCTGGCAACGAGCAATTTTAGTCCCCCTAGGCAGCGAGCAGTTTTAGTCCCCCTTGGCAACAAGCAACTTTAGACGACCTTGGCAACGAGCAATTTTAGTCCCCCTTGGAAACGAGCAATTTTAGTCCCCCTTGACAACGAGCATGAAGCTCCTTGGCATCAAGCATGAAGCCCCTAACATCCAGCATGAAGTTCCTAGCAATGAGCAAGTAGGTAAGTGGCACTTATGTGTCAGCTGGTAATAGTCATTACGGTTTGTTATAGTATGTAATGGGCATCATGTGTGACCTTATGTGTAATTGGCATTACAGCATGTGGCTTTATGTGCAATGGGCATTACGGTGTGTGGTACAATGTTAGGCCGCGTCCCCTTTTCGCCAAGCAAGAGCCCCGCCTACTACAAATCGGTGGGTGGGGGCACGAAACATGCCCTTGCTCCGGGCACCGTGGCACCTAGCTACACTACTGGCCATTACATAAACAAAGAAATACGAGGTTACAAAGTGCCACTCCTGTAGCTATCTTGCTCACTGTCTCTGTCTTTTTCAATATGTGTATAACTATTCCGGATAGGTACTTTCTGCCTGGCTTTTCTTATATTCCAGCAGAGGCTTTAGTGGAGTTGTTGGTCGGGTCGAACAGAGCCGGTTCAAGCCCTGCCAGTGCCCCAGGCGAACCCCCCCCCCCCTGCACGCCGGGGGGGGGGGAGGCGGCGGGCACCAGACCTGCCACGCTCTGACACTGCAGAGGGGAGACCAGGAAGAAAGCTGCTGCTGCAGCAGCTGGCAAGTTCAGAACACCCAGCCGGGGGGGGGGGGGGGAGTGGATTGCGGGTGCGGTTTTCTGTGGGTGGTGCCCGCTGCCCAGCTCCCCCGGCAGGCAGGTGGAGGGGGGGGGGGGTGTGCGGGCGGGGGGTCACCTGGGGCACTCTGCGGTTGAGCAGCAGTGGGGGCAGCACATTGCTGGTGTCCAGCAATGGCAGGCTCCAGGCAGGAAGGGGGTGGCGGGGGGCGTACGGACTCACCAAGCTGCTCCTGCTTGGTTCCTGGATGGCTGTCCCGCATGCTTCTGCACCTTTCTTCCTGGACTCCTCGGCGGCTCAGTACCGCCCTCCAGTGGCCGGCGCCCCAGGCAAATGCCTAGAGCTGCCTAGTGGTGGCGCGGGCCCTGGGGACCAAGCTTATCTTTCATCAACTGCACTAGCAATTTCCCTTATAATCAGCTCCAGCAGCTCCTTTTCTTTCCTGTGGCTTTCAGTCACTACACCAGTAGCTTCCCCTGCTCCCCAGCGCGGCTTCCTCAGTGGTCAGCCAGCACCGGCACCTATGTCATTAGGCGGGGTTTTGAAGGTGGCTTCAGCGTCAGGTAGCCAAACAGCGATGTTAGCGGCCTGCTCCCTCCTGTGTGCGCTATATAAGAAACTGTTAATAAATAAATATATATAACCGTATTACTTATGTAAACCTATATTAGGGTTACATAAAGTAATAAGCATGTCCTATTCACATAGGTAAAGAGAGTTGTAAATGTTCAACTTCAGAAATAAAGGGGGAAATTTACTAAAGGAAATTTGTAAAATATAGGTGTATTTGTATCCATAAATACACTTATTTTTGACATTTACTATCCCGAAAATACGGCAATTCGTAGTCGTATTGATGTGCTATCAATACGACTATGAATTGCCGTATTTTCGGGATAGTAAATGTCAAAAATAAGTGTATTTCTGGATACAAATACACCTATATTTTACAAATTTCCTTTAGTAAATTTCCCCCAAAGTCTCAATTCAGGAGACAAAGGACCATATGTATCAGGCTTTAAAAAGTGATAAAATGGAGAGTGATAAACAGCCAGCCAATCAGTTCCTACCTGCCATGTCACAGGTAAAAATGACAAGTAGGAGCTGATTGGTTGTTTATCACTCTCCATTTTATCACTTTTCAAGCTTAGTACATCTCTCCCAAAGGGTGTTATTCAGACCTGATTGCAGCAAGGCAATTTAGCAGAGCCCTGCGATCAGATAGCCTCACCAGTGAAAACCTGCCCTGTGCAAGTCTGTGAATGGCTTACAATAATTGCAGGGATTGGCATTTAACTACAAATCCATTCGCAACTCAACATTTAATGATTTTTCCAGTCTGTGCGTAACCCAGAACCTTCTCTGTGCATGCAACAGAAACATGCCGTTACAGCCCGGACCTAACATCACATGCTCTCCCTGCAAATGCCAGAACACCGCTGCGTTTTTTCTCGCAGAAAGTATCCGGTTACCACCCCCAAACTCCAGATTCCTGTCAATCTAGGCTTAAGCTCCGAATAACCCCCAAAACGTATATTAGCCTGATTCTGGTTGTGTAATCTTATAAGTATTCATTATCCCACAGTGTTGAAGATTTAACCTATAGAGTTGCTAGCTACTGGATTTGAGTTTATAGTCATTTAGAATGATTTGATAGGTTGGGTATGAGATCCCAACAGTCAGGATGACAAAGGGGGTTATTTTGGTTTACTCTTTCTGACAAAATCCTTCTTAGATGGACAAAACAATGTGCACTGCAGGGGGGCAGATGTAAAATGTGTAGAGAGAATTAGATTTGGGTTATTTTGTTTCTGTGCAGGGAAAATACTGACTGCTTTATTTTTACACTGCAATATAGATCTCACTTTGAAGTAAAACCCCACCCAAATCTAACTCTCTCTGCACGTGTTACATCTGCCCCACCTGCAGTGCACATGGTTTTGTCCATCTAAGAAGGAATTTGCCAGAAAGAGTGAACCAAAATAACCCCCAAAGTCAGAATACTGATAGCAACATCCCTACGGTCTGTTAAGTACTTTAACCCTTAATCTTTCTTTACCTTTATCCAATCCCCTTCCCCACACAAACACAGCATTAGCAGCACCCTAACTTGTCACAGCTTTACCCTAACCCTCTTCCTAGTGCCTAACCATAACTCTCAACCCTAACCTAACCCTAATACTTACCATCAGGATTCCACAGCCGGTATATCTTTTAGAATAACCACGCTGAGTGGCTGCTTCCTGAACGCATCCACCTAGTGGCCACATGCTCTCTCTGCACAATAGATTTCTAGTTGCAGTTGAGTATTCTGCTATTTACACTCCAGTAATACAAGATCTGACATTACACTAGAAAGAGGGATTATTAATACTTCCATGTAGTAGGATACACTCTACTTTTATATGGAAAAAGTCATATAAATGTGATAACGGTTTAGAATTATAGTAAAGGACATAGGGATGGAATATTAATCCAGCAATTTCATCCAAAATGAGCAGCCCATTGCGTGACTGACAATCTATATCACACCAGGTGTGGGAGTTATAATTAATACATGTTACACTACTGTGAAGCAATAAAGTAATTTTATACATTAAAGTTCTGCCATCACTATATAAAGGGATTAGACACAGCATGCTCTTTTTCTTTTAACACACTTTTCTATCTTTTTGAGCACAATGTATTATTCTTATTAATATTTCACCTCTTACTTAAGGAATTATCTTAATGAACAGCTTTTAAACTCTAGCAATAAAATGTACTATAAAACATATACATATTGGGGGTCATTCAGTTGTGGCCGGAGAAGCTATCACAGCAGTGATAGCACTGTATGGTAATGCAGCAGGAGGCATCTATTACAAGGGGATCAGTATGAAATTCCCGGCGGTCGGAATCCCGATGGTCGAAATACCGTTCTATCAGTGCCGGTGCTGGTGTCATTCCATGTGCAGCGGCCGTCGCCGGCCATATCAAACCTAAAAGGCAAAAGAACAACTCCCTTCTCCCATGGATTTAACCATGTGCGTGGAGGGAGATAGGAGAAATAATAGTGCAGATTGCCTTCAAAGATATTGATGTTTATTTAAAAGTTGCACTTACAAATGTAGACATCTAATGAAGGGGAGATAGAGGGAAAGGAATATTCTTTTCCCTCTATCTCCCCATCTTTGGGAGGAGGGGCATTTTCTCTTCGCAGATTTTACTTCATCAGTAGCTGTTTTTGCCTATTGGATCATATGTACATGCTTCAATACATGTCTTCATTTGTAAGTGCAACTTTTAAATAAACATCAAAATCTTTGAAGCCAATCTGCACTATTATTTCTCCTATCTCCCTCTACGCACATGGTTAAATCCATGGGAGAAGGGAGTTTATTTTTTGCCTTTTAGGTTTGATATCCCAATACCTGAATTGAAATAACAAAGGATTATTATTTGGTGATATCTTTCACATTATATTTATCACAGTGATCACTTATGACATATTTTTGGGTTATTAATGAGCGCATTGTATTTATGATTTCAATTGATTTTCTTGGTTCACGTTTTGAGTATATTTGGATGTTTACTCTTGTTTTCATAAGACTTTGCTGCACTTTAATTTAATTGCGCACTTCACTTCTGAAAAAACTGTTCCATGTTTTTCTTAGCATTCCCACTAAATGGCCAGTTTCCACCCCCACAAGCCTACTTCTTGCCAATGCCATGAATTTTGAAAAATCTGCAGGACTTTATCGCAGGATGGCTTTATACCAGAGGCAAAACTACCATTGGTGCAGCAGGTGCATTGCACTGGGGCCCCTAAGGATTAAGGGGCCCATTGTTGCCAAGACTAGCAATGGCTTCTTGGGTTGGGGTAGAGGAGGGGGCCCAAATTATATTTTTGCACCTGGGCCCTCCACTCACAAGTTCCACCACTGCTTTACACATTGTGGTTGGTACTGTACAAAGGCGCAGTGTAATCGGCCCTTTTGTGACGGATGCAGTGTGTTTCCTTACATTCCATTCTATTACAATGGTAATAATAATAATAGCTATAACTGATCACATCCCTACTTTGCGCAAAGGAAAATCTTTCCAGATTTCCTCAATAATCCGGACAACATGCCAGATCAATGAGAAAGCCAGAAGTAACTACAGGGACTAGGTGACTGATATGACAATTTATAATGATAGTACAATCCCATTGCGGGATCTAGAGGGAGAGTTGCACTGTATATACAGTATGCATTACAATCAGATGTTGGTACATGCAGATTGTGAGAATGATATTTACAGACTACTGTACATAGACTATGGATATTGCTATGTATTAACTATCTAAGGTACTGTAAATACATATATCATTGCAAATACTGCAACGTCTGCTAGAACACAATGTTCATTTCAAACTGTGAAAATCTCTATATCTGTGAAGCTTTGCTGCCACCAACGGGATTTTTCTGAAAGTAAATGACTGTTCTACAGGTTCTAATGTGCGCTATGTAGTGTATAGCTATTTGTCAGTAATCCCTATGTTGAAAAAAGAAGAAGCTTAATTAAACATTGGGGAAACAAATGGTTCAGAGAACTGGCAGCAGGATATCCCTGTAAGGTCATTGATTGAAGCCCCGGCAATACACAGAGTGATTTAAATTCATCTGAAAGCTGCAATGAGGCCAATGCAAAATGAGCTGCTGGTCTCAGTCCAGTTACCAGTGTTCATAAGCACATATCACTTGCCTTCATTATGACTTGGCTGCTTGTCGATCAAACAAGAACAAGTAGCCTAAAGAATATTACAACCTGTTCCACAGTTACACGTTTCAGCATTAAACAGGCTTGTGACCGTATTAATGTAATATTTAGTGTGCATTTAGAATGATGGTTTCCTTGCTAGCTGTCATGCTGTTTTTTAACATTTTCAGATGAATTCCAGAAACACAAAGCTAATTATGCTGCTTATGCAGCTTTTGCCTTGAGAAGTCTCTGCTTAGCATCAAGAACAGCTCAAGAATCACCGCAGAGATGAGCTATGCCGCTCAGAAGACTACAAGAATTGTCATAAATTGTAATAATATTATTTAGTGGGAAAATGCTAATGAAGTGCTTTTGGTTTTGATCATTGGGGCATAACTACAATAAAAATCTATTATGAGAACCGTTGCAAAGTGCTTTCTTTTACTTAAATTGTATTTATTATTTATTATCCCTTAAGTGCAGTTAATTTAATTAATGTAGAATTAAAGCTTCATTACTTAGTAAGCCTATACCATATGATTCTTATATGATAAAAGTAAGCATGCAACATTAATTAAAATGTGTAAGCGTACAATTAAAATAATTTGTGGTGGAAATGATCAATTCTGAAACAGTTTTCACTGTTTTGGCTCATAATGCAAAATTGAATATGATGGCAAGTTAAACCTTTCTGTCCCCGCCTTATGGCAGGTGAAGACTTTCAACCTGAATATGACCAAAGCACCATACACACTAGAGGACAAAGTAAATGATATTGTATAGAAGGGCTCTCCCCACCTCAATCACCACCCTGCCAAGTCCTTGCCACCTCCAATATCACCCAGAAGGGGTCCAGGAAGCTGCAGCCCAAGGAGGGGACTCAAGAGGCATAACCCTAGAAGGGGTCACAGGAGTGGTAGCTCCAGAAGTGGACTCAAAAGTCACAGCCCTAGAAGGGGTCCCAGAAGCTGTATCTCCAGGAGGGGACTTGAGAGGCACAGCCCCAGAAGGGGTCCCAGAAGCTATAGCCCCAGGAGGGGACTTGATAGGCACAGAGGGACCCCGAAGGCCTCAACCCTAGAAGGGGTCCTGAAGGCCACAGCCCCAGTAGGGGTCCCACAGGCCACAGCCTCAGGTGGGGTCCCAAAGGCTACAGCTCCAGGAGGTGTCACGAAGGTCACAGTCCCAGAAGGGATCCTGAAAGCCACAGCCCGAGAAGGGGGTCCCAAAGTCACAACCCCAGGAGGGGTCCCGAAGGTCAAAGCTCAAGGAGGGGTACCAAAGTCCACAGTCCTAGAAGAGGACCCAAAGGCCACAGCCCTAGGAGGGGTCTCTAGGGTCACAGCCTCAGGAGAGGCTGAGTTATTCTAAGTCCTCTGTCTTATCTGCAGAGAGTCTACAGACCAGGGCCGGCCCTACCATTAAGCAGGTTATACACCAGAGTAAGACGCCAGAGTAATCAGAGTGCCTGGCGGGGGGGTCATGATAGAACTTATGCCAGATGCTGCAGTGACTGGTCATACTGCAGCATCTAGCTCACCCCACTGTGAGAGCCAGGAGCGCCCACGCCCACTGTTGAGCACTGAGTTTCAGACCCAGCACAGTCACTGCCAGCTTCCTTCTCTCTTCAAAGGCGAGAAGCTTGTTGTCGACATCCCCTAATCCGGTGCAACCACCACCTTACCCGGAGAGCAGGACTTCTGCAGAAACAGTTTGCAGGCCCACCAGCTGGACATCTGAGAACACCTGGACTGCCCGGTCTCCATATGGTCGTAATGTACAGTGTGCGTGTGTTTGTATGTTCTGTGTGTCTATGTTTATATGTACAGTAAGTTTTGTGTTTATTGCATGTATGTATGCATGTATACTGTGTGTTTATTGTATGTATGTATGTATGTATGTATGTATGCATGATGTGCGTTTATTGTATGAATGTATGAATGATGTGTGTTTATTGTACGTATGTATGTATGATGTGCCTGTATATGTATGTATATGTATGTATGTATGTATGCTGTGTATATGTGTATGAAGTGTTGTGTGTATGTGCACAGTGGTGGATTCAGGTGGGGGCACCAAGGCATGTGCACCCTGTATTTTTTTTTATATAAATTTAGACTTAGGACTCTGATCTAAGACTCAAGACTAGGGACATCATAAGACCCAGAAGTCGCACACAGCATAGTGGGCAGGAGGACCACGGGGCCATGGTGGTGTGTGTCCTGTCCAAGTGCTGCTGTCTTTGCACTGAAGAGCGGGGAGTCGGGACTCATTGCCACTGGGGTGAGAGAGTCAACAGGGTTTTGGATGCTGCTCCCCTTCATACTTGCACTAACTCTCCCACTACCTCTCTCTCTCTCTCTCTTCCTGTCTCTCTCCCTCTCTCTTGATGTCTTTCCCTCTCTCTCTCTCTCTCTCTCTCTCTCTCTCTCTCTCCGTGTCTCTCTCTCTCTCTGTTTCACTCTCTCCCCCTGTCTCTTCACCTCACCCCCTTTCTCTTCACCTCACCCCCTTTCTATTTGCCTCTCCCCTGCCTCTTTGCCTCCCTCCCTGTCTCTTTAGCTCCCTCCCTGCCTCACTCCCTTGCTTGCTTGCTCCCTCTCTATTGCTCTCTCTCTATCAATTCATCTCTCTCTCTATCAATCTCTTTTCCACTCGCTCGATTTCTTTCTCTCTCTCTCTCTCGATCTTTCCCTCTCTCTCTCTTTATCTCTTTCACACACTCTCAATCTCTTTCCCTCTCTCTCTCAATCCTTACCCTCCTCTTTCTCTCCCTCACTCAATCTTGTTCCCTATCTCTCTCTTGATTTCTTTCCCCCTCTTTCTCTCTCTCGCTTGACCTCTTTGCCTATCTCTCTCTCTTTCCCTCTCTCTCTTACTCTATCTCTTTCCCTCTTTCAATTTCTTTCCCTCTCTCTCTATTTCTCACTCCCTTTGTCTCGCTCTGTCCCTGTGTCTCACTCTCCCTGTGTATTGCTGGATGTAGTTTATAGATACTGTATGTCGCCTCCTGCTGCATTACCATATTAGTACTATATCTACTGCTTCTATATAAGCAACAGATTGCAACTCCAACTCCAAAATTATATCCTCTTAAAAATATAAACTGTACCTAGACCCACAGTTTGGATACCATTGATGTCAGGTGTAAATAAAAATCTTTTACAAAGATGCACTGAGAGATTTTCTTTTCATGTCATATTAACCACAATCTTATCCAATTAAGGGGGTGATTCATCACCACACATTCAGCAGCAGTCGCTTTCTGCTTAGCAAGTGGCTTTAACACCAGCTGTCACCGGATCCCCTCGGTACCATGCTGGGTTGTGTACAAGAACACATTACCCTACATGTGAGGGGATATGTACAAGAACACATTACAGTACATGCGAGGGGATATTTACAAGAACACATTAACTTACATGTGAGGGGATGTGTGCAAGAACACATTAACGTACATGCGAGGGGTTGTGTATAAGAACACATTAACTTACTGTACATGCGAGGGGTTGTGTACAAGAACAGATTAACTTACATGCGAGAGGATGTGTACAGAACACATTAACTTACATGCGAGGGGATATGTACAAGAACACATTAACTTACATGCGAGGGGTTGTGTACAAGAACACATTACCCTACATGTGAGGGGATATGTACAAGAATACATTAACTTACATGCAAAGGGTTGTGTACAAGAACACATTAACTTACTGTACATGCAAGGGGTTGTGTACAAGAACAGATTAACTTACATGTGAGGGGATGTGTACAGAACACAATAACTTACATGCGAGGGCATATGTACAAGAACACATTAACTTACATGCGAGGGGTTGTGTACAAGAACACATTAACTTACATGCGAGGGGTTGTGTACAAGAACACATTACACTACATGCCAGGGGATATGTACAAGAACACATTACCCTACATACGAGGGGATATGTACAAGAACACATTACCCTACATACGAGGGTATATGTACAAGAACACATTAACTTACATGTGAGGAGTTGTGTACAAGAACACATTAACTTACATGCGAGGGGTTGTGTACAAGAACACATTAACTTACATGTGAGGAGTTGTGTACAAGAACACATTAACTTACATGTGAGGAGTTGTGTACAAGAACACATTAACTTACATGTGAGGAGTTGTGTACAGACCAGATCCCCTTGCATGCAGCTGCTAAAAGGAGAAATAATTTGATGGCCACGGACCATCAAATAGTTTTTCCTGACTTCGTAAATAAAAGTCAGTCTGAACTGACTTTTATTTATGAGTGCTAGGCCGAAATCCTGTGACATCAGCCGCCCAATTCACGGCAGGCATTGGCCCGCTTGTGCTCCCATGGGAATGCCCAACATTTTCATGGGGATACCCATAATACACTGGGAGTTCGTTCCCATGGGCTGCTTTCCATCCACGTCCTTTACTCTCCACAACGAACCGCCTGGAGAGTGTGTAACTCGCCAATGCCATTCATTGCCATGTCTGCACAGGCACAAATACACGTTTGCGCATGCGCAGACCCCCCACCGTCAGAATGGGGCAGAAATCGCCCCATTCCGAATGGTGTTGAATCATCCCCTAAGTGTACAAAAAAGTTAGAAAATGTTTAGACTGGCTTGTCAGTAGATCAGATATATATACATACAGGAATTATCAAAATGTAATTATTCACAAATTTGAACATTTAACAAATTTATTAATGTGTTCTATCAAATCAAATATGAAAGCTGTCATTGCCTCATCAAAAATGATTATGTCAATTACAGCAATATAATAAAACTCGGCAATAGTAATTTAAAACTATGTTTCTTCCACAGATACTTGCTGTATCCTACTCACACATCTCTGTCTCAAATGTGGCTTTATAATATATTGTTCAAGAGGGACCAATATAACAGTCCCGATTCTCATTTTCAAAATTGAATGAGCCAGTAAATGTCTGGCGTTGGAATCCATACTAATCACCTTAGCGAGAACAGTCATTCATTTTTCTTTGTTTTTAAGAAACACATTTTTCTTTGATTGTCTTGAGCAAACTGTGGTATTTATCAGAGCGCTAATGTTAACTAGAATTTTTGTTATTAGTTTTTTATTTGACACTAGAAAGGAACAAACAATCATTAGTCCCATATATCTGGCTGGGTCAGATATGGATTTTGCAGGAACAAAATTCTAAATAGAGCTCTAACTGAGCCAGCAGCTACTATTGCCATCCATTAAGTGAAAGCAAATGTATTTTTCTGCTTTTAATTAGAATACAAAATCTGCCTCCTGCAAAAAGGACACGATGCCATCTCATTTATATAAGCACATTACACTTAGTTACATGTATACATATGTTTCATATAACATTTTGGCGTTATCTCTGTTTAATCTAAACATATGACTTGGTGAAATAGAAACATGATTACAGTGTAATGTTTGTGTTTGTATTTGTACCTTATGTACTGATCACAGAACATGTATTGTTATATTAGTACTTTATTATTTATTTATTTACTTACAGTTTCTTATATAGCGCAGCAGATTCCGTTGCGCTTTACAATTGTAAACAGAGATAAAACAAACTGTGTAACAACAGACAGACTTGGAGGTAATAGGGCCCTGCTGAAAGCTTACAATCTATAGGGACATAGGAGGGAAACACAAGGACAGGCACAAGTAATAGCATACTGTAGCTTGTAGGTCCAGAAGGGAACTTAAATGTGATAGGCTTGCCTGAAGAGGTTAGTTTTCAGGGAACACTTGGAAGTTTGGAGGCTAGTGGAGAGTCCTATTGTGAGTGGAAGGGCATTCCATAGGATGGGAGCAGCCCTATGAAAGTCCTGTAATAGTGAATGGGAGCTGGTTATCCGTGCAGAAGAGAGATGCAGATCTTGTGCAGAGCGGAGTGGTCGAAATGGGAGATATTTTGTGATAAGTAGAGAGATATATGCTGGTGCAGTATGGTTAACAGCTTTATTTGCTAGCAGAAGGGTTTTATATTGAATACAGTAAAACACAGGTAACCAATAGAGGGACTGGCAGAGCGGATCAGCAGATGAGTCTTGCAAGGAAGATCAGCCTAGCAGCAGCAGCATTTAGAATGGATTGCAGTGGTGAGAGTCTGTTCTTGTGAAGACCAGTTAGGAGACTATTGCAATAATCAATGTGGGATATAATAATGGCATTGGATAAGAGATTCAGTAGTGTCTTGTGTGAGATAGGGTCGTATTTTGGATATGTTTTTTAGATGCATGTAACATGATTTGGAGACAGATTGAATGTGGGGAACAAAGGACAGTTCAGAGTCGAGGATGACCACTAGGCAACAAGGTTGTGGGGTAGGGTAGATTGTCGAGTCATCAACAGAGATGGAGATCTCAGGATAGTAACTGCTCCTGGCTGGTGGGAATATACGTTATTCCGTTTTGGAAATTTTGCGTTTGAGGTGGCGAGATGACATCCAAGATGAGATGGCAGAGAGGCAATCAGAGAGTCAGCCCGAAACCACTGGTGACAACTCTGGGGTTGACAGATAGATTTGAGTATCATCCGCATATAAGTGATACTGAAATCCGAAAGAGCTGATAAGTTTGGCAAGAGATGAGGTATAGATTGATAAAAGCAGATCACCTAAGACTGTGCCTTGCGGAACGACTGACAAAGGTAGTGAAGAGGAGGTAGAATCAGAGTATGTATGTATGTATATATTAAAGCAAGCCCGGGCATTGGGCCCAAATCAGCTTGAGTTGTAGTTTTAAGAAGATTTGCTAAACAATTGGAGGCAACATGTGAGGGTGTGCCCAGCAAAGGTCAAGGCCGCCATGCATGCTGCGGGCTGCCCTGCAATTCAATCACACATTTTTGGGGATTTCATTTCTATTATGCCTCACATCTTACCAGTAACCCACCTGGTTGTTGAGCTACTCTGAGTCTAAACTACATCACCGGCCAAAGCAGACCCTTTACATGTGTTACCATTTTTCACAATGTGACTGCAGTTTAAAGAATTGTGTATGCAATCAGGCAATTTTTCTCACTCACTGCTGAATTGGGTCCATTATGAGGAAGGGGATGATTTCATGAGGTGGGTTTCCAGATGTTTCCCAATTAACCTATCTCAGAAATATTATATATATATACATATATAGAGCAAGGGGAGACGGCGGCACTCAACGGGACTTTGAAGAAAATGAATCAGACCACTCTGGGGTTCAGTTCAACGTTCCGGTCGGTTAGACCTTTATCAAGAACTACTGCATACACGTGTATGCAGTAGTTCTTGATAAAGGTCTAACCGACCGAAACGTTGAACTGAACCCCAGAGTGGTCTGATTCATTTTCTTCAAAGTCCCGTTGAGTGCCGCCGTCTCCCCTTGCTCTATTACTTTGGGTGCTTGCTGCACCCTGGAAGGCACCTGGGCAGGTATTATACCACAAAGAGGAGTGCCAGCCTTCCCCCCAGTATATACATATATATATATATATAGAGAGAGAAACCTTGGGGGAGTAAGCACTCATTACAATTTTCTGATATAGTGGGTGCAGAATAGCCTGAAGTATTTATAGAGAAACAGAATATCCAAAGGATATGAGAGGCAGCATTCCTGATGAAACTTTAAAAGTTTTGGTACTCTTTACTTAGAAGGGCGCCCACGATTTTGATCGTGGGCATCGTTAGTAAAAAATCTCGGGCATCTCGGGCATTGAATGCACTAAAAAATCGGGTGCGATCAACCGACGAGATGCCCGAGATTTCCCATAGGGAACAATGTTAAATGTCTCAATTGACCCAATTTTCCTGTTCAATGCCTCAATTGACCCGATTTTTCCATAGGAAACAATGTTAAATGGGCCACAGAGGCCAAATAGGCACCCTGAAGTGTATAATGGCCACCCGAATTGTTAACGCCACCCCACGATCAACGTCAACCTGATGCGTGGCGAGCGCAGCGAGCCCGCGAGGGGCGGCGGTACGCGTCCTACGACCTTTTCATACCCCCACTATCCACGTCGGCGTGGAGTTGAGAATAGAAAGTGTGGCGAGCGCAGCGAGCCACCGAGCCCGAAGCGTGGCGAGCGCAGCGAGCCCCACGAGGGTACGCGGACAGCTGTGAAGCCCGCGAGGGGACGCGGATACCTGTGAAGGTATCCGCGTCCCCTCGCCACGCTTCGGGCTCGGTGGCTCGCTGCGCTCGCCACACTTTCTATTCTCAACTCCACGCCGACGTGGATAGTGGGGGTATGAAAAGGTCGTAGGACGCGTACCGCCGCCCCTTGCGGGCTCGCTGCGCTCGCCACGCTTCGGGTTGACGTTGATCGTGGGGTGGCGTTAACAATTCGGGAGGCCATTATTCACTTCAGGGTGCCTATTTGGCCTCTGTGGCCCATTTAACATTGTTTCCTATGGAAAAATTGGGTCAACTGAGGCATTGAACAGGAAAATCGGGTCAATTGAGACATTTAACATTGTTCCCTATGGGAAATCTCGGGCATCTCGTCTGTCGCATCGCACCTGATTTTTTAGTGCATTCAATGCCCGAGATGGCCGAGATGGGCGCCCTTCTAAGTAAAGAGTACCAAAGTTTTTATTTCATATGTCACCTGACATTAGTTAGTATATAGTACTGGGGTACAACTGCAACTGATGGAATACGCAGGTACAACAAGACATGGGTTTCAGATTAATGATATATGGCAGTCAACGGAGCCCATTTCGGCTTATCCAGCCTTCATCCTGGGTCAGTCCAGGATGAAGGCTGGATAAGCCGAAATGGGCTCCGTTGACTGCCATATTGGTGATTATTTTCCATTCATTAATCTGAAACCCATGTCTTGTTGTACCTGCGTATTCCATCAGTTGCAGTTGTACCCCAGTACTATATACTAACTAATGTCAGGTGACATATGAAATAAAAACTTTTAAAGTTTCATCAAGAGTGCTGCCTCTCATATCCTTTGGATATTCTGTTTTTATATATATATATATATATATATATAATTTATACTGTTTGTATGGTGCCGGCGGCACTCCACAGGGGACTTGATGCAAATCAAAAAAAGCTGACACATAGACAAATTTGAAGGTGCTAACTAGTTTTGAAATTTTAATATTCCTTCATCAGAGTACCTAAATAGGAGGGACATGCTGTATACCCATGACACATATTCTGTGTCACACATATTTTCTTTACCTTATTTGTAACATTTAAATTAGATTGAGAGGCACCGATAAGCGATGCTCTCCACTGACAAGTGTAATGGGGATGAAGCAGGGGGGGCAGGGCTAAGCTCTGGGCTAAAAAGGTCTAAATGGTAAAACCTGTACTTCAAGAAGTGCTTCATTTACAGGGACTGCTGTGATTGGACAGCAGATCGAACTGCATCCACTCACAGCAGCCCCTGCCAATTAAGCTTCTAGAAGTGCTGCTTTTATTCAGCTCTCCCCTCCTTAGTCACCCGTACCCCGGCTCCCCCGTACCTGTGTCCCAGTTCCCTCTCCCCATGTCCCGGCTCTTTGTCACCTGTGCCATGGCTCTCCAATCGCTGCTCCTGGCTCTCCCATCCAAGCTCCCCTGTGCCCCATTCCCTGTACCTCGGCTCCCCTTTTCCCCATCTCCTGTGCGCCGGGTTCCCATGCTCCCAGATCACCAGTCCCAGCTCCCCCAGTCCCCTGCTCCCCTGTGCCACAGTCCCCCAACCAGGCTCCCCTGTGCCTCAGTCCCTTCTCCCCACCACCCTGTACTTCAACTTCCCCGTGCCGGTCCTTGCTGGGAGGGGGTTATAGTGGTGGCCACAGTTAGTTGCAGTGCCTCTTTGTACACTGCCACCACCGCACGTCGCTGATAAATAGTGAGTAACAAAACATATATCAACAATTAATATGTGTTAATACCAAAAAAGGTCCAGACTGCAAGTGCATGAAGAGACTGAACAATAGCTTTTAAAATGTATCACTAATGTAACAGCTATGAACCTCAAAGTGACGAAAAGAAAAAACATTGTTTACTTTTTATAAGCCTATTTGAACAAATCTTTCTAAATATGTTGTAATGCTGCTTTTACAATGTTTCATATATCAAGGTGCCCATACACTAGTGCAATTTCACGGCAATTTGGCCACTTTTCATCTGATTCTGATGAGAAATTGGATGAAAGTGTCAAAACAGATCCATTTCGATGTGTGGTCCCATGAGCATCGTATTGGAGCCTGAAGATTACACAGGTTGCACTATAGATATTCTGGAATCGCAGGCAATATGGTACACATCACATTTTGAGTGAATCATGTGAAGTGTTCTGAGACATCTAGCATTGCTCAGAATGCTTCAGCATCTCCCCATATGTAGGCCCCTTAAGATGATCAGTTTGGCTACAAATGAACCAGTTGTTTTTTCATCCTGCTACAAACCACCAACCTTGCTATAAAATTAATTGTATTTTATATGCATGCAAAATTTAGGGGTCAGGCCGCCCCTAGGCACACCATTTTTGAATGCCCCCCCTCTAATAAGATGACCTGTAGTCTAGGGTAAAATGCTTCCCCCTCCAATCCACTAGCTAATGCACTTAGTTAATCACCTGTTGCACAGCTGCCTGTAGAGACCAGGAGCTAGTGACCTGTGCCGGGCGAGGCTCCTGCTCACACAGGTGTCCAGCAGTACCTGTGCTGTAGCCGCTGCTAGTGCTTCCTCCTCAATGCTGGGCGAGCCGGCGCGCTCTCTCCCTCCCACACATCCATGGACCCAGCGCGGAGGTGTCGGTGTGGTCGGCCGCCAGTTACAGGAGCCTCTGGCGTAAGGGTGACGGGGACACTGCAGGCGGAAATGGAGAAGTTCCGGTGGCTTGGAGAGGCAGCGGGAATTGAAGATGTGACGGCAGGGCTGCTCTCCTCCTCCGTCGCTGACCTACAGGGCGAGGACCGGCGGCTGCGGGAGCAGGTAAAGAGGCTGACCGGCAAAGTGGAGGCGCTGAGCCTGGCTGCAGGACTGAGTGCTGGAGATGGGCCGAGCAGATACTGGGGGGGGGGCGAACTAAAGTGTGGTGCCTAGGGGCGGCCTGACCCCCAAATCTGGCCCTGATGACGTGTTGTCCACTCCACTCCTCAAATCACCTGGGAACACCTAGGACAGAAAAATACAGGGGCAGAAGTTACATTGTACACATTCCCCTCCTCCCATCCCTGTGCACCTGGCACTGGCTCCATGCTGCTTTTGGCTATTGGGCACTATAGCTTTGGAGGGTACCGGAGATGCTGGCAGTCTTGTGTTGCTAGAGGCAGTTGTGGAGTTTGACTGGGTGGTACACATGTCAAACCCTAATTCAGGTGTCCTAATGTGAGCTCAGGGAGGACAGAATCCTCCTGTGGAGCAGAAGGACAAAAGCTGCCACTGCTTGCCTCTTGCTGGTAGGCAGGAGGAGTGGTTGTGACCAGTGGCTGATTATGCCTGTTTATGCCCTGCAGCCACTGCCGCGGTCTCCATTGCATAGGGTAATGGTGTTGGGGGGTTAGGCTGCATGGGGAGGGGTTCAGTTACAGCTGCTGTGGGGGGGGGGGGGGGGGGGCTCTTATGCTTTGCGGCCTCTGCGTGTTGCTAGCCACCAGCTGAGTGCTGAGGGGGATGCCTCTGGCCACATGCTGACTGTGGAAGCAGGGAGTGGACCATAAGTTGATTAGAATGGGCTGCCATGCATTCCCTGATTTATTCTTCACACCAATGCCTAACCCTAACCCCTGTGCCGCTTAGACCTAGCCCTAAAACAACCAGCCAATCAGCTCCTTCCTATCAGCTTCCAAACATAGCCTGTAACATGGCAGTTAGGAGCTGGTTTGCTGGTTGTTTATCACTCTACACCAGGCATTCCCAACCACGGTCCTCAAGGCACACCAACAGTGCAGGTTTAAGTGATATCCAGGCTTCAGCACAGATGGTTTAATCAGAATCCCTCACACACTAATTAAGTCACCTGTGCTCAAGTCTGGATATCTACAAAATCTGCACTGTTGGTGTGCCTTGAGGACCGTGGTTGGGAATGCCTGCTCTACACTTTATCACTTTTTGAAGCTTAGTGCCCCATTCTCACATATGTTTTTAAGGAGAGGGGGCACCAAAATTAGACATGCCTCTGGGCCACTGGGATGACCTTACACCTCTGCATTCACACGAGAATTTTGGCACAGGGTCAGCGGAATATGAAAGTAAAGAAAATGGAAATATGTCAAGTTATATGTGGGGACTATAAAGAGGGGATGTGTTTGGGTAGGAGAGGTTATGTAGGTTGTGTGTGCTTTATAACTCACTGATGTGCATTTACAAGATGCAGAAGAATATGAATAAATGACTCTCCACAAGTGGCCTCCTGTGCTTAATCAACTAATTAATTTTAACTGGTTTTAATAAATGTTAATGGCAAAAGTTAAATGGCTGCACATAACAAATAAGCCTAAATATCACTTGCATACAATTTGATAGATCAAAAGAAGAATAGAAGTGCTTGAACACAGTATGGAAGAAAATTAGGTTCCAGTAACCTCATGACATTTGTATTTTCTTATGAAAATTCATTGAAGAACAGTTAATTACTTTATTTTGGTCAAATTATGCAATAACATTTATTTAATGAATAATAATTAGAAACATCAAAGTTACCTTTCTAAATATGTTAAAATAAATTTAAATATCAAAGTGTTTTTGTTGTTTCTGGATGATTTTTACAAGCACCCCGGAATGAATGCTGTCTCACTGCCCAGATTAACAATGGGGCAGAAAAAAGACAGCCCCAGGCCCCCACATAAACATAGGCTTATCCTCCATGATCAACCACCCAGGTGGAGATAAATCATAAGTTATAAATCTGCTTCTATTGTGATATTTTCTATTTTTACAAATTTAGTGAGACATTGGGGCTGATTATTTAGGAAGGTACACACAACACTACCCTAATCCACATACCTTGTGTGGGGGGGCACCAGCTCCCGCTCATTGCCACCTGCTGGCTCCTGCTCCTCGCCGCCTGCCTGTAACTTAGTGTTGGCAGCCATCCAGGGATGAAAGTAACGTCAGTGGAAAGTAGAGAAGGAAGGGGAGCAGAACCTACAGCGATATCAGTCCTGTCCCCCAAAAAACAGACATCCAACCATACACTGCCCCTTTCTTCCATTGCAGCAAGTAGTCCATATTGGGTGCTCCATGCACCCCTGCATAGGCCACCCTGAGATGTGTGTCATTAAGCCCCTCTGATGAACTTGTGTCTAATTCTTTGTATTTCAGCGCATAGCTGTTCATTGCTTACTACTGTACACCAATTGCAGCCTCATTAGTATCTCTCCTGCTGCAGGAGTTTCTCTCCCCATAGGGAAATGAGTCCTCCACAATTTATAGTCTTTTTCAAGAGTGTATCTAACATCAGTTGTCATAAAATGTCCATTTGAGCCCCACATAATGTAATTCACTGCTAATTTTATTATCTGCAGTTGCAACTTTTGCTTCAAAGGATGTAGTCTGGATGCACACTTACCTGACCTGTCTGCAGACTGTCATATCTGGCATGCATACTTACTGATCTGCCACATCATAGGGGAAATATACTAAGAATACGAATGCAAAAAGTTGCATTCGTATTCTTAATACGAATGGCTACGACTGCATAAGTCGTATGCCAAGTCATGTTCCGGAGGGGGATTTACAAAGCAGTCAAATACGACTGCTTTGTAACCCTCCGATGGCGTATAAATTCCTATTAATGGCCGTATATACGGTCGCTAATATGAATTAGTGTAGGCAGTCTGCACGGATCAGTCAGATCCGTGCAGGCTGCAGAGTGTAAAAAAAAAAAGAGAGAATTAAATAAATCAATAAAAAAACGGCGTGGGGTCCCCCCCCCACAGCCGAAACCAGTACCAGGCTGACAGAGCCGGGGCCGGTAATTAAAAATCAGGGAACCCGACAAATAGGGGTTCCCCGATTTTTAACAACCAGCCCCAGGCTCCAGGCCCGGGGCTGGTTCCCAAAATACGGGGGACAAAATGAGTAGGGGTCCCCCGTATTTTAAGAACCAGCCCCAGGCCAAACCAGCCAGCAGGGTAATGCCACAGCCGGGGGGCAGACTTTTTATACAAGTCCCCCCCGGCCAAAGCATTAACCCCCTGACCGGTCAGTCTGGCCAGGGGTCCCAATAAAGGGGTCCCCCCCTCCAGGACTTACCTGACCAGGCTGAAGCCTGGTGCTGTCCTCGATGCCCCTGGGCGGTGGGCATCGAGCTGATTTGAGTGTAAAAAATAGTTTTTACTGTGGAACTATGAGTCCCAGCAAGCCTCCCCCGCAAGCTGGGACTTGGAGAACCACAAGTCCCAGCCTGCGGGGCATTAAAGGGCCCGCTGGCACTTGTAGTTCCACAGTAAAAAGATTGTGAAATAAATACACACTGACACACAATCACTATCTTGAGCCCGTAGGTAGGTCCCTTGGTCTTGGTCCGGTGCCTTGTCCTGGTCCATGTCGGCGGTCTTCTCCATGTCAGCGGCGTCTGTGTCGGCGACGTCTGTCGGCATCTATCCGGGTCCGAAGAAATCCATGGGGGACCTGTGGAAGTAAATCCTACTCACCCAGGTCCTCCTTGGAAGCTCTGAAGTCTTGATCCGCCATAGTCCTGGACTTCTGTCACCTACTGTGACACGCCGGCAACTCCATCGGCTCCCCGCATCGGACTGTCAGAGAGGCGCAGAGATCCTTCATCTTCCGTGCCTCTCAATAGAATGATTCTATTGGCCGCTAGGCAGCCAATCAGGAGCTGAGAAAGAGCGCCCCCCTCCAGGCTCCTCTCCAGCATGTTTCCCCAGCGTGTGACGTGATGACATCACATGCATAACAGAGAAGCATGTGGGGACATTTCTACTTGCTGTTTTATACTTGATAATCCATTGAAGAAGAATAAACTAGTGTTGGAAGGTTTCCCCTTCACTTCACTGGACTTGGATCAAGTAGATTGTATTTGGACATTCACATTCTAATCTTAGGTGCCACACCACCATTGGGTAATATATATATATATATACATATAATGTCAGGGGGGGTGTCCGGCACTCGTCGCACTCAGTGAGGAAATGCCCGGGTGCCTTCCTAGGTAGAGGATTTCTACCGCATACAAAGAAACAAACGTAGGCGTCACTCCGGGACTTGTGGTGAAAACAACTTTACTGTGTGGCGGTCAACGCCGTTTCGGGTTTCCCCGTCATCAGGACCAAAATCACAAACAACCAGTGATACAACGTGCAGGTGTTTAAATACAAAAAAACTTACAGTTGGACGCCCCTCTGCGCCGCTCCATCACCCGACCGAGGCTACCGTCGTCACTACTGGAACCACCCAGGAAGTGATTCGTCAGAACTCCGGGCGGGGAGGTCACAGGCAGCTGAGGGAAAAAGTGCAAAGTGCATATTAAATACAAAACAGTGATATAAGGCATGATATGGCAATATATTAGTAGAAGACATGCATTTGCAATGAAATGATGTGAAAAATAAAGTGCTGGTGCAATCAAATAAAATTGAAAAGGAATATTCTCAGCTGACATCCTGGCTGGCCACTAGATGGCAGTGTGGCCACATCCAGTCGAAACTCATAATATAAACATCAATCAAATATATATTAACAATACAATGAGAATAAAAGACAATATTTTAAATGTTATACATGTTACACTGGACCGTGTCACTGTCAACCCCAGAGATCCAAGACCTAGTGTCATCCATAATGGAAACAATATGTATTAATTTATATTAGTAATGATAAATGTATAGTAGTAGGTGACATTCATAATGCAGGGTCCCTAAATCAATGCATGGGCAAGAACATATAGAACTGATGAACATGTTCAGAAAAAAAATATATTAAAGAAAAAAATGTAATGAATCATAAAAAACTGCCCAAATTCAGGGTCTCATTCAGACCGCCAGGTTTTAGGGTACCTAGCCTGTGTATCCATCGGCTTTCAAGCTGTAACAGCCGTTTGTCCCTGTCACCGCCTCTATGGTTGTCAGGGATTTGATCAATTATACGGTAGCGGAGGGTGGCCATGTTATGCTTGGCCTCAAAAAAGTGACGAGCCACAGTCTGTTCGCTGTGGCCTTTTACCGCCGCTGCCCGTATGGCTGTCCTATGATTGGCCATGCGTTCCTTAAACGTACAACTGGTTTTACCCACATAGTTAAGCCAGCAGGGGCATGTGAGTAAATAAACAACGTACCGGGAGGTACATGTGAGAGCTTGGCGAATGTGGTAGACTTTTCCAGAATGTGGGTGTCTAAACGTGTTCCCCGTTACCATGTAACTACACGTTACACAACCCGTACATTTGTAGCACCCTCCTTTTTTGGACAAAAAGTGGGCAGGTGTGCTACGCATGAGGGAAACATCCGATTTGACAAGTTGATCTCCAATGCTGCGTCCACGAATATATCCGGCCCTTAACCTGGTACCCACCAAACTAGGTAGATCCGGGTCAGTATTGACCATGGTCCACAATTGTTTAGTTTTTTGATTAATAGTGGAACTTTTGTTAGAAAAATGGTTCACCCAAGTGATTATTTTATCTTGCTCGGGACTGAGGGCCTGTTTGGACGTGGCTCCTGTTAGTAGAGCATTGCGATCCAATGCGCATGCCTTGTTCTTCGCTGTTTGGACTAAGGACCAAGGGTAGCCTCTTTGGAGAAATTTCTCCACCATCTGCTCTAATTGTGTATCACGCGTATGCGGATCACTGTTAATCCTGCAAACACGCAGAAACTGCGAATAAGGGAGGCTAGTCATGGTGGAGGTAGGGTGAGAGCTGTTGAATTTTAGAAGCATGTTCCTGTCAGTGTCTTTGGTAAATAATTGGGTGCTGATTTTATTACCTGATTTTAGGATGCGAACATCTAAAAAATCTAACTGGCAGGCACTGATTTTAAAAGTAAATTTTACTGGACTGACGGATGCGTTGTGGTTGTTCAACAAGTCAACCAATACTTCCTCTGGCCCTGACCAAAACAGAACCAGGTCGTCAATATACCTGGCATAAAAGATGGCATGTTGTTGGAACACAGCATTGGTCAAAAAAATTTCATTTTCTATTTTGTACATGAAGGAGTTGGCATATGAAGGCGCTGCCGGGGAACCCATTGCACAACCTGATGCTTGGCTATAAAATTTGCCATCAAATACAAAGATGTTGTGTGTAAGCGTGAACTCAAGCAATTGCATCAGGAAGTCAGGGTTGGGACCACAATACTGGGGGTTATCTCTGATCAGATCACTAACTGCTGAAAGACCTTGCGAGTGGGGAATGCAGGTATAGAGGCTGGTGACGTCTATACCTGCCATGATGGTGTTAACCGGGATGTCCCCTAAAGCATTTAGTTTGATCAAAAGGTCAGTAGTGTCTCTCAGGTAAGTGCAGGTATTTTGCACACAGTCCTGCAAAAAGGCATCCACAAATTTAGCGAGAGGCTCGCACAAAGATCCCCGAGCGGCTATAATGGGCCTACCAGGGGGTCTCAGGGCGTCCTTATGCAATTTAGGGATGATATAAAACGCTGGGATAGCGGGTTTAGACCGCAACAAGCTCTTCTTCGCATCACTGGAGATAAGTTGTTGGGAAATGGCATTGTCCAGAATAGTGTTCAATTCCTGGATATGACCTTTAGAGGGATCTCGATCCAACTTCACATAAGTGGTGGTATCCTGCAATAATCGATGGCACTCTTCCAAGTAGTATGTAAAGTCCATAACCACCACCGCACCCCCTTTGTCCGCCGAACGGACCATGATGTCCTTTCTCTCACTAAGTTGTTTCAACGCTAAACGTTCATCATGAGTGAGATTGGGGGTAGGTGGGACATTGATGTTCTTATCGATATTTTCAAGTACTCTGGAAAAAGTTTTCAGTGTAGAATTATTAGAGAGAGGATCGAAGGTACTCTGCGGTTTGAGTGTACGCAGTATAGATGATTCCTTGGTAGGAATGGGTGGGCTAGTGGCAGTCTTATCAAAGTGTTCGCGTAGCCTTAATTTTCTTTGCAACCGATAATTGTCAACCTTCCAGTCAAAATCATTGTGGATGACTGTAGGGACAAAGTTGAGTCCTTTATTTAATAATGAAACTTCTGCATCAGTTAAGGGTACTTGCGACAGGTTGAAGACTACATTCTGCGATTTCTTTGTCGCTGCTGCCTGCCTCTGCCTTTTGTTCTGGCCACTTCTTCGCGTTGGTGTTGTATTGTATCGGCATCCCGTGCCCTCGTGCCCACGGCTAAAGGGATCTGCTTTCTAGCGCGGTTGGTTTGGCTTGGTGTAGGAAATTCGCCATCGCTAGCAGAGGTGCTGTTTTCCCGTGAGCTCATCGCCGGTTGCCTGCGCCAATTCTTTCTGGAAGGGCCTGTGAAATTGCGTGGCTCATTGCCTCCTTGCAGCCACCGGTATACTCTGTGCTGTGCATAGTCATCTTGCACTTTCGCCAATTTGTCCTTTTTGAATTTAATTAGGTCATTGCGATATGCCGTGACTTGATCTGCCAATTGCTTTACCAAATCCTTATTGGCATCAGCCTGGAGGAAGGCCTCATGTTGCGTTTCAAATGCTTTTATCTTATCTTTGGCAAGCTGCAATTCTTTAGTCGATTCCTCGATTACTAAAAGCATTAGATCCATTGCACATTTGTTGAGTATACTAATCCATTTAGTACAGAAGGCAACATTGTAACGCCCAATGGTGGGGGTATTATGCACCCGGAATCCACGTGGGATCTGTTTGGCTCTGTAGTATTCAGAAAGCGTGACACAATGCATCAAGTAATCGATCTCCTTTTTCTTTAATTTCAAAAGATCCCTGCTGACATCTGCGTCGGTATTTTGGAAGCAGGCTTTCAGCAGTGGATCCGAATATAAGATGCCAACGGCTGTTACAGCTTGAAAGCCGATGGATACACAGGCTAGGTACCCTAAAACCTGGCGGTCTGAATGAGACCCTGAATTTGGGCAGTTTTTTATGATTCATTACATTTTTTTCTTTAATATATTTTTTCTGAACATGTTCATCAGTTCTATATGTTCTTGCCCATGCATTGATTTAGGGACCCTGCATTATGAATGTCACCTACTACTATACATTTATCATTACTAATATAAATTAATACATATTGTTTCCATTATGGATGACACTAGGTCTTGGATCTCTGGGGTTGACAGTGACACGGTCCAGTGTAACATGTATAACATTTAAAATATTGTCTTTTATTCTCATTGTATTGTTAATATATATTTGATTGATGTTTATATTATGAGTTTCGACTGGATGTTGCCACACTGCCATCTAGTGGCCAGCCAGGATGTCAGCTGAGAATATTCCTTTTCAATTTTATTTGATTGCACCAGCACTTTATTTTTCACATCATTTCATTGCAAATGCATGTCTTCTACTAATATATTGCCATATCATGCCTTATATCACTGTTTTGTATTTAATATGCACTTTGCACTTTTTCCCTCAGCTGCCTGTGACCTCCCCGCCCGGAGTTCTGACGAATCACTTCCTGGGTGGTTCCAGTAGTGACGACGGTAGCCTCGGTCGGGTGATGGAGCGGCGCAGAGGGGCGTCCAACTGTAAGTTTTTTCGTATTTAAACACCTGCACGTTGTATCACTGGTTGTTTGTGATTTTGGTCCTGACGACGGGGAAACCCGAAACGGCGTTGACCGCCACACAGTAAAGTTGTTTTCACCACAAGTCCCGGAGTGACGCCTACGTTTGTTTCTTTATATATACATATATATATATATATATATATATATATATATATATCACATATATATATATACACATATATATATATATATATACACACACACAGGGGGCCCAGCACTTACTACAATAAACTAACTCACCTTAACATTCAAGTAATCAATTAAATAAATAATGAGGTCTTAGTTAATGAATTGATCAATTAATTTACCTGAAACCTGTGACAGCTGCCCCTTTAATACTAATTAAGGTGCTGTGTTTGGGATGGTCTCACCTTTAAAAGCCATAAGGTACTTGGCAGTTGAGCTTTAACCCATAAAAAAACACATGTTCATTTTAGCTATGTTGTGCAAGCAACTGCCAGGTTCCCATGAAAACCAGTTGTTAGTGTAGGACTTGCAGTGAAATGGGGTCCCTTGGCGATGGGCTGCAAGCTTAAATGCATTGATCAATTCATGAACTAAAACCCCATTATTTATGTAATTGATTATTTGAATGTTAAGGTGAGTTAGTTTGTTGTAGTGAGTGCTGGGCCCCCTGTGTTTGTATTTACTAGAGTGTGTGGTCACAGGCCACTGCACCCCATCCTGGGAAGTGGGTGCTGTTTGCACCCCACTCTTAGCAATAGCGAGTTTGTTGGTACTTCTGTATGTGTGTAGATAGACAGTTGGGTTCTCAGGTTGGCACTCTGGTTAAAGGTACACGGTAGTAGGTGAAGAAAAAAAGGGTTTATTGCAATTACATCATTGCACAAAGAGACAGCTGCCGACCTGACAGCCGTTTCAACTGCATGTGAGCAGTTTTCATCAGAGGTGAAGCACACTGCAGCAGAGCAAACATATATACCATCCAATTGCCCCAAAAAACATGCAAATTAGGTCAACCAGACCTCCACTGATCTGGCTCGTCATCTCCATTAAGTGACAGCGGGGATGGCGGGGGGTGGGGCTCTGCGATGCGACTGAATGGGAATCCCCAGAGCGTCATCAGCCAAGGTGCGGCTGTCTCTGGGGTTCTGTGCGCATCATGAGACACTACTTGTACAGCTGAGCCGCTGGGCGCTCATTGTTGCTGAAGGAGAGGGGAAGGGTGATGCTGCGGGCTGTACGGGGAAAGGTCTTGGATGCTGCGCTGGTGCTGTCATATCAAATTGATAGTAGTGCATCATGTGTCCATGTGTCAGGCTGGTTGACCCCAGAGTATAGAAAAATACAGGGAAGCATGAATATACAGTGTCAAACAAACGGCAGGGTCGTAAATTGTGCACACAACCATGTGTTGAAGTAAAAAACACATGTAGAAATAAACTGATGACACACAGTGGTGTCAACAACTCTATTGTATTACATGCCTAAGAACTGACGACACGCGGCGGTGTCGACACCTGTAACATATAATGGGGCAGAAGTACTGCAAATGACACATCAGCACATCATAGTAGGTAGAAAAGCGCACGGCAGCGCATACATAAGATCCCTGAGCACTCAGCGGTGCCCAGAGTTAGCAAGAACCATCACAGCAATACAGGAAAGGCATATAAAATAAGGGAACTGTAAGTCACAGGAAACAACCCATTTTAAAGTCTTCATTGAGACCCAAGGGTGCAAGGCAGTTCAGTCTGAAAATCCACGAGAGCTCACGCTGGAGTAACATCCTTTCCCTGTCCCCGCCATATTTGAGGGGAGGGATGTGGTCTAGTATAGTACATTACAGATCCGTGACTTTGTGGGATTTATTGAGAAAGTGTCTCGCAACAGGTAAGTTCTTCAAATCACTTTGTATCACATCTGGACTGGTACTCTTCTTTATGGACGATCTATGATGGTTCAACCTCTCTTTGAGCATGCGGGTGGTCTTGCCCACATAGACCAATTTGCAGGGACACTGAAGAGCATATATAACAAATTTGCTGTTACAGTCCAGGCGGTATTTAATATTAAAGGTCTCCCCATCAGAGGGATTGGTGAATTTTGTCCCTATAAGCAGGAAGTGACAGTTAACACAGCTGCCACACTTGAACGTACCCTTCTTTAGTTTCAGCCAATTAAATTTGGAGGATACGGTGGGGTTTGTTGCTGTCTTGACCAGCATATTCCTGAGGTTAGGGCCTCTATGATACGCAAATCTCGGGGGCAGGCTGAGCTCTTTTGATAAAACAGGGTCACTGGTTACCAAGTGCCAGTGTTCATTAATTTTCTCTTGGATGTGTTTCGATGCCACTGTGTATGTGCTTACAAAATTCAATCTGGGTGATTTATCTGTGGAAGCAGTGGCAGTAGTGCAAAGCAAGACCTCTCTGTTGAGTAGGGATACCCTTTCCATTGCTTCTTTGACTTCAGCGACATGATAGCCCCTCTCCAGAAACTTGGTCTTCATAGTTTCCAAGGCTTGCTTCATAGTATCTGGATCAGATGTGATGCGCACCACCCGTAGGAGTTGCGAGTAAGGCAGACCTCGCTTGAGTGGCTCAGGATGGAAGCTGGAGGCTAGTAGCAATGTGTTTTTGTCCGATTCTTTGGAATAAAACTTTGTACTGAGGTGTCCTTCATGCAGTATCACAGTGACATCTAGATAGTTGATGAGCTTTTGGCTGAGACTGGTGGTGATCCTGATGGTCCCGGGTATAGAATTCAGGTATTGTATGAAAAGAGCTTCTCTTCACCCCCTGTCCTGATCAGGAACAGGTCGTCAATGTATCTCACATACATGACAATATCTCCACTGTAGGCTGGGTTTCTGATTATGTGCTCCTCCTCATAGGCCGCCATGACAAGGTTGGCATAACTTGGTGCCATATTAAACCCAATGGCGGTCCCCTGGCGCTGGAGGAAGAAACGCCCCTTTAAAAAGGAAATAGTTCTTGGTCAAGATAGTTTCAATCAGGAGCAGTAAAAACTCAGCCGGTGGCCCATCATACCTGTCATTGTTGAGTATAGCTTGACGGCATGCTGCTAGCCCCAATGCATGGGGGATATTAGTATAGAGGCTCGTGACATCTAGTGTCACGAGCAAGGACCCCTCAGGGACATGGTTGAGTGCTTGTATCTTGCGGAGAAAGTCACTGGTATTAGCAATGAAGCTTGTGGTGGCCTTCACGACTGGTTGTAAATAGAAGTCCACTAGTTGGGACAAGGCTGGCATAAGGACCCTCTCGCTGATATTATCGGCCTTCCTGGTGGGGTAGAGAGGGACTTATGCACCTTTGGGAGAGTGTAGAGGAAGGGTATCCGAGGATGCGGTTCCGTCAGGAATCTGGCAGTTTCTTCATTGATGAATAGATTCACTTTGCCAAGCTGAATGATCCCATCAATGAGCTTCTTAAATTTCCAGGTCGGGTCAGAGTCCAACTGTTCATAACAGGTTGTGTCTGCCAGTTGTGATGTGGCTTCTGCAACATAGTAGCTTCGATTAAGCAGTACAATGCCTCCCCCTTTATCGGCTGGCCTGATGATAAGATCCGCATCAGCCGACAGGGTTTTGATGGCCATTTTCTCTTCTTTAGACATATTGTTGTAGGAGATTTTCTGCCTACCAATGAATGAGTTGGTATCTCTTTTCAATACCCTGGTAAAAGTGCTTATAGTGGCGTTGAGAGAAGGTGGGTCAAAAGAGCTCCTGCATTTGAGGGCTGGTCTGTGCTGCGCAGACGTATCAGTCGCTTCAGTGGGAGATGGGTGTTTCAAGAAATGATCCCTTAGGCGCAATTGTCTGCCCAAGCGGAACCTGTCGACTTGCCACTTGAATAAGTCCTGCGTGAGGGTGGGGACAAAGGAAAGACTGTGGTTAAGCAGCGTGGGTTCAGCTGTGGACAGGTTGTGGCTGGACAGATTAAAGACGACTGTACCACACTCTATTTGGGGGGTTTTCTTCTTCCGCCTCTTTCTCCCACCTCTGCGGGTGGGTAATAGAGGTTTTTTGGCGGTCTTCTGTTTCTTTCCCCTCGGGATAGATAGTTTGGGGGCTGTTGGTCTGGAGCAGTTGTTTCTGAATCACTGGCCGAAGTTTGTGATTGCGTGTCAATATCTGTATAGTGTGTAGGGGCTCTTCGCCCTCTGCCTCTGCTGCAGTGTGCTTCACGTCTGATGAAAACTGCTCACATGCAGTTGAAACAGCTGTCAGGTCGGCAGCTGTCTCTTTGTGCAAAGATGTAATTGCAATAAACCCTTTTTTTCTTCACCTACTACCGTGTGCCGGCTCCAATCCTTTCTGCGAGGGGGTAAGTGCTATATATATATATATATATATATATATATATATATATATACAAGCGCAATATCCAGCACCCACGGACTTTCTCTTAGTACAAATTCATACCACACAGGCTCCTTGTGGACCTGACGAAGGGTAATAAACCCGAAAGCTTGTCTCTAACAAGGAGCCTGTGTGGTATGAATTTGTACTAAGAGAAAGTCCGTGGGTGCTGGATATTGCGCTTGTATTTGATTTTTTTCCATAGCACCACGGCGGCTTATCAAGGAGGGAGGGTGCTGGTCTGCTGGACTTACTATATATATATATATATATATATATATATATATATATATATATATATATATATATATATATATATATATATATATTATATATATATATATATATATATATATATATTATATATATATATATATATATATATATATATATACACATACATACATACATGGCCTAGGAATATTTTAAGGTAAGCTCTATTTCAGTACACCTTGTACACTATACTGAAATTTTTATCTCAACATTAAATTCAATTTATTGTTAAATATATGGATATTGCCCCCTCTAGAGGCAATCATGTAGATTTACAGCAGTTTAAATATTTTTGCATAATGATAAAGAGTACTTGCTTATTTGTTTACATATCTTTAAACATATTTCCATATATAATAATGAAAGCATTACAGAAAAGAAAGTGCAATACAATAGTAACTCACTATAAATATAGAGTTGAAATGTTCCAGTGTGAAACTCCTCAGTGGATTACAAATAACATATGCACAATCAGAGAGCCAACAGGGGAGGGGTTATTAACTAGAGGCTGATTTTGGTCAATTTGCCTTTTTTTTTTACAAAAAAAGATGCAATTTTGAGAATCACAAACTTACTAAGATTAAAATTTGCATGAAGCCACATGTCAAATCATGACAAATCCCCATTGCCACAAACATCATCAAAATGGAAAACAGGTTAGTGGTCCAAATAGCGCTGTCTCTGTATGGTGTAAGTGCTTCAATCTTCTATAATTTATTTAATATAAAAAATATTGGTGATATATAAACTCCGATTAGTTCAGTTCATATATTGGGAGTGTCCCACTATTTATTTGGTTATTGCCCACAACCATTCAAGCAGACGATGTTTACTCAACAATTCCCTGTCTTTTTCAGAAAAAAAAATGATTTTTGGTCCACTTCTGATATTTGGAACGCAGATAATGGAAGTAGCGGTGGAATGCAATTTTGAGAAACTTCCTCTTCAGGCACTTGACTTAATTGGGGTGTCAGCCATTTTATTGAAGTTCAGAGAAAACCAGCAGTATTTTCTAAAGCACAGAAGTTCACTAACTCCTCCTACAGTATGTCATTTACTGCTGTGTTTTTCAATATATACAGTACAGAAGTTCTGAACAATATAACATTTTAGATTAGTATTAAATAAAAAAATATGTCCTTCTTAAATACCACAGTTTTTGTGAAACAAGAAAAACACTATCCCTGTTAATGTAAATTAGCTGTGATACAATGCATTTTATACTTAAGAAAGCATTTATTTCAGCATTTGCTGCTGCTAGTTCCCCTCTTGGATATTACAAATACATATCCATGTCCCTGTGGTAAATCTGCCTGCCTTTAGCCATGTTAGCTCTCTATACAAATTAGCCCTTGTTAAACAGGTTAAAGGGTCGCATATATCAATATTTAATTATAAAAATGATTTCACTTGGTTTGTAAACTCTGATTTACTTCACTAATGATTAACTTGCTGTAGTGTAAAATATCGTAATTTGATCAATATTTACATTATATATTTTTTATGGTTGCCCCGAACACTAGTAATGTGATTAAGGATGTGTGTGTCAGGTATATCGGGGTGTTGTATTGTACTATAGGCTGGCTTTCATTTTTATAATTAATTTTGGAGAAACATAACATATTGCAGGCATTTTAATCCAGCTACAAAGTTATTGTCAGCACATAATTCGATATAAATCAATTGATAAGTAACATTTAACAAAGATTTGTTTATCTTTAGTAAACATACCGGTACATACTTTTTCTATATGTAACTAGAATGTCTGAATTACCTTCCATTATGTTGGTTTTTCAAATCTTATTACTGTTGCCCTTTGGTGTGCTGGGGTTAAACTCCTCCGTTTCAGCCCCTGAGAGGCATTACTAATTTGATTGAGCAGCTTACACACTGTTTTTATTTGCATTGATGGGTCCTGCATTTTGAGGGCATGCTGGTTCCTGTACTGCCACAAGGAGGATTTAGGGGTAACTCCTAATAGGCTGGCTCTTATTGTAGATATATTGGCAAGTGCTATTATCGTGTATCCTTAAAGTGGACAATTATGTGGCCCAGAATGGGTGCTGTTATCATGCAGTGTAGGGACCACCAGTATCAGAGAAGTCTTGCCGTGGCTCGGAAGCTTATCATATTTTTATTGCAAAATACAGGTAACTATGATCTCCGAATTCAGTTCTATTATGTTAGTTTTCCAAATTGTATTACTAATGCCCTTTGGTGTGCAGGGATTGACACCCCTCCCTTTCAGGACCTTTGGGGCATTAATAATTTGATTAAGCAGTTTACATACTATACTGTATATAACCACTAAGCAACTAATCCAATAGAATTATTTAAAAAATACAAGATTTGGCTTATAGTACATTCTGAGTTTCCCAGTTTTCCATATTGGAGTAAAATTGCATATCCATTATAAGAACAATGACAACAGAAGAGATAATAAGAGAATGTTAATTCAACATTCCCCCTTTAATTGCCAGTTCTATTTTAACTCAAAGTCGGCATTGAGCCTACATGAAAGTTTTCAGTTTATATATCCAAAGCAGTATAGCTTTGGCCAATCTTATGTCTATATCCTTGCATTAGTTGAGTTCACTTGCGCTATTCCCCAAAAAGATTTGATGTATTTTGGGTTGAAGTTATGCTCAGTTTTAGAGTATGAGGAAACCGTGTTAGTCTCTAGGCCTTTTTAATATTGTTTACGTGTTCTGCTAGTCTTTTCATGTTTCTCCATGTAAAACAAATGACACGGCGTATATAACGCTCTTTTAATTACATGTTTTATAACAATTTATAACAAATAGGATAAGTGAAACATTTTACTATAAATTCTTTCATATTACTATTTCCCTTTGTTATTCTACAAATGGTACACATTTGGCACCTATGGAAGCCGAGGCTTCTTGTGCTTGATCTTTTTGGTATTTTTCACCAGTTTATCTTTAAGAGACAAAGCCCTTCTATAAATGAAGCCCGTTTTATCAGTTACAGTAGGTGTAATTCTAGTGTCGGATCCTGTGTTAAGGTCCTCCAATTTCTCTAATATATTTTTTCTATCTCTTTGTGTTGAGAATTATATTTACTTATAATGACCACTGTAATTTACTTTCTCCATCTTTAATTTAACCTTTTTCAATATTTTCTATCCATATCTCTGGTTTTACATTCTGCATTCTCTATAATCTGAATATCATATTTCTAGAAAAAAAAATTAATTTCCTGAATCTGAGATTTACACACATTTGAATCGTTGCCACAGTAGCAGGACAATTATTGATGCTCATACAGATGTAGTCCCTGTCATCTTTGCTTGGCGCTCACCAGAGCCTCCACTCTGGTGAGCGCCAGCGTACAGGGACTATAATGAACTGGGACGTGCGTGCATCTCACACACATGCACGACCCAGTCCTTCGGTGGGAGACGGGCAGGGTTAGGGGGGGTCGTGGCGGCGAGGGGGACTGGCTGCGGTGTTGGCGGGGACTCGGGGGGAGCTCCATTGCCATGGGGCATGCAAGCGTCTCATGCGCACTTGCCCCCTGGTGGGAGATGGCAAAAATTTCACCAGCCCCTGTCTGGATGAGCCAGGCTCCATCTATACGTAGTTGTGATCATAAGCAGAGACGTTCACGTAGCCAGAGTGTGCTTTCGTTCAGTAATGATATTGTCGGGCACAGCTTTAAGGTTTCTTTATGCTAGACATATATTCTGCTATGATATGAAATTGATCCCAAAACTAACTCTTTAGGGGGTATTCAATCCTCCGCTGCTATTTACAATGGGAGAAGTAGCGTCGACTACCTATTCAATGCTGTCTTTCCCGACAGCATTAAACAGGAATCTCGGCAGAACGAACCCGACTTTAAAAGCAGTCGGCCCATTTTACTTATAACGGCCATGGACTGTTGACCTCACGGCCTTATTTCGATGAGCCATGGACATTTCTCACAGACACGCCCCCTTTTTGGCACTTTGCAAGTGGGACATTGAATTCCACCTGCCAAATTTTAGTCGAGCGGGCTGAGAACAGGCCTGAGTCTCAACTGTTGGGACGTCCTAATGGTCGAGAACTGGATTGAATATCTATTGCTTAGAGCAGGCATTCCCAACCATGGTCCTCAAGGCACACCAACAGTGCAGGTTTTGTAGATATCCAGGCTTGAGCACAGGTGCCTTAATTAGTATCTGATGGATTCTGATTAAACCAACTGTGCTGAAGCCTGCACTGTTGGTGTGCCTTGAGGACCGTGGTTGGGAATGCCTGGCTTAGAGTGTCAATGACCCCCTTTGCAGCAATGTGGAATGGGACAAATATTCCCTTGTGCAGCCTTCAGTAACTCCCAGTGCAGCTGCTGGTGCCCCTGTGTGATGTGATATTGTACTCAAAATCTTAAGGGATGGGATGGCTATGTCTCTCAGGATTGGACCAGGACCTCAAAAGCCAGTCCTGTTATGCAGGCATCTGGTAAATGTACCTGGGAACAGTGGCATAACTTTTCAAGCCAAATCCATACAGATGACCAGTCCGCATTAAATCCGCACACATATCACCAGCTCTTCCACCACTGCTTGGGCTGCGGTGTCATACAGTAGTTATGCCACAACCTAGGAGAAAGTTCATTATAATACAAGTAGTTTTCATCTATAATTTCAATTTCAAAGTCAAGTTTTAACAAGGTATACTGAGAATTATATCCTTGATATTAAGAAAGTACATTTTGTTCATACATATTGATTAAAAGCAGTTTTTAAATGAAAAAAACAGACAAAAAGCAAGATAATCTATGTATGACCATACTTGAATAAATGAGAATAATATATCATAATAATCTGAGTTCATCATACTGTTATACATTCTTCTCTACATTACCATTGATTTTTTACCACACACACCAATCCTTGCACTTAGTGATCAGAGTTGATCACTGATATGTGAATTCGCACATCGAGTGATCATGGAATTACTGCACATGAATACGGATCGTAGCACACATTGTAGCACACATGTATGAACCTAAACTGCAAACCGAAAGAATGCATGGATCATTATCGCAATTTAACTGACAGGATGTTGGGTTTGAGGGTGGTAACTGTCCATTTTATGGGTGTCAGATCAATGTCTATCAGCCTGTCTCTGAGGACTAATAGGAGAGAATTTAATAGGATGAGAGATTCAGAAATTGAGAGATTTGGTAAGAAATCTGCAGTTTTTATAAATCAGCAAACATTTACACTGCAAAACCTGTTTGATTTGGCAGTGTAAATGTTTGCCGCTTTAAAAAAAAAAAGATTTCTTACCAAATCTCACTTTTTAAATCTCTCATCCTATTAAATTTCACCCATCGGGTCAGACTTACATTTGCACAGACTGGAAAAATCATCCGATTGATCATGAATTGCATATGGATTTACAACATTATAGCAGATTGTGACAATTTTACTATTTATTCCTAGATTACAGGGCAGGTTTTCTTTTTGTCTGCGAGGTGGCTATCTACTCACAGTCATCTACAACTTTGCAGATGAGTGATCAGGTCTGAATAAGGCCCTTAGCACAGTTCATTTCAGTATTTTCTTTGTTTACCCATAACATCCCCAACTTATTCTTCTTAATTTTAAGCAATTCCTCAACTGCTAACCAGCTTGAATAGAAACTCTGAATGGCTGGACTTGTGCTATTTTTTGCAATATTTGCTCCCTTTTAACTTATTAATTTTTTCACTAGTATTTATTTGTTGCTACTAGAGTATGTATCCTCTCACCCACATATATCCATCCTCACCCCCTGCCCCAATCTCCCTTCTAGACCCAACGTACCAAAACACAAGAGCAACACGACAAGTCTCAGCCATACACCACCAATTTCCTCTCTACCTTTCTCCTGTACCCAATGGAATTCTAGATTAATCCGTAATGAATTGCACGCTATCCCTGACCTCTTCGTTTCCAATCTCCTGCCAAAATACACCACTGTTTGCTGCATGGCATCCATTCCTCCATCCCTCTGTTGCCTAGGTATTGTACTTACTACTGGACCTCTACTGCTGTCCACAGTACTCTGGACTCCCTCCTGACATGGGTAGAATAGGTACGTATTCATCCAAAACAAAATGGGCTCTAATTGGATGGCTCCATAATGACCGATGGACTAGGAGCTCATTTTGAGGCAGAAAGAGTAGTACAGGGGATTGGCTACCCAAATTAATAATAAATAAAAAAGAGAATGATTAATATCCTTATATTTATATGTTTTTAATGTATATATCATGAAACATTCAGTATTTTTATCTGCCCAAAATATCCTGGTCTACTAGACACTGACAAACAGTGGCAAGTATCACTTACCCAATTTCATGAAATTTAATAAAACTCCTATAAAATATTCATGCCTCCAAGATTTTCTGCATGTTTTTCTTACAGTTGGAAATCCATGCTTAATTTTATTGCCAGAGGTTTTGCTCCACTTAATAAGCTTTCAACACTGTTAAGAAAAGTTTCACCTTTTCCGACTCTGATTTGCCATTTTATCTACAGGTAAGAATTTCATTGTAAGACATATTAATTCCACTAAGCAAACTAGAAATCTTAGAAAATGGGAATTCAGATGTCTTGACCTTAAATATAAAGGACATAGCATTTCAAAGAAATACTACTCATGTACCTTATTTCCTCCTGATTCTCTGGTGACATACTGTACATGCCTTGAAGATAGAAGTGGGAATTATTATATTCTTGCAGGGTAGCCCAAAAATCTATAAAATTCGGAAATATACAATATCCGTTTATGTGGCTATATGGAGGTCCGGCGCCACAACTAGGCAGCTCTAGGCATTTGGGCGGCACTTTGCAGCCTGGAAGCAGAAACCGCTGTAGCCTGTAGCCCCCGTGGAGCCAGGTAAGCATTGCTCGCACCCATATCCCTCCCCCTCAAGGGTTTGTGGATGAATTAAGATGTTTGTGCTGCGGGGAGGGGGATGTCAGGACTTGGGTGAAGCTGCCCAGTGCCGCCGGATGGAGGAGGGCTGTCTGCCACCACTTCAGTGCTGCTTATAGGAGGGAAGGGGTGTCGGCAGTGGCTGCCCAGTGCCGACCCCCTCCCCGCGTGGATCACGGTAAATGCACCCCTCCCTGCCCCGTGCCATGAAGCAGGACGGAAGCAACCGCATCCAAACCCCCCCCCTTCTTCCTGAAACTGGTTAGAGCGGGAGGGGAGCGGAGGGGAGCGAGTGGGGGGATTTCGCCTGGGGCGCTGACAGGGCTTGCACCGGCCCTGGCTATATCGAGTGGAAAGTAACATGTACTGTAGTACCTGTGGCATGGGTTGGATATGATTTTTGCCACTATTCATCACGTAAACGTCCTAATGTCTACATGCAGCACTGACTATGTCAACATTCATCATGCTTACATTAATAAAGTGTTAGCATTCTCAGGATAGTAACAAAAAAGTGAGTGCCAGCAATGACTTACCTCCATTTAGCTACTGCAGTGCAATGGCATCTTCCACATTCATCGATATCAGGAAATGGACAATTCCAGTATAATAATCCCTTTCTCTAACCCAAACCCTAAACCTAACAGTACTCCAAAGCCTAACTGTAGCACTCCCCTGCAAACTGACAATACTGTCAACATTCTGCAGAATGAAAGTGTGTTGAAGAAGACTGACAATTTATTAATCCAGCCCCATTTCTAAGCATTCTGTTTAGATCACTTAGAAATGAAGCAAGTTTTCTCCATGTCTATGGCCACCGGCAACGGCATTTCGTGGTCCTGCATGCAGTATAAATCTAGTCGGCCATGACAAATCACTCAGCACACATCTCCTGTCACTCCCATTGCCCCGTGTTTATGGAGCATAAGACTAAAAAAGCTAATGGAACACTTAAAGGGAGTGGGAAAGTATAGTCAGAGTCTAAGGAGCAAATTTGGTAGCTCTTTTAGGATAAAGGAATCCCAAGAATACATCAAAGATCCAGTTAGAGTCCAGAGATATAAAAACTGTCAATTGTCTGTCCATTTCTTCATCCTTTTTACAGGTTTCTGCTGCTGAAATTTCTACACACCTCTCTTTACATTACCATGTGACCAGGAGAACCACAGACAAGACTTTTGTTTATGTTCAGGGATAAATGCAGTCTGTTGCATCTGTGAATAACTGTGGACTGCACAAGCAGAGCTATTTACCCTTGTGATAGTATTTTTCAGGTAGATATATTGATTTGTATTGTAAAATATGTCAAGTGCTTGTTTTTTAACTAAAATTTAATGAGCTGGGTACACTAGATACAGCAAGATACCCTAACATGTCCTGTAAAGAAGCTACAGCATTATTGAAAGAAATAGAGGCAGGCACTCAACTGGCAGGTGTTGTGCAGATAACTTGCATTAGGCATTCTACCTTTAGGCAGTGGCGTAACAATAGCCCCGCAGACCCCGCGGTGGGGGGAAGGCGCTGTATAGGTGTGGGCACCGGGGTCTGCAGGGCTATTGTAATGTCGCTGCCACTGCTGCCTGCCGGGAGCTCACCTGTGATCGGAGCCCGGGACTCATAGAAGATTTGTCTGTGGTCCCAGCTGCCTGTCCCCTCCTGGCTTCTGCTTCTGATCTAAACGGAGTATCACAAAATGTCTGTCCCCATAAAGCAAAAAAGTGTCTGCTGTATAGGGGCAGACATTTTGTGATGGTCCGTTTGCATAAGAAGCTGGAGCAAGGAGCGGACAGGGGAGGGTAGAGACTAGATCCCCTTCAGTTTTGATTACAGGATGTGATGTTCAGTGAGGGTGGAAGTTGTTAGTTGCCCTCACAACGTTTTTTATTTTAGCTGTAATTCACTTAGGTGTAGGTTATTTTGTTTTATTTTAGCTGCATTGTACCCTCGCGGGCTCGCTACACACGCATGCTTTGGGCACGGTGGCTCCCTTCACTCGCCACAGATTTATATTCCCCCTTCAGGTATACGTGGTCCCAGGGCATGATGGGAAAATTGTCAAAACTGAAGGGTATCTAGACACTACCGACAGGGGGAGCCGTGACCACAGACAAAGCTTCTGTGGGTCCCGGGCTCCGAACCACAGGTGATCTCCTGGCAGACAACTTTACTGCGCGGGTGGCCGGGGGTGTTTAACCGCGTGTGGGGGGCGCAATATTTTTAGTTATGCCACTGCCGTTAGGGGTTCAACATTTTGTTCTAGAAGTTCCAGTAAATCCAAAGATGATTGTCTATGAATTGTTCTCTGAAATCACCACCGCTGTAATGATACTGATGAGGGGGAATTTGCGGAAGGATCACGTATATGCTGCTCTTGATGCAATTATGCTTTTTTACTGTATCAAATGTTAACCCCTCTGATCTTCCCAAGCTTTCTTAAGCAATTTTCAATCAGGACACCCAGCTTGGTGGGCATTTTATTTTGCCTGCCCAGCTGTGACATTAGACTTTCTTAGCAAGTATAGTTGGAACAGACACACACAGCAACATAAAGAGTTAACTGTCACAAGGGCAGTTTGACGGGCGCTACCTTTAGGGCTCCTCACTCAAAAAAAGCAGCAGCTGATAATGGGGGTTGTCAATCCCCGAAAAGACCACATGCAATTGAAAAGAAGAAAAGCTACGCTCTGAGGAAAATGTAACAATTGTGACACAGCGTTTTGATTTTTTAACATTATTATAATTTTAATTAGACACTGTATACATATTTTAAAAAAACACAATAAAAAAATACAAAAATAGTATAAACTTGTTAAAAGACGGGTAGCTTTTTGGTAAATGTGATATTGGGATAGGCACCCCTAAATAAAGTTCCTCACTTGTAAGTATCCTGTTCCTATTGATGGATTTACAGTATACACCTTTTTTTACGGACAGATTTTGTATACCACTCACGAATATAGGGATTATGTCCTGCACTGGTTAGCAGATGGGTGGATGGGTCCCTTTGAGTGGAGCCGGCAACTTGTGTCCTGAATTCGACACACAGCAGATGGTGATGCTTGTAAGTGGTGTCGGTACCTTGATGTCCTTTTGGTTGTCGCACAGCAGATGTTGATGTTTGCAATCGGTGTCAAAGTCCTGGTTCAGGATACCAATATTTGTATTCCACAAGTGGGAGAATGAAAGCAGGGTGCCTGTACATGGGCACCTTTAGGAGCTAATTGGCTACTATGTTTATCAACTTTGATTTTTATCTCTACTCCAGACTTAATACATCTGCCCCAGGGAGCAGTGGCAAAAAAGGTTGCATGTCATGGCTGCTTTTGGAGCATACTTCTTCTTTCCACATAAGATAATGGGGGTTATTCTGCTTCATTGGTCCTCTGTGCACATGCATGGAGGAACGATGTTTCCTTTGTGCGCATGCACATTTCTGCACAGGTGCATGTGCCGGGTGTGAGTCCACAGCAAACAGAGTGTTTGCCATGCGCAACACACCAAAGAATGCAGGTGGGGTGGTATTCGGTCATGGGAATGCCCAACGTTTCATGGGCGTTCCCATGTAAATCGCCCAGAGACACAGGTGCGGGTGATGGGCAGCTGACATCACCGGATGTCAGCTGCCTGCCCAGTTCCTGTCAAGTGTGCACGCAAATCTAAGTGACCTGAGAGTGTGGTACATTTAAGAATATATATGAATAAAAAGTTTCCTTTCGAGGGGGCATATATCGTCAAAAGGGTTAGAGTTAGGAGCTCCCTACCACCATCCCATTCCAACCTAGCCACCATTTTGCTTCATCCATCTTTTATCGATTGTAATTAATTTTCTTTTATTTAAAAAATTTGGTATTATTGTAATAAAATCTTTTTTTACCCGAAGAAAATCATTTGTGAGGAAAATATACTGTGATATGTTTCACCCAACTTCTTAGATCGTGAGTAGTGGTACGCCTTCTATTTAAGTTGTTACAGCTTTAAAGATACCCTTATATGTGGATCCATGCTTTATAAATTGTGAGTGTGAGATATGCTTCCATTTTAAAGAAACCTAGATGTGATTAACCACACCTGCCTGATTGTAAGTTCTCAGAACAGTTTCATAAGAAAGATACATCTGTATGTGATTCCATTACTTCAATTATTGATCCCTAGAGGTGGAGGTGTTTCCAGCTACATCTAATACACACCCCCTTGAAAGAACACACTTGGGAACTTTTTATTCATGTATATTCTTGAATGTACCACACATTGGTTGTCTTTACTTTGCTTACATGTTCTACTTCCTTTGAACATCGCTGAGAGAATCAAACTGAAATCTTGACAGATCCACCTCTCAAGTGAAGTAAATATACTAGCGCTTATTGTTGGTTTGATCATAAGCTTTTCCTCTTTGTATGCATTGCCTTTGAAGTTTGGTGAGAACTTCTCATGATCAAATAGACTAGTAGATGATTGTCAGCACCAGCTTGTTGTTTTGCTTTATTTGTGCTCCACACAACCAATCAGATACCATCTATTATCTTCCAGAAGGTGCTAAATATATCAGTGGATTCTGATTGGTTGCCCACAGCCACATCTCATATGAAATAGAACTTCCATCTTAGTAAATTTCCCCGATAGACTCAATCTGGGGGGGGGGGGGGAACATAAGCAGCAAAACTGACTCAGTTGGAGCCAAAGTCCTGAGAAAAAAACATAGAAAAATGTAGGCATGCCTATAACATAGTATAGCATCACCCTTCTAGTCATGAGCAATTTGGTACCTGGAGGCACAGGGGATACATAGAAGGATGTGTCAGCAAAGACATGTGCCAGTCGTTTCACTTTATAAAATAACCAGCAAAAATATTTATACAGAATAGCCTCACTTTATACTGCCATTCCCAAAATCATGTATTATTATTTAATTGTATATTGGCTTATGACATACAGTATTACAGAACAAATGCTGCATGCAAATGATGGCATACAAAGCTTTATATGAGTACACAAATGGTAAGCAATTCTTTAGGATCCGGGAAACATTCCCAGGGACAATAGTGAGTTCCATTGTTGATTTCATTAACCATTCAAACTCAGTTTCATTTACTGCATAAGTACCGATTTCTGCATATCTTTTATACAGTTGTATTTTCGTCAACAAAGAAAAATAATCACAGTTCTATTTGAGAAGTACAGAGCATAATGTACTTCCTATGATTGATATAACAGTACATATATATTGTGGTATAAACTATGTTATATCCCTGCAAGATTTTTTGTCTCAAAAGACTGTGGGTGAGATTTAATAGGACGAGAGATTCAGAAAGTGAGAGATTTGGTGAGAAATCTCCAGTTTTTTTAAAGCGGCAATCATTTGCACTTAAAAAAAAAATGGTTTTGCAGTGCAAATGATTGCCGCTTTAAAAAAACAGGAGATTTCTCACCAAATCTCTCACTTTCTGAATCACTCATCCTATTAAATCTCACCCTGATTCTACAGGGATGCCCACACATTCGAACATTACCACATCTTAGGTTGTTTGGCTGGGTTTTCAAGCAGTGATGCACAAAAACTTCTACCTACATGATTAAAAATAAAAAATTTGTTAAAAAGTTAAAAACAATTATTTAAATAATATATAATATAGTGGCTACTTGTATAATTATTTAAATTTTTATATAGCTTTTGTTGGTCTGATTGCAACCATAATTTTCTGTAGTGGAGTCTTCTGTATAAGGACATCACTTTTACTCTAAAGCTGGGTACACACTACATCAGGGGTCCTCGAGATCTACTAACAGGTCATGTTTTCCAGACAACCTAGCTGGTGCACAGGTGCGGTCATTACTGTGGCGAAACCTATCACGGACAAAAGCCGTGCTGTGCACAGTAGTTAATAAAGGACACCATTGTGTCCATTCACACGGGACGGCCGCGGTCTGTCCGCACGGTTGCAGCCGATGTCACCACTGGAAGGGACGGCTGCAGGGCTGTGGCATTACCAACCATTGTAAACTCCTGTGTACGGCACGGTTTCTAAGCTGTGCGGGGTTTCACTGCCCGGCAAGAGCCCGGAGCGTGTGAAAGGGGCCTAACTGTCACAGGCAGGGACGTAAGTTCCTCCCAGTTGCCTGGAGGCAAGATACACACACACCACCTTATATAAATATGTGTTATGTATATTATGTTTAAAAGGAAGAGAGTGTGACATATATTGTCTTGCTAAGAAGGGAATCAGCCACAGAACCATTATCAATGGATTTAAATTAAGTGATTCAAACTTGCAGGAGCCTGGCGGACGATGACTCCATTGCCTCCTAGAGTTCTGACTCACGAGTGACCTGGAAAACATGGGCCATGGTAGATCTCAAAGACCTGTTTAGACACCCCTGCACTACTGTACATGTTATGCTCCATGAGTGATCTCAGCAGTGTTTTCCCTTGAACTCCTGGGTGAACGATATATAATGCATACAAGCTGAACTATGTCGCTTACAATATCGCTCAGTGATGTCATCTTGTCACTGCTTCGAACATGTGGTTGTTGATGATATAGTCAAAACTGAGTTGCATGTACAGATAACAGAATACCTTGTTAATGATCCACATGATTGCGCATAATTATCCATAATGAGCATACACACTGGACGATATGACTAACTGTTCCAAAGGGCCAAAATGATCAATACAATTTAAAATATTGCTTAATGTGTACCCAGCTTAAGGATCTGATGCTAGCTTGGGAAGCTGTTTTAGGGATCGTTTGATTAAAAGTATATTATTAATTGTTCAACAACATATAAATGCATATATTCAGATATAATAATCTTTTTTTTTAGCACAACACTGTATCCATTAATGTAAAACAACTGCCCCAAAACTAAACTATTTCATTTTATAGTGGACTAGCACAGGTTAATTTATTTCAACAAATTTGAAAATTGCTCAAATACTTTCCATATACGTTCTTGTCATCTACCAGAGAAGCAGAAATGAAATGGCAGTTGTTATATTGAATTCATCCATTGGATTGCAGCTGTGATTTATATCAATTTTACTTGCACAGCAAATCAGAGCTGTGACTTTGTTTTTGTACCATAACTTCTATTTCATGTACAGTGATTTCTTCACTTAGAAAGCTTGCACATACATGTTTTTTTTTTATTAATTAATTTTCCTTTGTATGTTTTTAAAAAGGTTAATTATGTTTCCTACAATTGGCAATGCTAGATGCAAAATCATTTGTAGAGATCATGGTACTCTTTACCTAGAACGGCGCCCGCGATTGGAATCGCGGGCGTCGGGGGTAAAAAATCGCGGTCATCGCGGGCATCGCGGGTAAATCGCGGGTACATAAAAATCGGGTGCCCGCGATAACCGCGATTTTCCCATAGGGAACAATGTTAAAAAGGCTGATTGACCGCGATTTTAATGTAAAATGCCTCAATGCCCGCGATTTGGACATAGGAATCAATGTTAAATGGGCTACAGAGCCCAAATAGGCACAATTAACCCTTAAATGTCCCCCCAATTTTTTAACGCCACCCCACGATCCACGTCAACTCGCGTGGCGAGCGCAGCGAGCCCGCGAGGGGCGGCGGTACGCGTCCTCCGACCTTTTCATGCCCTACTATCCACGTCGGCGTGGAGTTGAGAATAGAATAGTGTGGCGTGCGCAGCGAGCCACCGAGGCCCGAAGCGTGGCGAGCGCAGCGAGCCCCGCGTGGGGACGCGGATACCTTCACAGGTAAACGCGTCCCTTCGCGGACTTCACAGGTGTCCGCGTCGCCACGGACACCTGTGAAGCCCGCAAGGGGACGCGTATAACTGTGAAGGTATCCGCGTCCCCTCGCGGGGCTCGCTGCGCTCGCCATGCTTCGGGCCTCGGTGGCTCGCTGCGCTCGCCACACTATTCTATTCTCAACTCCACGCCGACGTGGATAGTAGGGCATGAAAAGGTCGGAGGACGCGTACCGCCGCCCCTCGCGGGCTCGCTGCGCTCGCCACGCTTCGGGTTGGCGTGGATCGTGGGGTGGCGTTAAAAATTTGGGGGGACATTTAAGGGTTAATTGTGCCTATTTGGGCTCTGTAGCCCATTTAACATTGATTACTATGTCCAAATCGCGGCCATTGAAGCATTGAATGTAAAATCGCGGTCACCACTAAATTTAACATTGACCCCTATGGGAAATCGCGGTGATCGCGGCCATCGTGTCGCGCCCGATAATGTACTGCCCGCGATGCCCGCGATCACCGCGATGGGCGCCCTTCTAGGTAAAGAGTACCGAGATCATTCTAAAAGAAAACACGAGGAAGGGGTATTTAAGTGAAAAAAAACAATAGAGAAATACATCATTAAAATGGTAATAATGGTAGAATACACTCACATAAGGTTTTTGGATTAAAGAAAATACCACAATAAGTGTTCAAACAAAAATAAACCACCCAGTTCCATTGTATTAGATGGCAACACTGGTGTCATTCTGAATTGCAAGCCAAAGCACTTGTTGGGAATGTCGGGAGCTATTATTCTAATTGCTCATCACACGTTGATAAATATATGACAAGTGATGGCTTCAGAGGAGGGGCTTCTGCATAGTTCAAAATCCAAATAGGGAGCCTCATTGACTGCCATTGAGTGAGATTGGAATGGCAGTTGGTTTGTACTGTGCTGCGGCCCCTCCTCTGGAGCCGCCACTAAATATGAGGGAGTTATGCATCAAACATTGCATTTATGCCACAATATATTGCCAACCAATATAGGCAGGCTTGAGAGGTGGTATTCGTTGGTCTTTTAAATTTCTAAAACTTTCCACCAGGACAATCAGGCCAACAGTTCTGCTGGGCCCCAGTAAAATGAGGTAGTTTTGCCAATGGGAGTAGGCATGGCCAGAACTGGCGGGTGGCAGGGTGCTGGTGTGATCACACACCCATGCAGTGAGGGAGAGAGGACAGGCTGCCCCTGCAGCTGCCTCCCTCCCCAGCTCAGCACACAACACTGAGCAGCATGTGCTGGGTTTGGGAGAGAGGCTGCTGCAGAGACAGATATCAGAGTTAGTTATCTCCCTCTCTGGGCAGGATGCTCTAACATCCATGCCCGCCCTTCGCCACACATCGCTGCACATCACTGACATAATTATTGCATATGCTCTAACATTTGCGTTAAGAGCTGTCCTTTGTGGTGAGTCAGCGGGTCCCGGCGGCTCCCCCTCCCTCCCTTACCCTGCTTGTGCTGCTGCGGGAGGCTGTCTCTCCTCTTCCCTGCAACCGGAAGAGGATTACAGTGCAGGGAGGAGGAGGTCACAGGTCCGGGCAGCACAGCTCTGTGCTGCTTGGACACAGGTGAGGGGGGCTCGGTGCGTGGCGGTGGTGGGTCGCAGTAGAAGCTCATAGGCTTCTATAGGGCATCGGCAGCTTCTGATGGCGATGCCCCCCGTTGTGGTAACCCGGCTGGGATTTAGAGAATCCCACATTTTACCTTTAGACAATCTCCCCCTTTGCCTGGATCTCTGAAACAGGGGTTGGGGGTAGCAGGACCCATGCCCATCCATAAGACCTGGGCCCAGGTAAAGGGTACATGCACCCCACCATCTCCACCTCCTCTAAGCCACACTGGGGATAATAAGAAAAACATAAATCTTACCTTATATGTAAGTACAGATGAAGCCACCTTCATTCATCCTGCGGCGCACCATATCATTCCGTCTTGACGTGCCGTTTGCCGAGACAGGGACGCACAAGCATCTCACACTTTTGCACATCCCTTTGCCTGTGAATGGGGCTCATGAACTTCTCACACGCATGTCCCATTCTCCTGTGGGATCAATGAAGGTGGCTCCATCTCTATACTGGGGGTCCCCCATATTTTGGAACCAGTGCTGGGCTCCAACAGCCCGTGGTGACATGCCAAAGCTGGGGGACACTTTTTACGTAAGGTCCCCCGGCTGTACCATGCATACCCCTTGGACTTGTAGTTCACCTATAAAAAGAATGTTCAGATAAAAAACACACACATAGAATAGTATAGCTTTAATACACATACTAATTTTCCACCATGTATACATACCATTCCAGGCTCCAGCAGTGACTGCAGGGGGGGGGCTCCCATTGTGCTGACTGCAGGGGGCCTCCCCTCGCGATGACTGCAGGGTGAGGTGGCTTTCTCTGCACTAATAACAGCAGGGATCCCCGCTGTCATAGTGATATAGAAGCACTCAGCCCTGATTGGCAGTAGATGTCTCCACATTTTATATAAAGATTTTATATTCACTTTTTTATCAGTAACATCTTGCCCCAACCCCGTAACAACTTACCCTCATAGGGGGCTAGATTGTTGCGATTATTTTTGTTCTGAAAAAATTTATTTTTTTAGTTAATAATTATTGGGTGTAACTTACATCCAATATAAATACTGTAGAAGAAAGAATACTGTTTTGTCACGTGTACATATTTCTGTTTGGTTGTGATGTAAAATATTTGAGATATTTGAATATCTGTATTTTTGTAAGGACTATCCCCACCTTCCCCTTTTTTTGGAATTAATGTTAAAACAAGAACCACAAAGGATTTATATGTGGTTTGTATAAAAACAATAATAACATTTGTCTTTGGAAAATATATTTATTTGGCAAAAGACAAATTCTCCACTTGTCGTATTTTCTACTCTTTTCACAGCTTGATACATCAACCCCATCATTTTCTTCTAAAAACATTCTAGAGAGAATTTCGAAATTTTTCTTTTTGTTATTTTCCTATTAAGAAAGCTTCCAACCATTTATTACAGCATTGTCTTTCTTGATACGATTTCTTCTGTTACTGTATTGTTTATTGTATTTCCCAGTTGCTTTGCAATACATGCCAACAAGCAGAAGTGAGCTCATTTGTGAATCCTCCCAGGATCTTGCCAATGCTTAGCCTAAGGATTCACTAAATTCACAAATTCAAGTTTTTATTCTTTCTTTTCTTTGAGAACACCAAAGGTAAGAAATTAAAATAAACCATCTTAATAGTTCAACCCAGAGGACCTTTATGAGTTTTTAACATGTTTCTTAAAAGTGAAGTTACTGTACTGTGTGAGCCAGACTTACAATGTATTGAATCTGGAATGGATTACATCTGCATATAAACCACTGGAAGAATGGTCTTCCTAATTTCACAAAATGTTGCATATACAACTGACCCACATGATAACAAAACTTAGAACATTTCAAAAATCTATTGTTTCATTTTAATATTATCCTAGAAACAGAAAATGAGGCAATCAATGTAATGACTCTCAATTATGGTCAAGCAAATGAATCATTCAAGATGTCTTATGGAAATCAATATGGATAAACATTTCCTCTGCCACATAACTGACAGCTGTTTCTTTCATGTTGTGTGAATGTAATTTTAATAATTGTGCTGCAATTTGAAGAGTTGTTTATAAATAAATGTAAAGAATAAGTAGATGTTATAGTCAAAATCAGTCCTCACGATTTCAGTCCACAATATCTGTAGTGGACATTCTAGATGTACGGTAACAGAAGCGTACCTTTAACCCACTTGCCCAGAGGCAAGTTGGAACTTGTAATCTGACTCATTTAGTTGAGAATATAACCATAACCATAACATGTTTCTAAAAGTGGGTGTTGGAAATATGTTCGTATAGGCCAGATAAAGTAGAAGCGTTTCTGCACACCAGAGTATGAGCCAGATGCACTAAGCTAAAAAAGTGACAAAATGCAGAGTAATAAACAGCCAGCCAATCAGCTCTTACCTGCCATGTCACAGACTGTTTTGCAAAATATCACACAGGAGCTGATTGGCTGGTTGTTTATCACTCTCCATTTTATCACTTTTGAAGCTTAGCGCATCTTACGCAGCAATGTCTTACCACTGCCAACACAATACAAATATGGTTCTATAAATGTTCAATAACGCCATCTTTCTACAAAAAATAAAGCTTCCCCGAAGGAGTAAAACTGCTGTACACATTAATGCCTGCTAAAAGTTTGATGTGTCACCATTATTATTTTGTAGTATAGATATACTGGGTGCACTCAAAAGTGCACCCAGAACTAAGACTCATAGCCAGGACAGGCTGCGATGGGGACATAGGAAAATATGCAGTGTGGTGTCTTCTTCTTGTTGTGCTACAGGGCACAGCCTTAACTTGTTCAGATTGAGGTAACATGGCTAGGCAGAAAGGTCACAGAAGAACAATCATGTGTTGAAAGCTCTTGGGCGTCTCTGAACGGACAATGGCTTAACGGGCTGATTTAGACAATACCATGGTCGACCACTAGAGGTTAATGGCATCTTGTTAGACATCTATAGGTGGTTGACCATGTTTACATAGACAGTGATGCTGGATTGATTAGAGCCAAGCATGGACAGGAACCTGGTCGACAGTAGCAAGGTCGACACAAGTTTTTCATCGTTTTTGGTGCTGGACCACTTTGTTCCTACTCTACTATCCAAGTGGACAAAGAGTGAGAATATAATAGTGTGCCAAGCATAGTGAGGGAGGGGACACAGTGTCCACGGGAACCACTCTGATATTCGGCACCAAAAAAAGACAAAGAACCTGTACCAACCTTCTGACTGTCCACCATGATTTTGTTGAAGCATGCCTCCAGTCATTCCAGCATCACTGACTAATTAAACCTGGTCAACCATGGTTTTGTCAACCTCAGCCCCTTCCATCCGCTAATCCATAACCCTCTGAAAACCCTTGCCAGTGGGTGTAAGGGTAATCAATTATTAATGATAATAATATCATGGTTATGGGGGTTATACAGATCTGATCAATGCTGTGCGAATTCACGCAGCAACCGATTATTGAATGACTGTATGCGCCTGTCCCATAGTGCATGACACCAGCTAGCGACAAACATCAGCAAATTTTTATTTGCAAGCCGGCTGCAGTTTGATTGACAGCAGTCACCATTTATATTTGGTAATCAGTCATTTTCTGAGAGGAGAAACACGGGCATGCCAAGTCATTTTCAGGAAGGGCGTGTGATGTCAGCTCCAGCCTCCATCCAGCCTCCATTTATGGAAGGGTCGGGGTTACGCACAGACTGCCGACAGTGGAAGAATATTTCGATAGTCAATGAGTTGTGTATGGATTTGCAGCTGTGCAATGAGCTGTGACATGTTCACAAACCATTTGCAGCTTTGCACAGGACGGGTTTTCACTCTGGCAGAGCAGCAGCTATATGCTTGCATGTCTCTGCAGGTCCTCTGCTTCCCCTGAAACTGCTGCGTCCTAATCCCTGTTGTACAATGTACCTACTGTACATTTTGTTTCGGAATATTTAATTCTGATCTAAATTCATCTTTTTATTGAGTGAGCAGTATGTTGAAATCTCCAAGGTCTTTTGCATGTGTATCTTGTGAAAGAGTTAGCAAGGACGCACTTCGAAAGAGTTGTTTGCTGAACACTTGAAGACATCTGGACAATTACGATAGTTAAATAGGAAGTACAAATAGCCTATTGACAAATGATCAACAAAGCCAAACACCAGAAAATGTAGCAAGGTTGCCAAGCACTTGAGCAAGTTATGTAGAATCACTTAAACGCTTGACCTATCATATCTTATCATGCCACAATGTGTTTGCAAAGATGAAAATGACTTTTTGTATTAGAAGTACATAAGTAGAAAATGGTAGTCGTTTATCACCTTGAAGAAAAAGCTTTTCTCAGTAACAAGTGTGATTACAGTCAGAACTACCTCCTGGAAGACAATGACTCACACAAATCTAATTCTCTCTGCACATGTTACTTAGATCTGCCCCACCTGTAGTGCACATGGTTTTGTCCATTTGTGAAGGAATTTGTCTTTGCGAGTGAACCAGAATGACAATGCTGACAGAATAAGAAGCAGGCCAGCGGGACGCCGCTCCCTGCTTATCCCCATCACACACACAGACTGTATATATCCCCAGCAGCCCCGGGACAAGGACACACCTACCGAGAGACATAAGCCCAATTGGGCTTATGGTAGATAGGGATCTGTTGATACCCTGATACCCTCAGGGGCTCTCAGTAGTGGTACTCAACGGGCTGTCAACCCCACCATTCCCACCGAACATTTTTTGCACCCTAAATACCAATGAATGCATATTATTCATTTATTGTCATTTTCTAATAAAACATTTTATGCACCAAACACACTTTTTTCTCTCATTCATTCTATTCTACCACACCAAGGCAGCGCTTCAGCCCAACCCTCCTTCTCCCTGTATGAACCAGAATGAGGGCCTACTGTATGTACAGACAAAGAGATACAATGACTCCTTGGTGGGGACACTCTTATTAATGTGACAGATTGTGGCAGAATGATGCATACCTTGTATATCAACTATGATTGAATAAACTACTTTTTCAGTTAATGCTAATTACATTTATTTCTGCTGGGTGGGTCCCTAGGATAGGAACATACAGTAGATAATACAATGTGTGTAGTTGGCTTATACAATGCAAAAGGGAAGAGGGTGTCGCTTTCCAAGGGCTTCATTTTTTGTCAAATGGTTTAGAAGCATCATTAATAATTCTAGTCATATACTCCATGCATTAAATGTAACAGATTTGGGAGAAAATAGACTGCATAGAAGCGGGTTATTTCCAATCCAATGCTAACGCAATTAGTGGCAGTAACTATATGGCATGTTCATTTGTTCTTGTGTGTAGTCAATGCAGAAACAAATGAATGGGAGGCCTATGGAGGGTGGAGAATATACTTAGGGTCATATGGAATAGAAATATTAAATAAGCGTGTTATGAGACTGATGACTTTCTTCTAAAGAGATACACTGAGTGACATTTATTAGGGAGCGATTTAGTTTTTTTGCCGATTTTTTCATAAATTGACAACTTAATGGGATGCGAATTGCGGCAAAAATCACACCTTTTGCCGCAAATTCGCACATTCAGAAGTGCAGATGTCTCAATTTGCATCCAGATGTTTTCCCATTGTAAAATATAGAAATTGCCAATTTAATGGGGTGCGAATTTGGAAATCGCCAAAAAAAGTGTATAAAAGTGTATGTAAGTTTTACTGTCAGTGTGCATGTGTATTTATTTAACTATTTGTGCTACTGTGGGACTACAAGTCCCAGCGGACCCTTTATAGCCCCACATGCTGGGACTTGTTGTTCTCCAAGTCCCTGCATGTGGTGCAGGCTTGCTGGGACTCATAGTTCCACAGCAGTATACAATAGTTTTTCTATATTTTTACACCAATTATCAGCTCGATGCCCACCGCCCAGGTGCATCGAGGACAGCCCCGAGCTTCAGCATGGGTAGGTAAGTTCTGGAGGGGGGGACCCCTTCTTTGGGGGGTCCTCACTCCCCCAGGACTACTGCCCATGCTCACCGGTCAGGGGGTGAATGCTTCTGGCCGGGGGGACTTGTATAAAAAGTCCCCCCCCCCCAGCTGTGTCTTTACCCTGCTGGCTGGTTGGGCCCAGTGCTGGTTCTTGAAATACGGGGGACCCCAACTCATTTTGTCCCCCGTATTTTGGGAACCAGGACCTGCCTTTGAGCCTGGTGCTGGTTTTATAAAATCCTGGGGACCCCTATTTGTTCAGCCCCGTGATTTTATGAAACCAGGACCGGCTCTTTGAGCCCGGGGCCGGTTAAGCTTAAGAGGGGGGACCCCACGCCATTTTTTTTAACACAAAGTTGCACATTTCTGAAAATGTGCCGATTTTCATAACTGAAAATAGCACATTTTCATGACTCAAAATCGCACATTATCGCACCATATCGTACTTTTTTGCCACAAATTTGCATCTCATTAAATTTGCGACTTCGCAGCAAAAGTGTGATTTTTGAAAATGGCGATATGGTGCAATTTTGATCAAAATCTAAATTCACTAAATCTCGCCCTATGTATGTACAGGACTACAATATATGGAGAAACGTTTTCTCAATCGTGTATCATCTCCAGCATCTATCCGGCATGCTCAAGCAAGAAGGCATATTCTGTAGTACTATCTATATAATAATTTACTATAAGTACTTTACTAGATTCTGACACACATGGAACTAGAGGCAGCATTATCCCAGAACTTGGTCATCTCTCCATTCACAGTATCTGATACAGTATATTAGTATTTTGACACAAACGCCACCTCTCCTTGTTTTATGTAGCAGACATACCTGCTTCAGAATGGTCCAGCTGCTTTACCAATTGGCTTGGGAGCATGAAACTTTACCAGGCAAATACTTTGAAAAACAAGTTATGTTAAAATTGTACAGTATATAAATATTGTAAATAGTTTTTGTGCATCCGGAAACTTGCCTCACAACAGTCATATTAGTAATTGGAGATACAGCCAGAGCCGGCCTTAGGCATAGGCAAACTAGGCAATTGCCTAGGGCATTTGGAATGCCTAGGGGCATCAGCAGCTTCTGCTGATTAAAATGATATGCAGCATGCCTATATTCTGTGAGTGAGTAAGGCTGTATCTGCATATGAAATAGTGTATTCATGGAACTCACTGGAACATAGCATTCCGTATGCAGGTACAGCCACAGTCACACACACAATATAGGCATGCCGCATATCATTTTAATCATTGGAAGCTCCTTGTGTGTGCTGGTCATAACAATGCAAATAAGATGAATTTTCAGCAAAAAAGGCACCCAACAGATCTGACGGGAGAATGCTGTCTGCGGGTGGGTTGCTTGTGCAATAGTGTTCGGCATATGTGTAAGGGGCATTATGTGTGTCATGTATAAAAGCATTATTAATGTGCGACATATGTGTAACAGGCATGTTATGTGTGTCATGTGTAAGGGGCATTACTGTGTGGTATTATCAGGGGTGCCGAGAGAAAGGGGTAGGGGGTACAAATTACCCAGGCCAAAGTCTGATGGAAGGGCCCAGTGGGGGCCGTGGGCCCCCTCCCCTTAAGTGACAGCAGCAGCTGCAGCAGCTCTTCTCCTCTGCCCAGCACACACTGCTTTGTGCTGGGTTGCAGTGTGGCCATGGAGGTGCTTAAAATACAATATTTTCTCAGGATTCTTTTCTAAGGGTATAATGTGAGGAGTAATGTACATAAGGTAAAGTGGTACTACAGTGTGATGTAACGTGAATAAGGGACACCATCGCATGATATAATGTGAATAAAGTTGCACAACTGTGCGGCATAATTTGAGTTGGGGTTACTATTGTGTGGCCATGCCCCTTCCCAGCAAGAACACACCCCTGTTTGGGCTGCGCACCGAATGTGTGCACTGTTTCTATTTAAAATATTGCGGCTAGGAGCACCAAAATGATGACTGCTATGAAGACGGTTGATGGTGCTGGGAAAGGGGAGTAGAGTCAGGGGCGGAACTAGTGGTGGTGCTAGGGGGCACCAGCCAAAATCTTGCCTAGGGCGTAATTTAGGCTAGGGCCGGCTTTGGATACAGCTACAGTAAGACATCAAATTTAGGTAGAGAGAAAAGGCATTGTATAATTTCTTCTTTCTTGGTGGTAGCTAATATATTACTACAGGTTGAGTATCCCGTATCCAAAATGCTCGGGACCAGGAGAATTTTGGATAACGGATTATTCCGTATTTCGGAATATTTTAATATTTCAATTATGTATTTTGAAGTATCTTGCACTGATATTGTATAAACACATAAAATACACACAAATATATTTTATTACCACATAAAATACACACAAATATATTTTATTTGTTAAAAAAACAAGGTTTCAAAACATGAAACAAAATTTGTGTACTATTTCAGATATTGAATTTGAATGCCAAGCAATCATTTTCTTGCACATATATAGTGCCAGTTACATATCATGTCCCCAGTAGTGCTGTTACAAATGTCCCCAGTGAGTTTTTAGCAAAAATTTTAATTTTTTTTCACTTTCTGGAATGTATGGTTTTCGGATACTCGGATACGGGATACTCAACCTGTATTAACTAGGCTCTCAAATTATCCCATATATTATATACACAAAAAAAGCAACACGTATGAACTATAGCTACACATGAAAACACACAGGGATTTGTAAATGTTTGTTTATACCCCTTTCACACTTAAAATCAAAATCCCAGGTCTATCGACCCTGGTCTTTACCAAGGTCAGTGACCCTGGATGACCCTTTCACACTGAAGAAATACCAGCATAATTTAGCAAATTACCGGGTTAACATTATTAATATGGTAATTTGCTGCTCAGTGTGAAAGGTGGTTATACTGCACCTGGCAAAATTACCCGACTCAAAATGCTGGGTAATTGCCGGGTCGCTTGTCTGAAAGTGGTATTACTAATGTTAATACTTCACAGGTTAATTGATACCAGGTCAGTAGTTTTATAATTGTACAACCAGACAGATACATATTACAACCACCACCATGTTATTATACAGCTGGAATATAAGGTTTTCACCACCCATGATTTTTCAGTGTCATGTGTTTTTGCAAAACCAAAACACGGAAAGCCTATTTTCCATACACTAGTTCATATACACCATGGGGGTTATTCTGGTTGATTCGCAAGGCTGCAAATTCACGAGTCCAACAAACCCCGACTTGCGAATGGTGATCCGGCCGCCACCCATTCACAAGGGCAATTCGATCACGCGGCATGTGAATGGATGTTACACAGTAATGGGGGTTCTTCCCACATCATTCGATAGTCAGCGATGGTGAGCACGCATATAAAAGTGACTATCAAGTCACTTATATATGCGCGGATGCTCAGGAGGAAGTGAGAGGGTGATGTCAGCTGCCCTCCCCTGGCTCCTGCATCAACAACCTTTTGGCATCAGAATGGCCAGCGTTCGCATATGCAAATGGCCCACCGCCCCACGTCCCTCTCCGCCCCCTGCCCACACACTTGAATAACATGTTTGCTGTGCCGCTTGTTCCTGGCATATGCACATATGGCAGAAATGACCCTGCACATGCGCATATGCAACCATTGATGCACTTGCGAAGATTCTTGTCTGTGCGAATGGACCAGAATAAGGGCCCATAAGTATACTAGCATGAAGAGAGCCCCCCCCCCCATATTTTTTTGAATAGTTCTCATACTTTATTGTTTCAGATCTGAAAATTAAGTATAAGACCAAGACAACCTGATTAATGGCAAAATACAGTTTATTAAATGAGCATATCATTGCAGACTAGTACATATTGCACAATTACTCTCATTGTGGATCACTGTAGTGTCAGAACCTACAGTGATTTGGGGCGAATCGGATGCCTTTGATGACCTCTCGGGACTGATGCACAGTCCTGTGCGCAACGGATGCACTCAGACCTCCCTCCCAGCACCGCATTCTCCGGGCGGCTCCTGGGTGATCGAACTGGGTAGAAACAAACCAACATAGAGGTAGGAGGACCCTGCTTGAAAGCTTACAATCTATAGGGATAATAGGAGGAATACATAAGGATAGGATTCGATAGCATGGCAGTCCCATCAGATTACAATACAGTCCTGATGGTAAGCAATTAAATATTAAAGCCACTGGAGGTATTGTGGTGTTTCAGAATATGACAAGCTTGCCTGAAGAGGTGAGTTTTCAGAGAATGCTTGAAAGTTTGGAGGCTAGATGAGAGACTTAATGTCCATGCAAGGGCATTCCATGGGGTGGGCGCTGCCCAAATTAAATCCTGCAAGTGTAAGTAGGAGCAAGTAATGAGTGTGGATGAGAGACGCAGATCTTGTGCAGAGTGGAGAGGTCGGGTGGGGATATATTTTGAGATAAGTGAAGAGATATAAGTTGTGTAGTAGTAAGAGTAATGGAAGGACTGACAGAGCGGATCAGCAGATGTTGAACATCTAGCCAGGAAGATCATCCTCACAGCTTCCTTTTCTTAGGAAGACCGGTAAGGAGTTTTGGATATGTGTTTTAGATGTATGTAAAATGATTTAGAGACAGATTAAATTTGAGGAATAAAGGACAGGTCAGAACCGAGCATGACCCCTAGACAGCGAGCTTGTGGAGTAGGATTGATTCTGTGTTCTCAACAGTGATAGAGATATCAGGTTGGTAACTACTCTTGGCTGGGGGGAATAATTAATTAATTCTGTTTTGGGAATGTTGAGTTTGAAGTGGCAAGATGTCATCCAAGAGCATACAATAAATGTGAGAAATTGTTCAGTATCCCTTTTTATTTAAAGTTTCTCAAAGGTAAGCTAATAGATCACCTTAAAGTAACATTAAATAAAGGTTACTGTATTGGTCATGTTTTATAACAACCACAAAATGGCAGTAGCAAAACTAAATTGTTGCTAAAGAAAATCTTTGTTTTTTTCAAAAAAATTATGAATAATTCATCTTGAACTAAAGAAAAAGAACAATTGATTTAATCTTTTATTTTGTTTTAACAATGTTGTTTTTCTGCATCAAACTTTTTCTGATTGTATTTTTCATAAATAAAGGCATTAGGATTCCAGACTAAAAAGAAATGTCAGCATTTTATACACAGACACACACACACACACACACACACTCTCTGACTTGTAAATAAAGACAACGGATACCGCAAATACAGTAGGTGATCAACGTTTCAGTGCCCTGTGCCCCCGTTCTTGATAAAAGTGCACAGGGCACTGAAACGTTGATCACCTATTAGCGGTATCCGTTGTCTTTATTTACTAGTCCGATAGTGCCACCAGTGTGCAAAATGAATATACTGACTCTGCTGTAAAGCAGGTCTCTTATGGAGTGCACCAGGCAAGTACAACGCTTCAGCGCTAAGAGTGCCGGCCAGCCACGACAGATATATATATATATATATATATATATATATATATATGGTTTATGATCTCTGATGGTATGGATGCATTGATGCATTATTGTTCAGCTTGATGACATCACGATTCTCTTTACTGCTAACATGTGAGATTAAATTTGGTTCATTTTTTTGCCTTCAATCCTTCATTGATTTTCTATATATTGGATTCCTGGCTTGGGCTTGGGAGCTATTCCTGTCGGGGTACATTGTGGATGCGAGTGCGGCCATACATGGATTATATATTTATATATACCTGTACTGTGTGTGTGTATATATATATATATACACTAGTTGATTGTGTCTGTCACTCACAGCATGTGTAGACAGGGTTACTTTACCCAGTGCCCTCTCTATAGGGTGTAGATATAGAGATGTCTGAGCGGAACTCAGGTTTTTAATAAATTAATCAACTTCAGCAAGTGCTGAAATCTACATTTCAGTTTATTTTTAAACTGTCATCAGGAATGCATATACAACAAACAGTAGCTGCTTAAGTAGCCAAACAAGCACCCTTTGTGATCCTTGTTTCAGGGGCGACGTCAGATGTGGACCATCCCAATGCTGCCGCATCATTAAATGCCTAATAAATTAGTGACAATTTACATCAAAAAGCATCACCAATCTATATATGTGTATATATATATATATATATATATATATATATATATATATATATTCATAATAGTAAATAAAATAATAAACATGACAACAAATATCATGCAGTACAGATGTAGCCGGCATCATCCTGCCGGGTTCTGGCGGTCGGATCGGCAACCGCCCCCGGAAGGAGACACTCAAGCGACCCATTCTGACGGAGCCCACAGCCGTCCTCCACCAACTCCACGAAGCTCCTTCGTTGGTGCCCGCAGCCCCCCCAACCCTGCCCCTCTCCCTGAAGTGGACACGGGCAGGGATTCTGTCCCCTGCCTCCACAAAACTAGAACGCGAGTGCGTGTGAGATGCTTGCATGTCCAAGTCAGATGGAGCGCTTCTCCACCGGCGATCACCAGTGCGGACATTGTGGCGATCTCGTGCACTGAATGAGAGGCGCTCCATCTGTATGTACTTAGGGGACAGAATGCCATAGATAATGATTAATAGATACGTAAATTACATAGTGTAACTAGGTACAGATTATTCCCATCCGATTGCAAAAATGTTACTTAATCAAGAATGTAAGAACATTCGGTACTTGTATATTATAGCGGCGCCCCCGATGTACATTGCGCAATGTTTTTATCGCATCGCATGCCATGCACCCGATGGCATGCGATGCGATGCAACGTGATTTTGGCCCCCTATGCGATGAAACATTGTATAAGCACCCTAAAGGGGTGTTAAATGCACCCCAACACCACCCCCCCAATATAAACGTGAACCCGAAGCATGGCGAGCGCAGTGAGCCCGCGAGGGGCGGCGGTACGCGTCCTCCGACCTTTTCATACCCCCACTATCCATGTTGGCGTGGAGTTGAGAATAGAAAGTGTAGCGAGCGTAGCATGACATTGTACAATATCACACGAGCGCAATGTATGACGTACAATATTGCATCGCATGCCTTATGGTATGCGATGGGCGCCGCTATAATACACAAGTACCGAACATTCTATTAACTACTGTAAACAACAATTTCTTTTTAGTAGACACAGCGTATCCACGTCCCCTGGCGGAGCTCGCTGCGCTCGCCACGCTTCGAGCACGGTGGCTCGCTACGCTCGCCACACTTTATAAAATCAACTTCATGGCGACATGGATACGTGGACATTGTGAACATGTGGGGTACCAAGGCTATTCGAATCAGTGACATTGTATACTCCATTCCTACTCTCTAGGCACTGCTTCAAAAATTCTGTCACAAACAAAAGTAGGAAATACTGTAAGTTGCTGACAAATTTTGTATTCCCAGTCATCATCATTCCTTAGGGCCAGTGAATTAACTAGAACTAGAAAATAAGATCCCCCCCCCCCCAAGTTCCTGCTTTTTGCCAATGGGTTCCCCCACCCTCCAGCCATTGATGTTGTTCCTGTCATGTCTGCCCCATTACAAATGGCTTCCTCCTCCTCTAGCATCCATTATAAATGTGTATTCTAAGGTGGTGGCCATTTTGTGCATGGATATTCTCAGTGGAAGGCAGAGGAGACAGACTCCAACATCGGTGGTTGGAGGCTGGAGGGAGAGGGGACTCCCCTGACAATTAGAAGGTATTAAGTAGTCATAGCAATAATCCCAGCAGAACCCCAGTGCCCACAAGTCACCAAATGCCCCAAAGCTACTGCAGGAGCTATTGCTAGGCCACTGCTTGGGGCTTATTGGAAGTTGTACTCTTCTGTTACTATTTTAACATCTATTGTAATAGACTCACCTGCAGCTCTAAGCAAATTATTATAAAAGCCCATACCCTGCTGTATGTGCATCTTAACATGCAAAGACTAAATGTTGGATACAAGGGAGGTATCAGAGAGGGGGCTGAAGCACAGTTTAAAATCCAAATAGGGGAGCCACAGCAACTGCCATTCCAATCTGACTCACTAGAAGTTGGTGTGGCTACCCTATTTGAAATGTGTACTGCGTTGCATACCCTGCATTCTCTGGAGCCGCCACTGTATTGCCTACAATGGAAGGAGTTGTCAATGACTACTGTAACACGCCCACAGCACTTGCATTAGAAGCCAATAAGACCACAAACCTCTGTGCATCTGTATAGCCACTTCTCTTGAACACCCAATACATTTCTAGGACTGTGTGTCTCAATCCCAATTGGCACTCTCGGCATGCACACTGTGGATGATGTATGATGTGCAAATGTTTTGCTTGAATATTACCATTGAGTGTACAATGGCTTCCTCTGTCTTGTTTGTCCTTTTTATGTGCCAGCTCTTTAGTATATCTGTAATGTTTGCCCCCTTGTTACTAATTACACACCCATATGTTCAATTTTATTACTTGGTTTATTTATTATTGCTTATGTGTATAGTATTTCCTAGAGAAGGTATCAAAATACCTGTAGCGTAATGATCAATAATATCAATTATTGCCATTTGAGCTTGGTGAGAAGAGTGTCCTTTGGCAAAAGAAGTATAAGAGATAAAGACTCTGTGAAACCACATTTTATTTGACAAGCCTGATTTTCTTTTTATTCAATGGCTGCACAAAGGTGTTAACTGGGAAAGCCTAGGGAGACATATTGGATCAATAGGCTCCAGTAAGTTTGTGAAATCAATTTTTTTCTCTTTACAGAGATTAAAATTGATGTGACCTACGCTGTCTAACTCCTATTATTGCCCGGGGCGACAGAAAATTTATCAATTACTTATTGACTGTTTTGAAGACCTGGAAAAAAAACCCTCAATAATAGCTAAGGAAACGAGAGAATTATCATGCTTTCTTGATGTAGCAATCCATTTAACAGAGCTTCTGTGAACGTGCTGCAGTTCTGCAGGTGAATTTTGTTATTGAATAGTAAAGAAATATATTGTTAAATGGATTATGCATTTCAATGCTAAATTCATCGTATATCTTCCCCTCCTTATCCCATAGCAACAGGATCTAGTTAAAATATACAAGGCAGCAATGAAAACGATTTGTCAGCAAGAAGAGGTTTAATCAACAAACAGGTAATCTGATCCGCTGCATGACCTCATTGGGATAAAGTCAATGGCTTGTTTATTATCCATCATTTAATAGATTTAAATATATCGTCGAAATCTTTAGCACATCTATATTTTAAAGGACTAGGTGGCAGCTGTGGTAAATCCCTATGATGGTAAGGGTCAATAAGAAAGTGACTGCATTTTAAAATGTTTAAAAAAAACCAAGATGCCATTACAGAAAAAGAAAAGGAAATCACTACAACATACTGTATGTAAACGATGCATTCAAATAGATTACATTTGCTCTGTTAAAGAATAGATTGCACATTTGCCATCTATTAAATGAGAAAGGAAATGGCATACAATATATTGTACAAACACTGTGAACATAATCAAATACATGTTTAGAATTTATATTTTCAACGCAAGAACATATTCTAACACTAAAACAAGAAAAGCACATATCTTTGCACCGGGACAAACCATGTTGCAATGCAAGGGGATGCAAATATATATATAGACGATTTTCTGGTGGCACTCCAAATAACTGGCTACAAGGCACAGGTTCTCAACAACGTTTCGAGGTCCTTTATTCCCTCGTCATCAGGTCAATTTGACATACAAACAAACAGGGTATATATACACATATACCAATTAGTGCACTCGTTCCTGGTGTGGGGTCCGCTGCCGGCGACTTCCGCACACGTCATCCACGTGCGCTGTACAACGTCCTTACGCCCGCCGTCACTATGCACGGATGTGTGCGTCACGTCATGTCAGCGGCACCCGTTACTACGGAAACATAATAACATAAACAACTTTATTTGTGAAAATAAAAACACCATTAAAATAAGCATTAAAAACATTGCAGACATACTGTATTTGGCTTAACGTGACCATACATAGCCAATGCAGCCACAAATCACTGAAATAGATTGCGCATACAAAAAAACATGGAAAAAACTTGGAAAAATGGCTTATTAAAGAGAAAGAATACTAAATCTTAACGACTGTAATAACGATCGCTTAAAGAAAATACTTAAAGGAAACATTTTAATCCCAAATATTCATTAAGGCCCCTTGGTGCCAAGGTCCCTAGGCGATGGATCCACTCAGTTTCACATCTAAGTAGCTTTAGAGACCTTTCCTATGAGTATTTTCTTTAAGCGACCGTTATTACAGTCGTTAAGATTTAGTATTCTTTCTCTTTAATAAGCCATTTTTTCTACATTTTTTCCATGTTTCCAGCGGGTTTAAAAGAGGGCAGGTACTTATTTTGAACCTCTATGTTTTCACATTTTTTGGAAATGTTTTTTAAAAGTGCACATCAATCAATCAAATTTATTTAGAAGCGTGAAACATACAGAAGTAATCAATGCAATCCCCTCTCTCTCAATATTCATGTTATATATATAAAAGAAAAGTAAAAGTACTTGAAAGGTTACATACAGTAAATACATTGTGTGGTCCTAAAGTGGTTATTACAACCACTTTAGGACCACACAATGTATTTGTCCAATGTTCAATGTTGAGCAATTTCAGGAGGATCCACAGCTAAAATAGATTAGAGCCCTGGAAATTATTTGAGGAATTTTTGGAAATGCAGCTAAGAAGAAGTAAATCAAGGTGAAACCTGTATTTTCATAGAACAGAGACAGAAATGTAGAGCAAGCGTTATTTCCTGAATTGTTTGCATCAAGGGTCTGTGCAGATGTGAGTATTGTAAGTCTGACGCTTTTACTACTCTACAATCGAGACCGGCGCTGATGTCACAGACCCCCCCTTAAAATGCCTGGGCACATCTGCATTTTTTCTGACACTGACAGAAAATGCAGACCAAATGCAGCCTGTCAGTCAAATTGCAAGGGGATGGCGATTAGATAATTTTGCTATTTTTGCTGCTATTTTAATTTGTGCATGCTCGCTACGATCTGTACTCATGCGCTTCGATAAGCAGATTGTGAATTTAATATCTTCGATAAGCAGATTGTGAATAGTTCGATAAGCAGATTGTGAATTTACACAACAGTGATCAACTCTGAATCAGGCTCCAAGTCTGCTTATCCTTTTTATTATATGACTATATATGATTAGCATGTGAGCCCAGGAGGCTGAAACCCAGTTGGTAGCATGGCACAGTTTACAAGTAAGGACACTGACAAGCTTAATACTGTATTTTAAATTAATTTGTAGAGATAATTAGACCCATAATATTTTATTATATGGGTTTATGTCAATTATTTTTTTTAATTAATGCAATAATATTTGATTATGTGGTTAAAACTTAAATAAACCATCTTTATACGACAGTGGTTTTCTTCTCGAGTTAGAAAATACAATTTAAAATGATGTAAAAAAATGTATACAAAGTAGTCTAGGAAGTCCCAAAAGCATTTAACAGTATAAAGGGATAATGCTAAAATTTGAATACATTGTCCTCAACTTTTTAACTAAACTATGACAGCATTTAAATAGGTTAGCTTCTGAAGCAATCATAATTAAATTGAAGTTGGTTAATGTTTTAATAGTTATTTTATTGCATTTCTAGCAACTGAATTAAGGCTTAAGGAAGTGAACATTGAAGCATCTTTAATAATGGTGAGTTCAGCACCATTTGGCAGTTGGGCAGAAGCCCTCAAAGTATCTATTAAGTATAATTAAACAATATTTGTGTGTGTGTGTGTGTGTGTGTATGGATGTTCCACGATAACTCTCAAATGATTTAATTTATCGTCTTCAATCTTACACTACCATATCATCTTAAGGGACAATCTAAGTTTGAAGATGGATTAATAGGATGAGTACTTAAGGGTGCTGTCATGAGAGCCCATGCTATTGTATTTCTGTTGTTTTCATGCATTGCGATACATCATTGTAAAGTTTATGATTTTCTAAATACAACACAATCAACAGACTCCCTTAAGTGGACCCTTAACAGCCTATAAGTTTCCATTAAATGAAAAACATTTTCACTTTACAAATCTTTTGACAAACTGAAAATAATAAGCGGCTCATTGGCAGAGTGGTCTGTGAATCAAACAATGTAGATGTCATTGTGAAATCCTTGTGATATCGATCCCCTGTCAGTTTTTTTTTCTCTTGATTGTTTGCTTATTCATTGAGGCTTTTCTGGATCTTTTGTACCTGCTGCAGCAGTTCCTGCCCTGCTGTGGTTGGGAAGGTGGATAGTTGGAGATTCGCTCTGGCTGCTGCAGCAACTTCTGCCCTGCTGTGGTTGGGAAGGAAAGGTGGATAGTTGGAGACTTGGTCTGGCAACTGCAGAAGCTTCTGCCCTGCTGGGGTTGGGAAGGGAAGGTGAATAGTTGGAGTCTTGCTGTGCCTGCTGCAGCAGCTTATGCTCTGCTGTGGTTGGGTAGGGCAGGTGGATAGTTAGAGACCTGCTCTGGCTACTGCATCAGCTCCTGCCCTGCTGTGGTAGGGTAGGATAGGTGGATAGTTGGAGGCTGTGGTGGGGAAGAATAGGTGGAACAAGAATTGCAAAAGCATAAACTTTCACCTGTCTATCAGACAGGCCTTAAGACTGGTAGATATGGTGAGATATTTTTCTGATGGTTGATCTACTGTGATACTGGGTGTGCTACTGTATAATACATTCACAAAGTCTATGTTGCCATAAAAATGTCATTATGCACAAGGTCGACAGTGACAATAGATCAACATAAACAAAAGGTTGACACAAAAAGTTTTTCACAGTTTTTTATGGTGTCAATGTCGACACATGTCTCACAATCACTGATTGTAAACCAAACTGCGTCCAAATTCACTCTGTAATACACCACAATACCATTGGTGTGCATGCTTATTGTGTTAATAATCGGTCAGCTGTTTCATCTATTAAATGTAAGTCCCAGCTTTTGTAAAGAAGTAGAACATCAGCACTCTACAACTACCGACTGGTAAGGATAAAAAGAACGCCTACACTTTTTCTTAGCTTGCTGCACTGGATTTCAGGCGTAAATATCATATTAGCATCACTTCTCATTGTCAGAGGTAAATTGTCAATGATAAAGCACAGTGTGCATTAAATAGGTTTATTATTTGTTATGACTGTATGAAATGTCACAGCAAGCTATTAATTACAAAATCCATTGCATGTAAATTCTTCTAGAATCTAGATGAAACCTGAAAACTTTAGAATTTAATGATAATCACTTTTTCTAAATGATGATTTTTTATATAATTTACCAATAAATGATTAGAATCATATTCAAATTCTTTTTTTAGCACAATGAGCTTTATTTCTCAGCTAATACATACTATTTTTGGAGATAAAATGAAGAATTTTATATGGACTGCAAAGCTGTAATTATCTTTGAATGGAGTATACAGTATTTACGTGAAAAATGGTCATAACATTATATAATGTACAGATAGCGCAGGGCTTGTCGTTGCTGGGGATGGCGGAGGACTCGCCACCCGCCATCCCCCGCCCCTCGCCATCTGTATGTCGGAAGGGGACGCGCGTGCACGAGGTGCACGCGCGTCCCGTTCCGACGGTGCCTTTCCCCGGGTCCCCGCCGGCTTCCCCGGGTCCCCGCCGGTCCACACCGCCCCCCCGCAGCCCCCCGCAGCCCTGCCCGTCTCCCTGAAGCTGGAGACGGGCAGGACTGCACCCGCCGCGCCGCCTCGCCGCCCGGCTATTGAGACGCTCGTGCGTGGGAGACGCACGAGCGTCTCATTCAGCCAGAGCGCCAGATTGCTGGCGGATCGCCAGGGACACGGTCCTGGCGCTCCGCCAGCAATAATAAGGCCAGCTCCATCTGTAACATGCTACTGTATAAGGTAAAATACATTTTGACTATGCTCACAGACCCACATAATGTACCATATGTCTCCATTTAGACTGTTTATGGACTATCCATTGTGTTTAAAATAGAATCATTACGTAAATTTTAATATTCTGAGAATAAAGATGTGGATATTTTACTCAAAGGTCTATTGGGATTAACCCCTTCCCGCCGCAGCCTGTTTTTGCCTTCCTGACAGAGCCCTTTTTTTCAAATCTGACATGTATCACTTAAGTGGGGATAACTTTTTTTTGCTTTTACTTATCCCAGTGATTTTGAGATTGTTTTCTCGTGACACATTGTACTTCAAGTTAGTGGTAAATTTTCATCAATACAGTCTGTGTTTTTTTGTGAAAAATACCAAAATGTCGTAAAAAAATGGAAAATTTTGCAATTTTCAAAATGTTAAATTTTCTGCTTGTGAGACAAATAATCATACCACTCAAAATAGTTAATAACTAACATAGACCATATGTCTACTTTATGTTGCCATCATTATTTCAACCTCCTTTTAATTTTTTTGGACACTAGGAGGCTTAAAATATGAATAGCAAATTCTCAAATTTTCAAGAAAATTTCAAACACTGATTTTTTTAGGGACCAGTTCAGTTCTGATGTGACTTTGAGGGACTTGTATGTGAGACACCCCCATAAATGATGCCATTTCAAAAACTGCACCCCTCACAGTATTCAAAACAGCATTTTGGAAGTTTGTTAACCCTTTAGGTGTTTCACAGGAATTACAACAAAGTGTAGGTGAAATTTCAAAATTTCATTTTTTTTTCAGATTTTCAATTTTAATACATTTTTCTAAGGAACACAGTACATTTTACTAGAGAAATGTGACTAAAAATTGATTCCCCCAATTCTTTTGTTTTCATAAATATCCTATATGTGGCCCTAGTTTGCACGTTGACCAAACCACAGGCTTCATAATAGTAGGAGCACCTACTTGATTTTGGAGCCTCCTTTTTATGAGATTATTTTTTAGGCACCATGTAGGTTTCTAGGCACCATAAGATGCTAAAAGTTAGGAACCCCCCCACAAGTGACCCCATTTTGCAAACTACACCCCTCAGGGAATTCATCTAGGGGTATAATGTACATTTCAAACCCCCCGGGGTTTCACCAATTGTGGTACAACTGGGCAGTGAAAATGAAAAATTAAATTTTTTACACAAAAATGCAGTTCTGGCTCAAAATTTTTCATTTTCGCAAGGAATGAAGGAGACAAAGCACCCCAAAATCTGTGCCCCAATTTCTCCCGAGTACGGCAATGCCTCACATGTGACCAAAAAATACCATTTGGGTGCATGGCAGGACTCAGAAGGGAAGGAGTGATTTTTGTATTTTGCAGCTCAGATTCTGGTGGAATTTTGGTGGGTGCTATGTCGCATTAGCAAGACCCCCAAAGCACCAATACAGTGGAAGCCCCCCACAAGTGACCCCATTTTGCAAACTACACCCCTCAGGGAATTCATCTAGGGGTATAGTGTACATTTCAAACCCCCAGGGGTTGCACCAATTTTGATACAACTGGGCTGTGCAAATGAAAAATTACATTTTTTTACACAAAAATGCAGTTCTGGCTCAAAATTTTTCATTTTCATAAGGTATGAAGGAGAAAAAGCACCCCAAAATCTGTGCACCAATTTCTCCCGAGTATGGCAATGCCTTACATGTGACCAAAAAATACCATTTGGGTGCATGGCAGGACTCAGAAGGGAAGGAGTGATTTTTGTATTTTGCAGCTCAGATTCTGGTGGAATTTTGGTGGGTGCTATGTTTCATTAGCAAGACCCCCGAAGCACCAATACAGTGGAAGCCCCCCACAAGTGACCCCATTTTGCAAACTACACCCCTCAGGGAATTCATCTAGGGGTATAATGTACATTTCAAACCCCCCGGGGTTTCACCAATTGTGGTACAACTGGGCAGTGAAAATGAAAAATTAAATTTTTTACACAAAAATGCAGTTCTGGCTCAAAATTTTTCATTTTCACAAGGAATGAAGGAGACAAAGCACCCCAAAATCTGTGCCCCAATTTCTCCCGAGTACGGCAATGCCTCACATGTGACCAAAAAATACCATTTGGGTGCATGGCAGGACTCAGAAGGGAAGGAGTGATTTTTGTATTTTGCAGCTCAGATTCTGGTGGAATTTTGGTGGGTGCTATGTCGCATTAGCAAGACCCCCAAAGCACCAATACAGTGGAAGCCCCCCACAAGTGACCCCATTTTGCAAACTACACCCCTCAGGGAATTCATCTAGGGGTATAGTGTACATTTCAAACCCCCAGGGGTTTCACCAATTTTGATACAACTGGGCTGTGCAAATGAAAAATTACATTTTTTACACAAAAATGCAGTTCTGGCTCAAAATTTTTCATTTTCATAAGGTATGAAGGAGAAAAAGCACCCCAAAATCTGTGCACCAATTTCTCCCGAGTATGGCAATGCCTCACATGTGACCAAAAAATACCATTTGGGTGCATGGCAGGACTCAGAAGGGAAGGAGTGATTTTTGTATTTTGCAGCTCAGATTCTGGTTGAATTTTGGTGGGTGCCATGTCGCATTAGCAAGACCCCCGAAGCAACAATACAGTGGAAGCCCCCCACAAGTGACCCCATTTTGCAAACTACACCCCTCAGGGAATTCATCTAGGGGTATAATGTACATTTCAAACCCCCCGGGGTTTCACCAATTGTGGTACAACTGGGCAGTGAAAATGAAAAATTAAATTTTTTACACAAAAATGCAGTTCTGGCTCAAAATTTTTCATTTTCACAAGGAATGAAGGAGACAAAGCACCCCAAAATCTGTGCCCCAATTTCTCCCGAGTACGGCAATGCCTCACATGTGACCAAAAAATACCATTTGGGTGCATGGCAGGACTCAGAAGGGAAGGAGTAATTTTTGTATTTTGCAGCTCAGATTCTGGTGGAATTTTGGTGGGTGCTATGTCGCATTAGCAAGACCCCCAAAGCACCAATACAGTGGAAGCCCCCCACAAGTGACCCCATTTTGCAAACTACACCCCTCAGGGAATTCATCTAGGGGTACAGTGTACATTTCAAACCCCCAGGGGTTTCACCAATTTTGATACAACTGGGCTGTGCAAATGAAAAATTACATTTTTTTACACAAAAATGCAGTTCTGGCTCAAAATTTTTCATTTTCATAAGGTATGAAGGAAAACAAGCACCCCAAAATCTGTGCACCAATTTCTCCCGAGTATGGCAATGCCTCACATGTGACCAAAAAATACCATTTGGGTGCATGGCAGGACTCAGAAGGGCAGGAGTGATTTTTGTATTTTGCAGCTCAGATTCTGGTGGAATTTTGGTGGGTGCTATGTCGCATTAGCAAGACCCCCGAAGCACCAATACAGTGGAAGCCCCCCACAAGTGACCCCATTTTGCAAACTACACCCCTCAGGGAATTCATCTAGGGGTATAGTGTACATTTCAAACCCCCAGGGGTTTCACCAATTTTGATACAACTGGGCTGTGCAAATGAAAAATTACATTTTTTTACACAAAAATGCAGTTCTGGCTCAAAATTTTTCATTTTCATAAGGTATGAAGGAGAAAAAGCACCCCAAAATCTGTGCCCCAATTTCTCCCGAGTATGGCAATGCCTCACATGTGACCAAAAAATACCAGTTGGGTGCATGGCAGGACTCAGAAGGGAAGGAGTGATTTTTGGATTTTGCAGCTCAGATTCTGGTGGAATTTTGGTAGGTGCTATGTCGCATTAGCAAGACCCCCGAAGCACCAATACAGTGGAAGCCCCCCACAAGTGACCCCATTTTGCAAACTACACCCCTCTGGTAATTCATCTAGGGGTATAATTTACATTTCAAACCCCCAGGGGTTTCACCAATTGTGGTACAACTGGGCAGTGAAAATGAAAAATTAAATTTTTTACACAAAAATGCAGTTCTGGCTCAAAATTTTTCATTTTCACAAGGAATGAAGGAGACAAAGCACCCCAAAATCTGTGCCCCAATTTCTCCCGAGTACGGCAATGCTTCATGTGTGACCAAAAAATGGCAGGACTCAGAAGGGAAGGAGTGATATTTGGATTTTGCAGCACAGATTCTGGTGGAATGTTGGTGGGTGCTATGTCGCATTAGCAAGACCCCCGAAGCACCAATACAGTGGAAGCCCCCCACAAGTGACCCCATTTTGCAAACTACACCCCTCAGGGAATTCATCTAGGGGTATAGTGTACATTTCAAACCCCCAGGGGTTTCACCAATTTTGATACAACTGGGCTGTGCAAATGAAAAATTACATTTTTTTACACAAAAATGCAGTTCTGGCTCAAAATTTTTCATTTTCATAAGGTATGAAGGAGAAAAAGCACCCCAAAATCTGTGCCCCAATTTCTCCCGAGTATGGCAATGCCTCACATGTGACCAAAAAATACCAGTTGGGTGCATGGCAGGACTCAGAAGGGAAGGAGTGATTTTTGGATTTTGCGGCTCAGATTCTGGTGGAATGAATGGTGGGTGCTATGTGGCATTAGCAAGACCCCCGAAGCACGGTGAAATGATGAACCTAATAATCCATAGATGTGTGGTATATTTTAAAACACTCCTTTATACATAGGCCGGGTTTGTCGGGGCAAGTGTCACACTGGAAAATAGTTTGCTTTCTTATTCCCTTTTTATAGCAAACTTTGCACCTTTTTTGTGTCCTGCCCTTTTTTCCAGTGGAGGGGATTTCATCAGGAAAATGCTGCCCTGGTACAATACGGGGGCCAGTACTAGAAGTACTGGGGCCCTCTGCCTGCTGGTTCCCAAATATTAGGCCCTTTATGACTTCCTCTTGAAAGTGCATAAATGTCCCCCTCTGGCTGGTAGAACGGAATAGCACGTAAGCGTTATACAGTGCCATCTGGATGATATACACGGCCAGCTTCTTGTACCAGATTTTTTGTTTTCCGCAGGGCACTGTACGGCTTCAGTACCTGATCTGAAAGATCCACTCCGCCCATGTACTTATTGTAATCCAGGATACAATTAGGTTTTGAGGTGTGGGTACTGGTACCTCGTACAGGGACGGAGGTGGTACTGTCTCCGTGAATTGTTGTCAGTATAAGGACATCCCTCTTGTCCTTATATTTGACCAACAACATATTTTCGGTGGATTGTGCCCTGCTTTCACCCCTTCTCATTACTTGGGCAATGTGCGTTTTTGGGAGGCCTCTTTGGTTCTTGCGCACAGTACCGCAAGCTACTGTACCTCTTGAACCAAGGGCCTTAAACAGGGGGATGCTAGTGTAAAAGTTATCCACATAGAGGTGATAACCTTTATCCAGGAAGGGGTGCACTAAATCCCAGACAATTTTTCCACTAACACCTACGAGGGAGGGGGGGCATTCTGGCGGTTCAATTCTTGAATCCTTCCATTCATATACCCTAAACCTGTGAGTGTACCCTGAGGTGCTTTCACACAGCTTATACATTTTTATGCCATACCTTGCCCTCTTATTGGGAAGGTACTGGCGGAATTTAACCCTTCCTTTAAAATGTATAAGGGACTCGTCTATGCAAATGAATTTATCTGGGATGTACATCTCTGCAAATTTGCCACTGAAATGATCAATGACCGGCCTGACTTTGAATAGCCGGTCAAAGGTGGGATCATCTCTGGGTGGGCACTGTGCATTATCGTTGTAATGCAAAAATTTAAGGATTAACTCAAAACGAGTCCGGGTCATGGCCATACGGTAAAGTGGGGTGCTGTACAGAACATCTGTACTCCAATATTACCTAATTTCTGGCTTTTTTACTATGCCCTCATGAAACACCAGACCCCAAAACGTCATCATCTCTACTGCATCTACAGGGGTCCACCTAGCAAATGATGACGTGGGGTTTTGAGCAATAAACTGCTGGGCATATAAATTAGTTTGGTCCACCATTAAATTTATAAAATCATCAGAGAAAAATAATTTGAAAAAGTCAATTTCTCTGAGACCTGTGGAATCAAATTGGATTCCTGGGATGGCCAAAAACTCAGGAACCTGGGGCTCAAAATTGTCTGGTGGTGGGGTCCATACGAGATCAATTATTGGTGGGGGGTCTCAGCTGCTCTACGGGGGCGTCTTTGAGGGGGTCCCTCATCACTAGAGGAGGAAGAGGAGCTTAAGATGAATCCTTCAAATTCCCCGCTTGCATCACTGGCTGTGTCAGAGTCAGAGGCAAGCATGGCATATGCCTCCTCCGCTGAATACATTCTTCTGGATGACTGGGATGACATTTGGGATCACATTTGGGATGCCATTTTTATTTTTGTGTTTCTGGTAGTGAAATGTTTCAACACGTGTATAGTGTAGGGGGGGTACAAACTTTATTTCAACCCGGGGGGTATGTAGTGTGTAGTGTGTATGTAGTGCAGAAAAAAAAAAAGGTCCTGCGCCAAAAATTGAGCACAGATGTTGGCCAGTAACGTCCGTCACTGAACAGCGCTCAAAGGCAACAGGAATTTGATCAAAAAAAAAAAAAAAAATAGATCAACCCTGTGCCGAAAAAGCTGATCAGTGATGTACGTCACTGATCAGCGCACAGTGGCCACAGGAAACCCACAAAATCACAGTGTGTGTAAAAAAAAAATTAAAAAAAGACCCCACAGCACCCTAAAAAAAAAAAAGGTGATCACTGATGCGACACTGATTACCAGTGAGGGGCAGCAGGTGCACAACCTTTGGTGCAACTGACAGTGCAACTGGCAGCAACTGACAGGTATATATAAAAAAAAACAACCGCTGCACCCCCAAAAAGTTGCTGATCAGCACAGATATACTGATCAGCACAAAAGGGGGGGCAGCAGACACAAAATATAGCACTCTCTATCACTCTCTGTCACTATCTCTCTCTATCTCTCTATCTCTCACTATCTATCACTCTATGACACTGCAGCAGCAGCACTGACAGTTATATATATATAAAAAAAACCTGCACCCCCAAAAAGTTGCTGATCAGCACAGATATACTGATCAGCACAAAAGGGGGGGCAGCAGACACAAAATATAGCACTCTCTATCACTCTCTGTCACTATCTCTCTCTATCTCTCTATCTCTCACTATCTATCACTCTATGACACTGCAGCAGCAGCACTGACAGGTATATATATAAAAAAAAAAACCTGCACCCCCAAAAAGTTGCTGATCAGTTAATTTATACTGATCAGCACAAAAGGGGGGGCAGCAGTCAGTTGCACACGCAGCACAGCTGTATATATATATAAAAAAAAAACCAGCACCCCCAAAAAGTTGCTGATCAGCACAGATATACTGATCAGCACAACAGGGGGGGGGGGGGGGCAGCAGACACAAAATATAGCACTCTTTGTCACTATCTCTCTCTATCTCTCTCTATTTCTCTCTATTTCTCTCTATCTCTCTATCTATAACTCTATCACACTGCAGCAGCACAACACAGGAAGTCACAAGAAGTCACAAGATCCAGGAAGCATCCAGCACGCTACAAGCAGTGATCAGGTAAGTATTTGCAAGGATCAGGTCAGTATATCACGGCAGATAGGCACGGTGACCGCACTGCACGCAATTCCAGACCAGAATGGCGTCTGCAGTGCAGGCACCGTTAGTTTAAATCACCCTCCATGGCTGTGATTGGTCCATCGGTCCGACGGACCAATCACGGCCTTTGGGGGTGGGTGGGGTGAGGTGGGGTGACACCAGTGTCACCCTTACACCCCGTGGTGATTGGTGCTGTACTTTACAGCACCAATCACCACCGATCCCTGTGTCACCGGCGAACGTTATTCGCCGGTACACAGAAAACGCTGTAATTGGCTGTTCACATTTGAACAGCCAATCACAGCGATCGCCGAACGGGGGGGGGGCATCGCTGCCCCCCCTGGGCGGCGAGGGGGGATGTCTGCTGTCAGGGACAGCAGACATCTCCAAACTGTCACCGCATCTATAGACGCGGTGACAGTTTAAAGCCATGACGTACATTTATGCCATGCGTCGGGAAGTACATCCCGGCCATGACGTAAATGTACGTCAAATGTCAAGAAGGGGTTAAAAAGGTACAGATGGAGCGCTGCTCATTTAGTGGGGGTCTGGTGGTTGGATCGCCAGCCGCCGGAAGGGGACGCATGCGCACAAGATGCATACAAAGGAGCTCCCCGCCGCCTTGCAGACGGTCCCCACCGCTCGATCCCACCTGGAGAGCAGCACTGAGGGAAGCATGCACCAGATACATTGCCTGTATGGTGTTCAATTGTATCTGCAGTAATTGATAAGTATGCCCTATTGCCATAACCTTAATATTTTTTTAAATAATTAAAGCAATACAATAAATGTTTATTAACAGGTTGTGTGCATTTCCTTATAAAAAATGTTCAAAGTATTTTATGGTGTTTACTGAAGTAGGCCCAAGGACACCATATTGTAGAAAGTAATTTGTGTGGCTGTACATACAGTACATAATACAATAAAATGTATGATCCCACGTAAGTGGGGAGGTAAAGGTGAGTTACATTTACAACATGGTTAGTAAAAGTGCTGATAAAATCAACCCTGGGCACCCCATCTGTAGATCGCATTATGCCTGGCTGATTATTATTGGCTTGTTGCACTGAAGCTGAATCTGACAGCTATCACATGTGACAGCAATAGCCAATAAGAATCAGGCTGATTCTTAATGGCTGACATTATTACGCACAGGTGGAACTACAGGGGCTCACAGTACAGTACAGTACATCAACCTTGGCTACAAGTCCACAGTAAAATGACAGACACCAAGTACAGGTTGAGTATCCCTTATCCAAATATCTGTTATCCAAATATTCCGAAAACCATAGTATACAAAATATACCTTTTATTAATTTTTTTTTGCTAAAAACCTACTGGTTACATCTGTAACTGGCACTACAGAGGAAATAACATGTAACTGGTACTAAATATGTGCAAGGACATAATTGCTTGGCATTCAAATTCAGTGCCTGAGATAGTACACAAACTTTGTTTCATGTTTTGAAACCTTGTTTCATGGCCAAATAAAATATATTTGTATGTATTTCATGTGTTTCATGTGTTTATACAACATAAATGGAAGATACAGATGGAGCCGCTGTCTTCCTTGCAGGGGCTGGTGAAATTATCGCCAGCCCGCGCCAGCTCCCGCCAGGGCACACGCGCAAGAGCCTTTTGCGCGCCCCGTGGCAATGGAGCTGCCATCTGCTGCTTCCCCCGCCTCCCCCGCTGGTCCCCATCACCGCCCCGACCCCCCCATCCCTAACATCCCCGAAGCTGAGCTGGGCAGGGAGATGCTGCCCAGCCACCGTGATACTGGGACACACATGAGATGCACACCCGTCCCAGTCCCTATCCGCCACCGCTCGCCAGAGGGGACAATCTGTTGGGCGCCGGCAATCAATGACGGGCGCTACATCTGTACCTCAAGATACCTCATTCAAATATAAAAATATTCCAAAATGCAGAATAATCCGTTATTCAAAATTCTTCTGGTTCTGAGCATTGTGGATAAGGGATACTCAACCTGTATGATGAAAACCTCCACTGTCCACTGTCAACTCCCTTGATTCCTAGCAATGTCACAGATGTGTAATCATCCCATTTGAACATCTCTAAAGCCTATCATAGCTAGTTACTGGTCAATAAGTATTAGAGTGTGTGTGTGTATTATTCTACTACTACTTATACTACTATAATAATAAAAACAATAATATTCAGAACCAGCAGGTTTATGTACATACGAAACTATGCCAGGCTAGAACTTCTCCAAATATATGTAGATATTAAAGTAGTGTTATTTTAGTTTGTTGAACTTCTTTTCAGTTTCTCTAATTTCCCTTTAATTATTTGTATTTTGTAAATAGATTCTACTCGAAAAAAATATGATGTGAATGTGTTTCTTCATTTATTAATATCAGATATTTACACAGAAATAGTATATTTTTATTTTATTTTTATTTTTTTAGTAAGCTAGTACATTGCATTTGATTGAAGCTTTAGCTTAAAAACAAAATTTTTCTCTAAGAAAATATTTTATTTTATTTTATGTATGATTAAAAGAGGAGTACAGTATATGACATTGGGACATTGGTTCTCTGAAATCCAAAGACTTATTCTTGCCCGCATATATCTATGATGCATTTTTGATCTTGTGCCTTCATTTTAAATTTTAATTTCAATTATAAATAATTAATTCAAGTGCTATATCTTTGAAATAAGAAAAACTTTAACGGCAGTCCGTTCACTTTGTATATTACACATGTAAGGCCAGGATCATCTGTATATTAATGCTCTTTGATGGGCTCTTGTTAAATTACTTATGGGTTGATCATAACATTTTTCTGTACTTAAAGTGAAATCTGGCAATTAGCATTTACCGAGAGTAGATGCTTGTGTATCAAAAAGCTGACAAGCAAAGTTTTACAAAGACAGATGTAGTTATAAAATACTGTACCAAGTTGAAGCTAAAACTCAAACTAGAGAGGAGAAAAAGATCCTTTACAATAGTGTGTAAATTAAGTTTAGATATTGGGGGAATTCAATTACCAATGGAAGAACTATCCTTGTACACAGCAACAGTAACAGCAGGTCTTTCACAAAAGTGTTTACTACCAGATTGTGTAGGGAGCATTTTTATGTAAATTCTAGATTCAATCAAGGGGATGAAGGGTGCAAGGTAGGGTACCATTTTCGGCATTTGAACACACTGGCAATGGCAATTTGCAACCTTCACCTGTAATTGGATTCCCCCCATTGGCTCAAAAATCATTAATTGTGAATCAAACCATGCAATAATTATGTTCTAGCTGGATCTTTACAGTTTTAGTACCTTTCCCTATTACTGTATATCCCAAATACAAGACAATTTTAAAGTACAGTATGCAATAATTTATATAGAACTAGGGATGAGTGGGTCCGGTTCTCCTGCCAGACTCGGATCCCAGAGCAAGGCTGAAAGCTGTCTTGCCATATTAGGCATTATATGGGATACAAGTCTGGAAGCAGCATGCCCTGAAAATTTGTTTTACACTGACTGGACCCCACTGTGACTGCTAGACATAACATCACTGTGCATACTGCACTGTACCTGATGGCCATAACCCAACTGTGCATAGTGTTCTATCACTGCTGGACATAACCCCACTGTGCATACTGGGTTTTCCCTACTGGTCATAACCAGGGGCGGATTGGGCCACTGGGAAACCGGGCTATTTCCCGGTGGGCCGTCCCCCAAACTCACAAAAACCGTGCCCAAAACCAAAATGGCTGTGGGAGGGCTGCTGCGCATGTGCGACAGCGCACAGCACCTCCCATGGGCCTTTTGCTGCTGGGAACATGTGGGGATAGACAGATGGGGCTCAATCTCCCTGCACCTTCTCGAGCTCTGAGGTCGGAATGGCAGCTGGTGGACCAGCGGCGGTGGAAATGGCGGAGGAGTCTGCAGAGACCTTACTACTCGAGTTCCTCCTCCGCTCGGCATCTGGAGCCAGTAGGCTCCAGTCTGCTGGACATAACCCCACTGAGCACACTGTCCTTACTGGTCAAAACCCCACTGTGCATATTGCACTGATGGCCATAACCCCACTGTGCAAACTGTACTGTCACTGTTGGACATAACCCCACTGTGCTTACAGTAGTCCCTGCTGGCCTTAACCACACTGTGCATACTTTATTGGTTGTGCTGGTCATAACCCTACTGTGCATACTGTACAGTCCCTACTGGTCATAATTCCGTCCTGCATACTGTACTCTCCCTACTCCAACATGTGTTAATTGTACTGTGACTTCTGGCCCTACCCTGTTTGTTAATGGTACTGGGACTGCAGGCCATACCCCACTACCCCACTGTGTATACGGTACCATCACTGCTCTCAGTACCCCATTATTTGTTAACGGAACTGTGACTGCTGGCCCTACCCCACTGTGTATACATTACCACCACTTATACCACAATTTTTTTGAAGAGGAGACCTAGAGCAGCAGAAGGGGTGCTGGAAGATTGTTCAAATGCCCGACAGTCAGGATTCTGATGTCAGTGTTGACTGTCTCGGCCGTCATGCAACACCCCAGCAAAGGAGAGTCAAAGAAGAACAAGTCACTAAAATGCGTTTAAAAATAAAACTTTACTATAACTATATTTTTACACTTAAGCTGGGTATACCTGGCCAACCCTCTAACCTACAGTGATTGGTAAGTACAGACACCCTTGCCAATCATCCACCCAATGTTTAGTGTTTGATGTCATAGCTATACAGGCATTTTACTTATGTCCACCCAGTGGAGATGTCAGTCTCTGGCAGTCCCTGCAGCAAGTGTTTGGGCAGTTGGCAGACCACCCATAGACACAGCCAGATTCCGCAATATATCTGTATGCTGCACATCTGATGTAATGGGGGAAATTTACTAAAGGAAATTTGTAAAAAATAGGTGTATTTGTATCCAGAAAAACACTTATTTTTGACATTTACTATCCCGAAAATACGGCAATTCGTATTCGTATTGATAGCACATCAATACGAATACGAATTGCCGTATTTTCAGGATAGTAAATGTCAAAAATGAGTGTATTTCTGGATACAAATACACCTATTTTTTACAAATTTCCATTAGTAAATTTCCCCCAATATGTCTGTGAATGACATTCAGTGAACAAACCTGCAAGTGTGCTTGCAATATTAGCCATTTTCTCAAACGGCCAATATATCTGCCAGTGTGTACAGACCAGTAACCATGACCAACTTCTGTTGTGACCATCCCAGCTGCCACACCACTACAGATCCCAGACCCCTCAAAGTTTGATGGGGATCCCAAAAGCTGTCTGGGATTTCTTAACCATTGTTCAATCCAGTTAGAGGTTTAGACTGCAATCTTCCTTCTGAGAGATCAAAAATGGCTTATGTGATCTCCTTGCTATCCAGAAAAGCCCTAACAGGCTTTGCCAGAGATATGATCCAATGGTAAATAACTTCAATAACTTCCTGGATGGCTTTAAAATTTTTTGATTCATTTGGATGGGTATCCTCCACAGCATTGGGTATCCTAACACTGAGACGATGTAACCAGTCCATGGGTCAGAAGCCTGGCCTCTGAGCTCAGCTGGAAAAATGAAGCCCTGGTTGCTGCATTCATGCAAAAGCTTCCAGATCAAACCATGGATGAATTGGCATCCAAAGAACTGCCGCCATCCCTAGACCACCTGATATTGTGTATCTGGGCGGATCTCCACCATAGAGAAAATCACAGGAAAAGGAACAATCTACTTTAGTTTCAAGCTGGGACATCGTTTTATTTCTACAGTAGTTCCACTTGATGATCTTATGCAGGTTGAGAATTCTAACCTCCATGCAGAGGACAGGAAAAGGAGGTTAAAGAATAGGTTGATTGGGTCCGCACCTTTCAGATTGTCCTAAGTGTCCAGGAAACATGAGGGCCTAACTCAGGGGTGGGGAAACTTTGGCCCTCCAGCTGTTGGTGGACTACACATCCCAACATGCCTTGCAACAGATTTAGCACAGCCAAATAATGGTATGCTGGGAATTGTAGTTCAACAACAGCTGGAGGGCCAAAGTTTCCCCATCTAACTAATTATAGGGTGGTCAGATTAGGTACATTTCAAAACACCCTGAAAATAAATACTTTATTGAAGTTCTTGATTAAAGTGATGATATGGAATTCATTAACCTCTAAACCCCTTAAGATTCTGCTAAGAAGGTTCAGAAGTTAGAAATGCAAGGTGTTCTTCTCTGTAACCCACTCAGTATCATGAAAGTAGATAGGAATAAGCTTCATATGGCTACAAGGAGAAATGGGGTTTCATGAGGGAGTCCAAGTCCTCAGCCGGTGTTATCTTCTTCTTCATTAAAAATAATGATGGAGCTCTCAGATCCTGTATTGGTTACTGGGTCTAAATGCTACTGCTGTTCAAGACCGGTACCATTTACCTCTAAATTTGGATTTGGTTTACAGAATAAAGGGGGAAAAGATCTTCACCAAACTAGATCTGTGCAGGGCATACAATTTGAAACAGGGCCGGTGATGAGTGTATGACAGCTGATAACACGATTCGGGATGAGTAATGCCCTAGCATCTTTTTTAAGGATCCTTTGTACAAGATTGTCATGGCCTACCTGGATGACCTCTTGATATTTCCTGAAGGTCTGGCAAGTCGCCAGGAGCAAGCATGTGAGGTCTTCTCTCCACTTCAAGACAAGCTATACCATAAACTGGAAAAGTGTACCTTTTGAAAGAAGGAACTTGTGTTTCTGGATGGTAATTTTTGCTATCACCCACTGTCACGGAAGCAAAAACACTAAAAACACTAAAGGAAGCAAAAACACTAAAGTCACAGAGTAAACAATTATAGAACTTGATTTCCATTCAAAACTGCACCAGTGGGCACATTTCTTTATGCTTCACTGGTCATGCAGGAGTGAAGAAAACCTTGGAGATGATTCTCAGAAATTATTGGCGGCCAACTGCTTGTGAACATATCAAGGACTGTGTGGTAGCTTGTTCTACCCGCACTCAATACAAGGTTTAGTCGTATTCACTTCATCAGGTTCCTTCCATACAATTCAGGTTCCCGATCATTCTTGGCATCAACCTTTGCATAGACTTTGTTACCGATTGCCTTCTTGTTTAATACTTTCTGGTTTAGCGGTCAAAAGATACTAAAAGGATGCCCAATTCATTCCTTTGAAGGGTTTACCCTCAGCACTGAAGTTGGTCAAACTGTTTATATGGAAGATTTGTAGACTGCTAGGTGTCCCAGAGGATAGTTTCTCTGATTACAATTTACCTCCAAGTACCTAGTACAATTTACCTCCAAGTTGACCTATTATCCTCATTGCAATGGACAGACATAGGGCCTTATTCTGGTTGGTGCGGCCGGGCCGTACGCGTACGTTCCGGGGTTTTTAATGACCTGCGCATGCGTACCATCTCCAATGCGCAGGCGCGAACACTCCACAACGCTTACGGACGGGTCTCTCCGTGCGAAAAAACCTGTACGCGAGAGTACGGGCATTGGGGGCGGCATAGGGGCGTGATGAGGGGAGCGGCCGAAATAATGAGGGAAAATGGGAGTAAATATGGGCGTACACGGGGGTGTGCACCAAAAATGAACGGTGCTACTACCGCACGATCGGCTAAAGCACCGTTCATTTCGGACACAAAACAGGCGGCCGCCAACCGCCACCTCAGACCACCCCTACAGATACCGCATGCCAGCGTGCGCCTGGGTTTGCTAATTTACGCTGATTACTACTCAAACACATACACCTGAATGTTATAAGCAATGCTGCAGTCTATTAAGTCCAAACCATGATTTCACTACCTGCAAGCCACACACAGCACTCAAACACATTGGAAGCTTATCTTTCTATACTTCTCGACATTTAAAGGTTTGTTTAATTTAAGGTAAGAATCTTTTTAAGACCTGCTTATATATGCTAAGGTAGGTATTTGTTAAACAGTTATACACATTCACTAAGTGGTTTTATAGACTTTACACAGTAGCACACTCAATCTACACAAGTCGACATGTGTCAACGTGTTCACTCTAATACAAACATAGGTTTTGTATTTATGATACAATAACATAAACCACATCTAACACCTACAAAGGATGTTTCAGCAATGTTTTAAGCCCATGCCCACTATTTTGCACACAATCTTTGTATAGTACCCAAAATACAGACCTGTACCACTATCTGATCTGCTATGAATTGGATTTTACTACACTCTGGATGTAAGATGCCACCAATCACATTATTGCACTCACATCTCTCTAACAAAGGATTCCTACATCTGCTTATGACACTGTAAAATCATATATATGTACAAAGTTAAACATGTTTGTCCACAAGCAATTTTATCATGTTTGGCCGATTCACACATCTTTTTTTAGGGAGGACACATATGCATTCCTACACAAATGTCCCTTTTGACCCTTGTTTGTCTACCTCACCCACTCCATGAGGAAAGCATTGTTCTGGACCTGCTTTTACCTACTAATGTAGGAGCTACCTCACCTGCACACAAACTGCTTTCTCACCTATTAAGTTACTCTGCACATGTGCTGACACAAACTAATTAGCAGGTAAAAGTTGGATAGGAACATGTGAATGGCCATGGAGAGGGTTACACATGGGAAACTTCTACCACACTTCAACAAATGCTCAAAAATACCCTGGTCAGTAAGTATACATAAATGTAGTATTTTTTTCACACAAGAAATTACACATACAACAATTGTGTTTTAATTGGTAAAATAAATGTATTTGCTGTTCAGCATCACAGCTTATTTGACACTTTAATGTCAGAAATCAAATAAACAAATAAAATATACACAAAAATAAAAAAACAGCCAGAACAAGAGGTTGCATATCTCCAAACATGTGTTACCCTGCAAATGCAATGGTGAAAGAAATGGGGACATCAGAATACGTACTGCAACAACCAGGGTGAATACTAAGCAAGATACACACCACCAAAAATTTATCCTGCATTTGTTGAGGTCAAAATAAGAACTTTAATGCCCATGGCACGAAAATGGATCGATGGCCAACTCAGGAAGTGGATGTCCAGTGCAATTTAAACATTTGGGGTCCAACCACAGAGGAAGTGAACCAGGTCTCATTATTTGGGCCCTTTTTTCCCCTTTTTAGATGGGGCCTTGGGGACAGGGGCCTTTGGCTCAGATGGCTTGCGGCGTCTTCCCCTAGTGGACACAGGAGGGTCAGCAGAGGTGGAAGGTTGGGGAGCAGCTTGGGGTGGGCCAGCAGATGGGGGATTGTCCCTTAGGGACCTGGCGGTGGTCAGCAGCTCCACAAGAATTTCATTCTGGCGGCTGAGGTGTTGGCCAATGCTTTGCATGCCAGCCGCCAGAGTGTCATTCATGCGGTTGAAGGCCTCATACTGCTGCCTGTTTGTCGCCTTCCAATCCGCCAGAATTTCCACAACCTGCTGCTGACGGACCGCAGCATCCACCCCTTGCTTCTCGATCCTCTCCAGCATCACCATCAAGCTGGCATCCCATGTGTCCTGTGGCTGGGGGTGTCGTCTTGGTGGAGGCTGGACCACTTGCTCCACCTGTGGCTCTGCAGAGGAAGATGCTGCCGGTTCATCCTGGGTTTCTGCTTCTTCTAGGATAATAATTGAAAACAATGTCACCATCACATACGCACTAAAAAATATCTTTCAAAATACAATGCATTACTGTGACTTACCATCAAAAGCAGCAGCAAAGACCTCCACCGGGAGCTCACTATCCATATTGGATATCCCCCTGACCTCGGCCACATCAATGACATCCAAGGCATCCTGCTCCAGGGGGGTATATTCCAAATTATCTGGCATAGGCCCCCTCCCGGTGGACATGCTGTGGTTGTACCGGTCAGTCATCTTCCTCTTCAGTGTCGTTTTGAAGTCTGTCCACCTACAAGTTTAAAAATACAAATATCACCATGAGATATGTGCACCACTGTGCTAGTGAACATCATGACTACGTGACATTTCCTAGTGTGGGTGATCTTATGTTTTTTAGCCATATGTGTCCCACACACACATTAATGTCTCCATTAGGAGGCATTTCAGTGTCTCATCTCATTCATTAGGCCACTAAATGCACATACATAGATCACTATGCAGAAATGACATCATCCATGGCCAAATTATGCACCTCCACCTGTTGTGAAACTACACATTCCACCATAGCTTGACAGTGTGGTTATTATGGAGTAATTTAACTATGGGATGGCATACTGGGATGTGTAGTTTCTCACCAGCTACATGTGCACAGTTTGGTCATTCTTGTTTCAGTAGCATCATATGGAACATGTTACAACAACTCTTTCAAAAACACACTTTCTCTTGTCCCATCACATACTTCACATACTTCACATGAGCAGAACTGTGCCCATAACCTCACATCACACCAATGGTGCATGTTTCATATATAAATGTGGGTTATTAGACATGGTTGTGTTCACATGTGACATTGAAGTGTAGCACTATCTACAAACACACCTTTCTATTATTCTCAAAACATACATGTAACATATGTACACACATATGACATTATCAGGGGGACAAACACACTTACCTTTTCTTCACCGCTAGCCAATCTCTGACCACTGGTGACACCTGGTTCACTTCCTCTGTGATCTTTTCCCAAAGGTTTCTCCTTGCACTGGCACCCGGCTTCCTGGTTGGCAATTCTATCCATTCGCGTGCCCTGGGCACTAAAATTCGCAATTCTGCCTCTACAAATGCAGGGTTTCTCTTTTTGGTGGTGGTATCCTGCTCAGTCCTCACCCTAGATGTTGCAGCTCGTTTTCTGGTGGCCCCAGTTCTCTCACCATGCACCTGCTGGGTCACACCTGTTTGGAGAGATGCAACCTCTTGTTCTGGCTGGTTGCTTGGCCCTTGTGGAGCTGGTGCAGTTTGAACAGGGCCTGTTAGTGAGGGGCCCGCTTGGTCTTGCAGGCTACTTCTCTCTTGGGCCCTCCTTCTCCGCTCCTGTTCCCTCTTCTGCAAAGCTTCAAGCAGGGATTCTGCTGTAGCTCTCTGTAGAGTGTCCTCAGCTGCGGAATCATCTGAGCTAGACATGTTTGCAGCAATTCTGGCCTGCATCTGACTGAATATTTATATGGTAATCTCCCGCCATGAACAAGGGGGCGTATATTTTTCCCCGCAATGTAGTTGCTAATTTACGCCGATATTTCCCGGCGATAATTCCCGCTTAAATTACGCAGGTCTCAACGCACCTGATCAATCACCTGTATATGCACATACACAGGTTGTGGAGCATTGTGTGCTACATGGTGAAATGTGTGCACCTGTCATTCCAATGATGAGTGTTGTCAGCTGGTATCTGTTGGAGTTCGTGTATGCTTTCTGAGTCACATTTCAAAACATCACGTTATAATGCTTTCCTTACATATGTAATGAGTATGAAATTGTCATACACCAACATGTTGCATTGTGCCTTTTTTAGCAGCGTATTTATTAGTAGACGGTTGCGTGTATTATTTTCAGCACACTGTATATACAGTACGTCTCTCCATGGAAATCGGTGTATTGTGCCCTTTTAGCAGCGTATTTATTAGTAGACGGTTGCGTGTATTATTTTCAGTACACTGTATATACAGTACGTCTCTCCATGGAAATCGGTGTATTGTGCCCTTTTAGCAGCGTATTTATTAGTAGACGGTTGCGTGTATTATTTTCAGCACACTGTATATATAGTTCGTCTCTCAATACATTGAAAGCATGCTGTTGGTTATGGAGTGTGTATATCGGAACGGTCCGCGTAAGTTTCTATTCGCATCCAGTTTGTTAATGTAAGAAGGATTAATAAAGTTAATACTAAACAAACAATTTTTTAGACCAATCAGCAAGCACCAAAAGTGATATACTGTATGTACCTGCAATTAATAACTGCGCCATTGCCAATATGACTTCAACCAGGGCTAGCGCGTTTTCTACCCAGGAGCTGGTGGCCTTGGTTGAGGTCATGGACCGGCGCCTGGGGCCCAGGGGCCCATATGTGTCCAACATGGACAAGCGGCGGGCATATAATGCTGCCCGCCGCCTAATATACACCTGGACCGGCGTACACAGAAGCCTGGCCCAAGTCGAGCGGCGCTGGTCTGACCTGCGCCGGCGCCAGCCAGTGATGCTGAGTTCCATTCGCCGCCATATTGCCCGATGTAAGTTTTTATTAACTAGTATGTCTACGTTTTTTTTCAATGATTTCTGTACTTTTTATAAATATGTTCATGAGGATGTGGGTGTATAGGGGGTGTATATGGGGTGTATATGGGGTGTATATGGGTGTATATGGGGTGTATGTGGGTGTATAGGGGGTGTATATGGGTATATAGGGGGTGTATATGGGGTGTATATGGGTGTATATGGGGTGTATAGGGGGTGTATATGGGTATATAGGGGGTGTATAGGGGGTGTATAGGGGGTGTATATAGGGGGTGTATAGGGGGTGTATAGGGGGTGTATAGGGGGTGTATATGGGTATATAGGGGGTGTATAGGGGGTGTATAGGGGGTGTATAGGGGGGGTATAAGTAGTCGCTCTGTTTTTGGGTGTAGCATAGCAATTAGTTCGCATGATAAATGTCTGAAATATAACAGCAATGATAATTTGTAAGGTTATGAGCATGACTAATGTGAATTTTTCTTTCCACCATTTTTATGAAACCCAACCTTCGATTTCTATGCCATCAACATGAACATTTCAGCACGGGCAAGGGCACGCATGGAAGCCCGGGAGGAGGCAGCCCGGGAGCAAACAGCCCGGGAGCAGGCAGCCCAGGAGGAGGAAGAGGAGGAGGAAGAGGAGAAGGAAGAGGAGGAGACATTGGCACCTGCTGGTGACCACCCCATTTCTACATCCCCTTCCACCAGCCACTCCCCTACCCCCACCCCCACCCCTACCCCCACCCCCTCCCCTACCCCCACCCACACCCCTACCCCCACCCCCTCCCCTACCCCCACCCCCTCCCCTACCCCCACCCCATTTCCAACCCCCCTACACCTCTCCACCACCCACCCCCAAACCTCTCCAATCCCCACTCCAACCCACTACCTGTATCCCAAGTCCTATCCCATCCCCCTTGCTCCTGACCCCCCCAACCACCGGACACCCAACCAGCGGCGAGCAGGATGGCTCAACTAGCCGTAAGTAAATAATGTGTCTAATGTTTACCTACACATTTCTACACATAAATAATCACAACAACCACATATGTGTATCCAACATCAACATTAGTTGCAACATATCACTGCAGGGCGACCATGAGGTGTGGCCTGTCCTTCTCCAGGAACAAGGGTCCCCTTGGTGGTTTTTTGGAGTGTGGCCATGGCTCACCCCTTGAATAATTGACATAACAGTACATCCAATGACATATCCAACATTAGTGGTGTGGAGGTTATGTGGGTCCAGGTGTTGTGTAACTCCACTTCCCAGCATGATGTGCAACAATAATTTATAGATTGTTTTGTTAATAGTGTGTGAGGCCATGCGGATGCATGCTTTACAAACATAGCTTTAGGCCTATAATTAGTACAGCAATGGTCAACATTTTACTAAGTAAGGAGTGCTTTAGCCGCAACAATGTTATAACCCTTAAATAGCACAGCCTAATTGTGAGGTTAGAGGTGAGCCCCCCAAAACAAAACTACCAATTGGGATACAGCATACATTCATCCAAGAAGGAGGAATCTATTTAATGTTATGTAATATGTACAGTATGTGTGTGTTAACATATTAGTTTTTAGTACTGTGTTTACAGCATACCCTTCTTCAATGTAGTTGAAAAATTTATGTGGCCTTCACACTTAACTCACAACTTCTTATTATGTACAAATACAACAAACATTTGTGTATATGATATATTAAATATAATGCTTTTTTCCCCTTCACTACAGACACTGAACAGCACCAGGAGGAGGTGGCCCATATACTCCAAGAAATGTTCCTGACCATCCTGTACCTGCATATTCTTTTCGCCCAACTGCAGGCCCTTGTTTAATTTTTTTTAATATTTAAATTTTATATTATTAATAAAAAAAGTTGATGTTCAGTTAGAAGTTGCCTGTGATTTTCATCATAAATATGTGAGAGGGTTTGAAAGGGCAGGTACATACAGATGTGTAATGTAAGTTATATTTGTAATTTGAGGTGAGGGGTAACGATTGCTGTGTGAATGTGTTTGTTTTTGAGTTAAATAACACATAGTGAAAATGCATGAATGTTTAATGTTGTTTGATTAAAACATCACACATAACATCAGGGTAGGTACACATGTTACACATTTTGGACAAACTAATTATGGACATAATTTAGTACATACACACAAACACCAACATAAATTTATTTACAAGTAAAAGCAATGTGGGGACACATAGATAGTGATTAAAATGCCACATTAGAACATAACAAATATACATGTAATGAGGGTTAAAATGTTGTGTTATTAGGGTCTTTATTAAGGTAGACAATTGAGTTAATAGAAAACAATAATTGAATAACAATTAGAATAATTAATTAATTGTCTGAATTATAGTTGAAAGGCAAGATTTGCAGGTCCATACATGTGAAGGGTATGCCAGCGTACACGGACGTACGCTCACTCTCACGAGCGGGGACATAAGCTGAGTTTTCCATTGAAAACAATAGCGACCCGTCCGTGCAAGCAGGCGTACGCTCAGATTTCCGCAAGAAGTCGGCGGGAAGACGGACGAGAGACGTCCGTAAACGGTGGCGTACGCTCTGTTGTACGCCAGTTGTCGGAGTCTAAGGGCTGGTCCGTCAATTGTACGCCACTCCCCTTCGACGTTGTTTCTGGCCGTACGTATGCGGCTGATTTGTGGGTGGACTTAACCCCAACGGCCGCGTACGGAGAGCGTACGTTAATATGGAACGTACGCACGTTTGGCCGCAACGATCAGAATAACCTCCATAGTTTTTAAATCAGTATCTGGAGAAATTTATAATGATGCACATTTCTGCCTACCAGGATAACTGCGTTGCTTTATTACTATGGGGTGAGTTTGCCCATAACAATCTATTTCAGAAGTCTTCATGTTATATTCAATTTTTCATCCTGTTTGGACAAAATCCTGTTTAATTAAAACTGCCAGCTCTCCGGTCGATATCTCTTCTAGCTGTCCCCACTAGTACCATGAGACTTTCTCCAGTATCTGGAGAAAGGTGAATAAAGGTCTAAGGGCCAGATGTATCAAGCTTCAAAAGTGATAACATGGAGAGTGATAAACAGCCAGCCAATCAGCTCCTGCCTGCCATGTCACAGGCTGGGTTTGAAAAAATAACAGGTAGGAGCTGATTGGCTGGCTGTTTATCACTCTCCGTTTTATCACTTTTTAAAGCTTGATACATCTGGCCCTAAGTGAGATCTGCACCCAATAGAAGGTCTTTGCAAACAAAATGAGGAAAACTCCTTTATTTAAATCCAGGGTTAAAGTGTGAATGTGAACTCATCATCCACCACTGAAGGTTCCAACCATCAAGTTGGCACCTCCTTTTATTTTGGGGAAACATTAAGATGAGAATAAAGTAAAGCACATCACCAAGGGACATATGCTATGCAGGAATAAATATCTGTGATTGCTTTAAATGCCTGGGAATTTATAAGCATATATCAAAACACCCCTGAATAAGTCAGTTATTTGACTAGATGTGTTGCATATTAAAATGTAAGTGACCCTCTACAAAAAAAATGGTATTGCTACTAAAAAGAGCTCCAACCCGAAAAGGGTTTATTATCTGAAGATTTAGCATCATTCCCAAATAAAGGTCAAACCAATGATGTGTCATGTAAGGGGATGGAATGTTAACGTTGTTAATAATATATACATTGGTTGAATTTTAAAACCAAAAGACTGCTTTTTATCATGGGATTTCTTGGTGTGAGTGTGTGTTTTCAGAAGTAGATCATTAGCCATGCTTATGTTAAACCATCAGGTACTTATATGTTAGTTGGGCACCCACTATACGCTCATACCTCCACTATCCATGTCGGCATGGAGTTGATTATATATAGTGTGGCGAGCCCGAAGCGTAGCGAGCCCCGCGAGAGGCCGCGTAAAACTAAGCAAATAGGTTAGTGGGCGCCTGAATAACATATAAGTACCACCCATCACCATAAAGGAAAAAGATAAATTCTCTTATTGGGTTTGACAGTCGATATATGGTGCATATCATTGAACAATTTATAATAAATAAGATTTCCCTGGGAGTATTGTTTGTATTTCAATGATATTAAGCCAACCTAAGATTATCTCCTAGGAAGTAGCTATTGTGTTTGTTATTATAATGTATACTTGGTTAAAACAGAAGTGTTATTTTTATTGAATATACTGTAGAAAAAAGGCTATTCTATCTATATACAAAACAATACGTTTTTTGATTGAACTATCTCATTTTTTATTATTAAATCAAAGGAGAACAGCAGCATCACTGCAGCGGTCTACTACATGGTTAACTGAGAGCTGGTGAACCACACAACTCTATCAGCATTAGTATCGTAGAAAGATGGGGGGTACTACTTAACTGGACCCAGGTCTGATGGAGGGGCCCAGTGGGGCCCCCAATACCAGGCAGCAGCTGCTGCAGCAACTCTTGTCAACCCAGTACATGCTGCTGTGTGCTGGTCTGCAGTGTGGGAGGTGCTTAAATGGGCATTTTTTCTGTGTTTTATTCTAAGGGCGCGTGGACACATCCCCTCTGGGTCACGCCAGGCTGTCTCTTCTGCCCTGATCAGCATGTGGGCAGGATCTTCTAAAGCAGAAATGCAGTAAAAACCCTGTTGTCGGGGAGTTTACCGCATTTCTGTATGCTGTAACACCCCCCACACAGTGTCAGCTTTAAAGCTGGTGATTCCCTGCATAATCGCCAGCATGCCCCACGGCCAGACCCGGCACTCTGCGCATGCACAGATGGACTCTTGGGTCTCAGACCTGGGCCCTTATTCTGATCTGTGCGGCCAGATCAGAATATGCGGCCAGGATCGTGCAGGCGAATCCCCGCCTTCCATACGGATCGCCACCTCCGTCCGTACGCGGATACGTGGCGGTCCGCATGAAAGTGGACGGGGATACGCCTCCTCCATCTTGGGAGCAGCCCCTGCATTCGATGGTCGCCGACCATCGAATGCAGGGCCGCACACTCCACCAGCTTCCGCCACCCTAGACCACACGGACACTTGTCCGTATGAAATCATGTATGGGGGCGGGCAGCTGACATCCGGCGATGTCTGATGCCCGCCCCCTACACATGCGTCACGGCTTTATTACCATGCATACGCCCAGCATTTGCATGGGAACGCCCATGAAACGCGGGGCGTATGCATAGGGTAATGAGGCTAAGTAGCCCTTCACGCCCCTCTCCGCCCCCTGTGCGGCGTCTAAAAAAAACGTACGGCGAAACCGCTTGCACATGCGCAGAGTGACCTCTGCACATGCGCAGACGAAAAACATCGGTGGTACGACCGCAAGCGGCAAACACCGCACCAACCAGAATAAGGGCACTGGAGATCCAGCATCAGAGCCGCATCGTAAGGGACAGCTCTTATCGCAAGAGCTGTCCATTGTGTTAATAATCACATATGTTAGAGCATATGTGATTATTAAGAATGCGGTACCCGGTGAAGGGGTGCAATGTAGGGCAGCAGATGTTAGAGCAATCCCCCCCCCCCCCCCCCGTCTGTTAAGATACATCACAGTCAGGAGGAGAGGGGGGTGTCAGGAGGCTGCAGCACACAGTCAGTTCTCAGCCTCACACAAGCAGGTAGGGCTGAGCACTGACAGGAACAGAGGAAACCAGGTCAACATATGGAGCAGCATGACTCTACCCCAGCAGCCACACAGGTTTAAGAGAAGCTATGGATGGGTGTGAATGGGGTTAATGACACTGCTTTGGTGAGGATGGGGAGACCTATGGGGATTGGGGGATGAGGGGTAATGACACTGCTATAGGGGGGTGAGACTTATGGGTAGTGGAAAGAAGGGGGCTAATGACAATTCTATATGGGGCAAATCTATAGAAGCTGGGGGCCCAGGGGGGATATGACATTTACATGGGGGAGACATAGGGGTGTGGGAGCTGATAACTGCTTTTGTGGGGAAAGGGTACGAGGATGGAAAGGGGGGACTGGAGACAGCAAAAATGGGGGGTTTCAGGAGGCTTAAAGACAATGACCCTCTGTTTATTCCAGTCAACCATTACCTCTCCCCATCCCCTCCACCCTGTCACTTACTGCCTATTCCCTTAACCTTTTCCCTGTCACCCACAGCCACTCCCCTTAAGTTTTCTGTCACTCACTGCCTCTCTGTCTCCCACTCTCTTTATCCGTCACCTCACTGTCCCTGTCACTCTTTCCCTGTCAGCCACTTCCTCTCCTTACCATCATCTATATCACCCACTGCCTCCCCGTAACCTATTTTCTGGTGTCACTGAATGCCTCTCCAATGGGGGGGTGGCCTGTGCATATGGGTTTCCCTTTGAGACCACTCCACTTGTGGCAAGCACACCCACTTTACCAGGAATGCTTTCATATATAGAGATATTTAGATATCCAGATGATGGGTCGACGATCAATAAGTTGCCACCATCCATGACACCATCCATGTACTGTAGACTCCAATTGGGAAGTCCAAATATAGCAGAGTGAGGCACCTTGCCCAAATCATCTTGAGTGTAGGGAGCTATGTAAGGGGAAGCAGCAAACTAATTGAGATATTGTGTTGAAACCTACAATTTGACACACAAACTGTGTGTCTTCATTTTCATGCGCTGATCATTGCAATGTTAAGGGCTATTTTTACAGGGGGACAGGCTGTGCAACTGCATGGGGCACTGCTTGGCTTGCCCACTGTTGCCTCCAGAGGACGGGTCCTCCTCCAAGTCTGTAAACCCATCTGTGCTGCTGCTACTGTCAGGTGAACTAGGGGCTCCCCACATTCAACACACAAAGGGGGACATTTACTAAAGGAAATTTGTAAAAAATAGGTGTATTTGTATTCAGAAATACACTTATTTTTGACATTTACTATCCCGAAAATATGGCAATTCGTATTCGTATTGATAGCACATCAATACGAATACGATTTGCCGTATTTTCGGGATAGTAAATGTCAAAAATAAGTGTATTTCTGGATACAAATACACCTATTTTTTTACAAATTTCCTTTAGTAAATTTCCCCCAAATGTCTAGTTATGGCACTGCTGCTGGTCACATTGGGGGAAATTTACTAAAGGAAATTTGTAAAAATAGGTGTAAAAATAGGTGTATTTGTATCCAGAAATACACTTATTTTTGACATTTACTATCCCGAAAATACGGCAAATCGTATGCGTATTGATGTGCTATCAATACGTATACGAATTGCCGTATTTTCGGGATAGTAAATGTAAAAAATAAGTGTATTTCTGGATACAAATACACCTATTTTTACACCTATTTTTACAAATTTCCTTTAGTAAATTTCCCCCATTATGTGTATAAGAGGCAATACTACTATGGGCATTATACTCTCCTTTTTTCAGTGTGCATCTTTGGCACATGCTGTCTCTCTGTAAAGTACAGGAGGTACAAATTTATAGTTTGCAGGGGGCCACCAAACACCCTAGCACCGGCCCTGCCCTGGAGAGATGGATAGTTAGCAAGACCCGGTGGGACTACGCACTTTCACATTCGCAGGGTCTGGCTGGGGAAGGATCTTACTGTGTGGGCCGGCTCTTTACAAAAATCAGGGCCCGGTGCCATTTTCTCTGTCCTGAACTCCTGACTATTGAACCCTGCAGTCTGACTCTACATCTGTGAGCCCTTTTGTGGTGGTAGTGGGTCCTGCTCGGTTCCTCCTGTGTCGGGACCAGGTTTTCAAGGTAGTCTTTTTAAGCAAGGCCACACCCCGCCACAAATCCACGCCCTCTCTGCTAGGCCACCCCTCTCGTTCCAAATTTTTACCTGTTCATGCTGGGAGCCAAATTCGCTAGAACGAGCCATGGCCGTGTTTAGCTTTGTACATGTTGGGGGTCGCCAAAGACATTTTTGATCTTCTTTACTGTACGTTTATTTACAAACAACTATCTAAATATTTGTGTGTGCGTGCTTGTGTGTGTGTGCTTGTGTGTGCATGCTTGTGCATTGCAAATAATCCACACCAGTTGAAATAACAAAGGTCGCAATTTAGAGCTGATTGCTCATGTCCATGCGCTTTGCGCATGAGGGAATATGTGCATGTGCAAAGCATCGGGGAGTAACCTCAAAAGTGGGCAGGCAGGGGGCAGATGCAGGGGACCGCAGTATGGGGGCTGACATCACATGACATCAGCACCCTCCCCCAATTTGCTGGATAGCAGGCACCTGAAAAGTAAGTATGGACTTACTTTTCAGAGCAAAGGCTAGAGAAGTCATTCGATGGTGAGCGACCATCGAATGATTTCTCTTCCTTGCGGATGCATGTAAGTAGATGTGTATGCGAATGCATCCACTTGCATGCTTGTACGGGGATTTGTTTGGCGAGGGGGCGGGCATTCGACGGGGCGCCGTTTACCTGCTCACTAGGCAGCGAATATACGCTGCCTACCAAATAGGTCTGAATTAGACCCAAAGTGCTGCCTGTGAATTTGAGTGTTTAAATAGATATTTTTAATTAATGTCAGCTGAACAGATTCATCTCTGAATCACAGATCAGAGGAACAAGCTATTGACCTAGTTAACCAGATCTGCAGTCATAAAGCTTGTGAATGATCCACAATTTAAAGGGCAATAGTTACTCTTGAGCACTTCATTAAAACATTCCCTTGATCAATTGTAGTCACAATGGTAGACACACACTACTCTCAAAGCATTAATACTGTAGTAGTGTGAAGAAAAATGTAAGAAAGAAGAAAAGTATGTATCTACTTATAGAGTAACAGTTATTTTCTTTTAATGAAATTGCATCACAATAAAACACAAGGACTGGGTGCCGGGCAGTTTCCCGACAGTCGGGATCCCGACAGTCATTACCCCGATGTCGGGATCCCGACAGTCAAAACCGTGACACTCGGGGTCCCGACGGCCACCAGCTATTGTCCCTCGTGGGGGTCCACGACCCCCATAGAGGGAGAATAGAATAGGTGGCGAGCGCAGCGCAGCGAGCCCCCGTGTCCGCCACACTCTCGGGCTAATGACTGTCCCTAAGGACTATTTTAGAAAATAAAATATTGCACAGTTGAATACAACTGCTCTTTTGAGACATCACTGCCACTTTTTTTCTTGGGGAAGTACATAGATATTTGCACTAGGTGGGTAATTCAGACCTGATCGCACGTCCGCTAATTCGCAAGCCAGTCAGTTATCAATACACTTTGAATGCGTACGGCTAATAGTACCCATATGCAATCCCATCCTGCAATACAATTCTGATATAAGATCCCTTCTATTCACAAGCCACTCGCAAAGTAGGCAACTGGGGATAGTAAAAGGCCATTTAATGGGAGAGCAAAGAAAAACATTGTGTGCCAGAAAGAATGCTGGGAAAATGCAGAATTTTAGGGAAGGGTGTGCATGTTCACCTTCTGACTGTCGACCATCACATTGTCAACCTAATGGTTATTTTGACCTTCCAAGCCTGTTGACCTATTTCATATGTCGACCTAAGCCCTGTCAACCTTTAGTGGTCATCCTAATGTATGTCAACCTTCGTACTGTCAAACCTATGACCCATTCCCCCTGATTCTCCATATTTACTACACGTGTTAGTATTTTTTTACTATTTCATTTTTATTCCAACTTTCTTTAAGCACCTTCAACTAGACCAGGCATTCCCAACCACAGTCCTCAAGGCACACCAACAGTGCTGGTGTTAGTGATATCCAGGCTTCAGCACAGATGGTTTACTCAGAATTCCTCAGATACTAATTAAGTCACCTGTGCTCAAGCTTGGATATCTACAAAACCTGCACTGTTGGTGTGCCTTGAGGACCATGGTTGGGAATGCCTGAACTAGAGTATAGAGATACCTGGGTAGAAATAAAACTATAAAAGTTGACAATTAGTTTTTTATTCAAAATGGGATTACTGTTAATAAAGTTTCTGTTAGTGGACTGTAATTTGTCATTATCTTATCTATGACCATTACCAGCGGCGGCTCTCACTTCTGCAGAGGAGGGGGCTGCCATGATGCAGGCTCCACCGCCGCTGATGTACTCATCCCCGACACTGCCAATCACAGTCCCAGGTTCCCTGTCCCAGCCATCGGTCCCGGTCCCCGCTGCGGGGTTGACGCATGTGCAGTAGCTTCTTCGGTACTGCACATGTGCCGGCCCCCACTCTTTATGGACTGCTTTTGCAGCAGCCCCCAGAGGCATATTCCGGGTCCGGCGCATGTGCAGTATCGTCCTTGTACTGCGCAGATCACGGTTTTTATGGGTTGCCAATCAGCAGTCCATATAAAGGCTTCCCGGAGGGAGGGAACACCTCCCAATGGGAAAGCCTTGGGTGACTGGCAGGTCGGACTTCCAATAGGAAGTCACTGCTAGTCACAGTGAAGCCACTGCAGTCTCACAGACATCAGGCATCAGATTTCACGTATACCCCTTTTCCACTAGCCTAAATATCCAGGGTTTTTCACGGTAGCGCACAAATCCAGAAATTTTAGACAGGTGGAAACGCTCCCAGGTTGGGAGACCCGGCATTTTTACCCAGGTAGCAACAAGGGTTGAACACTGTGTAGTGTAAATGGGTAACCGGGGTCCAGTTCACTACAGTGCAAAAGCCGGCTCTGGGAGATGCTCTCCTCTGTGTGAATGGGTTTGCAAGCCGGGTCGCACCCAGGTTGTAGCCGGGTTGTAGCCGGGTACAAAATCCCGGGTGCGACCCGGCTTGCAGATGGAAAAGGGGTATTACGCAGAAAACAGTGGCGGGGCTGCAGCCCTGCAGCCCATAGGTAAAAACCACCACTAACCATTACAATATTTAAAATAAATGCTTTTTGCAAGTTGCAGAATGGACTGAAGAAACAGATGCTGGAAATAAAGCTCTCTATAGATTTTACTTTGAAATTGTCCTGTGATGAATGCATCAGTACTAGGCTACATGAAACTAAGTAGAAGACTTTAGTATTGTATTAATACAGGGTTGCCAACCCTCCCGGAAAGGCTGGGAGGGTCCCGGAAATTGTGTCCCCCTCCCGGCCCCCCGGAAAGGGGGGCAACCCTCCTGCATTTCCATCCATCACCCGGGACCCCCCACCCGGCAGGGGGGGGGGGGTCCGTGGGTCAAATGACGCTATCACGTCATTTTAGCCCCGCCCCCTGCAGTGCAATGACTGAACTACCGTCATTGCACTGCCGGGGCAGGGCTAAAATGACGAGTTTGCTATAGCCACACTCCCAATAGAGCAGCCCGTCCATTGCTCCGCCCCCGGACCACCCCTTTCCCCTCCCGGCGATGGCCACGCCCCCCCCACCCCCCACTTCAATGAGCTGGCTGCCAGCATAGAAGTCGGCAAGTATGTATTAATATATTGTAGGAAAAACATTATAGTATTTGCTGACACAGATGTAATAATATTGCTGTTCTCCTAATATATTTATTTGCATGCTGTAAATATGCACGTGTGCACAAGATGATTGCTACTGTAGAAATTCGTTTCATACCAGTCATTTTACCTTAAAGCATCCCTGAGGCATTGTCGACTTAAATAATCAGCTACAAGAGAGGTGTAATGATAGAGTAAAGGATAATTATAAACTCAGCAGGAGACTTGAAATAACTATGTGATACTGTTTTCAGCTGATTAACCTCATATTCAGCTTCACTTATTTATTTTATTTCGAAGACTGGGACCTAAATGAATCCTTATATCATGAAGCTTTACAATTTTCTAATGTGGATGACAGAGCAGATACTGTACTTTACCATCTACCAATTCAGATCAAGTACAGTATATTTCCCTCTCATTGTTTTGTATGGAACCAGGGTTCTATTTACATGCTGTAATAAAAATCAAAGTATCACTTTATATTGAACATTAATATATATATATATATATATTTTTTTCTTTGGGGGGGGGGGGGGAATCCGCACTCACGGCCCGCACCTGTCAGCATGAGGGGTGCTCTACTACAAAACATCCACAGATGTTCCAGATATAGCACAGGTGTAGACCCAAATAAGATCCACGGAGAGCACTCACCAATAAGATCACTTGCACAATTTTAATGTTACTTTTTCAGGGTTTAAGAAATCTTACTGTTGTAAGCAGTCGACCTTCCGGCCACTAGAGGGCCTTTGTCAAGACAGGTCACCAAATACGTCCGTACAGCACAAGAAATTCAAGTACAATGATCCTATTTCAAGTGCTCCCTTATATGGCATCCTAATGAGCTCATTAGCTCCAGCCTTGTACAAAATCTACTTGTGGTCATAAGGGTCATGTGTCCTCAAGTCACATGGGGTAAATGACCATATTCATTGGTCAGCCGGACTGAAATAATTTATACCAACATTGGCCGTGCGTTCCACAGCGGTCTCCATTGCACTCAGGTCTCACTCTTATAGTGAGTATATGCGGGCTCACGCAGTCAGTTATATATGCTTGTAAATAATGGCTGTGCGTTCCAGTCATGTCACATAGCTGCACTCAATAATATCTAGGATGAGTTGACAATAAAAGAGCACTGATCTTGGATCTTACAGATATTCACATAATTAGTTATGCATAGATATATCCACATGTGTTATATAGATGTCATTGTAGAGATTATATATAAGTCATCGGCGTGATCGTGAGCAGCTTTTGCCTTTGGCTTGTGTATATATAAGGTGTGGTATCCAGCCCACAGCTGTGGTTTACTTGGTTTGAGTCTTCAATATACTGTATGTACCGTGGACTCCTTCTTGCTAGATATAAGGTAAGAAAACACATAGCTCCTGTTCTTTTTCACAGCACTACACGCACTTTTCATGCTACACAAGCCCTGATGATAAAGCCGCACCGGCTTTGAAACGTTGGCAGACATGCTTGTATTCTTTTGAAAACTTTGCACATAAAATTTGGATTCTACCCATCCAGCTGATCGAGTGCCGCCTGTTTCTTTGGGGGTCCCCCCAGGTCCCTCAATCTAACTCTACTGTTTGTATACCCATCCGAGGAAGGCACCGTGGCATATACCTCAGTGAAGAGAGTGCCAGTCAACCCTATAGATTATATATATATATATATATATATATATATAGGGTCAATGAATCAGGCGGCACTCACGGATTTGCAAAACGTGAACAAACTTATTTATTCATCCAACATGTTTCGGGCACTCGGCCCGTCCTCAGGGATAAACAACAGTGACTTTACAACACACTTATATTCTGTAACAAGTGAAAAACTCCCTCCCCCTGATCAATCAGCGCCGCCCCTCTTACCTGTGTTCACCAGATTGTGTCCCTGCTTCCGCTCACCTCCAGCATGTGTCTACCTGTATTCTGCCATTGAGGAGGCTGTACTTCCGTGCAGCACTTCCTCTGATGTCATCAGGCTTCATCCATGCTGTGGTTCAGCTGGATAGCCAAGCCTCTCTCTGGATTCCACAGGGAGGTCAGTTGCTAGGTGACCATACAAACATTAGAAACGTGATCTACAAGAGAAATAATTCATGTGATGAATACAAATACATTAAAAACGTGCAATAAGAGGCTGTATAACAACCATTTAAGAGGCAATATAATGCCAGTGCTAGGTGTAAAACAAAATAAATGTAATACATAAAAAATGCATACATTAAAATACATAAAATAATGAATAGACAATAGACAATTTTTAAAAATCTGCAGAGGGATGCTGCATCTATTGGGTTCCATGTGACTAAACAATTTTTTATTTATGTTTTTATTTTATTTTGTTTTTATGTTGTTATTAATCCAAAAGATTATCACTATGGTAGCCTGATACAGCATTGTATATCTTACTTATAGATGTGTGCATCCACTGATGGTAGGCTGTAAATTTGAGCAATATATTTAAAAAAAAATTATTATCATATTAGATACTGATTTATCATGGATATATCCTAGATTAAAGAACGTGTTACCCTACAGGACATAAAATGCCTATAGGAAATGGTACAATCCATGTTGCTCGTTCAGCCCCTTGGGTGCGAGAGTGTCGAGCTGGTGTATCCACCTCGCCTCCGCCTGCAGGAGCTGTTTCTTTCTATTGCCACCTCTTGCTGGGACAGGTATGTGGTCTATAATTTTAGATCTTATACTGGACAAGTTGTGCTTTCTTTCTGCACAATGTCGTGCCACTGGTTGTTCGCTCTGGCCGGAGGTTAATGCTTGCCTTATGGCAAGGCGGTGGTTCGCCATCCTTTCTTTAAATTGACACTCTGTCTTGCCCACGTAGTAAAGTCCACATGGACAAGACAGAATGTACACAACATACCGGCTGGAACAAGTGACAGAGTGCTGGATTTTAAATTTTCTACCTGTGTGTGGGTGACTCACCGTATCTCCTGTAATCATGGAGCTACAGGTCGTGCACCCCACACATTTGTGGCATCCCTTGGGGCGAGATAAAAAGTGGCTAGGTTTGCTGATTTTAGTTAGCTTGGCTATGTCGTTCTTTACTAACAAATCTGCCAAATTTCTGCCTCTTTTATAGGCTGGCATGATCTGTGTGTTGTGCAGACTTTTGAGATCTCTGTCAGAGGTTATCAGGGGCCATAATTTCTTAACTTTTTTTGTGGTCTCACAGCTGCCCATGGCATGCTGTGTGACCCAAGGAATCCTGGCGCCTAATTCTTTTTTGGTACTAATGGTGTTTAAAGCAGTTTCCCGCGAGGTGTTGAGAACCTTCTCTTTAATTTTGGACAACTCTTTCTTTTTGTATCCCCTTTCTTCAAACCTGGCCTGCATGGCATCCAATTCAATGTGCACTTGGGCTTCCTCACTTACTATCCTCCGTACTCTTAGCATTTGCGAGTAGGGCAACCCCTCACGCAGTGCTCTAGGGTGACAACTTTCATATCTGAGGAGGGTGTTGCGGTCAGTTTCCTTGATGTACAAGGAGGTCTCAATGTGGTTGTTTTTGAGATTAATTTTTACATCTAAAAAATTAATGACCTCTTTACTCATGTTGTACGTGAGTTTGACTGGGTGGATCAAAGCGTTGTGTGTTTCAAAAATGCTTTTTAGCTCATCTATGCTGCCCCTCCAAAAGATGAGCAGGTCATCTATATATCTGCGGAATAAAAGTACTTTGTTCACGTATGGGGCTCCGTAGATTAACTGTTGGTCCACCTCATTCATGTAGGCGTTGGCGTAGGATGGGGCCACATTGGATCCCATCGCTACACCAAGCCGCTGGCCATACACCACACCGTTGAACAAAAAATAATTACGATTTAGTACCAAATGCAGTAGATCCATGAAAAAAGGGATAGGCGGGCCTTTGTACATTGCATTATTGCTGATGAGGTTCTCCACAGCTCGCATCCCTTCTGTGTGGGGGATGCATGTGTAGAGCCCTGTAACATCAGCGCTACACATGACTACATCATCAGGGATGGTACCTAAGGCATTGAGCAATTCCAATAAGTGATTAGTGTCCTTAAGGTACGAATTTGTTTGTTGTACGCATGGATTTAATATAGCGTCTAGGTAAGTGGACACAGACTGGAACAAGGAACCCCTGGCTGAAATTATAGGCCTGCCAGGGGGCTTGTCCAGGCACTTATGTACCTTAGGTAACATATATAATAAAGGAGTGATGGGATATTCAGTGCTCAATGCCCTGCCCAACTCACCCGAAATGATGCCATCACGTGTGGCTACGCCAATTAAATTGTCCAACTCTTTTTTATAGACCTGAGTGGGGTCTTTGCGCAAAACTTCATATACCTGTGTATCTGCTAATTGTCGCATGCATTCAGTGACATAGTCTGATAAGTCCTGCACAACCACTGACCCACCTTTATCTGCCTTGTGGATCACGATATCTGTCCTGGCTTTAAGTCCCTTCAAGGCTTCCCTCTCTTGCCCCGATAAATTGTTGCGCTGTAAGTCAGCGGGGGCAGGTGTGGCTTGACCTGCAGCCTCCATCATACGTATAAAGGTCTTTATTGATGGATTGGAAACCTGGGGATCGAATGTTGATTTGGGCAATAATTTCTTTAATTGGGCTGGTATGTCAACACCTACAGGGTCGACCGTGGGTTTGTCCTTGAAATGTTCTCTCAATCTGAGAGTTCTCCCAAACTTGTAACAGTCTAGTGTCCAATCAAATGAAACAGGAGAATGGCTTGGTACAAATGATAGTCCTTTAGATAATACGGATATTTCTGCTTCTGATAGAGGTGTAGAGGATAGATTGAACACCAATTCTTTCAGCGGCGGCTGCCTTTGCGGCTTGTTTTGCCTCGCGGTCTGCCCACCACGCCTCGTCCGCCTCCTCTGACGGTGGGTATTTTTAGACCCGCCCGGGTCGTAACCCCTAAAGGGGGATTACTTTCGGCTGATGCTTGTGTGCCGAGATCCGCTTCACTTGCGGAGGTGCTCGTGTCGTCCTCTTCTCTATGTCGATTTCTCTGTCGGCGCTGTCTAATCGGCGCTCGAGTGTTGGCAGATGGTCCTCCTGTACTTAGCCAATGGTATACTCGATTAGCCTCGTAGTCTGCTTGTACCTTCCTGCGCTTCTCCCTTTTGTACTTAAGAAGCTCTTTTTGGTATGTTTCAATTTGTGTCTTGAGTTTTGTACTCCAATCAGTGAGTGTGTCGACTGTTAGAGTAGACACATGCGTGGATTCAAAAGTTGCCAATTTTTCTTTAACGGCTGTCAACTCCTTAGTCGATTCATCCACAACCAGCAATATTAGGTCCATGGAGCATTTATTTAATATGCTCACCCACCTTTTGCAAAAGGATACGTTGTTTCTTCCTATGGTGGGGACATTGCGGACCCGGAATCCCCTCGGGATTTGCTTGTCTTGGTAATATTCTGCTAGTGTGGATGCATGCAGCATATAGTCCACTTCGCGTTTTTTTAAATAATACCAATCTTTGTACAGGTCTTCATTATCGACAGCTGGTAATTGGGATTGGACAAATGCTGCTTTAATAATACCTTCGGCGTCACTGTCCGAGTAACTGAACCGGTCGCCTGTGTCGATCTGTGCGATGTTGACACCTGCCAAAACTGGCTCCATGGTCCGGAACCGACGTGGACACACCTGTCGACACTGGATAATCACACCTGTGTACTGCAGATGGGTGGATGGGGTTGTCCCTTGTTCAGAGGAATAAAGATCTCATCGTTGGGTGCCTTGCTGGATTATGCTGCTGAATATTTCACAGCGTGCAATACCTTCAATATGCTGCGTAAGCCGGCACTCCCAGGTGGATGATGCAGTCGATACTGACCCGGTGCCTTCCAGCATGGACTGGCTGGTCCTTGTATAGGGTCAATGAATCAGGCGGCACTCACGGATTTGCAAAACGTGAACAAACTTATTTATTCATCCAACATGTTTCGGGCACTCGGCCCGTCCTCAGGGATAAACAACAGTGACTTTACAACACACTTATATTCTGTAACAAGTGAAAAACTCCCTCCCCCTGATCAATCAGCGCCGCCCCTCTTACCTGTGTTCACCAGATTGTGTCCCTGCTTCCGCTCACCTCCAGCATGTGTCTACCTGTATTCTGCCATTGAGGAGGCTGTACTTCCGTGCAGCACTTCCTCTGATGTCATCAGGCTTCATCCATGCTGTGGTTCAGCTGGATAGCCAAGCCTCTCTCTGGATTCCACAGGGAGGTCAGTTGCTAGGTGACCATACAAACATTAGAAACGTGATCTACAAGAGAAATAATTCATGTGATGAATACAAATACATTAAAAACGTGCAATAAGAGGCTGTATAACAACCATTTAAGAGGCAATATAATGCCAGTGCTAGGTGTAAAACAAAATAAATGTAATACATAAAAAATGCATACATTAAAATACATAAAATAATGAATAGACAATAGACAATTTTTAAAAATCTGCAGAGGGATGCTGCATCTATTGGGTTCCATGTGACTAAACAATTTTTTATTTATGTTTTTATTTTATTTTGTTTTTATGTTGTTATTAATAAAAAGATTATCACTATGGTAGCCTGATACAGCATTGTATATCTTACTTATAGATGTGTGCATCCACTGATGGTAGGCTGTAAATTTGAGCAATATATTTTAAAAAAAATTATTATCATATTAGATACTGATTTATCATGGATATATCCTAGATTAAAGAACTTGTTACCCTACAGGACATAAAATGCCTATAGGAAATGGTACAATCCATGTTGCTCGTTCAGCCCCTTGGGTGCGAGAGTGTCGAGCTGGTGTATCCACCTCGCCTCCGCCTGCAGGAGCTGTTTCTTTCTATTGCCACCTCTTGCTGGGACAGGTATGTGGTCTATAATTTTAGATCTTATACTGGACAAGTTGTGCTTTCTTTCTGCACAATGTCGTGCCACTGGTTGTTCGCTCTGGCCGGAGGTTAATGCTTGCCTTATGGCAAGGCGGTGGTTCGCCATCCTTTCTTTAAATTGACACTCTGTCTTGCCCACGTAGTAAAGTCCACATGGACAAGACAGAATGTACACAACATACCGGCTGGAACAAGTGACAGAGTGCTGGATTTTAAATTTTCTACCTGTGTGTGGGTGACTCACCGTATCTCCTGTAATCATGGAGCTACAGGTCGTGCACCCCACACATTTGTAGCATCCCTTGGGGCGAGATAAAAAGTGGCTAGGTTTGCTGATTTTAGTTAGCTTGGCTATGTCGTTCTTTACTAACAAATCTGCCAAATTTCTGCCTCTTTTATAGGCTGGCATGATCTGTGTGTTGTGCAGACTTTTGAGATCTCTGTCAGAGGTTATCAGGGGCCATAATTTCTTAACTTTTTTTGTGGTCTTACAGCTGCCCATGGCATGCTGTGTGACCCAAGGAATCCTGGCGCCTAATTCTTTTTTGGTACTAATGGTGTTTAAAGCAGTTTCCCGCGAGGTGTTGAGAACCTTCTCTTTAATTTTGGACAACTCTTTCTTTTTGTATCCCCTTTCTTCAAACCTGGCCTGCATGGCATCCAATTCAATGTGCACTTGGGCTTCCTCACTTACTATCCTCCGTACTCTTAGCATTTGCGAGTAGGGCAACCCCTCACGCAGTGCTCTAGGGTGACAACTTTCATATCTGAGGAGGGTGTTGCGGTCAGTTTCCTTGATGTACAAGGAGGTCTCAATGTGGTTGTTTTTGAGATTAATTTTTACATCTAAAAAATTAATGACCTCTTTACTCATGTTGTACGTGAGTTTGACTGGGTGGATCAAAGCGTTGTGTGTTTCAAAAATGCTTTTTAGCTCATCTATGCTGCCCCTCCAAAAGATGAGCAGGTCATCTATATATCTGCGGAATAAAAGTACTTTGTTCACGTATGGGGCTCCGTAGATTAACTGAGTTGTCCAAAATTAAAGAGAAGGTTCTCAACACCTCGCGGGAAACTGCTTTAAACACCATTAGTACCAAAAAAGAATTAGGCGCCAGGATTCCTTGGGTCACACAGCATGCCATGGGCAGCTGTGAGACCACAAAAAAAGTTAAGAAATTATGGCCCCTGATAACCTCTGACAGAGATCTCAAAAGTCTGCACAACACACAGATCATGCCAGCCTATAAAAGAGGCAGAAATTTGGCAGATTTGTTAGTAAAGAACGACATAGCCAAGCTAACTAAAATCAGCAAACCTAGCCACTTTTTATCTCGCCCCAAGGGATGCTACAAATGTGTGGGGTGCACGACCTGTAGCTCCATGATTACAGGAGATACGGTGAGTCACCCACACACAGGTAGAAAATTTAAAATCCAGCACTCTGTCACTTGTTCCAGCCGGTATGTTGTGTACATTCTGTCTTGTCCATGTGGACTTTACTACGTGGGCAAGACAGAGTGTCAATTTAAAGAAAGGATGGCGAACCACCGCCTTGCCATAAGGCAAGCATTAACCTCCGGCCAGAGCGAACAACCAGTGGCACGACATTGTGCAGAAAGAAAGCACAACTTGTCCAGTATAAGATCTAAAATTATAGACCACATACCTGTCCCAGCAAGAGGTGGCAATAGAAAGAAACAGCTCCTGCAGGCGGAGGCGAGGTGGATACACCAGCTCGACACTCTCGCACCCAAGGGGCTGAACGAGCAACATGGATTGTACCATTTCCTATAGGAATTTTATGTCCTGTAGGGTAACAAGTTCTTTAATCTAGGATATATCCATGATAAATCAGTATCTAATATGATAATAATTTTTTTTTAAATATATTGCTCAAATTTACAGCCTACCATCAGTGGATGCACACATCTATAAGTAAGATATACAATGCTGTATCAGGCTACCATAGTGATAATCTTTTGGATTAATAACAACATAAAAACAAAATAAAATAAAAACATAAATAAAAAATTGTTTAGTCACATGGAACCCAATAGATGCAGCATCCCTCTGCAGATTTTTAAAAATTGTCTATTGTCTATTCATTATGTTATGTATTTTAATGTATGCATTTTTTATGTATTACATTTATTTTGTTTTACACCTAGCACTGGCATTATATTGCCTCTTAAATGGTTGTTATACAGCCTCTTATTGCACGTTTTGAATGTATTTGTATTCATCACATGAATTATTTCTCTTGTAGATCACGTTTCTAATGTTTGTATGGTCACCTAGCAACTGACCTCCCTGTGGAATCCAGAGAGAGGCTTGGCTATCCAGCTGAACCACAGCATGGATGAAGCCTGATGACATCAGAGAAAGTGCTGCACGGAAGTACAGCCTCCTCAATGGCAGAATACAGGTAGACACATGCTGGAGGTGAGCGGAAGCAGGGACACAATCTGGTGAACACAGGTAAGAGGGGCGGCGCTGATTGATCAGGGGGAGGGAGTTTTTCACTTGTTACAGAATATAAGTGTGTTGTAATGTCACTGTTGTTTATCCCTGAGGACGGGCCGAGTGCCCGAAACATGTTGGATGAATAAATAAGTTTGTTCACGTTTTGCAAATCCGTGAGTGCCGCCTGATTCATTGACCCTATACAAGGACCAGCCAGTCCATGCTGGAAGGCACCGGGTCAGTATCGACTGCATCATCCACCTGGGAGTGCCGGCTTACGCAGCATATATATATATATATATATATATATATATATATTACACTAAACATCGGCACTCACCTTTCCTAGTTTTGGGGTGCACTATTGCTTGTGACCACATTGTTTAAACAGACATTGCAGGGGCTCTGCATTGACTACATTAACTGATATTAATAAATAGTGTAGATTTAGTTCATGAATTGATCAATGCATTAAGCCTGCAGCCCCCTTCACGGGACCCCACTTTTCTGCAGGTCCTAACACTATCGCTGAAAATGGCTACAATACACATAGCTATCACATCAATGTTTGATTCCAGGCATGCTATCTGGTCTAAAGCTCACAGCAGACTATGCTTTTTAGGTGAGCAGTTACCAACACGGAAATGGTTAACATAAGCTATGCAATATAGGTTAAAACAGGGTGCATGAGTGAATGGGACCACAATAAGAATAATTAAAAAATGAATCTAATAAACAATATACACTAAACAGAGGCGCTCACCTTTCCTAGTTTTGGGGTGCCTTATGACTTGTGACCACATTGCGTCTTCAGCAAAGGTGGAACTACAATTAATGCAGCAGGTGCAGTGAACTGGGGCCCCTGAGGACTGAGGCCCACTGCTGCCCCTGTTGCCCACTTTCTGTCACCTACTGTCATATTTTGCCTCCCTCTGCCTCTCCCTGTCAACCTCTACCTCTCTCTCTGTCACCCACTGCAAATGCTGCCTAGCGTGAACTTGGGTTAGAGTGGAGGGTTAGGCTCACCATCCAAAAGTTCTGCCATTGGTCTCCAACCAGCCACCTTCTGTCCTTCTAACCCAGAAATATCTCTCCAGCTCCAGTGTCCCCCTTCTATCTCTCCAGCCTGTTCCTGATTATATTTCTTCAGGAAGCCCCCCTTCCATTGTTCCTACTTTCCTCCTTCAGTGTCTCCAGCAGCCCTCCTTCTGTGTCTCATGATAGCCCCCCATTCTTTGTCTTCAGATGGCCCTTCCTATGTATCTCAAGCCACTTTCCTTCTGTGTTTCAAGCCAGCCCCTCCCCCTTCTTTGTCTGCAGTCAGGGCCATTTCCTTTTCTCCATCTAGGTCCTCCTTGTATATGTCCATTCAGACCATCATCTGTTTCTCCAGCCAATCCCCCTTCTGTGTCTCCAGCCAGCTCTTCCTTATGTGTCTCAAGTGAGCTCCCCTTCTGCGTCAGCAGACAATGCCCCCTCCTATATCTAGACCCTCTTCTGTATCTCATTTCAGCCCGTTTCCATGTCTCCAGGTGCCCCCACTTCTGTGTCTCCATCCATGGCCCCCTACTTTATCAGTGGGCCACTGCATCCAGCCCCTGCAGGCCACATACACTTACCTTATCTTGTGTCTCTCGGCTGTGGCTGTACTCCTAGTGTTGCTGCCACCTTCTCTACCAACCGGTTATTGATCTGCCCCAGACGCCACACCAATGGGGGCCCTCATAATTGTCCTGGCCTGAGACTGTTCCAAAATTCCCCCCTACAGTCAGTCAAACAAGAGAAAAGAAGAAGTACTCTCTTTGTTTGGGGGCACACTTGATTAAAACTTAACATTTAATTTGTTGTTGTTTTTTTAAATAAGTTTGGACATAACATGGAACATACGTGACACACAAAACATATACACACACAATTCCTTGTGTAAGAAACCCCCGTCTATGATTTGCAGTGTTCTTTTCAGATTTTGAACCAAATTTCCTGATTAATAATTCCTTGTTGGATGAAACTGCCTATCTGACGGTAAAAATGGTAATAAAGAATTGATTAGAGGACACCTCTCTATAGTGGGTGATTAGCGAATTTACTTAACTTTATCCTCAATGTGTAATTTGGAAGATTATATACATGTACCTTATTGTACAACATTGATAAAAGACAGGGTACCCCTGATATCAGGGAGAGAAAGAGGGGGAAATTTCAGCAAACGCAGAATATCAATATTTTTGTTATTAAAGCGACGCCTGGTGGTCAAAAATGTACTGCTCTATTTGACATGTTTTGTATTAAAGAAGAAAAACAGAGAGAAATATTCAGGAATGGGGACAGATAGTGAAGAAATGGAAAATAGAACCTGAGTAGATAAAGATGTGCCAGTATATCCCTGCAGTGTGGTTGTTGCACTGCAACTGCTGCTGATTGTCGTTAGTGGATTGGTTTGACCAATCCCCACAATTGAGCGGGTTTTATCCGTGCGACAGTTGCAGATATGGATATGAAAAAATGGGTTGCTTCTGTTCACGTTATGGAAGGGACCCCCCTGGTTGGCTTTTGCCCTTGCAGGGAATTGTCACTTCAATCGTGAATGAGTGTGCCCAGAAAGTGATGATATAGACTACTCAACATGCTGCTTTCTCCCATGTGCTCTCGGCATTGGTGGGTGATGAGCGATGTGTCTCGTCTTCAGTGTCCCAGAAATTAGAGTTAATTGGATAGGACAGTCCTATGCAGTGGATTTTATAGTGAACAGTAGGAACGGTATCTCTATCAATGGATGGACCTTGTTATAAGACCACTATAGTTTCCAACATTTAATTTCTATTAATGCATAGAACACTTCCTATATCTCTAATGACATATACTAGGTAATGCAATTATTTTGAGCAGGGATATATTGGTTCCCCTCAGAGGGATCTTACCACCTCCCAGATGGAATAACCGGTGCTATTATAAGATCCTTATTTAGAGGTGCTGGGGCTGAAATTCCCTCAGGGGTCTGAAGGGCAGGTGGGACTGGTATCTCCTGTCTGGCTTGTAGATAAATCAGTGGACAAACGGCCGTTTCACTGTAATCCCGCTTCCTCAGTGTCCTCCTGCAGTCAGTGTCCCTCTGCAGTCAGGTCAGATCGCAACAGTTTGGGATTTGCTTGAAAAATAGTGGTAAGACCAATTAAAGGGCCGATAAAAAAAACATTAGTTCGGGTCTGAATTCTGACCCATTTTTGATGGTGAGGGGTCTTGCGCACCACCAAAACGCCCATACTGTATGCATGCTCCCTGTATGAATGCCTTCAGTGAGTATCGCACTTGCTGAGGTGGGAAGGAGACAAGTAGGGAGCAGCAGCAGGGGAACACCAAAGATCAAATGCAATATGGTGAGAGTTTCAGAAAGTGAGAGATTTTGGGAGAGTTTTCCCATGTTTTTTAAAGCAGCAATCAATTACATGGCAAAATCAACCTGGTTTTGCAGGGGATGCAGCTGCTATAGGGCCCAAGGGGGCCTTGGGGGGGGGGGGGGGTGAGGGATTGGAGGGGGGCAGGCCAAGCAGGCATTCCCCTGTACCCTTTTCATTTTTTTAATAGTACCCCCTTCAAGAGTGGTGGGACCTGGCGCTGTCAGCAAAGGTAGTAATGGGTGCATGAACTGTCAGCAGAGACAGGAACAGGTACCCAGCCCTGCCCACAGAGGCTGCAGGTGGGAATAGCAGGGAGCCAGGGACCCAGTGCTGTGTCAGCGGAGGCTGCTTTAAGATACAGTAGCAGGGACCTGGCACTGTCATCAGAGGCGGGAACAGGGATCCAGCACTGCCATCTGAGGGTGCAGTGACCTGGCGCTGCCATTTGAGGATGCAGGGACCCATCGCTGTCATCTGAGGTGGGACTAGGGACCCAGCAGTGCCATCCGAGGGTGCAGGAACAAGTGCTGCCATTTAAGGGTGCAGGGACGCGTCATTGTCATTGGAGAAGGGAGCATTGGACCAGTGCTGCCACCAAAGGCTGCTGTGCGGAGCAGGGACCTGGTGCTGTCAACGCCTGTGAACAGAAAACCTGCCACTGCTGAAGCTGCCAAAGGTGCACAGTGCTATCTGCCATGGGAAATTGGGGGGGGGGGGGTGTTTATTGGGGACAGTGATGCTTCACTCTCTTTGTCTCGCACTCCCCATACTATTTTTTCTGCCCTCCAATGGGACATTGTAGTGCCAATGGTGGAGGGGGCCCTTTACAGATTTTTCTATGGGGCCCACAAAGTTGTAGTTAGGCCCCTGGGCATCTCCATAAAAACACTGGGTGTTTCCCTGGGAATGCAAGCGTTTCGATGCCTGCATGGGGTGGGTGGTTGTCAGCGCCCACCCCAAATTTGCCTATCTTCAGCCAAGATAGAAGTCAGTTCAGATTGACTTATATATGCGAACGGAGAAAAAATTATTCGATGGTCAGCGACCATCAAATACATTTTTGGCCGGGCGCCGCATGCGAGGGGATGTGTTCGCATACATTCCAATGCTATATAGGCTCGTCTCCTTACGCTCAGTTAACATGTAGTGAGTATAGTGAGATTTGCAGTGACAAAATCTTTTATACAAACTAGCAATATGGTAATTGTCATTGCAGATCCAAGTACTGCTTATTCTTAAGTTGCTATTAAATGAGCTGATAATAACCTTCGCAAGTACAGTACAAAATACATTATTTATATACAGTATATAACTATTGGAAATCAATCTTTTATAATGAAGTCGGTTTCTGATGACTAGACTCAGCAGTCCACAATGTATTCATCATGGGCAGTTGCTCTGCCACTTCCTCATTATAAGGCTATCACTTATATCTAGAAATCAGACATCTCCCAGAACACTGATGTAGTTCTGCTAGACAGGGGCGTAAGTTCATCCCAGTCGCCCGCAGACAAGTTGGAGTTTGTAAGCCCCCCTTCCTTATAAACAAGAGAAATGCATGTACAGTATGTGTATATAAATATACTGTATATATATCATCGCATCCACTGATCTACACATTAGAAGATTAGTAACCATGGTGATGTACACAAACCTGATGCTTTGCATAAATCTCTGAATTAGGCCCACAGTCCAATAGTATACATTATGCTATCACTAACTAAGGACTTTCCCAACACCAGTTTTTGGTTCTTCAACACAGCTTCCCCTGCTCAAGCCAACCGCAGTCCCAACATTCAGCACCACAATGCAAAAACGATTCTAGATCTTTATATAAATAACTATCATCAATATTTGTTGAAGTTGCAATGTTGTTGTGTTTTAATGAGCACTTGATAATTCCTGTTCTTTCTTCATATCACTGACATTTCGCGTTCTTGTTTCCCACTTAAACTTGCGTAGGAAGGTTCTGAAGACAGCAATATATCGATATAACATAACTGAAAGTAAGAGCTTATGCGCTTTGACAAGAAATCAGCACTTTTCTTAATGTGTTTTATGTTGAACATACAGTACTGCATTGTTTAATATGACACTTAATCCTTAAACCACTTCATGGCAGATTAAGGAGACAATACAGGCATATCTGTCACAATTTGGCCTTTCTTGTGTCTGCTTGTGAAACAATGTGTCAGGCTTAAATGAGTAAATATTCATTTTGTTAGAAAGTCTGCCTTTCAGCTATTCCCACTTATCAACAATTTTCTTTATGGAATAAATGTGTATCAGCAGACACTATTGGTGACAACGGAATGTCATAATCTTTACTTATGTAAATTCCTGAATGAACAATGCCTCGGGACACCACATTCAGCTCATAATGATACAACCTTTTCATTGTTCATCAGCAATTGTCTTGACAGATAACAATTTCTAATATGATCTTCCTGGTGATATTCTTCAATAATAGGATGGGATATGCATTGTACAGTATTTCTCAGTATTGTTGTCAACAGACTTTGCACAAATTATTCTTACTTATAACACTAATATATATTCAGAATTAACTGCACAGTTTTCAAGTCATATGGTAACATGTAAATAAATGTAATATATACATTAGACCAGTGGTTCCCAAACTGTGTGCCGTGGAACCCTGGGGTGCTGCAGAGAGCTTGCAGATGTGCCCTGGGTTGGTGATCCAGGACCCAATCAAATTATTTATGGTTAATGTAATAGGCAAAACGAGCACTTGTGGCTCCAATCAAGTATGTGGACAAGCAAATCCTGTCCCTCACCACATAATTGTGCCAAAAGATGACATATAAACACAATTGATGTAATTTTATATTTTTTTCTAAATTACTCTTGGCCAAGAGGTGCCACAAAACACTTTCTGATACTCTAGTTTGGAAATCACTGCATTAGAAATTTAGGGGGAAATATAATAGGATGAGAGATTCAGAAAGTGGGATATTTGAGAAATCTCCAGGTTTTTTAAAGTGACAATCATTTATACCATAAAGGTGACATTTAATAGGATGCGATTTTAATAAGGTTCTGAACTTGTACCGTATCGCATGTTTTCAATTGACAATTTAATGGAATGCAAACTGAGGCATGAAAACTGCAATGTGATGCGATAAAGTAAGAATTTTCATCATGAAAATGTGTGAATTATTGCATATGTGCATTAAAAAAAATGAAAACTTTTTTTTTTTTTTAAACAGCTTAGGGTCCCAGTAATATAACCAGTCCAGGGCTCAAAGAACCAGTCCTGGTTTTAGAAATTTAGAGGAACTTGCGTAAAAAATTTCCTCCGGCAGTGGCATTACCCTGTTGGCTGTTTGTGCCCGATGCTGGTTTCTAAAATATGGGAAAACCCTAATCATTTTGTCCCCCGTTTTTTTGCAACCAGGACCGGCCCTTGAGCCTGGTGCTGGTTTTAGAAATCCATGGAATCCTCTATGTTTTTTGTCCCCTGAATATCTAAAACCAGGATCGGTACTTTGAGTCCAGGGCTGGTTATGTTCAGGAGCCGGGACACAACGCCATTTGTTTTTATTTCCGAAATTTTAACTTTTACACATTTTTTGGGACAGAGCCATGCACAGTTCACACTGGTCACACTTTTTGTTAAACACGCAATGTTGAACTTGGTCTATTTGTTTTGCAATTTTTGGTAATGTTTTCCAAAATCTCGTCCTATTAAGTGTGCATTTGTGTAAGTTATAATGGGAAAACATCTGGATGTGAATTGAAGTCTGAAAAAAAAAATCAACAGGTCAAATTGTAATTAATTTTTTTAATGCAATTCGCATCCTGTTACTGTACATTGGCAATTTTTTCGCAAAAAAGTGAGAATTTGGATGTTTTTTGACAAAAATAACAAAAATTAAAGTATCTTATCCTATTAAAATGTCACCCTAATTCTCTTCTGCAGTCCTCTATTTAAAGTACTTTAATAGACCATATAAAATGTTACATTCATATTCATTAACAAGAACAGCACAGAACGGGAATAAATGATAATACTCCATTTGCCATATATATGTCCATATAGCCATAATGTTCTGTAAATGGGCAACACACAGTATTGTATCAAACTAAAGGTCCGTACACACTGGGCAATTTTGCTGACCGATGAGGCGGAAAATCACTGGGATGAAAAAACGCTCAGTACATACAATGAGTGTTTTTTGGCCATTTTAGCGATTTTCCCTGGAGTGGATGACTTTCCTTTGCAGGATGTTATGGAAAGCCGTCCACCCCATTGCTCATCTGCTGATAATTCCAGCAGATGATCGGCTGGGCCATCGTTGCCCCTTACACCAAGGGTACCTTTTGAGCTAAAAGCAGCTCAAACGGGTAATCCCTCCTTGCGAATAAATGTGCACAGCTAGCGAATCTATTTGCAGCCACGCAAATATTTCTAAATCCATTAACAATCAGCTCACCATCTAATACTTTTTCCAATGTGTGCTGGCATGTGCAGATTCAGAGTAGCCCTGGACCGGCTGCGATTGAAACAGGCTTCTCATGGCCAGAGCTGATGTCACAAACCCTCCCCTGAAACGATTGAATATGCCTGCGTTTTACCGAAGCACGCCTGTTTTTTATTTTTTTTGGCACTCCAATGAAATGTGCAGTTACCACCAGCTTCCTGTCAATCACTGTGCCAACAGCTAGTGAACAAAAAAGGAGCAGGACTTCATTGCTGGATGGTGTTTGGCACATGCATTGTGGCCCAGGCACATGCACGGTCTATGGTTAATCTGTGCAAATTTGCCCAGCAGTGATCATGTCTGAATCAGGCCCTTTGTATAGAAGAGCTTTTCAAAGCTGAATTCTTTACAGGTACCATAGCTTTTCTTAAATTTCTTGTATTCTCTTTTTAATTATGTTGATGTATAGCATTATATTAGTTCTTAAAAGCTTTTAAATGGAAACAGTATCTCAATAAAGTTTGAATTTCACTTTCCGGAAGATTGCAAATGTGAGATTGAGTGTTAGGCTTAAAAAACACTGAGCAATTAGGCAAGTGGTGAATCTGTCTGAAAGCTAGCGTTGCACAACCTTCATGGCTTACAGCAGTAATAAGAGAGGTAACAACTGTACAAAAGCCTTTTGTGTGTTTGTATATATTCATTAGACTCTGTGGGGTTTATTTACTAAGATGGGAGTTATGTTGAATATGGTATGTTGCCCATAGCAACCAATCAGAGTTTACTTATTTATTGAGCACTCTTTAGAAGATTATAGGTATTAACTGATAATAGAACTCCCATCTTTGTAAATTTACCCCTGTGCAGGGGCGTAACTACCATTGGTGCAAGGGGTGCAGCTGCTATGGGGCCCAGAGCTGAGGGGGGCCCATCTTTACTGTCTAAGCTGTCACTCCCCCTTGGCAATGAGCAATACCCTCACCCTTGGCAATCAGCAATTCCCTCCCCCTTGGCAACGAGCAATTCCCACCCACCCTTGGCAACGAGCAATTTCACTCCCCTCTGGCAACGAGCAATACCCCTTTCCCTTGGCAACAAGCAATCCCCCCCCCCCCCCCCCCAATGAGCAAAAAAATCACTCCCCTTTTGCAGTGAACATTTAACTCCACCTAGGCTAGGAACAATTCACTCCCTCTTAGTAACAAACATGTATTCCCCCTTGGCAATGAGCATGAAGCACTATTGGCATAGAGCATGAAGCTCCTAGCATTGAGCATGAAGCTCCTGGCATCAAGCAAGTACCCCCTAGCAATGAACATGTAGGTAAGTGGCACTTATGTGTCAAATACAGTATGTAATGGGCATTACGGTTTGTTATATAGTATGTAGTGGGCATCACAATGTGTAATTGGTATTACGGTGTATGGTCTTATGTGTAATCGGCATTACGGCATATGGCTTTATTTGTAATGGGTATTATGGAGTTTGCTAAAATGTGTAATGGGCATTACAGTGTGTGGTCTAATGTGTACTACCACGCCAATTTTTGTGACTACACGCCTTCTTTCCATGAGGCCACATGCCTTTTTCACCACGCAAAGGTCCAGCCTGCTTCAGTATTTGGATCTGGGACCACCCATTACCATGTTTCTAGATTTGCCTATGGTCCAGAACATGTGTAATGTACCATACATTGGAATGTGCCGCAATAGCCTCAGCACCTGATTCAGGACAATTAACTCCGGAACTTCAGAGGTAGTAGGTGCAAATCCATTTGCAGGGAAAAAGGCTAAATGCTGACAATTTGAAACAAACCATTGCAATATTTCAGTGAACAATGGAACCAACAAATCTGGATAAAGTGACCATTAGGGCATAGATGACAGAAAATGTCTATGTAGACAGTAACTACTGTAGGTTGACAGCTAATGGTGACTAGGTCAACACCCAAGAATGGTTGACATACCCAAGGTCGTCTTTGGCAGACGGTCAACATGAGCTTTAGGTCGACATGGCCATGGTCAACATAAATGACGTTGACATGAGTTTTTCGTGTCTTTGTTGACAAACGTCAACATAGACACTGTCCCCGCACATGGCTTGTTGCGCTTGCTATGCTTTGGGCACTGTACTTCGCTGTGCTCGGCACACTATTATATTCTCACTCTGGGGGTTATTCTAGTTCACTCTTTCTGAGAAAATCCTTCTTAGATGGACAAAACCATGTGCACTGCAGGTGGGGCAGATGTTACTTGTGCAGAGTGAATTAGATTTGGGTGGGGTTTTACTTCAAAGTGAGATCTATATTGCAGTGTAAAAATAAAGCAGCCAGTATTTACCCTGCACAGAAACAAAATAACTCACCCAAATCTAATTCTCGCAGCACATTTTACACCTGCCTCCCCCTGCAGTGCACATGGTTTTGTCCATCTAAGAAGGATTTTGTCAAAAGAGCAAACTAGAATAAGGCCCTCTGTGCCCACTTGAATAGTAAAGTATGAAAAACAACCTTTTTTTGTGTTGACATGCCTTCATTGTCAACCTAGGGTATGTCGATCATTCTTAGGTGTTGACTTAGTCACTGTCAAGCATTTGTGGTTGACCTAGAAATTGTTGACCCAGGGACCGCATACCAAACTGATCAATGTATTGTATAGCTGTCCCCGCTCATCTTCACAGACTTGATAACCAGGAATGCATACTATGTAAAGTATACAAAAAATTGCAGGGATTTAAGAATAAATCAGTGTGTGTATGTGTGTGTGCACCATTGACCTTTTCAGTCCTTTATATAACTGTGTCTCGAAAATAAATTATGCAGAACTATGATGACAAATTAAACTGAGAAGTGCTCATTTGAACTAGTTACACTTGGCCTTCCCCATAGAGTATGCTCACTGGTACTCAGCCTCTCCCACAATTTAACAATAGGAGCTTATACCAGTGCTGAAGTTAGAGCAATATACTGGATGCTGCATTAACAGAATGGAGAGTACTAAGACAGAGACAAGTATGGAGAACAGGACTCGTTAGGATTTGTGTAGCAACTGTGGACGGCTCCTAAAGAGGTGTATAGTGAAACACAGGGCACCATCCAGGCTAAGATCTGGCAGGTCTCCCTCACACCCAAGGTCAGTATCTAAGCAGAAGTTAATGCAGGTAACTGACAAGTTGAGTAACTAGTAAGTAATAAGTAATAAATAGGGTGTAAAAAGTGTTACATTAGTAAATAACAGTTTTAGTGAAAATAAGATCTAAAACTTTTTAGCTTTTTACTAATGGAACAATTGTTAACACCACTTTCAGTGTACAGCTGCTACTTTGTATTAATGTAAAAGGTGCCATACACTTTACAATTATTGTATACAATATTGTCTACAATATCACATCTCATCGCATCTCGGTTTTGCGATGAGATGAGATGAGATGAGATCTAGTACAAAAAGTATGTGCTTACTTTTTGTACTAGATCTCATCTAATCTCATCGCAAAAACCGAGATGCGATGAGATGCGATATTGTATACAATATTGTATACAATAATTGTAATGTGTATGGGCACCCACACCTTCTAACACTTTAACTGCTACTTCTCGCCAGTGTCTTGGGTTGTGTTGGCCTATGGGGTCCCATGCTCTCGACTTAAACCGTAGGAATGTTGGGGTTTATTGGGGTTACCTGGACATGGTAGGCAGTCATATATTTTTGGCACAAATTATGCTGAGAACCTCAGTTGTACTCCATGTTAAATTGCAGTTTATAATATTTGTTCTTATTACCAATGTTTAGAGGGTGCACTTTTTTTCTGTGTTGCACTACAAGTCCCAGCATGGTAGCATCTTTTGATATGTTTAGAATTTGGCTGTGCAGTCCACCCCTGAGATCTCTGGTCATAAACAGGCCAGTATGTAACCAGTGTAGTGGTCTATTTAGCAGTAAGATGGATGTAGAGCCATACTCACAGTTGTGCATATAACCAACTTTAAACATGGTGCATACAGACCACACATAGGCAAATGTATGTGGGGTAGAAGTGTGCAATGTAGTATACAGTATTATAGCATTATACCAAGCTAAGTGGAACATATTGATGTTATCCCCCTCTCGCGCTCTTACACAGTGATAAGATGGTGTTGCACATGTACAAGATCCACTTTAGTAAAGGAGCACCGGGAAGACTACGTAGTAGCGATCTTCAAGATTTAACATAACTGTATAGTTAGCAAAACAGGAACTCTACTCAGTCCATCTTAATGTTCAGTCTCTTTATTTACTGACATAATGGGGGAAATTTACTAAAGGAAATTTGTAAAAAAAATAGGTGTATTTGTATCCAGAAATAAACTTATTTTTGACATTTACTATCCCGAAAATACGGCAAATCGTATTCGTATTGATGTGCTATCAATACGAATTGCCGTATTTTTGGGATAGTAAGGGGGACATTTACCAAAATGGATTCGTAGAAAAAAGATGTATTCGTAGGGAGAAATACACCTTTTTTTTACGAATTTGTATTTTCGGGATTTACAATCCCAAAAATACAACAATTCGTAGTCCTAAAGATGGAACATTCGTATTTGTATTTACAAATACGAATGTCTACACCATCGATAGAATACGACAGAAATCACCATTCAAAAGAATGGTGGTTTCTGATTTACTAAGCAGCCGTACTGATAATACGGCTGCTTAGTGGTGTAAAACACCCACGCAAATACGACAGGAAAATAGAACACCATTTTCATGTCGTATTTGCGTTTTAGCCTGCACGGATCAGTCACATCCGTGCAGGCTTCAGTGTAAAAAAATAGAAAAATTTTATAAATTTAAAAAAAAACGGCGTGGGGTCCCCCCCCACAGCCGAAACCAGCACCAGGCTGACAGAGGCTGGAGCCGGTAATTAAAAATCAGGGAACCCGACAAATAGGGGTTCCCTGATTTTTAACAACCAGCCCCAGGCTCCTGCTCTGGGGCTGGTTCCCAAAATACGGGGGACAAAATGACTAGGGGTCCCCCGTATTTTAAGAACCAGCCCCAGGCAAAACCAGCGAGCAGGGTAATGCCACAGCCGGGGGGAGACTTTTTATGCAAGTCCCCCCAGCCAAAGCATTAACCCTACCGACCAGTCAGCCTGGCCAGGGGCCCTGGGGGAGTGGGGACCCCCCCAATAAAGGGGTCCCCCCCCTCCAGGACTTACCTGACCAGGCTGAAGCCTGGTGCTGTCATCGATGCCCCTGGGCGGTGGGCATCGAGCTGATAGCGGTGTAAAAAATAGAAAAAACTATTGTTTTTTACTGTGGCACTACAAGTGCCAGCAAGCCTCCCCAGCAAGCTGGGACTTGGATAACCACAAGTCCCAGCCTGCTGGGCATTAAAGGGCCCGCTGGGTCTTGTAGTGCCACAGTAAAAAAAATAGTTAAATAAAACACACTGACACCCATTTTAAATAAAAGTTTAATACACACATTACATACATACTGATACTTACCTTTCTTGATCCCGTAGGTAGCCCTGGTCCTGATGTCCTGTGTCGTCCTCCAGGTCCATGTCGGCTGTCTGCGTCGTCCTCCAGGTCCATGTCGATGGTCCGTGTCGTCCTCCAGGTCCATGGCGGTGTCCGGGTCTGAAGAAATCCATGTTGGAGCTGTGGAAGGAAATCCTACTCACCTGGTCCTGCGCTGAAGAAGTCTTCTCTTGATCCGACGTAATCCAGGTAATCTTCACAGCTGTCGGCGCTCCCCGCTGTCTCCGCTGTCTCTGCATCGCGCTGAGGAGAGATGCTGAGATGTTTCATATTCGGCGCCTCTCCTCAGACTGAATTCTATTGGCCGCCTAGCAGGCCAATCAGGAGCCGACTTTCTCGGCTATATTAATATTACAGTAAATGCACACAAACACTAGTACAGCATAAATCAAACTAATAACCTGCAAATAATTAATGACTGTTTGCAATGAGCAGTACCAAGGAAATTGCAGCCCCTCTCAAGTCTAAGGCCAGTATTCAATGCCTCAGATTCGCCGTTTTTTTTCAGTGAATCTGGCAATTCCCTGGTTGAATGGCGAATTTTCTGTTAGAAAAAACAATTCGCCATATTCTATGGAGGCAATTCGCCATAAATGAACCACGAATGTCTGCCGATTCGCCGAAAATGATACTCCACAATTCGCCTGTGATTTTCAATGGGGTTTTCAGTGGAATTCGCCGACAGTGTATTCAATGCTCAATTCGAGTGCTGCATTCTCCATTGAAATTCGCCATGAGTCTCCGTTTAGCATTCGTCATCTTTTTTAGGTGAACTGTAATGTGTTCTTTTAAATTAAAGCGTTTTTTTTGTGTTAAAAAATCAGAATATTTTTTCTATGAAAGGGCATGCTATTTTTATTCATATACTTGCAGCACATGAATATATTTTCAATTTTTTTTTTTTTTTAAACAATATTTTTTTTTTTTTTTTTATTACACATTCGCCAGCACGGGAGCCGGAGCCGCTCATTAATATTCATATATTCACTGCACACTGGTTTCGATCATTACATAGGCACGATCGGGACCAGTGAGTGCAGCGGCTCCGACCCCAGCAGCACCCTGCCCTTCTGCTGGGGGTGAGGTGAGGGGAGGGAGGAGAGGGGACGGGAGGGGGGAGAGATATGCGGCTCCAGCAGTAGCAGACCTCTTGATGTCAGCGCTGGGGCTGCCGGAGGACTGCTGCTGCAGGCTGTGCGGGGGGGGGGAGGAAAGGGGGATTCGCCTCAGGGATTCGTCTGCCGCCTGCCGCCTGCCCCCCTCACTCATGCCGGGAGCCCCCACAGGGACGCAGCAGCAGCAGGCCTTTAGCTCCGGCAGCCACAGCACGGTGATGTCAGCGCTGGGGCTGCCGGAACTGGAGGACTGCTGCTGCGGGCTGTGCGCGCTGGGTGGGGTGGGGGGGGGGAATCGCCACTACCATTCCCCACTACCATTCGCCTGTATTCGAAGTCAGGGGCAGCGAGCCCCTGACGCATTGAATAGTGTGGGCTGGGGGAGCCACACGAATTCAAGATCAGCGATATTTGCTGGCGAGCGCACAGCGAATCCAAAACAGGATTCGCTACCTTGCGCTCGCCAGAGCATTGAATACCTGTCCTAAGGTAGGAGCCACCACTGGACATAACATGTTATTCAAACAACACAATACAAACATCTACAATAGTACAATAATACAACTATGGCCTGATTCAGACTTGACCACGCGGCTGTGAATTTGCAGCAGTCAGCGTTCACAAAGCCCTGCTAGAATGAAATCCCACCTTGTCAGGGCCGGCGCCACCACTAGGCAGGTCTAGGCATTTGCCTAGGGCGCCGGCCACTGGAGTAATGAGCCGCCGAGGAGAGGTACCATAGAAAGCTGGCTTCCCTCTCCCCATCCCGCCCATCAATCAACGTTGCCCTCCTCCCCCCCTTGACACGGTATAGGGTATAGCCAACAGTATCCGCCCGCACCCCCCCCCCACCCCCCGGAGCGCGGGTGCCCGCTGTGGTATCTCCCGCAAAACAGTCCTGTCCGTACCCATACCCCGCCCGCGCGCCCGCCGCAGTATCGCCCGCACCCCCACTCCCCCCCGGAGCGCGCCCAGGGGGTGCATCAGGCGGAGGATTTTCCTGGGGCGGGGGGAGGCTTGCACCGGCCCTGCACCTTGTGAATGAATGTGCATGCTGATGGTATGGATGTGTACAGCTACACTATTCTTCGGAGCCGTACGAAAAGGGAAATGCTTTGCAACTGAAGACTTAAGTACAAAATCTGACATGCAGGACTCCCGGGAAGCTGCCGGGAAATTCAAGGGATATCAGACAGAATTTCAAACGTCAGATAAATTGCCCTAGTGTATGGCCACCTTCATGTCCTTGCACAGATATCCTAAAAATTGGTTCAGCTGCCATTTTTCTAGCAATTTCTGCAGTGCTGCTGCCATCATCATGGGACCCCATGAATCCCAGGGGGCCTGCACCGCACACACTTCACCCATTCCTTTAATAATTACCCCTCCCGAGTCCCATGATGAAGGCAGCAGCGTTGTGGAAATTGCTGAAAAAATGGGTGTGGCATCCACTATTGTTTGAGTCTCCAGCTTTCAAACTGCAGACAAGAAAATCCTGTGGTTTGGCTCTGCAGATCTTTAGGCGCCAAGTAAAAATCTTTAAAAACATGGAAATTGACAATAACCTTTCTAAGAAGATAGTGATTATTGAGGAGCATTGTCAGCTGGTACTTTCCAATTCTGTAGCTATTCTGTATACTGTTAGTGTTACATCAGGATATATTGAATTTTAGAGGAAAAGAATATAATAAATGATTTATTGATCATATTTGTAAACAGGCACAGAGTTTACAGGCCTGATTCAGACCCATTTGCTCAGCTGCGAATTTGCAGCCCAAGCACTGATCAAAAGACAGATCCTGAGCGTGGTCTGCAGTGCACAAGACATCCATGTGAACAAAGCCAGCAATGGATAGCCATTGCTGGCTGTTCACATGGTGATTGACAGCCGGGGGGTGTTTGTAGGCTTTTCTGGGAGCATCGCCTAAAAACGCAGGCAGCGCCCGGCTGCGGGGACGTCAGCAGTGGCCTCCATCTCCCCCGGTGATTGCTGCACCATGCCATATAAAAACATGGTGCAATTTGAACTACATGTGATGCATTTTGAACTGAAAGGTTCACAACGCATGTGACCATGGCACCGTGTATGGGCACCATAAGTCTAGACTTACTAAAAAAGCCAGGTCCTTTTTCAAGACATCAATATACTGAGTTCAATACACTGTCAGTAAATCAATCAATAATTCTGTCACAGCTGTTATAAGTAACAAGTCACAAAACAGAAATAGTGTAACCAGGTCACTCTCTTAATACAGAAATAGGAAAGTGCCAGTTTATTAGTTATAAACAATCATCATAGCATATAGCATCATAGCATAGCATAGAATATACCTACTTAAGCAAGCTAAATTCCTATAGGTTGATTATCATACCTATTCCCTGTCTCTCATACACAGAATACCCTGATTGTTCTCGTATAATAGCTGTTATTGACATTTCTACTGATACATTTGTGGATACATTCCCAAACCAGAAACATCTTGTCCCTTGTCTTGTGGCCTTTCTCACATGATCCTGTCTTCTAATCTGCTCGTAATTGCAACTTACTTAACACAGGAATGTTAAGGCCATCTCTTGTACGTGGAGTTTTGAACAACAATCTTCACTAAAGGTTATTTTATCTAAAGTTAAAATAGAGTCCCTTAAACAAAATGGAGTTATCTTTAACAACTCAGCGGCTGTGAGCATGGGAAAAACAATTAGATGGTGAGTAATTGCGAATGGTTTTCCCACTGTATTCACAGCCGTGCACAGGGGTGGGGGGAGACTGCGGCAAGGCAGCATTTCCTTGATCGCTGGGCCCTATTTGTAGAACAATGCATTTTTTGTGTAGCATGTGTGTAAGAAAATATTATTTATTAGATAATTTAAAAGTTTTCTTTCTTTGGTCTGAGTTTAAAGAACTGTAACACAGAAAGTGTACTGATAAGCATTTACTTCATTGTGGAAAGGACTGATGTGAATATAACTCTATAACACTCTATGTGAAGCGCAGAGCAAAATATATGTGCTATATAAAAAATAATTACATGGGGTGTGGCCTAGCGAGACAAGGAGACAGACATGTCCCATGTATTTTTCCCAATAGATTGTACGCTTGTGAGCAGGGCCCTAATACTTTTGACTGTCTGTAAATACCTAGTTTGTTGTATTACTGTCTCCTATTGTAAAGCGCAATCGAATATGCTGCGATATATAAGAAACGGTTAATAAATAAATATATCTCCTGCTTGTCACAGGCTTTCTAATACCCGGAATCCCTTTGGAGCAACTGTACCCAGCATTTAACTTCCCTCCCTGGTCCCTGTATATAGCAGAAACTGCATAGCGAAGTTACCCGGCTCTAGGCCTACAACTTGAGGACTGTGCTCCCCCTTCAGCCAGGACCTTGTCTGTCTGCACTCAAAGACCAGAAGTTGCACCCCGGGTGGCGGTGCTTCTAGGAGGCTGTGAAAATGGACGCCATGTGACAGTGGGATCAAAGTGACAGTGGGTTCACCTTCTTCTCCAGCGGCTGCTTGTTTGGCGGTGCCCAGTCGTTGGTCTCTGGCAACAGGAGGCCCTCCTGTGACCTGCAAACACACTACACTGTTGGCTATCTTGCTTTGGCCCTGACGGCCTCAAGAATACCTCCCAACATGGCCCTCTCCTGGAGGGACACAATGCTCTGCTTCTGGACTTTCCTCTTAATGTATGATTGAGAGGGTCATGTTGGGAGGTATGGCCTCCAATCCAGCTCTCTTTTCCCTGCCTTCTGAATATCACCCCTTCTTGGTTAAAGGACAGCTATATCACTTGCTATGAGTCACAGTAGAAGCCTTATTTATGTAGTGGGAACCTTTATAGAGGCTATATAAATTTCCACCTTTAATATCTACTCTATAGGGATACTGCACTATCCTACGTCTCTACATTTCTGTCTCGGCAGGGACTGACGGGGAGCTCCATCAGAAGTGGACACGGGAGCATCTCGTGCATGTGTGCCCCTTCAGGCGGCTGGCATGGGCTGGCAGTTGGTGATGCAACCGCCAGTCCTCCATTGAATGATGGTGGCTCTAGCTGTATCTTCCTTCTTGGAACAGAAGTGGGCACTCCTGAAGGATTCGATAGATTTGATTATCACCCAACTTAACTAACATGAACAATGCATTTCAGAAGTTGAAAAATGCATTTCTGACTCACATGACTCTGGAGAAGAATGTGAAGACTCTAACCTCTGTTCAAGATAAATTGGAAATTCCGTGAGGATAATCGGAATTCTGGAATCAGTAAAGTCTCAGGAACTTATGCAATTTGCCACTCAATGGCTTCCCCTTGAGCTGGGCTTATATATATTATATATTTTATATATTATATATTTACAGCTCTTACTTACATGGCTCAGGGTTGGTATACTGTAGGTTGATTTGGCAAGGTCAGTGACAAATACTCTTATGAGCCAAACAGCGCTCAAGATGTCATTTGGAACATTGAGGGTTTCAACTGTCCTGTCAAAGGAAAGAAAATATTGGCCTCTCTCGAATGATTAGTTTTCCTCAAGGAGACCCATTGGAAGTCCTCTGATTTAAACATGCTTAGAGACTCCTGGATAGGTAGTTTTAAAGCAGCTTCATATTCTGCTAAGTGATGAGGGGTGTTGATATTATTTCATAAGAATTTGCAATAACAAATTAATGATACTCTTTGTAATGTTGAAGGTGAATGCTTCCTTTTTTGCTACCTTATACTCTAAATTACAGGACTGGGTGGAAGGGGAAATTATACTCTGTGGTGATTTCAACTGGGTCCAATCTCTAGGTCTAGATAGATTACCATTTACTGTACTTCCTCAGCCCTTTCTCACTCTCATTGTTGTCTGATTCCCTCCAGCTCTGTGACCTTTGACGTGCTCATTACCCAAGATCTCCTACTTGAAGATTCCCTTCTTATTTACAAAAATCCTCTGATTTCCGTACACATTTAGAGCTGACGTTCCTGAAGTATGTTGATGATAAAAATAGTATTCACATACTGTAGATGATATCAATTTGTTTTGGTCAGCTTCTATGCCAGTAATACGATGACAGATAATGGAGTATGTACCTTATTCAGGTCCGTTCGCAACTGCTGTTCATTCGCACGGAGACTGATGTTTTGTTACGGCATATGCAGTTTTGTACATGTGCGTGCACCCACTGAAAATACACGGAAAGCTGGCAGGGGGGTGGAGAGGGGTGTGGGGCCACGGGCAGCCCCATTAGCATATGTGAACATCCAGCATTTTATGGGCATTCTTATGAGAACGACGGGGGTGGGCAGCTGAATGTGCAAGAATATAGGGTGCCTCAGACAACTCTTACATATGAATGCAGGTTCCATATCATTCGATGGTGGGCGTTCCCTTGCATGCTGTGAATGGATGTCTATGCAAAACATCCATTCACAGCCAGTACAAAGGAACACACCTTGCGAATGGAGTGCCACCATTCGCAAGGCGGGGTTAGGCTGACTCACAAGGATGCGTATACACATGAATCACCTAGAATAACCCCTATGTCTCTAGGAAACGTCGCTTTTTGAGCACACAATTGCATGAGTTACGTGTGAAACTAATACAAGCATATGGCACCTTACTGTTGCATGATACTATTGAAAGCCGTGTGACCTATAAGACAACTAAGCAATCGTATGATATATTATGTACTGAAAAGGCTCAATATACATATAACTTTCAATGTAATAAATATATTAGGGGATGGAATAAATTGGGCAAGGTACTGGCTAACTTAATTCGATCATACTAAAGTCCTTCATACATTCTCTAATTACATATAACTGATGATAATGTGACCACTGACCCTACTATTATATCCAACACCTTTTATATAACTCCTTATAGGACTCCCCTGCTGATGCCCCCACCTTAGGGGTTGACTTTCTTAGGAGAGCTCATTTACCTGAATTCACAGAAGAAGAAAGAGAATCTCTAATGGTGCCAATTACTAAAATGGAATTACTTTTACTTTTGCAATTTAAAAAAAAAGGGAAAATCTCCAGGTCCTTATGGCTTTGGGGCTGAGTACTACAAATTGCTCGCTCCACATCTAGTTCCCCATTTAACTGCTTTATTTAATTCCTTACTGCAGGGTAACCCTCCTCCGACAGATTTTAATCAGGCTTTGCAACCACATCTGAATTAGGCCCAGTGTCTCCATTGTACAGGACCTCTAGGATAGCTATGGTTAGCACAGGGGTATGGATCATCGGGTCGACAGAAGTTAGGTCTACAGTCATTAGGTCGATTACTATAGATTGACAGTCACTAGGTTGACACATAAAATAGGTCAACATGCATGGTCAACATGGTCATTAGGTCGACACAATCATTATGTCGACATGTAATTGTTCACAGTTTTTTAGTGTCAACAGTATGTTGACTTAAGTCAACATGGCATCCCCTCGCATAAGTATGTGTCCTGCTTCAGGCAGGGTGCCTCGCTACAGTCGGCACACTATTATATTCTGGCTTTATGACCACTTGGATAGCAAAGTATATAAAAAAAAACCACCTTTTCCATCTCGACCTAGTTATTGTGTCAACCTAATGACCATGTCGACCATGCTTGTGGACCTGGTGTGGTCATCCTTAGCACAGTACATGGGAGGGATAACTCTGATGTTTTCAGCTGGAAAGTAACAAACAACAGTAACATACTATTTCACTACTGTATTTTTTATTTTATTTTTTTAAGAATAAAAAAGCTATTATGCCTCTACTGATCTGCAGGGTTTACCTACTTTAATGAAACTGAGCTGACAAGCACAAGAAGCTGGTTAAATAGCTAATTATTTAACATAGAAACAGCTTTGGTTCTACTAATAAAGCCCTGAGGCCAAAGTGATAACTACATTTTATTACATCTATTTATTTTTCACTTAATTTAGTGGAGTTATTGTTGTAGGATCAGCGCGCTGGGTCAGCAGCTACTCGTTTTTCATCATAGAAAACAGTATTCACAGTCACCACATATTACTAAGTGCTGCATTTTTCACTTACAAATACATATTTAATGAAGTACCCCTGAACAATGAGTATAAAGATTATGGGGGAAATGTGATAGGATGCGTGATTCAGAAAGTGAGAGTTTTGGTAAGAAATAGCCAGGTTTTTTTAAAAAGTGGCAATCATTTACACTGCAAAATCAAATTGATTTTGCAGTGTAAATGATTGCCACTTTAAAAAAAAATTGAGATTGCTTACCAAATCTCTCACTTTCTGAATCTCTCATCCTATTAAGTTTCATTATACACATTTAAGAGTTGTGACAATGCAACAAGAATCCATGCTTTGGTTTACACATTGCCATCTTTATGATGTAACTAAAAATAGGATTTGATACCTCATGATTTTTTTCCAATCTTTCCCATTTTTACCATCTAATTCCTGTGTTCCTGAGAAAACTATAGGTGTTTCAGCCTGTTTGCAGCCCATACTGTAGCATTGGTGTATGTAAAAGTCTTCTGCTTCTGTAGCCCATACAATGTGATGTTTCTTGATAGGCCATCTAAATTGGTCAATAATTCAGATTATCTTTAATCTGATGCATTATTGCATCAAGAGCTAGATTAGGGGGGGGGGGGGGGCTGCTGCTGCCAGGCTATCTGCCGGGTGCTGCTTCAGGGTGAAAGGTGTGTGACTGAGGGCACAACGATGCAGTGGCAGCACAGGCTACGGGACCGGAAGAACAGCTGGTCTCTCTGTGTCTTCCTCAGCTACCACAGGCTACAGATGGAAGGGACACCTGGCCAAATGATGTATCTGTGGATGCCAATGAATGAGAGTAAGGCCACAATGAGAGGGATCCCAGAAACCGGAGATCGAGAACTGTAGTGCAATAAGACAAATTGGATACAAAGTATTTCCCACAAGCAACCTTTTTCAAGCATTGGAGGGACAGATTAGACATCAGGAGTCACCCCCCCAGTAGCCTAACCCTAACAATACACCTCCCACAGCCTAACCATACCCACCCCCCTCCCAGAGTTAACAAGAGAGGATGGGCCCATCTTCATTAAATACCCCGGGCTCCCTAAAAGCTTAATACAGCCCCGGTTGCATCAAAGTCCGACCACTCTTAATTCAACTTAAGACATCTTACAGTGTCAACCACAGACCTTGTGTTCAGAAACATATGTTTGCCTGCTGCTTTACTTTACTAACAGTTTCCCTTGAACAGTTCTCCAGTGACCCATTTTATTAATGCTTGCACCACTGTATAATGGGTTATCAGGGTTTAATGTGAAAGCATCGGGTCCGACCCAAATTTGCGAAGTAAAAGGGTTATGAATGATACCAGTAACCAGGTTTAAAGACCACATGATAATATAATTCAGAGATCTTGTTTACATATATTTGCAAATACATGGGTAAACCCCCAAGCCATCTGTCAAGGTGTCTCTGAGTCCCTATTGCTATATCGGTGCGGCTGCGGCACCACAAAAATCAGCATACACCAGAAAGCCCAAAGCAACACACCAGTGAGAAAACTAAAGTGTTAATAAATGTCAGTGTTAAGAAGCTAGAGCTATATACAAAAAGTGATGCAACATTGATAAATGTTTTCCAAATTAATGGAAACTTTTTCTTAGGCTTACTAGTAGAGAGAATTTGAAGAGGTCAAACAGACACTATAGCCCTCATCTAATTCTTTACTACACTGTTTAGGCCCAATTCCAACTGTTTTTGGCAGCTAAACAGTGTTGTGCCTGGTTAGAAGTTTTATTTGAGACCACCTGCTAATATCAGTTCCTGAAGGTCTTAATACATTACCAACACATGCTTTTCTTCTCTCCAGAAATACAGTTTGGAAACCTTTACATTAGATTACGTGTAGATAGAATCAAAGAGGGCAAACAAAGTTATTGTACTTCACATACAGCCATAGCACACTGGATAGGCCCTACCTCATTTGATCTTGGCAGCTAAGCAGTGTCGGGCCTGGTTAGTTCTTTGGTGGCAGACCGCATGGGAACACCAAGTGCTGAATTTTTTTTTACATTACTGGCAAATGCTTTTCTTTTTCCAGCTTTTATAATTGGAAACTTTTTCTTAGGCTTACTAGTAGAGAGAATTTGAAGAGATCAAAAAGACACTATAGCCCTCATCTTATTCTTTACCACACTGTTTAGGACCAATTCCAACTGCTTAACAATGTTGTGCCTGGTCAGTAGTTTTATTTAGATCACCTGATAATACCAGGTCCTGTAGGTCTTTTTACATTACCAACATATGATGTTTTTCTCTAGAACAATCCAGTTTAAAACGTATTCATTACATTACTATAAATAGAAGTAGAAGTGGGCAAACAAAGTGATCAGTTTTCACCTAGAGCTACTGTATACCACACTGGATAAGCCAAATCTCATCTGATCTTGGCAGCTAAGCAGTGTTGGGCCTGTTTAGTACTTGGGAGGGAGACCATGTGGCCCACCAGGTGCCGTAGGTATTTTGACATTACTGGCAAAAGCTTTTTTTTCTCCAGCTATTCAAATTGGAGACTTTATCTTAGGCTTACTTGTAGAAAGAATTGGTAGAGGTCAAACAGACACTATAGCCCTCATCTAATTATTTTCCACACTGTTTAGGCCCAATTCCAACTGTATTTGGCAGCTTAACAGTGTTGTGCCTGGTTAGAAGTTTTATTTGACACCACCTGCTAATATCAGTTCCTGAAAGTCTTTATACATTACCAACACATGCTTTTCTTCTCTCCAGCAATACAGTTTGGAAACTTTTTCATTAGATTACGTGCAGATAGAATTAAAAGAGGGTAAACAAAGTTACAGTATTGTACTTCACATACAGCCATAGCACACTGGATAGGCCCAATCTTGTCCGATCTTGGCAGCTAAGCAGTGTTGGGCCTGGTTAGTACTTGGGTGGGTGAACATCAGATTCTGCCGGATTTTTGACATTACTGGCAAATGCTTTTATTTCCCCAGCTATTCAAATGGAAAACTTTTTTGGGGATTACTAGTAGAGAGAATAGGAAGAGGTCAAAAGGACACTATAGCCCTCATCTAATTCTTTACCACACTATTTTGCCCCAATTCCAACATTGTTTGCCCTCTTCTTCCAAGTTGAAGAGGACAAACAATGTTATCGGTTTTCATCTACAGCCATACCACACTGGATAGGCCCAATCTCATCCGATGTTGGCAGCTAAGCATTGTTGGGTCTGGTTAGTACTTTTGTGGGCGACCACGTAGGAACACCAGGTGCTGTAGGTTTTTTTTTTTTATATATAGTCTTTATTTAGTTTTTTTCAAGAGAAATAAAGTCATTACATACGTTTGGAACATGTATAATCATACAGATTGGGTACAACTGGACAAAAAATACAAGCAGTATAATATAACCACACATGCGTCATGTTTCGTCCTTATATAGTAGAAAATAACCTCTTTATAGTGTCCAATCTGGTGAGTTATCCTGAACATACTATTATGGTACTCTAGATATCGTAACACTTAAAATAACAAGACACAGGAAATAGAAGGGGTGAGGGCAGTATTTGGGAAAGAACATAAGGGGGAGGGAGAAGTGATTAAGGTTATGTAGAAATAGTAAATGCGTTGACTGTATATTGTAGATTTCACATTTTCCGGTCGGTATACTAGATAGTATGCAGAGTTCGATTAAGAGGGGTCAGATGGTATATGGCCTTTATAGGTAATAGAAGATTTAAAATCGAGCCAGGGTAGCCAGGTAGCCATGTAATCCGAATGTTTTTCTAGTGCTGAATAGTAAATGTCCTCCATGGCTCTATAGAACTCTATTCTCTGGAACCATTCCCAGATCATAGGAGGATCTGTAGACCTCCAATGGACCGGTACCACCATTCTTGCTGCGTTATTAAGGTGTTTAAGAAGGGATTGTTTATATTTTGTTAAAGGGATGGTGGTGTGGGAAAGTAGCCAAAAATCAAGGTTATCATTGACTTGGAACCCCAGTATTTCAGAGGAAATTTTTATGACCTTGTTCCAAAAGACCGCGATCCGGGGGCAGTCCCACCATATATGTATCAGTGTTCCTCTGTCTCTGTCGCACTGCCAGCAGAGAGGAGAAACCAAGGGGAAAAACTTATGTATTAACAGGGGGGCATTGATATCATCTAGTAAATTGTTTCTACTGTGTTTCCACCACCTCCAAACTCATAGAACAAAGTGCCATAATATCACATTGTTTTTTCCAGTTTATGCGTATCCCCCTGGGAGAAAGATCAGAGTCCCAAGCCGCACAAAAGGAAGGGACATCGATGGTATAACTGTGAATAACAATCTTATATATTGTTGATATGACATGGACGGGCTCCGAAGAGTGGGAACACAGCACTTCAAATGGTGTGGGTTATTTCGCTAGTGTAGTGGTGGTTCTCTGTGCATGAATAAAATATCATGTTTGGAGATAAAACCAGAGGTCCGTCGAAGGCAACCTATCGTCTGCTCTTAAGTCATTGAAGGGGTTAATCCTCCCCTCTGAAACCAGTATTATCCAGTGTATTATCCTGGACAGATCTGCCAGCCACAATCTAGCGGCCACACCCCCAACAGTACCTGGCGGGAACTGTCTTCTGTAAGGAGGAGAGGATAGAAATGCCCAAGTATCTAATGTGGGTTGGGTGCCATGAGAAGGGAAACATAGGGCTTAGCGACAAGACCAAATGATTGGGGAGGGAGATATTTAAAGCCGTAGACTTAGCATAGTTAATCTTAAAGTTTGATAATGTACCAAAACGTGAAAATTCTTTCATAAGATTGGGTAGGGATACTGTGGGGTTCATGATAACTGCCAGGAGGTCTTCGGCGAACAAAGCTAATCTATGGTTCACTTTACCGACAGTCAGCCCGTTGATATCTGGGTTCATTCTAATGGCGCTAGCCAGAGCCTCCATACATAAAACAAATAATATGGAGAGCAGGATGTTAACTCTAACCTGGGCTGTAGGAGCTCGGACTGGGTAGAGAAGGAGGAGTCCCGGGAGACCGCGTTACAGGCATGTAGATGGCAAGTTGAATGCAGCATGCTATCAGAAAATACTGGAGGAAAATTTGCAGAGCATGGGAAAGCTGCTATGATTGATTAATACTGCTTAAACTCTAAGTGGGGTCTAATCTCAATGAACAACATTGATACAATGTCATTCATTTATATTTGTTATTTGTACATTTACCTTAAATGGTCATGTTTTATAGTTCATTGAGTTACAGACTATTTTTAACTTGTTACTCATTAGTGCTGACTATCTTTTAATAGCCACTTGTTTACCTTTAGCACAATCTAGAAGGTTGCTACAGTAAATCAAATCAAAGTACTTATTTAAAAAGGCAAAATAAAATAAAACAGGAATACAAAATAAAAATGTAGTGTGTTTAGTAACAGATATGATATGACAGTTTCCCCTGGCGAAAAAGATTTGGCTGAGAAATTACATTTTAGTCTTCCAAGCTTACACCGTATGCTGCTGTGTGTATTTTCTGTCAGACTTTCACACTTTACTGACTACTAAATATTTTAATTACCAATTAGCTAATGTATTTTTTCTTTCCACATGCACAAGGCAAAATATCTGGTTTCTAACCAAAACAGTCTATATGGCTGTGATACTCTAATGATAAGGAGTCTTATATTCTGCTCAATCATATATACATTTATCAAATGAATGCAAGATTTTGTCACATTTTTTTTTCTTACTCTTTTCAACAATGAAAAAATATAAACCTCAATTTCATAAAAAGCTTATTATTTAAATATTTTAAATAAAAGCTGGAGGGGTCAGTACACAATCAACTAATCAGAAGTAACTAGTCCCACATACTAATCCTGCCTTCTAAGTGCCTAACCCTCACTCCTTGCAGCCTAACCATAGTCTCACCTTTTACATTGGAGCATCCACCTCTTCCTCCTCTTAACTTCAACTCCCTGTAGGCTCGACTCAACTCAGGCTTCAATTCAAAGCTCAGTCATAGGCCCATTTCTGTTTTCACTCCACCTTAGTGAACATATCAGATCTTTTAATCTTTATTGGCATATTTAGGCTGATGAGAAACAAATGTACCTGTCGTCCCCTGACCACTTCCATTCCCCCACCCCATGCATTTCAAACTTTCCATCTGCTGTGTTTAATGCCTAAGCTCAATGTCTTCCATCCTTTCCATATTACCACCCTTCAAATCATGCTATCACTTTACTATGGAGTCTAAGGTCTAGTTACACCCCTCTCCTCTGGATTTGAGATCTCAAAGCCAATGTGTGACATGCCTGACATGGCAAAGCTCCGACTTATGATTTTATGTCTTCTTTAAGTAGTAAAGCAGCTAACATATACTGTACCAGTCGCATAAACAATTGGCTTTTACTGCTATGGGAAGATGCCCCAGTACATGCCTGGCTTATTGGCTATACAGCTGCTCACTTGTCTATAACAAAAGGATGTTTATTAATACTAGGGGTCTAATGCAAATTGCATGGCTCTAGGAAGCTACATAGTAAATATTTCAATGAGGATTCCATCCTGGCACCTGTCTGTCTTCTGTGACATCGAAACGATATTGAAACCAATGAAGTCCCCCATTATCATAAGTAAGTAACTGGCAATGGTTGTATACAAAAGCAGCAACAACAATGCATCTGACACAGAATCTGTGTGTATGTGTATCGGTACTTGTGTAGTTTCACGGCGTCTGAGTCCCCTTGCGGGGCTCGCTTCGCTCACCCAGGCTGCGGGCTCGGTGGCTCGCTACGCTCCCAGCGCTATCTAGTATCAACTCCATGCCAACATGGATAGTATGAACTATCCATGTTGGCATGGAGTTAAGTTACTTTATTTTACATAGTTTGTGGTGAGCGTACAACCCGGAATTAGCACGGCGCCGTGAAACTACACAAGTACCCGGATATCTGTTACATTTCTACACAGCAGTTATATCTTATTTTATGACCATTTGCTACAATTACTTGCATACAGAGCTTGTACAGTATTGAACTATTGCATGCATTGGCTCCCCGAAGTTATTGTACTGTATAACATATTTTGCACTAAATGTATTAGTAATATGTTTATCCATCATGATAGGAGGCGGCCCATTTGCAGTCTCTGTCTCTGAGCCTTTTCCTCTCTAGCTGGCAGAGCAATAGACTCTGGGCACTAGGGTCACTAGGTCTCTGGCAAAATGGCCACTACACCATTTTCCTAATGTTGAGAAAATAATCACCATGCCACTTTTTTGGGGTTTTATTCAGAGCTGCTGTTACCTGAAGGGTAAATATTACAGAAACAGATATAGGGTGTGTGGTGCGACTGCCCTCCTCGGATCCAGGAACCCGTATGCACACACTGCACCCATTTTAGACACATCATTGTTTCGTCCATCCCTTCATGTAATAAGGAGAATTTGGGGCAATCGTATTTGTCATGGTGCTCAGTTTTGTTATTTGCTGAAAAACAGAAGTGCTTTATCTGTAGTTGTGTTAAAGCTAAAGCAGCAATGTCCAAACTGTGGCCCTCCAGCTGAAACTACACATCCCCGCATGCCTTGCCATAGTTTTAGCATTGCCTAATAGCAAAACTGTGGCAAGGCATGATGGGACTTGTAATTTCACATTTGAGGGCCATAGTTTGGACATGCCTGGGCTTTAGAATCTAAACTAAATTTAGCAAATAACTAGACATTACACTGTGGTTTGCAGTATTGTGATATATTGAGACTAATAAAATAATAGATATTGACATTTCTATAAACACAGCAGTGCCATTAACAATTTAGTATTGAGCTCAATAGAACTGAAGTACAGTATGTTTCCTACAGTTAGCCTGCTTTAACCCCTTCCCGACATTTGACGTATATATACGTCATGGCCGGGAAGTACTTCCCGACACATGACGTATATATACGTCATGACTTCAAACTGTCACTGCGTCTAGAGACGCAGTGACAGAGGGACGATGTCTGCTGTCCCTGACAGCAGACATGTCCCTGCATGCCCAGGGGGGGCTGCGATACCGCCCCCCCCGTCGGCGATCGCTGTGATTGGCTGTTCAGTGTGAACAGCCATTCACAGCGTTTTCTGTGTCACCGGCGAATAACGTTCGCCGGTGACACGGGATCGGAGGTGATTGGTGCAGTAAAGTACAGCACCAATCACCGCGGGGTGTAAGGGTGACACTGGTGTCACCCCACCTCACCCCGCCCGCCCCCAAAGGCCGTGATTGGTTCGTCGGACCGACGGACCAATCACAGCCATGGAGGGGGGTTTAAACTAACGGTGACTGCACTGCAGACGCCATTCCGGTCTGGAATTGCGTGCAGTGCGGTCACCGTGCCCAGCTGCCGCCATTTACTGACCAGAACCTTGCTAAATACTTACCTGATCACTGCCTGGATCTTGCTTCTTCTTGTGACATCCTGTGCTGTGTTGTGCTGTGTTGTGCTGCTGCGAGTTATTAGATAGAGAGATAGAGAGAGAGAGATAGAGAGAGATAGAGAGGCCTAGTGACAGAGAGTGCTATATTTTGTGCTGCTCCAGTGTAATAGAGTTATAGATAGAGAGATAGAGAGAGATAGAGAGAGAGAGATAGAGAGATAGTGACAGATTGTGCTATATATTTTTTATATAACTGACTGCTGCCCCCCCTTTTGTGCTGATCAGTATAAATTAACTGATCAGCAACTTTTTGGGGGCGCAGGGTTTTTTTTATATATATATATACCTGTCAGTGCTGCTGCTGCAGTGTCATAGAGTGATAGATAGTGAGAGATAGAGAGATAGAGAGATAGAGAGAGATAGTGACAGAGAGTGATAGAGACTGCTATATTTTGTGTCTGCTGCCCCCCTTTTGTGCACCCCCAGCAACTTTTTGGGGGTGCAGGGGTTATTTTTCATATATATAACTGTCAGTGCTGCTGCTGCAGTGTCATAGAGTGATAGATAGTGAGAGATAGAGAGATAGAGAGAGATAGTGACAGAGAGTGATAGAGAGTGCTAAATTTTGTGTCTGCTGCCCCCGCCTTTTGTGCTGATCACTATATCTGAGGTGATCAGCAACTTTTTGGGGGTGCAGAGGTTTTTTTTTTTTTATATATACCTGCCAGTTGCACTGTCAGTTGCACCAAAGGTTGTGCACCTGCTGCCCCTCACTGGTAATCAGTGTCGCATCACTGATCACCTTTTTTTTTGTGGGTGCTGTGGGGTCTTTTTTTAATTTTTTTTTCACACACACTGTGATTTTGTGGGTGTCCTGTCGCCACTGTGCGCTGATCAGTGACGTACATCACTGATCATCTTTTTCAGCACAGGGTTGATCTATTTTTTTTTTGATCAAATTCCTGTTGCCTTTGAGCGCTGTTCAGTGACGGACGTTACTGACCAACATCTGTGCTCAATTTTTGGCGCAGGACCTTTTTTTTTTTTTTTTTAACCCCTTCAATTTTTTTTTTTTAACCCCTTCAATTTTTTTTTTTTTTTAACCCCTTCAATTTTTTTTTTTTTGTATAAAGTATTTTTTTTTTTTCTGCACTACATACACACTACACACTACATACCCCCCGGGTTGAAATAAAGTTTGTACCCCCCCCTACACTATACACGTGTTGAAACATTTCACTACCAGTAACACAAAAATAAAAATGGCATCCCAAATGTCATCCCAAATGTCATCCCAGTCATCCAGAAGAATGTATTCAGCGGAGGAGGCATATGCCATGCTTGCCTCTGACTCTGACACAGCCAGTGATGCAAGCGGGGAATTTGAAGGATTCGTCTTAAGCTCCTCTTCCTCCTCTGGTGATGAGGGACCCCCTCAAAGACGCCCCCGTAGAGCAGCTGAGACCCACCCCCCAATAATTGATCTCGTATGGACCCCACCACCAGACAATTTTGAGCCCCAGGTTCCTGAGTTTTTGTCCATGCCAGGAATCCAATTTGATTCCACAGGTCTCAGAGAAATTGACTTTTTCAAATTATTTTTCTCTGATGATTTTATAAATTTAATGGTGGACCAAAGTAATTTATATGCCCAGCAGTTTATTGCTCAAAACCCCACGTCATCATTTGCTAGGTGGACCCCTGTAGATGCAGTAGAGATGATGACGTTTTGGGGTCTGGTGTTTCATATGGGCATAGTAAAAAAGCCAGAAATTAGGCAATATTGGAGTACAGATGTTCTGTACAGCACCCCATTTTACCGTATGGCCATGCCCCGGGCTCGATTTGAGACGATCCTTAAATTTTTGCATTACAACGATAATGCACAGTGCCCACCCAGAGATGATCCCACCTTTGACCGGCTATTCAAAGTCAGGCCGGTCATTGATCATTTCAGTGCCAAATTTGAAGAGATGTACATCCCAGATAAATTCATTTGCATAGACGAGTCCCTTATACATTTTAAAGGAAGGGTTAAATTCCGCCAGTACCTTCCCAGTAAGAGGGCAAGGTATGGCATAAAAATGTATAAGCTGTGTGAAAGCACCTCAGGGTACACTCACAGGTTTAGGGTATATGAAGGGAAGGATTCAAGAATTGAACCGCCAGAATGCCCCCCCTCCCTCGTAGGTGTTAGTGGAAAAAATGTCTGGGATTTAGTGCACCCCTTCCTGGATAAAGGTTATCACCTCTATGTGGATAACTTTTACACTAGCATCCCCCTGTTTAAGGCCCTTGGTTCAAGAGGTACAGCAGCTTGCGGTACTGTGCGCAAGAACCAAAGAGGCCTCCCAAAAGCGCACATTGTCCAAGTAATGAGAAGGGGTGAAAGCAGGGGAATATGCACCGAAAATATGTTGTTGGTCAAATATAAGGACAAGAGGGATGTCCTTATACTGACAACAATTCACGGAGACAGTACCACCTCCGTCCCTGTACGAGGTACCAGTACCCACACCTCAAAACCTAATTGTATCCTGGATTACAATAGGTACATGGGCGGAGTGGATCTTTCAGATCAGGTACTGAAGCCGTACAGTGCCCTGCGGAAAACAAAAATCTGGTACAAGAAGCTGGCCGTGTATATCATCCAGATGGCACTGTATAACGCTTACGTGCTATTCCGTTCTACCGGCCAGAGGGGGACATTTATGCACTTTCAAGAGGAAGTCATAAAGGGCCTAGTATTTGGGAACCAGCAGGCAGAGGGCCCCAGTACTTCTAGTACTGGCCCCCGTATTGTACCAGGGCAGCATTTTCCGAACGAAATCCCCTCCACTGCAAGAAAGGGCAGGACACAAAAAAGGTGCAAAGTTTGCTATAAAAAGGGAATAAGAAAGGAAACTATTTTCCACTGTGAAACTTGCCCCGACAAACCCGGCCTATGTATAAAGGAGTGTTTTAAAATATACCACACATCTATGGATTATTAGGTTCATCATTTCACCGTGCTTCGGGGGTCTTGCTAATGTCACATACAGTAGCACCCACCAACATTCCACCAGAATCTGAGCTGCAAAATCCAAAAATCACTCCTTCCCTTCTGAGTCCTGCCATGCACCCAACTGTTATTTTTTGGTCACATATGAGGCATTGCCATACTCGGGAGAAATTGGGGCACAGATTTTGGGGTGCTTTTTCTCCTTCATACCTTATGAAAATGAAAAATTTTGAGCCAGAACTGCATTTTTGTGTAAAAAAATGTAATTTTTCATTTTCACTGCCCAGTTGTATCAAAATTGGTGAAACCCCTGGGGGTTTGAAATGTACACTATACCCCTAGATGAATTCCCTGAGGGGTGTAGTTTGCAAAATGGGGTCACTTGTGGGGGGGTTCCACTGTATTGGTGCTTTGGGGGTCTTGCTAATGCGACATAGCACCCACCAACATTCCACCAGAATCTGAGCTGCAAAATCCAAAAATCACTCCTTCCTTTCTGAGTCCTGCCATGCACCCAAATGGTATTTTTTGGTCACATGTGAGGCATTGCCGTACTCGGGAGAAATTGGGGCACAGATTTTGGGGGGCTTTGTCTCCTTCATTCCTTGTGAAAATGAAAAATTTTGAGCCAGAACTGCATTTTTGTGTAAAAAATGTAATTTTGCATTTGCACAGCCCAGTTGTATCAAAATTGGTGAAACCCCTGGGGGTTTGAAATGTACACTATACCCCTAGATGAATTCCCTGAGGGGTGTAGTTTGCAAAATGGGGTCACTTGTGGGGGGGTTCCACTGTATTGGTGCTTGGGGGGTCTTGCTAATGCGACATAGCACCCACCAAAATTCCACCAGAATCTGAGCTGCAAAATCCAAAAATCACTCCTTCCCTTCTGAGTCCTGCCATGCGCCCAAATGGTATTTTTTGGTCACATATGAGGCATTGCCGTACTCGGGCGAAATTGGGGCACAGATTTTGGGGTGCTTTTTCTCCTTCATACCTTCTGAAAATGAAAAATTTTGAGCCAGAACTGCATTTTTGTGTAAAAAAATGTAATTTTTCATTATCACTGCCCAGTTGTATCAAAATTGGTGAAACCCCTGGGGGTTTGAAATGTACACTATACCCCTAGATGAATTCCCTGAGGGGTGTAGTTTGCAAAATGGGGTCACTTGTGGGGGGGTTCCACTGTATTGGTGCTTTGGGGGTCTTGCTAATGCGACATAGCACCCACCAACATTCCACCACCAAAAATCACTCCTTCCCTTCTGAGTCCTGCCATGCACCCAACTGGTATTTTTTTGTCACATGTGAGGCATTGCCGTACTCGGGAGAAATTGGGGCACAGATTTTGGGGTGCTTTGTCTCCTTCATTCCTTGTGAAAATGAAAAATTTTGAGCCAGAACTGCATTTTTGTGTAAAAAATGTAATTTTGCATTTGCACAGCCCAGTTGTATCAAAATTGGTGAAACCCCTGGGGGTTTGAAATGTACACTATACCCCTAGATGAATTCCCTGAGGGGTGTAGTTTGCAAAATGGGGTCACTTGTGGGGGGTTCCACTGTATTGGTGCTTGGGGGGTCTTGCTAATGCGACATAGCACCCACCAAAATTCCACCAGAATCTGAGCTGCAAAATCCAAAAATCACTCCTTCCCTTCTGAGTCCTGCCATGCGCCCAAATGGTATTTTTTGTTCACATGTGATGCATTGCCGTACTCGGGAGAAATTGGGGCACAGATTTTGGGGTGCTTTTACTCCTTCATACCTTCTAAAAATGAAAAATTTTGAGCCAGAACTGCATGTTTGTGTAAAAAAATGTAATTTTTCATTTTCACTGCCCAGTTGTATCAAAATTGGTGAAACCCCTGGGGGTTTGAAATGTACACTATACCCCTAGATGAATTCCCTGAGGGGTGTAGTTTGCAAAATGGGGTCACTTGTGGGGGGGTTCCACTGTATTGGTGCTTGGGGGGTCTTGCTAATGCAACATAGCACCCACCAACATTCCACCAGAATCTGAGCTGCAAAATCCAAAAATCACTCCTTCCTTTCTGAGTCCTGCCATGCACCCAAATGGTATTTTTTGGTCACATGTGAGGCATTGCCGTACTCGGGAGAAATTGGGGCACAGATTTTGGGGTGCTTTTTCTCCTTCATACCTTCTGAAAATGAAAAATTTGGAGCCAGAACTGCATTTTTGTGTAAAAAATTTAATTTTTAATTTTCACTGCCCAGTTGTACCACAATTGGTGAAACCCCTGGGGGTTTGAAATGTACACTATACCCCTAGATGAATTCCCTGAGGGGTGTAGTTTGCAAAAAGGGGTCACTTGTGGGGGGGTTCCTAAATTTTAGCATCTTATGGTGCCTAGAAACCTACATGGTGCCTAAAAAATAATCTCATAAAAAGGAGGCTCCAAAATCAAGTAGGTGCTCCTTCTATTATGAAGCCTGTGGTTTGGTCAACGTGCACACTAGGGCCACATATAGGATATTTATGAAAACAAAAGAATTGGGGGAATCAATTTTTAGTCACATTTCTCTAGTAAAATCTACTGTGTTCCTTAGAAAAATGTATTAAAATTGCAAATCTGCAAAAAAAATGAAATTTTGAAATTTCACCTACACTTTGTTTTAATTCCTGTGAAACACCTAAAGGGTTAACAAACTTCCAAAATGCTGTTTTGAATACTGTGAGGGGTGCAGTTTTTGAAATGGTATCATTTATGGGGGTGTCTCACATACAAGTCCCTCAAAGTCACATCAGAACTGAACTGGTCCCTAAAAAAATCAGTGTTTGAAATTTTCTTGAAAATTTGAGAATTTGCTATTCATATTGTAAGCCTCCTAGTGTCCAAAAAAATTAAAAGGAAGTTGAAATAATGATGGAAACATAAAGTAGACATATGGTCTATGTTAGTTATTAACTATTTTGAGTGGTATGATTATTTGTCTCACAAGCAGAAAATTTAACATTTTGCAAATTGCTAAATTTTCCATTTTTTTACGACATTTTGGTATTTTTCACAAAAAAACACAGACTGTATCGACCCAAATTTACCACTAATTTGAAGTACAATGTGTCACGAAAAAACAATCTCAAAATCACTGGGATAAGTAAAAGCAAAAAAAAGTTATCCCCACTTAAGTGATACATGTCAGATTTGAAAAAAAGGGCTCTGTCAGGAACGCAAAAACTGGCTCTGTCAGGAAGGGGTTAAATACATTACATACTGACTGCAGAATAAAACCTAATGGAAAAGAACCACGTACCAATAAATCTGTACTACAGTACTGTATGTATTTAGGATAAAAATTATTATTTTATTACTTGTGAATTACTTTAAAAAAAAAAGGAAAAAAACTAGCTACAATAATTATTGGACTATGAGATGTTTAACATTTATTGGGTTATCTAGAACTTATTAAATGAAAACTCAATTACGGAATAGACTGATTGTTCTTTTAGAAGCAGCTTCATTAAAAATGACACATTACCTTTCAAGAATTTTTTCCTCTGATACAAGGTAGTCTATAGGGACTTCATGTATTAAAAATGAAAGTATGGCCTCTTGCAATGCTCTATAAACAGCAAATGCACTGGAAGCTCAATGCAGTAATGTTTGATCCATGGATTTTCCTTGTAATTGCTGCCATATATCAGTCATCTAAGTGCAGAGGCTCTAAGCAGCTGAAAATCTCTTCCCTTGATCGTCCATGATACTGGTAATTATTTTATATAGCTAGTAGAAACCAAAGGCATAAGGAAAGATGTTGTCATTGCCATTTGTGTTTCAAATCCTTAAGGTCATAGTTCAGTGTTTATGACTGTTGGTGGTGTTGCATGAGAGATAATATGCAATGCAAGTGCCAGCATGCCCTCCAATGTGCAAGCACAGAGTTGCCAACTTTGTCCATCTATGCATGTATTGACAAGTATGGCAGGTGCAAATTCGCTGTCAGAAAATGTCTCTGTGGCATCGACTGTGTATCTGAGAACACAACCCCTTCCATAAGTGGACTTTTTTTGCAATAACTTTAGGCCACCTTCCGGTCATGTCCAAGGAATATCCATTGCATTGCTTTTCGGTTTATGATATTGTCTGAGCAATAACACCTTTGTGGGATGGTATCAGGATCCTGGTGCTAGGTATGCCGGTGGTCTAATCTTGACCTCTCCCTCGCAACTCTAGCCTAACCAGCCACAGCATACTTATGTTTGGAATACTGACAGAGAATTGGGTGCACACACTGCTACAGTAATCTTATATTGGGCGGGATAGATGTGTTCATTTTTGCCACAACAATCTTGTTCCTAATTGCATATGCCTTTAATTATTACTGCAGTTTGTACTGTACCAAAAATAGTACAAAGCTATAAAGATATCCCCGCCTCAGTTGAATTTTTATTCAAGAATTTGACCTCTTTAAAGGGTTTATTTATCTAACTAGGCATTGCTACTTTACTACTCAACTCACTGCAGGTAGCAGTGGTGGATATAAAAAAAGAGAAATTCAATTTGTGTGCATGTGTGGGGGTTCATACAGCTACATAAAGTACTCTGTGTCTGATTGAAGGAGCCAGACCTGGGCAGAATGATCCAACTGGATCCCTTTTTGCATCCTAATATGTCTGGAAACAAATGCCATCTGAAAATGGTAAAGGTTCCCACTGTCATACTCTGAAATTTTTGTATTTTCCATAGATTTAGGAATTTTGTTCCAAATACTAGTTTTAATCCTTACCTGTTTTTATAAACATTAAGGGATAATGAATAGACCAAAATAAGAGCAGCTTACAAGACTTGGATAAAGCTGCTAAAAAAATACTACTGGGGCATCTTCCCATAGCAGTAAAAGCCTCTAATTTTTACCCTAACCTAGAGAACTACTTTACACAAAATACCAAACCACATTTAATTTATTTCGCTTGAAGAGTGTTAGGGAATTCTAGCACAATTGTGTAAGACCCCTATAGCCAGTGAGAGAGTCTTCTGCCTATAACAGCCTTCCATTGTTCTCTTAGTGTTTGTTGTAAACACCAGTACTTTGGATGCCACCAGGACTTACACCTCTAATAGGAGGGGCTTACTCGATTGGCTGTAGACCACAAGATTATTGGCTGGTGTACTTACTGCAGGCATATACAGTATGGCAAGGACACAGTTAACTGAAAAAATGACTGTAGGATCCTACGTGTCTTCGGTATAGCAATAATCACTCAGCATATTAATATTTACACATTGGGTATGAACGTTATCATAAGAGTAATGTAAATCATGGAGTGCAGCACAATATTTTAGCAGATGTAAATTGTAGTTGAGGCACAAATGTGAAACAGAGCTTGAATGCAGTGCAAAAAATATAGCACAATGGCCACTGCTGTTTGTAATGAACATCCATGAAAATGGACATATGCTCAGTAGACTTGTTAGAGCAGCAAACACTTATTAAACAAGAAACCACAGTCCAAAGCTGAATGAAATTTAGAATTTACACAGGACCCCAATATGAGATGGCAGTGGTAATTAGCCAAGGATCCCAGGAAAGCAGAGGTGAGAGTCACAGCAGTAGTGAATGCATTGAGTATACAGCAAATACGTAAGCAAGGACAGAGTATAATATAGTTGTTCTGGCACTTAGCTGAGAGATTCCTTAAGAACATGGCTAGGAAAGCCAAGATCTGTTTCTGGAACATGGGATGGCTTACAACAGGGGTGGCCAAACCTGTCCTCAAGATCTACGAACAGTTCATGTTTTTCAGTCAACCTGTGAATCTAGTTTAAATGAATGCAGCAGGTTTGAAAATGTGACAGGTAGCAATGACTACCGCTGTGCACCAGCAAAGTGATCTGGAAAACATGGACCATTGGTAGATCTCGAAGACCGGTTTGGCCAACCTTGGCTTACAAGGATCCCAACAGGGATCTAGAAACTGTAAGCAAGGTACAAGACACTGGTCAGAAACTATTACTGGAAGGCAGTGCAGGGCTGACTGCCTTTTACTAGGAGCAGGAACCAATCGGAGAGGACCTGGTAGACCAGCCCCCTTAATGAGTTAATAGATTGCCGCTGTAAAGCTGCACAAGCCACAGGTGTCCTGGCTGCTAGTAACCCATTCTCAGCAGGAATTTGTATGGACACCTTATTACTGGTGGCATAGCAACTGTCAGGACCACCAACTAATGTGGCTGACATTATGTGGTGTCCCGGTCACCTGGCAACGAATGAAACCCTCTGAAGAAAGGTGTCACAGAGGTGGCTCATATCAAAGAGACAAAGGGTGAAATTTAATAGGAAAGTGAAAGATTCGGTAAGAAATTTCCAGTTTTTTCAAAGCGGTAATCATTTAAACTGCAAAATCAAACTGGTTTTGAAGTATAAATGGTTGCCACTTTAAAAAACTGGACATTTTAACCAAATCTCTCACTTTCTGAATCTCTCATCCTATTAAATTTCACACAAAGGCCGAGATTTGGAGTGTGCAGATTAATGCACATGTGCAATTTGTTAGGCATGGTAATGTGGGTTTTTTTCGATAATTTTTTTTTAAACGGCGTAGGAATTCCCCCTCGAAGCATAACCATCCCTGGGCTCATTGAACCGGTCCTAGTTTCAGAAAATCAAGGGGCAAAAACCATAGGGGATCCCCAGGATTTCTAAAACCAGCACCCGGCTTAAGGGTCTGTTCAGGTTCCCAAAATACGGGGGACAAAATGAGTAGGGGTCGCTCATATTTTGGCAAACAGCCAGCAACCAGTCCTTGAGCCTGGTGCTGGTTTCACAAGTCCTGGGGACAGGGCCGGAGCTACCATTAGGCAGCTTTAGGCAGATGCCTAAGGTGGCACCCCTTGTTCAGCCCAATATTTAACATTTAAATTAAGCATTGTTTTTTTCTTTTTTTAAATTTTTACATAGTTGAGGGGGAGCAGAAGGAATGGAAGCACTTCCTCCACTGCCCAGCATCTGCTCGCCCCTCATCAGTGGCAGCGGCAATGGAGACCATTGCCTTCCGGCCAGCGGCAGGGGCACCAGGTAATCTGCGGTAGGCAGTGGGGTCTAGTACACTCTGCAGTGACCTGACCGGCGGCAGCACTAACCAGCAGAAGCTGGAGCAGTAACCCCCGCCAACCCAACCAGCACAATTACTGTATGTTCTTTCTATGGTTGGGGCAGCACCCAGAGTAGTGACTGCCTGGAGTCACTACCCGGGTTGTGGTAGTCATGAACACAATGTTCTGTGGCTGGGGAGGAGGGGGGATGGATATATGGATGCAGTTTATGATTGTATATATTCTTGCATGTACAAGACCATTTTACCTGAGAGGAGGTGTTTTGTGTGCGTGTGTGTGGGGGGGGGGGGAGTTGTTGGGGAGTTTGTTAAAGCCCTGCCTGGGGATCCCCTATGATTTTAGTCCCCTGAATTTCTGGAACCAGGACCAGTTTAATGAGCCCAGGGCTAGTTAAGCTCAGGGGGTAGGGGGAAGAACCTCACACACAAAAAAAACCTTTATTTACTTTTACACATTTTTCTTGACAGAACCATGCACAATCTCACTTATCTTTGCATGCTTCAGTCAAATTATCCAGTCTGATGTGCAAATTAATTAAAAGAGGCAAATCCGGATGTTTTTTGACTAAGCGCCAGATGTATCAAGCTCCAAAAAGGGATGAAGTGGAGAGTTACAAACAACGAGCCAATCAGCTCCTACCTGTCATATTTCAAACACAGCCTATAACATGGCAGGTAGGAGCTGACTGACTGGCTGCTTATCACTCTCCATTTTATCACTTTTGTAGCTTGATACATCTCGCCATAAAAATCTCACCCTATTACTTCTCGCCCAAAGAGACAGAAATGGAATGATACACAGAAAATATTAAAATACATTAAGTCCTAATTTCTTAGCCACAATATAGTTAATTCTAATGGCATTTGCTCTGTAGATACTTGAAAAAAAAAAAATAAAACCCTACTTGGTTTATATTATGATATACTTGATATACTGTAACTGGAGTTATACGTAAATATACGCAACTCTATTTGTCCACCATGGATGATGTCAATTTGCACCCCCTGTGTACTGTAAGTCCAGAAGGATGGAATCCACTGGAGTTATTAAACAAGTATTTGAATCTTCCAGGACATTTGTTAACCCCTTCTATTATGCTCTTAATGTATTCAACAATATGGCAATAAAACAGTTTTTGGGATATTCTGATCTTGAAATGGCAGATATAGTAAGCCATTATAACATACCTACTTGAATAATGTGCAGCCAACCTGCACAGAAGGGGCATTATCAGGGCAGGGAGATGTAATTGCATCATCATAATCCTGCCCACATTTCCGACATTGTAAAGTGAGGGGCGGGGCTATTATGACGTGATTTAACATGAATCGTGTCATAGCCCCATCCACTTATACCTTCTCAGCGAATGATGAGCTGAGATTAGTGGCTGGAGAGGGGCTGGAGCTAAAATCTAAATTGCCGTAAAAAATAGCTGTCTAGCATTTGTGGACTACATGCAAAAGCAGCCAGTATTTAAACTGCATGCAAAAACAGTAATAATAATAATAATAATAATAATAATAATAACAATAATAATAACCCCTTGTAGTGCAACATGGTTTGTTTGTTCCAGGTGCAAACTTACATGCTGCTTATGCTTTGCTCCCAACTCAGATCAGACCTGTAACCTTCCAAAATCTTTGGACAAAAAGAACCCAAAACTGACATTTATGATGCATTGATGATTTTTGGTTAAATTTACATTTGACGTATTCAATTAAAGTGACGATTTTTTGACAGTCGATAAATCAGCACAGTTGGAAAGCTTTCGGATTGGCGAATTACTAAGATCAACATTTTTTAGTCAAAACTGCAGCAGTTTTACAAAAAAGAAACTGTATCGGCAAAAACACTGTCCAAAAAAAGCCCGCAATTGAACAGGGAAAGTTGGGGGCAAAAAGGTTTTAATTGAATACCCCCCATATTGTTAACTGTAGCTGCTCATACAAACTACCCTATCAGGTATGATTTATTACCTGTGTAATATGTAGAGTTGGATCTGTTTATATCTAATAGAGGAGGTACTGTAGCATGCATTTCAGATATCAAAATAGCTTTCCAATCCTTGGAAGATAGATCCCCCACATTACACACCCTTTTATATTGGGGTATGTTACATTTTCTGGTGAAATCTGCAGCTGGAGTAAAGAATAATGCAGTAACAGGACTGCCTTAAGAGGAGAGTCATCTAGATGTGGAGTGATCCCACCAAATTGACTCAACATGATGTCATAGTTGGAGGTACTGTATATGCAGAATTATATATTGGAAAATGGAATCTCAACCTTCATACTAAAGATTTTAAATGTGGAACATCAAACAGCCTGTCAAATGGTAAGACTATCAGCCACCCTATACTTCTAGCTGTATTCTGTGAGTTTATGTCATTTCAGGAATTGATTATTCAACCAAATTGAGGTGTCAGGTCTAATCTAGTAAATTATGGTCTGGTCAATTTCTTCTTTATTAATAAATAGTAGATGCAATTGGGAAAAATGACATGACAAAATCCTCTACGGTAAGTAATACCAATCTGGTTTTTGGTGTACGACACCTGCAATTTGTGTATTGCTTTATAATAATCATACAAAATAATAGCTATTTTCACAGCTGCATAATGCTTACTATTATTAATGTAGTCAAGTATAACTACTATTCAGGGGCGTTTTAAGAGAGGAGGAGGCCTGTGTGCAGACTATTCCAGACGGGCCCCGTCCTCCAGGCCAGGAGCAGCGCAGTGTGTAAATTCTAGAGAGCTCAGACCCAATTACAGGTATGCAAAACAGCAAAAAAGTTGCGGCGGCAGCAGCGCTGCATTGTGGAGTCTGAGTACTAGAGCACTTGCACAGATCACCAGAAAAATGTCTGCCGTGTTTTTCTTGGAGAGTCAAGGAAAAATAGATATGCCCTAGTGTTTGATGGGAAGGTGTGTGACATCAGTTCCAGCCCCAATCCAACTTCTAGCACAACCATTAAGTAAGATCTGGTCTACGCACAGGCTGCACATACTGTAAAAATCATTTGACGGTTAGTGGCTTTTGGATGGATTTGCAGCTAATCGCCGATCCAGCTCATTTTTATAAGCCCTGCTAAGCAATTTGCATAAAGTGCCTTGCACAAGGTAGGAGACCACTTTGGCTGTGTGGTGATTACCTGAGTGCAGGGCTCTGCAAATTAGCAGGCACTGATCAAGTCTGAATGAACCCCTTTGATTTGCCAATCCACTTATGGATCTTTTCAAAGTACAATTTGAGTATCCCTTATCCAAACTGCTTGGGACCAGAAGAATTTTGGATAATGGATTATTCCGTATTTCAGAATATTTTTATATTTCAATTAGGTATCTTGCGGTATCTTTCATTTATGTTGCATAACAAAATCAAACACATGAAATACAACCAAAAATATTTTATTTGTGCATGAAATAAGGTTTTAAAACATGAAACAAAGTTTGTGTACTATCTTAGACACTGAGGGCCAAATGTAATAGGGTGAGAGTTTCAGAAAGTGAGAGATTTTGGGAGGGTTTCCCCATGTTTTTTGAAGGAGCAATCACTTACACTGCTAAACCAGGTTGATTTTGCCATGTAATTGATTGCTGCTTTAAAAAACATGGGAAAACTCTCCCAAAATCTCTCTCTTTCTGAAACTCTCACCCTATTACATTTGGCCCTGAATTTGAATGCCAAGCAATTATGTCCTTGCACATATGTAGTGCCAGTTACATGTTATTTCCCCAGTAGTGTCAGTTACAGATGTAGCTAGTAGGTTTTTAGCAAAAAAGGAAAAAGTAAAGTACATTTTGGAGACTATGGTTTTCAGAATAATTTGGATAGCAGATATTTGGATAAGGGATACTCACCCTGTATTGACAAAACAGAGAATGGTCACACTGAATGGCATCAGTTTAATCAGGCATTATCTAGTGTTATAATAGCAAGAAAATCCTTTTGTAACAAACGGTCTTGATCACTTGAACCACTTGGTGCCTGTGGCTGTTTTGGTGGAGGCTGCCACTTTTTTTTATTAAATTTGTGCAAAATGATGAAGAATTTCAGCAGGTTGTAGCAAATGCAACAAACAGTGAGACCAACCTGCCGGGGTCACTTCATATACAGTTACTGTAAACTACCATAGTGTCTTTTATTTTCACATGCATGGCAGTCCAAGTTATTCCGGCAGCACTTTTCAAATATCATTATTTATTCAGTTATACAGAGGGCAAGTGGCAGATCATGCTATTTTTAAACTAAAATTGCATGTTGCATTAACAATACTTTCAGAGATTGTTCTGTTGATCCCAGAATTGATATAATGGTTTTCAATTGTTCAATCAAAACTACAAAATCCTGTGTTAATGACAATCATTTTTCATGAAAGAATTACATTACACCGTAGGTTAAAGCCAGCGATTGCGCTAGTGATTTAAATCCATAACCTAGGATTTTGCTAGAGGTAATTCCTACTTGCAATTCATATTGTCCCAAGTGTACAGCACTGTAATCTCATCTCAAAGTACACTCTTATCCCAAGGTTCAGGAGCAATACATATTACTGGCCTTAATTAATTGAAGATCAACAATAGCTACAGTTTGAGAATTGTTCCAGGTCCGCAAATATATTTGTCTCCATAACCTTCTTACATATATATATATATATATATATATATATATATATATATATATATATATAAAGATGGAGCCAGCCTCCCTCTTGCTGGCGAATTGCCAGATTGTCTCCGCTGGCAATCCGCCAGTGGCGAGGCACTCCATCTGACTGAGACGCGTGTGCGTCTCACACGCACATGCGTCTCAGTTTCCAGGCGGCGGGGCAACGGGAACCCTGTCCGTCTCCACTTCAGGGAGACTGACAGGGTTAAGTGGGAGAGCGGGGAGGCGGTGGGGACCCCGGGTGACTGCCGGCAAGCCGGCGGGTACCCGGGGGAAGCGCCGTCGGAAGGGGACAAGATGCGCGACAAGATGCGCGCGCGTCCCCTTTTGCAGATCAGATGGTGGCTGGCGGGGGATGGTGGCTGGCAATTCTTCCGCCATCCCCTGCAAAGCTGGGACCAGCTCCATCTGTATATATATATATATATATATAGATATATATATATATATCTATATATTGTCTTCTCATTTACACGATTGTTATCCTTGAAAAGGGGGCATTGGAGCCCCGAATCATTGGCCTTATTTATGCTTTAATACACACAATTGTTTTTGATCAAGACCCTGGATTGCCATCTTTCCTTCCAAGGATATACCATATATACTCGAGTATAAGCCTAATTTTTCAGACCATTTTTTATGCTGAAAAAAACCCCATCGGCTTATACTCGAGTGAGGGTCCCACTTGAGTCAATAAGTTTTCCCAGGTTTTTTTGTTGTAAAATTAGGTGCCTTGGCTTATATTCGGGTCGAGTTATACTCGAGTATATACGAAATATATATATATATATATATATTTTTTTTTTTTTTAATGCAAAATTACTTTGGAAAAGTAATTTTAGAGAATAGCTGTACTCACTCACAGCAGACTAGCCTTTTGCATGGGAATGGATACGATATCCCGCTGGTCAGAACCCGAGCAGCAGAGACAACCCGATGGCCTAAATGCAATTTCATGAGTATCGTAACTCAGCAAAAGGTATTGTGTACAGTATTATGCATTTATCTGATAACAGGGCAGATTTATTTCAATGTGCGATCTGCACTCATAAGGTAAAATGATTAACCATTTGAGTGCCAATGCTTTTGTCAAAATCAGTGTGAAAATTGCAAGAATACATTTGTATTCATCATAATGACCTGTAATGTGTACCTTATATTGGAAATATCGTCTTTTATCACAAAACATTTTTTTATGTTGGCCGAGAAACCTAAAATTAGGTTTGTATGCTTATCGAAGACAAGCTCCAGATATCTACATTTTATAAAACTTGTTACATTTTATATTTTAGCTTCCACAACAAAAACCTACATGACTGGGATAGCAGAAGATACTGTGGTTCCCCCTTCTTACATTATGGTGATGCCTGGTATTGAGAGCATCCTCGGAAAATGTATTTTCTTTGCGGGTTTTCCCAAAATAAGAATTAAAAAAATATGCCCTTATATCATAACTGTATTAGTATCTTGATTTAATGACAATATAATCAATGTGTTTTAAGTTTAACCTTTTAAGTGTCAACATCTCAGTGAGAGATGTTCCAAATATCAGCTAAAAATGCCAGCGTCACTGACATTTGTTATATAAAATCAAATAAAATATGTTGTGTAATAAAAAGATTATATTTCCTATATAAGTAAACATTACAGGTCATTATGTTAAATAAAAATGTTTGCTTGGCAATTTTCAGACCTATTTTGACAAATTCACATGGCACTCAATGGGTTAAAAAACAATTAAGATGTGCAGCTTATTCTAGCAAATCTTAAATGTACACTAACTTCCAGTTTAAATGTAGTTTCCTTTAATAGAGGCAGACATAGCAAAGTATATGTTATTTGCTTTTAAAAGTCTTAAAACTCTGACCTCGGTATTATTAATTAAAAAGGAACAGTACAATATGCTTGGTATCACAAAAATAATGAGCATACTCTGTTCACCAAGGTAACCTTATATAAAATCCTGTGACCTTTTATGTAATATTTTAGAAATGTAAGATGTAGAATTAGACAGATATATAGAGAAAAAACGTTTAGTGTAGTTCAGGCTTTTTATGTGACAAGCAACATGTAGGTAATAATTACTTGTTCACAGGTAAAAGTTCTTTAATATTAGAGTATGACAGAATGAAACAAAAGCTAGGGAAAATAGTTCTTTGCAAGCTAAACCAAAACTTAGAATAGTCAATGGTAAAGTTTTCAGTTGCCATATTTTTCAATGGCCAAGGGGATTGATTGAGAACCGTTTCCTGAGCTGTGTACTGTGTATTTGGGAGGACTCTGCGAAGAACACATCATCTTTTTTCTTTTGCTTGGCCGTATGTAAGGTGATTGACAGGTGGCTGGCATTTGGGGGTGGCACCTGGCCATTTAATGGGAGTGTCAGGAAAAAATGCAGGTGGGAAGATCCATTTTCAGGGCGACTCTCTGACATCAACTCCGGCCCCGATCTGCCTGTTTCATTGCAGCCCAGGTGTGCTCAGACACCGCACACAGTGGGGAAATCATTTGCCTGTGAGTGTGCTGCAAATGGATTTGCCTATTATTGCAGGGCAGCAGTATTATAGCAGCCGATCCTCAGGCTTGGACACAGGGGGTTTTCACTCTGGCAAGGTAGTGGCTATGTAATTGCAGGGCTCTGCCTTTTAGCAGCCCTGCGATAAAGTTGGAATCAGGCCCAATAAGTAGATTGGTTTATGAGATAATTAAATCCTCTTGTTTTAACGCAGACGTGTCAATTAATATGCATAAGAAAGTCATTTTGAATTTTTTTATGTTTTGACCGAAAAAACATTTCTGTTTTCTACCTATAGGGGTCGATCCTATTAGGTGCGAATGATTCACACTTGCGAACCATCACAGCATCGGGCGCACTTTATGGCAGACTGAATGTTCTTAAAAGTGCTCACACCTCCATAGGGGGTGAGCAATTTTAAGGGAATTCGGCCTAGCAATGGGTGTGGATCGGCTTCATTCGGGTGCCATTTGCACTGAAATGAAGTTCTCAGTAACTGCCAAGGTGTATGTAGTGCCAATGCAACAACAAGGAACATGGACTGCTTGAGTAGGTCTACAGATGCACAGACTATCCTCAGCAGTAGCGGCGATGGCGCTATGTTTCTCTATGTACAAATGCACCCTGAAAAGAGGCACGAGACCCCTACATTTCTGACGCCACTACTGTTACCTCCACAAAACAGCCCATTGTGGTCAAATTTTTTTGTGTTAAAAATCTCAGTGTGCGTGTGTGTGCGCCAAAGCACCTTGTCGTGTGTGCAGTGCAACTAAGCAAATGTGCAGTCCAACAATAATCACTGTTACCTGAACATTGGCATCGTGTACAAACATGAATTAGGTCCACAGTTCAAAAAAAAATAAAGATATACAAAATCTTCACTTCTGACGTGTTCCTGAAATCTGTTTAATAGAAATGCCTTTTACAGTACATAGTATTTATTATTATTATTATTATTATTATTATTATTATTATTATTATTATTATACCATTATTATTATTATTATTATTATTATTATTATTACTACATAATATTTTTTTTTATATTTTTCACAGAACTAAATGCTTTCAGTCATTTTTTATGTTGTTGTTTTGGTAATAATTTGTCTTTTGAATTATAATATTTTGTAAATACACTATTTCCTATCTAAAAAGTCTATTTTCGAATCAGAAATTTGCCCCAGAATACAAGTAAGAAGAGTAACCAGTCCTCTGACAATACTGTCTCTTTATATTTATGATGTTGGTTTATTTATTGGTTTGGACGGCAAGCGGGCTTTCTGCCCACCAGCACAGCCTGATATTTTCTGACATTTTCTGTTATACCAAATTATCACTTTCACTCTAAGGCGAGGCCAGCAAAGTCTCAGCTGCCCACAGGCATTGCAAAAGACCGCAAAGGTCTCCCAGAATCAGATGACTGAAGATTGCAGAGGTTAGGGAAAGCAGCATAGAGCCTAAACAATCAGTTTTGAAATTCGACACTTTTTCATTTTAAGGAAGCGACATATTGAAATTTAATGTTACTAAAAATGGTACATGTAAAAAAACAGCTTAATCTAAATTTTAAATAAGTACATTGCACCCAGCATTTGATAAGGCTGCCATTGATAGTGTCATTTTAGTTCAGTTAATGATTAATCATTCAATAAGCCAGTTTTGTTTAACTTTTTCTAAATAATGACTAAACTAGTATATTCTTAGCAATGCTTGTTCTAGGCAATAGTATAGTGTACGTATAGAGTCAAAGTTTCAATGAAGCTAACCCTAAAGCCTCCATGCACAGGTCTGATTCGGTCCAATTTCATCCGATTCTGAGGGATCGAGCCTATAGATCGGATGAAATCAAATCAGAGGTGTTTGACATCAGGTCTTATCCAATGCGAATTCCCATGCGCATCAGATCGGATCCTCTAGATCAGGCATGGCCAAACTATGGTCCTCCAGCTGTTGTGAAACTACAAGTCCCATCATGCCTTGACACAGTTTTGCTGTTAGGAAATCCTAAAACTATGGCAAGGCATGCTGGGATTTATAGTTTTGCAACAGCTGGAGAGCCACAATTTGGCCATGCTTGATGTAGATCATAGGTGATGCACGTATGGACAGGGCCAGATTAACAATGGGGCGGATGGAGCTGCAGCTCCAGTCTTCCACATAAATATAGGCTCAACACCGTGACAGCAGGATGATCACCAGACAGATACTTAGACAGATATTTAGGGAGACATTGGGGCTTATAGTGTATGGGTTCTACATGCCTACACGGCATCTGCCTCACATCCTCCACTTCTTAAAATAGACCCTTGAACATTTCCAGTCCAGGCCCGTTAGACCCTTAATACAGCCCTGCATATGATGCATCCGATCATCAGCGGCACATTGCAGGTGTTTCTTAGTACCCTTGACCTCCCCCTGCAGTGGGATTGGTTACGAAATCCTAGCGGTCGGAATCCCAGCAGTCAAAATCCCGACGTCAGAATCCCGACCGCCGAAATGGCATCAAGTGCCAAATCTGATCGAGTCCTCCCAGGGGAGTTCAAGGGAAAACAGGTCCTACTTGTGCCAGAGACAAGTGAGACCTATGTATGGGGACCTTAAATAACTGTGCATTGGAATCGATCTTCCCATATATGTACAAATAAGACAATATACTTAAATAGTTTCTTATTTTAGGTAATAAGTAGGAAAACCAATAAGTTATATTTTCCAGATTTCCCAACAAGCAATATTTTTGTTAAGAATGATAAATGGTGCTGCGGCCAATCAGCTGCTACAGTAACTGTTTTTCCTGGTTCTTGCTGTAATACTGTTAAAACATATTCTTGATTGTGGATGCAGTCTTAAGCATATTTTGTTTATTATAAATCAAATTAATAAAAACAATAATTATAAATTCAATAATAATGGTAAAACTGATAAATTGTATTACATTTTATAAAAAGTAATCACAACTTTTTAAAAGAACAGAAAACCGTGTCCACCATTGAAAAGTTAGACATGAGTAATCGCTTTCTATATTTATGCTTGTTCTCATGTGTAGGACATTTATGTTTGATTATTTTTTTCTTTTCCTCTGTAAATTTCATTTCCTACCTGGATTGTGATTGTCATTTTCACCTTTTGCGATAATTCTAAATACAATTCTAAAGGGATATTTTGCAGTAGAAGGTCACTGAACATTTTAAAACACCATTTAACCTAGCTTTTCAACTGACCACTTACATTGACAGCCTTAATTGTTCTTCCCTGGACACCAGTGGGCATTGTAATGCCTCCCCCACTGTTTTAAATGAAAGAGCAATCTTCATTCTTTCATGACTCATGAGATAGAAATTAAGAAGCTAATAGATGCCATCTTTCACATTTTAAGCCAATAGCCCTTATACTCTAGCACAATCTGACATTTCATCTTCAGCCAAAGAATTGTGCCAATAACAATTTGACCAATTTACCGCCAAATAATGCAAGGAAACTAAGTTGCGGGTTCAGAGCACAAAGGAAGATCACTCAGATGACCTCAAATCTATTGTGTCATTCGGATAATAAAATGGTTTTAAAAGACGGACAATAATTGAAGAGTTTTTTTGTGAACGCTGTCAATGAAATTACATGAACTGTGAACTGTTTCAAATACATTTATTCTACTGCTACACAGGCCTTTTATAGCATAGCTCTATCTGTGACACCATTTAAATCTTTATTTTAATCAATACAAACAAAGTTGGAAAATACAATTGTTGCCAGTTGCGTATACTTTAATGTCTGTAATCATTTGTATTACCTTATAAAAAGCTATTGCATTCTAAAATGCTGTTTGGGGTTTTTTAACATGTTTTACTAACTTTTAATATTTTACATAATACAACCTAGACTTACTATGGTCAGACTAGATATGTTTATATTATATATTTTTTTCTTTCTGTACTTACTTTACACATACTATTATTTTCATTTGCACATATCTAATACTTCATTTTTAATACTTCGCTATCTAGATCCCCAATACAGGGAAACTACTGATATCTATTACAAGGTACATACAATTAATACAATGAAAAATGACAAGAATTTATAATGACATCCTAATAATTGATAGTATTTTAATAATATTAATACAGATTTTGTATACTGTCACTTTAAGTCCTATGTGACTCTGTGGATGAGGAGTGCATCCTAGCAAAACTGATTTTCTGGTACTTGTGTATTATCTGGGCACCCGATTTTTTCATTGCATGCCACTACTTAAGGCATGCGATGCAATGCGATTTTTCATTGTAAAGACCCGATTTTTAATTGTATAGTCACCCATGGGTGATTTCATACCCCCACTATCCAACTACGCATGGAGTTGATTTTATATAGTGTGGAGAGCGCAGCGAGCCACCGAGCCCGAAGCGTGGCGAGCGGACGCGGATTACTTATATACTTATATATACGTGGATTACTTATATAGTGTGGCTGCGCTCGCCACACTATATAAAATCAACTCCATGCGTAGTTGGATAGTGGGGGTATGAAATCACCCATGGGTGACTGTACAATTAAAAATCGGGTCTTTACAATGAAAAATCGCATTGCATGAATTGTATGCCACTATATTGTGATGCGATGCGATGTAATACAATGAAAAAATCAGGCGCCCAGATATTACACAAGTACCGATTTTCTTTTTTTTTTCTTTGTTCTTTGAGACTTAATACCCTAAAATATGTGGAGAGCACCCTAAGTCAGTGGAGTAAAGTATATATAATATTCCCCCCTGACTGGTATTTACCCATCCATAACTAAATAAATCCACAATAATATATGGTGCGGGTCCCTCGCCACTTCTTTACCTATGTTTATATTATCTGGCTGGGAAATGTTATACTCCAATGTGCCAGCTACCGGACAAGCTGATTGGCACTGGAAAAAAATGAACGGCCTGATGCAGACCTGTTCACTAGGCTGTCTATGTTCGGAGCCTAGCGAACAAGTTAATGACACCCCGCTCCGAATTTGCATGCAAGTGGATGTGGATGCTTACACAGCCACCCGCATGCGGCCACACAGGCGAAAAAGCATTTGATGGTCACTCAACATCAAAGGATTTTTCTCTAGAAATTGTATTATGGTCGCATAAGGCCAAATTTGGGGCTGGTGCTGACATCATGGTCAGCAACCTGCCCTAAGCAGTTTTCGACACACCTGTGTGTGCAGGTGGCCCAGCTTTTTTATAGGAAATGCTGGGCATTCCTCTGCTCCAGCCTCAGCCTTTACGCCCACTATGGGTCGAAAGACCCGGCTCCGAGAGTACGCAAAGGTGTATACTTGCGCATGAGCAGACTGTCACAATTGGACAGGGGAGCGAATTTGGCACGCTACAAGCGGGTCTGAATAATCCCCTAAATATTGTGTCATGGATTATGCATGTAAAGGTGGCCATACATCTACAGATTGATTGTCAGATCTGGGTGGTTGGAACAATAACCTGGTAGTATCTGAGTGACAATTTTGGGCAGTTTTCCAGCATTTCAAAGCAAATGTTCAACTGTCATTTGCTCTCATCCATTAGCAGGTTTTTGTTCCTACCAGCCTAATCTGACAATTAATCTGTAGATGTATGGCCAGCGTTACTCTTCCAACTCTTTGCTTTCAATTATCTTACATTTTTCTGTACGGTTATGTAAAACAACTTACATCTTTCTAGTAATGAGACTTTCCTGCAACAAAATCACATTCCACTTATGTGAATATATTGTACTGTACATTTGCTACAGTAGATGGTCAGTTTTTTTGCAAATGCAGTCATCTATAAACTTTGAATTTACTATTGCACAAAATCTGAAGGTGGGGCTTTATCTACAGATAGCCATTGTCTGCTGCATATGAGGGGCTGCAGCACAGTTCAAAATTCAAATAGGAGAGCCACGCCCACTGCCAGTGAGGCAGTTTGAAATGACAGTAGGTGGCAGTAGATGGGGTTCCTCTATTTGAATTTTCAACTGTCCTGCAGCCTCTTATCTGGAGCCGCACATGGATATAGCAGTTTCAACATTTACTGTTTTTTGTTTTTTATTCAGATCTAATTGCAGTACAAATTTGTACTCAATATGGTCAAAACCATGTGCACTGCAGGTGGGGCAGATGTTACATGTGTAGAGAGAGTTAAATTTAGGTGGGGTGAGTTGAAACTGAAATCTACTGTAAATTGCAGTGTAAGAATAATGTAGCCAGTATTTACCCTGCACAGAAACAAAATAGCTCACACAAATCGAACTCTCTCTATACATGTTACATCTGCCCCACCTGCAGTGCACATGGTTTTGCCCAATTTGAGAACAAAGTTGTACTGCAATAAGATCTGTATAAGGGCAATAGTATAAAAACAGACACGCACACACACACACATACATGGTATACATATACACACACATAGTATACATGTATACCCATAGACACCTGTGTCACAAATCCTCACATAAGCCACCAAAATGTATTATAGATGCTGCCCCCCTCCCCCCGTACAGAGTGCAAACCCGTTGAGCAAAAGTTATTACAGCAGATAACCCCCGACGGGGCACACACCTGCAGCATCTACTTCTTCCTCAACCGGCCAGCCAGGCTGTTGTGTGATCAGAGCTGCACTCTTCAGATCCCCCTACAGGCAGCTCACTGCCCGACGGCCTCTCAGTAACAAAAAAAGGAGGCAGCTGCCGGGTTGGGACAGCAGCCCTGCTCCACTCAGACCATTAAAAAAAAACCTGATCAGTGGGTAGGAGGGGTTTCCAGGTGCTCAGAAACCCCCCTGCACCATGGCGGTGGAGTATTTAATTTACACATTCATATTCCGTAGCATAATTACAAAGGTGTTGTATTTTTGAGATTCAGATTTTTCGATGTCATATGGAGTTGAATTTTTTTGGAGTATTTTATTACAACCTGTACTAGAATACTCCTAGTATACACATTAAATGTCTGATTTTGTGAAATACACCTGCTAATTAAGGGGGGAGAGGGGTTTGGAGTATTTATTTACAACTTGTACTAGAATGCGGCTAGTAGATGTTTGTATTTTGAATTACGGCTTGATAGCAAATTTCAAAATTACATTGGAGTAATGTAAAATTCAAGGCGTATTCTTTCGTTGGCGTATTAATTCGTATTCTTGTAAAAACACGAAAACGAAAAATTAGTGACAATTGTAAAATACAAAATACTAACGTTATTTTACATTAGTAAATTACAAAAATTATGAATACGTGTCCGAATACGACTGAAGACCAATACGCCAATTCCTACCGTATTTTGCTTAGTAACTTTTCCCCATTGTGTTTTATAAATGGATTTGGAATCTACAGACTATTTATGTGCAGAATTGCTAGTACTGTATTACATTTTTGATACTGTGCCAGAAACCTGCGAGTCGTAGGCAGTTCCAACTATAAGGAACAAACTTAATGAATGGCAGCGCAGTCGGCAACAGATGGACCTGCACAAATAATACCACCATCATTCTCCATTCTCACGACCAGGACCATGATGACCTTTTGTTTATGTTAACCTATTGTCCATGTCGATGTAATGGTTGTTAACCCAAAATCCGGATCCTTGTTAGAAGATGTACCTGTGGGTGATTACCTACCCTTATAAAATACAAGTTTTGGAGTAAAGGGTGAATGTGAATTGGGAGGTGAAAGTGAAGGGATTAAAAGAGGTGTAATATCATGGGATGAGCAGATTCAGTATGATTTCCCAAAAGTCGAGATCCTGGCTATCAGGATCCTGAAAGCCATGCCATTTTTCTGGCAATTTCGGCAGCACTCCTGCCGCCCCCACAACTCCGGAGGCTAAGTACGAATGACCATTAGTATGGTCGCCATCGATGATTGCCATTTAGGGCTATAGTGTGGCCTCGATGAGAGCATACTGTTAAACTGTTAATGTCTATAGTTAAAACCATAGATGGTTTTAACTATAGACATTCATCCATTTTGTTTGACTGATTTGTCCATGGGCCAACCAGAACCTGGTGGCAAGGCTTCATGGGTGTTGGGGGCAGAGCTATGCACCGTGTCCCGGCCCCTTGGGGAAAATAAAAAAATGAAGTTATGCTTTAACATCGATGGAAGGAAATCAACTGGTTCTACCCCTTCAATGGCAAAAGTATTCTACATCGGCCATAAACCATCAATAATTACAAATCATTGATGGTCGATGGCCATCCCTAAGTATTAAAAAATGGGTGCAGCAGGCCCCTTGGGACTCGGGGGGCCATTTGCACCATGACCTCTGCACCCATTATATACGCCACTAATCAGTGGTCACCTGGGGGAGGTCTCTTTCATCTGCAATGCATTAGTGGCTCACTACAGTATTTTCCATTTTCCTGTTGAAGGAGACAAAATGGGGGTTAGTCTGATTCACTCGGATAGGCACAATCACTCTCTAATGGACAAAACCATGTGCACTGCAGATGGGGCTGATGTAACATGTGCAGAGAGAGTTAGATTTGGGTGTTTTATTGTTTCTATGCTGGCTGCTTTATTTTTACACTGCAATATAGATATCAGTTTGAAGTACAACCCCCACTCGAATCTAACTCTCTCTGCACAGGTTACATCAGCCCCACCTGCAGTGCATATGGTTTTGTCCATTAAAGAGTGATTGTGCCTTTCCGAATGAATCAGAATAACCCCCAATGTGTAGCAGGAGAGAGGGGAAATAATTAATCTCCCACATGCTTATTTTATTACAGAGTTTGTAGGTGAAATTTGTATCTATACTGAATAAATTGTGAGCACACTTGATCTATTATAAGTTTACCTTTGTTTTAGCAATCTGCCTCCTCCATATATTTAAATTCATCTATCCACAAAGTTAGCAATGACTGTTAGTAGAGCCTGCTGCATTAAATTATGCATATAGTTATATAATAAAGAAGATATGTGTGTTTGGTGCTGACATTACCTTTTCATATAAACCTACTATTTCTAAAATTAATTCACGGGGATAACACAATAAATAAACATCAGGTACATAGTAACAATTGTTTGATGTGGCTATCCATATATATATAAAAACCTATCTAATTAGTAATACAGTATGTGATGCTTAGTAAAATTCTTTCTTTTCCTTTTTGCCAATTTAATCACACACAGGGAACAGTTATGACAGAGGCGCACCTCAATTTGTTTTTTCAGATTCATATTGATTCTCTTTTAACAATAATTTTATTCTGACTTGGTGATGGATATACAATGCTGTGCTATTTATTTGTCTTGCACACATCTTTTAACAATCCCAAAAGATTTTTTTTGGCAAGCACACAATCTCTAGTTCTTATTAAACGACCTACAAATCTAATATGAGCTCTGCCAACACGGTAATATTTTACAATATTCAGTATACCTGTCATGCTTTTTTATTATTTATTTCTTTTAGCAGAGTTTATAAAAAAATGCCTGTACTTGCAGCAAGCCCTTCCTAGCCCAAGCAAGTTTCTACGAAGTGCTAAAGACAAAAGGTAGAAGCATGCAGTTACCCTATGTATAGTAGCAGATGTCACCGTGACACTAAGGGATGTGCACCGGGGGTGTGGTATGGCGGTCCGACAATCAGGATACCGACGGAATCCCGACTGCCGGTGGTCCGTCAGGGGAGGTCAGCGCAAAGAAGCCCCTTGTCGGCTGGCTGCACGCGCCAGGCTGTGGGCTCGGTGGCTCGCTTTGCACAACACTTAGCTTGCTTCGCAGAACATGTTAGTGGACCCCCACAAGAGAGAATAGCCCCTGTTAGTCGGGATCCAGGCATTTAAAAATCAGGATTCTGTCAGAGTACTGACCATCGGAATCCCGACTGTCGGGCAGTCATACGGTACCCGTGCACCAGCCATTTTTTGGGTTTTGAGTCTGAATCTTCTTTGGGTTTGGGTCTGGATGTGTTTTGCCAAAATCACTCTTCCATGTTTTGAGTTTTTGGTCTGAATTTTTTGGGTAAACAACTAAGAAACCAATCAAATAACAGAATTTACATTTTTTGCTCCTACCCTATTATTAACCTAAATAACATTAATTTCCACTCATTTCCAGTCTATTCTGAACACTTCACACCTTACAATATTGGTTTTAGGCCAAAAGGTTGCACCGAGGTAGCTGGATGACTATGCTAATCCACATAAGTGGGAGGCACAAACACGTAGCCCATGTAGGAGTGGCACTGCAGTGGCAGACAGGATGGCAGTTTGAAAAACTACCCCCCAAAGAGCATATAATGAAAAGAAAAAAAGAGGTGCAAGATAGATTTGTCCTTGGACCCTCCCACCCACCCTCATATTGTATAAACAGTACACGCACACTTTAACAAACCAATCATTTCAGCGCCAGGGTTTGCCACACAACTGTAGCTGAAATGATTGTTTAGTTTGGAACCCCACAAAAACGAGCTGGCAATGCTCCACAAAGCATATAATCCAAGGAAAAGAGGTGCAAGATGGAGTTGTCCTTTAGCACTCCCACCCACCATTTTGTTGTATAAACAGTACATGCACACTTAACATACCAATCATTTCAGCGCCAGGGTCTGCCAAATGACTGTGGCTGAAATGATTGGTTCGTTTGGGCTCCCACAAAATAAGCTGGCAATTAATTTAGCACAAACTGGCTCTACTAAGGCAATATTTAGTCATCCTCCTCATCTACCGATTCCTCACCCCTTCAGTGCTGTGTACATCCTCATACTCCTCACGGAGTATTAATTTGTCCCCATTGGAATCCACCACCACAAGTCTCTGTGTACTTTGTGGACTATCTGTAAGAATTGATAAATCATTTTGATGAATATCATCTTCACCACATTTTGTGGAAGCAACCTCCTACGTCGTTCGCTGTTAAGGTTCCAGGCTGCACTAAAAACTCTTTCGGGGGAAAAAACACTGGAAGGGAGGCGACTGAGGAAATATAGAGACAGTTTGTACAGGGGTTTCCAAATTGCCTCTTTTTCCTGCCAGTACAGGTATGGACTGTCTGACATGCCTACTTGGATGCTGTTACCCTTATAGTCCTCCACTATTCTGTCAATTGTGACAGCATCATATGCAGTGACAGTAGACATGTCAGAAATTGTCCAAACTTGGTCCTGCCTGCCCTACATCACAGACAGTGGGATGTTTAGGTTATCTCAGTTGTTTCCTGGCAGCCCCAGTTGAGGATGAAGGAGAAGCTGCTGACGAGTCACTTTCCAATTCAGATTACATCTGCCTGAAGCAGTGACAACACGTAGGCTTTAAACCAAGGATCGAGCATGGTGTCCAAATTATACTCCTCTGATTTCAACACTTTGACCACCCTAAAATCCTGACAAAGCAAATGAAAGGCGTCATCCACAAGTCCCACATGCTTAGTGGCCTCGCTCCATCTTAGCTTCTCCTTCACTTTCTCAAGCTGCTTCTGCAAAAGCCTGATGAGGAGAATGACCTGACTCAAGCTGGCAGTGTTTGATCTGACTTCCTGTGTGGCAAGTTTGAAGGGCTGGAGAACCTTGCACAAAACAGAAATCATTCTCCACTGTGCTTAAGTCAGGTGCATACTACCTCCTTTGCCTATGTCATAGGTGGATGTAAAGGCTTGAATGGTCTTTTGCTGCTCCTCCATCCTCTCAAGCATCTCCTGCATGGCCCTGTTGTTTTTTTAAGAAATTCCGAACCATCAAATATATTGTGTGAGCAAAACATGGGATGTGCTGGATGTCCCCCAGACTTAATGCCTTCACAATATTCATGGCGTTGTCTGATATAACATATCCCCGGGAGAGTCTAAGTGGGGTAAGCCATTGGGCGATGATTTCATTCAGTTTCTCTGAGGTTCTTGAATTTGTGGCTTTTACTGAAACAGGTGATACATAGCGTAGCTTGCCTTGAAACGAGCTGGCACTTTTGAGGCGCTGTTGCTGTTGTTGCTGCGTAAGGCGATCCATCTACCCAGTGGGCTGTCACAGTCATATAGTCTTTGTCTGCCCTGTTCCACTTGTCCACATGTCCGTGGATAAGTGGACAGTGGGTACACCACATTTTTTAGGACACAGAGGACACCTTTTATGATGACTCTGTACATTTTATCACCTGCCTAGGTGAAGTGGAATTTAGACGGAATTTGGTACCAGGGACACAATACCTTTATCAATTGTATAGATCCCACTCCACTAATGGTGGAAACTGGATGCATGTCTAACACCAACATTGCTGTCAACACCACAGTTATCTGCTTTGCCATAGGATGACTGCTGTCGTACTTCATCCTCATCGCAAATGACTGTTGGACAGTTAATTGCTTAGTGAAAGTAGTAGAGGTGTTCCAACTTCCCCTCTGGGATGATGAACTCCTCCCAGAAGCAACAGCAGCAGTGGCAGCAGTAGGCGTAGCATTGTAGGATCCACCTGAGGAATCCGTGCAGGACTACTTCCAATCCGAATGGAAGAAATTGACAAGGAGGGAGTTGCTGGTGTGGTTTTCAGGCGCTTGGATACAACAGGACCAATGGATTTAGATGTCATTGGATTGCTCATTGTCCTAGCCACCGTTTCTGAACTAAACAGTGAATTATGAATGCTCTTCATGTAACGTATAAGGGAGGATGTCCAACATCCTTACCACTGTTTATTGCAGTTTTACATAAGCTATACAATTGTTGCCTGGATTTGGATAAAAATAATTCCAGACCAAAGAGGTGGATTTATTAGTCTTCTACCCAGGCATGATGATGGGCTTTATCACCCCATGAACAACAACTGTCTACCCTATGTGCCAGCTTCTCCTGGTGTAATTCAACCATGACACCTTCAATGTCAATATCAGGAACTGCACTGTGGGTAATCCTTCCAGCATATGCAGAGGGCTTGCAAATGGTGGAATGAGCCACCTCTTCCCATATAGTGATGGGAAGGTCAGCCATCGCAACCACCATCACTTGGGGATTTGTTATACCATGTCTTTAGAAGGCACAGTTGTTTGCTGTTTTTTTGATGATAGCTTAACTCTCTTAAATTTTCTAGAAGGGGGAGAAGGAGTGCTTAGATTGTCATGTGAAGCTGAACCATTAGTCATGAACATAGGCCAGGGCCTTAGCTGTTCCTTGCCACTCAGCATCATAAATGGCATATTGGCAAGCTTACATTTCTCCTCCAATGATTTACATTTTTTTTTCTCTTCAACTTTGCCATTTTGGATTTTACATGCCTTGGCAGATGATGTTGATGGCATTTCTTGTTCTATGTAATGACTAGTGACAGCAGCTTCAGCATTAGGAGGAAGTGGTTCTTGTTCGTACACTATTTTAGCCTTTACATTTTTGTTCTCCATTATCTTTCTGGAGTTATAATAATGTGCAGCACAGGCGAGTGTCCCCTAAACCCCACACACGGCAAAGCCTGAAAAAATAATACAAATTAAATAACCAGCAGTACTAATAGATGGTCACTGGACTTATATGGCTGTTGACTGTACCACTGGACGTAACAACAGTACCACTGGACTTAACGGCACCACTGGACTTAACAACAGTAGCGCAGGACTTAACAGCAGTACCACTGGACTTATACAGCTGTTGGCTGTATCCCTGGACATAATGGCAGTACTGGACTTAACAGCAGTACCACTGGACTTAGCGGTCATTCCACTGGACTTAGCGGCAGTACCACTGGACTTAGCGGCCATACCACTGGACTTAATGGCAGTACTACTGGACTTATTGGCAGTACTGGACTTAGCGGCAGTACCACTGGACTTAACAGCAGTACCACTGGACTTTCAGTAACACTAGACTTAACAACAGTATCACTAGACTTAACAGCAGTACCAGTGGACTAGCAGTACCACTAGGCCCAACAGCAGTACCACTGAACTTAACGGCAGCACTAGACATCACAGCACCACTGCATTGGACTTACACAGCAGCACAGGACACCAGTACTAGACCTCACAGGACTCCAGCACTGGCAGCAGACAGCACAGTACCACAGGACTGGACTGCACTGGACTGCACAGGACACCAGAGGACACTACCACTGCGACCAGGTCACCACCCCATGCCAGCTTCCCAGAGACACAACCTCCCTCAACCCTCTCCAATGCCGTAGTGAAGATGGCTTTCTGTGATACAGATGTGAAGATGGATTTATGCGATCCAGATGTGCTCATCAATAGTGACAACTAATAACAATGAACACAAGTCAGTACTATATTACTGCCTCTACTAAGTTCCAAACTCATTCTTGTTGAGAAAATTTTGGCTTAGGGCCTAGAGCATGATGCCTCTGGGCTGCACCACAATTTGCTTCCCTTTGCCCAGACCCCGACTGCCAGTTTCAAATAATAATTAAAGTCATAATGGCAAAAAAGTCACCTGGCTTCATTAGGCCAGCAACCTTACAGGGCTCTCACAAAAGGAAGCTCGATGTACCATCATCCCCCCACCACCGCCACCTCCCATCAAGAGGTGCACATAGACACAAACCTAGCGGTAAAGCCACCACTGTGGAGGAATTACATACGGTACACTCCATCGTGCAGTATTCAAGCTACCTGAAAGTACTGACATGGCCCAGTTAAAACCCTATGTTTAATAATATTCCTGCAATACAGTTGGGGGAGATAAAGTACCAAGCTATCAGCTGTTAACTACAATGTTACAAGATTTGTTTGGAAAAACAACAGATAGGAGTTGGTTGCTTGTTACTGTGGGCCTCATTCAGACCTGATTGCTAGTCTGTGTATACTCACAGCCTAGCAAACAGGTCAGTGCCACCTGCCACCTGTGCCGCCCACATCAGCCCGCTAGCATGCGAGGAGATATGTACTGGAACACATTCCCTTGCATGCGGTCAAAGGGGGGAGAAATCATTCAATAGTCAACAAATGATTTTCCCCCTTAACCCCTTCCCGACATTTGACGTATATATACGTCATGGCCGGGATGTACTTCCCGACACATGACGTATATATACGTCATGACTTTAAACTGTCACCGCGTCTAGGGACGCGGTGACAGAGGGACGATGTCTGCTGTCCCTGACAGCAGACATGTCCCAGCATGCCCAGGGGGGGCGGCGATGCCTCCCCCCCGTCGGCGATCGCTGCGATTGGCTGTTCAATGTGAACAGCCAATCGCAGCGTTTTCCTGTGTTACCGGCGAATCAGATGCTCGGTAACACAGGGATCAATCACCGCCGGGTGTGAGGGGGCGTGAGGGGGTCACCGGTGATGACCACACCTCACCCCACCTCACCCCACCTGCCCCCAAGGCTGTGATTGGTCCGTCGGACCGACGGACCAATCACAGCCATGGCGCGTGATTTAAACTAACGGTGACTGCGCTGCAGACGCCATTCCGGTCTGGAATTGCGTGCAGAGCGGTCACCGTGCCAATCTGTCGTGATACTGACCTGATCCTTGCCTGATACTTACCTGATCACCGCTGGTAGCGTGCTGCCAGCAGCTGGATGCTTCCTGGATCTTGTGACTTCCTGTGTGCTGCTGCTGCAGTGTCAAAGAGTGACAGATAGTGAGAGATAGTGAGAGATAGTGAGAGATAGTGACAGAGAGTGATAGAGAGTGCTATATTTTGTGTCTGCTGCCCCCCCTTTTGTGCTGATCAGTATATCTGTGCTGATCAGCAACTTTTTGGAGGTGCAGGTTTTTTTTTTATATATATATATACCTGTCAGTTGCACCAAAGGTTGTGCTGCCTGTGCAACTGACTGCTGCCCCCCCTGCTGCCCCCCCTTTTGTGCTGATCAGTATAAATTAACTGATCAGCAACTTTTTGGGGGTGCAGGTTTTTTTTTTTATATATACCCTGTCAGGTTGCACCCACAGTTGTGTGCCTGCTGCCCCTCACTGCTAATCAGTGTTGCATCACTGCATCACTGATCTGCAGGTTTTTTTTTTTGGAGAGTGCAGTGGGGTTTTGTTTTTACACCCACGTTGCTTTTGTGGGTGTCCTGTGGCCGCTGAGCGCTGATCAGTGACGTACATCACTGAACAGCATTTTTGGCACAGGGTTGATCTAATTTTTTTTCTGCAGTTTTTTTAAATTGTTTTTTTTTTTTGGAGAGTGCTGTGGTTTATTTTTTTTAAATTGTTTTTACACCCACGTTGCTTTTGTGGGTGTCCTGTGGCCGCTGAGCGCTGATCAGTGACGTACATCACTGAACAGCATTTTTGGCACAGGGTTGATATAATTTTTTTCTGCAGTTTTTTTAAATTGTTTTTTTTTTTGGAGAGTGCTGTGGTTTATTTATTTTTTAAATTGTTTTTACACCCACGTTGCTTTTGTGGGTGTCCTGTGGCCGCTGAGCGCTGATCAGTGACGTACATCACTGAACAGCATTTTTGGCACAGGGTTGATCTAATTTTTTTTCTGCAGTTTTTTTAAATTGTTTTTTTTTTTGGAGAGTGCTGTGGTTTATTTTTTTAAATTGTTTTTACACCCACGTTGCTTTTGTGGGTGTCCTGTGGCCGCTGAGCGCTGATCAGTGACGTACATCACTGAACAGCATTTTTGGCACAGGGTTGATATAAATTTTTTTCTGCAGTTTTTTTAAATTGTTTTTTTTTTTGGAGAGTGCTGTGGTTTATTTTTTTTTATTGTTTTTACACCCACGTTGCTTTTGTGGGTGCCCTGTGGCCGCTGAGCACTGATCAGTGACGTACATCACTGATCAGCATTTTCGGCACAGGGTTGATCTAATTTTTTTTTTTTTTATTGGGATCAAATTCCTGTATAAAGTATTTTTTTTTCTGCACTACATACACACTACACACTACATACCCCCCGTGTTGAAATAAAGTTTGTACCCCCCCTACACTATACACGTGTTGAAACATTACACTTACAGAAACACAAAAATAAAAATGGCATCCCAAATGTCATCCCAAATGTCATCCCAGTCATCCAGAAGAATGTATTCAGCGGAGGAGGCATATGCCATGCTTGCCTCTGACTCTGACACAGCCAGTGATGCAAGCGGGGAATGTGATGAGGGACCCCCTCAAAGATGCCCCCGTAGAGCAGCTGAGACCCCCCCCCAATGATTGATCTCGTATGGACCCCACCACCAGACAATTTTGAGCCCCAGGTTCCTGAGTTTTTGGCCATCCCAGGAATCCAATTTGATTCCACAGGTCTCAGAGAAATTGACTTTTTCAAATTATTTTTCTCTGATGATTTTATAAATTTAATGGTGGACCAAAGTAATTTATATGCCCAGCAGTTTATTGCTCAAAACCCCACGTCATCATTTGCTAGGTGGACCCCTGTAGATGCAGTAGAGATGATGACGTTTTGGGGTCTGGTGTTACATATGGGCATAGTAAAAAAGCCAGAAATTAGGCAATATTGGAGTACAGATGTTCTGTACAGCACCCCACTTTACCGTATGGCCATGGCTCGGACTCGTTTTGAGACAATCCTTAAATTTTTACATTACACCGATAATGCACAGTGCCCACCCAGAGATGATCCCACCTTTGACCGGCTATTCAAAGTCAGGCCGGTCATTGATCATTTCAGTGCCAAATTTGCAGAGATGTACATCCCTGAAAAATTTAATTGTATCGACGAGTCCCTTATACATTTTAAAGGAAGGGTTAAATTCCGCCAGTACCTTCCCAGTAAGAGGGCAAGGTATGGCATAAAAATGTATAAACTGTGTGAAAGCACCTCAGGGTACACCCACAGGTTTAGGGTATATGAAGGGAAGGATTCAAGAATTGAACCGCCAGAATGCCCCCCCTCCCTCGTAGGTGTTAGTGGAAAAATTGTCTGGGATTTAGTGCACCCCTTCCTGGATAAAGGTTATCACCTCTATGTGGATAACTTTTACACTAGCATCCCCCTGTTTAAGGCCCTTGGTTCAAGAGGTACAGCAGCTTGCGGTACTGTGCGCAAGAACCAAAGAGGCCTCCCAAAAACGCACATTGCCCAAGTACTGAGAAGGGGTGAAAGCAGGGCACAATCCACCGAAAATATGTTGTTGGTCAAATATAAGGACAAGAGGGATGTCCTTATACTGACAACAATTCATGGAGACAGTACCACCTCCGTCCCTGTACGAGGTACCAGTACCCACACCTCAAAACCTAATTGTATCCTAGATTACAATAAGTACATGGGCGGAGTGGATCTTTCAGATCAGGTACTGAAGCCGTACAGTGCCCTGCGGAAAACAAAAATCTGGTACAAGAAGCTGGCCGTGTATATCATCCAGATGGCACTGTATAACGCTTACGTGCTATTCCGTTCTACCAGCCAGAGGGGGACATTTATGCACTTTCAAGAGGAAGTCATAAAGGGCCTAATATTTGGGAACCAGCAGGCAGAGGGCCACAGTACTTCTAGTACTGGCCCCCGTATTGTACCAGGGCAGCATTTTCCTAACGAAATCCTCTCCACTGCAAAAAAGGGCAGGACACAAAAAAGGTGCAAAGTTTGCTATAAAAAGGGAATAAGAAAGGATACTATTTTCCACTGTGAAACTTGCCCCGACAAACCCGGCCTATGTATAAAGGAGTGTTTTAAAATATACCACACATCTATGGATTATTAGGTTCATCATTTCACCGTGCTTCGGGGGTCTTGCTAATGCCACATAGCACCCACCATTCATTCCACCAGAATCTGAGCTGCAAAATCCAAAAATCACTCCTTCCCTTCTGAGTCCTGCCATGCACCCAAATGGTATTTTTTGGTCACATATGAGGCCTTGCCGTACTCGGGAGAAATTGGGGCACAGATTTTGGGGTGCTTTTTCTCCTTCATACCTTATGAAAATGAAAAATTTTGAGCCAGAACTGCATTTTTGTGTAAAAAATTTAATTTTTCATTTGCAGAGCCCAGTTGTATCAAAATTGGTGAAACCCCTGGGGGTTTGAAATGTACACTATACCCCTAGTTGAATTCCCTGAGGGGTTTAGTTTGCAAAATGGGGTCACTTGTGGGGGGGTTCCACTGTATTGGTGCTTCGGGGGTCTTGCTAATGCGACATAGCACCCACCAACATTCCACCAGAATCTGTGCTGCAAAATCCAAATATCACTCCTTCCCTTCTGAATCCTGTCATTTTTTGGTCACACATGAGGCATTGCCGTACTCGGGAGAAATTGGGGCACAGATTTTGGGGTGCTTTGTCTCCTTCATTCCTTGTGAAAATGAAAAATTTTGAGCCAGAACTGCATTTTTGTGTAAAAAATTTAATTTTTCATTTGCACAGCCCAGTTGTATCAAAATTGGTGAAACCCCTGGGGGTTTGAAATGTACACTATACCCCTAGTTGAATTCCCTGAGGGGTTTAGTTTGCAAAATGGGGTCACTTGTGGGGGGGGTTCCACTGTATTGGTGCTTCGGGGGTCTTGCTAATGCGACATAGCACCCACCAACATTCCACCAGAATCTGTGCTGCAAAATCCAAATATCACTCCTTCCCTTCTGAGTCCTGCCATTTTTTGGTCACACATGAGGCATTGCCGTACTCGGGAGAAATTGGGGCACAGATTTTGGGGTGCTTTGTCTCCTTCATTCCTTGTGAAAATGAAAAATTTTGAGCCAGAACTGCATTTTTGTGTAAAAAATTTAATTTTTCATTTGCACAGCCCAGTTGTACCACAATTGGTGAAACCCCTGGGGGTTTGAAATGTACACTATACCCCTAGTTGAATTCCCTGAGGGGTGTAGTTTTCAAAATGGGGTCACTTGTGGGGGGGTTCCACTGTATTGGTGCTTCGGGGGTCTTGCTAATGCGACATAGCACCCACCAACATTCCACCAGAATCTGTGCTGCAAAATCCAAATATCACTCCTTCCCTTCTGGGTCCTGCCATGCACCCAAATGGTATTTTTTGGTCACATGTGAGGCATTGCCGTACTCGGGAGAAATTGGGGCACAGATTTTGGGGTGCTTTTTCTCCTTCATACCTTATGAAAATGAAAAATTTTGAGCCAGAACTGCATTTTTGTGTAAAAATATTTAATTTTTCATTTTCACTGCCCAGTTGTACCACAATTGGTGAAACCCCTGGGGGTTTGAAATGTACACTATACCCCTAGTTGAATTCCCTGAGGGGTGTAGTTTTCAAAATGGGGTCACTTGTGGGGGGGTTCCACTGTATTGGTGCTTCGGGGGTCTTGCTAATGCGACATAGCACCCACCAACATTCCACCAGAATCTGTGCTGCAAAATCCAAATATCACTCCTTCCCTTCTGAGTCCTGCCATGCACCCAAATGGTATTTTTTGGTCACATGTGAGGCATTGCCGTACTCGGGAGAAATTGGGGCACAGATTTTGGGGTGCTTTGTCGGTACTTATGTAGTAACTGGGCTGCCGATTTTGAAATCGGGTCCATCGCATCGCATCGCACCCGACCAAATCGCATGCGATGCGATGCGATGCGATGCGATGGACCCGATTTTTCCATAGGATTCAATGTTAAAATGGACTGAGTCCATTTTAACATGGAATTCAATGGGAAAAAGGGGTCCTTTTCATACCCCTACTATCCAAGTGGGCATGGAGTTTGATATAAACCTGTGGCGAGCGTAGCGAGCCACCGAGCCCGAAGCGTGGCGAGCGTAGCGAGCCCCGCGAGGGGACACAGAATACCGTCCCCTCGCGGGGCTCGCTTCGCTCGCCACGCTTCGGGCTCGGTGGCTCGCTACGCTCGCCACAGGTTTATATCCAACTCCATGCCCACTTGGATAGTAGGGGTATGAAAAGGACCCCTTTTTCCCATTGAATTCCATGTTAAAATGGACTCAGTCCATTTTAACATTGAATCCTATGGAAAAATCGGGTCATCGCATCGCATCGCATCGTATGCGATGCGATGCGATATCGCATCGCATCGCATCTGATTGTATGCCTTAACTTAAGGCATACAATCAAAAAATCGGCAGCCCAGATACTACATAAGTACCGCTTTGTCTCCTTCATTCCTTGTGAAAATGAAAAATTTTGAGCCAGAACTGCATTTTTGTGTAAAAAATTTAATTTTTCATTTTCACTGCCCAGTTGTACCACAATTGGTGAAACCCCTGGGGGTTTGAAATGTACACTATACCCCTAGTTGAATTCCCTGAGGGGTGTAGTTTTCAAAATGGGGTCACTTGTGGGGGGGTTCCACTGTATTGGTGCTTCGGGGGTCTTGATAATGCGACATAGCACCCACCAACATTCCACCAGAATCTGTGCTGCAAAATCCAAATATCACTCCTTCCCTTCTGAGTCCTGCCATGCACCCAATGGTATTTTTTGGTCACATGTGAGGCATTGCCGTACTCGGGAGAAATTGGGGCACAGATTTTGGGGTGCTTTGTCTCCTTCATTCCTTGTGAAAATGAAAAATTTTGAGCCAGAACTGCATTTTTGTGTAAAAAATTTAATTTTTAATTTTCACTGCCCAGTTGTACCACAATTGGTGAAACCCCTGGGGGTTTGAAATGTACACTATACCCCTAGTTGAATTCCCTGAGGGGTCTAGTTTGCAAAATGGGGTCACTTGTGGGGGGGTTCCACTGTATTGGTGCTTCGGGGGTCTTGCTAATGCGACATAGCACCCACCAACATTCCACCAGAATCTGTGCTGCAAAATCCAAATATCACTCCTTCCCTTCTGAGTCCTGCCTTGCACCCAAATGGTATTTTTTGGTCACATGTGAGGCATTGTCGTACTCGGGAGAAATTGGGGCACAGATTTTGGGGTGCTTTGTCTCCTTCATTCCTTGTGAAAATGAAAAATTATGAGACAGAACTGCATTTTTGTGTAAAAAATTTAATTTTTCATTTTCACAGCCCAGTTGTACCACAATTGGTGAAACCCCTGGGGGTTTGAAATGTACACTATACCCCTAGATGAATTCCCTGAGGGGTGTAGTTTGCAAAATGGGGTCACTTGTGGGGGTTTCCTAACTTTTAGCATCTTATGGTGCCTAGAAACCTACATGGTGCCTAAAAAATAATCTCATAAAAAGGAGGCTCCAAAATCAAGTAGGTGCTCCTTCTATTATGAAGCCTGTGGTTTGGTCAACATGCACACTAGGGCCACATATAGGATATTTATGAAAACAAAAGAATTGGGGGAATCAATTTTTAGTCACATTTCTCTAGTAAAATCTACTGTGTTCCTTAGAAAAATGTATTAAAATTGAAAATCTGCAAAAAAAATGAAATTTTGAAATTTCACCTACACTTTGTTTTAATTCCTGTGAAACACCTAAAGGGTTAACAAACTTACAAAATGCTGTTTTGAATACTGTGAGGGGTGCAGTTTTTGAAATGGCATCATTTATGGGGGTGTCTCACATACAAGTCCCTCAAAGTCACATCAGAACTGAACTGGTCCCTAAAAAAATCAGTGTTTGAAATTTTCTTGAAAATTTGAGAATTTTTCTATTCTATAAGCCTCCTAGTGTCCAAAAAAAATAAAAGGAGGTTTGAATAATGATGGAAACATAAAGTAGACATATGGTCTATGTTAGTTATTAACTATTTTGAGTGGTATGATTATTTGTCTCACAAGCAGAAATTTAACATTTTGAAAATTGCTAAATTTTCCATTTTTTTACGACATTTTGGTATTTTTCACAAAAAAACACAGACTGTATTGACCCAAATTTACCACTAACTTGAAGTACAATGTGTCACGAGAAAACAATCTCAAAATCACCGGGATAAGTAAAAGCAAAAAAAAGTTATCCCCACCTAAGTGATACATGTCAGATTTGAAAAAAAGGGCTCTGTCAGGAAGGCAAAAACAGGCTGTGGCGGGAAGGGGTTAACATCGGAGATCCATCTGCATTCCCAGGGGAATGGCCAGTGTTTTCATGGGGACAACTGTGGGCACACCAGCCCCCTGTGTGAGTGTGATACTTGCCGAAGTCATTCGGGATCTGCACATACACAAATACTCCATTGCGCATACCCAATCAGAAACGGGGCTGAATTTGTTCCCAACCAATTGAGCCTGAATCAGGCCCTTATCTCTCTCTCCATTCATTCCTTTTCCAAGGCCCACTACACCTCCCCTATTTCTTATAGCTATTTCTGGGACATGAGAGCACAAACTCACTAAAAGAAGCTTGCCATTGTTAGCTCCAGATTCAGAATTGTATGACTGGCTTTTTAGAGATCTGTGTTACACTTTTAAATTAAAGTAAAATTTTAAGTAAAAGGTATTATATTATTATTATTATTATTATTATTATTATTATTATTTTACTTCTAAACACAATCATATTATGCATACAGTATATATTATGCATCACTATACAGAAATGTTGTAAGATCACATTACTCCCTGTCAGACAGACACACACAAACTTACAGTATATTTGATACCTTCTACCCTAAGCTTGATTTTTAAGTAAATAGTGGATCTTTCCCTTTTGTTATGCTATCATTTGCTCAAGATGCTGACAATAGAAATATAATGTCATACACCAAAGCTGTTCTTATCTGTTTTAAACTGCAGGTGGATATATCAAAGTGCATGTCCCCATCTTCCACATGAAAACTGGCATCTACAGATGCATGTTATCAGCAGCTCATTGACCCAGAGATAGGTTTTTGTACTGTAGGAGGAAAACACAGGCACTGAATACAGACTGGTTGGAAATTAACCCATAACCTCAGTATTTATCTAACGCTTTGTTTTTTTTTATTTTTTTGCTTATAATTTAAAATCACAGGAATAGGTTTAACACGGAAAAGAGAAAAGACAGTGTTAGCTCATCTCCACTAATTTGGCAAGGTTGTAATTTAAAAGATAATGTTTCATTTTGTCCTGTTTGCTCGTGTACTTATTTATTTATTTGCTTTGCAGCTGTTTACTTATAGCAGCCATGAAACCTTGAAAGCATAAAAAATTGCTTCAATTTTATCTTTTCTTTATTGATTTTCAAACCCCAGCAGTATCTTTTACGGAAAATAAACTTTCCCGCTACAATGTTCTCTGCTAACTTAAATCTATGTATCTGGTTCTTTTGAGATACTAAATATGTGTGCAGCTTTGACGTAACCTTAACCCAAACTGGAAGATTATCACAAAATACAAGACTCTGGGATAAAAGGACTAGGCACTTCTCTAAATCCATTGACTCTTATAGATGTCTCTCTCAGATAAATACAAGATAACCTAGACAGTTTATTTTACAGTGATCTTTGGCACATTGCAGTCACTGTGATAGAATAGGTACTGTATACACTTTGTGTTGCAACTAAAACAAAGTTTGCTGTAATCAAAATCTGTGCATGAAACGAAAAACTTGGGATTGGAATAGCTTACCCTTGAAAGGCCTGCATGTTTATTATAGTGATATACCTACACAGAAGGCAGTCACAGAGTTTTTAGTGAGAAAGTCTCTAACACCACTTTTAAGGGGTGTAAACACAGGGCACTAGCTGGGAGATTTTGCTTAGTCAAAATAGTGATGTCATCCCCAGCAGCAGCCCGCGTGTACATTTGAATAGACACTGCAGCATTTAGTCAAAATATTCTTGTCTGCAGTATCTATTTGGCCATGCAAACAATGTAGTCAAAATCACCATGTGTACACCCCCCAACACTAAAGCCCCAGGTCACACCTCAGATTTCACACAAAGGTCCAAGCCAAATCAAACTCTGGATTCACCCCTTTCATTCTGCAGAGCACAGTGGCGCAAGCAGGGGGAGTTTCTGAGTACCCAGAAACCCCCTTCAGGCCCAATACTGAAAGCTGAGGGTCCCCTTTTTCCATGGGTACAAGAATTCTAAATATCGTCCATGGGGAACCGGAGTTATCTGACTTCAAAGCTGTGGTCCCCATCCAAGCCTGTTAATTGCTCTTCCCAGTCGGATATTTCAGGTTCTGTCTGACTTAGAGTTTTTCTGAGGATATATTCCAAAAGCTGGGACTCTCCCCCTTTGATGGACACTAGGAGCTTGTCTCTACTGTGCCCAGAACCAAAGATATCAGCCTTCGAGCAGCTGGTTACTGCTCCAGCTCCACACACCTGGTACAGGTTGAGTATCCCGTATCCGTGCATCCCTTATCCGAATGATTCCAATTTTTGGAATCCTTAAAAAAAAATTTTTAACCCCCCTAACCCTCTTTTCATACTTACCAAGTCCCAGGGCGTCCACAGCAGGCCTCCGGCATCTTCTCCAGGGTCTCCAGCGGTCCCAGGAATGCATTGCGCGAGTGTGCGTGCGCGCCGGTGACGTCACCGGTGCGCGCGCACACTCGCGCAATGCATTCCTGGGACCGCTGGAGACCCAGAGAAGATGCCAGAGGCCTGCTGTGGACGCCCGGGGACTGCATGGATACCGAGGGACCACCGGACACCATCAGGGGACAGGTAAGTATGCCTAAAAAAAATTATTCCAAAAACCGAAAAATTCCCCTATCCGGAATGCTCATGGTCCCGAGCATTTCGGATAGGGGATACTCAATCTGTATGTAGTTTTATATTCTCGTTCGTGGATTGCTCTGCCTCCTGAACTCTGATCCCCTAGTCCCAAGTACCATTTGGTCTAGTTTTTAATTCCATTAAAAGCTAAGAATTCTAGTTCCAGGAACTGGAGATATCTGCAGTCAAGCAAGCTGTCCTCCCACCAGAAAATTATGAATAATAAGCCCACTCCACTATACATCTCTCCTCTGCGTATTAAACATCCTCTACCACCCTGGAAGTTCTGTATCAGGGCCCCTTCATTCATCCCAATGCTACCTTGTCCCACCTCCTACCATCTGTGCAGTAAAGGGGCAATTAGTGGAAATTACTGATCCAGGCCCTACATGCTGAGCGGTTGATATAATACCCCCTACCACCTGCGGGACATCAAAGGTTCCACTCATAGCACCCCCTACCCCTACCGCTGGAGGATAGGTAGGGGCCCCAATACATTGCTATGCCCAGGGGTCTACACTGCTGTTATGTGTGTGTATGTGTGTGTGTATATGTATATATATATATATATATGCCCCATAGAAGCCTATGAGCTTCTAACGCGACCCCCCGCCGCCCCACATGGACCCCCGCTGCCCCTCATTCCCCCCCACCTCACCTGTGCCCGGGCAGCACAGAGCTGTGCTGCCCTGACCTGTGACCTCCTCCTCCCTGCACTGATCCTCTTCCGGGTGCAGGGAGGAGGAGCGCCAGCCCCCCGGCAGCAACATCCAGCAGCCAGGTATGGGAGGGAGGGGGGAGCCACCAGGTCTCGATGGGACCCGCTGACTCACCGTAAAGGACAGCTCTTAATGCAAGAGCTGTACTTTGCCATGATTATTGCATTTGATACAGCATATGCTATAATTATGAATGCGGTAGCCGGCGATAGGGGGCGGTAAGGGGGCGCAGATATTAGAGCATTCCCCACTAAACCCGTATTGCCAGTTTGGTCAACCCGTGTTATAAGCTTTGTTGCTTTCACACTGTACCTCAACCCGGGTCGACACATCACCAACCCGGCAATAAAACGGGTCCGATGTGCGGTGTGAAAGTGGTATTATACGTGTTCAAATCTGCTTTCTACCAGAGTTGGATTACTGGGGGAACTAGACTGAGGGTTTTTTGTACCCTTTTCAACTTAACAAAAACCCGGATCGATGCTCATTCATGCGCAAAATATCCGATTTTTCAAGGCAGTGGAAAAGGGGTAATAAACACCAGGAGAGTGTGTGCTATGAGTGCATTAGTGAATAACATGGTCGATAATATCAGATTAATAAATAAGTACTTCTTCATCATAAATATTAGGCATACAAATGTCCCTGTATAAAGTCATTAATGAATGGTTATTCCAACAAGAATCTCTTCTTTCTTTTCACTGCATAAAAAACCGAACCTCCTGAAAGTGCGTATTTATGAATTGTAACCATGTAACAATTGTAGGATTAACATAACAGCTGTTATTATAATACAATTCAGCAGATTGTGGGAGTATGGGTCATTTTCAGCTGCTTCGTTATAACAGAATGGGATTATTGCTAAAATCTAATCAAATAGTAGAAATTGGGTGGAAAGAATGTCAAAACATTTACTGAAAATGTGATGGAGATATCAGAAAACTGTTGAGCCAGTTTTAGAAAGATGCTGGAATTATTATTATTATTATTATTATTATTATTATTATTATTATTATTAAGCTTCTTATATAGCGCACACATATTCCGCAGCGCTTTACAGAAAATATTTGAACATTCACATCAGTCCCTGCCCCAGTGGCGCTTACAATCTAAATTCCCTACCACATGTACACACACACACAGACATTCTACTGTTAAATTCTTGGAAACCAATTAGCCTAGCAGTATATTTTTGGATTGTGGGAGGAAACCGAAGTACCCAGAGTAAACCCACGCAAGTACGGGGAGAATATATAAACTCCGCACAGTTAGAGCCATGGTGGGAGTCGAACCCATGACCTTAGTGCTGTGATGCAGTAATGCTAACCATTACACCGTCCCTAATCAGAGGCGTAACTAGAACTATGTGGGCCCCATAGCAAAATCTGGAATGGGCCCCCCGCCCCATTGTCATTACATTGCAAAAAAAGGTCAAGGTCTGGGTGCCGGACGCAGCCCCGACAGTCGGGATCCCAACAGTCATTTACCCGATGTTGGGATCCCGACTGTCAAAAAGCAGACAGACGGGTGCCCGACGGCCACCCGCTATTCTCCCTCGTGGGGGTCCACAGAGGGAGAATAGAATAGGTGGCGAGTGTAGCGAGCAACTGTTCCCGCAGCGTGGCGAGCGCAGCAAGCCAGCAAGGGGCTTTGTTGCGCTCAAAAGCTGAGGGAGACTGGTAGAGGGAGAAGCATACAATGAGAGGCAAAGGGAGATGGGCAGAGGCAGAGAGTATCTGAGGGCACTGTTAAAGGGAGTATAGGGAGTCAATTGAATTAGAAGGGCTCGCTGGCACATAAAGGGAAATTATAAGTGGGAGAGACACCCAGAAATAGAGGCTTTTTCACCAGAGGAGATGGAATTCTATAAGAAAAAGGAAAATAAAGACTGGGTGGGAAGAGGGTGAGACATATTCATAAATAGAAAGTTAACAGGAAGCAACAGCAACAAAGATGTGGCCATTTCAATTACAAACACTACTGCCACATATATACAAAGGGACTAGGTTGTAAAAGTTTGGGAGAGACCTCTGACCTGCAGCAAGTGAAACATGTGTCTCCCTTAACATAGTTCCAGACGCTGTGACAGCCTGTCAGGCTCCGAAGAGCACACAGAGACACCTCTTGCTTTTATCACTGCCCTGCCACCATTCCATTAATCACCTGCCTGACAGTACCTGTAAACGGCCGGGGTCCGTGTGTGTGCGGCTCCCGTTGGCTGTTAGCACTGCAGCAGAACCTTCAGCCGTAGAAAGTAGTCTTGGCTCGGTCCGTTCCAGCACAGCTGCTATGCTTGAAAGTGAGGAGCAGAAAGTGTATTATGCCTGCCCCACTTCCAGCAGCACAGCTTCCGGCCAGGGTCTCTCTCCTTGAATGTGCTGGCTCCGGACTCTGCGCGGTGCGCGCTGTTGCCCTAAAGTTAATAAAATCTGGAACAAAAGTTCAGGAGGGTGCAGGGGATTGCCTGCTGGATCCCCGGGCCCCCCCAGCCGCCGGGCCCCATAGCGGTTGCACCCCCTGCACCCTCTGTAGTTACGCCACTGTCCCTAATGCCCAATGCATTACATCTGTAATTTAGGGGGGTATACAATCCTGCATTCCGACTGTCGGAACGTCCGACAGTTGGAATCCCGAGCCAAAAAAGTTTATTATATTAGAAGTGGTCCTACTACTGTGTCGGTAAGTAGTGATCTGGAAATGTTTTCCTGCCATTGCAATGTAGCTAAACAGAGGCAAAAAAAGCTACACAGTATGAGCAATTTCTGCATCATTTCAATTGCATCTTTTTTCCTCCATCCCAGTATTTCCAGCTGTTTTCAGGTATTGGTAGCGAAGGGGAGAAATTCAATAAACTGTAACATTATCTATTCCTTTTCTTATCGGCCCACAGAGACAATTGCTATACTGAGAATTAAATGTTTAGGTCTCATGGGTGACCACTGAATGTGGTCCCACCTGATAGCAGTAGCTGTTCCTATTGGGATGTAGCATTATGTACTAATGCACTCTTATGTACTAATGCACTCAGAAATATTCCTTATATTGCTGAATTGTGACATATGATAATGCAGCAGCTGTAACTCTGTGTTTGTCTGATTGCTGAACAAAATGTCTTGAAGCCTTGAAGAGAACCTTGAACATGTGGAGATAACATTCCTCGCAGTAGCACAGGCATAACCATAGTTTAACAGGTACATAATCATTGCTGTAACTTTAAAGGTGACTGCAGAGAGTGCAAACATTAGTTAAAAAATCTTTGAGGCCCATTTATTTATTAACATTATTTTTACTAAAATAAAGTGAAAAAGTATGTTTTCACACCCTGTTTGTATTATTTTAGTATCACCTAAATGCAGTTCATGAAAAACTGCTCCAAACACTTTTGATTTGCACATTTCCCATACTTAAAATTGGAGATGCCATCTGGACAAATTTACTAGAAATAAAATGTGAAAAAATACCAAAGTGAGCCTTGTGATAATAACACCAGCTTCAGCTCCCAGGACTCCCATGCAAATACCCTACCCCGGCATAACTTTCTATGTTATAGAACTAATATCTGTTTAAAAACAAATGAATACTTACCTCCACAGGGTCTGGTGCTCGCTGCTCCAGTGTAGAATACCATTCTTTCTTGCTCTGTGTTCCTCGGTGCAGTAAAGTGATGCTGCAACGTGGCAGCTTACTTTACCACACCAAGGGTCACAGAAGGAGGAAGCCCTGAAGACCGGCAGCGATACAGAATCCGATCTCCTGGGTGTGAAATGGTGGAGGTCATGGAGGGGGGGTCATCACTACAGTTATGGGTCGTTGTTGACAGCTGCACATTGGGATATTTTTTCCAAAAAATGAAAGACCCAATTGCAAGGATAGAGCTTTGGGGGCTATTCAGACATGATAGCTGGGCTACTAATTTACAGAGCCCTGCGATCAGGTATATGCCACCAAACCACAGTGAAATCCCACCCTGCGCAAGCCTGTGAATTTTCTCTAGGAACTTTGTCACTCGGTGTAATGCTATCATTACTCGTAACAAACTTTACAGCTGTTCTATTTCATTGGAAAAGGCCCTAGTCCTGACAAAAGGAACTCATTGATTTAGAACAATAATGGCTTTTTAGGTATATTTTATGTTTATTTATTAGATATCCCCTTTTATTATAGATGTTAAATGATAAATTGATTAATTTCTGCTTTTCTGTGCTGGTTATCCCATATATTGATTTCATCAGATTGTAAGCTACCGCGGTATATAAAGCGGTCCAGGTAACTTTGCATCTCTACATGCCAGCCATGGGAATTGTGATGACATCACAACTGCCCACAATGCACTGCAGTAATGATGACAAGTAAATTATGATCACTGATACATTGAACACAATGAAAAAGCTCAGGGTGTAAAGAATGGATACAAATTTTGACAGATTAAGAAGTGCAGACAACCCCCCATAATAAAGTATCCTTATTGCTTAATTTGGCAACAATAAATCTCTTTTTGGGTGAATAGGTAAAATGAGAAATGCAGGTACATGGGCTACGAGAAGAACTAATCCCAGGAAAGCATTCGGAAGTAAATTAATCACATAACGTGTCTGGGACTCAGGCACACATATTTGCACATGCAAATATGTAACTAGCACTGAGAACTATCAGACCACACATGTGGGACAGGGAGAGGCAGGCAGACCCAGGAAGAGGCAGGGGGAGACAGTGTGAAAGGGAAAAACAGTGGATGACAGGAAGAGGGTGACAGGGGCAGCAGAGGTTCCGGTGCACTGCAGCTGCTGCAATAATTGTAGTTTCACCTCTTTGTATGGCATTGGGCGGTATTCAATGAGGCAGAATCGCCAAGTTTTATGGCGATTCTGTGTTTTTTTCATGTGTGCCGGCGATTTTTTGAGCTGTATAAGCGAATCACCCTATTCAACGTCTTCTATTCGCCGATGACGACCGGTGAATGAAGCACCAATCGCCAAATGTTATTCTCTACAAATCGCCGTTTTTTGTGTATAGGGATTTTCATGGGGATTCGCCGGTAGTCGACGGGAATCGCCAAAAGTGTATTCAATGAGAAGTTGGCGATTCTTATTTCTTGTGTCATATCGCCGTTCCTCACCGAGTGTCCCTCGTCATCTTTTTGTGGTGAACTTTTATCGGAACCTGTGAAATAATTGGTTTTAAGTGTTCAATTTAACTCTGCAAGTGTAATATAATATTATTTGCTGCCCTTGTGTGATGTGATGGTCGTAGAAGTGCTATACAAATATATATTTAATTTTTTCTGGTATTTTTTTTTTCTCCCACAAAGCACTGTTCTTACCCATGGTGCACCTCACTTACCCATGATTCTCCTCCCCACCTCACTCCTTCGTTTGGCGTTTGCGGAGATTACACAGCTTTTGCAGTCTGCTGTATAGGAATCGTTTTTTCAGGGTAATTTGCATTTTTCTTGCATTTCACTGCAATTTCTTACAGTACTGAAGCTGTTTAGGGAAACGCCGGATTGGCTGAGAATCGCCGTTGGGGGCGGCGATTCTCAGCCACGTTGAATAGGGTGACACAGCTAGTCCCGGCGACTCCCTACGCTTGGCGAATCGACGTAAAAAACCGGTGAATGGCTGGCGAATGTAAAATCTGAATCACTGTGACCAACGATTCAGGTCATTGAATACCGCCCATTGACTAAACTGCCAAGCTTTTCAAAGCTTTGCATTCCACAGGTTGGTAAATATGGCATTTATAAAGCCCCTTTAGAGACCAACAAAGGCTACCTCTATGAACAGAAACAGAATATATCCGATATCTTCTTTAATTCCCCATACATACCGTACATTCAGGTTATTCATAATATTTTGGCGGGTACCCACAAATATTGTAGGATAAATATGGCCTTTTAAATAGCAGGTCTTTACTCTGCTTTAACATAGTGGTAGTGAGAATACTCATCATTAGCCATAATGGAAGTATAATGCATAAAGCACTGTGCATAGTGTTAATCTACAAGGGGTGTAGAGGGATAGAAAAGTGACAATTGTACAAAAGGGAATGAAACATTTGATAAAGTGATCTGTGCCTTTCGCTCGTCACTAGTCCTTCATCTTGAATGGAATTTTCACCAAACATTCACAAATATTACAAAGTAACCTGTTGCTTGTTTTTCTTTCCACTTACATTTAAATTCCAAAATACACCAAAATACATCAATGGTCCTTTCAAAAAGAGTTATCTAGCAGAAGAATGCTCATTAGCAATAATAGGTATTGCTTCAAATAGCGTTCATAGAGTAATATACATACAGTAATTATTTTTGGCATTGTGAAATAATGGGGGTTATTCTGATTCACTTGGAAAGGCACAATCACTCTCTAATGGACAAAACCATGTGCACTGCAGGGGGGCTGATGTAACATGTGCAGAGAGAGTTAGATTTGGGTGTTTTATTGTTTCTGTGCAGGGTATATACTGGCTGCTTTATTTTTACACTGCAATATAGATATCAGTTTAAAGTACACCCCCCACCCAAATCTAAATCTCTCTGCACATGTTACATCTTCCCCACCTGCAGTGCATATGGTTTTGTCCATTAGAGAGTGATTGTGACTTTCCGAGTGAATCAAAATAACCCCCAATATCTGTAAACCTACAGGTGGAGCCAACATGTTCCTAAAGTGATATGTGACATTATCCTTGAGAGTTGCCTTTTGAAGCCAACCTGCATTCCCTATCAGGGGCGGATCCAGGATAAAATGACAGGGGGGGCACCATGATAAAAGAGGGTTTAGGTGGGAGAGGGCCAGTGTACATGCTAAGAGAGCGGCAGAGAGAGGGTGGCAATGGGATTAAAAATAGGCCCTGGAATTTAAAGTACGCAAACCCACCATGGCAACAAAAGTGAAGGATATAGTTGTGCGCACGCCGAAGGCTCTGGAAAAGGGGGTGTGGCCACTCAACAGGGGGCATGTCCTTGAGTGTAGTGTACAACACCATATACAACTTCTACACATTATGCAACAAAATACTAGACCCCATTATACTTGCCCCTTACACATGATGCCAAAATTCAAACAATGCCACATGGATTGTGTCAAAATTCACATAATGCCACACGGATTGAGCCAAAATTTACATAATAACACACGGATTGAGCCAAAATTCACATAATGCCAAATGGATTGAGCCAAAATTCACATAATGCCACACGGATTGAGCCAAAATTCACATAATGCCACATGGATTGAGCCAAATTCATAAAATGCCATATGGATTGAGCCAAAATTCACATAATGCCACATGGATTGAGCCAAAATTCACATAATGCCACACGGATTGAGCCAAATTCATAAGATGCCATATGGATTGAGCCAAAATTCACATAATTCCACACAGATTGAGCCAAAATTCACATAATGCCACACGGATTGAGACAAAATTCACATAATGCCACACGGATTGAGCCAGAATTCACATAATGCCACACAGATTAAGACAAAATTCACAATACGCTTCATAAACAGGGACATTGTCCATCAAAGGCGCGCATTAAACATTTACACCATAATGTCCATTGCACGTTAAGTTACACGTCATGATGTCCATTATGTATTATGCCAAACACCATAATGCCTATTTAAAATTATGCTACATACAGTAAGTGCTGCTTATCTACATGCTCATTGCCAAGGGTTCCATGCTCATTGCCAGAGGTTCCATGCTTGTTGCCATGTGGGATTACATGCTCATTGCCAATGGGGAATACATGCTCATGGTAAATGGGGGACAGCCGTCGCCAGGCAGAAGTGATAGCCACTAACAGTGGTAGAGCCTGGCCGTATTCCAAGCACTGTAGGTCCCAGCTATTTGAAATAATACCAATTTCACACCAGAAAATGCATTCCCAGGTTGGCCCCTTTTACACCAGCCTAGTCCCTGCATTTTCTGGTGTGAGGGGAGAGAAAACCACCCCTCCCCCCCCTTTAACCAGTTATCTAATTTAACCGGCTATATCTTCGGAACTAACTGACCCATTTACATGAGACAAGTATCATATTGAAGAACTTTTGAGTGGGCTTTGAATGATTTTAATCCAGTGAAACTGGAACATTTGGTTCCAGAGTAATCTGCCCTCAAAGAACATGAACAGCCATGAAATTACATTTCAAAAATAAAAAAATCGATTTACACGCAATATCTCTGGAACCGATTGACCGATATGGACAATCCTGGAAGCATATTGAAGGCCCAGCTATTTGGAATTGAATGACATCAACCACTAGCTCCTGTGATGCCAGGGGGGAACTGGCAGCCGTCGTGGGGGTCGGAATTGACGGGTCCCATATTATCCTATGGGGAAAAAATGTTACAGCTTTACCAGGAGATATCTCCGGTTCCCGGGGGGCTAGAGACATGGGGCTGGCCTCGTTGGAAAGCTCTGGTCCTCATCTACAAAATGAATGACAGGGGGGGCACGTGCCCGGGTGCCCCCCCCCCCTGAATCCGCCACTGTTCCCTATACAGATCCTGGCATTCACTACATGTGCATTGTTCTCTCTCATCATCTCACTAGGCAGTGCCCACTTATGATGCAAAATAGAAATGAAATAGAATACAATATTATTTCCACAAAGCAAAAAAAAACAAAAAAAACTCCACTTTACTTTTATAATACACTTTCTATAAACTCAAAGTGTACAAGATGTAATAGATATTTTGTAGCATCACTTAAAACTCTGATCTACTCGGTTTTTACAAATCAGTCTAGCTGTGAATCTCCACTAAATTAAATTAGTTGTGCTGAACTGATAATGAGTTATGAAAAGTATAATCTCTGCTGTTTTTGTGTAATAACATGCAATCTCTAACACAGTGTTTAGGTACCCGCAGGCAGCACTTTCAAGGCCACTGAATAATGCTTAATAGTGTTATTCTAAAGAGAATACTTCTTGCAGCAGACACATTCATTTATTTTTGGATCTATAAAGAGAGTGTTGTATTTTCAACTTCTCTGAGTTAATGCAGTGAATTAAAGAAATTAACTCTTGCTCAAGTACTGTATCTATGGTTGGGCATTCTTATGCCTCTGAGCTCCCTAATAAACCAATGCCCACTTGTCCCGCTCACACAGTGACTCTGCTCCGGCAGGTCTCATACTGCAGCTGATGTGGTATTAAAATAATATTTATTTTGCATGTGGCACTGGATGCATTGTGTACTGGTTATGGTCATAGGTACTATAATGGGGGAATCTGGGCACTTACCCTTTCTAGAAATCACAAAAAGAGAAAAACATGCTGCGCCAAAATAGAAAACAAATGTAATCCAAAATTAAGCATAAACATATGAAAGCAATTCAAATACAAAAAAATCTAACACGATAAAACCAATCTCATTCAGAGGTCCCCATGGCCAGGGACACTTCTTTTGTTGTGCTGGTGGCTTCCGATTTGGTTAGCATTCTAAAGCCTTGGTCCGTCTACATGCTGGACATTGCAGGAGGGATAACAGTACCATGAAATAATATCGCTTACGTGGATCAGCGGCTTCCTCAGAGAGTGTTAAACATGATGCCTTAATGGTCTGTTGTATAAGGGTCAGATAATTGGCATTTTGCGGGCTCATGCACGCACCTCCTTGTGCCAAGCCTCACTCTCATTTCCATTTGCGAATCAAGATCCGCTCTCGCTTCCGTCTGCGTAGCAGGCCTACTTTAGGCCTATGTCTCTCATTGGTCGATCCCCTCACATGACTGGAGCTCTGGCTGCACAGAAGACATCCTCACGTTAAAGTGCAGTTATTGATCTATTATTGCAACTAAGCTGATCATCCACTCATTGGTCATCTCACGGCTCGACTACTGCAATGTTCTCCTCACCGGCCTTGCTCAATCCCAACTGACTCCTCTCCAATCTGTCCTCAATGCTGCAGCCAGGCTTATCTTCCTCTCCCGCCGCTCTAATTCTCCCACTCACCTTCAACAAAATCTGCACTGGCTTCCATTCCCCTACAGAATCCTCTTCAAACACCTCACATTCACATACATGGCCATCTCTAATTCCATTGTTCCATATATCTCTAACCTCATCTCCATTCATAAACCCTCCCGCCCTCTACGGTCGGCTGGCGACTGTCGTCTCTCCTCCACCCTGATCACTTCTTCCAATGCTAGAGTACAGGACTTTGCCCGTGCTGCACCCCTTGAGTGGAACGCACTCCCTCGCTCCATTAGACTATCCCCGACCTTGCAAAGCTTCAAACGGGCACTGAAAACTCACCTATTCATCAAAGCGTACCCTTCCACTGCATAAACCAGATGGTTCTCCGACCTCTTGCCTGTTTACATCCTGCTATCTAGCCACCACCCACTTGCTTGCACCTCTTGTATTCTGTCTGTCTCCCCTTCCTACTAGATTGTAAGCTCCTCCGAGTAGGGCCCTCTTCCCTCCTGTTGTCAAAGCCCACTTCTCTTCACATGTCACTCACAGCTCTCTTATACTCCAACACTCAGTGACCATCTTCGTTGAGTCCTCACTACTTATATCCAAGCTGTAATGTGTATTGAACTGTGGCACTCTTTATTTGTACTGTATTTTTGTTATTTATTCAATGTTATGCCAAGCTTTGTCTCCCTGTATTGTTCCTTTGTACGGCGCTGCGAAACACTTGTGGCGCCTTATAAATAAAATTATAATAATAATAATAATTGATATCGCGAAAACAGGATTTTAGAAATGTCATTATACCAATGATTAGCACTGCTTATTATTCCGGCCCATGTGACCGTTCTTCCGTAGTGGGACATTATATATTTTGATTAATATAAAGAACTGTTCTGCTAAACAAATTTAATAATAATCTAAAATACATTATATCTTAGAATTTCATTCATACCATATTGCAGAAATGTTATTTAGTGAGGTATCACTAAAAGGTATATATAAATAAATTAAGTAAATATGCTATCAATACATTTCTCCCCTCTAGGGGATTAATATATATAACAATAAGGTACTTGTTTAGTTTCACAGCGGCAGATATCGCATATGATTTGATGTGCCGCCGTGAAACTAAACAAGTACCAAAAATAAAAAGTAAGAAAAAGAAAGAAAGAAAGAAAGAAAGAAAGAAAGAAGAAAAATATAGGCACAGAGTTGATTTTATATAGTGTGGCGAGCGAAATAACCCAACATGTTGGGAATCCTCAATCCACAAAAAATGATTGGTGTCAGCCAGTCAGCGATTTTACCAAGCAGTATTTTGCACAATCCCTGATAAATTGCCAAACATTGACACTCACGATCAGCGATTTCAATTGATGGATCTGACCAGCCTCAGTAGAATGGAGATTTGTGGCTCTGATGTATGGTCCATTTAACACTTACAGTATACCTGGTGAAGGGAAGGGGCTGTCATGAATATACCTGATCAAGTTATTATAACTCACATAGGCATGTAGGAGTCAGGCACAAAGTAACTATAGTAGTGAGCAGCCACATTAGCCTGATATAATTCCTTTCATTAATACGAGAATCTGATCAGCTAAGGTGGGTATCGTGCATCTGTAAGCAGGAAGTTGGGCCACCCATTCATTTTACACTGGTTGCTGCAACCAGCATTATTAGTTAGGAACTTGTCCCAGTCCCATGTCAGATCCAAAGGTCTGCCGAAAACAGGATTCCCTTCTCTATATGCATGAATATCCCAATGGTCACAGCTGCTCCATGGGATCATGTTGTCATTGCCAAGCTCCTGCTCCAAAGCTTTCAGTTTTGTGGGAGGAACAGAACTGGTCAATTTCAGTCCAACTCAGAATACTTTATGATGGACATATGCAGACCTAGGTGAATTTGCATCTGTGAATGTGCTGAATACAAAAACTTGCTGTTTACATCCATGAAGAGATCCATCCATCTCTGACTCAGCCCCACAGTGCCTGAACAAACCATTGGTAGATACTGCTGAAGCCTAGAGCTCATGGATATTGAGGGGCAACTGGTAAGATCCTACAGAAAAAAACCTGACAAGGTTCCATGCTTGAAACACATCTACCATCTGTACGCTTGAATGAAGTGATCTGCAGAGCCAGATTAAGGTCTAAATGGGCCTGGAGCTGAAAATGATCAAGGGCCTATTATGCGCAATGATAGGGGTTGCGGCCAGAACCTAATAATGGGGGGGGGGGTGTGACCAGTGTTCTGGTTGGGTGTTCTGCTAATGGGTGTGTCTCTATTTGTGTAAATACTTTCAACTAATTATATATGTCTGGAAAAGGCAGGGGGCTGGCATAGGAAAAATGCAGGGAGATATATTGGCGGGTGCACTCCAAAGGTGCACCCGCAGGACGGCGATGTCCTAAGATACTTGCAGGGTGAGGCGGCACTCCAGTCATAAGAAAATACTGAAAACCGAAACTTGGTAGACAACATGTCAGCACCTTTTATGTGGTAACCTAAGTTTACCACACCATATACTCCTTATACAAATCATGCAACACAATAGTAACCCCCTTATACTGTACTTGCCTCTTACACATTATGCCACATGGAATGAGACAAAGTTCACACCGATTGAGCAAAAATTCACACTATGGCACACAGATTGAGTCAAAATTCACGTTATGCCACATGGATTGAGCCAAAATACACACTATACCAGGCATGTCCAAACAGTGGCCATCCAGCTGTTGTGAAACTACACGTCCCAGCATGCCTTGACATAGTTTTAGCATTCCCTAATTGCAAAACTGTGGCAATGCATGATGGGACTTGTAGTTTCACAGCTGGAGGGCCATAGTTTGGACATGCCTGCACTATACCAAACAGATTGAGCAATAAAGCACAATATGCTTCATAAACAGGGGCATTGTGCGCCAAAGGCGCGCATTAAAAATTTACACCATAATGCCCATTACATGTTAAGCCACACACCATAATCTCCATTACATATTATGCCAAACACCATAATGCCTATTAAAAATTATGCCACATAAGTGTTGCTTACCTACATGTTCATTGCCAGGGGTTCCATGCTCATTGCCAGGGGTTCCATACTCGTTGCCATGTGGGATTACATGCTTATTGCCAAGGGGGAATACATGCTCGCGATAACTGGGGGACAGCCGCCGCCGGGCAGAAATGACAGCCATTGACAGCCGGCAGAGAGCAGGGGGCTGCCCGGCTGTATTCAGAGCACTGCATGTCCCGGCTATTTGAAATAATACCCCTTTCACACCAGAAAATGCAGGGACTTACCCAGGAATATGGTCCCAGGATCATGCAGGGACAGTCCCGGGCTGTCCCCTTTTACACCAGCCTAGTCCCTGCATTTTCTGGTGTGAGGCGGAGATAAAACCACCCCCGCCCCCCTTTAAACAACCAGCTCTATCTTCGGAACCAACTGACCCATTTACATGTAGCCTTCGAATAATTTTGGTCCCATGAACCTGGGCCGTTTGGTTCCAGAGAAATCTGTCCTCAAACAACATGAATGGCCATGAAATTACATTTCAGAAATGAAAAAAAATAATACTGTATTTTTACCTGTAATATCCCTTGAACCAATTAACCCATATGGATCCAGCCTGGTTTTAGATTGAAGGCCCAGCGATTTGGGTTTGACTGAGATCAACCTCGAGTTTCTGTGATGCCGAAGGGGGAACTGGCAGCCGCTGAACTGGGTGTAGGTTGGAATTAGTGGGTCCCATGTTATCCTATGGGGAAAACGTTCCAGGTTTGCCTGGCGGTATCTCCAGTTCCCGGGGGGCTAGCAACGCGGGGCTGGTCTCATTGGAAAGCCCTGACCCTCAGCTACAAAATGGGCCTATTTGGAGAGTGGGCCTGGAGCTATAGCTCCATCAGGCCCATTGTTAATCCGGCTCTGGTGATCTGGACACTATTTTAGCGGTTCCCAACCTTTTTTTCTCTACCCATACCCTTCAATTAGGCTTTTCATTTATGAGTACCCCCTCCTTGCAATTTGAAATATACACAGTACTCATGAATAGAGTGAAGGGGTAATGTGTGGTCTGGAATCAGGCCTGTCTGTGTTTGTGTACTGTCTCCAGGGTTCCCGCCAACGCCAATTGGATTAATGCCACTACTCCCTCCACTTGTGTCGGTGCAGGCCATATGAACACTGATGTCTGAGGGGTGGGTAGCTCCCAGTGAACTGCTGGTCAGTCAAAATCATGAGAAGATGCTGATGACAGTGCAGACAGATCAGGATTATTTATTTCTTTATTTACAGTTTCTTATATAGCGCAGCTGATTCCATTGAGCTTTACAATTGTAAACGGAGATAAAACAAATTGGGTAATAACAGGCAGATTTGGAGGTAAGAGGGCCCTGCTGCAAGCTTACAATCTATAGGGACATAGGAGGAAGACACAAGGACAGGTACCGGTAATAACATAGCTTGTAGGTCCAGAAGGGGAGCTATATAATACATAGGTGCCTCAGAGGGTTATGTGTGTGTTATTTAAATATGATAGGCTTGCCTGAAGAGGTGAGTTTTCAGGGAACGCTTGAATGCAACGTGATTCATCTCCGTGGCAATGGGAGACTTTTTCCACCATCGGGAGACTTCTTCCTCTTTTACTGCCATTACCAATATTATTTTCAAGTACCCTCAACCGGTCTGCAGTGTAACCCCAGCAGCACACATACCCCGGGTTCGGAACCACTGACTTTGAATTATGTGCTGCTCTCTAGTGGTGTCATTAGGGAGGTGCCACTATCAGAGGAATCAGAGGATTGTTAGGAACCCACCTGATGAGGTCACCTGGCCGTGGTAGGTGGGCACATATTTTTTAGACAAAATTTATGTTAAGAACCTCAATTTACTGCATGTTGAATTGCAGAGTTTATTATAATTTTTTGGCTTTCCAGTGCTCTTAGTGTTTAGAGTGTGCGCCTGCATTTTCTGGCACGACTCATCCCAGTATGGTAATACCTATCATTATATATAGAACTAGGGAGTGTAGTCCAGTACCTCCTCCCTTCCGTATATAGTATTCTACACTTAATTTCCTGATAAAATTACCTATAGGCTTATTCTAATGGGGTCTACACACGTAGCAATTTAGGGGCATTTTCTATGCAACCTCACTTGATCACTTAAAAAATGCCCCTACATTGCTCCGTGTGTAGGGACAATAGCCCGGCGATTAATGACCAGCATGCTGGATAAATTGTTAATTGCAGGTGATAGGGCCAGTGCTCCCCCTGGAGAACACTGACCCTGACAGATCAATCAGCACACTGCGCCGAAAAATTGCTGTGCGCTGAGTGAACTTGCTGAAGCTTTCTGATCAATTTAGCATCACTCAGAACACTTCAGCATATCCCTTTAGCAATCCCTTTAGGACTTGTTATAGCTGCCTTATCAACAATAGCGTTAACATGTGTCACCCTGGTATAACAGGGCCAAGGTGAACATGATAATTGATAATTATAAAAACAATTAATTATAGGCCAAAAAGACTTTACTCATTTAGTTTATATACTAATTATATTGGTGACCCAAGGTAATCTGTAAATTGTCCAATGGTGTCCCACGCCGTCGCGGTGGTACAAGGTGGGCACAGTACTCAGCTGTCCATGCCTGCCATCGGCTGGCATGTGTGTATCCTTCTGGCTGGCGGGCGGCAGCGGAACTCGGTGGTCATGGTAGCGGGGGCGGGGGGAGAAAGGAGGCGCAGCACTGACTCTGTTTGCTTGGTTGCAATGAGAGGTCAGTGCTGCCATCTTGGTTCAGGGCCAAGGATTGATTGGGCCAGGTTAGGGTCCTTCCTCAGCTCCTGCCCTGTTAACCAAAGGCATCCACCCACTAGGTATATAGGGGTCTGCGTAGGCTAATCAGGGTCAGTACAAAAAGTCCTCTGAGCCATGCAGTACTTGGGAACATGTCTGACTGTTACTAGTGCCTGCTGCTAAACCAGCCCTGCCCATCAGTTTGCGCTCGTTGGCCTCTGACCCCGTCACTGTAATCCCAGTTTGGTACGGTCCGGTTGCCTGCTCTGCTCTACTGGGTTCATCACTCCCAGTTCCCTCCATGTCCAGTACTCAGCCGGCTCCACTGTCTATAGTCTTCCAGTCCTTCTTCACACTTGGATACATTTATTTAATTAATCAAATTCACCTCTTTCTCTGGATACAATTATAATCTTCATCATCTTCTTCAAGTTGTCAGCATCTAACCTCTGAACACTCTTCCCACCTGAGATCCACGTTTGGCCCAAGTTTCCATGCAAAGATTTTCTTTTTACATTTTTCAGTGACTGTTTCTCAAAGAAGTATCCAAGTCCTTTTTCTGTTACCCCTATATGAAAGCCTTTAAATCCTGCTCTCTTTAATCCATCACTCTCTGGTCCGTCTTCAGTTCCTGAGCACCACACAACACCATCAAATCCCATCAGATGGTATATGTTTTAAAGAGTTACTTCTTGTTGCTTTAGAAATATAGGCTTTTATTCTGATTCACTCGCAGAGGCAAATTTCTTCTCAAATGGACAAATCCATGTGCACTGCAGGTGGGGCAGGTGTAACGTGCAGGGAGAGTTAGATTTCGGTGAGTTATTTTGTTTCTGTGCAGAGTAAATACTGGCTGCTTTATTTTTACACTGCAATATAGATCTCACTTTGAAGAAAAACCCCACCCAAATCTAATTCTCTCTGCACAAGTTACATCTGCCCCACCCGCAGTGCACATGGTTTTGTCCATCTAAGAATGATTTTGTCAGAAAGAATGAACTAGAATAACCCCCCAAGCCTTGATTCTACCCAATCGTTTAGGACTATTTGTTTTTGGTGGTTTATAACCCCTTTCAATAAATGTATTGGTAATCAAGTCCAAATGTTTGTTAGAATTCTCATTATTACTAGATTTGCATTGAAACTGAGAATAGGGTAAATTATCAGGACAGGAAGTTTTGTTTTCTATCAATTGGCTTAACACATATTGTAGCACAAAATGATTGTCAATTTCAAAATTGTATATCCAAATAGTTCAAACTGTTTATCGTCAACCAGTTGCAAAACTCTGGTCCATGTTGATACAATACACATAATGGGCCTGATTCTGGTTCACTTACTAAAGCACAATCTCTATCTAATGAACAAAACCATGTGCACTGTAGGTACGGCAGAAGTAACATCTGCAGAGCGAGTTAGAATTGGGTGGGGTGTTTACTTCAAACTCATATCTATATTGCATTGTAAAAATCAAGCAGCCAGTATTTACTCTGCACAGAAACAAAATAACTCACCCAAATCTAACTCTCTCTTCACGTTACATCTGCCCCACCTGCAGTGCACATGGTTTTGTCCATTAAAGAGAGAATTTTCTTTTGCAACCAGAATCAGGCCCAATATCCGCAGATGGGTGCACTACTACTGTGGGCATTATGTGTACAAGGGGCACTACTACTGTGGGCATTATATGTATAAGGGGCACTACTACTGTGGGAAAAATGCATGTAAGGGGCACTGCTATTGTGGACACTATGTATGAGAAGCATGTGTTCACAGATGGGTACCAAACTCTGGAACCAATGCCTGGACTGGAGACTGTAAAGCTGCACTTCACGCTGCTGCTAGTGCTGCCTATCATACAGGTGCAGCAGGGAGGAGTAATGTGGGAGAAAGCTGACCCTTGAAGAGCTACGCTACAAGCTACCAGCACTGCTGCTGTTCATACAGTTCATACAGTTTGAAAGTTGCCAGCGGCAACAGTGGACAGCAGCAGGGTGGACAGCAGGAGCAGGGAGGGAGAACACCCTGGCCTGGCACCTCACTGCACTGCATAGTCTGCTGAGCATGTTGCGCTGGCCCTGTTTGCTTGTTTACAAAAACATATAAAATACCTAAAAAAAAAATCCACTTCCTCGGTGCACACATTAGCATGTTCATGCAAAGCTACTGTATAAAGAAACATTTCTCCGGACCGCTCTGCATAAACCATTTGAAATGAATTGCTGTGTTCCCATGTACTGTTATGGTTTAGCTATTAACACTGAACTAAGGAAAATAAATGTGATATTACTTTCCCCTTGTATGTGTGAGCATATGGTAATTCAAATATGGCAGTAAATTGTGCTTTTGACACCATGTAAATATTTATATTGTCAAGGGAGAACCTGGAGAGACCTAGCATATACAGTTAGCAGTTACAATAATTTTAAGTCACATAAATAAGATTTTTTTTTTGTTAATATCATGAGAATATGTCCGCACAAGCCATTTACAGTAGATAATAGGTGATTATTAGCCATTTCACACTCCTTTCACACAATATATTACCCATCACAATTGAAATAAACTAGATGACCTGACATACAGTACAGTAATGTAACTTATGCATGTATTCTCTCTCTCTCCCTCTCTCTCTCTCTCTCTCTCTCTCTCTCTCTCTCATATAGCAGAACATGCATCAACATTTTATTAGTATTCCTAGATTCCTAGCTTTATCAACATTTTACATTATTACTAATTATTTTGTTATTTAAATATTTCATAAACAATTATTCAACAATCTATACAATTATATAGAAAAAAACAATATGGCTATGGGGTGTCTTCAGCTCCATGTATCATTGTCGCTCCTCCACCGGTAGCTTTATTCCAAAATCCCTGGCAGATCCTCCTGTAGTATTTTCCTCACCTCTGGTATTTTCATGCCTCAGTGTTGATGGTCCTAGAGCATTATCACCCCCACACATATTGTATTCTTCCATCACCGCTGTAGACTTTGTTCCTCTGTAGTATTATCTATACAATGTCAATCAGTGATTCCAGTTGTTAGATCAAAAGTCATTAGGTCAACCACTTTTGGTCAACATGGTCAAAAGGTCAAAATGCATTAGGTTGACATTGACAAAGGTCAACAGCAGCAATAGGTTGACATGGCAATGTTCGGCACATGAAAAGGTCAAAAAAGGTCGACATGAGTTTTTCACAATTTGATCCATTCAGATAACTTGTTTATCATTTACAATACACATGGACTACCATTGGGAATGGTAAGGTGTGCCATGTGAACTGAGACTCCATGCTTGAAGCATGGCAAAGGTCAATTTTGACATAGACACCAAAAAATTAGAAAAACTCATGTTCCTCTATAAGAAGGGAGGACTCTACCATTAGGCAGCTTTAGGCACTCTGGTGGAGCACCACCGAATCTGCATATCACAAAGTTAAGGATGTCTATGAGGAAGACATCCTTGTTGTACTTAATGCATGTTATGGTTGTGAAACATTTAGGATGCCACCTAACCACTGCAAAGTGGGTATTGGTGGCAGTGAGGGGTGGGGAGTGAGTAGGTTGAAGTTTTACAATAAAATGTAATACAAACAATGGTGCTGAAAAGGGCAGCACTAACCTGCTCAGGGGTTACCTTCCCTGGGTAATAGATAAACAGTAAAATGCACAAAATAGGAAAAGCACCCACAGTTAGGAGATATCTCCTAACTGTGGGCGCTTTTCCTATTTTGTGCAATTTAAGTTGAAGTTTTGCCTAGAGTGCCAAGAAGCCTTACATCAGCCCTGTCTATAATGACACAAAAAGATGGGATTGGATAAAACTCAGAACTCTTCTAGACCCTGAAATTCTGGACTAGACCAGTTTCCTGTAGCAACCTCCCCCACTGTAGAGCTTATAAGGCAAATCCCCATCATTCTATGTGTGGGACGTACTAAGGTAAAAATGTGGTATGCCGGCCAGGGTATCGCCACCTTTGGGTGGAGATACCCTATAGAAGCCTATGGGCTTCTTATCGCCACACATCGCAACCTGCCGACCCCAGTCCTCCTGGCTTACCTTCCTCCAGGGAGCCTGGACCCAGAATGTAAACTCCTCCTCCCCCTAGCAATGAAGCTATAGATCCGTCCGGCTGCAGGGGGTAGGAGTAGGCACCAGGGACAGCCTGCTTAGGTTTCTGACAATGGGAGGAGTGAGGAGGACCCAGGGAGGTGACGGAGACCCCATCACATCACAGGTATTGCGGGGGGCCTCCGTCACAGCATTGCAATGCTAATTGCATATGTTAGTACATATGTATTTTAATACATCCAGACCCTTTTCTGAGAGGGAGGAAGGGTATGTGACAGCTTCACTGTGGAGATGGGAATGGAAAGACTACAGACTAGGGAGAGACTACCTATTTCCACTACCAGTCATAATCTCCCCAATAACAGTTTTTAAAAGAAGGCTTGTATGACCTCTTTCCTATCTACAACTTGGCCTGCCTCGACTAAATAGCCTAATACGCGGTCCTAACCTGAGTCCCCTTTTGAGCTTTGCAGACTTTTCCATCCTGTAAAACAAAAATACATTGATAGACTTATATTATAAAACCTAATGCAGAAAACATACCATCAATACCATGTAATTAAAAACATAAAAAAAAGCTTTGTGTGCTGTAAATTGTGGCAGCACTTCTTCAAGTGTGTGGGTATTGGTGCATGTCTTCCTGGACTAAAGCTATCTTTATGTATTGGAGGAATGTAAGGAGTATGAGATACATTTTCTAATAGTGGTGAGAACATATTTCCTTGTCTCCTTGCTGCTGCAGCTGCTTGGTTCAGCTAATTATCGGAGAGACTTTTTGGTTCCGTTGTTCTGCTCTGTACCACTGAATTATCACTAATTGGGCTCTCTCCTAAGCATACACAGCTCAGGGACTTTATCTTCCTGCACTGATTTATTCAACTTATGTCTTTCTTTACTCCCTACAATACATTGGATCTACATTTAATGATATTAGCTTCCCACTTTATAGTTTATTTTAATGTTTCTAATTAATTTAGTGATTTTTATGTTTGCACTTCTAATATACAGTTATGTCCTCATACAACCAGAGCCACTCCAAGAGGTACAGAATGCATCTTTTTCGGTACTTGTTTCCTAGCACGGCGCCCACGATATTAAGTTGTATGACATCGCATCGCAGTCCATATGCCCGCATGCGATGCGATTTTAAATTGTACAAGCCCCTATACGATTTTTAATTGTATAAGCACCCTAATGGGTGCTTACAATGTTAAATGCACCCCCACGCCACACCCACTATCAACGTCAACCCGAAGCGTGGTGACCGCAGCGAGCCCGCGAGGGGCACGGTACGCGTCCTCCGACCTTTTCACACCCCCCACTATCCACGTCAGCGTGGAGTTGATTTTATATAGTGTGGCAAACGCAGCGAGCCACCGAGCCTGAAGCGTGGCGAGCACACGTGTATTACTTTACATGTATTCCGCGTCCCCTCACCACGCTTCGGGCTCGGTGGCTCACTGCGCTCGCCCACACTATATAAAATCAACTCCACGCCGACGTGGATAGTGAGGGTATAAAAAAAGGTCGGAGTACGTATACCGCCGCACCTCGGGGGCTCGCTGCGCTCGCCACGCTTCGGGTTGGCGTTGATAGTGGGGGTGGTGTGGGGTTGCTTTTATTATTGTAAGCACCCATTACGGTGCTTATACAATTAATTATCTTGTAGGGGCACATTTAACATTAAAAACACCCATTAGGGTGCTTATACAATTTTAAATCGTATACCATTGTATATTCCATACAATGCAATGGTATACAATTAAAAATTGTATAACATCGGCTGCCATCGCGTAACATCGCATCGCATACCATCGTATGCCTTATGGTATACAATGCGATGGGCACCGTGCTAGGAAACAAGTACCTCTTTTTCTTTAGACTTATTAGTACTTAGTACTTACTAGAGAAACTGCGCTGTGAATTTAGTAGCACAAAATCAGAATAGGCGTAATCTAGCAAAGTATTTGGTTACTTCCAGTTGCTTTATTTATGCAAATAAGTTGCACATTTTAAATGAGAAAGATGCTTGGCGCGGGACTTGTTGCGCAAAGAAGGGCTCTTTGGTGTAACTGAAGGCACAGTGTATAAGGACAATAGGGTACAATATAGAGTTGCCAATTTCTTTCCTTTACTGGATCTAACCATCACAACTGGATACATATGATATCAAGGCAGTTAGGATGCCATTGGTCAAAAGACCAACCCTGGGCATCCTGATTTGTAGAATCCTAAAAAGGCACCATAAAAGTGACCTAAGCCCTATCCCGCCCTAGCCCTTATGTAGGGTACACACCAGAACAGCCATGATCATGAGACGATACAGAAACGATTTCCCCTGCTGTCCCCCACTCACTGTGTTTTTGTGTGAAATGATCGCAATCCGATCCGCCCTCGACATTATGGTTGTTACACAGTTAGATCCGGTGGTTCATGTGTTTGCAAAGTACACCATGTGACCGTCTTGCAGATTGGGCTTTGAAATTTAAATAGTGGGCAGGACTCGCTGAGGGGATAGAAGTACCAGCAGCCATTTTAGATGTGCATTTTTGCTTTGTGACTAGTGAGGCTTGGTGTATACCTGCTGAACGCTGCACATACCTGTAGCTATTTTGCTCTTTTTTGTTTTGGCAGCAATTACAAAGTTTGTTTCAACTCTAAATTACTGTGTCCATTACGGAATCTGTAGTGACGAGTCATTACCTGCAAGATTACCTGATGTACAATGTCATGATAAAGGTGAGGCCCAGTGTAGGAGAGCAAAACCTTGCTGGACAAAGCAGTGGCTACTGCGTTGTCCCACTCATTCTCACATGCCAACGCTCAGGGAGAACAATCCGGACGACTACAGAAATTTCATGCGAATGGATGATGCCACCTTCCAGTAATTGCTGCATCTCGTGACCCCCTACATTAAGAAGCAAGATAATAAGTATTGGATGGCTATCCCTGCTGTCTGTTTGTGACCCTGAGGTTTCTGGTGACAGGACAGTCTCTGGCTGACCTGAAGTTTGGTTCCCTCATCTCCCCGCAAGCTTCGGGCCTCATAATCCTGGAGATCTACAGATGGAGCGCCTCTCAGCCAGTGCCAGTGCTCGCCAGAATGCCCCCGCTGCCGAGATGGCGCTCTATCTGACTGAGATGCGCGAGCCCCCTTACAGCATCCCCCGCCAGCTCCCCCAGCGTCATCCACCCAAATCCGCAAACTTGCCAGGTACACGGACAGCCAACAGTGGACACGGATGGGTGAGTACCACCGCGGCCCCTCCTTGATATTAGCATAGTCATCCAGCTACCTCGGTGCAACCTTTTGGCCTAAAATGAACATGAGGTGTGAGGTGTAGATGATAGAAGGAAATTAGTGGAAATTAATGCTATTGAGGTTAATAATAGCGTAGGAGAAAAAAATCTAGGTACTTGTTGAGTTTCACGGCGGGCCGATATATCAGATGCGATATCGGGCGATCCGATGCAATTTTTTACCTGTTCATAACCCCACTATCCACTAAGCATGGAGTTGATTTCATGTAGCGAGCGCAGTAATCCGCGTCCCCTCGCGGGGCTCGCCACACTATATAACATCAACTCCATGCGTAGTGGATAGTGGGGTTATGAACAGGTAAAAAAATTGCCTCGAATCTCATCGGATCGGCCGATATATCGGCCGCCGTTAATCTAAACAAGTACCAAAATCTGCTATTTTAGCGATTGTTATGGGTTTCTTTAAAAAGATCCAGATCCAAAACACAAAACACAGAGAGGGTTGTATTTTGGAACAGATCCAGATCAGAGATACGGACCCAAAACACGAAACATGAAACTCAAAAAGTGGCTATGCACACCCCTAGTCTCAACTGACGTTTATTTCCGAGCACTAAGACGAGGGCGGGCAACTGACGTCCTGTGCCCCAGCAGTATGGCCCGTCTGCGTACCCATGGGAATGCCAGATTGGCTTTTTCATGGGAGAGTCCCGTTTTCGCCCGGGTCCGACACTAGCTCTCCCTTCACGCAGCACATGGCCTTGCGAGTGTGTACCTCGCTAAAGACATTCACTGCCGGAGTTTGCACAATGCGCATGCACCAACCCTGTCCATTATAATCAAATAATACATAAAAAAACTTTATTTATGCACCACAGAATCCAAGCAAGTCAGTCCCAGATTGTTCCTACACCTTCCCCTTTCAGTGCTTTGGGCTATTAACATTTCTATGATCTGATTGCTGATGAATGATGATGATCTATCTTCCTCTTTTTCCAAACTGGCAGGCACAGGTACTAAACCGTGACGGAGATAGTGCAAGGAGATAAAGTACCAAACAATCAGCCCCCAACTGTCATTTTTCAAAGACTGTAACATTACAGGTAGGAGCTTATTGGCTAGTATTTTATCTCTCTTCACTCTATACCTCTCCAAGGATAAGTATATCTTCCTCTGAGGCAATTTAAAAAAAAACACTATTGGCTGCAATCAGCTGCTCAGGCACCAGCCTCATACACCTTGTACAGTGGTATGTAAAGTGTTGGTGCTTTATGAATAATAAATAGTAAATGGTAATAACAATGGACATTAGCATTCATGGGTAGTCACTCCTGCTACAAAAATCCAAGCCTCAGAACTCCAATAAAAAGTTATATATTTATTGCATGTTATGTTACTTCTTCGTCTGAAGTAGAAAATACAGTAAATCAGATAATGTGATGCACATAACTGGTGTGCCATCATGGCAGATGTGTCTATAATCCATTGGGATCATTATTTTCACTACATTATCTATGATTCGGAATTTACTTCCGTAGCCTTAAAATAAAAAGCTGCATTGAAATGAGTGAACAGATTGTAATTTTCGAGTTGTGATTTTAGTCTTCACATTAGCTCTATACTTACTTTCCCAACAGCAGAAGAGGGAAAATTATTTTGATTGTGGGAAATATCTAAATAATATTCTCTGCCAAATGAAGTTATCTCAGACCAGTTCATTTACATACCTGTGTTCAGGTGCCAAGCAAATTTCAACAACTAGTTTAGCAATAATATTTATGTTAATTACTATGCTTAAAAGACATACACAATTTGAACCATTATATGAACACAATTCATTAACAGCTAATTGCCAAATGTCTACATTTTATTTCTGTTTATTTCTTACCCCTACATCTTTATTGGTGTTGTTGTTATTTATATTCAGTTGAATCACAGATACACTGATTATTTTTATCCAGCAGAAACACACTCACAATTAACAGATCTAATATAAAATATTAAATTACATTATTTAATAATAGCATAGATTGTGATGTCGATTGAAAAGGGTTCTCACTAAAATATATTTTTCACAGTTAAATGCCATTTTTTGGTGTCATCTTATTAAGAAACAGATTTTCTTACAGGTTAATTATCCATTATCCAAAATGCTCAGGACCAGAAGCATTTTGGATAAGGGATTATTCCGTATTTCGGATTTAATTTTGTATTTCAGTGAGGTATCTTGTAGAAGGGACCCATGTCTTAACACAAAATGCATTTATAAACACATCGAACATATGAATTACACACAAACATATTTTATTTGTGCATGAAACAAGGTTTCAAAACATGAAACAAAGTTTCTTAAATGCTAAGCATTCATGTACCCAGTAGTGCCAGTTACAGATGTCCCCAGTAGTGCTTTCAGCAACAACAAAAACCATTCCCGGAAACTATGGTTTTTAGAATAATTTAGATAACAGATATCTGGATAAGGGATACTCAACTGCAATACAGTATCTTGCCACTTTTTTTCTATTACAGGGTAGTTTATTATCTGAAAGCCCATAACCTTGCCTGTATATATGCTTAAATCAGCCACTCAAATCTGTATAAAACTTTTCATCAGGGCCGGTGCAAGGCACCGGAGCGCCCCAGGCGAGTCGGGGTGGGGGCGCCCCGGTGCCGGGGGGAGGGGGGGTGGTACCTGTTGAAAAAACTTGCGTCCCTGCAGTGCTGCTGGACCGGTCAGGGGTGTCTGTGCCGTTGGGGTACCTGCGGCGCCGTCATGTGTATAAAGCTGGCTGCGACCGGCGGGGTCCCTGTAGTGAATAGAAAATAACTAGCGCTTCCCGCGCCGCCGCGCGCATAGCGCTAGTTATTTGCTATTCACTACAGGGACCGCGCCGGCCGCAGCCAGCTTTATACACATGACGGCGCCGCAGGTACCCCTACGGCACGGACACCCCTGACCGGTCCAGCAGCACTGCAGGGACGCCGGGGCGCAAGTTTTTTCCACAGTTCGCTGGGGGTGAGGGGCGAACTGCCGCCCTCCAGGTGCCGGCGCCCTAGGCAAATGCCTAGAGCTGCCTAGTGGTGGCGCCGGCCCTGCTTTTCATTGATTACAAAGAATAGCTACATTTAAGAAAATTCAACTGGCTTAACATATATAGATCGCACTCACCAGGGCTTGATAGCTCATATCAGAATTGCTTCTTTAATTCATCAGCAAAGTGCACACAAATACATACATGTCAGGTCGACATTTCGGCCACGGAGCGTGGCCTTACTCATGACCACATCAGGAGAAAGTCTGCCCACAGCTGATCTCAGTTCATACAGTACCAAGCATATTCACATATTAAAATTGCATAGAGTATCATTGTACCTCTACACTAGAATGAATGTATATGCTTTTCAATCCTAGTTATATAATACATAAAGGGATTAAGTATATAAACACATCTCCATAGACAAACAATACATGGAAAGAACAATAAAAAAAGCAGCGCAGTGCCGGTAATTGACACAATTTAGTGTCCAATCTTGTTAGCATAAATTCAACAAAGTCAAGTATAAATCTTATGAACTATAACATAACACATAACGCATCCACCGGGCAGTACTACACTCAGTCAATGAAAGCCGTAATCTCCATTCCGTCATTTAACCCCTCAGGGTATAAGGTCTGCAAGTTATACATCCAGGAGGATTCTCTTTTTAATAGCAGTTTTTCTCTATTTCCTCCTCTAATATCCAAGGTCACCAATTCCAATCCTACAAACTTCATACCTTCAGGGTCTCCTTTTTGGCATGTTAAAAAATGTCTGGGAACACTGTGCAGCTTGAATTTATTCTTTATATTTCTATAGTGCTCCAAATCCGCACTTTTAAAGCTCTCTTAGTTTGTCCCACATATCTTTTACCACAGGGACAGATTATGAGGTAAATTACATGTGTGGTATTGCAATTTATCGGTCCTTTAATTTTCAAGTCTCTACCACCCCTTCCCTTTATTTTTTTTTTGTCCTTACAAACCGAAGGGGCACATCTTGCATTTACCACAGCAATAAAATCATTCGAAGGGTGGCAGTACAGTACAGGTATTTATTACTTTTGGCATCAGAGGTAACAAACTAGGTGCCAGTTTTTTTTTATGTATTAGCTCTTTTGTATCTTATTTCAGGACGTGCACTAACCACATCCTTTAAAATGGGATCCATGATATGCCAGTATTTATTCAATATTCTCCTAATTTCCATATTTTGAGTATTTAATTGTGTAACGAACGGGCAAACCAAATTTTAAATTTTTGTTTTTTTCTCTTTGTATAGAAGTAAATCTCTGCGGTCTAAATGTCTACATCTCGTAAATGCTGTGTCAATTAAATCATGGGGATATCCTTTCTCCACAAAACGATGTCTATAAATTTCTGCCTGTTGTTCAAATACTTCCAAGCTACTACAATTTCTTCTCAACCTTAATAATTGTGAATAAGGGAGATTTAGTCTTCCATTGTTTTGCGTCACAGCTATCAAATTTCAAGTAACTGGACAGTAAGTCCACTGTTTTAAAAAAAAAAAGTGGAGGTCTGAATTGTTTTATGGGCATCACCTTTTATACAAAGATCAAAGTCCAAAAATGCTATCCTTGTGGCATCAAATTTAAAGGTAAAGCTCAGGTTAAATTTGGTAATATGTATATATTGTACAAATTCCATAAATCTTGTTTCAGGACCTTTCCATATTACTAGCAGGTCATCTATATACCTCTTGTAAAAGACTACACCATCGTCATATGGATTATTTTCATTAATATGCTGTTGCTTTCATTCGCCAAGGTAGAGGTTGGCGAACCCCATGGCACTGGTCGTGCCCATCACCGTCCTGCATAGCTGAATGTAGTACTGCCCAGGAAGGTAAAATAATGGAACTTTAACACAAATTGTAAACATTTTATTAGAAAAGTTACTTTTTCTTTTGACAACTCAGTGTCCCTGGATAACACACTATGAATACATTCTAACCCTTTCTCATGGGGTATTGATGTATATAATGAGTTGATGTCTATCGTTGCCCAATTATGGTCCTTTTTCCACTCTATAGTTTCTATAGTCTGAAAAACAGCGGTGGAATCCTTTATATAAGATTTTAATTTTGGAACATATTTCTGTAAAAAATGGTCTACATATTCTGACAGTCTCGCCGTCAGGGACTCTATGCCCAATACTATCGGTCCTCCCGGGGGAGATGATGGATTTTATGTAACTTTGGAAAATAAGAAATAGTTGTCACTCTTGGATGTTCATTCCAAAGATTTTATCAGGGATACAGTCAAACTCCTTTTTAACTACCTGAGCAAATAGATCTATATTAGAGCCACGCGACTCCACGGGATAAAACGTACTGGGCATCTTTAAACCAGATGAGTTCTTATTCAAACTTATATCTGATGTTCCCTGAATGATGGAATCAGTCTTTACCTGGTTTTTGGCAAAATGCCTTTTGAGCGTGAGTTTTCGAATGTATAGATTTAAATGAACCCGCAATGAAAATGTATTAACATTATTAAAGGGGGCAAATGACAGCCCTTTTTGTAACAACTTTGACTGGGAATCTGAAAGTATCATATCAGTCAGATTAAATATCCCTTTTATATCTACCTCCTCTAATTCAGAACTCTCCTTTTGAAAACTGGTGCCCTTTCCTCTCTTGCTCCATCTTCACGGTTTCTTTTGCCCCACTGCCAGTGAGGTGGCGTCTCTATTTGGCCCTGATCTAAAAATCGATTGGATTGTCTATCTCCTTCATCTACCGACTGTAGTGGTTGAAATCTATTTTGCACTGGAAGCGGGGATTCACCTGATTGTTCAACAAAGTTCTTTTTCCAAGTTATATTTTTAGCCGGTACTTTCACCCATCTATCATTAGACTTATCCCTCTTGGGATTTTTTCTTTCTACCCATGTCGTGTTTAATTTTTTAATTGGTGCATGTGTGTAAACCTGAATTGGTCTTGTTATAAAGGACCGGTTTTCATTACGCGTTTTATTCCAAGATCTAACTTTGTTTGAGTCGTAGTCTGCTTTATCTCTTTTAAATGTATTAACCTTTACTTGTATAATTTCTTTTTCCGCTTTTAAAATCTTTTTTTTTCCCATGTATTCTCTAAAATCCTTGACCTCATTTGCATTTTTATTGTCTAAATTTTTTCTAAAACATCAATTTTCGTTTCTAATTCTTTTACATTTTTATTTTTCTCTAAAATAATTAACCTAATTACATCTAAAGAACTTGTCTCTAGAATTCTATACCATTCGTTAATTAACTTCTCATTGTTATAACCAAACGTTGGTTCTTTTAAAAAATCTTAGACCTCTAGGTACCCTGGCTCTTTTTACATAATTTTCCAATGTCTCAACATCCCACCAGGTCCTCATTTCTTTTATTGAGAAATACTCTAAATCGTCATATATACGTTTCCCTTCTCTGTGTTATCTACCTTCAAATCAGCTTGATTAGATACAGGCATGTCCAAAAACACATTAGATTTTTGCTGAGACCTTTTCTCTCTTAATTCAGCAAATCTAGACACATCTTAATCCTATGCAGCAACTGTTAATTCAGAACACAAAAACAATTTAAAATAGACAACACACAAAAAGGACAAACTGAGGATCCGGCTTCGTCAGCTGGAGGAAGCCGCAGAGTGTGACTAAGGCGGAGAAACGCGTCTTGGAAGCCCAATACAGCCCGGTACCAGTACCCTGCTACGCTGCAATTATCAGCGAATCCACCTTTACCATCTGGGGAGCACATTTGGCAAACAAAGCCTAAAGAAGAGTATCTTTTGGACACTTAAACCTGGAGCTGGTCCAAGATTATTGGAACCCATGAGAACTGCTCGGATATAGGGAAAGTGGACAATATCTCTGAAAATTACCCCAATTACAAGGAACACAACTAAGGGACTGGTAACTATTGTCTAAATGCCTCAAAAATACATCTGAACACCGTATAAGCCTCATTTGAAATAATTACCTCGCTCTGCATAGTTAATATTTGCTTTATATGTTACATGTTGTCTGTCTTGTATGTTTATTTGAGTGTATATGAATTGTATTTTAATATGCTTTTTTATTAAATAAGTGATATCTCAAAAATGTTTAATTGTACTTTGTGGTAAAACAGCGCCACCTTGTGATAGTTCTCTCACCTCCAAACTTTTCATAACCCCACTATCCACGTCGGCGTGGAGTTGATTTTAAAAAGTGTGGTGAGCACAGCGAGCCCGAAGCGTGGCGAGTGCACGCGTAATACCTGTGTAGTAATGCGCGTCCCCTCACGGGGCTCGCTGCGCTCGCCACGCTTCGGGCTCCGTGGCTCGATGCGCTCGCCACACTATATAAAGTCAACTCCACGCCGACTTGTATAGTGGGGTGATGAAAAAGTCAGAGGACGCGTACCGCCGTCCCTCGCGGGCTCGCTGCACTTTCCATGCTTCGGGTTGGTGTCAATACTGGGGTGGCGTTAACTATGGGGAGCCATTTCACCCATGAGGGGGGGTATGTAATAAAAATTGGGGTCCCAGGGACTATTATACATTGCTTTCAATGTAAAAATTGCATCGATCGCATTGCATGCGATTTGGTTGCATGCGATGCGATCAACGTTATTTTTTAGGTCCCGATGCCTCCTGCAATTAAAATTGCTGGCGGCGTGCTAGGATACAAGTACCGTCATTTCAACTCTAAACTACAATTGTGTTTGGAATATATTTTAATGTCTGATATGTGTGTTTATATTGATGTTTTTCTTGGTGAAATTCATATTTGTATATACTGTAATTATCATTTTGCCCCTGCTATCCGCCAATATAAGTTTAGCAGAGGGCACATTAATAAAATTTGGCCTGACTTTATTTGTGACTTGTGCTTTTTCATTAAAGTACAAAAGATTTGCAGTCATCTTCATGTAATGACATCAATAAAGAATTATTCCTAGGCAGTAAATCACTTGTCAGGTCCTAAAATCAGGATGAGTGAATGACAGTCTTATTAGTCAGTAGACAGCCTATTTATGAATCCTGGGTATTAAAGCTCCACAGCAATGAAATTTAGAAGATTTTCATTTTTCCAAAACACAGTATTTAACCTTTTGTATATTGACAAAGTTGGCTTAGAGTAGCTCATAAATGTCAAGGTTAATGTCACTAATATGTGCAGTTGTGTTCACATCAATGCTTTCTCTCAGTGTAAAGCTTTTAATGCTTGGTCCTTCTTAACTCCTGAAAGATTCTGCAGAGCATGGAAATTCACAGATCATTATACTGCAGAGTAATTCTTGAGAAGATTTACATATATCTAGATTTCCTATTAGTGCCCTCTAATCATTTACCCAAGATTTGCATTTGCCTTGCCCTGTCTTTGTTCCTGAACTCTCATTCATTTTATAAAAGTATGGGACAGCATGCAGCAGCAGCAATGATGGGGTCAGATAGGCTGACATACTGCATTGTCCTCAGCATGTGCTCGCTTGTGACAAAGGTAGAACATTGCATAATAGTTGATATCACAATCTATTAGCAGAAATTAGTGAAGCGTTTGAAAGGGGTTCCTTATATGTGCTATAGCTACTTACTGTATATATATATATATATATATATATATATATATATTCACACTTAGAGGCTGATTTATAATTTAATATTTGCATCTACTTGCGGGTATTAACTGCAAATATTGAGAACCCCGAATGTAATATGGAGGGACCGCAGCAAGAATCTCTGATACCTGCTGCGATCGCTAACGTCCCGCCCGCAGCACCCATAGGTTTCTATTGGCTATGCGATACTGCAGCTAGCACCATTCTAAGATGGCAGTAGCCCATTGTAGCATATTCTTAAGTCGCACAAGCATTCATTGACAACCCTAATATAAACTGTTGCATGCTATACATGTGTCTTCATTTTTTTATTGTCGAATTCATGGCGCAGGATAGAGGGGAGTGCATTTATGCAACAGCTGTGAGAAAATATGCCAATGATGGGTGTTGTATAAGATGCACATAACCTGTCTCTCTGATCCACGATTGTGTACAAACACATTCATCTGGCAAACATCAACCATGTCAGTAGCCCTATGGCTATTCAGCATGGCCACTGGAAGTAAGACGACAGAGTCCTTCTAGCTGTGTACTGGATTGCAGTCTGTACTTTTGCCCCCCCCCCCCCCCCCCCCACACACACACACACACACACACACACACCACCACCACCACCACCACCACCACCTATACCTCCCAACGATGATTCCTGACTGTCAATTTGTTTGCAAATAGATTTTCTCAAATACTTCCATCCACTACTTAGACACATGCACAAACCAATGATAATTGCTCATAACAATACGCTCTATTTTGTTACTAGGGTGCTAGACTTTGCTAGACTTTACACTATTGTGTAAGAGGAGAGTTTTCCCCTTGGGAGCAGGAGCCTAGAAGCAAATCCATTTCTGCCCCTGGTGCTATCTACGAGCATGGTCATCCGACATTGGGCAAGTCTCGTTTGTAATGTGCAGCAGTTTTTGTATATTATAATTTAGTATTTGTTAAATAGACCAAAAATGCTATTTAGAAAATATACAAAAACTCTGATCAGAGATTTCCTTCCATCTATCTCAACAAATCGGGATAACCCAAAAATTGATGTTTTCAGTATTTGTAGCTCTATCACTATGCGTGGCTGGCTCTACCACTAGTCAGCTGCCCAGGGGCTGCAAAATCTAGGGGGAACCCTTGAGTCTGTCCATCATATAATTAAGGATGGCTCTGAGAGCAACGTCTTTGTTAAACATAATGCAATCTTTAGGTATTGAACTTCTAAGAAGGCACCTTTACACTTTCACCTGAGGATCTGGAACATTGGTATTGGTGTGTGGGTGATTGTGAGAGCCGTAATCGGATGTTTTGCCTAGAGTGCCAAAAAACCTTGCACTTGCCCTGTTGCTATGTGGTCTTACAGCTTTATTTTTCATACTACATAGCTGTAGATTTTGACCGCTGCACTTTGAGAGCTGTGGAAGAGATTTGCGTACAAACAAACGTATTATTTTATGCATATAGATATAAAGATTTTCTAAAACATTTGAACCACTTTAAACTAAATGATTTTTTTCAACACTATACAGAACACCTTTTGTTTAAAGTATAGAAAATGGAGTAATTTTAAAATTCTGTCTACTGATTAACAGCCATCCCTTCCCTACACAACAGCCATCCCTTCCCTACACAACTTTATGAGCATCATTTTCGAAAACATCACAGCTTTCAATATATTTTCCCATTTGGTGGCTGACTGTTTTACAGTTAACAGATGTTTTATGTTATAGAGTCTCATTGTCTTTAAATCAGATCTTTCCTTCTCCACTCTTCAATTTATTCACACTCTACAACATTCATACCACTGTCTTCTAGGGCTCTCAGCATCTTTTTTGCAGAACATTTAAACAGTTAGATACTAATAGATCAAGCTGAGGTTTAAATATAAATTGTATTTCTGTCTTTCCACAAAGTTCATGTAATATCTATATTGCCAAAGAAGAAACACAAGTATATTTAGTTATTTACTAGCTTAATTTTTGTATGTAAATTTAAATACAGATGGAGCAAGTGTATAATATATGTATTGGGTATAATGCTATGCTGGGTACACACCAGAACGATGCAGATCGTGAGCGGGTTATAAGACGATCATGCGACCCACTCACGATCTGTGGAGCTTACAACCCGCTCACGATCTGCATCCGATCCGGGCCCGATCCAATCGCAACCTGTACCTACTAGAATGATCGTTCACAGATCCTACCTGATGCAGGTAGGATCTGATAAACGACCTGCGAGGCCGCGCATCGGATCGGGATCAGATCAGAAATGACCCAAAACATGGCCAAATTTCATACAATCGGTCGCGATTGTATCTAAATTGGGTAATTTTGGGCCAAATCCTCTTGGTGTGTACCCTACATAAGTGTAACAAGACTGCATTAAGTTGGAGAACTATGTACAAATTATAATACATGGTTTTCCTGCATATTTTGATTTATTTAACAATATTTTAACTGAAGCACAACAAATGTTGAATGTTGGATTAAAGGGAATCTGTTTTGATTTATAGGGGTTATGATGAAATTGAGGATGAATTGGAGATGTGAGAGTTAATATATTCTCATACTGTATGTGAGTTGAAGATTAGTTATTGGATGGAGATTACCTTTCACAATACTGCCTGCCTAGGTCTCTCAACTGATCATACTGTACATGGCTTACAGTTGTAAGCAGATCGTATGGGTTTTATAACACATATGATCATTTGTACGACATGCATACGATTTGCACCGTATGAAGATCATTATAATGTATGGCCAATTTAAGATAGTTTCTGCTTTCGGGATCCTACCTTCCAACCTGTCCTATACTCAGGAGGGTAAATGTAAAAATATTTGTTTTTCAAAATGCTGAACATTGGTGTAAATTGGCAGTAGTTTACCTCCTACCCAGGGTTTGTGTTGCAGGTTTGAAGGATGATTTACAAACTGCAAAGCTTCCAGAATATCAAATGAAATAAATGCTACAAAACCACCAATGTATTGCAGAAAACAATGAAAGATCTATGAATACAATGAGTGATAAAATACTGTTATTAAAGAGACAAAAATAAAGTGATTAAGACTTATTTTATGACTTTGGCAGAATGTGACATTTGTTTATAATTATTGCTCTTTTAATAGAAATGTACATATTTTTTTGCCAGGATAAGTCCCCCCCCCCCCCTTCCCCTGTAACCTAAACCCTCCCCCTGTGCAGCCTAACCCTAACCCCCCTCTTCCCTGGCCGCATACTACCCTAGCCCACATTAGGGCTGGCCATCAACCAGAAGCGGAAGTCCATTGAAAGAAGTGTTGCATTTAATTTATTTTTACAATGCAAATATGTTGTCCATAGTAGTTCATATAAATAACCATAAATAAAAGAATAAAAATATTGTTAATGCCTAAATATTTATTTAATAGAAGGATAAAAAGAGAGAAAATTAGTCTATGTTAAAAACCTATAAAAAAACAAAAACATTTTAATTTGAATCCAGCATTTAACCCACTGGGACAAAGGGCTTTTTTAGTTTCACTTTCTGTATCAACTTTATATCTGCCTTGGCCAGTCTCACATCAAAATCTTTAGATCGCCAGGTGGGATTCATTTGTTTAATTCCACCGAATATTTTAATATGACAGGTATTTGAATTTTGTACTGTTTAGAAATGTGCAGCTACCGTATGGGTTTGTAAACCTCTCTTGATATTGCCTATGTGTTCTGCTAACCTGACTTTAAGTGGTAAATTTACTAAGGCAGCCAAAGACGGTCGATCCCCCTATGAACGGGCTACGAACGGGATCGGTCATATCTGACCCTAAAATACGAATGAAGAATAGGACAACTTGACAACGCTGCCGTATTCTTGTCATTCATATTTTCCAATTTCATAGGAGTGGCAGCATTGCACAGATTAATGTGATCCATACAATGCTGTGAAGTGTAAACAAAAAAGATTAAATAAATAAAAAAATTGATAACCCGACTTGGAGAACCACAAGTCCCAGCATGCAGGGCAAAAAGGGCCCGCTTGTACTTGTAGTTCTACAACATTACAATTAATAACAATACATTACAATAAATAAAAGACACAATCACAAGAAATGTATAATTTTATTTAATTCTACAAAGAATCACACCATACTTACCTAGGGGTTCCATTATATACCAGTCTTCTTCTCCAGTAGACTACGTGTGGAAGGAAATTACTTATCGAGGCCTCCGGCAGAGATCACATCCGCTTCAATCCATGTAGGCATTCACGGCAGGTAAAAAAAACAAACCAAGCAACGTGTACCCATTAACTGAGAAGCGGAGAATATGTTGTTTACATTCTCGGATCCTCCCCTGAACTGGGGCTTAGTGTCGCCTCCCAGCCAATCAGGAGCAGTGTTTTTCTGTAGGCCGCATGCAGTGCAGGCTTGCTAGGACTTGTAGTTCTACTACATTCCACAATCAATTCATCTATATTTTTACACTTACAGTAAATCATTAGCCCGGTGCGGCTGATGGTGAGCAGCGAAGGGATTTGGACATATACGCTTGTATGCAAATGGATGTACACCCATACACATTCATTTGCAAGGCAGGTTTCACTGAAAGAGGGTAAACTGATTGCTGGCCGTGCAAATTCACACCCGTGCGATCAGGCCTGAATCAGACCCATTGTCTGCACCCAGCATGGTGGGGTGCCGCCACACTTGCCAATGCCAGTGGCCCTATATTAGAGTTGGCTAAACCAGTCCTCAAGATCTACCAACAGTCCACATTTTCCAGACAACCAAACATATGCACAGATGATAGCCATTACCAACTGCCATAATATCATGTGCTGCTTTCATTCCTAGTTGACACATTCTACAGATCCACAGGTAGTCTGGAATACATGAACTATGGGTAGATCTTGAGGACCAGTTTGGCCACCCCAGCCCTACCATATATGGGTCATCTGTATAGAATAGAAGTTTCCTTTCTGGGGCATACTATAATAGATGAGGATATGTCTTTGAAATTAATTCAACAAAATAAAAGTCATAATTAAACAACAACAAAAAAGACATGCCACATTTGCAAACGCAGGGGGGTTTCTGTTTGCCTGGAAACCCCCTTCCTCTTGGCATGTGCCTTAAATTATGACAACAATAGCAATGGTATATAATATGATCAATAGAGTTGCCACCCTACCATGCAATGCAGGGACAGAGCAGAGCTGCTGCACATGCCTAGTACACCAGCTTATTCTACCATATTACTGTATGTGTGGATCATGGCCCTCAAACATCACAATCGACCAGAGAGTAGCTGTCAGGAGGAAGAGAAAGGAGCCTTACCATGAAGTGGGAGATTGTGAGATTAGTGCAGTACTGGTTCTATTACAGTATGTTTGTGTGTTTATTTATTTATTATATGTTAACCTTTTCCTGACCACTGATCTTATTTAAATGTTTATCACAGCCTATACTATAGACCATCTGCACTGTTAAATATTGATACTGTATTCCATACAGTATCCATTGTATAAAAATACCAATTTCCAGGGCTGTTACAGCTACCCCAAAACTCCCGTACTTACTCCAATGTGCAGCCGAGTGGGAGATTTTGGATTATATTTAGAAACCCTTCTCTAAAAATCCTGCATTTGCCACTGTACCTGGCCTGAAGAGTATGTTGTGCTGACCCAACTCCTCCTCCCCCCAGCAAGAAACACCACTAGGTGTATGTCTCACATGCCAAGTGGGAATATGCCAAGTGGGGATAAGTGCACTTTTGCTGCTTATCGGAAGGATATGTACTTGAAGAAAAACCAGGGCCACTAGCTTGTGACAGGCGCTGGAGGCACAGGGGTACTTCTAGTGTGTCTTCTCTGTGGTGGCAGCCATTTTTGGAGGGGCGCAGGGTCTCTGTAATGCCGTTAGAGACTCTGTGCCTCACGGCATACTAACTCCAGGTTTTGGTGATATCCATGCTTAAACAGAGATAGTCCAATCAAAATAACGGAGTACTAATTAGGTCACCTGTGCTCGAACGTGTACTGTATATGCTTAAAACCTGGCAGTTAGTTTGCATTGATGCTGTGGTTGGGAACTCATTTGGTAGGAGATCACTGTAAACAAGGATTTTCATTTTCTTGCATTGTAGTATTGGTAATGTACTTTATGCTTTTTACAAGCGATAACAAAGCTTCATTGTTGCCTGTGGCACATTGGTCTTGATGTGAATACATATTTTATATTGTAATTAATATTTTTAACGTTTTATTGATTTTGCATGAAAAAAACATAATGAGCTTGTTATAAAAGTGTTTTAACATATACTGTAGTATAATCCAACTAAAGTTTTTATTTATAGCTTATTAAATAAAAAAAAAATAGTTTGGTGCTTGAAACTTAAAGATCTTCTGGTACTGACCAGCACGCATTCCTATAACACATCTACAGTGCCAAGTATTAACTTGTTGTTCAAGACGAGCTTCACATTTTATCACAGAAGGAATACTTGAGATTAAGTTAAGTAACATGTTGAGTTAATGGAGATGAAAACTCTGCAATTAGCTGATATGATAGTTACTCATATACCAGTAGATAATTATGTTCTTTGTCACACCGCGCAATGAAATTGAAATCCAAATAAGATGAAATAATCACATTATGCTTGGAAGTTGCTGTTTGAGTCAAATATAAATTGCTAAGATATCCAGCAACACCCTGCAATGAATAGGATTAAGAGATAGATTGCCTTTGAATATATTTTAATCTTGAATATATAAATATAAGTAAAAAGGTAGACTTGTGATTCACTTAGTTTCAATAATAGCTTTACACTTAATTTATGCTTATACTGTATATATTTATTATGTTTCTGCTAGTACATACTATGACACCACTACTACTGCCACATAAAGATGGCCAGAGATCAGATGTGGGACCTGGCAGTTGCCATACACCCACGAACAGTTATAACCGACCCCCAAAAAAAAGAGGCAAAAGGAAAAAAGGACAATGTTTATATTAATTTATTTCTTTATTTACAGTTTCTTATATAGCGCAGCATACCCCGTTGCACTTTACAATTGGAAACAGTGATAAAACAAACTGAGTAGTAACAAACCGACATAGAGGTAGGAGGGCCCTGCTCGCAAGCTTACAATCTATCTTACCTAAATTTTACATGGTGTCTGGAGATTTTGCCCCTTTCACAGGCTGCCATGATAACTTCTTAAATGTTTCTTTATTTAGAAACATAGAAAAATAGAATTTGACGGCAGATGAGAACCACTTGGCCCATCTAGTCTGTCCAGTGGCGTAACTATAAATTTTGCTCCCCCTGCCAAAAATTTTTTGGGGCGCCCCGCTTCCTTCTGCAGCCTGCGCACCAGCCAATCAGGGTGCCGCAGTCTGCAGTTTCAAATATCATTGGACAGGCGAGCCGTCGCTCAGCTGTCCAGACTAGCTCTGCAGCACAGGCAGCTGACTGACGTGAGCTGTCAGTGTGCCCACGGCCTGGCAGTAGGGAGAGCATGGGCACGGATTAGATCATTAATATAGATCCGATCTGAGGTGCGGCAGCTGCAGGAGACCTATTGAGAGCGGTGGCCGGGGATTCTTACGGGGTTTGTTGCTAGTGCCCGCTCACTGTGCCCCCCCCCCCCGATGGCTAACGCCCGGCGGCAACAGTCTCCATTGCCTCCAGGAGTTACGCCACTGGTTTGGGGATGAGTTAAATATTGAGAGGATGATATTGTAAAGTGATCAAAAATAAACTATATATTTTATTATATGTCAGTCACTGATGCTTTCTCTGTTATATGGTGGTCATGGGTTCTCTATTTTACGTGGTGGACTATATGATGGACTGTATTGTATGGTGGTCACTGATGCTGTCAGTATAATCTGGTAGTTACTAATGCTCTCTGTATAATGTGGTAGTACATGAGGATGCTCTTATATGATAGTCACTGATTCCCTCTGTATTACACAATAGTCACTGTTGATCTCTGCATTACTGTATATGGTGATTACCAATGCTCTCTATATTACATTGCTCTCTACAATATATGATGTTCAATGATGCTCTCTGCATTATGTGGTAGTCCATGATGAGTATGGGCCTTATTCTAGTTCACTCTTTCTGACAAAATCCTTCTTAGATGGACAAAACCATGTGCGGGGGGGGGGGGGGCAGATGTAACATGTGCTGAGAGAATTAGATTTGGGTGGGGTTTTACTTCAAAGTGAGATTTATATTGCAGTGTAAAAATAAAGCAGCCAGTATTTACTCTGCACAGAAACAAAATAACTCACCCAAATCTAACTCTCTCTGCACATTTTACATCTGCCCCCCTGCAGTGCACATGGTTTTGTCCATCTAAGAAGGATTTTGTCAGAAAGAGTGAACTAGAATAAGGCCCTATATGGCAGTCGCTTAATTTCTGGCATTATATGGCAGTCACTGATGCTCTCTTTTATAGGATCATCATGATGATCTCTGTGTTATAAGGTGAGTACTTATCCCCTCTGTATTATATGGTGTCACTAATTGTAGATGTGCATACTGCTAGGACCCTGCAGGATGAGACTTTACCTGGGGCTATGCATGATGGGAGGGAGTTTCCTGTTTGTGTTCTACTGCACTCCATGAGTCCATGAGTCTTTCCTGATTTACAGCGCATCTACAGGTTGAGTATCTCGTATCCGAATATCCGTTATCCAAATTATTCCGAAAACCATACATTCCAGAAAGTGATTTTATTTTTTCTTGCTAAAAACTCACTGGGGACATTTGTAACAGCACTACTGAGGACATGATATGTAACTTGCACTATATACTGTATGTACAATAAAATTGCTTGGCATTCAAATTCAATATCTGAGATAGTACATAAATTAGTACTTGTGTAGTTTCATGGCGCGGTGTCTGTGTCCAGCTGAGGGGCTGAAAACTCCATGCCAACGTGTATAGTTCGTACCCCCACTATCCATGTTGCCATGGAGTTGATTTTAGGTAGCATGGCGAGCGTAGTGAGCCACCCAGTGGGGTGAGGCAGGTGAGGCACAGCCTTTCCTGTCATACTAACGTATACGCCGGAGTTTTGCGTTTATAAAGTATGTCACAAATACAAAGAATCTACAAAAGAAATCTGTTTTTATTTTTCTAATAATTTTTATAGTCAAAACTCTGGAGTAAAAAGTCTATGGCAGGTGAGGCAGTGCCTCACCTGGCTACCTTTTCTGCACATCTCTTATCAAAACTCAGCGAATCTCCAGCAGTCTATACTGCTGCACATGTGTATAATGCCAGCATGTACCCCATGGCTCATATATTGTGTGCAAATCTGACTATGGTACTTGCCAGGGACACCTCATCCATTTACCTCACCGCACGTCCCGCAGCCAGCGAGCCCGCAGCGTGGGCAAGTGCAGCGAGGGGACAAGGGGAGACAGGCGCACGCCATGCTGGCGCCGTGAAAGTACACAAGTACCCACAAATTTTGTTTCATGTTTTGAAACCTTGTTTTTTGAACAAAAAATATATATTTGTGTGCATTTTATGTGGTTGATGTGTGTGTGTACAGCATAAATGCAAGATACTTCAAAATACATCATTGAAATATTAAAATATTCCGAAATACGGAATAATCCATTATCCAAAATTCTCCTGGTCCCGAGCATTTTGGATAAGGGATACTCAACCTATATTGTTCTCTGTATTTTATAGTGGTCACCGATGTTCTCTGTATTATATGGCAGTCACCAGATTACTATCCTCATTATATGGTGGTCGCTACTACATGACAGTCATGCAATTTTTAATGCTTTACTGTATATTACCTAATATTGATGATTTCTTTATCTGACAGTCACTAATGCTCTCCATATAGTATGGCAGCCACTGACATGTCCCCTGCATTACAGTTATGCCCTCTGTATTATATGGTAGTCACCAGGGCTTAAAGTGGTCCTGGAGAGGTAGTGGAATTTCCCTAACGCCAACCCCCATTAGGCAGAGCCTAGACTAGTGCAGGAAATTTGTGCCCTACCTTCCAAAGGAAGGTCCCACAAGGAAGGGGTGTAGTCACACAATAGTAACCCCAATTAAAATTACAACACAGTAGCACAATCATATACCCATTACACTGCATGCAGTGCTCTTGATTCATATTAAATCACACAGTGGTGCCCCTTATACACATAACGTACACAGTAGTGCTGCTTATGCACATCTGTCTCTGTATCTCCAGCAGCTCACTGTCCATGTCCCTCCAGCAGCTTCCCCACCCCTGAGTTCCTCCAGCCCCCTCTCACTCTATGTTCAGCAAGCACATAGCCTGCTCTTCTTCAATTCAGCAGCAGTGATGGTATGACATCACATATGCCAGAAGAAGAAGCCGCTGGCACAGGTGTTTCTGTTGGAATTACTGTTCAGGGCTGTAGTAGAGGTGGAACTCAGTTCCCCCTACCATTAGAGGTGGTGGAGCTCTTTTCCACCCCGTTCCCCCTCACTTTAACCCCTGGTAGTCACTGATGCTTTCTGAATTTCAGAGCAATCACTGACACTTTCTGTATTATATTGTAAGTAAAGCAGTCACTATTTCTCTCTGTATTATGTGGCCAACCTAATGCATTCTGTATTATATTAGGATGCTCTCTATGGTATGGCGGCCACTGTGATGTGCTCAGCTATATATGGTGGTTACACCTGTAGAGGGTGACTACAGGTTGAGAATCTCTTATCCGAAATGCTCAGGACTACAAGGGATTATTCTGGATTTTGGAATATTTTTTTTAACAAACTCCCTGGAGGTCCTCCAATGGTCCCCGATGCCCACGGTGTTCCCTGGCATCCACGGTGGCATAGGATTCCTCTTCAGTGGCATACCCAGTCCCAAAGATGCATTGAGCGGGTGAGCTAGTGATGCCAATGCATCTTTGAGACAGGGGATGACGATGAAGAGGAATGCAATGGCTGCTGTTTTTCAGTTTTGGGATATTCGTATAAGGTATACCCTACCTGTACTATCTGGGGGTGGTGTGGGCTGAGCCTTCGGGTACAGTGTAATGAAGTCCGATTTATGTGCCTGTGCAGGAAGCTGACAAACTTGGACTTTTTAAAGAGGCAATCATTTACAAGGCAAAACCATGCCTTTTAAATGATTGCCTCTTTAAAAAATGTCTGAGTTTGGCTGTCATCTTCCATGGTTGCTGAAATATACAACTTTGATGTGGACAAACCCAGACTACACTTGCATGACATTCAATAAATATTACTATTATCGATATTTGCTGCAGATATCCCGCAGGAAAAAATAACAACATTTTACACCAACTCTGACTTCATAAGTTGCAAGATTATTTGAATATATTAATGGCTGATTTTATAGCAGCTGCATAATGTTGGCATATCAACATCTCTGAAAATAACTCTGCAGGTTATTTAAGTATTAAAACTTACTTAAAAACCACATCTGCATTCAGACAAGAAAAATTGTTAATAGTTTGTGATAAAAATAATCAGCACAATAACTGTTAATTTGTTAACCATTCTATAGCGCCTGCACTTTTACTGAAAATGCCGCAATGGGAGTCTTTGCTGTACAGAAGATGAATTTGTGCAATTATGTTTGACAGGTAACAATTACTCAACTCACAAATGGTGGTGGAGAAATGTGAGTATAATTGTTATGTCATAAAAATAACTTTGCAAATGCACCGCATGTTTGTGTCTGTGACTACTTCGGTATACAGCAAACAGGAAGAGATTGGAAAATTAATTGAAACCACGTGAATCCATGTGAAAGGAACAGCTGGCAGCTTTTTAACATTAAAACCTTCTATAGCAACTATTCTATGAGTCATGGGCCCATTAAGAGTTTAAAGCATTTTTCTTCCCAAAATCTGGGGGAAAATGTATACTGAATCAAAGTTAAACTAAAATCATATACACAGTATAAAACATAGGGGGTTATTTTGGTTCACTCTTTCTGACAGATTCCTTCTTAGGTGACCAAAACCATGTGCACTGCAGATGGGGTAAATGTTACTTGTGCAGAGAGAATTAGATTTGGGTGGGGTTTTACTTCAAAGATAGATCTATATTGCATTGTAAACATACAGCAGTCCGTATTTTCCCTGCACAGAAACAAAATAACTCACCCAAATCTAAATCTCTCTGCACATTTTACATCTGCCCCACCTGCAATGCACATGGTTTTGTCCATCTAAGAAGGAATTTGTCAGAAAGAGTGAACCAAAATAACCCCCATAGTGTGTATATAGCAATATTTCTGAGTTTGTCATATAAATGCATATACAGTACTTACAGGGTATACGGTATACTATTAAGGTCGACCTACTTTGGGTCGACCACTGAAGGTTGACCGGCCTTAGGTCAACATGCCTATGGTCGACATGGTCAAAAGGTCGACACAAGCATTCGGTCGACATTGGGAAGGTTGACAGTGAAAAGGTCAGCATGGGGTTTTTCACGTTTTTTTTAGCCGACATGTGCCGACAGGGCGTGGTGGGAGAATAGAATGCTCGCTCTCTGCACAAAGAAATTGGATAGCAGCTCTTTGCGCAGATTTGATACATGTCTTTGATGATTTTGTGAATTTATGCCTAAGGAAATCAGTGTAAAGATCATTTTCTCATAAACTGAAGACTACTGTATATAGTAAGGGTCATTTTTTTTATAATGAAGGGTATTGTTATGAAATGTACAGTAAAACACATTTATGGGGCCTGATGCATTTGCTATACTGACACAGCAGTGACCTTTCTCGGTGAATAAACTGCGAGACATCACAAGTATAGCAGCCGCCTACAAGAGAACAGATGCCCAGTGAAGCCATCAAAACTTGTTAAGCACCTGAATACACCATCGCATCCACAATGCAGATGCAAGGAACATCCTTCCCTGAGTGCCCCCCCCTGGCCATGCAGAATGGCTGCAGGAGCTACATCAACCCTGGTGCCATGTTTTATGTGTAACCTCCTGCAAATGACCTCTGTAAATCACTCTGTGACTGATTCCTCAGTGAGAGCATAATCACAAAGGTACCTTGGTACTTAAGCACTACAGCCACGTTACATGCCCTGTGTGCCTATAATTGCAGTTGCAACCACATCTGAATTGGACCAATGGTTGCCCCAGCATTCAAATATAGGTGTTGATGTATCAATCTGGTAATACCAACAGATGAGTGGCTTTCCCGGTGATGATGCGGGAGTGCGCATCACCGCTCACCGCTGAGCCATACACACTGTGCGGCTTTGAGCTGAAAGCTGCTCAGAATTGGTGTTTTGAGCGGCTTTCTACTCAAAATCGCCCAATGTGTATGGGTCTTAAGACTACAGGAGATTCAGGCGTACCAAAGCTTGACAGTTGACTATTAAGGAAAAAGAGGATTGCCTGCTCTTGCATTCATGCAGATAGGGATCAAAATGTGCTGGATCTATTGATCAATGGATTGATCATTCCTTTTGTCAACGGTTCATAGAAATGGGGATAAAGAATGGTTTCATAGCTCACATTTAGCCCCTTAATATCAGCTAAGCTTCAGTAATGTGAATTACCATGTGCATCCCTTTATGGATATGTATAGAATCAAGTCAGGTCACATAAGGTAACACAACTCATCACAAACTAGTACCACAAACATGACAATGACTACAATGTACTTCAAAGTCTCCAATAGAGCTCCTGTGGGGTAAGGTAAAATAGATTTGCAACAAAAAGTAAGATACAACATGTGATATGTAATTATCATTTATCGGTGACCATTTACCAGCATCCCTTAATTAGACGTTGCCAACACAATGTTGCGAAATAGTGAGTGATGTCCATTTAGAAGACGATAAGCTCTAATTTCAATATAGATGACTTATTATAATTAATGGAAATAGATATCTATACCAGAGATGGCTAAGTAGGAGCATCAGACTAATTATGCTTTGGCTTTTCTTTCCTCAGATAATGGAGACGTTACTGCCAGTAGGCAAATCCCTAGCATTCAAAGAATGTTTCTATCCCCGGCGATCTTGATGAAAACTACAGGTATATATAGATTATAACAGAAGCATCTCATTGAAATTCATCCTCAGTAGTTGCCTCAGATAGAATACATGCTGATCAAACACAAATATGCTTGAATCCATTCAAATTGATTTCCAAAGCAAAACTACAATTTGCTAAATATTATAAACAGATTTTCAAAATGGTCTAACACTCTTATGAAGAAGGTTCTATGTAAAAGTGTGATAGTGCGGTGTGTTACTGTACTTCTTATACAACATTTGTTCCTATCTAAGTTAGGGTTCACTGTGTATACTTGTTATGCAGTATGGAGTAATACTTGATTTATTACAGTACAGTATATCACAGAAGGATAGTGCTGCACTTTGCAGCAATGTCCCCGCTCTACCCCACATTCCCCATCAGCGTTTGCCGGCCGCTGCTTTAGCCTTGCCTGCAACGATGTCTTTAGGTATAGTGATGTAGTAATCCCGCCTACTGTTATGCTGGCTCCACCTATTGTTGATTGGTTTTGGGGGTGTTAGGGCAAGGCTGTGAGGTGGGGGAGGGATTATGTTTAGGCGGCAGAGTAAAATTTAGGCACTAGCAGGGAGAGTTATGGTCAAGCTGTGGAAGAGGTTAGGGGGGAGGGAGTAAATATATTTACTTTAAGATTTCTCCATCAGAATGCCTGTGAGCACAGTATGAGCAGGGCATAGTGTAAAGTGGCACTATATAAACTGAAGATGCTATTTCATGATGTGAATTGGGTATTCTGTGTGGCAAAATGTGTATTGGCAGCTCTACAATGTGACATTACCTACTGTAAATTAGGGGGTACTTGTGTAATATCACAGTGCCTGGCTACGCTACGTTTTCAGCGTCGGCTATGCTACGTTGTCAGCGTAGCCCAACAGCTGTCTAGCGTAGTCAGCGTAGTGACTCTGCGGCAGCCCTGCAAAGTCAGCATACACAGCACCTCTGCCAGCTCTCCCAGGGGGGGGGGGGGGCAGTTTGTGCTGCCTGTGTCCCTGGGAGCCCTCCTACCCCCTACACAGACAGACAGTACCTAAACTGCGATGTTCACTTATTGTCTATCGGTTTGTGATTAATCTGGCAAATGCCTCCATTTCAAACCCCCACTATCCATGCCAGCCAGAAGCGTGGCGAGCGCATGCATTACGCGTCCTCCCGACCTCTTCATACCCCCACTAGAGTTGATTCTATAAAGTTTGGCGAGTGCAGTGAGCGGACACGGAACACATGTAAAGTAATCCGCGACCCCACATGGGGCTCGCTGAGCTCGCCACGCTTCGGGCTCGGTGGCTCGCTGCGCTTGACACACTTTATAACATCGACTCCACGCTGACGTGGATAGTGGGGGTATGAAAAGGTCGGGAGGACGTGGGTCTCGCTGCGCTCGCCACGTTTCGGGCTGACGTGGATAGTGAGGGTGTTTCAGGAACACATTCACACCTGTCATGTCAGCCAGGTTTAAATGGTCAATGGTTCCCACACAATGTAATAAGCGCTGACTGACTAAGTAAGCTCCGGCTGGCCGTGAACGGGCGGGAACACAACACTGATACTAACAGGGAAGCCTGACTGACTACACTAACTACGTAAGCTCCGACTAGGCGTGAACGGGCGGTAACACTACACTACACTGCCTGTGTTGGGCACGCAAACACTACGCTGATTCTACGCTAACTGTGTAACGGGCGCTGTGCTAATACACAAGTACCAAATAGGCAGTGACGTGCGGTGAGGTCATTGCCTGGGGAGGCACTGACCTCAGCACCACCCCCCCCCCCCCAACATGGCGGTGCTACATATGCCGCAGCCGTCGGTACATGCGCCTCCCCTCCCACCACCTGGCGGACTCACCTGTCCTCGGCGGTGGCGGCGGCCAGTCCTCTCGGCAGTGAGACGGGTGAGTGACACACTGCTGCCTCCCACCCTTACATGCAGCAGTGTAAGAAGGTGGGAGGCAGCCGGAGAGGTAGAAATGATGAAAATAATAAAATAAGATATATAAATATCTTCTTTTTATTATTTTCATCATTATGACTCTGCCTCCCCTGACTCCCCTGACTGCATGTCCCTGCAAATAAGGAACTGTGATGGTTCACAAGATAAACTATGGCACTAGTATAAGACATAATATTCACTCGGGCACTACTATGGGTCAGAAAATTAACTAGGTCACTATAATGGGTTATTGGATTAGTATGCCACCATGGAAGGGACATTGATATTCATAGTATCATTAGTATCATAGTATCATAGTACATTGTGAATATCAACAGGCAGAATGTTGAGCATGTGCCTGATCGAACCCCTAACCCCAAAATCATTACACATTGACTGTCAACAGTATTCATGTTGACATTATATTGTGTGAAATATTGAATGCCAACATAGAGTATTCAGTGTTAACATTCAGAATGCTGACATGCAGTGCAGACCCATTCGGCATTCTCATGATACGATCTATTGATATTTTGATCATATACTGGAAATAATGGAGTTAAATATACAGGTACAGTAAGGGCAGTGATGTCGCTGAGGGGACGTACTGTAACAGATTTTCCCTGTATACCATTTCAGTAGCCATTTATCAATTGGGATATAACACGCTTTGCTGTGTGTAGCAGAAAAAGGAACCGGTACATCTTATTTTATTTTTTAACAAACCTTACTGGGATTAGTTGTTCTTTAATGAACTCTTGTAAAGGAAGAATCTTATTTTTAAAATTAGAAAACAAGATAGCAAATCTCAGTAGATTATATCATGCGATTTCTCACCTTATGTTTACCAATGGCACACAAGATAGACTGTAATTTGCTTTTCACTCTTCATATAAAGTGCCTATTAAAAGCCGGCGATTTTTGGAAAAAAAGCAATCTGCGATGTTTTATTCATTTGCTGTTTATTTCTATATATTTTTGTAAGCTCTGAAGAGTGCCAAGAGCTTTCTGCTACCTCTGAGACAATTGTTAGTTTACAATAATGAAATAATGCATAGCCCTTGTGCCATGATTGCTTAGGAAATTAGGTAACTGACTTTCTAATACCCAGTGTTCTGAAACTATAGCAAGCCACTTAACCTAAAGTAATGGAGTATTGACTTGATACAGTGATAGGTGCAAAAGTGCTTCAGCCAGATTAAAGTCAGAGAGACCTTATGCTGGATGGCTCTGTTACTACATGTAATATGTTTTTATACCATTTTCTTTATACTTCTCTGCAAACTTTTAATAAGTGTTTAATAACACTGATGGAGGCTTTGTGACATGAATGCATAGTTTGTCTAAAAATTCCATTATTTAATGTTCTATAGAGTCTGATAAAACTTGTCAACAGTTATCATGTTGACAAACATGCTACACGCCAATTATGTTGCATCCATTATATATACCTTAGCCTAACTATATGCCTAATCCTAACATCCACCCCAGATCCTAACGATCCCAGCAGAACCTAGCCCATACCTCCCAACATTTCACTGCTGCGTGGAGGGACAGTTCGCGTGCGAAGGCGTGCGTCAAAATTTTGGGGATGTGACCCAGCTGAAAGGGGCATGGCCTGTAATTGCGGCACTGCCGCGAGGCCACACTTCGTTTTCGGTGCTGTATGCCTAACCTTACCAATGGTACAGGTAGAGTCTCCAGTAACTGGAGATCTCTTATCCGAAATATTACAAAAACCGTGTTTTTTTTCGAATATTTCAGATATTTTGTTGCTGTTGTCCCCCACCCCCTGCTCCTTTTTTCATACTTACATAGTCCCCCGATGTCCATGGCGGCCTTCAGGATCTTCTTTAGCGTCTTCAGGGGTCCCAGGAGTGCATTGCTCGGGTCACCGGCGCACCTGCAAATTTGTGCAATGCACCCCTGGGACCACTGAAGAAGATCCTGTGGGATGACGAGGATGCCGGGGGACCCCATGGGACCATCGGGGGAACCAGGTAAGTATGGTTAAATAAAAATAAATAAAAAAATGAAAAAATCCCTTATCCGAGATGCTCGTGGTACCGAGCATTTTGGATAAGGGATACTTAACCTGTATCTCCAAACTGTTGACATTCCACACTTCAGATGTTGGTCTGGTGGCTGCCATCAGTTTGAACCATGTGAACATTCTGATGTCGACATTTGGTTGCATTATGACATGGCTACTGGCGACCATTTGACCAGATACCGTCCTATTAACAAATGTTAATTTTTTTCAATGAATTGTACTGTAACCAGTAAATTATGGCTAGTTCTGATCTTTTTCTCTGCACAAATGAGTATTACACTGTTCCTTGATGGATAGTTTTACAGGGCTACTATTAATGCTGGTTCTTTTACTGAAGAGTGAGGTGTTGATAAGTGCTGAACCATGGAAGTGAAGGGGAACTATTTTCACCTGTCACACTCGAGGGATTAAGCTCATGAAATGCTGCATGAATTGCCTTCAGACCTTCTTCAACCTGTCACCACAAGACCAACTGAACAAACTGTGCATGAATGCTGAGAGTCTGGAGCAGGGAGGACTTTGATTGTTTTATTTATTTAATTCACGAATGACGGATACTTTTTTCTTTTCTTTAAATGTCGGCACAATATAGGTTATTCAATAATGGGAGTTCTGTTAAAGATGGAATGTTGCCCACAGCAACCAATCAGATTCTATCTATTATCTTCTAGAAGGTGCTAAATAAATAAGAAAGAGAATTTGATTGGTTGCTATGGGCAACCTCCCATATTCAATAGAACTCCCATATTAGTAAATGTACCCCTTTGCATAGGAAAGGTTGGCTGATTAAAACCAGATTAAATTCATGCTTGAAGTCACAGGGTCTGTCTAATATTGGCCTTTTGCTAATAATCCCTCTAGATTGAGTATGTTAAACTGGACATATTTAACTCCATTGCGATCCTGTAGAATTGTAACATATCTCTATTTTGGAATATATTTTAACATCCCCAAATTCCTTTAAACCTTTCAATAATAAAAATGTAGCCATACCTTGTAATGTAATATTTATTTCATGTTGAAACCCTATCTTGCTTCTCACCCTGCTTAAAACTTACATTCATGTATGATTACAATAAATATTGCATATAATAGATAACCTGTCAGTAAATGTTAATATCGAGACTCAATAGAAAGAAACCCAGTGATCCAATGTATTTTGGAAATATGGAAATTTTACCATAATATTTTAAAATACATTCTTATTCTAGATTTGGGGGGTATTCAATCCCTGACGATATATCCATGGGTGAAATAGAAGCCGCCACCTATTCATTGAAGCCAAATTCCGACAACAGATCTGACTACCAAACAAGTTGGATCTGTTTTGTCGGAAACGGCAACGGATTGTCGAATTCACAGACATATTTTGACAATCTCCACTTCCCAACACTCGACAGCCGGAACATTGAATTCCGGCTGTCGAGCTTCAGTCGAGCTGAGCGAAAACGGCCTTGAGTTTCCAATCGTCGGGACGTTCCGACAGTTGGAATCAAATATTTCCCCCTAGTTCTATAAATTAGCATCATTTGAAAAAATCCCTAAAAAAAAATGTATATTTTGCACTAGGAACATTTAAAACTGATCTCCCACAGCCTCAAATATCTAGCCTTAATTTTCTTAAAAGTAGTTTTGACCAAACTGCTATACGTTGTTATGTATCTTCTTTATGGAAGGAAATAAAACACAAATCATTTCAAAGCAAAGGCCAGGGACTGTATGACAAAAGGTAGTAAAATAATATAAAGGATTGGGAAACACCAGGAGCTTCCATTCTGACAGAAAATGAATGCACCAAAATATAGTGATGAAATATGTAATCTTTCAAGTTTATAGAATTACCCTTTTATTTTGTCTTCACATGATTTTTCGGCACAGTAAAAAGTCTCTATGACACTCGCTACCTCCAAAACTACAGTATAACAAATAGAAAAAAAGTAAAATTTATGTCTGTGAAACAAAATACGTTAGCTGAAGCATATAATGCAGACATTAAAACAGTGGAAAGAAAGAGCATAATAAAAAGGGAAAAATAGATAGATGATAGACTGAGATGTGAGCACATCCTTACTTAATGGCATCCCAGTGTTTAGTATGACAGTATTCCTTTAGGAGAAGTTACAAAGGGGCACAGCTGCTCTCTGCAAATGGAGTTGATGTGCGTGCAGAGCTGATTGGGAAAATAAAGTCATGAAACCAGAAATACTGGCATCTTCCATAAGCTGCAATGACATTGCGCTCTAAGCATCCTTCCCAAAAATACATGACTGCGTTCTTGGCTTTATTAATTTGTCACCTGCAACAACTAATGAAGTAAGCTGGGTATCTGGTGTATCAAACATACCGAGAAACCAATGGAAGGCAAAGCAAAATTCAAGCTAATTACCAAAAATGTCTGACTGCATTCCACAATGATAAAATCGGCAACATCTGTTTCTTAAACGCTTATTATTAGTTCTATGAGAAGCTAACAGTCCAGACATCAGTACCATGCCGAAGTAACAAGCATCAAAATCATCTGTATATTGCAGCCTCCATTGCTAAAATATTGTAAATAATGCAGAACAGTAATATAGGCAAAGTCCATGGGATATTACAATGCTGAATTTCGCCTATTAACATGTATAAAATATCTTATTGCTAGCACCAAGATTATTTTTTCCTTTTTTATTGTTTTGTATTTAACGTGAGATAAACAAGTCCTAGTTGGTTGTATGTAGGTTAACTACTATTAGTTCTAACATTGAAGCTGAAATAACATATGACATTATGTAGTAATTTACTATTCTGTCTAGCCAAGTTACTGTAATATGCACAATAGGCTGACTATTACGGTATGTTCCGTGCAGTGTCTTTAAAACAGGTAAATGTCAATGGCAGCACTGTACCACAGCAGCCTGTCACATGTTATATAGAGTATTTTTGAGTGTGAATTACGTAGGGTCATGGGTATTATGCACGAATGTCTAACCTTTATCAGTATGCTGAGGTGAGGGAATAATTGTAATATTTATTTGGCAGATTTCAGAAGGTTTCGGAGTTTTAAGTAAAATCCCTTGTGAGGCTTTGGGAAAGAGGTTTTGGGCTGCTGCTCCCTACATTTCTCATACAAGGCTTCCCTTGCCATTGAGGATATGGTAGAGTCTGCATTATTTATATTTTAGACCTTTTCATGTGCAGTTTTTATGCTTTTTAATTTATTGCTATGCCTGTTTTGTCTTTGTAGTTATGTTATAGTTTCCCATTTATTGGAGTTGAGCTGGTACAGTTTCTAGAGAACAGAACCCCCCCCCCCCCCCAAGCTTACCTGATCCAAAGAGGCTTGTGATCCTTGGCACCATTTTCCAGATCCAAATGGAGGCTGAACGTCATCCTTCCACTGTCGGAATCTCGCAAGACTGATGTATATATATATATATATATATATATATACAGTATATATATATATATATATATATATATATATACTTTTTTTTTAATTCAGCTTTATTTTTCCATTTTTTTTTCCTATTCACAATAAAACAAGATGCTTTTACTGTATTTCTTTTGTAAATTTTTCTTAAAGTAGTATCTTATATTATAAATTGTTATAATGATACATTTTTCTTGCTTATCGTCAAGTGAGCTCTGCTGCCCCCCCTACAAATCTATTCATATCCTTTTCGTTTCTGCGTTTTATATCCTAAATCCAATAAATTTTTCTTATCTATATTACCTCCCCTAAAATTCACATCGCTTCCGAGTTATATTTCCACCCTCAGTTTTCAAGTGTCACCTATTCTTTCTTCCAATTAGTTGTAATCCACTATACACGTTATGTAAGTGAAATTTATACACCAATTGATATTCAGTCATTAGAAGAATGTATAAGTATATATATATATATATATATATATATATATATATATATATATATATATTCAGGTGGATGTACGAGGCGGCACTCTCGGTTTTTTAAAGTGAAAAACTCCTTTATTGGTCCGACATGTTTCGGGCAATGCCCGTCCTCAGGATCCCTCTATATATATATATATATATATATATATATATATATATATATATATATATATATATATATATATATATATATATATATATATATATATACATATATATATAGAAGACAGGCAAGGGCGTCACTCGGAGACTTGTTTCTTGCTGAAATTTTTTTTTTCTTTATTGCATGGGTGAAACCGACACCAGTGTTTCGAGCGTGCAGCTCGTCCTCAGGGTACAACCCAAATGTGGTACATACATGGCTTAATAACCCTTGAACATTCCCGCCAAACCAACAACAGGTACAATCAATTCACGTGTATAAAACTCACCTGCGCCAGACTTGTCAGCTGCTAGCTACATCCAGCGTGCGGTCCAGCTGCCGTCAAGACACCGCGCACTTCCGGGTAGCGTCATCAGAACGCTGCCATCCCGGTGAGACGCATGATGTCATCCGGCCGTCGAGACTTCCGCCTATGTGAACCGCAGCGTACAGCCGGCTGCAGGGGATCACTAAAATACGAATACAAATAATTGTATATTAATGCATTGTGGAAAAAACCACTCCAAAAAACATTTCATACGTGATCATGCTAACAAATAATGCATACATATTTTTGTTAGCATGATCACGTATGAAATGTTTTTTGGAGTGGTTTTTTCCACAATGCATTAATATACAATTATTTGTATTCGTATTTTAGTGATCCCCTGCAGCCGGCTGTACGCTGCGGTTCACATAGGCGGAAGTCTCGACGGCCGGATGACATCATGCGTCTCACCGGGATGGCAGCGTTCTGATGACGCTACCCGGAAGTGCGCGGTGTCTTGACGGCAGCTGGACCGCACGCTGGATGTAGCTAGCAGCTGACAAGTCTGGCGCAGGTGAGTTTTATACACGTGAATTGATTGTACCTGTTGTTGGTTTGGCGGGAATGTTCAAGGGTTTATTAAGCCATGTATGTACCACATTTGGGTTGTACCCTGAGGACGAGCTGCACGCTCGAAACACTGCTGTCGGTTTCACCCATGCAATAAAGAAAAAAAAATTTTCAGCAAGAAACAAGTCTCGAGTGACGCCCTTGCCTGTCTTCTATCTGATGCACCTTATTGGTTCAGGGAAGGCACCGGAGCGAGCTGCTTCATTTGTGCGAGTGGAGTGCCGGATCTTCCATTTCTATTTATATATATATATATCTATATCTATATAGATATAGATATATATAGATATAGATATATAGATATATACTTGTGTGTGTGTGTGTGTGTGTGTGTGTGTGTATATATATATATATATATATATATATATATATATTATAAGTCCTTGTGATCGGCACCATCTTCATTCCAGCGGCAGTTTTTTTTTTTTCTTTTACTGTAATGGTGCCAAGTCTGCTGTATCGGTGCGGGGTTGCTGCCATGTGTGCCATATAAGTTCAGCATTGCCACGGGGGGGGTAGTCGTACTGCTGTTGCTGACTTGCTCCAGTGCCTACACCCCCATCTTCTGGACCGTGTGCAGGAACAAGTCAGCGGCGGCAGCAGACCCACGACCACCACCCTTGTGGAGCAGGTGGGCGTCAAGGCAGTACCCCGCTCCAGGGGCACTGAGGGGCCTTTTACCGGCCCTGGTAAAGGGCACTATGGTGTGTAGCATAATATTTAATTGGCATTGCGGTGTGACAATATGGAATGTGCATTTCATGTGCATAATCCTGGTGTAGTGTGTCTTAGGGGCTCTGCTTGGCAAAGTGGGGGTTATTCTAATTAATTTGGACCCCTGCAGGGCCATGTGATTGCATTTGCCCCGGGCTAAAAGTTGCCAGCCAGCTCCTGTCTGCAATCCTCCACATTGTTAACTATTTCATTTTTTGCAAGAAATCACTTGTCCGTATAGAGCTGGCTGTGACACTTGAGGCAGCATTTCCAGGTTGTGCTGTAGGATGCTGCACCACCTCTCTCAGCAATCTGGTGTCTTCCTACTGTACCCTGATGGCTTCCTTGACACAAGCTATGATAAATAAGTTAAAACAGGGTGCATTTGAAAATGTGACCACAAAGAGACTAATAAAAAATGAATCTAATAAACAAGATAACAGCATACAGTACCTGAGGTCTAAAATTAATGTGATAGATACTGTATGTTTATGGTAATAATTTATGTGTGTATGGACCTCAAGGTATGGATTCATCAAGACCTCATGGTGTACATCATATAATGGAAGGTAAATACAAATGGCATCCTATACACAGTATATCACACAATGAGCATGGTGCTTAGCTGTATGTACTCACACATTGCATGCAAAGAAACATATATTACACAACCCTGTAATAGGGCTAAAATGTGTCCTGAGTGCATGACATAGTGATGTTGTGCATAGGGCCAGCAGCACAGTAGGTGTAATGCAGAACATATGTCCCGAGGATGCTCCATTTGGATTCACAGACTGCAGGGTGTTTGTCTGGACACTTCGGTGGCACTGCAGTAGTGATCCTGGCTAACCAGTAGCCAGGTTGAAAGGCAGCAACTGTACCATCTGCAGATCCCCTGCGCTTTACACAAATGCACACCCCTAGTTGTGGCCGGGGCCGGATTAAGCCTTCAGGGGGCCTGGGCACTTTAGAAAGGGGGGCCCCTCCCACTTGTCATTACTGGCCGCAAATTGCACGGGAGAACATTACACCGTCAAAACACAGAGTAAAGGCAGTATAAACTTGGTCAATGGGTAACTGCAGGGGGGGGGGGGGTTAATATAAACATATATATAAATATATATATATATATATATATATATATACATACATGTTGTATGTGTAGATAGATAGATAGATAGACAGATAGAGAGATATAAAATAGCACATACAAAGCCTGTGTTTGTACCTCTCTACCTTACTTTGTAGAAGCCCTGACAGGCTCAGCACTGCCTCTGATTAAAAATCCTCCCATGAAAAGGCCGCTGCTGCTGCTTTCCTCCATGGGCCTTAGAAGCATATGATGAGCTCCACTAAGCAGGGCTCAGCACAAGCCTCTCAGCCTCTGACCTCTTGTGCAAAGTTTCATGTGACTTAGTCAACTCCCAGTAATGCACTGCACACTTGTGCAGTCAGTCTGCCTTGGCTCCCAATGCTCAGCACTATTAATCATTGTCACATTGGCAGATAGGTGAAGCTGCAGCACTACCCCACTCCCATGCACAAAACCTTTAGCTAAAAAAACAATATTTTTTAAAAAAAAAAGACATGCCCCTAGATAGGGGGGCCCAGGAGTACTGACCCCCTGTGCCCCCCCCCCCCTTAATCCTGCCCTGGTTGTGGCCCTAGGTAGATATTTTTTTACCGATTGCCTATCAGCAATAGCAGCAGTACAGACTTGCACCAGCCTCTACTTGATGCAAGTGATAAGATTATGAAATTTACATTAAGGGGGGTATTCAGTCCCAGAAGCTATTATTGCTGGTGGAAATAGTGACCCTTGCATATTCAATGCTGCCGTTGCTGACAGAATTGTAGGTAGTTTCAGACAAAACAGGTCTTTAAATAAATTCAGATCTGTTTTGACGGATCAGGCGCAAATTGTTGAATTCAATGCCGTTTTTCACCAATCCGCTGCCGTTCTTGGCAATCGTCCAACTTTCCGGCAATCGACTGTCGGTACTTTGAATACCAACAGTCGAGTTGCGGTCGAGAGAAGCAAAATACCTCCCTAAAACTGTCAGCAGCAATATAATGCAAATATCATCCCCTGGGGTACTGTAGGGAAGATTTATTAAGCCTGGCGAAGTGTTTAAGCGGCTGGATATAATGATCCAGCCAATCAGCCCCTAACTGTCATATTACAGGTTTGGTTTGGAAACTAACATCTAGCAACTGACAGGCTGCTGCGTTATCACCGGGGACTTAATCACTTTCCTAGATAAATCTGCCCCTGTATTCTTATGTGCACTGATGTGTACACAAATAATTGTCTGAGACACAGATCTGATCCTATCTGACTGCATCCATATTGCTCATTATTATTGCTCAATAATGTTTTGCTATGTATAATTAGCCACTATTGGTTCTGCTTGTTATGTATAGGTCTGTCATTGGTATCCCAATACTCCACTTATTACCCCTCAGCACTTAATAAAATTACATAAAATTACACATAAAGACCATTACTGAAGCCACCTAGTCTAATAGCTTATATTACTAATACAGGTTGAGTATCCCGTATCCAAAATGCTCGGGACCAGGAGAATTTTGGATAACGGATTATTCCGTATTTCGGAATATTTTAATATTTCAATTATGTATTTTGAAGTATCTTGCATGTATGCTGTATAAACACATAAAATACACACAAATATATTTTATTACCACATAAAATACACACATATATATTTTATTTGTTCAAAAAACAAGGTTTCAAAACATGAAACAAAATTCGTGTACTATCTCAGATATTGAATTTGAATGCCAAGCAATCATTTTCTTGCACATATATAGTGCCAGTTACATATCATGTCACCAGTAGTGCTGTAACAAATGTCCCCAGTGAGTTTTTAGCCAAAAAAAATATTTTTTTTCACTTTCTGGAATGTATGGTTTTCGGAATAATTCGGATAACGGATACTCGGATACGGGATACTCAACCTGTACATACATTAGCATCTATACATATTCTATACATATCTCTAGTGTCCGTGAGTCTCCAAAAACACTGTCATCTGAAGGCAGAGAGTGAAACTACTTCTCTTTCTCACACATGCACAAACACAGAAGGTAGCAGACTAGCTTTCAAAGCTTTTGCTTCGAGCGGGCTAACTAATATATATATATAAAGTCTAGTGTCTGATTGTGTGTCTCCGAAACACTGCCATCTGGTGGCAGCGAGTGAAACTACATTTCTTTCTCTCACACCCATGCACAAACACAGAGGCAATCACATCGTAGCAGACTAGCTTTCAAAGCACTATATCACTTACCTAAAGAACCAGTTAATCATATATAATTGTATGCCTTATTATATTATTATTATTATTATTATTATTATTATTATTATTATTATTATTATTATTATTATTATTATTATTTGATATCAAACTGGTAAGAATATAAATCTTCATCTGATCCAGACATTGTATTAGAAAAAAAATAGACTTTATTTATCCCAACTAATGCTGATCAGATGTGATAGCATTTGAATTACAATTCACTTTGTTAAAAAGAAATTCATTTCGAAGACCTGAGGAATTTCTATCAAAGCTAAAATCTTCTAAGCATTTTACTGTCCAACTTGGATTAAAACCAATGCAGTAAAACATCAGACCACATCATTCCCCAGGGGCCTCAAACCTAGTTTGCACCTTTATCTGAGAGTACATCACTCAAGGACAACAGATTAACTGCATCCAAACAAACGTATCTGTGACAAATTAGACATGTAATATTCAGTATCTTTTATCTGGCAGCTTTTCTTTTCTAAACCTTTACAATAAATTTATTTTACAAGCGCTCCTTGGTTTCATTCTAACACTAGAAAATACATTATTTTTCACAAAGCAAATAAACACCTGCTTTTGCGATATAGGGGGGGGGGGGGGAAGCAGTTCCTTATTAAGGTTCTGTAAGAATTAAGGATTATTTTATGCAATTGAATGGAGAATGCTCAGCTGGCGCCGGACTCTGGGCTCGTCCGCAGATTTGTATGGGGAAAGCGGATAAATAGGCATGAAAACCAACAGGCACTTTAGTAATCCTGTTTAAGCATTCTTTTGTTGTTTTTCATGCACTTTTCATGTGTTGGGCTTTTATCCATACACGCTGTTTTATTGGTAATGCGAGTTAACACATAAGAAATAGGGCACGCTGTTTTCTAAAAAAAAAGTAATAATTTGACTTTAAAATGATAAAATATTATGATTTTTAACGTGTGGAACATAAACTAAAAAATGTCAATCTATAATATGAGGGTATCCGGATGGCTAACAGATAATTCTAGGTTGATGGTCAATAAGACGAGCGCAAAAGGTCAACATGCACTAGGTCAGCATTAACAAGCGGTTGACATAAGCAAACGGTTGTCTTGGTAACAGGCAACCCATGAAAAGGTCAACTTTTTTTTAAGCTGGTCATCATCATGCTATAATGATGATGGGCTTATTAATATGTGGAGGCCTGGAGATGTTGCCCTATCCAACCCATTTTTATTCTGGCCCGGTTTTAGGAGTATATTTTTTAAGCCCATTTTTACATAGATTATGCAGAAATTACAGTTGAGAAATTACACATTGCATTAAGTACATGACTATGTATCAATATCCAAATGCAGAAGATTACACAGTGGTTATCTGCAAAAAGCGCTATTAAGTCAGTGGCGTAACTATAGTAGGTGCAGGGGATGCAGCTGCTATGGGGCCCGGCGGCTCGGGGGGGGGGGGGGCAAGGCAATCCCCTGCACCCTCTAAAAAAATTTGACATTTCATACGGGGACGGGGGTATAGAGTCTCCTACTCGGTGAACCAGAGGAGCAGGGAGAGAATCTCCTGCGGCGGCAGGGGAAGAGAGGTTGCGCTGCAGGGGAAGGCGGTGCCGAAGTCATGGAGACTGGAGAGAGGCGAGGCTGCTGCCGGAGAAGCCAAAGAAGGGGAGCAGGAGAAGCTTATGCAAGGGATGGGGCCGTCTAGCCTGTAAGAGAGCTAAGGCTGCTGGTGCAGTGGTAAGGCTGCAGTAATGATACGTATCTGCTGGGTCCTGCTCCTCCAGCAGCTCTATCTACATCATGGACAAAGCACTGCTACAGCCTGGAGCCTCTGCGGAAACTACCTGGTAAATTGCTGTTTAAAATATAGTGCTCTGTCTCTGTCTGGCTGTGCCCCCTCCTGCCCTTCCACCACCCACAATATGTCCCCACCCACCCATCTATGCCCCTCCCATCCATCTGTCTATGCTCTTTCCATCTGTCTGTCTTTCTATGCCCCCTCCTGCCCCATCCACCTTTCTAAGTCCCCTATAATGTATCCATATATGCTCCCTCCCATCCTCCTATGCTCCTTCCTTCCATGTATGCTCCTTCCTTCCATCCATCTGTCTGTCTATGCCACCTCCTCTCTGTCTGTCGCCCCTCCAGTCTGTCTGTCTATGCCCCATATGGTACTCTGTTTATCTATATAGCCATCCATGCCCCCCCTCATCTATCTGTCCATCTATGCCTCTACCCCCTGCTTGCTCTTGTGCCTCTATTTCTCTCTCCCTAACACTTTCTTTTTCTCATACCCAATTTTTCCATGAAAACCGTCAGTCTTTTACTGTTTATCTCTCTTACCCACTCCTCTCTCTCTCTCTCTCTCTCTCGTAATGATAAAGGTTGGGGGGCCCCTTTTAAAAAATTGCTATGGGGCCCGCAAAGTTCTAGTTACGCCTCTGTATTAAGTGTCTCAGAACCTATGTACCAAACTCCCAAAAGTATAACTTTCTAGAGATCGGTCCCAGCAGCTGCAGCTATCCTTGGATGGTGGTCCCCATTTTATGCCTATTGTGTCTTATCAAAATTGATGTAATCCTGTTGAAAATTATTTCTGGCACAATATGGACTGAAAAAAAGTGTGTCACTTTTAAATACATAGACCCAAAAGGGGCACAATTATTAATCAATTAGAATTTCTTGTTGCCACTTGTCGCAGCAATATTAAGGTTTGTTGGGAGTTAAAAAAAAAACATGCAGAGACATTGCCAGATGAAAGTAATAAGTGTTACTGTAATTCCTGGTTCGGGGGGTTCCGGTATTGTGTATGCATGGCCATGAGACCATACACATGTGAGCGGCCATTGCTGAGGACAGATACGATGGAACCCTCCCCCAGTATATTTTGCAATCTGTAACCTGTAGTCTAATATGGCTAACACCTTCTGATGATGTAGTTAGCTTCTGTGGCCTAAATTTTACTTTTTGGGCAACTCCATAGAGTTATTTCTAACACTTTTAATTTTAAATACTGCTTAATGAAGGTTTTCTTTAATCCCCCCCACCCCCCTTCCTCGCTTGATGCTGACTGCGGGTTGACGGCACTAGCTATGCTAAGCTGCTGCCGACAACATGATCCGGCCTGTCTTCAGTACACCACCTGTATGCATAAGAAGCTCCGGTTGCAAGATAAAAAATGTGACCGCAGTGGAAGGCACAATGGAAGTGGAAGTGGAAGGCGCAGTGGAAGGCACATTGTGGAGGTGCAGTCCAGAAAATGCAGACGTTTGTCGGATGGGCCGCTGCAGCTGTGAGTGCAACTCGAAACATGGCCATCCAGTGACTGGCTTCACAGCTAGGCTCTACAGCCAGGGGGCTACCATGAATGTGTAAAGCACTCAATTGATAACAATATCAATGTGCCTGTAAAATCTTGCAAGCCCATCGTGGAGAGGGACCCGGCATGCCACGTGTTGGGACGACCCTGCAGCCTACTGCTGGCAGTTGTAATTTTGCAATTACCAGAACTGGCCAGTGGCTGCAAAATCTAAGTTCCCTTTTCTTTAAAAATACCTATATAGGCATAAAGCAGCAACCCTCAACTTGAGGATGGGATCAAGCAGTAGGTCCAAACTCCTAAAAGCTTTGCATTTTGGGGTGTGAGACATAGAGGTCAGGGCAGAGTCCCCAAAGAGAATAATAGGGACTGCAGCCGGAAGCACTAATGCAGGAGATTTTAGTATCATCTACTACATTAGGATATTGGTATATAGCCAGAATACATATATAATTATGCAGAAACTGTACATTACACATCATTTTATGATAAAAGTGCTTGATAAATAGGCCACTATCTCAACAGGTACTCAAGCCAGACACCAGGGCCGTACGTAGTGTGATCGCACAGGGTACCAGCCATACTGACTGCATCTGGCTCTCTATCCTGCACTGTATGTGGAGAGACTTTAGGCGGGAAGCTTATTGGTGTTTATTAACACCGTGTTAGTATCAATGCAGAAAGTGGCAGGATGTGCAGCAATGGTTCGATACATTTCATAAGTGAAATGCAGCCCATGGGTCACATGACAGCCTGCCCCCGACCCAGCGCTCAAGGACTGGTTTTATGATCAATCATGGGTGATCGCTGATATCTGATACATCTGGTTGTAATATTTTCATGTACCGCCCAAAATAGATGTTTTCAGGGCTTATCCTACAAATACTGTGTTATTTTATATAAAAAAATGTTGTTTAGAGAAAGAAAGACTAGAGGGTAAAGGTATTAAGATGGGAGTTCTATTACAGATGGAATGTTTCCCACAGCCACTAGATTCTACTTTTTTATTTATTTAGCACCTTCTAGAAGATAATAGAGAGAATCTGATTGGTTGCTATGGGTAACATCCCATTTTCAATAGAACTTCCATCTTAGAAAATTTACCTCTACAACTCCTGCAGAGTGACTGCAGCCTGATGGGGACATGACTATAACATTGGTTTGGAAAAGAAAAAAGAATATTATCTTTAATAACATTTCACCTTTCCCCTTAATACACATTCAATGTGAGGGTCACAGCAGTCGAGCTTGCTCAACCGCCGTGACCCAATCCCGTTCTCGGTCAGCTTGACCAAGAACATGCAGGCAGGATTCAATATCCCGCCTGCCGGGGAGCGAGAAGGGGGTGTGGCCACAAGATCCGGCCGGGAAGAGGCGAGCTGCAGCCGGCAGCTCGTCACTTCCCGGCCGTTCTCGGCAGAACGAGCCCTATAGTTTGTGATGTCAGGCTCGTTCTGCCGAGATACCCTGCTCAATGCTGTCGGGGATGACATGATTGATTAGGTCCCGGCGTGCATCTCCCCGACAGGGGGATATTTAATCACCGGCGAGCATCTCCCAACTGTCTCCTTTTTGCCTGATTTTTCCATACTAATCTCTGTTAACACTTGTGTCATACTATTGAGCATAGGGATTATTATTATTATTATTATTATTAATAACACTGAACACATTGTAGCACCTAATCGTTATGCCCTGGATTGCATGGGTCTTATCACTCTCTTATATACTTTGAACGTTTTTATTCATTGTGTGTCTGTAAAAGAGAGTAAATAACTGCACAATAATTGATGGATTGAACAATTACTTGGAAATTAATTTCAATTTCACGCTGTCACAGAAGTTACCTGTGATTAGCTCGATATTACATACTAATGAACAACGCTGAATTTTAATTGACAAATGAAATAAAGTAACAATAAAAGAGTGCTGATACTGTTTTCACATCTGTGACTGTGATATCTAAGCAGGGACATACTGCACAGGGGGACAGATCAGGTTTCACGCTGCATGGGAAGCTCTTCAGAAACTCTCCGTGTGAGACAGAGAAACCATGTTCTCCCTTCCCTGCTGTGTGTCACTAGTCACTACATGAATTAGCTTTAAATGTACAGCGTACTAAAATGCCCAGGAGATACTTGGTTGTCACTGCTCTCATACACTTAGTATATTGTAAGACTGCTCTTACTAACTAAAGCTGCGGTATCTTGCCAGTCATGGTGTATTTGCTTTTCAGCAGCTTCCTACCTCTGTTCTCTAGCTTACATATTCCTCTACAATACTGCTCGCCTATGTCACAAAATGCATACATGATAACTGTTCCTTGACGGGATAGTACCATTTTTCTGGCACAGTCCTCTGGACTTACAGCATACTTGCCTACTTTTGAAAACTTGTTTCAGGGAGATTACAGTTGGTAATAGAATTTTGCATAGCGCCCCATTGAGCCTCCCAAAGGGGACGTGGCTAGTTCCATATATGGCGAGATTTTGAAAAGAGATTGTGAACATGGCCCCTAAAATCATGGGTGTGTACTGCTACATCTGAGAGGATAATTTTAAAATGACTTATATGCAAATGTTGGTGAGCCCCAATGCACTTACTTAAGTGCTGGGAAATGTTGCTGATGATTCAATGTATCTTTCTCTCATTCATTTTTTCCTCAAAAAATGTAACAGTGTAATGAGGGATAGGTGAAATGAGGGAGCTTGCTAGACTAATGAGGGAGAGAGGGAGATTGCTGCTATTTGAGGGAGTCTTCTGCAGAATGCAGGAGGGTAGGCAGCTATGACTTACAGGACTTCTGTAGCTGGTAACTGATTGAATAATTCTGTTATAGCACTTTCACATCGCAAACCTTGGTCCAACCGAGATTTACAACACACACGACCAGGGTTAGACCCTTTTATATGCACTTTTCACCCGGGTTATTGCTGGGTTGGCGCCTTTTCATTCATCCCAGGTCAGCCATTAAAACGCCATGTATGTCATTTTAAATGGACTATTTTTTGGCTCAGAAAGATGACAAGTCAGAAGGGGACAAAAGGAGAGGGTAGGGTCATAACTCTTGCTGCCTGTTCACATGTACTTTACAATGCTTTATACATCTACTCCTCTGTTAAATGTTTCTTACAGCTTAAAAATTATATTCTTTAGAAATGTTTTAAAACGTACTGTTCCCACAAAAACCTTGGGTTTGTTCATTTGACACCATGCCATTTGGTCCAGTTGGTGAATCATCTACTGGGTCAATGATGGGTGAGATGCTCTCTTGTGGAACACAAAGATTGGGCACAGAGGGCACAGCTGGCAGTTTGGGTGGCACAGGCCGGGCTGCCTTCCATGGCTGCAAGGCTTGATGAAAGCCTTAGTGGTGTGGTGAGAGGTGTGTGCGCAAATGCACTTGCACAAAGTTCATAAAATTCCCACTCAATCCTGGAAGCCCCACTTTTATTTTTGTTGTGATCATGGAATTTCAGGTAGTTTTTCTTAACTTTCAGTTTATTACCTACCTGCCAGGGCCGGACTGGCCATCTGGCACTTCTGGCAAATGCCAGAGCGGCTAATGGCCAGGTGGGCTGATTTCTTCTTGTTAGGTGGAGGCGCCGCACAGAGAGAGATGCTGGACTCGCGGCAGGTCTGGCAGCTCTCTGTGCGCCGCTGAGGTCCAGAAGAGAGAGGGGGCATCACATGCTGCTATTCCCTTCTCTCCTGCAACTTGGAAGAGGCAGCGCGTGTATGTGTGGTGCATGTGTGCACAAGCATGCGCTTGCCCGGTGTGTGCACGCGTGCGCCAAAGGTTGTGCTCGTGCACAAATGCCAGGACCGGTTCAGCGGCTCAGTCCGTCGCTGATACCTGCTGCTGAGTTCTATGAAAGCCAGAGGACTACAGCAATTGGGCAACATTTCTGTAAACAATAGAATTTTTGACAGTTCCTGTCAGCTGTCTGGCAATCTCTGCCTCACCTCGCCATTTTGTCATGGCAGTGTGTGCAGTAAGAAAGCAATATCCTCTCTGTACTCTCCTCTGCACTCTGCTGTCCAGGCACAGGCTGCTGATGTCACACTGAAGGCACACAATGAGCCGCCAATAAGCAGTTTACAATGAACCACAGGTTGAATAACCTGGGTTGGACCAACCCGTGTATAACACTGCTTATTAGAGATGTGCACCGGCCACTTTTCGGGTTTTGGGTTTTGGGTTCTGATTACCTTGAGGTTTTGGGTTCTAATGGGTTTTGCCAAAACACCTCCTAAGTGTTTTGTGTTTGGATTTCTTGGGTTTTGGGTTCTGATTTTTTTGTTAAAAAAGCATAAAAACTGCTAAAATCGCAGAATTTTTTTTTTTTTTTGCTCCTACGCTATATTAACCTCAATAACATTCATTTCCACTCATTTACAGTCTATTCTGAACAGCTCACACCTTACAATATTGTTTTTAGGGCAAAAGGTTGCACTGAGGTAGCTGGATAACTATGATAAGCCACACAAGTGTGCGGCACAAACACTAGACTGATATGGCACACTTAGCATCCCCTCTATGCTGATACTGCACACCTAGAATTACCCCTGGACTGATATGGCACAGGTAGCATCACCCCTGGACTGATACGGCACATTTAGCATCACCCCTGGACAGATATGGCACACTTAGCACCCCCCCTAGTCTGATACGGCACACCTAACATCACCCCTGGACTGATATGGCACAGGTAGCATCACCCCTGGACTGATACGGCACATTTAGCAACACCCCTGGACTGATATGGCACACTAAGCACCCCCCCTAGTCTGATACGGCACACCTAGCATCACCCCTGGACTGATATGGCACAGGTAGCATCACTCCTGGACTGATACGGCACATTTAGCATCACCCCTGGACTGATATGGCACACTTAGCACCCCCCCTAGTCTGATACGGCACACCTAGCATCACCCCTGGACTGATATGGCACAGGTAGCATCACCCCTGGACTGATACGGCACATTTAGCATCACCCCTGGACTGATATGGCACACTTAGCATCCCCTCTAGTCTGATACGGCACACCTAGCATCACCCATGGACTGATATGGCACGCTTAGTATCACCCCTGGACTAATACAGCACACTTGGCAGCACCCCATGAATTATACGGCAGACTTGGCTTTCCCCAGGAATTATACGGCACAGATGGTGGCACCCCTGACCTGATACAGCACACATGGAATTATACAGCACAGATGGTGGCACCCCTGGACTGTTACGGCACACATGGCGGCAGGCATGGAATTATACAGCAGACAAATTCCTGCAGTAAAAATAAAAATGTGTATTCTTTTAATTATAAAAAAGAGCAGCACACCTTACTTAGCAACACCCCATGAATTATACAGCACTCTTGGCTCACCCCTGGACTACAGCGCATTTAACAGCCCTTGCAGTAAAAAAAAAAAACACCTTAATTTTATTTTCATTAAAAAAAGGGCAGCTCCCCTGGTCTGATATGGGACACATGGGGCACCCCTGGAATTATACGGCACACATGCGGGCACCCCAGGACTGATACAGGACACATGGGGGCACCCCTGGACAAATACAGCACACATGTGGGCACCCCTGGATGGATACAGCACACATGTGGGCACCCCTGGACTGATAGTACTGGTAGCCAGTGGAAACAGCAGATTGGAATTATATACTGCAATAAATACTGGTAGCCAGTGGCAACAGACTGGAATTATACACTGCGATAAATACTGGTAGCCAGTGGAAACAGCAGACTGGATTTTTATATACTGTGATAAATAATACTGGTAGCCAGCGGCAACAGCAGACTGGAATTATATACTGCGATAAATACTGGTAGCCAGTGGAAACAGCAGACTGGATTTATATACTGTGATAAATAATACTGGTAGCCAGAGGCAACAGCAGACTGGAATTATATACTGCGATAAATACTGGTAGCCAGTGGCAACAGCAGACTAGAATTATATACTGCAATAAATAAAATACTGGTAGCCACTGCCCGTGGCAACAGCAAACTGGAATTATATACTGTGATAGGTACTGGTAGCCAGGGGCAACAGCACACTGGAATTATATACTGCAATAGGTACTGGTAGGCACTAGCCAGTGGCAACAGCAGAGAGCAGACTGCAGCAGACACTAGGCAGTGCAGGGCAGGCAGTGGCACTAGCAGCACCAGTGGACTATCACACTGTGACTGACTATACAGGAGCAGACTCAGCAGAGGCAGGCCCCAGCACAAAGGAGAGACAGAACACAGCACCAGTCATCCTTGCAATGGTGATGTCTTGATCACTGAGCAGAGACACAGTACACAGCAGCACGGGCCCCAGCAGAGACCACACACAGCAGCAGCACACCCGTCCCTACCCTTCTCCGAGATTGGAGTGAAGATGGCAGCGCGAGGTTGCGGAATTTAAGGGTTCCGTGATCTCGCGAGAATCCGACGCCGGGCGATGACGTTTTGCCCGTGCGCCCGGATTCTAGTAAGGCGGGAAGCGCCGAGCGCTGCTCGTATACGGGCCCGGATTGATGACGTCCGTGCTGGCTCGGATCTGAGGAATCCGAGCCCGCACATCTCTACTGCTTATATCCCATGTTGAAATGCTGGGTTTCTCAAAATGGGATATTTAATAGAGGTGTGTTTAGAGTCCACCTCAACCCGGGTTATGTAGCCTCAACCGGCAATAACTCGGGTTGTGAAAAGGGTATAAATGGTGTTACCAGAACAAGCAATTCAAATGTGGTGTTGTCCGCCAGTCAATCAGAGGTTGCATAGCAGCATCTGGGGTAAGTGATTGGCTGCTGGGTCGCTAGTTCCCAAATTTTAAATGGCTTAGTGAGTTAGTGAGGGAAGGGAGAAGCACGATCTATGCTCTCCACCCTTAAGAGATGGAAGGAGCCGGCGGTATTGTAATCAGCAACAGCAACTGCAGTGGAGGCCAGGGCGATGAGTACTGCAAATGGCACTACTGGGCGCATTATGTAAATGGCACTACTGGGTCCATTATGTAAATGGCACTACTGGGGCATTACTTGTGTAAATGTAACTACTGGGGGCATGATGTGTATAAGCAGCACTACTGGGAGCATTATGTGTATAAGTGGCACTACTTTAGGCATTATGGGGGTGATTCTGGTTGACATGCAAAGCTGCTAAAGTCATATATGCCTCACCCACACAAATGCCCACCCCACTCACGTGCCGAATATCCCCTCATTTAGCATAAACAGCCATTCACAGCCTTGCATGCTGGGACAAAATCATTCGATGGTCCCCGACCATCGAATGATTTTGCAAGCGCTCGCTGTATGGGAAAAGGGCAGGCAGCTGACATCCACTGATGTCCACTGCCTGCCCCCCGCGCCTGCATCATCACCAAATTACCATAGGAAAACCCAGCGTCCCACACCCCCACTGCTAGGTATGAAGGCAAATGACCAATTGGTCATTCCAATTTTTAAGTCTTCCAAGATTATGATCAGCGACGGACTGAGCCGCTGAACCGGTCCTGGCATTTGTGCACAAGCACAACCTTTGGCGCACGCGTGCACACACCGGGCAAGCGCATGCTTGTGCACACATGCACCACACATACACGCGCTGCCTCTTCCAAGTTGCAGGAGAGAAGGGAATAGCAGCATGTGATGCCCCCTCTCTCTTCTGGACCTCAGCGGCGCACAGAGAGCTGCCAGACCTGCCGCGAGTCCAGCATCTCTCTCTGTGCGGCGCCTCCACCTAACAAGAAGAAATCAGCCCACCTGGCCATTAGCCGCTCTGGCATTTGCCAGAAGTGCCAGATGGCCAGTCCGGCCCTGATTATGATGTCTCCTTTTTAAACCATTCTAGCAATATCGAGCAATAGGTACCTGTCCAGTTCTTCACCCTGGTCGGTGGTATACGGAGACCCTTTGGTTGACCATAGAAATGGGGAACAGAGGCATAATTCACACTGAGGTGATCTACCTCAGTGTGAATTATGCCTCTGTTCCCCATTTCTATGGTCAACCAAAGGGTCTCAGTATTTTGTACTAAAGGAGTATCTATGCGGTTTCACACATAGGCCCTTATTCTAATCGGCACGGTACGGCCCGCGTGCGGCCGTACCGCCGATGTTTTTGGTCTGCACATGCGCAGAGGTCATTCTGCGCATGTGCAGCCCCCTTCGCCGCAGACGTCTTTCGTCCGCCGCAAAGGGGGCGTATAGGGGCGTGAGAGGCATCATGCCCTCATTTCCCTATGTGTACGCCCCGCGTTTCATGGGCGTTCCCATGCAAACGCGGGGCGTATGCATGGTAATGAGGGCATGACGCCCTCATTACCATGACATGGGGGCGGAAAGCTGACGTCGCCGGATGTCAGCTTTCAGCCCCCATACAAGCTACCACACGGACGATTGTCCGTGTGGTCTCAGCTTGCGGGAGCTGCCGCGGCGTGCGGCCCTGCCTTCGATGGTCGACGACCATCGAATGCAGGGGGCAGCTCCCACCATGGTGGAGGCGTACGCCTCCACCATTTTTGTGCGGATCGCCAGCCGTCCGTGTAAGGACGGCCGTGGCGATCCGTCTGGTGGGCGGCCCTTGGTTTGTGCGGTCGGAGCCCCGTGTGCGGCTCTGACCGCACCAACCAGAATAAGGGCCATATTGCTACTTCTCCTCCCATTTTCTCATTCTACTCCATCATTCTGTCTCTAAATAAATAATAATCTAGTATAATTATGTCCCAGTCATGATTTTCTTTACACCATTGCCACAATATCTACATCATCACTTGTCATTATGTTAATTATTTCAGGAATTTTATATCTGAATTGCTTGCATAAATTTTGTATTCTTAGCTGTAACTCGTTAAATACATAAGAAAATGTTAATGTTTAAGTTGAAATTACCTTAAAATTACCTGGACTCAAATGTCATTCAAATTTTGTTAAACTATTTGATTTAGGGCGGTATCATTCACTGGGGCCTGTGCTATTAGCTTAGATGTCAGTATCCCTTAGCCCCAATACCCACTGTTATCAGATATTATGCCTGGGGCACTCAAAGAAGAATCCCTAATAAGTAGCCAATGGGACCCACAATAACAAATGAGATCAGGGACTTATTATGCAACCAAGGCTGCTAATTTGGTAACAAGATAACAATAATTGGTCCAGAGGCGTAACTAGAAAATCCGCTCCCCCCTGCCACGATAATTCTGCGCCCCCCCCCCCCCCCCGTACCTGCACTGCGCGGCTCAGGAACATGACATCTGCCGCCAGCTTCTTCAAGTTGAAGTCCATGTTGGCGGTGTCACAGGCGGGTGATGTTGACTGAGGGTGCAGGGAGCTTGCCGCTTGTTTGTCTGCTGGTGGTGCGGACGGAGCTTTCTGCCTGCAGATGAGCGGGGATCGGTGGGCGACTGCTCTCCCCTGGGCGCACACGCTCTGAGCGTGCTGGAAGAATTTGGAGCAAGGCAGCCGATGGGGAAAGCAGGCGGGGTGTCTGGCTAGCTCACCGGCTGGGGAGAGACGGATCTCCCCTCCCTGTGTGAGGAATTAATACCGGGTGGGCGGCAGGGCTGATAGAAGGAATCGTGGGAAATACAGTGCCTCCAGTCGCACTGAGGCTGCCTGTGAGATAGCCCGCAGCTCCGGGCTGTCACACAGGCAGCCTCAGTGAGACTGGAGAACCGTGACCATGCGCCCCGGAGGTGCCGGCTCCCCCCCCCCGCCACCGCTGGGGCTGCGGAGCGGTAGCTACGCCACTGAATTGGTCCTTAATTGCCCTATCTGGCCGAAGCGGCATCAGGGCTAATATGATATCGCCCTAACTGTTCTTAAAAATGTTTTAACACATTGTAATTCCAACACTTAGCAAATTTCATCAGCCAACTGACCTCCTTTACCAAATGTTCAGATGAGCCAATTATTTAAATAGCCTGTGTAAACCCTGGGCCAGGGTTGCTCCATAAATTATGCCTCACTGAACAACAATTTCAAAATAGGTAATGCCAATTACAAGCAAGTAATGATATCACACACTTGCTTTTACATACAGAGATGATTCAGGGGGAATACAGATTGGGAGTTGTAGTGTTTTGCAGGTAAGTGGAAATAGAAAGAATCAGAGAGATAATGAGTCCAGATTAATGAAGAAATCTATTTTGATTTAACTGTTCTTAAAAACTTGTGGGGACCACTACCAAAAAAAGTGATACAATAGCTGTTCTAAAAAGAAAATATGTAAATAGGTATTGCCGCTTTAACAAAAATCTCTCACTTTCTGATTCTCGCATCGTATTACATTTGGCCCAGGGTATATATTATATAAAGCAGTGATGAAATGGACTGCTTCTATATATACACTGCATTTTGTGTTCAGATGATGTGATATGAACATATGTAGGTAAATAGAATAATTAGCTATTTTGTGGGATAAATCCGATTCTTTGCCAGGTTGTAATCTTTTTATCTATCAATACATTTCTTATGTTATAAGTATTTTCTTGGAATGCACTAATACATTTTTGGTACAGTAATTATAAGAAAATACAAATATAGCAGGGTTGCCGACTTTTATATTCCCTTCTCCTCTCGGGAGAAGTCCGGTGAGGAGACTTTAAGCATGACGTCACGTCCAAGCCGGGGGGAAGGGGGTCTGGCCGCGATGGGGGGGGGTGCAGTGGGGGTCCCCCTGAATCCGGGAGGGTTGCCCACCTTTCCGGGGTGCTGGCAACCCTGAAATATAGTAATGAATTAACAAATATGGGAAGAAAATGAGACCCTAAATACATTTCTTAAAATGAAAGTACATGTGCATAAATATGGACAGACTATCACAAAATAATAGTAGTTAAATAAAGTTAGTTACCTAATGGAAAATAGTATATAGGGCCTTATTCTAGTTCACTCTTATAGGCAAAATCCTTCTCAAATGGACTAAACCATATGCACTGCAGGGGGGCAGATGTAACATGTGCAGAGAGAATTCGCTTTGGGTAAGTTATTTTGTTTCTGTACAGGGTAAATACTGACTGCTTTATTTCTACACTGCAATATAGATCTCACTTTGAAGAAAAACCCCACCCAAATCTAATTCTCTCTGCACATGTTACATCTGCCCCATCTGCAGTGCACATAGTTTTGTCCATCTAAGAAGGAATTTTCCTCTAAGAGTGAACTAGAATAAGGCCCATAGTGCCTTTCACATCCCCAAAATAACACAGGTTATTGCTGGGTTGAGACTTCATAACCCAGGTTGAGGTGGACTCTAAATGCACCAATATTAAATATCCAGTTGAGCAACCCGGCATTTCAACCCGGGATATAAGCAGTATTATACACGGTTGGATCTGGGTTAAATGGTCCTTAAATGGTCCAATTCAAGTTATTTGACCCATGGTTCATTGAAAACTGCTTATTGGCTGCTCATTGTGTGTCTGATTACATCATCAGCCGGAGCCTGGACAGCAGAGTACAGAGGAGAGTACAGAGAGGATTTTTCTTACTTCCTGCACACACAGCCATGGCAAATTGGAGTCCTGAAGAGGTGAAGGAGGCAGAGATTGCCAGGCAGCTGACAGGAACTGTCAAAGATGTTTGAACTGTTGTTTACATCTGCCTCTTGCGCAGATATTGTTTTCAGGTAAAAGCCCTATCTGCCCAATGGTGTAACCTCCTTAAATAGCTCTCACTGGCTGAAGTAGAAGCAAGCATGAAGTCAGGGCTCCAGTATTATCCTCTGTTGGCCATGATTGTTTCAATGCTGTGAGCTGACCCTACCCTCTCCTTTTGTCCCCTTCTGACTTGTCATCTCTCTGAGCCAAAAAATAGGACATTTAAAATGACATACATGGTGTTTTAATGGCTGACCTGGGATGGCTGAAAAGGTGCCAACCCAACAATAACCTGGGTCAAAAGTGGAATTAAAAGGGTCCGACCGGGTTTGGAGCTGGGTTGTAAATCCCGGGTTGGACCCGGGTTTACAATGTGAAAGTGGTATAACTGACATGTCTGGCACCACTCAGCTCAAAGTCTACAGCTCCAGGAAGGAGCTGAGACTGAGAGAAATGGCGCCGCCCCACTCTCAGCTCCTGGACGATAGAGAAATCCCAGTGGCCCCAGCAATGAAATCCTGCTGTGCTCAGATTTCAGTACCAGTGGCATGCACGATTTAGTTAGAGAGTGTGGGGCCCCTAATGTGTGGGGGCCTCGGGACAACAGCTCCTGTCACCCCTTCTTAGATCCTGCCATGAATATAGTAAGTCTATTGTCATACATACTGTACCATTTTAAAAAAGTATTTAAAAATATGCATGATTTATTCTAAAATGACAATGTTACTCTGGAAATTTAATTATAATCATTAACATGCATTAAACATTTAAAATCCATTACAGTAATTGTATTGTTAATATAGTTGATTAATTTATCAAATGTATTATTTTGTTCAAATCATTTAAAAATATTGAATTAAAATAATTGTAGTAATTGTGGCAGGTTCACTATGTTATATAATGGTGTATGTTTTCCAATTGAGCCTATGTAATTGCTTTGCTGATTTCTCTTTATAAATCTTTGCTAGGCAGTGCTTTATAAATTTGTAACATTGATGCTTCTGTTTTCAGTATGTTCCATATGTTATTTTATTTTCCATTCATGGTTAACAATAATCATTACTGTGTTTTATATTTATTAAGTACATCTAGTTCATCTAGTTGTATTTTATTGTTTTATTTGCCCTTTGAATAGCTATACATTTACATCTTATTTCTGTGTTTAAAATGTTCACATAGAGCTACAGTACAGTAGATTTTTTCACTATTTTTGATGATAAAGGGGTCAAATTAAACTCTTTCAGGTCTGCACAATTGGTGGATGCTCTAAGTTAACAGCAAAGATCAGCCTTCATGAAACATGAATCGTCCATTCCACACCATTTACTTTAACCCTTTGCAGTCCAAATTTTGTTTTGCAATTCAGTATATTATTTATTTACTTATTAACAGTTTCGGTACTCTTTACCTAGAACGGTGCCCACGATTTGGATCTTGGGCATCGCAAGGTAAAAAATTGCGTCGGTCGCATCGCATGCGGCCAAAAAATGGCATGCGATGCGACCAACGCGATTACCGCGATTTTACATAGGGAACAATGTTAAATGGCCCAATTGACCCGATTTTACATAGGGAACAATGTTAAATGGCCCAATTGACCCGATTTTACATAGGGAACATGTTAAATGGCCCACAGACCCCAAATAGCCACCCTGAAGTGTGAAATGGCCCCCCCAATTGTTAACGCCACCCCACGATCAACGTCAACCCGAAGCGTGGCAAGCGCAGCAAGCCCGCGAGGGGGGGCGGTACGCGTCCTCCGACCTTTTCATACCCCCACTATCCACATCGGCGTGGAGTTGAGAATAGAAAGTGTGGCGAGCGCAGCGAGCCCGAAGCGTGGCGAGCGGACGGGGATACCTGTGGAGCCCGCGTACCCTCGCGGGCTCCACAGGTATCCGCGTCCGCTCGCCACGCTTCGGGCGCAGTGGCTCGCTGCGCTCACCACACTTTCTATTCTCAACTCCACGCCGACGTGGATAGTGGGGGTATGAAAAGGTTGGAGGATGCGTACCGCCGGCCCTCGCGGGCTCGCTGCGCTCGCCACGCTTCGGGTTCACGTTGATCGTGGGGTGGCGTTAACAATTGGTGGGGCCATTTCACACTTGAGGGTGGCTATTTGGGGTCTGTGGGCCATTTAACATTGTTCCCTATGTAAAATCGGGTCAATTGGGCCATTTAACATTGTTCCCTATGTAAAATCGCGGTAATCGCGTCGGTCGCATCGCATGCGTTTTTTGGCCGCATGCGATGCGACCGACGCGATTTACATTTTAACATGCATTTCTATGTGAAATCGCGGGCATCTCATCGGTCGCATCGCATGTCATTATAATGGCATGCGATGTACATGCGATGCCCATGATGGGTGCCGTTCTAGGTAAAGAGTACCACAGTTTCTTATATAGCGCAGCATATTCTGTTGCGCTTTACAGTCAAAATGTAGGAGGGCCCTGCTCTCAAGCTTACAGTCTAGCTTAAATATTTAAATTAATTGTACTTTTTTATATTTTTTTATTCAAAAATGGTCTACATTTAATGTTGAACGATGTTAATGTTCTTATTTTAAAGTGGCCCACCATTATATCTGCTACTAGCACTAGGGCTGTGGACCTGAAAGGGTTAATTAGCTTATTTTTTTCATTTGCTCTAAATACAGGTTTAATTACTACCTTGTGGATCTGGATAATAAGTGCTGATTGGCTGGTACTGCTTGTTACAATTCTTCTGTGCATGAGAACCTTTCACTTGCATATTTATGTGATTCTGACGTGCTTATGAAGGAAGGGAATGAGCATAGGCTGACCACAGCAAGGGAGAATACAGTATGTGTACAGTAATTGCAAAAATATGCAGACCAGCACAAATATGGCTATAATCCTAAAAATATACAATATATAAGAGCGTTGAATGGAGTAAAAAACACTAAATAAAAAAATTTATAAAAATAAAAAGTGAGTGAGTGACATCTGTAAGAAATGTTTGGTTAATAATGAACCGTGTTTACACTCCTTATGGAGAAACTATAGTCCGCGTCAAACACTTTCCCTGTCTTACCCTAAAAAGTGGTATTTGTCAGCCTTTTAAGGGCTGTCCGCTTCATTGTGAAGTTCACGAGCGGACAGTGGGAGCCGTCAGAACACGGCTTAATGACGTGCCCGCTCGTCCATAGCGGGTGGCGGGCAGATGAATGTGGGCGGCAACCACCAAGGAGTATATATACCAAGCTGCCCTGCCACCCGCAATCATCTGCCCACAACCCACTACGAACAAGCGATCACGTCATCAAGCCGCATTCTGACGGCTCCTGCTGTCAGTCGGTGAACTTCACATTGAAGCAGACAGCCCTTAACAGGCTGACAATACAGCTTTTTAGAGTAAGACAGGGAAAGTGCTTGGTCTTTTACACAAACCACCTTTGCTGGTTCACACAGCAGAGTACCTGATGTTGCAAATACTCATCTAAGGCAGACGCCATCTATATGCAGTGTGACATCTGTAACAGGGACAGGAGCGGCTGCTTTCTGGGGGTGTTACAATTTTTGGGGTGTATCTGTGCTCCACTGTAGCAGGGTGGTGGTATTTTTGATATTCTGGGGATTATGTTAATGAGTTTTTTATATGCTTGATGGAGGTTTTGTGGTCTGTGTTCAGTCTCAGAGGAGGGAGGGGAGTAGTATGTGGAGGTTTATGGTCTGTCAAAGCAGCTTAAATGTCTGGGCGACATGAGACTGCCATGCATATTGATACCAATGGCTTTCTCACAGTTGTAGTGATCTATTTTTGTGTTGGTTCCGCCTACATTTGATTTGGTGTTGCCCATTTAGGCCATTTCTTGAAATCTTTTAGTTCCTAATTCGCCCCTGCATGAAATGTACAGAAAGTTATACAGTATATTCAGGTAGATTTTAAGCACCATTGAAGCCTAATAGAGAATGGATGTTTTACAAGCATGTGTATAAGTATATATAATGTATGACTAACTTAACTTATTTTACAGTTGATAACCCGCATGCATCATGCGATAGTTGCATGTTCACATGTGTACACAATGGTGGATTTTGTTGTGCATTGCTATTTGGGGAGCAATTTCAGCAATACTGCAAAAGGTACATAGATATCAAAATAATAATAATAACGCCAAGAAATATGGCACATTCATAAAACTTTGAACAGAAATCCTGATAGCCAGCCATAAAACAGTGCAATATGGTATATGAATTACAGCAGTTTAGGATATATTTCTTAGGTTAATGGATTATTAAAAAGTTGACACTATCCAACATAATTAGTGGAACTGTTACTCTACAAATTTATATTTTAAGCTGAGGAAAAGAAATCTTACAATTTTCAGAAGTAAAAATTAAACAATGTAAGGCAGAATCTGAAAAAAACGACAATGAATTATTATAGACCAAAAGCAATTATATTTTGCAGACAGAAACATACATTCCCTGACTTCCTTGTCAAGATGTTGAAAAAAGATTAAAGAGGTTTTTTGTCATTGAAAATTTGTTTCAGAAAGGAGAAAAAAAGAAATTCTGCTGTTCAGCTTGTGATTTTAATAAGATGGCTTGATAGATGCTGCTCATCTTGGAAGGGACGAAAGAAGAAATCGGACACATGCAGCAGGTCCTTCTCTTATTCTTTGATCCAATGTCATTCTCATCACAAAACAAATGGTCAAAAATGTCATATCTACAAGATGAAAATACATCTGGAAACATATAATCACACTGCATTGTAGGCTTTGGATCTCTGATTGGCTTGTTCGCAATTGTCCATCCAAGACCTTAAGGGTTGAGGACAAGGATATCTCAAGTTAACAGATAATTCACTGTGGCATTACAACAATACAATAGTGTTGCATAGGAAAATAATACCTTTTACTTTATGATAAACAATTATTTTATTAATATGTAATAATCAACTCTGGAAAGTGGGTTTTTTTTGGTCATATACTGGTCACGCGAGTCTCTTTATCAAAGAAAAATGGGTCCAGGATAATTCTCTATTTATGTTGTCCCAAAATAAATATTTCTTTCTCAGTGTTGTATAGTTCATTTAACTCTTTCTCTGTAAGAGATCTATTCAGTTCCTAAATTGTCAAGGACACATATTTTATCCTAGACATCTGTAGGTTTCCAGCTCATGTACTGTACACATGTGGCTGCAGTATTACAGAACCACTGCATAAACTCTTCTATCAATTGTAGTTACAAATATATTAAGATATCAAAGGGAAGCACAAAGAATTCATTAAGTTGGACATCATGCGACAGACGGTACAATTATCAAATTTAAATTTTTATGTCAGTGCGTCTTTCATGTAGGGGCAATATAAAGATTTAACAGATATACAGGGGCATTATTATTATTACCTTATCCGTATGTGTTATATTTTAAACAATACTGGGCACTGATGTTTACTTTTTTCCCTGGTACCCACAGGCCAAGGGTAATGGTGTGTACACAAAGTTGATTAGGCTTGCTATTGATCAATTGCATCGGGATCGAATTGCACGGCAAGCCACCCGACATGCATGCGATATGGAAGATATAATGCAGATCTGCACTATATAGTCATTGCTGCCCTGTCTATAGTCATTGCTGCCCTGTCTATCTGGGTTATGATTTGTGCTGCCACGGGAGCGCAAGATAAAAAAAACCTGTGCGATCTGCATGTGATCTGCATGCGATCCCGATGCGACTTTGACTATATAGTCAAAATCTCATGCTAATTGTACCCGTGTGCACACACCATTAAAAAGGATGACTCATTTTCTTTGACATGCAACAAGAGATCAATAACAATGATCTTTGTTTAACTCCGCATATTCAAAAATGTTTGGAGCTTTGTGGTCTATGTTATGCTCTAAAATGAGAAATTCCACCATGAATACCATAATTTATCAATCTAAGAAAGGTATACATCATTCACAGTAGCAAAAGGTTTTCATATTGAGCTTATTAAACACCATTTGTTACCTCACGTCTCTTCAGATAAAACATAAAATAGAGCTATTTAACAAATATTAAGCAGACCAGATTTAAAATTATCTCCAGAAATACAAACTAAACTTCAAAGACAGAAAAATAACAGAATTTAGTCAAATTAACCCCGCAATAGTAAATGACTGAAATGTTTGTTAATAAATAGCTACTTTGCATAGTACTGGGTTGGGTATATCGCAAAATGCCCAAATTATCACTTACACCAAACCAATAGATCATTGGTGGGGCTTTTTTAATTGAATGTGAAATGTTCCTATATTGACAATATTACAATTGCAAATGCAAGCATTTAAAATTAACTGAGAAAATATCTGGGAATTTCTTTTAGGTTTTTTTTTTTTCTAGCTCCCTGAATTGCCAGATTATATTGTTTTGTTTTATTATAATTTTGAGTCATTTTTGGCACCCGTTATAAATCAGGACATAGGACTCAAATTTCTCTCACATGTCGGACTTCAAAATTCTTTACTGAGCCCTTTGCTTAAAAAAAGTCAATGACTTCAACAAGAAAGTTTGATTAGTTTCTTTTTACTTTCGGTAATGAAGTGCCATCCTTTTTACACTTGAAAGGATCCCGGTAATTAATGCAACATTGATCCTCTGAATACAGATGAGCTAACCTAGATAATAGGGTTTGCTATCCAAGGATGGGACTGCGTGGCTATAGGTAAGCTTGTAGTGCCACCAAAAGGATATACATTGAAAAACATTGATCGCTGCTTTGCAATTGTGTATCAAAGTCACGCTTATATAGAATCCAAATGCTGCATTCGACACACTTCGTTTTACAGCATGCCATATGTGCTATTTATAATGATAGAACATGGGTGACAACAGCAAAAGACAAGCAATCTGCTTAAAAAGTTATTTTTTATTTAAAGCAATTTGCTAATGACTTTCTCAGTTTGTGCATTAATCTGTCATTATTTTGAGAGGTGCTACATGCAAGTGTTGTAAAATAGGAGGTCTTAATACAACACATGTCAGCACTGGGGGACACGTAGTTCAGCACACCAGGTACAAACAAATACGTATAGAAAGCAAAATAAAATGGATTGTACACTTAAAATATAAATTGTAATCTCAACATCAAATCAAGATAGATAGATAGATAGATAGATAGATAGATAGATAGATAGATAGATAGATAGATAGATAGATAGACAGATAGATAGATCATGGTTGAATATGAGCGAAATAAAAGTGATGCACTTGTAAAATACAATTATCATCATGTCAGAACATCATACCTGTATGATAGCAAAGGATTCTCGCAGAAAATAAAACCATTTTAAAATATAATTTTCTTTTTATTTCTGTGATGACATGAGTCTGTTAATAGGAAGTGACCCTGGGCCATACAAATTACAGGCAATCACAAACCAGTAATGAGCTATTTTACAAAGATCAAATAGACAAATATTCAAAGCAAAATATCCAGGGATTGCTTAGCAAAGTGTGACTTCAACACCAGACAGAGTTGTGGGTATACAGCATGTACTCTAAAGCTGTTCAGAATCAATGGATTTTATAGCATTTTATAGCTTCTAATGTGTGTACAGTATACAAAGTATAGATATTATATTGCAAATGTATAAAATATAAACATAATATGATGCAGGGATCATGATGTGGTGTCCAATTTTAAAATAAGAATTTTTGGGAGGATATTCATTTTTGTTTTGTGTTCCAGGCTAATGCAAGTGATTTGTATGTATAAGTTTTGTTATGGTTGGTGGATACAGGTATAGGGTTAGTCAGGAAAGGAAAAGGGGAATCTATTTAGGACTGGAAAAAGGAATGTATAGGAATCATCTATGTACCGTATATGTCTAGTGTTCGTTTGTCTCTGAAACACTGCCATCTGTTGGCAGCAAGCGAAACTACATCTCTTTCTCTCCCACACATATGCCCCTTTCAGACCGCACTTAAAAAAACCGTTATTTTTCCATTTTTTAACCACTTTAAAATGGTAATTTTAAAACGGTCTGTAAGGTGCAGAGTGATTTTACTGTTTCCAAAAAACGTTTTTTGGAAAACGGTAAAAAAGCAGGGTCCTACCCGTTTCGGACCTGCTTTTTTTGCTGTCTGAATGGGTCTGAAACGGTACCCAGGCAGCAGTGAGCACTATTAGTCCCCAGCTCAGTGCATATTTAATGAACCGGCTGCTCATTACATATGTGCATATATAAGGAGCGGCTGTCTCATATTATGCACTGCGCTGGCTCAGATTGGTCCAGCTAATGCTCAGTGTCAGACCCCTACCCTTACCCTTCCAGTGTCCTACAGCTCTCCTTCCTGCCTGCAGGCCGGGAGCTCCTGCTGGCATGCTTCTTTCACACCGCAAACCTGCTTTAGACCAGGTATTTCCATGCGATGTGAAAGGGGTTAAACTTGCTCTGACCCGTTTTAAAAAAACGTTTTAAATACCTGGTCTAAGCAGGTTTTGCGGTGTGAAAGCAGCAATAGAATCACAAGGTCGCAGACCAGCTTTTGAAGCTTTTGCTTCACGCAGGCTTGCTAGTATACATACATCTACATAAGTCATTACCTCTTTTTTCACACACCCCGGAGCAAGTATGATTTTCCCAAAAATCTTTATTTTTAGGAAAAATCACTGTGACTTTACTTTGGCACCCTGGTAGCATGACTCCCCCCCCCCTCCTCCTCTCCAACTGAGGACTAATTAAGCAATTGACAGTTTCCAGATATCTTAATTAGTCTGTAATTACTCACCTTCCAAAGCAGTGTCTTCTATTCCAGTGTTGGGATCTGGACTCCAGCAGCATTGGTGGGTATGTGAGGTGTACGTGGGTGTGTGTAGGTACATATGTGTAATATGTGTGCGTGTGTGTATGCATGAATGTGTGTGTATGGACACACACACACGCACCCATATGCATTTGATTCCCCTCAGAGGCTGCAGCAGTTGGGAAAACTACATTTCATCAGAGAGGTCAAACTCATTATTTACATTTTTATTTATTTTTGTATTCACACACTGGATACGTATTTGGATCCTGTAGTTATAGGGAGCGCACATTCCAGCGTTAATCCAAAATTGTGTGCGGGGTCCGTGAGGTTTTATTACCTCACTAAACCAATTTAATGCCACCCTCTATGCCTGCAATATTTATGTTACTAACAGATTCAAAGTAAATCTCCAAAACATAAATATAGTGTGCTCATGACTACACTTGGTAATGGGAATAAATACACTTTTAGAATAACCTGAGATTTTATTGCTTAATTACGATGCTTAATCAATTTTTTACATCAAAATAATCTTAGATTATACAGCACCATTTATGTGCTACATTCTTAATTATTTATACTACCTCCAAAAATGAAAACACATTACAATGGAATGTGTAGTCCCGCTGTGCAAACGGCTTTGGCGAGCATCACACTCGCCAAGGTGTATGCACAGGATGGGGAGGGAAGGGGGCTGGGGCAGGGGAACCCTCAGCATTTTATGGGCATCCCCATGATAAAGCTGGGTGTTCCCCAGGGAAAGCAGATGGGTTGATGCCTGCTCAGGGTGGCCGCTGACATCTCATGAATGACCCCTTTTCGACCATCACTGTAGGAAATAAAGTCAGTTTAGAGTCACTTTATTTGTGCACAGGGAAACAGCATAGAATGAGACTGGTGAGTAACACAACCAGTAAGCAGTGATAACAGCATAGAATGAGACTGGTGAGTAACACAACCCGTAAGCAGTGATAACAGCATAGAATGAGACTGGTGAGTAACACAACCAGTAAGCAGTGATAACACCATAGAATGAGACTGGTGAGTAACACAACTAGTAAGCAGTGATAACAGCATAGAATGAGACTGGTGAGTAACACAACCAGTAAGCAGTGATAACAGCATAGAATGAGACTGGTGAGTAACACAACCAGTATGCAGTGATAACAGCATAGAATGAGACTGGTGAGTAACACAACCAGTAAGCAGTGATAACAGCATAGAATGAGACTGGTGAGTAACACAACCAGTATGCAGTGATAACAGCATAGAATGAGACTGGTGAGTAACACAACCAGTATGCAGTGATAACAGCATAGAATGAGACTGGTGAGTAACACAACCAGTATGCAGTGATAACAGCATAGAATGAGACTGGTGAGTAACACAACCAGTATGCAGTGATAACAGCATAGAAGGAGACTGGTGAGTAACACAACCAGTAAGCAGTGATAACAGCATATAATGAGACTGGTGAGTAACACAACCAGTAAGCAGTGATAACAGCATAGAATGAGACTGGTGAGTAACACAACCAGTAAGCAGTGATAACAGCATAGAATGAGACTGGTGAGTAACATAATCAGTAAGCAGTGATAACAGCATAGAATGAGACTGGTGAGTAACACAACCAGTATGCAGTGATAACAACATAGAATGAGACTGGTGAGTAACACAACCAGTAAGCAGTGATGATACCATAGAATGAGACTGGTGAGTAACACAACCAGTAAGCAGTGATAACAGCATAGAATGAGACTGGTGAGTAACACAACCAGTATGCAGTGATAACAGCATAGAATGAGACTGGTGAGTAACACAACCAGTAAGCATATTTTAGTCTTTCCTAGTATGTTAATACCTTTAAAGAAGTCATCTCATCCAATTTTAACATATGTAAACAAAGAAAAACTCCTGTTTTTTGGAGGTTTTACCGCATTTTCAAATGTACTATAACCCGGCCACGTGGCAATACCCTATAGAAGCCTTTGGGCTTCTATCATCGCCTGCTGCCCGCTGCAGACAACAGACGCTGCCCCCCTCCCCATCTTCCATCAAACTCCTCCTCCCCCTAGCAGCATGTCACAGCCGGATGTCGTTCCGACTGCAGAGGGGAGGCGGAGGCGCTGTGGACAGCCGCTGAGCCGGGGATGTGACGGAGACACCCGCACACCACATCACAGATATCACAGGGGGCCTCCGTCACCGCTTTGCAATCCTAGGCACATATGTCAATACATACATGGCGAGATAAGGAGTGGCAATGTATTTGAATACATCCCGCCCCTTGTGTGATTCATGTGATTTTATTATCTATGTCGGTTATTATGAACCCCTGCATAGGTCCTTTATGTACTTCTTACCCATCGTATGAACTAAAAAATATCAATCACAGAAACATATGAAGGGGAAATAATTTCCAAAATGATTAAAGGCAAAATACATACAATTGGAAAATGCATTAAAAAAGGGTACTTATCTAGTTCCAGGGCACCCAATTAACATACGTATGCTAGTGTAAGGAAATCACATTGCATCACACGGGCCATTTTAGTGCAGCGCGATGCGATGCGATCTCAGTAGTTAATATGGTAGGGACATTTGGCAGTTATCGTAGCTGTGCTTTCAGAATAAGCGTAAGCTACGCAAATAGCGTAGTCAGTCAGAACATCCGTAAGTGTTCCCGGTCACTGTCAGATTCAGTCTGAGGTGAATAACTGACAGTAATGGCTGCATCAGGGAGAGCTGAGAACGCGACAGAGATAACAGTGATGGCAGGTGAACCAGTCACCATGTTCACCTTGCCAAATACAGAGGAGGAGGCTGTAATGTTTTTCCAGCACCACCAGTGTGTGAACGGGTACCCGATGCGGCTATCCCTGAAGGAAAGCATGTGGCGCTGCCACATTAAGGCCTGCCGCAAACAGGTGAGCCTCAGAGCAGCGCACTGGTTCCCTGGGTGCTGTTTACCCTTCCTCATACTTGTCCGCTTTATCTATTCCTGGGTGGAGGAGCTGACAAGTGTGGTGTATTGTAACCGGGAACTGCACATGTCTATCAAAACCGCACTGCAGTACAACAGCTTGATGCGTGAGGCATACACTATGGACTTAATTTCCCAGCCCCATAGGCAAATTGGTGGTCCCGGCATGGTGGTCGAAGTGGACGAAAGCCTCTTTGTGAAGTGTAAAAATCATATAGGAAGGGTGCTGCCTCAGCAGTGGAATTTTGGAGGGATTTGCAGGGAGACTGGTGCCTGCTTTGTCACTCCAGATGAGAAGAGAGATGCCACTATGTTGATGGACGCCATCAACGATTTTGTTGCTCCTGGATCGATGATCTATTCGGATTGTTGGAGGGCCTACAACACAACTTCAGCAGGCAGGATATGAACACGCGCGCGTGAACCATCGATTTAACTTTGTGGACCCTGAGTCAGGTGTTCACACGCAAAACATTGAGCAGATGTGGGGGTATGTAAATGGCAAAAGAAGCGCCAAAGAGGCACGTCCTGCAAAAATTTAGAGTCGTACCTGGAAGAGTTCATGTGGAGAAAGACTCTGGGCGCTACTAATCCCTTTTGCCGCATTCTCCATGCTCTGACGCTGCTTCCCAAGGCAAATGCACTGCCTTCATAGTTACTCCATTATTATTCTTTTTTTCTTCATTAATTATTATTATTCTTGTTGTTTCACTTGATTGATGTTTATAAATTTAATTAATTAATATGTTATCTTTATTATTCGTTATTAAGTAAATTTAAAGTTCATCGTTAACACATATCCTCATTACTGTGTCAGATGTAGAATATGGTATGGTCGGTATGAATGTGTTCCTAAAACCTCCCCACTATCCATGCCACCCCGAAGTATGGCGAGTGGCAGTGGAATGCGTCCTCCCAACCTTTTCATACCCCCATTATCCACGTCAGCATGGAGTTTATTTTATATAGTGTGGCGAGCCACCGAGCCGGAAGCGTGCTGAGCTCAGAGGAATACATGTAAAGTAATCCGCGTACGCTCGCCACGCTTCGGGCTATATAAAATCAACTCCACACCGACATGGATAGTGGGGGTATGAAAAGGTTGGGAGGACGTGTTCCGCTGTGCTCACCATGCTTCAGGGTGGCGTGGATAGTGGGGGGGGTGCATAAAAATCACATTGCATGTCATTGCAGTGTAGTAATGTTAATTGCATCGCACCCTATAAAATCGCATGCTATCGCATGCCATTTTGCATGAGGTGCGATGGCATTCGATGCAGTAAGCCAGGGGCGAGAGAGCAGTGAATAAATTACTTAGGAAGATTGCATCACACGCATCGTATGGCACTAAAATGGGACATGCGATGTGATTTCCTTACGCAGAATAGCCCACTAAGCAAGGTGCTTAGTGGGCGCCCTGGTACTACATAAGCATAGGTGCCGATTCTGTGGGTGCTCAAGGGCTTGAGCACCCACGGAAATTCATAAGCACCCACTGGCCACCCCCCGCGACCTGCTGGTTGCTGTAGTACTACTACTGCAGCTGCTGAATCTGATCAATGAATCATCATACCCGCCGCGGCCGCTACAACAGCACTTCCGCCCTGCTTGCAGACTAGTGCACAGCCCCGCACAGCGCGCACTCTTCTGTGACCTTCGTCACGTCGCGCTCACCGTGACCCGCCGGGTGCCTTCGCAAACCTCCCCCTCCCTCTCCTCTGAAGGCAATCACACAGCGCGTCGGGGCATCTGCTGCAGCAGGAGGAGGTAGCTTACCCGGTCCCCGTGAGCCAGTGGCGTAAGTTCATCCATATAGCCCGGAGGCAAGATATAAGCTGGTGCCCCCCCCCCCCCCCTATAAAGAGAGGGAGAGCAATGGAGAGAGAGGAGGAGAATGATAGATAGGGAATCATGGAGAAAGATTGAAACAAGTGTCAGAGTGAGAGAGAGAATGTCAGGGAGGGAGGGGGATTCAGGGAAAGTGTGGAAATTAAAGGGTAAAGCGAGAGACTGTCAGGGCTAGAAAGAGAGTGGCTCAGAGGAGAGGGTGCCTGAGTTTGAGAGGGAAAGAGAAGAGGGTGGTGAGATACAGCGTCATGGATAGAGAGATTGGTGGGTGAGAGCATGGGAGGAGAGAAATGGTTAAATAAAGAGGGGTGACAGAGGGTGATATATATAGAGAGGGGGTGAGGCAAAGAATGAAGGGGTCAGGCAGAGAGAGGGAGTTGAGAGAGGGGGTTCAGGCAGAGAGAGGGGTGTCAGGCAGAGAGAGGGGTGTCAGGCAGAGAGGGTTCAGGCAGAGACAGAGGGGTGTAAGGTAGAGAGAGGGGAGTCAGACAGAGAGAGAAAGAGAGGGGGTTAAGGTAGAGAGAGAGGGATGAGGGGTCAGGCATATAGAGAGGGTGGTGAGGCAGAGAACAAGGGGGGTGAGAGAGGGGTCAGTTAGGTAACATGCATGTATAGCTCCCGGCCACCAGCAGCCCCCTGACCTTAGCGACACCGCTAGAGCCGCGGTGCCGGAATTTGCATGACCTCCTGTGCCTCTGCTGACTTCAAGGCCTCATGGCCTGCACGCCGTCCCATCATGGAGCCGGGCTGCAGTCCGCTTAGGCGGTGATAGAGAGCTGCCGGCGCTGCAGATCTAGCCCGGCCTTCAGGGGCTGAACACCCACAGATGCTGGGCTGCTTCTGGGCACCCTCTCCCTGCAGCCGCGTTCCCCTCCTCCCGCTGCCGGCACGCACGTGGGGCAGTGTTACACTGAGCTAGCCCCGGCGCTAGAATAAGAACTGCAGTGGGCGGCTACAGCGGCGGGGAGTGTGTGACAGCCGAGCGAGTGCCGATACCTGCTGAGGGGAGAGGGATGGGGACCGGAGAAGTGCATAATGAATGAGTGGGTCCTCCGCAGCGCTACTAACCATCCGTCCATCCCTCTCCCCTCAGCAGGTATCGGCACTCGCTCGGCTGTCACACACTCCCCGCCGCTGTAGCCGCCCACTGCAGTTCTTATTCTAGCGCCGGGGCTAGCTCAGTGTAACACTGCCCCACGTCCGCGTTTCCGACTTCAGTGCCTGACCGCCGCGTCTCCGACTTCATCATACCTATTTAGTGGGGCACTTTTCCTCACAGGGGCTGGACTCCCAGGAGGCAATGGAGCCAGTGCCCCCTTAAGGCTGGCGCCCGGCGGCAGATGACTCCATTGACTCCGGGAGTTCCGCCACTGCCGTGAGCCATGACCCCGTCCTCAATGGAGACTAGTAACCTGGCAGGAGCGGGAATCTGGCTTTATGACTAATAACAGGTATTATTTTGTGGCCACACCCCTCCCCCATTAAGCCGCTCCCCTATAGTTTTGACTTGAGCACCCAACAGCAAAAACATAAATTGGCACCTACAGTATGTACATAAGTACCTAAAAAAGTACCAATGGATGGAGAAGAGTCATTACTTGCCTCTTCCCTTATATTGTACTCCTTACTGGTTTTGTAGTATACAGATTTCTGCAGCTTAAACAAACCTTTTGCAGTTAGGATATATATGTTAAATTGCTCCAAAAACCTGCTGTTAAGATAAGAACAAGAGTAAAAGGAAGTATAGGTGAAGACAGTTATTTAACCCTTTGAGTGCCAACATCTCTGTGAGTGATACATAAAATATCCACCAAAAAGGGCTACATCTCTGGGGGAGACGGTCAAAAAAAGTAGTGTCAGCATCTCTAAGAGAGAAATATGGGCTACAAATGCCAGAGTCGCTCACATTTGCTACTAAAAAGTGTTGTTTAAGAAAATATTATATTTCCTATATAAGGTAAACATTACGTGGGAAATTTACTAAGATGAATTCGTGAAAAAAATTAGTCTTTTCATATACAAATTTTTTTGGCGTATTCTGAATTTTTTCGTATTCGTATTGATGGGACATTCGTATTTGTATTTACAAATACGAATGAATACACCATCGATAGAATACGACACATTCAAAAGAATGATGATTCCTGATTTATTAAGCGGCTGCTAATTGGCGTAAAATGGCTGTGAATGGCCGGGCAAATATGCCAGGAAAATACACTTTATTTTCCTGTCGTATTTGGCTTTAATCTGCACAGATCCCTTCATTTCATTTATAGACCTATAGGCTGAAGATGTATATCAAAAATATGCAAAAATCCCAAAACAGATGATACAATTTTTTGTACAAATGATTCATACAAAATGTTTAGTTTTTGCAACAAATAATGGGCCCAATTCAGACCTGATCGCTGCTGTGCGGCTTCGCACAGCGGCTGATTATCGATTCCCATGCATGTATATGGGCAGCAATGCACGTGCATGATGTCTTCTAGCAAAGAAATCTTGCTACTTTTTCCTTTGTTAGCTGTTGGAAAGGTGATTGACAGGACGCTGGCGTCTGGGGGTAGCAACCGCCCCTATAGTAGGTGTGCTAAAAAAAACACAGACTTGCCAGAAAAAATAGTAGTCATTCCTAGGAACATGCAGACATGTGTGTGATGTCAGTTCAATGCCGGACATGGCTTTATTCATCGCAGCCGCCAAGTATGCCCCTGACTACTCCTCGATTGAGTGCTGCCCAGTGGAAATATCATTCGATGGTGAGCATCTAACGAATGGTTTTGGACATTTTTGCTCGGCTGTAAATTCTTCGCTAGCCGTACACAACTGAATAAGTCCCAATATCTGTAAAGCATTAAATTAAGTCCAATGTGTTGCTGCAGTATGCTTCAGTGGTGTATATGCAACATGTCCAATCTGGTCCATACGCAGCTGAAACCTTAGCTTGTATTAGGTTATTGTTGTATACTGTGTGCTCTTGCTATTGATTCCCTGTGTGAGCTTCTTTTCAAATAGAATGAACTGCAGGATTCCACCATCCATGCATGATACAGTTGTAACCGCAGGACATCAATGACAACCAGTTTCCATTGAAATACAGAATACTCCACAAGAACTATACATTTTAAGTGAAAATTTGATCTTCAGAAACGTATTTGTCTCAGGACCTTTGTATGAAATGTTTGTTTTTTCAGTAGTAATAAAGAAAGTGCTTTTTAGGATACAAAATATATAGGGGGAAATTTACTAAAAGAAATTTGTAAAAGATAGGTGTATTTGTATCCAGAAATACACTTATTTTTGACATTTACTATCCCGAAAATACGGCAATTCGTATTCGTATCAATACGAATACGAATTGCCGTATTTTCGGGATAGTAAATGTAAAAAATAAGTGTATTTCTGGATACAAATACACCTATTTTTACACCAATTTTTTTACAAATTTCCCCCATAATGTTCAGCATTCAGGAACTTTTTAAATGTATTTACTATAAGGCAGCAGTTCTCAAACTGTGGGTCATGACCCCAAAGTGGGTTCCGACCTTCTCAGCATGGGGTAGCCACTCCACGTTGCTGACCATCAAATGATTTTTCTAATCTTATACAGGTTAAGTATCCCCTATCCGAAATGCTCGGGACCACGAGCATTCCGGATAGGGGAATTTTTCGGTTTTTGGAATCAATTTTTTTTGCCATACTTACCTGTCCCCTGATGGTGTCCGGTGGTCCCTCGGCGTCCACGCAGTCCCCGGGCGTCCACAGCAGGCCTCAGGCATCTTCTCTTGGTCTCCAGCGTTCCCAGGAATGCATTGCGCGGGTGTGCGCGCGCCCCGGTGACGAAAAGAGGGTTAGGGGGGTAAAAAAAAAAAATTCTAATAATTCCAAAAACCACGGTTTTTGGAATAATTCGGATAATGGATGCACGGATACAGGATACTCAACCTGTATCACAAACCAAAATAAAATCCCATAAAGGTTCATCTGTACTATTCATTATAATCAGCTTTGTCTGTACTATCAAACTGTACATATAAAACTTCCACCTCCATATAACAATATATAACAAATGTCAAGCACAGATACCGGGACAACACTAGAATTTCCAAGTAAGCTGCCCCGTGCTAACATCAAACTTTGTCTTGAGAGCTGCAATAACTCACTGCGGTAGCTGTGACCTACATTGATATTGATACTGGGCTTCGTGACTTCAATACCGACAAAAAATGTTAAAAGCACTGTAGCACATAAGCATATCAAAGATCAATCATGGCTGGGTAAAAGAGAAATAAAATAATGAATCTGTGCCTGAATATCAATGGTAGATTGATTAGACACATGCAGCTCAGGTGAATATCAGAAATCACTGTATGGTTTTTAGTTTACAAATCTATTCCAACTCAATGATTTTACATTCATCACATCAACAACTTCTGCGGTGCCAAGATAACAGCTGGATACAATCTGGCTGCTGTTACAGAGGGCACATGCCGAATGACACATTCAGAAGAAAGTCAATACAATCAAGCGTTTAACTTGAAAAAGTGTCTTTATAGCTAAAGTATAAAATATCTCTCTGGGAAACATAGAACTTGGGATACATAACAGGAAAGACGGAGTTAAGGAATAATTACTTGCGGCTGGTAGATTTACTGTATAGGCGCTGCAGAGATCTAATTCATTATGGGTTCATTTGCTTGTTTCCATTGTATGTTATATGGTGCCGTTTCCATGATTTGGGGTAATGAACAGTTAAGGATTTTTTTTTTCCCCTCAAAAAACCTATAGGAATAACATTAGTAAGTAACACACTCATATGCATTTTAGAAGGCAGTTTACACGTAACAACTAAGGGGGTATTCAATCTGGCGTCACGACAGTCAGACTAGCCCGACAGCCGTGACCTTGTCCCGTTCTTGGCCGGCTCGGCGTCAGCTTGGTAGGTGGGGTTCAATATCTGTCTGCCAAATACCAAAAAGGGGGCGTGGTTGCGAGATGCGGCCGAAAATCATTGGGCTGCGGCCAGGAGCACGACAATTCCTGGCCGTTCTTGGCAGAACGTGCCCCACTGCTTGTAAAGTCAGGCATGTTCTGCCGAGATCCCTGTTAAATGCTGTACAGGAAGAAAGCACTGAATAGGGCCCCACCACTATTTCCCCCATCAGGAATAGTGGCAGAAGATTGAATACCCCTCTAAAGCTGAGCTAGGAGAAATCACTGTCTCATATTTAGTAACACAGACCAGTTTGCAGCTTCAAGACAAAGGGGTGGATTTCATTTTCTTTGCAGTCAGTCTGAAGCTCTCTAATGAATGTCACTACCCTGCATGGTAAGCCTTAGACTTAGAGCAGGCGTTCCCAACCTCAAGGCACACCAACAGTGCAGGTTTTGTAGATATCTAGGCTTGAGCACAGGTGACTTAATTAGTACCTGAGTGATTCTGATTAAACCATCTGTGCTGAAGCCTGGATATCACTAAAACCTGCACTGTTGGTGTGCCTTGAGGACCGTGATTGGGAATGCCTGCCTTAGGGGGTGCACTTAATTCTATCTAACGGCCTCAGAAGCTGTAAGGAAACTCTGCGTTACACATACCCTCTGGGGCTTACTATGTGGTATAAATGGTACGAAAATGTGCACCCTAGGGCGCCACCCTGCGCTCGGTTACACTTGCCTTTTAATTTGAGTGTGTTTAGAATATTAAATATATGGTATAGAACACATACACTTTCTTTAATTGAATAAATGGTATGGTTTTTTTATTGTTGATAAAATTAATATATACGAATTAAATTCGTCAGTTGGTACACAAATAATGTATACATAAATAAGTAAAATACAAGTGGATGTCCAGAATAGAAAATTTACACATAAAAATACAAATATGTATGCATAAAAGAAGGAGAAAAGAACAATGCATAAAATATAAATGAATATATATATAAAAAAGAGAAATTAGACACAATAAATCTGTTTAAAGAGAAAATTGGACTCCTGTATACGAATATATAAAGGAGAATATATAGTAAGTTTTTAGACTGATATGGATAAGTATAACATTAGCTAGTACCGGTACACATACCACATTGGGGAGGGCTGGGGAGGTGGATAACAAACAGAGACTAACACAGTTCTTTTGGTACCGATATAAGTATATCTTCAATGGCCGTCTGCCAGTGTGTATGCTCCTTAGGCTTGAAGTGAGCTGAAGTCTGTGGGATTATAATTCAATGCGGTGGAAGAGTGTCTCTTTACCTTTGAAGGTCAAGCTGGGGTGAGTGTCTGCCGGCAGACTCTCGCTGGGCGAGTCCAGAAGTAATTCACATCAACTAGTTTCACCTTAGGTAGGCTTCGTCAGGATGTTTTGTGAATTCTGGGTGTCTCTCCCCTTTGCTTACTTGTAGCGTTCGTCTGATTACACGCTCCTCCCTCGGGGCTGGACGTTAGCTGTCAGTGGCTTAATTCGTCACTTCCGCCCTCACTTTCTCCGTGTGGATGCTGCTGTCCGTCCTTGCGTTTCCGCCCTTTCGTTTCGTCACTTCCGTTCGGGCGGGTGGTTGGGCAGCGGGTTTGACTGGCTCCGTCACTTCCGCCCTCACTTGCTTTATATTAATGCGGTTGTCTATCCCCGTATTTTTGCCCATACAAGCTGTCACTTCTTTTTGGGCGGATGTTCGGGCAGGTGGGCGGGGCATTCATATCGTAAGTTGGATGGTCTTTTACATTTGTTTGCGTTCCATCCTTGTGCTTGGTAACAGTCACTTCCGCGTTCCATATGTTTTCATAGGACCTCCGCTCTCATGTCATGAAATTGGACCTGGTTCTTCTGACTAATATTTATAGTACTTAGGTAGGAGTTTTCAAATGTATAACATATAACATAGAACATGAAGGTAGGAGGGAACGGAGGGGTGTTAAAATGAATATATTAAATTCTATTATGCATTAAATTAAACATAGAATAAGGAGGCAGTAACGTTTTTGATGTTATTATTGGTGATAATGATCATAGTGGAAATAAGATCCTTAATAGAGGGCATCTCCTGGATCTATGCAATATAAGGAAAAGTCCATAAGTTGCGTACATTGTGGAGGATTTGCATAATTATCAACCTCATTACCAAGTTTTTTTATATATATATATCAACTTTTTTATATATCAATTTTTTTATATATATCAATTTTTTATATATATATATATATATATATATATATATATATATATATATATATATATATATATATATATATATATATATATATATATGATGTGGACCCTTTTGATTGTATTTGTTCTAGTGGTGATGAGCTTCTTTTTTCTCTCGGGATGAAGGTGGATTTGGCAGATATTCTAGAGAGGTGGTTTTTACAGAAAGGCGGCCAATTCCATGTCCACATTCATGCCTTTCGGGGTGAGGGTGCCCATATGATATATCATTTTTGTTTCTTCCTTTGTCAGGGTATTATCCTGATTTCCCCCTCTCCATGGTGTCATGATTTTCTTCAGGCCTAAAAATATGAGAGATGCGGGATTGCTGCTGTGTTTTTCTGTAAAGTGTACTGGGATGGGTTTCCTTTTTATTTCTGATGTTGCATATATGCTCTTGAACTCTAATGTGTAGCTTTCTTTTCGTTTTTCCTATGTACTGCAATCCGCAGGGGCATTCTAACATGTAGATCACCCCCGCGGTGTTGCAGGTGATGCGGTCTTTGATTTCATAGGTTTTTCCATTTGAATTTGATTTGACTATTTTCTTGATCTTAGTGTCTTTATTATTGGTTTTTCTGCATGCCGTGCAATCACCACATCTTGAGAAGCCTTTTGTGTGTATTATTGATCCTCCAAACTGGGTGGTGCCGATTGGTTTCAGATGGCTTTGGACCAGGTAGTTCTTTATTGTTTTTGCTCTTCTATATATGACTCGTGGTTTTTCAGGTAGGTATTGTTTTAGATCCTCATCTGCTGTGAGCACATGCCAGTGTTTCCTCAGGATTTTTTCTAACTCTTGGCTTTGTGACGAGTAGTTTGATATAAAGGTGACTCTGTTATCTTGCATGCTCTTTTCTTTCTTTGGGGCAGTCTTTAATAGATCCTTCCTCTCGATTTTTTCGATTCGGTCTTGTTCCTATTGTAAGAAGATACGGTCATATTTTTTCTCTTTGAAGTTTTTGATAAGGTGTTCTGTTTGAGTTTTGTAATCTGTGGATCTTGAGCAATTCCTCCTTATTCTCCTCAGTTGGCCTCCTGGAATGTTTCGGAGCCACTTTTTGTGATACTATGTGGTATACCTCATATATTTCAGGCACTTAGGGCGGGATGTATTAATATACATAGTCGCCCTTCGCCGGGTGTCCGCCGCGATGCTGCCGCATATGTACTAACATATACGGCTGGCATCGCGGTGCGGTAACGGAGACCCCCCGCGATACCTGTACTGTGGTCTGCGGGGGGTCTCCGTCTCCTCCCTGCCGGCTCCTGATGCCTACACGCCGGGGACAGCTAAGCAGGCTGTCCCCGGCGCCTCCTCCTGCCCCCTGCAGCCTGAAGGACATCCGGCTGCGTTGATAAGGGGAAGGAAGGGCTTACCTTCCGGGGTCCTGGAGGACCTGCAAGAAGGTAAGCCCAAGGGGGGGGGAAAGGGGGGGTCGGTGAGGCGGCGGGGTTGCAGCAACGCGGCGGGTGGCGAAAAGAAGCCCTAAGGCTTTTATAAGGTATCGCCACCCAGAGGGTGGCGATACCCTGCCTGGCGAAAACGGGGCGGACGGGTAACAGTACATAGGAAAATACGGTAAAACCCCTGTTTTACTGCAATTTCCCTTTAGTACATCCCGCCCTTAACCACCGGCTTACCGAATGGTGGTGATTGGATAATAATTATTCTCTTGGTTTTAAAATAAGAACCATTTTTCATTTATTCTGCCCAAAAATTTAGTACAAGAGACACATAATTGTATTATAGATGCACACAAAACTGAATATTTCAGGCAAGCTGGCCCTTTGTTATGTATATTGGGCCTAATTCATGTTTGTATACAATGGCTGATGTTCATGAAGGTGTAACTAGACTTCTTAACTGGCACCTTTTAGTACACCAACTGGACCCGGACACACTGATCTAGGAGGAAAGAGATGAGGGGAGTACAGTCAAAGATGGCTTTCACTGTCCTGTCTTGTACCTCGTCCATGTAATCACTTACAGGTCCCTGTAAGAAGATATCACTGCAGGGCCGACGCTAGAAAATTCTCAAACACGACTACCTGGACTTTAACACAGAGACCTAGAACTGTGTGTGTGCAGTGTGACACAAACTCTGACTAAAAATGTCTACAAATTTTTTTCCTGCATGGAAACAAACACCATAACACCACAGTACACAAATAAGAAATGGTGCTGTCCCTTTAAGTCCTTGCCTATCTACCCAGCTAGATCTGGCCAGCCCATTGACAACCCTCGTTCTTACTGCTACTTACGGCAACCTACACTGCCCACCACCTGAAAACAGAGAGAGCCACACACTGTCCACCACCTGAGAACAGAGCGAGCCACACACAATGCCCACCACCTGAGAACAGAGAGAGCCAAACACAATGTCCACCACCTGAGAACAGAGAGAGCCACACACACTGCCCATGACCTGAGAACATAGACAACTACACACACTGCCCAGCACCTGAGAACATAGACAACTACACACACTGCCCACCACATGAGAACAGTGACAGCCATACACACTGCCCACCTTATTAGAGCAATGACAGCCACACACACTGCCTACCACCTGAGACCAGACAGAAACACACACATTGCCCATCACCTGAGACCAGACAGAAACACACACACTGCACACTACAGGAGAAAAGACACTGGGGGCGATTCTCTAAGACAGAAATGCGGTAAAAACCCTGTTATCTGGGTTTTTACCGCATTTCTGTATGCTCTAACCCCCCTCCGCAGTGTCACCGCTGCGCAGGGAATCGCCAGCAAAAGCGGGCGATTCCCTGCAGAAGCCTATGGGCTTCTTACCGCAGCGCTGTTTGAGGGATCCGTCATGGATCCCTCCCAGCATGCCCTGCGGCCGGCACGTCACTCTACACATGCGCAGATGGACTCCCAGGTCACAGACTCGGATGTCCAGTGCCGGCGACGCATCGCAAGGGACAGCTCTTATCGCAAGAACATATGCCGTTATTAATAATGTGGTGGCCGGCGAAGGGGGGGCGAACAGGGCTGCGGATGTTACAACATCCCACCCACTGCCACAAATACTGACCGTCACCTGAGAATAGAGGACCTAGGGGGAGATTCTCTAACATTCCCCGCTATTCTGCTTTTATTTCGCTATTTTTTCGGCACTTTAGCGCGCCGTTAGGGTTCAGCACTTCTCCATATTTTGTAAAGTATCAGCTACCGCAATCTATATGCGGTGACTCATCCCTCCTCGATCCCTGGGATAGGTTCCAGTGCGCATGCGCCCGCTGTTTAAGTTTCATGCTCATGCGCAGTTGGGCTCGCCTGTCTGTCAGTCTGGCAGGCTCTGGCGCGCGCATCTACTGTGCACCGGCAGTTGGCATAAGTACACCTCCCAGCATAAAAAGGAACCCCCTAATGGTTCCTTTAACATGTACCTGCGCTAGCTTATTCCCTGTGCTCTAATGCCCGCTCTGTAGTAAAGCAGGCTGTACAACTTCGCCACTTCAAGCTTGCGAAGTTGAACAGCCTACTTTACTTCGGCGCGGGTGTTAGAGCATAGGGAGTAGGAGGGAAGGCACTGCAATCCAACGGGGAGCCTCGGCAGTGACGTAAAGACCAGGAATGCGGAAGTCCAGAGAAGCGCACTACACCACCGGGTGACAGAACATATGGAGAAGAGACAGCGGCGACGTTAAAGACGGCTCACCGCTGCGATAAAGGTTAGAGAATCTTCCCCCCTAATTACTGTTATGGAATTGCACAGCTACAAGGAAGCTGCTATGCAATTCTGGGTAATTAATAATATAACACTGCAGGAGGGTCTGAAGAAGATTGATGCTTCCATCATAATTTGTAAGATCCGAGTGTTGTGTCTGAGGACGCAGGACGCGGCCTTGGATCACCGTTGTGACCATTGGTCACAATTAACAGTGTTTTAAGGCATCGGTCAGCCTGGCCGTTGGATCTGGAATCCCAAGTCCAGTAAGTCTCCATCTGACAAAGTACATCCTGGTCCCTTCACGCCTTCAAAATGGGGGTGCTAAGTGCAGATAACTATTGAGTATTTTGGATTAATTAAGTACCATTACTGGATGATTTGTCTTGGAGATCTAATATTGTGGCCATGGTTAAAACTGTATTTTTTGAGGAGGCTGCGGGCAGTAAATTTATTCAAGAAATATTTGGGGAAGGCTTACCACTGCATAATCAGAAGTGATAACTTATACTGTATTCTGGTATGCTATGGGAATAGTACCAAATCAGACCATAAGCTGTTGTGGTTAACACAGCTGAAATTATTATTGGTAGTGAGTTATCTTCTGTTGAAGAAATTTATGGTAAAAAGAGTTTATTCATAGGAAATCTATCTATCACTGCCCCCCCCCAGCTGAGTATGCCACACACACTGCACACCACTTGAGAACAGAGAAAGCCACATACACTGCCCACCACCTGAGAACAGAGAGAGCCACACACAATGCCCACCACCTGAGAACAGAGAGAGCCACACACAATGCCCACCACCTGAGAACAGAGATATGCACACACACTGCCCACCACCAGAGAACAGAGAAAGCCACACAATGCCCACCACCTGAGAACAGAGATATGCACACACACTGCCCACCACCAGAGAACAGAGAAAGCCACACACTGTCCACCACCTGAGAACAGAGACAGCCACACACTGTCCACCACCTGAGAACAGAGACAGCCACACACACTGCCCACCACCTGAGAACATAGACAACCACATACACTGCCCACCACATGAGAACAGTGACAGCCACACACACTGCCCACCACCTGAGACCAGACAGAAACACACACAATGCACACCACCTGAGAACTGAGAGAGCCACACACAATGCCCACCACCTGAGAACAGAGACAGCCACACACACTGTCCACCACCTGAGAAGAGAGACAGCCACACACACTGCCCACCACATGAGAACAGAGACAGCCACACACACTGCCTACCACCTGAGAACATAGACAACCACATACACTGCCCACCACATGAGAACAGTGACAGCCACACACACTGCCCACCACCTGAGACCAGACAGAAACACACACAATGCACACCACCTGAGAACTGAGAGAGCCACACACAATGCCCACCACCTGAGAACAGAGACAGCCACACACACTGTCTACCACCTGAGAAGAGAGACAGCCACACACACTGCCCACCACATGAGAACAGAGACAGCCACACTCACTGCCCAGCACCTGAGAACAGAGACAGACATCAAAAAGGATCTGCAAAAATACTAAACTTCAGAAAAGCGAACTTTGAATTATTCAGGGAAGCCCTAACAGGAATTGGGTGGGAAACGGTTATGGAGGGAAAAAATGCAGAGGAAATGTGGGATACTATAAAAAAGGTGCTTGATTCACTAACTATTGAATACATTCGTAAAGTAACTAAAGGTAAATTCAACAAAAAAAAGCCACCATGGTTGGACAAAGAAGTAAGGTCAGCTATCAACAATAAAACCAGAGCCTTTAAATTCTATAAAAATAACTTGAATGAGGAGGCGTTCACAAAATACAAAGAATCAAACAAAAGTTATAAAGGGGTAATCAAAGCAGCTAAAATATTATATGAAGAGTGCATAGCCACTGAAAGCAAAACCAACCCAAAGAAGTTTTTTAAATACATACTGTAAATAGTAAACGTTTAATTAAGGAAAACATAGGCCCACTAACTGATACTAGTGGAAAAAGTGTTACAGAGGACAAGGGAAAAGCAAAACTGTTAAATGAGTTCTTCTCATCAGTATTTACTAAGGGAGAGCAGACTGTGGAACGAACATTTACCACGAACGGGACAAATAAGCCAGATCTCATTGTGGATTTCACGCCGAAGGCAATAATACTGAGGCTAAGCAAACTCAAAACAAATAAATCACCAGGGCCAAATGGGATTCATCCGAGGGTATTAATGGAATTAAGGGATGAACTAGCTACCCCCCTACATTATATCTTTAGCAAGTCACTATCGTCAGGTATAGTACCAAAAGATTGGAGAATAGTAGAGGTAGTGCCAATATTCTAAAAAGTAAAAAAGGAAGATCCCGCTAATTACAGACCCGTTAGTTTAACATCAATTGTGGGTAAACTATTTGAAGGATTTTTAAGGGATGGTATCCAGGAATATTTAGATCATCACCGTCTACTCAGTACTAACCAACATGGGTTCGTGAAAAATCGTTCATGCCAAACTAATCTACTAGGGTTCTATGAAGAGGTTAGCAAAAACCTTGATAATGGAAATGCTGTAGATGTGATTTTCCTTGATTTCGCTAAAGCATTTGATACTGTCTCACACAAGAGATTGATTAATAAAATGGAGAACCTAGGATTGGGTGAAAATATCTGCAGATGGGTAGGGAATTGGCTATGTAATAGAGAACAAAGAGTGGTTGTGAATGGTGCCGTATCAGATATGATACCGGTACTAAGTGGAGTGCCCCAGGGTTCGGTTTTGGGGCCCATTTTGTTTAACATTTTTATTAACGATATTGGGATAGGGTTACTCAGCAATGTATCCATCTTTGCGGACGATATAAAACTTAGCAAAGTCATCAAATCATCAGAAGATGTCACCATGCTTCAAAATGATCTTGCAATTCTAGATGAGTGGGCAAACAAATGGAAGATGAGGTTCAATGTAGATAAATGTAAGGTTATGCACCTTGGGAGACACAACCAGTGTGCAAGTTACAACCTTAGCGGAGAGGAACTGGGTAATTTCATACTTGAAAAGGATCTAGGAGTCCAAATAGACAGCAAACTGGGATGTAGTGCCCATTGTAATGTAGCTACAAAAAAGGCCAACAAAAATCTGGCATGTATTAAGAGGGGAATGGAAACTAGGGACTCAAGGGTAATTATGCCACTATATAAAGCATTGGTGAGACCTCACCTCGAGTACGGAGTACAGTTCTGGGCCCCACACTATAAAAAAGGACATCATAGAATTAGAAAAAGTCCAAAGGCGAGCAACAAAGCTTATTAGGGGAATGGAGAATTTAAGCTACGGGGAGTGATTAAGCAATTTGGGACTATTTACATTAGAAAAGAGACGTTTAAGGGGGACATGCGCAACATGTACAAGTATATCAAGGGCCAATATAAGGAACTGTCACGCACCCTCTTTTCTACTAGAAAGGAATCTAGGACATGAGGGCATGAGTATAGATTAGAAGAAAAAAGATTTCATTCAGCTAGTAGAAAGAATTTCTTTACGGTCAGAACAGTGAAACTCTGGAACTCTCTTCCCAGAGAGGTGGTAACGGCTGTTTTATTAAATGCGTTCAAGGCAAAGTTGGACAAACATTTACTGGAGAAAAATATCCATGGGTACAAATAAGAAATATAATTTGTCTGTAAAATACCAGAACCTACCAAATCAGCAATGGATATCTATACCAGGTTGAACTAGATGGACGCAAGTCTTTTTTCAGCCTTACCTACTATGTAACTATGTAACACTCAATGCCCACCACCTGAGAACAGACAAAGCCACACACTGTCCACCACCTGAGAACAGAGACAGCCACACACTGCCCACCACCTGAGAACAGAGAGAGCCACACAAACTGCCCACCACATGAGAACAGTGACAGCCACACACACTGCCCACCACTTGAGACCAGACAGAAACACACACACCGCACACAACAGGAGAAAAGATACTGCCACAAATACTGACCATAACCTGAGAATAGAGGACCTAAATACTGTTATGGAATTGCACAGCTACAAGGAAGCTGCTATGCAATCCTGGGTAAATAATAATATAACACTGCAGGAGGTGTCTGTAGAAGATAGATGTTTCCATCATAATTTGTGAGATCTGAGTGTTGTGTCTGAGGACGCAGGACGCAGCCTTGGATCACCATTGTGACCATTGGTCACAATTAATAGTGTTTTAAGGCATCGGCCAGCCTGGCCGTTGGATCCGGAATCCCAAATCCAGTAAGCCTACATCTGACAAAGTACATCCTGGTCCCTTCACGCCTTCAAAATGGGGGTGATAGGTGCAGATAACTATTGATAATTTGGAGATTAAGAGGGTAATTTGGAGTAATTAAGTACCATTACTGGATGATTTGTCTTGGAGATCTAATATAGTGGCCATGGTTAAAACTGTATTTTTTGAGGAGGCTGCAGGCAGTAAATTTTTCCAATAAATATTTGGTGAATGCTTACCACTGCATAATCAGAAGTGATAACTTATACTGTATTCTGGTATGCTATGGGAATAGTACCAAATCAGACCATAAGCTGTTGTGGTTAACACAGCTGAAAGTATTATTGGTAGTGAGTTATCTTCTGTTGAATGATCTCTGCACATGTTACATATGCCCCACCTGCAGTGCACATGGGTTTGCTCATTTTGAGAACAAATTTGTACTGCGATCAGATCTGAACAAGAGCCAGTGTGTGTGACTCTCTATTCTTAGATGGTAGGAAGTGTGTGTGTCTCTCACTCTCTGTTCTCAGCTGGTGGACAGTGTGTGGCTGTCTCTGTTCTCAGGTGGTGGACAGTGTGTGTGTGTGTGGCTTTCTCTGTTCTCAGCATTACTGAGAGTGTGGGAGGGGACATGGCAGCCATCTCCCCGCCATTGGTTGTTGTGGCCGCCGTGTGACCATGTCCCCTCCCACCCTCCCAATAATGCTGTGCGGGGCGAGCGCAGTTGGTCATCGGCGGCGGCGTGACTCTCCTGGCTTCCCCTGACCTCTCCTGGCTTTCGCTGACTACTCCTGCCTTCCCCTCGCTCAGCACCACTGCCCTGTATGTATGTATGTATGTAATATAGCCATATGTAATATAGCCATATTATATATGCCGTCTTAAGTGATTTTATCAAGTCACCAGGAGTGCTGCATATAATTGCCTTTATATACAATATGGATCTACAGTATATTGACATAATATAATCATTCAATCCTTGTATAGAATGAGACGTAGACTCTGTTTCGGGACAATACTCTTTTTATTCAAATCAAACCCACGTGTTTCGTCCCTTCATCAGTGGGTAGAACTGTGGGTGATACATAAAAAAGATAAGACAGAAGGAAATATGAGCATCACATTGTAAGAAGTTCACATATGATTCATAAAATAAAATAAAAAATATATATAAAAAATGACATACAAAAAAAGACCTTAAAGCGCCTTGCTTTAAGGTCTTTTTTTGTATGTCATTTTTTATATATATTTTTTAAAGTCCCAAACAATATATAGAACATTCTCCGTTGTATAGGCCTCCTATACAACAGAGAATGTTCTACTGTATATATAGTTTGGGACTTTACAATCTGAAAAAAATATATAAATATATAAACATTCATTTAAAAAAAAAAGATTTTTCAATATTGATCTGAGGAATGAGCAAGTGACTAAAAAATAAAAAGGTTTATTCACCTACCAATCAGTAACCTCCATAGAGGTGGATATTTAAGGATTTAAGCCTTGAGGCTATCCTTAAGTGGGAACCAGTCCCTGGCTATGTTTCAAACAATATTGTGGTCTACAAAAGGACTGTGGAGAACAAAGCTCATATCCGGAGTTCTTTAAAATAAACCTCCTTCTTATTTGAAAGAACTCCGGATACGGGCTGGGTTCTCACCAGTCCTGATTTTAGGTTGTTCTCTTATTAAGATGGTAGGTGCCTTTAAATACTTACCTCATATATCTATGAATCTCCATACACCAAAAGATAATTTTAAAGTATACTTTCTTCTAAAAATTATTTGTATTCCCCTTTTGTAGACCACAATAATTTTTGAAACATGGCCAGGGACCAGTTCCACCTTAAGGATAGCCTCAAGGCTTAAAGCATGACGTACGCAGAAAATGAGCCCGAAGCGTAGCGAGCGGAAGCGGATTACTTGACGTGTATTCTGTGTCCCCACGCTAGGCTTGCTGCACTCACCATGCTTCGGGCTCATTTTCTGTATCCCCGCACGAGGCTCGCTGCGGTCGCCAAACTTTATGAAATCAACTTCACACCAGCGTGGATAGTGGGGGTATGACCAGGTCGGGAGGACACGTAATGCATCCCCTCGCTGGGCTCGCTGCACTCGACATACTTTAGGCTGACATAGATAGTGGGGGTTTGAAATGGAGGCATTTGCCAGTATGTAACATTGAGCACTGGCAAATGTGTCCTTTATTGTGCATGTTGTTATTGGTATGTGATTTAGTGTTGTTTTTAATAAAATAGTTTTTAAAGTATTCAGTTGTCTCATATACACCAAAAGCGCCAAATGGTATTGTTCTTTTGTGGTGACTACGCTGCCTGATGGGGATACTATGCTGACTACGCAGGGCTGCCGCAGGGATACTACAATGATTACGATGGGCTGCTGTTGGCCTACGCTGACAACATAGCCTAGCATGGCGCCGTGAAACTATACAAGTACCAAATGTTCTCAGCTGGCCACCATTCCTCCAGCACAGGTTATTAGAATTTGGGTACATACGGTATAAGCGTTCGAGGACCTTCTGGCAAATTCCTTCTTAGATGGACAAAACCATGTGTACTGCAGGGGGCAGATGTAAAATGTGCAGAGAGAATTAGATTTGGGTGAGTTATTTTGTTTCTGTGCAGGGAAAATAGTAAAATAGTAAAATAAAACCCCACCCAAATCTAACTCTCTCTGCACAAATAATATCTACCCCACCTGCAGTGCACATGATTTTGTCCATCTAAGAAGGAATTTTGCCAGAATGAGTGAACCAGAATAAGGCCCTAAGTACCATCTAGTGTAAATTTTGTAAGAGCTTTCCCATATGGCAATGTTTATGGAGCATTTGGATATGTCAGATCGAATCGTAACCCATTCTTCGTCACTAAGATGGCAACCTAAGTCTGTCTCCCAGGCTTGTTCATGCGGCTCTAGAGATGGGGACAGGTAGTGGGACAATATCAAGTTATATAATTGGGATATGGCGCCAGTGTCAGTGGGTCGGTGGATACAGAATCTTTCAATTGGGGAAGTAATTTGAGTTGTGTTAAAAGTTTCGGGAGAGGTAGCGAAGTGGTGTAATTGAAGGTAGTGGTAGTGTAGTATGTCAGGTATGTGGTATTTCCTTTGCAAATCATCAAATATTTTTTGTGCAGACAAACCAGATATGTGATGGAGTCTCGTAATGCCAGCGGATGTCATGGAGATCCATCATAGTTGAGAGGCCAGGAGCAAAGGAAGAATTGTTCCAAAGGGGTGAGATGGGATGGGTGTGTGGTCAATTTGAGTTTTCTATTGGGAGTGTCCAAAGTTCAGAGAGTTATAGCAACGGTAGGAGAGGGATGGATACATTTGGGGATGGGATTTGCGAGGGAGCCAGGGTAAGTGTGAGATTGAGGGAGTACCAACTAAGTCATTTTCCAGATCTACCCATAGTCTAAAGTTTCTCAGGGAGTGCCAGGCAATCAATTGGCTGAGTCTAGTGGCATGTGGATAGCACTGAAGGATTGGTAGACCAAGGTCACTGTTTTGGGAGCATTTAGCTAGGATGGTCTGGCTAATTCTCAACTTTTTATGGTTCCATACAAATTTGCCTGTCGTAGATTGTAAGGTGGTAATGGAATTTGATGGAATTGGGATAGGAAGGGTTTGAAATAGGTATAACAAACTGGGAAGGGAATGGTGTTCATTTTAATGGCGTTAATATGTCAGGTCCATGAGAGGTAGTAAGATTGCCACTGCTGTAGGTCCTAATTGACAGATCTAAAGATTAGGGGGTAGTTTGCTCGGTATAGTATATGATTATGAGTCCTGTTTCCAATTAAATTTTAAGTTAGACTTGAGTATGGTTTTGGTGTGTTCCGATAAATAAGGAGGGAGGCTTCAGATTTAGTGTCGTTGAGTTTGTAAACAGAGAGGGATCCGTAGTTGGAGAGTTCTAGGAATGGGTTAGGTAGTGAAATTAGTGAATTTGTCAATGTGAGGAAGACATCATCTGCAAATAATGATATGGTATACTGTGAATGTCCAATTTGAACCCCCGTTACATCTGGGTTATTACGTATATGTTGGACCAATGGTTTAATAACAAGGGTGAAGATGAGTGGGGACAAGGGACAGCCCTGCCTAGTGCCATTTGTAATTGTGAAGGGTTCGGAGGTAAGGCCATTTGCCTGTACTGAGGAGGGGTTGTGATAAAGTGCTTGTATAGCTTGAAGGAATTTTCCCTGGAAACAAAATTGTTAGAGAGTTTGGAGCATGAAGGGCTAGGAGACCCTGTTGAATGCTTTTTCTGCATCCAGAGCAAGCAGTAGTGAGGGTATTTTGTTGGAATTTATAGAGTGGACAATGTCAATGGTACTTTAAGTGTTATCTAGTGCTTCTCTGGGTGGGAGAAAGCTGACTTGGTCACAGTGTATAAGAGTGGAGAGTATTGGTGGGGTATTTGGTGAAAATTTTAAGATCAGTGTTTAGCAGTGATATGGGATGGTAATTGGTCACAAGTTGAGGGTCTTTATTAGTTTTGGGCATGACAGTAATGGTGGCTTTGGTGGTTTCAGAGTGGACGGGGGTGCCGTCCAAGATGAGTTTAAACATTTGTGTGAGGTGGGGAGTGAGGGCAGATTGAAAGATTTTATAATAGGACATTGAATAGCCATCTGGGCCGGGGATTTAGAGGGTTTTTGTGTTGCAATGGCTGATATTATTTCCTTGGAAGTAATGGGTTTGTTAAGGGCCGATGAGACATCAGAATCTATAGCGGGGAGACCGCAGGAGGATAGGTAATTGGCTATGGAAGAATGAGATAGAGGTTGATCGTTTCAGGAGTCTATAAGGTTGTATAGTTTTTGTAAAATGTTTCAAAGAGAGAGTTAATAGTGGCGGGGTTATATTGTAGTAAGCCCCTATCGTCTTTTAGGGCTGGAATGGCTGTCGAGGCCATCCTGGCTTTTCCTGTTGGCGATCAATGAGTCTGCTTTGTTGCTTTTTTCTAGGGATCTATCGGTCTTTCCAGCCAGGAGAGCGTTGAGGGACATCCCATCCATAGTTAGAAAGTTGTATAAAGAACGAGAGGGATTTTATTTGTGTTGCGATTCGAGCCGATGAACTGGAAGCATGTGTAGATTCCATTTGTGTCCTTGTTTCAATGTGAGGCGTAGCTAATCATGTGGACTTTGATAACAGCTTTATGGGCTTCCCAGACCAGGGGGAGCATGTCATGACAGTGTTAATAGTAAAATATTCATTGATAGCCTGTTTTATTTTATCCTGGAATAGGGGGATTTTTAAGAGGGTCTCGTTGAGGCGCCAAGGGGGGTGAATAATGGGGGAGACAAAGAAGTGGAATAGCATATATTTCTATATATCATCATAGCGGGTCGGGTGTGAAATCCCGGTAGCCAGAATATTGACAGTCAGGATACAGACAGCAGCATCCCAATGGCCAAACCCTGATGGATCCCTGTTAGTATTTAAAATCTACCCCTAACCATCCCCTCCCGTAGCCTAACCCTAACCTTCCTTTCCCGCAGCCTAACCCTAACCATCTCCTCCTGCAGCCTAACCATAACCAACTCCTCGTGCAGCCTAACCATAACCAAATCCTCGTGCAGCCAATCTCCAACCACCCCCCCCCCACAGCTTAACACTAACCTCCCCCACCCCTGCAGCCTAAGCGCAACCCTCCTCCTAGTACCTAACTCCTGTACTTACCATTGGGTTTCTGTCAGTCGGTATTGCTCTGTCAGTATTCTAACTCTTGGAGTATATGCTGAATGCATCCTAAGGAAACCATACTACCTGCATTATACCCCAAGGGTGTCACATAATATACTGCATTTAGGTCCATTTACTCAAATGTTAACTGATGTCACTTTGCAGCCAGATTCAATTTTTTTTTAAGTAAGTCTGTGTTAAACTGCATGGGACATCAGAGAATGTCGCCGTATTCCAGTTAATTGCAGCTTGGTGGCTGCATAATAGTAATAACCACTTACCTATTATGACCGATATATTGTCAACTCAAGTAGATTGTTTTAAAAATGATATGCTGTATAAACAATACATTAACAACAATTAATATTTAAACACAGTTAAATAATTGACTTTTAGAGAGCACAACAGCATTTGTTCTCACATTGTCTGTGCATTTAGTATTATGAATGGTATAAATATGTATTGCCTCCTTATCAAGCTTCCAAACAATAAAACATAATTCATAGAGGATATCCCCCTTGCAGTTAGCTGATTAATTCTCTGCTTTAATTGTACATGCACTTTAAATCCGTAATATAAAAGGATAGCCTAGTAACATTCACGTTTAGCTTATCTGTTGTTACTTCCACAAGTGTCAGTGGGGAAATTAATATTCTAGTCTGGCAGGCATCTTGTATTCCCCCCACAATTACAAATGAAAATAAATCAGACTACCTTGGCCTCCTGTATGAATATAAATCCACAAAGAAATAATATACAGTATCAATTTTTCAGCATATCTCTGGCTGTACCTGTGAATTAAATCCCTGTGTAAAAATGAGGGGGAAACTACCTCCTCAGAAATCTAACAAGCTTACCATCTGTTCTATGAATTGCAAGACAATTATATTTTACTGGTGTTATACTGTCATCTTGTGGTTCAACCCAGGTAGTGCAGGTACTAAGAAAGCAAAACCTAGAGAAATTCTATTCACACAAGGAGGTGTATTAACGGATGAACAGTTTGAGAACGCTATTGAAAATAACTGTTTAAGAGCAGAAATGTTGAGAGGATAATAGTGTTCAAAATAAATTGGTTTATAGGTATACAGTGGAGGTGTAGATATGTGTATGTGTGTATACAAAATTGTGTCCTCTTTCCGCAATACTGCTGAGCCCCTGTTAATTTGTTGAAGAGATTACTTGTGTTGTGTTGTGCGTTTTTACTGTATGTTTGGTATGGGGCACCTTTTTATCAGGTACAGCACACGTAGTGCTAATTTTGTTTTATTGCAGTGGGAGATGCCTGTTTGTTATCTTCATGTGTGATTAACCAAGAGTGACTGCCATCCTGTACCTAGACCAAACTGAAAGCTTTATATGATTAACCTCTTGAGTGGTGGGATTTGATGGGGCAGGACAAACTTACTTAGTTGAACCCATCTAGCGAGACACCTAAAAATAGTCAACTGCGTCTCGATCTACAGTAACAAAAGATAGACGCAAGCGTTAGATTGACGGTAGCATGATCAACGGTCACATGATCGTCGTGTGGTTTTAAAAAAATTCTTTATTTATCTTTTTTTGTTGTTAAGATAGATACATATAAAACATTATAACAAAAATAAATATAAAGCAGTATGCCTTTCACAATAACTACTAGCAACTGTACAAAGTCTCATTTTACACAGATTTACCATTAATATATAATCCAGAAGTATTTCTTCAGTTTACTATTTTAGTGCAGTGCTACCTACATACCTACAGTATGTGGTACTAAAAAACATATCTACCCACTTTTATGCATATATACAATCTTATTACAGTACAGTATTATTATCCATTCCCCTTCTATCACTAGTGATCACTTACATTATTATGTGAGTATTATCATTTGGGATACGGTTGTATTGTCGACAGGTGGCAAGGTCGACATGGGTGAAGGTCGGCACATCGTTAGGTTGACACGGGTTAGGTCGGAAGGTCGACATGGTTTCTTTTACTGTTTTTTGAGCCGACATGTGCCGACAGGAGGTATTTCATGCTCTACCATCCACTAGGGTATGGTGGGAGAATAAAATAGTGTGCCGAGTATTGCGAGGCACCGTGCCCAAAGTACGAAGTTGCGAGGGGCTGCGGTTGACTTCCAACTGTGTCCATGTCGACATTCGGGTAAAAAAAACAGTAAAAAATGTTGACCTTCCGACCTGTCGACCTAACGATGTGTCGTCCTAAACCCATGTTGAACTTAACCCATGTCGACCTACACGCCTGTCGACCCAACGGTGTCGACCTATTGACTGTCAACCTAAGTGCTGTCAACAATACGATCCACACCCTATCATTTATAGTGCCTCACTTACACAGTTTTGCATCACTTTAGTGCTGTGATTTATTTTCTTTAATACTGTGTTTCTTCAAGCAGAATGATATGCTTTAATCTTCTTGCTATTATATAGTGTAGCAGTGCTTTTATTTAATTAAATGACCCTATCTTTTAAGTAACATAATTTATCTAAACAATATTGCCTTATCTCTAATGTTGTATGCGGCCCCCGTTGAGTGGCCCGCCCACCCGCCTGGCGGCTTTGCCGGGAGTCAAGTGCAGGGGAATTCTCGTGAGAGGTCGGTAGTTCTTGGGAGATTCCTCTTAATCAACAGCAGCCTGAGACTGTAAGTCCTATTCATCGGCAGCCGCTGGAGCGTGGGACAGATGCAGCAGGACAATTTGTACAAGAAATTTTTACATATGGCCCCCTAAGGATTTTTTCCCTATACAAATGGCCCATGGCACAAAAAAGGTTCCCCACCCCTGCTCTAGCCATAATTACTATATATATATGTGTATATATATATATATATATGGTATTTCTCATGTTCCTTGGTCACCTTTACCAGGGCTAACCACATATCTAACTTGGGACCTTCCTTTGCCATCCACTTTCTAGCAATGCATAGTTTACCCATGGAGCATATATTGATTAAAAATAATCTAGCTCTCCTGTCTAACGGTGTATCCTTCACCATGGCTAAAATGCATACTCTCTGGGCATACTCTCGGGTAATATTCTATTACATCCATGCAAAATTTGGCCACTTTTGAACAGGTCCATAATCAATGCCAGAATGAGCCGCTAGAGGCTGAGCACTTCGGCAATGAGTGATATCTCTTCCTCCAAATTTGAACATGCGCTCAGGTGTTATATAGGTCCTATGTAGTATGTAGTGTTGAGACCTAGCCTGATTTGTTGCTTTACGTATATTAAGTTGGGCTTCATTCCAGTCCTCCCCAGTTATTTCCCCTACGTCCCTTTCCCATTTAGTTTTCTTTCCCGCTAAGCCATCATTGTGACGTGCCTGAGTTAGGGCTCTATAGAAGAAGGAAACCTCATGTCCACACGGAGATATTCTTATCAATTTCTTAGTTATTGATTCTTTCAAATCTGGCTTTACATTATCGAACTAGACCGCCAGTGCGTGTCTTATTTTGAGGTATCTGAACAGGTGACTATTTGGCAGCGAGAATTCAGTTTTTAATTAATACAATTCTCATAATCCCTCTTCCTCATACATCTGCCTGATTTCCACTATGCCCTTTGTCCCACATACCTCCCAGGCTTGTTGCTCTATTAATTCTGCCAAGCAGTGGGCATTTTGTAGTGGCGTCTCTGGGTCAAGGCCTTGACCCCCCAATAATCCTTCAACCAATCTCCACACCTTAACAGGTTTGTGTTACTATTGGGGGCCACCTATGGTGCATATTGCCAGACAGCAAAGAATGCAGGGGGGTGTGCCCATGTGACACATGTCCCTTCAATGCCTATATCAGATCATACTCCTCCCTATTTGTATCCATGTTTTAAGACAACAAGCCATTTACGAGGAAAAGGTAACATAGCCAAAAATCAGGCATCTATGTATATATCTGGTGAAAATAATTGCCTAAAATTCTCAGCTATTTCTGGGATCTCTTGTGCTACTCCTCCCCTTAAGTCCTGAATTTCCCTCACTATTCTAGAGGGTTGATCTGTTCTTGCAAGGCGCCTCAGAAAGCTACTGGGTCTACCCCCATCTGCATATCTGGTATGGGCGGAGAAGAGCTCCCTATACATCTACTTCTCAGATACACACTTACACCAAGATTCTTACGTTTTTATCCATGACCTCTTGTTGTCATCTGTCTTATCATTCAAATATTTTAGCTCTAAATCACAGCATCTTAATTCCAACTTCTGTTCCTCCTGCCTACAGGAGGCTTTCAGCCCAGCTATTTAATTTTTCATTGATCCCCTGAGGAAAGCTTTAAATGCCCCGAATAGATTCTCTACTGACTTTGTGTCTATATTTAGCTCAAAAAACCTTTGTCATATAGTTTCTAATTTGTCCACTGAGTCTAAGTGGGTCAACCAGAAGGCGTTTAATCTCCAGAAAGAAAACCCTTTCTCTTCCCTTAGATCCACTATTATTTCTGATGGTGAATGGTCCGAAATCCCCCTAGTCCTATAGTTTATACTCTGAATTTGGGGGAGCCAGTCCTCTGTGACCACTGCCAAATCAATTCTTGAGAATACATCATAGGAGCTCGAGAAGCATGAAAACTTCTGTTCCCCTGGATGATGCTCTCTCCAGGCATTCCTTAATCCCATTTCTTTAATTATAGATGGGAAGCTAGATTTTTGTGCTCTTAGATCCCCTATTAGACAGAATGAGTCTGACAAAACCAGGCCTAATACGTTGTTAAAATCTCCCAACACCATAAAAGGGACACCTGGGGAAAATGCCATAAATTCTGACGCCTTCTTCAGGACTTCATAATTAAGTCTGTACTAACTCCTTGGTGAAAGGGGTTTCTTTTCAAACTAATATTGATACACCTCGAGAGGCTGATGTAAAAGTGGAATGGTAGGCCCACCCAATCAATTGTTTTTTGATAATAGTTTACTACTGGCCAAATGAGTTTCCTAAAGACATATAGGGGGAAATTTACTAAGAATAGGAATATGAAAATTTGTATTCTTAATACGAGTGAATATGAATGCATTGCATACGGTTGTTATAGCCATATGCAAATTTGTATTCCGGAGGGTATTTTACAAAGCAGTCAAAAACGACTGCTTTGTATTTACCGATGTCGTACCCCTTAAGGTATAGCAATTGAATTGGTATGAATGTGGCTCAGATGTACTGAGAGCCAATGCCGGGAGCAATCTCTGCCGCGATGTTGTCTCTCCTAACCGTTTGCGTAGTGTAAGTAGCAGCTATCTGGTTCCACAGTCGGTGGGGCAGGCATTTCAGGATCGCCGCGGGTCACCTGTTGCCACGATGTTAAGGCTCATCCACCGTCTGTAGCTTCTAACACCAGCCTCCTATTCCCCAAGGAGGTCAGGAGGCATTAACATCGCGGCAGAGGGTGACCCGCGGCGATCCTGAACTGCCTGCCCCATCAACTGTGGAACCAGATAGCTGCTTCTTACACCACGCAAAAGGTTAGGAGATACAACATTGCGGCAGAGATTGCTCCCGGCATTGGCTCTCAGTACATCTGAGCCACACCAGTGGTAGCAACTGTATAATATACGTCGCAGCAAAGGTTGCTCCCGGCGCCGGCTCCCATCACAACAGGACCACGCCGGTTGTAGCGACTGGTACTTTGCTTTCCCTGCCACTCTCCATTATCCTCCTACTCGTGGTAATGAACCCTTATTATCAAAATTAATACAGAGCCCGTGGAAATATATCCTTGACATCAGGAACAACACAAAGTCCAGTCTAAACTTTGAAAATTCCTTTTCAAATAAGGACTTCCATAATATATGGTAACTATGAACCGATTGGTGTTGATTTGGACATAGAAATCAATTCTCCACAACATTTAATGCTAGCTGGATATTCATACCAATTCATCATTGATTTTTTATTTCTCATGAGAATTCTCACATGAAATGTTTTTTATATGATTTTTTTATCCTTTCTTATATATTAACATGCATTCAGATATTGTAATAAATTCTTTTCAGACAAAACCCTAGCGCTGTATCTTATATTTTTTCTTATTTCTGCAGAGACGCCCTTTCATATCTGTCATCTTTGCGTTAATTGACCTTAATTGAGTCGCCAAGTCCTCCACCTTCCCTACAAGGGGGGTAACCTTATCTTCTAATGTTGAGGAATGGGTCTCCACCTCGTTCACCCTCTCTTTAACCTGCTGGACAGACAGTCGTATTACGTCCAAGACCTCTTGGACCTGGTTAAACTTTAGTAGTCAGGCGGCCCTCACTAGCTACTGGTGGGAAAAGGGGAGAGCTGGAAATGTACCCGCGCACAAGTAGCACACTTGATATATAGTAGTATTATACAAACAATTATAATTACTTAATTATTTATTCCACAATTTTGCAAGGAATTCTTTGGCACTGTAGAAGTGTCAAAACAATTCTTAGGTGTGGAGGTACACCCCTGAGAGTATAAAGCATATGTATATAAAAAGGACAAGAAAAAAAGTACTCTCCTTTGTTTGGGGGCACGCTTGGAAAAAGAAAGAATCAGTTGGATAGTAATGTAAAGATGAATTATATTAATACATAACTTTTATTATTTATTTTTTTTAAATACTTTTGTTAACATACTGACAGACAACACAAAACATATATTGCAGGGATATTCTAATGTCCACTGCTAGATGAATTACCTAGATTATAGTCTCTAGGTAAAGCACTGTTAATCAATTCTAAAAGCTAGCAAAATATTAATTCTTTAATGGTTCCGGTCAGTTCCCCATGTCTTGTAAATGCTTGCCTGGTTCCCTTTTAACCATATAACTATTTTAATTTATAGTTATAATTGTTGGTAATTATTATCCCCCTCTTTATTAGGGAATAGTAAGTATGGTAATGGGTAGGCAGATATATTCCCCCTCGTTAGGGAGATTGGAGATCAGCGCTAGGATTTACTCAGGTTGTAGGTAATCTCATAAGCATATAATCAAATAGATGATTGCTAAAACACAGAATGTGTCTATGTGCACAGTAGTTTTTCTTTTTACAGATGCAAGGGCATCTTGGACTTTTTGAATCGATGAATTGATCTGCTCAGTTGATTTTTCAACCTCAGGGGGTGTGACAGGAGGGGAGTTCTCACCTCTGGGGGTGGATGCTGGTGTGACAGGAGCTTTTGTGAATTTCGCAAGGGGATTTGCGGCAGCCATGTATTGAGTTCTCCCCATTGTGGCTTGTTGTGCACCTTCTCATGGGTGAGTCATCGATTATTTCTCCTCCTTATGTCAATGATTACTGCTCAAAGCTGTTCACTTAAGAGTTTCCCAAACTGGACTGCAATTTTAAAGGCTCTGTGCTCCCTCCACTTCACCACTTCCAGGGTTCCTGTTAGCCAACAGGGTGTTAGAACAGCATACGGTTTGTTAAGGTCACTGTTATTCATAATACAGGATGCACTCCTTAACCAGTATCCTTCTGGCCCCCAAACTGTCCTGTGCCTTACAGTGAAAATTCAGGGTACTGAATGGTTGCCATTTTCCCCTTTTTTTCTTCCTATCTCTCCTCCCCCTGCACGCTGTCCGGTCTTGTCCACGCATTGTCGCTTGTGGTCTCCTTCTCTAGCCACGGCCACAGGTGCACAGCTGAGCTGTGGAAGCAGCAGGGTCTCTCTATCCTGCAGCAACCCCGGCTCCTCACATGCCTCTTCCACTCCCCCCAAGCCTAGATCTCCCGGCACACTGCGATCCCCACTGCCCGCTCCCAGGAGCACCCTCCAGCCTCCACCCAGCTCCTGCTACATAGGTCCGCGGCAACTGCGTGGGTGCCTCAGTCACCTCACCAGGGTAAGCCTAGTTTTTACTGGGGGGAGTTTACAGGATTTTTAAGCATATGAAGGGAGCAGGAGAGGACGCCGACACATGTCCTACTTTTTGCTCTCCGTGACAACGCCCGATTAACACATGACACCCCCCCCCCCCCCCCCCCCAAGTGAGTTTTTTTTTTAAATGGTGGCTATGCACTATATAAGACATTGTTACACAAATACATATAAATAAACTAGTAAGCCCGCTCAAAGCTAATAAGATTGTGCTACTGTATGGTATAATTTGAGAAGACAGCCCTATTGTTTGCCGAGCGGCGCTGTACACCCTAGCACTGTCCCTCTGTACTAAGCCTTGGAGAGTGATAAAGTGAGAGATATGAAGTGCCAGACAATTATCTACTGTTATTTTTCAAACCCAGCCTATAACATGGCAATTGGGAGCTGATTGGCTGCTACTTTATATCTCTCCACTTAATCACTCTCCAAGGCTTAGTAAATCTCTCTATTCTCATTTTCTGTGCTGCATATCAAATGAGAACATGTTGTGAACGATGTGGTGCACATTGTTCGTGTATACAGCTAGGCAGACAGCCAATACTATATATCTTGCCTCTGAAATGTAATCTCATTGCCACTGACTCCCATATGCACACACACACAGTTCCCAGCTTGACTCCCACATTACAAACAAGGTCTGGGCAGATACACAACCTTCCTGCAACTGCAGGTTTGGAAGCAGTCCAGCATTTTTTGGCATCAAATCTTGCTAATATTCTGTAGGTTTTTTCTGCTGCCGTTCATTTCCCCACACCCCAGTAGTCATTGTAGGCAACCAGTGGGAACACCAAAATAACAAGGATTGATTTGGGACATATGCTTAAAATGATCTATGTAGTTTAGCAGTAAGGTTTACCCAGAAAGGTACTGTTACACCCAAGAGAACTAATGCTTTACTATTGAATGCAGCTAAGTTATCTTCTAACTCTAGAGATGTCGAGCAACGAATTACATCCGGGTTTGCTCGACCCGGGTTACCCATTCATACTGCCCAAAACCTGGGTCGGACCCGGGTGAAACCCTTCTTTTAACCTGGTTCCCATTGCTGGGTTGCTGGACCAGGAATTTTTCAACCCGATTCGGACCTGGGTTATTTGTGCGATGAGAATGACTGCCAACATACTGTGGATGAAACCATTTTGTGTGTCCAAACATTTTTATATCCTATCAAAGAACATCAATGGGACTTTCAGAGTGTGGGCAGGTCCAGGAGATGTCATAACCTCACACAGTAGTCACGCAATGCTCCTCTCGGAACGTTTTGAACAGCCAGGATATCTTTATGAGGCTCCTTGCCCCTACAACTTAATTTGGCCTAGCAAGTATATATATAGATATATCTATATATATAGATATATATATATATATCTATATATATATATATATATAGATATATATATATATATATATATATCTATATATATATATATATATATATATATATATAGATATATAGATATATATATATATATATATAAATAATACTTTGGACTTGTTAGCTAATAGCACATCACTTTTATTTAGTTGATGCAAACATGACATGGAATCGTATTTGCTGCTCCAATTTCCATAGTTATTGCACATTGGTATTGAAATATTGTTACAGTGTAATTCCCCTTTAAAGATACACATGGCCACGGTTTTCTCAGCTCAACTCACTATGTCAAGATAACCTGCATAGCAAATTAAATCACAGATATCCAGAACTGAGCCATGACTTCAGGGTATTGTTAAAATAAACATTATGTCAGCTTACAGCAACTCACTGATCAGAATTTCAGAACTATACTTATAAAGTAGAATGAAATGTATGAGCAACAAAGCCTTGGGGGAGTGTGCAGCCAGGTCAGGATCTTCTGCTACAACTGGTACAGTGCTAATAAGGTGAACGATAAGAAGGCAGGATACACAGCCTTTCTGTGCAGTCACATATTGCTTTCGGTGGATTCGAGTGGGAAAAATATATATGAAGAAATTCATTTTTTATTATTTTTGCTTACTTAAATAAAATAAAAAAGACAGAAACAAATTCCAACTTATCCTTAAAAGATAATGAATTATGTACTAATGATTTCTGGATTACTCTTTAAAAGAGACAAGAAATGTTCCTATGATATTGTGACTGATGAGGCTCAGGCCATTCAGAGATATCAAAAAGGACAAGGGAAAATATGGGGCTGTGCGCTAGAAAAACTTGTGTGAAGAGATCAATTAAATAATTCCTTTTAAAGCTGCAGTGTAACAATGTGGCTACCAACCGACATTCAAATGAAAGAAACAGAAAACAGCAATAAACACTGTGCTAAAATGGAATTGATATTTTAATAAAAAAATAAAATTAAAACATACACAGATATAATAATACCTTCTATACTGAAACACAATTATTAAACACAGACAGAAAATATGCAAAGTATTGTTTCAAAGGGGGTTATTCTAGTTCATTCTTTCTGACAAAATCCTTCTTAGATGGACAAAACCATGTGCACTGCGGGTGGGGCAGATGTAACTTGTGCAGAGAGAATTAGATTTGGGTGGGGTTTTTCTTCAAAGTGAGATCTATATTGCAGTGTAAAATCATGCAGTCAGTATTTACCCTGCACAGAAACAAAATAACTCACCCAAATCTAATTCTCTCTGCACGTTACATCTGCCCCCCTGCAGTGCACATGGTTTTGTCCATCTAAGAAGGATTTTGCCAGAAAGAATGAACTAGAATAAACCCCAAAGAGTTGATAACCAAGGAATAATAATAATGAATGGCCAAGATTGTAAGACAACATGTTAGTAGATGTAGATGGCAAGCTTGTTAGAGAGTATTTTACAAACAGCTGTTAGTTTTTATGTAGCTTTAAGGTAGAGTTTTAAAGTGAGGCTCAAGCAGAAAAGCACAATTAATTGTAGTGCAGGCACTTGGAGAGATATATATTGCAGCAGTTTTTAACAAGAAGGCACAGTTTATAGGGTGCAAGCATTTGGAGGGGATATAGTTAACACATGTTTCAGGCAGTGTTAGATTCTTTTATCCTTATGGAAGATTTTGTATCCAAAAGAAAGTAGACCAATATATTTGGTGAGGTAATTTGGTTCTTAGTTCCTTACTGGATTTTTCGAACCCACTTAAGCATAAAGGGGTTCACACTGAATCGGGTTGTGGGTTTCTTGGGGCTCCCAATTCCTTGGTGGGTTTACACACCTCCTTGTCAGGGTCCACCCACAGTATAGAAAGTGCCAAGTGGCAAGGACTGGTACCAGATAGCGCTGTGTCTGTCTTACGCGTTTCTCCGCCTCATAGGACTTCAGCGGCTTCTTCAGAGACATTCTGAGAACTGTCAGTGATGCCATCTGCAAAAGGCATTTTGCTTTCACCGCTGATTTGGGTATAGGACCTAGAACATTTGTGTGCTAATACAGAGATGGACACAAGTCTGTATCCCGGACAGATCATTTTCAAAAAAGTATATGCTGCATAACCGAGTTCCAACAACTACAGTATGAGCAATTCTGAGCCAAGATATAGGTTGCAAATCCACTTGCAGGTAAGTAGGCGTAACTAGGCAGCAAGGTGGCATCCCACATGGGCTAAGTTTAGTGTCATTGCATGTAGATGGATTTGCTTGGTATACTGCACATTGGTTATCATGGCGGTGATTTGAATACGGATGGACGTGATGTTGCTTTAGGTGTGTGCATTCTGGCATATGGCTAAATATCTGCATTTAGTTCCATGCACCCAGCATGAGCGTTATTGCAGCCGGTTTGCATGTAGCTCTGAATAAGCCTCTTTACATAAGAATAGTGGGTGTGGATCATATGGTCTACAACAACTAGGTCGACAAGCATTGGGTCGACACCACTAGGTCAACATGCAGGAAGGTTGACATGGGTCAAGGTCAACAGAACCAGAATAGTATGCTTTTCAATTTCACTCATCTTTAGATACCATCTACAGTACATTTATATCCAATATACTGTATATTGGGGTAAATGTAACATCCTCCATTATGGGGGCGAACTGGTATCAGTGCACGTTATGCATTTATAGTGTATATTTTCTGTGTTCTGAAATAAATATCTATATGTACAGTTGTGCTTATACGTTTACATACCCTAGGCAGATTAAAAAAGAGTAAACACAGTTGTTTTACAATAAATGGCTTCACCCAACCACTAACCATGAGTGAAAGAAAAGTTTGTGAGTTATCCTTCATATTCTCTGAAAAATGGCCAGAAAATCACTAATTCTGCTAGGGTATGCAAACTTTTGAGCAAAACTGTATATACATGCACAAACACACACACACACACACACACACACACATATACTGTATAGAGCACTTGGTGGAATCACATGCGATATACTGTATTGCATGCAAAAGGACAACATACAATATACAATGTGTGGGTGCCTTAAGGCACTAGGCTTCAAAAGTGATAAAATAGAGAGTGATAAACAGCCAGCCAATCAGCTCCTAACTTCCATGTCACAGACTGTGTTTGAAACATGTCAGACATGAGCTGATTGGTTGGTTGTTTATCACTCTCCATTTTATCACATTTGAAGCTTAGTGCATCTGGCACTCTATCTGAAGCTACCCACAGCTACAGTAGAAGATAGAATAGCTAGAATTCTCATGTTTGCTATGCAGGTGCAAATAGCTCCATCAGTAAGGTGACTAGTGCTATAGTTCATGGGTTACCAGGTATCACACTTAGTAAATTGATGTTTATAGTATAGAGGGTATGTGCAGAGAACTAGAGGGGGAGTTGGCATAGAAGCGACAGCCTGGCTGCTAATTAACTGGTGCTTCTGGGGAGGAGAAGAGCCCACTTGATGCAGTAGCCTGGCGGCAACTGACTCTGTTGCCTCCCACATTTCCACCCCTGATCAGGTGTGTGGCATATACTGTAGGGTCAGGGGCATTAAGGTGTGCAGCATATAGTGTAAGGGACATTACGGCATTACGGTGTGTGGCATAATATGTAAGGGGTATTACGTGAGGTGGGGGTTCCAGAAACTATCTTGGCGGGGCGGGGGGGAGGGTTATAGTTTTGTCACTGCATATAAAATGGTACTTGCAAAGTATCTGGTTTCCTCACCATTGCATTAGACAGACAAAATTTATGAGGCATACACCCGGGGCGACTCCAGTGCTATTTTTAAGAGATCTGTACAGATCACTCAGAAATTAAGCACAGATCGCTCTGTGTGTATGCCCCCTGTGACAATGATGTGTGGTCCTTCGCATTGCCATCACCAGGCTAGATTTATACAGCATGCAGTATATATCTAGTCCATCCCCAGTGTTCTCAGCTGGTCTTGCTGGATCAATCAGCACACATCGCTGGTGCATCCCTGTGCGCTGTGCGGTCTGTGCTAAGAGTATTGTGTAGCACAGATGTGTGTATGGGGCTTTAGTTGTTTATTGTTTACTATAGTTTAAGGAAATGTGTACCTAATTGCAATGCTAGAAAATAATATATATTCATTTTTACCTATAATAATTTCTGTGCTGTGACAGCCACATTTAGAAAGTATCAGCAGGCATACAGGGACGCTAGGAACGTGTAGTTTATTAATGCATTCAGCCCTTCTTATTAAACATAAATCTAGGAATGCCATAATATCCCTTTCATTTTGTGATGCCTATGATATACTCAGGTTCTGTGGATTATAAAAACCAGATGAAATGTAAGCTTGAATTCAGCCAGCCACAGAACCTGTGTAAATCATTCATGGCAACCCTACATAAATCACACTTAGGGGTTGATTTACTACAGTCCTAAAAAGGAAAAGTGGAGCTGTTGCCAAAATCTCAAATTTCCCTGTCATAATTTGTACTGAAAACACTCTGGTAAATCCATAAATGTATATGATTAATATAAATGCAAATGAAACTAAGGGCCAGATTCTGGTTCACTTGCAATATCTATTTCTAATGGACAAAACCATGTGCACTGCAGGTAGGGCCGATGTAACATGTGCAGAGAGTGTTATATTTGGGTGTGAAGTGTACTAATATCTATATTGCAGTGTAAAAATGAAGCAGTCAGTATTCACCCTGCACAGAAACAAAATAACATCCAAATCTAACTCTCTCTGCACATGTTAAATCTGCCCCACCTGCAGTGCAGCATGGTTTTGTCCATTAGAGAGAGAATTTGCTTCTGCGAGTGAACCAAATCAGGCCCTAAATTCCCTGTGTTATTCGCTTTGTTCTCTTGGCCTGCAGATATTCAGGGTGCACACCTGGGTTACATGACGATCCAACTGACTGTCATCCAGGCATAGGTGCTGATTCTGTGAGTGCTCAAGGGCCCAAGCACCCACTGAAATTGATGGACACCCATGGGCCCGAGTCCAGCTGCTGGGCCACCATATTAACTTGCTAATTTGCGGCTGCAGCACCCACATCGCCCGACCTGCCACCTGGGAAACAGTATGCCGAGAAGTGTATTCTGTCCGTGGAGTACCTGCACTGTGGAGGCTTTTATGTATGTGGTACTCTGTTGCCGTAATTTGAATATTGGAGAAAACTTATTTTGTGGCCACACCCCTTCCCCATGAAGCCACTCCCCTATATTTTTGGCTTGGTGAGTCATTTGAATTTACCCGTACAGCTGTGATATCAGCCCCTGTGGTTGACAGACAACACATACACATACTGCATTGGCTGTGTAGTACACATGCCTGGCTAAGTCTGTGAATTACATAATGTACAAAATATCAGGTGTGATATATATCAAAAGGTCCATATATACTACCTAGTGTGTACCCAGCTTAAGAGACTGCTGTAAGCACTGTCCCCCTCCATATATTTCCCTATCATAATGTCAAATATCCTGACCTCTCACAGTCAAGCTTTGTACCAGCCAGGCCCCAGTCCCAGTACCCCTGCAGGGAGCTGGGCAGTGGGAGCGGGGAGCACAGGCTGCCCCTGCAGCACAGCCCTTCCTCCCAGCCCAGCACATGATGCTCGGTGCCATGTGCTGAACGTGGGAGAGAGGCAGCACCCCCTGCTTAGTTAAGTTTTGTTTTTTACAGGAGCGTGACCACGCCCCCTCCTTTTTTACCAGGGCCCGACGGCACTGTCGGCACCCCTGGTCCTTTCTATGGGCGAGATATACTTAACTTTGAAAAGTGATAAAACGGAGTGATAAACCACTAACCAATCAGCTCCTAGCTGTCTTTTTTCAAAGCCAGCATGCAGTTAGGAGCCGATTGACTGTGCTTATTGGAGGCAAGATGCGAAACATGCTGAGAGTAGTAGCGGTGGATATAAAATCACACAAGCATGGAAGCTAAACATCCCCTAAATTTAGGTGTGTCTTCCTGCTGGGCTTGGATCTGAGAAAGAGCCTAAACACTGAAATCCCACTTTCGGATCTCTGTGTTTTGGTATTAAAAGCTACAGATGGAGTACCTCTCAGCCAGCTCAGGGAATCGCCAGATTCCCTGAGCTGGGGCAGGCTGGCGGAGAGGCGCTCCATCTGAAGCTTTTAAGACCAAAACATCTCACATGCACATACATCCCCGGCAGCAGGGCGCAGTAAGGAGGTGGGGAGCGATTTCCCTCCCCATCTCGGCTTCAGTTATTAGATACACTTTGGTCTTTGAGAATGGGTATCTCACCCTCTACTGCCCCTTAAGCCAATACAGCTGCCATTGCTACACTGCTGCCAGTATCAGGCAGGGAAGAATGGATGGTGTAATGATTAGCATTACTGCCTCACAGCACTGAGGTCATGGGTTCGATTCCCACCATGGCTCTAACAGTGCGGAATTTGTATATTCTCCCTGTGCTTGCGTGGGTTTTCTCCGGGTACCCCGGTTTCCTCCCACAATCCAAAAATATACTGGTAGGCTAATTGGCTCCCAAAAAATTACCCCTAGAATGTCTGTGTGCGTGTACATGTGGTAGGGAATATAGATTGTAAGCTCCACTGGGGCAGGGACTAATGTGAATACTCAAATATCCTCTGTAAAGTGCTGCGGAATATGTATAAGAAACTATAAATAAATGTCAGACTCTGCTGCTCCTGATTGGCAGAGTACGCCACAATCTCATTATCTATTGATGGCATGACTATCACCTCTAGCCCCCAAGTACGCTGTCTTGGAGTAATCCTTGACTCCTCCCTCTCCTTCAAACCACATATTCAGCATCTCTCACAAACCTGATATTTTCTTCTCAAAAATATTTCCAGAATTAGACCTTTTCTCATTCAGGATGCCACTAAGACCATAATTCACTCACTGACAAATGCCTGTCTCCACTTCAATATATCCTCAATGCTGCAGCATGAATCATCTTCCTCACCAAACGCACTACCTCCACCTCCCGTTCCCTCTTCTACAAGCCCTTCACTGGCTTCCCTTTCAGAATTCAATTTCAAACTTCTCACACTCACAAAGCCCTCACACACTCCTCTCCCATTAACATCTCTAACCTTATATCCCTTTACACTCCCACTCATCCCTTTGCTCTGCTAACACCCGTCGGCTCTTCTGCCGACTTATTACCTCCTCCCACTCCTACCTCCAAGATTTTTCACGTGCTGCTACCTTAATCTGGAATTCACTACCTCTCCCCCTCATACTCTCCACTACTATACAGAACTTCAAACGGGCTCTTAAGACCCACTTCATCACCAAACCCTGCAAACTGTCCTACTAACCTTACGTTCCTTGCCTTGTTTCACCCCTGGCTGTCTGCCCCTCCTCTTTAGAATGTAAGCTCTCACGAGCAGAGACCTCTTACCTCATATGCTTATCCTTTCATACTTCAGTAGTCTTCGGCTGCATGCTTTCTGCTACCACCTGGATACTTATTTCGCAGTAATCGGCTGATGTTCCTATAATCACTTACAGTTGAAGATAATACAGGACAAATTCAGGGTAAGTCACTGTTTTTCTGTTTTGATTATGAGTACTCTGCGGAACCCTTGTGGCGCCATATAAATAAAGGATAATCCATCTAAATCTAATGTGGAACCTGTAATCAATTCACATTATCACTTTGATATTTGCATTCAAAGCAGCAAAAAAATCAGATTTTCATTTCATCTGTTACAAAAGAATATAATGGATACTTGTATTTATTTTACCTGGAAAAGTTAAATGCAAAGGTGTGGTTTTACAGTGGTAGAAGACTACTTCTTGTTTACTTAGTCATACCACAAGTGTGAGAGGGAGGGGTTCCGGATGACTGCCTGACAGGGGGCCTCCCGATGGTCGGAATCTCGACTGCCAGTGTTCCGACAGTAGGGATCCTGACTCCCAGGGGCGATTCTCCCTTGTGGGGGTCCACAATCCCCATAGAGGGAGAATAGAACCTGTGGCAAGCCAAGCGAGCCACCGAGCCCACAAGGGTCATCTTTGTGCTCGCCCCACTGTCAGAGCACCGGCATTCCCCCCATACTGGGTACACAAGTAGTACGTACTGGTAGAAAACCAAGGCATTGTGCATCCACAGAACTTTGTAGGTGACCTTCACTGACTCTTCCAGTAATCATAAACAGCAATAACTATTCTTCATTTGCTCAGATGTAGTGTCTGTTATTGGAAAATGAATGCACATATATTTCCAATTTATGTCTCACGTGTTCTTGACTATGAAATACAATGTTTTGAGGCCATGGATATAACACTGCCATAGCAGCACACCATAGTTTTCATTTATTTACTACTGTGTATGTACGATTTCAAGGAGTGGACTGTATCCTAGGTATCAGAATCAGCTTTATGGGCCAGGTATACTAGGAATTTGATTTGGATTGCTGTGCAAGAGCAGGTAGGTAACAGTTAAACAGCAACAGCAGACATACATAACACATACTGTACAGGTATGTTCCTGCCAATCCTGCTGCCTTGGCCAGCCAGTGAAGCAGTCTCTGTTAATCACTATTTCCTGGTGATATTATTATTAATAATAATAATAAGTGCTATATAAATGTTAATAATGTATTCATTATTAAAGTGACTCTGGGAGAGAGGACCGTTATACAAAAAGTTGGAAATGAAGTCAGGAATGCCTATCTGTAATTAGTGTCCCCAAAACCAAAAAGAAATGACGTTCCAAATGCAGTTCTCAGGCTAAGGAAATGTATATGTGAATTGTTTAGTAGCTGGGAAAATGGATTGTACATTGGCTGCTAGAATGGGGTCTCCATGTAGGGTATTGGCAGGACTCTTCTGTATAATATAATGGTCACTACAATGAGGCATGTCAGAGTATACTGTCAGTATGCACATGCAATGTATACTGTACATCACACAAAAAAATGTAGCTCTGTATATAGTGAGAACATGGTCTACTAGGAATACTAGGTTATATTGTGTGAGAAGTCCTTTAACTTACCAGTATGATTTATGGTTATCATATAGAAAACCGATGGCTGAATAAGCTGGAGGTAACATAAACTACCGAAGGAGTCTGAGATGCCTGCACTTTGGTTGTGGTTTGTGTTTAGGCTATGATGCTGCAGCTATAGCCAATTAGGGAGTAGGGAGGAGTTTCCTGTAGTAGGAATAGCCAGAGAGTCAGGTGATCTGCTCTCTGGTCCGGTTTTCCAAGGAGCAGGTTGGTTTTCAGACTCTCTCCTGTACCTTTTACTCTTTCACTGCTACTTATTCTTCTGCTGTCAAAATTATATTTCTCTCCCTATTCCTTTTGTATCTATCTCTAGCTCTTTCATTCAGGCTGCTCCTTGGGGATTTGGGCCAGATATTCTAGCGCTGCTGCTGCCCGGCCTAGCTATGCCGCGCCCGCGGAGAAACATCCACCCACCCTCCCGTTTTGCACAGCCCGGCTCCCCCTCTGCTCCTCCAACGGCCAGCGTCACGCAGGCCGGGCGGGGAGGCAGAGCGGCGGCGAGAACGGGACCACAGCGGCGGGGCGCGCGGTCCGCGTCATCGGCCGATGACGCGGTTGTACGCGGCGTTAGGCCGCAAGCTAATAGAGCGGGTAGCGCTCCCGCCCGGGGTAGGGGAGGCACCCCCGGCGGAGGTAACCAACGTGGCAGGCGCACGCGGTCCCAAGGTCCCGCAGCAGCAGGTTCAGGTGCGTCCGCGCCTGCCCAAGATGGCCGCCGGACGCGAGCAGCGGGTCCTGGGCCACAGCCCGGGGACTCTGCTTCCCCGTCAGCCCAGCCTACTTTGCCCACGCAGGACCATCCCTCCACGGGGTCCCCCATGACTCCTCTAAGGAGGGCAAGGAGCGGGTGGCTCTCTAGGGCGCGCTTGCTCTCCCAGCGCGTCAGGCTATCCCAGGCGTCGCAGGCGATTTCAGCCACGGCTGCAGAGCCAGTGCTCCCTGGCGTTGCGCAAGCACCCTCCACAGAGGTGGATATGGCGGTGGTTCGGCAGCTGGTGGTGATGCTGACGCCGCGGGCGGGTCAGCAATCTGTACAGTCAGGGCCTGGGAATCAATCTACTGCTATCCTCCCTTCTGCTCTTTCCAACCGGGACCCTGCGGCACACGTGCTGGCAGCTCTGGGCACGCCATTCACGAGGATGGGTTTCACACCTCCAAGGGACGCAGTTGTGCCGATGCCGTCGCAGCACCAGGTAGAAGGGGCCATTGCCGGGCCGTCAGAGGTGGCTGGTCCTTTCGGAACAGCAGGTGCGGCCACAGCGGGAGCTGTGTCAGGTGGGTCAGCCAGAGCACGCAAGAAGCGCAGGCGCCGGTATTCCCGTACCTCCTCCTCCTCGGGGTCAGAGTCGGTGACCTCCGGCAAGGAGGGGGGCGTAGATCCAGACACAGGCGCAGACGCTCTAGGAGACACCGTCGGCGCTCGCAGTCCTCCAGTGGCGACTCGGGCTCCCCGTTGTTTCCTAGAGGGCAGGTGGTGCACTGCGAGAATACGGCAGTGCTAAGAGGCCTCAGGCGCAGCGTAAGGGATAGGATAAGGGAGGGCAGATACGTCAGCTTCTTTACCATGACTGCGCAAGATGAGAAGGACTATCGCGAGGCGAAGTGTAAAGGGGGGATTGGCGAGGCGGCGTACTGCACGTACCAGAGATGGCAAGTGGGGCTGTTTATGTTTGCTGCATGTTACTTGGAAACCAGACCCCAGGAGCATATGAATGTGATTAGATACATCCATATGATGCATGCCATGTATATGGACGACGGCGAGAACGTCTGGCGGGCTTATGATGAGCAATTCCGACGGAAGCAGTCGGGTTGTGAGATCATGGCCCTTGGGGCTAAGGATGTTGAGGTGTGGATGGGTAAGAAACCGTTGGTTTCGACCTCCGCCGCCCCGGCTCCGGTGGCCCCGACACCTGCGGCAGCCCCGCGCAGGGCCCCCTCGTCCTTTCGTGGGGGCCCTGGAGGGGGGCAGTCAGCGGGCAGATGTTTTGCTTTCAATGGGGCAGGATGCGCAGCGGGTTCCCGCTGTAAGTTTCGTCACCAATGCTCAAAATGCTGGGGAGGACACCCGGTCAAGGAATGCCCGCGTGGCAGGCAGGCTGGAGGGGCTCCCAGGCAAAATGCCGGTGCCACCCCGGCCCCTGCCCCTCCTCAGTAAGGCCCCTTCTCCAGTGAGGGGTGACCGCTTAGCCAGTTGGCTCGGGCGTTATCCCCTCCGGGAGGAGGCGCAGTTTTTGGCCGCAGGTTTCTCGCAAGGATTCCTCCTCCCCATTCAAGGGGAGGTGGCGTCCGGGTCTCCGAGAAACCTGAAGTCTGCAATCGACATGCTTCAGGTGGTCCTGGACAAGGTCGAGAAGGAGGTGAAATTGGGCAGGATGGTGGGTCCATTTCCTGAACCTCCGGTTCGGTATTTGGTGCTGTCACCTATTGGGGTGGTTCCCAAGAAAGAGACAGGCAAGTTTGGTTTGATACAGCATCTGTCCCACCCACCTGGATTGTCCGTGAATGATGCAATTCCTATGGAGTTGTGTCACGTATGGTACCAGTCCTTTGAGGAGGCGTTGGCTATTGTGCGCGGCTTCGGGGGGCGGGCCCTCCTAGGCAGGGTAGACATCGAGTCGGCATTCCGACTGCTGCCTCTACACCCGGACTCCTTTAGGTTCATGGGGTTTAGGCTGCCTTCCGGTTATTATGTAGACCGTTGCTTGCCTATGGGCTGCTCCGTGTCCTGCGCCTATTTCGAGTGTTTTAGCAGCTTCCTGCATTGGTGCGTCACAGAGTATACGGGCGAGCCGGGGGTCGCCCATTATTTGGACGACTTCCTGTGCGTAGGCCCGGCCGATTCCCCGCGCTGCGGGGCTCTCCTGACCGCAATGCAGCAGCTGTTCTTACATTTCGGAGTCCCAGTCGCGGCGGACAAGACAGAAGGGCCGACTGAGTGCCTTTCATTCTTGGGCATTGAGATTGACACGCGGGCCGGGTGCTGCAGGTTGCCCCTTGATAAGCTTGCACGGCTGCAAGGGGCGATCTCCCAGTCCCTGGCCTCCGGCAAACTCCGGGTACGCCAGCTACAGTCCCTACTGGGCCTGTTTCACTTCTCTTGCCGGGTCATCCCCATGGGGAGGGTTTTCTGTCGAAAACTGGAACTGGCTATGGCAGGTCCAAATAGGCCCCAATTCTTCGTCCGCCTGAATGCGGAACTCAAACGGGATCTCAGAGTCTGGGAGGTTTTCCTCCGCGACTTCAATGGTGTGTTGCTGTGGCCTAGCCCGCCGCGGTACAGCGAGGACTTACAGTTATACACCGATGCTGCGGGGGGAATTGGCTTCGGAGCCTTCCTGCACGGCTCTTGGTGCGCTGAGACCTGGCCGGAGGAATGGGCGCTAGAAGGGCTCACCAGGAACATGCTTCTGCTGGAGCTGTTCCCTATTGTGGTGGCACTGGAACTGTGGGGCGACCGGCTACGTGATGCCTGCATCACCTTCTGGTGTAAAAAAAGAAAGAAGGAAGTGGCGCTGTATGATGAAAGATCATATAACAATATTTAATAACAAATTAAAACATGACATACATTGTACAATAATTGAGATCAATAAAATTCATGAGGTGGTGTTGGATTTAAAATATATATGGACCGGAAATTGCATTGACTGGAACCAAATGGATACAGATGGTAAGTGGAATGGGGGGCACAGCAATTGTAGAAAGTGATGGCCCTGTGGGCTTATATTTACCACTTATGATCTGTGGGAATGTCCAATCCCAATATTGGTGGTGGCGGAGAAGTCCTTTGATAAAGCTGCATTTTCACAAGCAGTGAAACGCGTCAGGAGTACACTGTGGACCGGACCTGCTAATACACCACTTAATTGCGTCCATTTGACCCCTGCTTTTGAACCAACATGGATACACTTTCATCGCACCTGGAGAATACCTTCCAATTCATCCCCTAAGCCATTGGGCTACCAGCTCACCACTTTGTTCATTCACACCATCAGCAGGAATCAAGGTACTTTGTTCTGTCAATCCGAACACCTGGTCACATAGACCCGACTCACCTTGAGGACACCTGTCTGACTCGTCATTAGGAGAGTGCCACCTCTAGCGACGCCAGTGACCCAAGGGCATAATAATAACAACGAGCCCACCATCTTCACGGGTCCCCACCCAAGCGGACCAACGGTCGCATACTTCTGAGGACTTCTCCGCCACCACCAATATTGGGATTGGACATTCCCACAGATCATAAGTGGTAAATATAAGCCCACAGGGCCATCACTTTCTACAATTGCTGTGCCCCCCATTCCACTTACCATCTGTATCCATTTGGTTCCAGTCAATGCAATTTCCGGTCCATATATATTTTAAATCCATCACCACCTCATGAATTTTATTGATCTCAATTATTGTACAATGTATGTCATGTTTTAATTTGTTATTAAATATTGTTATATGATCTTTCATCATACAGCGCCACTTCCTTCTTTCTTTTTTTACTTGCATTATTGGGACTGACAACCCCATTACCAAGTGGCAGCTCCTGACAAAACACCCCTGGTAAGCGCCTGTCTGTGCACCCAAGGTAGCACGTCCAATCCATTTTCACCTTCTGGTGTGATAACCTGGGGGTGGTGCAGGCCATCAACAGACAGAGCTCTTCTTCCCTGCCGGTCGTGCGCTTGCTCTGGCGCCTTGTATTGGTATGTTTGCGGCTTAACCTGCATTTTGTGGCCAGGCACGTTCCCGGGGTGGACAACTCGGTTGCCGACGCTCTGTCCAGGCGTGACTGGGCTAGGTTCCGGTCCCTAGCTCCGGGGGCTGATTTGGTTGGTGAGCCGTGTCCTCCTTATGTTTGGCAGGTCATCAGGCCGGCATGGAGGAACTAGCCATGCGGGCTATTGCTCCCAGGATGCTGCGTTGTTACCAAGCTGGCTGGCTGGAATGGGAACAATTCAGAATGTCCGCGTCACAACAAGGTAAGGCCCCTGGCGACACCATGCTGGCTTTTGTGTGGAGTTTGTACTCCGGAGGGCGGTCTGTGTCGGCCGTGAGACGGCTGTTGGCCGGCGTGTCGTTCTTCTCATCGCTGCATGGGAGATCGGACCCCGGTCGGTCTTTTCTTGTGTCTCGGGCCCTGAGGGGCTGGCGGCGCGCTTCCCCTGTGGCTCCAGATAGCAGAAGGCCCATTGACGTGTCCCTGCTGCCTCCCTTATTGGGGGCGGTTTGGGATGTATGTCACTCAGAGTATGAGGTCCGACTGTTTCGCTTGGCATATGCCATGGCGTTCCATGGAGCTTTCAGGGTCGGCGAGCTGGTAGCCCCATCGAGGCATCGACCTTCTCCTCTGTTGTTAGAGGATGTATTGATACAGGGCAATTTGGTTTGGTGCCGGGTAAGACGTTCCAAGACGGATCAGACTGGGAGAGGCCAATGGCTGTCATTGCAACCGTGCCCGGTGGAAGGGATTTGCCCAGTGGCGATGGCAAGCGCCTACGCCCTGCTGCGTCCTGACCGCCCCGGGGCATGGTTAATGCATTCAGACGGCTCTTCATTGACAAAATACCAGTTCTGCCATGTTTTGCGACGTGCCCTGGGATCTCTTGGCCTGGATCCGAGGGAGTTTGGTACACACTCCTTTCGGATCGGGGCGGCCACATCTGCTGCTGCTGGGGGTCAATCCGAGGCAGAGATACAGTCTCTGGGTCGATGGCGCTCGGCAGCGTTCCGCAGATACATTCGGCCTGGCCTGTCTCTCCATCTGCAAGACCGTAATCGACTGGACGCATAAGTACTCGTCTCACTTTAGCGGGAGTCTTGAGGTGGTCCACTTTCCCCCGGGGGCACAATTCGGCTTAATTCCAATCTGACATGGCGTCCTGGTTAGTTTACTCCGGGGGTTTTCTGTGCAGTGTGCCTCAAGGTCTGGTCGGTTACGGTTTCCTTTATCTTTCCTTCTCCGGTGTGGTTGGTCTGTCAAGTGAGGTGTGATTTTGATGGCATGTGTCCTAACCTGTTTACATCTTTCAGGTCGCAGGGACTCCAAGACGGTGTGGGTGATGGGACACTCTTTTGTCCACTGGGCATCGATGGCATGTGGCATTTTGAATGACAGTATGCGAGTGAAAGCTCAGAAAGTGCGATGGTTGGGTGTGCGAGGCATGCTTTGGGGAGCGCTGCAGGGTCTGTTGTTAAGGTCGGTGCGGGACTTTGGAGTCCCTGAGGTGCTAATTTTGCACCTGGGCGGAAACGATCTAGGCCAATGCACCGCCTTGGAACTGTGGTCGATTATCATCAGAGACCTGCATATTGTGGCTCAGGCGCTCCCTTGCTGCCAACTGATTTGGTCCTCAATGATTCCTAGGCGAGTCTGGAGGAATGCTAGGTCAGGGCCCCGCTTGGATAGCGCACGGAGGAAGGTCAATGCTGCGGTGCAGCGATACCTGTTGGCTAATAGGGGTGGGGTCATCAGGCATGACTCCATCACCTATAAGCGGGGTTCCCTGTATAGGCCGGACGGTGTCCATCTGAGTCCTGAGGGAATGGCCATATTCCTGGACGATTTGTTTAGAGGTTTTAGTTGATGTGTTGTTGTTTAGTAAGTGCTGAGCGTTTAGGGTGGCGGTGCTGCAGCCTAAGACTTGGCTTGTGGCGGTAAAGAACGGTCCTTGTTCAAATGAAGTGTTATGAGGATAGTGGGGTGCGCTCTCCCATCAATGATACGCTTGTAGCCCATGCCCCTTGGACAGGGGTGGGATGCACCACTTGCCCGAGTGGGTAGCGTGGGAGAGTTGAACACCAATGATGTATGAATGGTGTGATGTCATCTTACCCCTCTTTTCTCTATGACCGTTCTTTAGGGCCGCCACCCTCTTCTATAGATTAATATATATAGTTGTCAATTAATAAATTTGACATTCATTATTTGAAACGCCAGCACTTGTGTCTGTCTCTTTATTTGTAGTGTTAAGTTAGATAAGATTAGATAAGTTATTAAAGTGTTATGGCATAAAGATTGCCGATGGTACGTTTATGGTTTGTGTACAGTTAATTCTCTAGAAGATGTCATTCTGTATAATCAGACATAATACATTTATGTGAATACATGCTTATTTTTAAGGAAGATCATGTTTGAGAATGGTCTTGGAATTAAAGGGTACAAGGTGATAGGAGCTGATTGGCTGGAGCATTAACTGTCAATTTACATAATGGAGCTGATTGGCTGGTGCATTATCAATGTTCTTTATGGGGATAGATAACACTTCTCCGAACTTCTTACATTTACCCCTAGGTTGCAGGTCTAGACAAGCCTATAAAAGGTACAGTGCAATTTGCATATTATGATGTGTCATCATACCACATTTTGTATTTTGGCATATTTAAGAAATAAAAAGCCATATTTCTGGGTGAATTGTTTTGGCCAACCAGCTATGAAACATCCCAAAACAGATTGTAAATTAGTGTCCAATGAGGTACGGGGAATAACTCAGAGATCGGGAGATTGGCACAGCCGCTGCCGCTTTGTATGCAGTGAATGTGCTAATGCAGCATGAGGTGTCTTGTGTAAATAGAAGCATTCTGCCAGCTTGTAACCTGCTCTGTGAACATCGGTCATCGGAGTAACCCTCAAGTTCAATCATGGTGTGGCTTAGGGGACACGGTCACTGCATACAGGAGATCTGCACATGTGCAGGACAGATGCGGAGCACGTGCAGATCTCATATATTGGAGGAGATGTACGCACATCATCAGGTTTGCCTCTATCTCTAAATCCGGCCCAGGAGATCAACATTCCTGTGGCTTTATCCTAGCTGCAGGCAGGACGGTTTCTCTATACTACATTAGCAACATTGTTCCAGTAGCAAGTATGTGCACCAGGGTGTGAGAAAGTAAAGAAGAAGAAAAAAGTAATTGATGTTACCAGAAATCCAGATATTTTGACATTGGCTTATGAATAGTGGGAAAGTAATTCTGCCAACAGTCACCTTGTTCGTCCTAGTTACATTGTATTGTGACTATAGCTGGGTACACACTAGGCCAGTGGTAGCCAACCCTAGCCCTCGAGAGCTACCAACAGTTCACATTTTCCAGACAACCTAGCTGCTGCACAGCTGCACTCATTAATCACTGACATTTTAAAAGATCCACAGATGGAGCTAATTAGCTCACTTGTGATTCTGTGAGGAGACCTGCAAAACATGCACTGTTGGTAGCTCTCGAGGACTAGGGTTGGCTACCCCAGCACTAGGCGATATATCATTAACAATTAGTAGCACAAATCATCCAGTGTGTATGTACACTCAATGCCGCTAATGATGCGCTCTCTGACTTCCCCTGTTGTATATTCATGCAGCCCAGTCCTGACTACATTTACGGAGCGTACGCACTATATCGTGACGCTCCCAGCACCTCAGATACTGTATAGTTAATATTATCGGCAGTGCTGGAAATCGCCTATTGTGTACCCAGCATAAGACATTTTTTGCAACAAAAAAAAAACGCCCAAGCAGAGTTGCATGGGACCTGGCACTTCTCTCAGGCCAGGCATCTGGTGCTGCATGGTGCATTAAGCTAGATCAGTGGTTCCCAATCCTGGTCCTCAAGTACCCCAAACAGTGCACGGTTTCCAGGTCTCCTCACAGAATCACAGGCAAAATAATTAGCTCCACCTGTGGATCTTTTAAAATGTGTCTGAATAATGAGTGCACCTCCTAGGTGACCTGGAAAATGTGCACTGGGGTAACTTGAGGACCAGGGTTGGGAACCACTGAGCTAGATGTATGAGAATGCATCTGTAATCAGTGGCGTACCTATGGAGGGTGCAGGGGATGCAACTGCTATGTGGCCCGGCCGCTTGGGGGGCCCGTGGGCCCAGCAGGCAATCCCCTGCACCCTTTTGAGGGTTTTTTTTCCTTTATATTTTAAAGGATTGCTGAGGTGCCGCTTGCCGAGTTCGGCGTAGGGAAGAAGGCAGGAAGAGGCTGGGCATATGTCAGTAGACTCAGCGCCACACTAGAGGGCGCTGCAGCTGCCTTTTTTTAATGTCTGGCGGCTCCTTCACATGAGAGTCAGTCTCTCTCCTCTCTTTTGCTGTACCTAGGCTAGCAGTGCGCACTGCGGGGGGCATCGCAGAGAAAGCAAGTCAGCACTCCTCCCCAGTATCTTCCACCAGGCAGCGCAGCACATGGATCCTCACCACTCCTTGGCTGCTTATCACCCCCACCCCTAAACTGTCAGCCTGCCCCATACTTCTCTCCTTGTGTGCATGTGACCGCTATGCTCCCATCCGTGTGTTCCTGTGACCCCCCCCCCCCCCCCCCCCTGCAGTTAAATAGCAGCATGGCAGGCAGAGTGGGTGGGCAGCGGCATATTCATCATATGTCGGCGGCAGCACTGCTCGACACCTGCCGCTGCCCACTGGCTCTGCCATGCACAGTACATCACCGGCTATCTTCGACGGTCCCACTGCGCGTCTGGCTCTGCCACTGGGTGAGCTGAGCTGAATTGCTCTGGCTCACTGCCGCTGGCGGGAAAAGCAGCTGAGCTGAGCAGCTGTCAGTGTGCGAGAGACTGACTGAGACTGCACATAAAGTTAATTCACCCTCATATATACGACTTATACCTTAATAATGATTATATTAAAATAGAGGGGGCAGCCAAAAATGTTGTGCCTAGGGGCGGCCTGACCCCTAAATTCGTCCCTGTCCTTACCCACATCCCCCCTTCATGCAGACAACAGCCTGTTCCCTGCTCCCTCCAGTGTGTTCCTGAGCCCCCCCCCCCCCCCCTTTCAGGTGACAGATCGTCCCCCTCTTTCACCTAAATGCACACCCACATGCGTCTGTATTGGGTCACGCCTACATTTTATTTAGTCCCATATAAATGAGGCTAGTTTGGTTGAGATTTCTCCAATACCATCTTTGTATCTCCTTCTCCTGTCCCCTAAGGGATATTGTAATGACAGTGGTGGTGGTGGTGGGGTTCCTATCAAGATTTTGCTATGGGGACCGCATGGTTCTAGTTACGCCCCTGTCTAATCATTTTTCAAACCCAGCCTGTAACATGGCAGTTAGGGGCTTATTGGCTGGTGCATTATCACCCTCTACTTTATCTCTTTTCCAGGCTTAATACATCAGCCCCTATGTCCTGTGGTAAGTCAGTAATGTTTCTGTACCGTAATATACAAAACCGCGTGGAGCGCACACTGCTCAAGGCCCTTCACTTGCACGAAGGACTGTATATTCAATTTGTAAAAGGAAAAAAACAACAACATTTGAATGGCTTTGGTATGCTTGTATTAAGTGTGTCTGATGTTTGCACAGCATGCTGAGAGGCAAATTTAAATGCCTCTATCTTTTATACCCTGATGCTCTGAAATGGATTGTGTGTCTTATTATATGGAGCAGGATGTTGGGCTGGCTGCACAGCTCTCCTATCCTGCCAATCGGCAGCCTAATGCTGCTGGCTGAGTAGAGATCACAGCATGGCAATGGATCTACTAGGCCCCTTAGCAGTTATTGCAAACAACAAATATGACAGCCGGGCTGGCCAAACAAGCCATGTCAACTTCAAAGGGGATAAAATATGAAGTAGAAAAGAAAAAGGGTCTTTAATACATAATATGTGGGTTTGTAAGTCATGCACAGAGCCGATAGTATTAAGTTATTATTCGGTTCCCTATTTCCATGAGCAAAATAGACTTCATTATACATTCAAGCAAACACTTAGCCGAATATAAAATTTCAGAAATATATTTTATTTTGTACTAAAAAAAAAAAACCTAGTCAAAAAAATACAAGTGCTGAAGATTTCACCAAATCTGAGGAACAACGTGTAACCGTAAATAACTATAAATTTATTTTTGAGAAATAATGCAGGTACTGTACATACCATCTGACATTACTACGATTTGCTATTTTCCATGCTCATCAGACTGTTGTAATAATGCTGCTCTACAACTTCTGTAGCCGTACAGTACTTAGGCAGAACACAAATCATTAATCCTGAATCATCGACATGTAATATAGTTAACTTCTAACATTAATAAAAAAAAAAAGAGATAAATCTGGAACATATATCATCTAATATTTATCAGGACGGTTTTATTTGTGAAATATAGCAGCCACAGATGGAACTAGGTGACAGTAAGAGAGATCAGAACACAGTAATGTTTAACAGTTCAGTAGGGACATCAAATAATCAGCTGTAATCAACCATTTAAGGGCTTTGCTTACATCTGCTTTTAAGTGCGAAGGTTGATTATATATTGCAGTGTAAGCCACGTAAAACAATGAGGGTGAGATGTACTTAAGGGAAATTGACACTGATGTTTTTGGCCTTTTATATGGTGGGTAGCTCCAGTTTTTGTGTTATTATAGAACATATGCATACCTCCCAACATGACCCTCTCCAGGAGGTACACAATGCTCTGCTCATGGACTTCCCTCTGAATGTATGATTGCCATCACCTGTGTTGAAACACCATTCTTATCACTAAACCTGTTCATCACAGGTGCTGGTAATCATCTATACAGAGGGAAGTCCAGGAGCAGAGCATTGTGTCTCTCCTGGAATGGGTCATGTTGGAAAGTATGCATCTGTGATATTGATCTATGTGGTAAGCTACATACCGCAGGGAATTGATTATTAATACATCCTGCCCTAAGTCTCTGTCCCTCTATCCCTTAATTCCTGTCAGGAAGCTGATTATGGCTGTCTGGCATACACCACTAACAGACAGAAATGTAGAGCAAACTTGTGCACCAAATATTTAACACTGATGTTACGTGAAGTTGTTTCCAGCACAGCTATGTAACAATGTAATTGCTAGATGTCCATAGAAACCAGATTCTGCCTATCATTTATGTATTGTCACCTAACACGATAGAAGAATCGGATGGTTTCTATGGGCAACATTCCCACCATTTGTAGAAACTTTATTGATCTACGCGTAACAGTTCAGTTTACCCTGCATGTAAGCCAGTTACTCAGAAATCTTGGACTATCTTATTCTAGTTAACAGTATTCAGACAGACACCATGCCTAGGTTATAGCAATGACAATAAGAATAAACTTTTTCTAAAGTACATAGCCTGCGCACTGACATTGAGCGACAAAGCTGGTTTTGATATTATTTTTCAGCCAACATCATATACTATAATTAACAACTTTGCTTATTAATACACCAATACAAAACTAAATTTCTTTAAGAAAAAAAGAAATAGAAATATTAGTTTCCGCCCCATTCCCCATAATTTTAATGGAAAACTGTTTGACGCCATTTCTTCTCCACCAAAAATGGCCAAAGGGATTCCCTAATGGCGACTCTGAAGGGCGTCCGCTGACCGATGCCAAGTTCTGCCAGCTTGGAACAGTCGAGTTGTGGGTTCCAAGGTCGAGGAGTTGCCCCAACAGGTTCATCTGTTATCTAAAAAGAACAGTCAAAATTTACGATCACCATGTAAAAGATTTTCTGTGGTCTGAATCTTATGGTCGCATACAGTATAACGGGGTAAGTTTGCTAAAACTTCCAAAAGTGAAAAGTGGGGAAGTTTTCGATTGCAACTAATCCGATTGGGTCTATAATTTTCTAGGATGCAATAGAGAAAGGATAACTAGAGTCAGACTGGTTGCTATTTACAACACCCCCACTTCTTATTTTTAGAAGATTTAATAAATATAGCCATACATGTGAAATGAAGACAAAACAAACAAGCTTAACTGGTTATGCCTTGAACACACACACATATATATATATATATATATATATATATATATATATATATATATATATATATATATATATATAGATGCTGATTTTTAATTAACCGTTCTGTTATCATAGCTTTCTCATGTACCCCAGATAAACTCACTTATCTGACACATGTGACATATAATACTAATTCATGTGCTGTGTTGGGGATTGTCTCACTTTAAAAGCCATAAAGGTAGTTGGCAGGTGAGCTCTAAACCAGAAAAAAAAAAACATGTTGTAGCTATGATGTGAAAACAGTTGCCAGGTTCTTGACAGACCAGTTGTTAGTGTAGGATGTGCAGTAAAATGGGGTCCCTTGGCGATGGGCTGCAAGCTTAAATGTATTGATCAATTCATGAACTAAAACCCCATTATTTATATATTAAGGGGAGTTAGTTCATTGTGGTGAGCCATATGTGATAGAGATAGATAGATAGATATATATATGCAAAATTGAATGCAAATCAAAACACATTCAATTTCAATATTGTCCAAATCCAATTTGTTTCCACCGAGATTCAATCCCGTAAGCTAGCATTGCAAATTACAGAAATTCGTGATTATGCATGTGGGAACACAAACTGCGTACAATGCGACACCAGACAAAGGATCAGCTGAAATGTCGACTCTGCGTTGTGGGGGCGCGGTTTGCACAATCGAGTCACTTGACCAATGTGCATGGCTTCTTAGCTAGGCTGCGCAGCCAGTGGGCTACTGGTAATGTGAGTGCTTCATAGTATATGGAAGCGCTCTCATAGTAGATCCCCACATGCTGCTGCAATACTCTTCACAAAACTAAAGCTCAAGCAGAATTAGGCCTTATATGCCATATCTGTATCTAAGCACTAAAACTCCTATAAAACTTCCCCAGTGAGGCCACCTAAAAATATTTATCAGTCATGCAGAAGAATAAGGTGCCAAATGCAAATCCCAATATTTACATATGTGCTCATACTTACTGGGCGCAGGTGGCTGCAGGGAAAGTTGAATGCATCAGCCATAGCACAAGCTATTTCATACTTTGTCATCTGTTCACTCGCTGACCAATGGAAAATGCCCCTTAGAGAAGGATCCTAGGATGTAAGAATGTGTGTTTGCTTAGAAACGTAGAAATCAACAATGAGAGCAGATGGCTTATAATCACAGCGTTACATGGACACTAAATGCCCCCCGCCCCGCCCCCCCGGTAATACACAGTGTCTATTACAACTACTCCACTGACAAATCTAGGTGTCTCCTCCAGTCCTTTATGCCAGCAATCCCATGTTTGCAGAATGTAACAGTGTAGTGGTGATAAGAAGGGGAGTGTAAAGCATTAGCTCCAGGCAGGTGTTGGAAAAACAATGTTTGTTAACAAGTCTGCACCCCACCCTCCCCTCACTGTAGATCAGCGGTGGCCAACCCGCGGCTCGCGAGCCGCATGCGGCTCGCCACGCTGAAATTTGTGGCTCCCATCGGGGTTTTGAATTTGGCTCCCATCGGGGTTTTGAATTTGGCGCCAATTCGGCTGCCAATTCAAAACGCCGCATCGGCAGCCAATAGGAAACGGCCGCGGCGAGGCAATCAGCGCTCGCCGCGCCGTTTCCACCCCGCCCCCGGCGTCTGACATCAGACGCCAGCGGGAGGGCGAGATGTCTCCATGCCGGCGGAGCGCAGGAGCGCTCCTGAAGAGGCGAGAAGCCGCCGGAGGCGGGGAGAACAGTTCCGGCGCCGCTGAAGAGGCCAGAAGACGCCGGGATCAAGACAGAAGATCTCCGGCGCCTTCTGGAAGAACAAAGAAGATGGCTCCCGGAGAGGCCAGCGGGGGTGGGAAGCAAAAGAGCCAACGAAGCTCCCCCCAGCGGCCTCTCCCAACACCAGGTAGGGGCCTTTGGTCTCCTACCCCCCATCCACCCTAGACCACCGGGTGTCAGGCACTAGGCCCGTGGGCACATTCAGGCCCTTCCGGCCTGTGGGCGCATTAGTCGGGCCTTCTTGGCCCGTGGCTCATTTGTTTGTTGGGCCCTCCTGGCCCTCTAGGTGGGGCTTTTAGTTAGGAAGCTGGGCCCTCCAGCATAGGTGTTGCACTGTGGGCAACACCTGTGCTGGAGGGCCCAGCTTCCTAACTGTGGGGGCATATAATGTTTGGCACTGTGGGGGGCATATAATGTTTGGCACTGTGGGGGGCATATAATGTTTGGCACTGTGGGGGGCATATAATGTTTGGCACTGTGGGGGGCATATAATGTTTGGCACTGTGGGGGGCATATGATGTTTGGCACTGTGGGGGGCATATGATGTTTGGCACTGTGGGGGGCATATGATGTTTGTTATTGTGGGGGCATATGATGTTTGGCACTGTGGGGGGCATATGACTGGCACTGTGGGGGGCATATGATGTTTGGCATTCTGGGGGGCATATGATTGGCACTGGGGGAATATGATGTTTGGCATTGTGGGGGGCATATGATGTTTGGCACTGTGGGGGGCATATGATGTTTGGCACTGTGGGGGGCATATGATGTTTGGCACTGTGGGGGGCATATCTGGCACTAGGGGCATAAAGTTTTGTCATGTGGCCACTCCCCTTGTGTCATATGACCAAGTCCCTGGCCACTCCCCCGATCACACCCCTTTTTGGCGCGCGCGCCTTCGGCGCATGATGTTGGCTCTTTGGCTTGACCACCGATATTTTTCGGCTCTTTGCCTCTGACCGGTTGGCCACCCCTGCTGTAGATAGAAATCAGATACACAATATTATGGGAAACAATTAGACAGACTAGACAGACAACACTTACAAACGTTTATTAAAATTTATTTGTTCCCCTTCTCTTTCAAAACCGGTTAGTAAATGCATGCAATTATGGTGGTTTTATCCTTTGTTGTAACCACTTTCAAATGTGCACATTAAGTGGGGACTGTGAATTTTAAACTAACCGGTTTACTAACTGGTTACAACAAAGGATAAAACCACCATAATTGCATGCATTTACTAACCGGTTTTGAAAGAGATGGGGAACAAATACATTTTAATAAATGTTTGTAAGTCTTGTCTGTCTAATTGTTGCCCATAATATTAGGTAAATTAAAAAAAAAAAAATTCTATTCAGCACAGCGCTGTTTGGTTTTTTTCTTTTTTGCTTGTTCAGATTTCAAAGGGGTTTAGGTAATCCCCCATTTTGGTAGCAGCTGCAGTGTAAAATAGTATTCAATCAGCGCTCAATATTAAATTGTGTTTCTAGGTATAGTATATAACAGGAATATTTGCACTGCGGACCAAATAATAGACTCATAAAACATACAGCATGGTTGTCAATGTGTAAGCACACTTTATTACAGCGGCTTCAGTACGGAACATGTGCTTCAGTACGGAACATGTGCCGTAGCAAAGTCTCATGGAACAATGACAAAAGTGCTGTACATTTAAATAGTCTATTACTTGGTCTAGAGAGCCGCAATAACTCTGCTACTTTATTTTGTGTTTCCGACACTACCTCTTGGGAAAGCATTCAGTATTTATACCTGTATCTAAGTACCACAATCTATTTGTACAGTATATGTGGGACTCCACGGGTTTGTAAAGATACACTGGAAATAAGCTGTACTTAATGAATTTAATCAGTGATCATGAAGAATACATAACAAATAGGGCATGATTCTGGTTCACTCGCAAAGGCAAATTCTCTCTCTCATGGACAAAACCATGTGCACTGCAGGGGGGGCACAGATGTAACGTGCAGAGAATTAGATTCGGGTGGGGTTTGTATTTCAAACTGATATCTATATTGCAGTGTAAAAACAAAACAGGTAGTATTTAACCTGCATAGAAACAAAATAACACCCAAATCTAACTATCACTGCACATGTTACATCTTCCCCCCCTGCAGTGCACATGGTTTTGTCCATTAAATAGAGAATTTGCTTTTGCGAGGGAACCACAATCAGGGTCATTGTGCAAACACTCTGAAACATGTGTTGCAGTGTGTAATTTATAGATTGTAAGCAGGGCCCTCCTAACGTTTGACTGTCTGTAAATACCCAGTTTGTTGTATCACTGTCTCCTCTGTAAAGCGCAACGGAATATGCTGCATTATTTAAGAAACTGTTAATAAATAAATAATTTACAAGCCCGTCAAAGTGTATAATTAGATAAATATAAACCACTGAAACAATACAAGCTTCAATTATCAAAGGTATACATGCCAGTAATCGGTCACATTAGAGGGCCCATATAGTTAATGGTAAGTTTACTAAAGCTTTTAAAATGAAAAAGATGTTGTTGCCTATAGCAACTAACCTGATTCTGTCAATCATTTTTTAGAATGCAATAGAGAAAATGATTGATGCTATGGCCAACTTCAACTCTTCATTTTTAGAAGCTTTAGTAAATTGTACCCTTACAATGCCCTAAATAGGAGCACAATCCTTTTAAAAAGAGAGAGAATTCTACAAAACGTACTTTCTCCCCCATTCTCACCTGCAGTTTCTTTTCACTTAACTGGAGACAAACACTGGCAACGTCCTTGACATACGTGGGGAATCTCTGCTGCCAGTGGTCCATGTTGGCGGATTTGTTGCTGAACTGCACCTTGTCAAACAGGATAGTGACTGCACTTTCCTCTAATTTCTCCACATCCCCATATAACACAGGAACTCGGAGCACTGCAGCACCTTGTCATCAGAACAACAGAAAACCTGATTTAAAAACCACCTATTAATGCTATCACATATTGGTATTATTACACAGCAATTCCTAATTGCTTTAACAAAACTAATTAGTGTTAAGATCTTTTCTGAAAATGAGCCATGTTCTCACCGTCATTGTTCTGTAGCACTACTCGCTCTCCTTCTAGTTTTGTTTTACCATAGAGGTTCAAGGGGTTTGGGATGGAATCTTCTCTGTAGGGTGGATTCGCTCCATCGAAAACATAATCCGAACTAATATAGATCAAGAACGCTCCAATTGCAGCTTTGGAACAGAAGAAATAAAATGATATGCAAATAGTTAGTTATAAAACAAGGCACAAACTTCTCTACAAAATATTAAATAGAATTAAATACCTCTCCTCATAGGGAGCAGTTCTTTTACCAGCTTACATACAGAGTGGGGAGCAGAGAGCGAGTAACTACACCTTGGCAAGGCATTGTGGCACTGCAGGTTGGGCAGAAGTACAAAATCTACACGGCTGTGCAGCATTTGTGGGTCACATGGAAAACCAGCCAATACTTACTCAGCATGCAGAAAGAAATGGTCTCTGCACCTGGACAAACCATGGGGCTGATTCAGACCGGTTTGCACAGGTCCTTATTCGTCCCCGACCCCCGATGGTGGGGTCTGCACATGTGCAAGCACCCGTCGCGAGGGCCTTCGGTAAGTTTTCCATTTGCCAGGGCTTTTTCGCAGCCTGAGTGACAGACACGGAGCGTTTGCTGGGGTCTGCCCAGCATTTAATGGGCGTGGCTAGAAAAATGGTGGGTGTGCCCATAGAAACGCTGGGCAGACTCTCATTAGAGTGGCTCCTGACGATAGACTCGCCATGCGCCGTCCCCCGCCCCAGTCTGCCGGAAACCCTCCAGCGGGCTTCCTGTCCCTCCCCCTGCTCTCCCCACCTGTCTCCCTGAAGCGGAGACAGCCAAGGAAGCACCCAGACCCGCCACCTTGCTGACAGGGACGCGCAAGTGAGCTGCTCGTGCGTCTCTGTCCACCAGCTGAAGGGATCTGGGGATCAGGCAGGCTGGCTGACAGTGGCTGCATCTGTATGCAACCCAATTTGATTTAGAACTCTGCTAGAATGGGTTGTTGCCTACATGGGGCAATAATCAGCGAGTTAATAGATTACCTGCTTCTTTTGCCAAATTCTCTGAAGCCCCAACATTCAGCATGGCAGCAGAATCTGGTTGATTCTCGACAATATCGGGTCTTCTCTCTGCTGCACAGTGAATTATCACATGTGGCTGCAAACAAAATACTTGAATTACAATCCAGCACATTTGTCATACTGTACACTGTGCGGAAAAAATGGAGATCAAGTGGACTCAATTAATAACTGATGTTTTAGTTACCATATGGCCATCAACACTCATTATTGCTATTTTCATGTGAGTGTAGATCTTTTAAAGTACCTATCATGGGGGAGAATGCAAGGGGGTTATGCATCAACACCCAAAATGCTGTCAAACTTTTAAAAAATGCAATTTTTGGGGAACTGGCAACATTCCACTTACTGTATGTATCAAACTCCAGAAAGCTAAACGTTATTAAAACACAGCTATGCATATGATTACAGGCAGGATGTGAGGTGTGCTGCATCCTGGCCAAAGCCTTCTAGTGTGAACAGTATACTGTATAATAGAAGGACATTTTTTTTAAATGGAAATTAAAAGGCAACTGTCCACATACCATCACATGCAGAAACCCAAGCCTTAGGGGCCCATTTATCAACTATTATTTGTGGCTAATATAAAGTTTCACCTAAATGTATCATAGGGGACCGCAGCAGGAATCTCCGATCCCTGCTGCGATCCCCCCTGCCGCATCCCCCATAGGTTTCTATGAGGTATGCGAAGCTGCCCGATGTATCAACATCGGGCAGGCCGGCTTTGCACCCCTGGGCTATCGCCTTTCTGGGATGGCGATAGCCCATTGTAGCCTATGGCTACACATCGCACTTCCTGAGCAGGGCAGTGCGGTAAGAGGGGTCGGCGGGGGTCAGCGCATAACCGCGCATGCACTGACCCCCCGGCTTCCGGCTTAGCACTTCGCAGGGACGGGCTCCTTTCGGAGCCCTGTCCCTTGCAGTGCCAGGGATGGTACATCCCAGTGATCTGATCGCATTTTACAATGCGATCCTTGGCGGTAATATTCCGCCTTAAAGTCCCCTTCCACCAGCCAGATTTGCCCTGTTTTCTCACATTCAGGTGGAACCGAGAGACAAAGCTAAAGAAAACAGGCCAAAACTAAGCTCCCTCCGATAAGATGCATTGGGTGTGGGTTGTTAGGTCTACACCAACTAGGTCGGCAAGCATTGGGTCGACAGGGGGTTTTTCACAGTTTTTTGACCCGAATGTCAACAGTCGACATGGACACAGTTTGAAGTGCACCGTTCGGGCTTGGCGAGCGATGCACTATTTTATTTTCCCACAACGCCCTAGTGGATGGTAGGGCATGAAATACCGCCTGTCGGCACATGTCGGTTTAAAAAAAAAAAAAACATTAAGACCTAGGCCCATGTCGACCTAGTTGGTGTAGACCTAATGACCGTATCCCGATGCACGGCCCTGACTCTGATCCATCTGAGACGGTTCCTCAACTAGTTTTAAACTTCAAACTGTCAAAATATAAAAAAGGTGCTGAGAAGTCATAAGCAAGGCACTCCTATTGATAAAGAAACTATATGGCAGTAATACAAACATACATCTAGGCTGTTATACACTTTCAGCTGTGTGTGGTAAACTGTATGGACAGCACCGATGTCACTTGAGGTCTATAAATTTGCATTCTCTTTGGGCAGTGAACATCGGCTATAGCTGCGGATTAGAATATTGGGTACTTATGTATTATCTGGGCTCCCATGTTAAATGCACCCCATTTTTTCATACCCCTACTATCCAACTACGCATGGAGTTGATTTTATATAGTGTGGCGAGCGCAGCGAGCCACCGTGCCCGAAGCGTGGCGAGCGGACGCAGTCTCATAAGAAAAACGGGAGCCCAGATATTACATAAGTACCGAATATTGATTTACAGATTACTCTCCTTTGTCTAGGCTAAATGTATAAAAATTGACATTTACATAACACTAATTACCAGCCCATCAAAATGACGGATCATAAGAGTAATGTCAGTGCTGCTGGATGTGCATGCCCAACACTTAAAATGTTCCATCAGGAACCAGCTAGTGGCCGTCAACATGCAAAACTCTTGAATTCCTCACATAGAGTTGAGGCGTAGCTTTAGCATTTTATTATATAACATTCTTACATACTGGATAAGTGTACACATGACTGATTGCTCCATTCTAACTATGTTGTCTGCTAAATTCAAAAGCACTAGAATGCCTCAACACTAAAGCCCCGTACACACGGGGGAGATATATAGCTCAGTTTCTCCTTTTCATCAGCGACCAGAGATGGTCGCTAATGAAAAAGAAACTGCCGGGGGGAGCCCGGCAGTGGTAATCAGCTGGTTGCAGGAGCATGTTCCTGCGACCAGCGATCACTACAGGGGTATAAACCGGAGCGCGCACCCGGCGATATATCGCCAGTGCACACTCCCATCGCAGGCAATATTGTCGCTTAGCGACCATATTTCCCACGATATTACGCAAAATCGCCCCCATGTGTACGCACCTTAAACTGGATTTCCATATCCTTGCCAATGTTCCTGTATCCCTTCCCTACCCAGTAAATCTACTTTTGGAGCATCTGATGGGAGTGGGACCTCCTCCATTCACTGTTCTAAGAGAAATATCATCACTACCATATATCAGACTCTAACATGGTGCATCTTTGCTCTGACTGTATACCATTCAATACAGCTACTGAGTGAAAACAGAGATAGACGCTAATACATACTGGGCTACCGCAACTTGTTCGCAATTGCGCACACATTCGCAGCCCATATGCAAGAATAAGGAACACTGGTTTTAAGGTTAACCCTTTGATACACAGACTGGACGTGGCAGGAGCCATATTTGGCAACATGCGTGGTACGGTGCATCTATCTCTGAATCAGGCCCACTATCTGTTCTCTTCAGTCTAAATGTTCTGTTTGTTAGTCGGCATAGGTCAGAGACAGATGTACGTGCTACACACATGCTAATTACTGTATAGCAAAATGATAAAATAGGCAAAACCACTAATGAGAAGTCATGGGGTTAAGACAAATGGATAGGAAACTTAATAGCAAATATTTCTAGTGCAAGTCTCATTTAAGCATTCCTCTTTTTATAACAAACCTGCCATTAAATCCTAAGCTACATGCCTTTTGTTGTCTTTAAATACTTTTGTTTGGAACAGCTGCACTAGAACATTACCTTGAAGTCTTGGATCAATTCTTTCACAGCAGATGCATCCAGAAGATTAAGAATCTCAAAGCGAGGCCTAGCCCGGCTGTAACCGCAGCCCAATACATGCCAGTTGTTGTCCTTGAACTCTTTATACACAGCTCGTCCAAGGAGACCAGTTGCACCAGTTATCAGAGCCCTTCTGTTGGGGATGGCAACATCATCCTACAATGCAATCACAAAGCAGTTTTTGCACTCAGAAACTCACAAAGGATTCTATACATCTTCAGTACATATCACTTTATAGTACACATTGGACTGCATTAAAATAACTTTGGGTACTTATGTATTATCTGGGCTCCCATGTTAAATTAACCCCATTTTTTCATACCCCTACTATCCAACTACGCATGGAGTTGATTTTATATAGTGTGGCGAGCGCAGCGAGCCACCGTGCCCGAAGCGTGGCGAGCACAGCGAGCCCCGCGAGGGGACACGGTCTCATAAGAAAAACGGGAGCCCAGATATTACATAAGTACCCAACTTTGTATTCAAATGAATCATATATAGAAGTACATTTTGTTCAATCTAGAATAAAAAAAAAAAAAGTTGTGCTTAGCACTAAATTTGTCATAGAACGGATTATCCGCATAAAGGATCTATTATGTCATCATTAAAACAGTATAGATAAATTACCCACATGTTCAAGGACACACATACAGTATACTTTCAAATGTGTTTCTGCTTGTTCCTATTTCTCTAGCCATACCAAAATTATGGGACACATCAATGATATCTAGTATTAGCTCCAAGTGTTTCAATATATCACCGTTGGAGGATAAAATAAAGCTGCTTTTAGCATCAATAATAACAAATACTCACCAGTTCCACAAGGTGTTTAAGTAAAGTTGTATGTAATTACAATGGAACACAACATTTCCCACAAAGATGGACACTTAACTCTGCTTGCACAAGAACAGGGCCTTTATTTTGGTTCACTCACAAAGGCAAATTCCTTCTCAAATGGACAAAACCATGTGCACTGTAGGGGGACTGATGTAATTTGTGCAGAGATAATTAGATTTGGGTGGGGTTTTACTTCAAAATGAGATCTATATTGCAGTGTAAAAACAAAGCAGTCTGTATTTTCCCTGCACAGACACAAAATAACTCACCTAAATCTAATTCTCTCTGCACAAGTTACATGTGCCCCCCTCCAGTGCACATGGTTTTGTCCAATTGAGAAGCAATTTGCCTTTGCAATTGAACCAGAATAAGGGCCTAGGGCCAATATGGAAGTTTTTTTCTCTTTACGACATCTTTGGGACTCTTGTTTTGGCTTTGTGACTTTGCTCAAGCACGCCGTGAAACTGATGAAGATTCACCATCGTTAAAGCAAGGAAATAAAAGGGGTAGATCCAGTGGCATAAGTTTGTCCCAATACGTACGTGTGATTTATAGGCGTTTGACACTTGCAAAAATTGTTTAGAATAACGAGAGTGACGTGTATGGTCCTGCTGGGAGGGGGAGTCAGCCACAGAAGCAGTATCGACGGCTTTCAATTAACTGGTTCAAACTTGCAGGTGAGGAGAGGTGCCCCCCTGGGAGCAGGAGCTTGGTGGCAGAGGACTCCATTGCCTCTGATTAGACCTAACTATATAAAGCAACAGTATGGCATTAGATTTACGGAGAATAATTAATAATCTCTTTGAAACAAATTATTAAACAAGTACTGTCTAGCGAGAGATTCAGACTAAATAAAATAGATGTTATTTTATTTATTGTGTAATTTACTTTGTTGGGATTGGGGATCACCTTTTTTTCTGCTGTGGCATGAAAATAAGAATTAACAGGAATGGGCAGAATGGTGAGGAATTCCACACTACTCAGCAATCACACACTTGGATGTTACATAAATCCTGATATTCTAGATCAGACATTCCCAACCACGGTCCTCAAGGCACACCAACAGTGCAGGTTTTAAGCAGCCCATACACGCTGCTATGGGTGCTGACCCAATGTGTGCTTTGAGGTGCGCGCTCATGTGCTGCACATACTTTTTGTACTTGCATTTATCACAAGGCATGCAATGCGATGTGATGGATGCTATTTAAGCCCACAGCGCACACCGGGATCGCAGCGTGTATGGGCAGCTTAAAACCTGCACTGTTAGTGTGCCTTGAGGACCGTGGTTGGGAATGCCTGTTCTAGATCATGGTGACTGCTACGCACACACACACACACACACACACACACAGGCAGCAGTATAAACTGTTGGTCAGAAGAACAAACTCCAGCGGGTTACGGTCATTGTGTCACCACCAAGTAGGTCGGCAAGCATTAGGTTGACAAGGGTTAGGTCTACAGGATCATTAAGTTAACATGTTTTTTTTTAAGCCAACATGCAGTAGGGCGTACCATCCACTAGGGCGTGGTGGGAGAATAAAATAGTGTGCCTGAAGCATGGCGAGCGCAGTGAGCCATGTAAGGGGATGCTATGGTACGTTTCTGTGTCCATGTCGACATGACATGTGCCAACAGGCAGTATTTCCATCCACCATCCACTAGGGCAGGGGTAGGCAAGTCATTTTTGATGGAGTCCGGAAGTTTGAAATTATTTTGTTCGAGGTCCACAAAAATCACACAATGAGATATTTTGAATGTAATTAGTTTTTATTTTGAAGCAGAAAAGTATACTAATTATTACTTACTTTGTAATGTACAACTGCTTGGTAGTAACATACTGCATTTCTTAAAAGGAATTTTTACTATGATCGCAACCCGCGACCAGACAAAAAAAAAACATCTATTTTCAAACATTTGCTCATCAGTGGTGAGGTAGGGGTGATGTGTGGGCTGGGAAACCTTCCTGCTCCCCCTGTATATTAAAGATAATAGGACACCACAGGCTGCTCCCCCTGCATACCAAAGATAATAGGACACCACAGGCTGCTACCCCTGTATACCAAAGATAATAGGACACCACAGGCTGCTCCCCCTGTTTAATAGTAATAGGACACCTCAGACTGCTCCCCCTGTATAATAATTACAGGACACACACAGACTGCTCCCCCTGTATAATAATTACAGGACACACACAGACTGCTCCCCCTGTATAATAATTACTGGACACACACACACAGACTGCTCCCCCTGTATAATAATTACCGACACACACAGGCTGCTCCCCCTGTATAATAGTAATAGGACACCTCAGACTGCTCCCCCTGTATAATAATTACCGGACACACACACAGACTGCTCCCCCTGTATAATAATTACCAGACACACACACAGACTGCTCCCCCTGTATAATAATTACAGGACATACACAGACTGCTCCCCCTGTATAATAATTACCGGACACACACAGACTGCTCCCCCTGTATAATAGTAATAGGACACCTCAGACTGCTCCCCCTGTATAATAATTACCGGACACACACAGGCTGCTCCCCCTGTATAATAATTACCGGACACACACAGACTGCTCCCCCTGTATAATAGTAATAGGACACCTCAGACTGCTCCCCCTGTATAATAATTACCGGACACACACAGACTTGCTCCCCCTGTATAATAATTACCGGACACACACAGACTGCTCCCCCTGTATAATAATTACAGGACACCACAGACTGCTTCCCCTGTATAATAATAATAATAATAATAATAATAATAATAATAATAATAGGACAACACAGGCTGCTTCTAGTGTTGCCAAAGTAGCAGCCACACCACTAGTTTGAATACTGGCAATATACATTAAAAAAAACATCTGCTCACCTTTATGAACTCAGTACATGGGGAGCGTGCAGGCCACAACCCGCAAATGCACTTAAAAGTGCCTCCCGGCTCTGTTGCCTGCACCTTCCTCTCTCCCTCCCTCAGACCAGGTCCAGTCTGGGGACATGGGGAAACGGTGGCAGCCCCTGCTCAGTAGCGACGCGGGCTTGCAATGCGCGCCGTCTGCCCCTGAACACGTCGGGGGAGCCGCATTAACGTACTCGCCCGTCAGGGGAAGGAGACATCATGTCTCACTTTCCCTGTCATTACAGCAAAGAGCGCGGTCCGGAGATCTGGCGGCTGCAGTCCGGAGATGGACCACGGTCCGCCAGTTGCCGGTCCCTGCACTAGGGCGTTTAAAAGGTTAAAAATAAAAAAGGCAACTTTGACTCATGTCGACCTAATGACTGTTTAGCAACTTGCTGGTGACCAACGGATCCACACCCACTCCAGCATTCTGGCCTCATCTGCAGTTAGATTAGGAAGCATAGAATTTAGCCACTTGGCTTATCTAGTCTGTCTTTAGCCCCGTACACACAAGGGAGATATATTGCGAGCAATATATGGCTGAGCAATATATTACTCAGTTTCACCTTTTCATCAGCGACCAGAGATGGTCGCTGTTGCAAAGGAACCTCAGCCGGCAGTGCCGCAGAGGTAATCAGCTGGTCGCAGGAGCGATTAGAATGGGGCAGAAAACGGGAGTGCGCACCCTGCGATTTATTGCCGGGGTACACTCCCATCACTGGCAATATGGTCACCAGCGACCATATTCCCAGCGATTTCAGCCCTTATCGCCCCCGTGTGTACACAGCTTTTGTTTTTAATCGTTTTGGTAACCTCAAACCTACTTTACCTTCTTAGCCTCTACCACCTCCGATGGAAGCCTATTCCACTTATCCAATACCCTTATATAAAGTAATTTTTAGTCAAATTTCCTCTGAACCTCTCTCAGCAGATGTACTCCTAAAACTTCTTTCCCTCCCTCCCTCGACCCATTCCATTAAAGTGACTAGGTGGAAAACAGGTGGAACAGCGATTCCACATGTTCTCACCAATTATTGGTGGAATTGTGGGCGTTTTCAACCAGTTTTTAATCTATGTCTTTTCACTAAAAAAAAAAAAAAAAAAAAAAAAAAAAAAAAAAAAAAAAGGAGGAAGAAGGTGAAAAGGTATGGGCAAAATTTTTTATTAAAAAAACGTGCGATTGCATACGGAGGCGTTGAAATACTCCCGTTTCTTCACCTAGATGAAAACTCATTGATTTTTTGTCCCTTTAGGCTTTGCGGGTAAGTTTTGTGATGTATGCCATGCACCATTTCAACTGCCCATCGTTGGGGCCAATTCAGACCTGATCGCTCAAGTCTGAATTCGGCCCCATCCCTGATGGTCGGGGTTTGCGAATGTGCATGTGCAAACCCACAGAGCGAATGCCTTCACTGGTGGGCGGGCAGGGGGCAGACATAGGAGACTGCCCAGCATTTTACTGCTGCGCCAATGAAGACGCTGGGCTGACACCTGCGAACGCAGGCGCGTCAATGCTTGCTTGGGGCGGGAGGTGGACACCCGCCCCGAATTCGGAGGACAGTGTTCAAATGAAAAAGTAAGTCCTGGCTTACTTTATCACTAACAAAGGAAAAATAAATAATTCAATGGCAAGCAACCATCGAATGATTTTTCCTTTGTGCTGCCTAATGCGAGTGGATGTGTAAGCATACACATCCACTCACATGCAAATGCAGGATTCCCTTGGCGGTGGTTACCTGCTTGCTAGGCAGTGAAAATACACAGCCTAGTAAAAGGGTCTGAATCAGGCCCTTTGTACAGTATCTAAAGCATGGGTCTTCAACCTATGGCCCCCCAGATGTTGTGAAACTACATGTTACAACATGCATTGCCACATTTTTTCCTATAAGAGCATGCCAAAACTGTCAGGGCATGCTGGGACATGTAGTTCCACAGCATCTGGAGGGCCACAGGTTGAAGACCTGTGATCTAAAGTATTTATATATTTCTGGAGACATTTACTCCAGAACAGGACAGTATTCTAGTAGCAGGCACACCATTCACCTACAGTAAACAGTGACATTATTCTTTCATTCTGCTACGGATTCCTCTCCCTATGCAAAAAAAACATGTTGACTTTCCTTCCTCGCTGCTTTGTCACATTGCTAACCTGCCTCCAAGTCAATTGAAACAGTGATTCCTACAGTAGTTCCCTTTCCTTCTCTGCAACATCCATTATTATCTTTATTCTACAATTAGCCTTTGAGGTTTTTTCATGACTTGGTTTGATTTTGGCAATTAACTTGTAGATGCCCTATCCTCAATAATTTGTTGTACTCTTTGTTTGTCTGAACTTTTACACACCCTTATGTCACTTGCGAAAAAGTATGGGGGCATGGTAGGGTGCCGACGTGCAGGATGAGCTTCCCTGGCTGGGGAGGGGGGCGCAGCACTATGCGCCTCAATCTCAGCACTTACAGAAGGAAGGGTGCAATTGCTTTATTCAATAAAGATTTGTTTAAAATGATCTTCCCCTAGTAAATCCATGCTGTTTGGAATTCAGCAAGTTGTTGGAACCAATATATTCCATGTTTAATGAAGTTTACATTATTTTTGGCTACTACAGATGTAAGGCACTGGTCCCAGGTCTGCAGTTACTAGTCACTTCCTTGCTTCCACTTTTATGCACTGGGATTACAGTCGCTATTTTCCAGTCTAATGGAATTGCCCCTGTAACTAGAATTGTGTTAACCGTACACGTTTAAGCTCTACTAGTAGATCTGAATGTATCCCATCAGGCCCTATTTGGGACCCAAAAGCTTGGATATGTATTATGGACAAGGAAAATCTATGGCTCAGCAATCCATAGTACAGGTTGAGTATCCCGTATCCAAAATGCTCGGGACCAGGAGAATTTTGGATAACGGATTATTCCGTATTTCGGAATATTTTAATATTTCAATGATGTATTTTAAAGTATCTTGCATTTATGCTGTATAAACACATAAAATAAACACAAATATATTTTATTTTCACTTAAAATACACACAAATATATTTTGTTTGTTCAAAAAACAAGGTTTCAAAACATGAAACAAAATTTGTGTACTATCTCAGATACTGAATTTGAATACCAAGCAACCATTTTCTTGTACATATATAGTGCCAGTTACATATCATGTCCTCAGTAGTGCTGTTACAAATGTCCCCAGTGAGTTTTAAGCAAAAAAAAAATTTTTTTTTCACTTTCTGGAATGTATGGTTTTCGGAATAATTTCGGATAACGGATATTTGGATACGGGATACTCAACCTGTATACAGTATGTTCTGTAACTTTTCCTACAAGGCATTAGGGGTGACTGCCTCTCTGAAGGGATTCGGTATGAAATCCCGACCTATAGAATTTACAGGTGAAACAGTCTACATGCCTTTCGGTCGTTAGGTGTGAGGTCGACATGGGTTTTTTCACTGTTTTTTGACCCGAATGTCGACACAGTCGACATGGACACAGTTGCAAGTGAACCGCAGCCCCTCGCATCGCTCGCAATGCTTCGGGCACACTATTTTATTCTCCCACCACGCCGTAGTGGATGGTAGGGCATGAAATACCGCCTGACGGCACATGTCGGTTCAAAAAAAACTGTGAAAAAAACCATGTCGACCTCGCACCTGTCGATCGAAAGGCATGTAGACTGTTTCACTTGTACATTATATATGTCGGGATTTTGACCGCATCCCCTCTGAAGTGCTAGACAACCCCCTCTGGAGGGCAGCAAAAAAGACCACAGGAGGAATTTATAAGCCAGGCAAGCAGCAAAGCAGAAGATAAAAAAAACACCTTTCCCACTGGCACCCTGAGAATAGAACATGTGGCCAGTGCAGCGAGCACACAAGGGGATTTTTTGTGCTCATCCCCCTCTTGGAGTTCCAGCAGTTGGGATTCGGATGTCGGTATACTGCCCATCAGAATGCCGACTGTTGGGCCTTCATACCAAACCCATCCATTAATGGCCATTTATATTGCACAATGCTCTTACACTGCATTCATTATGTGGATTTAAAAAAAAAAAAAAAAAAAAAAAAACACATTACATTTTCACAGAAACAGGAGCGAAATCCTCTGCACATCATGTGAGATTACTATATTAAAAAAATATTGCTCAAAAGGGCTCTTCTGAGTGATACTATTTTTGTTTAAAAAAAGTGAAGTGTATTTGCTCAATATTGTTAGCAATGTGCGCTCCTGTTCATTGCTAACGACCCCCACGTTGTCTGAACACGTGGGTCAAATTTGGCTATATAGCCAGTGACCTGAATGTTCAGCAGGATCCCCGTGACTTCACTGAACGATATCATTCAGTGAGTACGTACTATATGCTCCACCCATGGCACAACCAATATTGATGGTGCTGCAAGTTATCTAGTGTTTACGGAGCTTCCGGTGTAATACCAATCTTTGGCACCTTATTGCGGTCAGGAATATTATTTTAGGGTTTGAAAGGCTGGGTGGTATCGGATTAGTACCGATACACTTTTGAAAAGTGTAGAAAAGTAAGAAAAAATATAAAATGCTAATATATGACCTACGGTCTTTATCGGGCTATCCAATTACTGCACATTTTTAAATCAAAAAAAGGGTCCCTGTTTCGTGCTATAACACATGGGATCCAGGATAAGTTCCCTAACCAATATCAATATTATAATCATTATCAAGGAGCCACGGGCTACTTATCGTGGCTTATGCTTTGGGTGCCTGCGAGAACCAGTTGCCTGACTTTTGATATTACAAGAGGCTGTCACCAGCAGAGGCTGCAGCACCAACCATATAGTAGGGCCTTGATGGCTAACCTTGACACTTCAGTTGTTGTTGAACTACACATCTCAGCATCCTCTGCATCAGATTTAGCATGGCCAAATAACAAAACTGAAGTAGAAAATGCTGGAATGTGTAGTTCAACAACAGCTGGAGTGTCAAGGTTAGCCATCAAGGGAGTAGGGGAAGGGGGGTGGATGCCTAGGCACACATATACATACATGTTATCATATATGTAATATATGTGCTGGAATGATCCCCAAGGTTCTACAGCACTCATAGCATCAGCATGCACTATGGGCCTTATTCTAGTTCACTCTTTTTGACAAAATCCTTCTTAGATGGACAAAACCATGTGCACTGCAGGGGGCAGATGTAAAATGTGCAGAGAGAGAATTAGATTTGGGTGAGTTATTTTGTTTCTGTGCAGGGTAAATACGGTGTGAGAATATAATAGTGTGGCGAGCGCAGCGAGCCACCGAGCCCGAAGCGTGGCGAGCGGACGCGGATACCTTCACAGGTAGACGCGTCCCCTCGCGGGCTTCACAGGTGTCCGCCTCGCCACGGACACCTGTGAAGCCCGCGCATAACTGTGAAGGTATCTGCGTCCGCTCGCCACGCTTCGGGCTCGGTGGCTCGCTGCGCTCGCCACACTATTATATTCTCACACCACGCCCTAGTGGATAGTAGGGCATGAAAAGGTCGGAGGACGCGTACCGCCGCCCCTCGCGGGCTCGCTGCGCTCGCCACGCTTCGGGTTGGCGTGGATCGTGGGGTGGCGTTAAAAATTTGGGGGGACATTTAAGGGTTAATGGGCTCTGTGGCCCATTTAACATTGATTCCTATGGCCAAATCGGGTGGATTGAGGCATTTAACAGTAAAATCGTGGCCATCGCGCCTTTTAACATTGATTCCTATGGGAAATCGGGAGCATCGCGTCGCGGGCATCGCGGGTACATTTATGGCCGGCCGCGACGCGACCGACACGATTTTCATGTTTAACATTGGTTTCAATGGGAAATCGCGGGCATCGCGTCGGTCGCGTCGCGGCCATACATAAATGTACCCGCGATGCCCGCGACGGGCGCCCAGATAGGAAACAAGTACCCTTTATTTTTACACTGCAATATAGATCTCACTTTGAAGTAAAACCCCACCCAAATCTAATTTTCTCTGCACAAGTAACATCTGCCCCACCTGCAGTGCACATGGTTTTGTCCATCTAAGAAGGATTTTGTCAGAAAGAGTGAACTAGAATAAGGCCCTATGTCCTTCAGTGATGTTTCTTATTTTAGAGATATTTCTCTATTGCATCCTAGAAGATGCTAGACAGAATCTGATTGATTGCTATAGGCAACATCGCCTTTTTTCATTATTGAACCTTTAGTAAATGTACCCCTACCAATCAGCTCCAACAGTCTATTTTGATACACAGCCTGTAGCATAGCAGGAGCTGATTGGGTGGTACTTTGTTCATCTCCATTTTATTTCTCTCCAAGGCTTAATACATCTCCCCCAAAATATTTTAAATGATAGATCCCTGGGAGCCACAAAATGATGAACTCAATGTATAGAACGCTTTGGTCAAATGAAACTTGTGGCCCCAGCACTGAGCGGCAATATCAACCAATGTGCCATGGTACACAGTTAAACAAGGGTACTAATGTAAATGCCACAAACCTAGATTCCTTTCTTCTTTCCACACTGTCTACTTAGCCTATGTCTAATTATCGCTGGCACTCTGCTCTCTTGTTAACGATGATTTTCCTATTTCAAACTAACTTGTTGTCAATGTCCCTCCTCGAACTTCTTATTCACATAAATTACTTGAGAGGAAGCACTGTGTGTTTAAAACAGAAAAGCATTGGGCCGGATACAGAGATAGAGGCAGTAACACGGCCACGGCACCTGTATGCTGTGGCTGAGCTAAAATGTTTTTATGCCACAGAAGGCGTAACTGCTGACTATGTGATTTTCTGCCGTGTCCAAAGATGCAGCATTGGATCACTATGTAAACACTGGTTAGTCAGGATGGCCAGTGTTTTCACATCACTTCCATGCCATTACCATCTCTGCCGCCAAATTGCCACAGTATTTCAATAATACTGTGGCATAAGTGCAGGTCTGATAACACGGGTTTGCATACATCTGTGAATCTGGTTTTACCATTGCAGAAATCTTAGGAAGCCATATTTTCTTCTTTCCGTTATACAGTTCAGTCTCTTTATACATTCAGTCTATATGCAAACCTGCAATACTACAAACATTACCTGAAACACCCCTTTGCAGAGATTAATGTATGGTAGGATGGTAATATAAAACAAACATTAAAGCCCTCTACCTCACTAGCCGTTCCCCGCTGATGACGATATTGCATCTAAATTTGCCGATGTTGACGTGGAAAGGGGCGACGGCTGCTGCATGGTCATCGTTAACAAGGACCTCCCTCACCTGAACATGCAGGACAAGGGAGGGGGTTGTTAACGACATTAATTGTATGTATAAAGCCCTTCCTAAGCAATATTGTGAACAAAATCGCCTAGTCTGTATGGGGCTTAACCAATGTTAAAAAAAACAAGTAATCATTTAAGGCTTATAAAAATGGACTGCATACTTATACTTACTTTATCAACACCAAGCACATATGTATTACATCAGGCATGTCCAAACTGCAGCCCTCCAGTTGTTGTGAAACTACACATCCCAGCATGACTTGCCAGTTTTAGCATTCCCAAATAGCAAAACTGTGGCAAGGCATGCTGGGATGTGTAGTTTCACAAAAGCTGGAGGGCCATAGTTTGGACATGCCTGTATTACATGATGTGCCAAAAATAAATTAACATCTAATGTACTGTATGACCAAGTCTGAATATTCAGCTGAACATGCATTAAGGTACAGGAATATGTTTAGTTGTAACACAACACTGCAACTTCTACATACAGTACACACTGGGGTAAATGTACTAAAGTGTGAGTTTTAAGAAGAGAAATGTTCACCATTGTAACCAATCATATTCTACTTATGATTTATCTAGCGCCTTCTAGAGAGATAAGTAGACTCTGATTGGTTGCTATAGGCAATATCTCTCACTTCTAAAAACTCACACTTACGTAAATTTACCCCACAGAGGAAAGCAGAACTTTGGCGCGAATTTGTGTCATCACCAGTGCATGGGTGTGGGAGACTAGCGTAATAACAGCACCGCAGGTTGTGCGTCTGCAGCACAGCAAGAACTGAGGCCTGCGTGGAAAGCCTGGCTCATTGCAGTCTCTGTCTGCACCTCACCTGCTCCACCACATCCACCCAACCAGGGCGGAATCGGATCTTACACTCGCGCCGTCTCCCCTCCATGTCAGTATACCACTGCCGCTGCGGCTGTGCCTCTCTCCTCCTTGCCCGCTTCTGTAGCGCACACTAACTTGTGTGTTGTTATGACTTGTGACAGCAAGTATAGGCCGTGCTGCTGGTGGGCGGAGTCAGACGTTCGATAGGTGCAGGGTAACCAGAACATTTCATACTGACCAATCAGAGACGTAATAAAACCAGGTCACATACACCCCTGCTGGTGTCCTGTCCACTCCTCGCTCAGACAGACCGTGCTCTGCTGAGTCTGCTGCGAGCGCACGAGCATCCTGTGTGTGGTGTGTCACGTGTGGTGTGAGACTTGAGTACGTACGGCCGGGAGAGCACTGCAGCAGTGTCACTGTTACCTCGCATTGCTTATTGCTCAACATATACTCTATAGCTCAGAACAGCTCTGACGTGAACACCAGCATAACTCAGCGTGCACTGTTTCATTGGATTCTAACAAAGGCCCTTATTCTAATCGGCTCGGTACGGCCCGCGTGCGGCCGTACCGCCGATGTTTTCTCTCTGCACATGCGCAGAGGTCACTCTGCGCATGTGCAGGGGAATTCTCCGTGTTAAAAATTTAGACGCCGCAAAGGGGGCGTATAGGGGCGTGAGGGGCTTCATCCCCTCATTTCCCTATGTGTACGCCCCGCGTTTCATGGGCGTTCCCATGCAAACGCGGGGCGTACGCATGGTAATGAGGGCATGACGCCACTCATGGGGGCGGAAAGCTGACGTCGCCGGATGTCAGCTTTCAGCCCCCATACAAGCTACCACACGGACGATTGTCCGTGTGGTCTCAGCTTGCGGGAGCTGCCGCGGCGTGCGGTCCTGCCTTCGATGGTCGTCGACCATCGAATGCAGGGGGCAGCTCCCAGCATGGTGGAGGCGTACGCCTCCACCATTTTCGTGCGGTTCGCCAGCCGTCCGTGTACGGACGGCCGTGGCGAACCGTATGGTGGGCGGGGATTCGTCTGGTGCGGTCGGAGCCGCATATGCGGCTCGACCGCACCAACCAGAATAAGGGCCAGTGTGATTATATATGCTATTTCTAAAATCAATGAACTTGCATAATAGTATAAGCCGTATATTATAGCTTATTAAGTTTTATACGCTGCGATATGCTTTAATTAAGAAATAAAATCATCCAGTAAATAACCATAGGGTTTTTCTTCAATATTTTGTATTAATACTGTTTTTCACATAAATTGCTACTCCTATTTTTCCCAAACTGTCCTTTCTAAAGAAAACATAGGGGGTTATTCTGGTTGATTCGCAAGGCTGCGAATTCGCAGCCTTGCGAGTCCACTAAACCCTGCCTTGCGAATGGTGGTCTGGGGCGATTCCCTCACAGTAACATTTATTCGCAGCCTAATGGGATCCGACAACATCATTCTATGGTCGGCAATCATGGAATGATGGAGAAGGTGCATGCATATAAGAGTGACTCTCAAGTGAGTGGATGCTCGGAAAGAACTGGTTGGGCAACTGACATCCGGTGATGTCAGCTGGCCACACCCGTGTCAGCGGGGAATTTGCATGAGAACGCCCAGGACATTCCCATATGCAAATGGCCCAGCCCGCCACCCCACACTTGGGTGCATGCGGCCGGCAGACACCCTGTTCGCCATGGCCGCAGGTAACCGGCGTATGCACATGTGCAAAAATAACCCTGCGTATACGCATATGCCCACCATCAGAGCCCCTGGGAATATTTTGGTCCGTGCGAACGGATCAGAATAAGGCCCATTGCCCGGTATAACTATGCTGCTGTCTGCTATACTCTGCAGACAGTGGCAGCAGAGGAGGTGCATGGATGCCTGTGGGGGGTGCACGGGGTCTGGGGGCAGCCCAGCAGCTTACCACGGCGATCAGCGGTCCCGTGGTCCCGGTGCTTGGAGATTATGTCATCTACAAGCACCGCCTCCGTCTACACTTCGGGTAGGCACCGCAATGTAAATGGTGTAAATCTCGGATCCGACCCGGCTTGGATCCTTCATCCAAATGCCGAGTCGGATCCAGGATTTTTGGTGTAAAAGGGGTATTAGACAACGTGCTCTGTACTGCATGCAAAGATATACAGTAGTAGGTCTCATTAAAGCCCCATACACATTAGGTGGGGCGCCAGCATCGGCACATGTATACACACTTGTCGATGCCTGCGGTCTGAGCAATGAAGGTGGGGGAGCGAGAGTCATGCAGCCGCATCATGGCTGTCGCTAACAAAGACCCCCCTCATCTGTACATATTCATACGAGGAAGGGGGTCATTATCGATGCGTGGGAGAGCACATGGTTACCGATATTGTGTGTACACATTAATAATAATGATATTTATATAGCGCTTTTCTCCCAATAGGACTCAAAGTGCTTCACCATTGTCTTTACAGCTCGAAATACAAAACAAGCTTAACAGTAGATTTAGATGTCAGTGAAATGCTTGAGTAAATATTTATGTCTTTAGTCTATTTTTAAAGGATTCTACAGTGGGGGCTTCTCGCACTGTGCGAGGAAGAGAGTTCCACAGAGTTGGAGCAGCAAAGTTGAAAGCTCGACCCCCAGATGAATTCAGGGTAATTCTGGGTACTGTAATTAGTCCTTCTTCAGTGGATCGTTGTAATCGAGTAGGACAGTAAGGGATCAGCAGCTGCTGCAGGTACCTTGGGCCCTGGTCATGTAGGGCCTTGAAAGTGAGTAAGCCAATCTTGAAAACAATTCGCCATTTTACAGGTAGCCAGTGAATGGGAGTTATGTGGTTGGAGTGGGGCTGGTTAGTTAATAGTCTGGCGGCTACATTTTGTACCAGCTGCAAGCGGTGCAATTCTTTTGCTGGAAGACCCAGGTAGAGAGCATTGCAGTAGTCTAGTCGTGAGGATATAAATGCATGTATGACTTTAGGCAGGTCTTCTGAGGGAATTAAATGCTTGATTCTGACTATGTTACTCAAATGAAAGAATGAGGATTTGATTGTGATCCAGGACAACACCAAGATTCCGCACATGATCAGAGTTTTTTAGTGCTGTGCCCCCCAGCTTAAGACCTGTCAGTTGACTGTATATATAATATAATATAATAAAGATATCGTTCCGAAGGGCAGTATGGGGCTAAAGAAAGGCTTCAGCATATCTCCCAACTGTCCCACTTTTCGCAGGAACATCATGTTTTTTTGGTACGGTCCCTCGCCCCAGCCTGGGCCGGCAGTGTCCCGCAGCAGGGGTCAGTTGGGAGTCGTCGGTTTTTTTTGGTAAGGTCCCTCGCCCCAGCCTGGGCCGGCAGTGTCCCGCAGCAGGGGGCAGTTGGGAGTCGTCGTCCCCCCCCCCCCCCCCCCCCCCTCCTGTCATCCGTGAATAGACAGCATCCTTTCCTGCAGCCATAGGGGCTGGGGGAATGGCTAGCAGCCTACAGAGCCGCTGGCCAGGCCCCCACTACGGAGAAAATGGGGCGTGGCCTCAAGTGAGCATTGCTGTGTAGACCACGCCCCCTCACTGCTAGACCATGCCCCCATAATTTTGGGCGCACACAGTGTCCCCCTTACTACCTCTCCAATGTTGGGATGTATGCTTCAGCTGAACCCAAATGATCATCAGATCAAAAGAGTTAAATTACCCTGTGTTAAGTAAACACTAGGACTAGGCCATGTATGATTCTATAACTTCACTAAACAACATCTACAAAACAGGCAATACCAACTACAAGCTAGTAATAATATACATACTGTATACTTTTACATACACAGATGATTGTGCAACAGGGTGAATACATATCTGCAGTGGCTTGCTGGATGGAAATAGAAATGCTCACATACTGTACATACTGTACTGTACATTGGCTACACAGCTGAGGATGCATGTTATGCTTGGGTAATTAATATAGGATATTATATACATTGTATATTCTTCTATGAGACATTAAAAAAATTCAAATGTAAGCATTTGTATTAAATATGTATTTGTATGCAAATTGTACATAAACTAAGAACACATCTATGACATACAGTATCTATTGTCTCTCTGTATAGCGCAATCATATACTGTACTGTATATTCATTTCTAGAGGATGGTATCATGATGGAGAACAACCATGTCACTTCAGTCAGATAAATCACTAGACGATAATTGTCTTGTACAAATATAGACATACGGGGTGAAATGTAATAGGATGAGAAATTCAGAAAGTGAGAGATTTGGTAAGAAATCTCCTTTTTTTTAAAGCGGCAATCATTTACACGTCAAAATCAAACATGTTTTGCCGTGTAAATGATTGCTGCTTTAATAATACTGGAGATTTCTTACCAAATCTCTCACTTTCTGAATTTCTCATCCTATTATATTTCACCCACGGTGCCTGGCTCTCCAGTGTCACATCACAGGGAGAAACATGGAGGCACATTGCCTATTGTCACTCATTTTCTAACTAGTTTTTTTTTTTCCCCCAAAGAAACCATTTCCAACAAAATAAAAAGGTTGTAAATCATATAATATTAATAAAGTGGGCACATTATATTAATTATGCATATTACAATCAGTTTCTAAATACTGTACTCATTGGGGCTTTGTCTACTTATTCAATCATATTGTAAACATTTGATAAGCAATGTATATAATATTTGCCTGTAGCTAGTTTCAGTAACACACATACCAAAATACATACCTCTATGCTGCGGATTTGCCAGCATATTCCACATTTCATCAACATTTCAGTCATCCCAGCACTTTCTCTAAGGAACAGTAGCCAGTCATCTGGTACAGCAGGCAAACAGTTGCATTATATAAAGGAGAGCAGATACAATTACATTATGCCCTCTTGTTGGTTGGTGCAAGCTATTGTGCAGCCTATATTACGTAAATTGCACAATTCTATTTCCATTAGCTGAAAGAATGACCTGTCCTGCAGATAAAGTAGCTCATCTCCTATTATTTGAAATGGGCACCAAGGAAGTATTAAGATAAAGGGAGACGCTCTGAGGTTTCCCTGGAGGGGTTTTCTGTAAACAAATGTATAATCTCATCAAACGTTTAGTTCAAGATCAGAGTGGATGTGGCAGTACAGAAGTTAGAATACAGGACTGCACACATTCAGTATACTGAACATTCTGTCTGACTAAAAATGTACATGTCACAGGAGCAATATTCTGCAAAGTTAGTGAATCTGAAAGCAATAGGTGTATTTTTTGGGTCAATTAAAATATGGGCACTATCGGGACACAGCTGCCCATCGCACATACCAAAGTGGGCTGCAAACATAGTTTTTCAGCGCTTTTGGCGCCGTGATTCCCGGGTGGTGGACTGTAATGGGCCTCCGGCCGGCAGGGGGGAGCTGCAGCCTGGAGATCATTTCAAGTGGAGATATAGCTAGACAGGGATGTGTGGACTATTTGCATATATCATGCTATGTTTTACTTGAATTAAGTTTTATAGTGATGTGAATACATTTTATTGTACTTCACTATATACATTATTTTAAGTTGCATCGTTCATTTTTTATTCTGTGGAGACCTACATATTTCATACCGCCCAACATGACCCTCTCCAGGAGGGACACAATGCTCTGTTTCTGGACCTCCCTGTTAATGTAGGAAAGTTTCTCATTGATAAAATCAGAACAAAAATATTAAATTAAGTAAATAGTGTTTCTATCGCATCCTTCATGTAAGTTATGTGGTAATGGGCAGGATTCATTTCTGTTTCTCCACAAATTGCTTATTACATTGGTCATAAATAATTTGATTTGGCCATGGACCACCAATCCAGGGCACCCCTGAAATTTCCCCAAGGCACCCCAAGGTGCCACTGCACACAGTTTGGGAAGCACTGACAACCTGTTCAACACAGGTGATGGCATAGGTCATAGGTTAAGTGGGTAGTCCAGAAATAAAGCACTGTGTCCCTCCTGGAGAGGGTCATGTTGGAAGGTATGATACTTTAGTGGTCGGCGAGGCATTCATCTAGTGAGGAGCGTGAAAGGAGTCCATGCTCAGTGCTCCTTAGACATCGCACAAGCCATGCTGCAGCTGTGCCATCCTGTGTATTTTATGGATGGTTTGTACTGGTGTGTACTATGGTAGGTGCTTGGGGTATTATATGGTGGTTACTGTACTGTACTGTTTTTTTTTTTTTTTTTGCATTATACTGCTGTCGTTGTGATGCTTTAGGTATTGTGAAGCAGTCTTACATTGTTGTTATGGGAGGCTGCATGCGCAACTTCCAGCAGCATCTGATTTCCCCATGCAAAACAATGTAACCAGGGAGCGTTCCAGCGTATGCTGCCCTCTGCTGTGTACATTTGAGAGAGTAGCAGGTGCATACTGTAGCTAAACCGCTACACATGCAATTTGCCTCCCGACAGAACCCTATAACTGCATAGGTAGCAGGGGCAACGCTCCACTGTACCTTCCCCGCTGTCTGCTGGATATGCTGCAAGGAGGTAGCAGGAATTTGCTACTACACCACTCAATGCCAACAATATAAAAGGACACATTTGTTGGTAGCAGGTGACTACCCTATTATTCCCCCAATATACAGAGAAGCCTTGACGTGGCTTGGGGGCATAGCATACACCTGCGCAGGTATATGTAACTAATATCTCTGAATTCTATTATCATGTAGTGTTCAAGATTGGTTACTAATACCATTCAGTGAGCTGTGGGAAAAATGTCTTGTTTACTTACTCAGTATTAACCCCTCCCTTGCATGCACCTGAGTGGTATTACTGAACTAATAGAGCATCTACCACTATCCATATGTATATTGCGAGAGGCAGAAGGGAGTCCATATTGGGAGAAGATATGGGTCCTGATATGCCACATGGAGTAGTCTGGGGTTGCTCCAAGGTAGGTAGCTCTTAGTTTGGCTATATCAAGTAAGGAGCCATTATCATGTGGCTTCTTGATGGTTAATCGCAGACCCAATTTAGGGTAACGGTGGTGTGGGGTGCGGTGCCCCTGGACTGGTTGAGCTGGGTGGCTTTAGTGCGGCATGCCCTAACATTCTATTAACACTTTTCACTCACTAATACTATCTCTTCTATTTTAATTACACTTCATTTTTTAATTTTATTTTATCTCTCTCTTTATATATAGCTTCGGCTTTCTATCACTAATTTATTAACACTATAGTATCTCACTGGCATGCCGCACTGGGCTTTCTAGCTTATGACAGTTTTTGGGGTGCCACACCCTGCACCTAGATATAGCGCTAGGCTCCACAGGTCCTAAACGCGATATGACTTCCGGGTTGCGGTATCGCGTGAATCCCGTCACCCGGCGTCACAATCACTGCCCGGCTACTGCGTGCTCTACTCCCGGCCGGGAGGAGACTTGTGGGGAGGGTTGGAAGCAAAGTGCAGGGTAGTGGTGAGATGTAGTTCCTCCAACGCGTTGCGACCCTTCTGGGACTTCTTCAGTTAATAATTACCTTGTAGTATGCATTTCCAGCTTGGGTACCACCAGCACACATATGCATAATCTGTTCAGTGGGATTCTTCATAATTAATTATTGCATTAAACGTGCATATATATTCATTATACTTACAATAACCATTTGCTCCCGCACACCCTGAGCGCAGGCCTCATTACCCCCTTGTTCCACTCTCAAGCTAATGCCCACATACCGTTTATGGAGTCTCTGCCTTGTAGTGTAACCATGTACACAATAATATATGGGGGGATAAGACTTCCTGCCCTAATTCTAAACATACGCAGAATTGGCATATGCATTCCAAGAACACCCCCAACCCATGGATGTTGGCCTTGTATGAAGACCACAATTTGTACAGTTATATATATATGTGTGTGTGTGTGGTATATTTATTGACATACACTAGGTGCATGTGTATCTGTTGATTGGATTAAGGGCCTGATTCACTTCTGCTCGCTAAGCAGCGGTTATTCGCTGCTTAGTGAGCGTCTTAACGCCGCCCACCACCCTGCTAAACTAACACACACCCGCCGCCAGCACCGCCCACATCTCGCATGCGGCCAAAGGGGAGAAATCATTCGATGGTCGCCGGCCATCAAATGATTTTTCTCCCATTCTGAAATAAGTCTAAACTGGCTTTTATTTCTGTCAGAGTCCCCTGAAGAGGGCGCTGATGTCATGTGAAGTCAGCCGCCCACCCCCAGCAAGCATCAACCCGCCTTCGTTCCCAGGGGAACGCTCAGCATACTCATGGGGATGCTCATGAAATGCTGGGTGTTCCCCTGCTCCGGACTGCCTGCCTCCCTACCCCTGCACATGTGTATAATCACAGAGCTGCACCATCGGTCCCTAGTGTGAATGTGCTGGGGATCGTATGATATTGAATCACCCCTAAATGTATTAGTAGGAGTTATACATTGTAATCCTTTTATATCATACTTGCCTACCGATACCTCCCAACATGACCCTCTCCAGGAGGGACAAAATGCTCTGTTCCTGGACTTTCCTCTTAATGTATGTTCACATCACCTGTGTTAACTTTCTTGTCAATTATCCTGTTCAACACAGGTGCTGGCAATCATACATTAAGAGGGAAGTCCAGACACAGAGCATTTTGTCCCTCCTGGAGAGGGTCATGTTGGGAGGTATGCCTACCTGACCCTCTTCTTCAGGGAAAAAATGCTGTTTCTGGACATCTCTGGTAATGTAGGATTGCCATCACCTGTGGTGAAACACCTTTCTTATTAGTTACCTACAGTAGCTCCTCACAGGTGATGGTAATACATGACCAGGGAAGTCCAGGACAGAAGACTTTCTCCCTGAAGGAGAGGGTCAGGTAGGCAACCATAGGGTTCCTGATCTTGCACTAACAGGCATACGGCTGCCTGCTTTGGATTTTGGATGTCTGATTGAACAGTCAGCTCTTAGTTTAGTTATATTTAAGTAAGCCATTATCATGTGGCTCTATACTAGTTAATTATAGACACAGATTGGGGTAACATGAGTCTGGGGTGCAGTGCCCCTGGATTAGTGTGGCTGGGTGGCTGTGAGGGGCACACTATAAATTTCTATATCAGTAACACATTCTCTTACTAATTTCTTCACCAACACTATTTCTTACATATGTTAGTTACATTCATTACTTTTGCATCACTTTTTGTATATCGCTCTAGCTTCTTAGCACTAACATTTATTATCACTTTCATTTTCTCACTGTTGTGCTGCTCTGAGCTTTCTGGCTTATGCTGATTTTTGGAGTGCCGCACCTAGAATGATGTAGCAATAGGGACCCCTAATACTCATAGAAGCCTTGACGGGTAGCTTGGGAACTTACCAATGTATTTGCAAATATATGTAACCAAGATCTCTGGTATCATTCAGTGTGCTGGGGGAAACAATGTATTTTTTCTTACCCTCACAATCTGTCAGTTCGGTGCTAGGCCTCTTCTATTTACCATATTTAGTAACAATATACAGTGGCGCACGCAGGGGGGGTTCTGAGTACCCGGAACCCCCCCAGGAATCTAAGGGCCCTAGACTGAAAGCTGAGGGTCCCCTCTTTCCAAGGGTACAAGAATTTAAAAAATCGGGAAATCTGAGATATCTGACTTCAAAGCAGTGGTCCCCATCTAAGCCTGTTAATTGCTCTTCCCAGTCAGATATTTCAGGTACTTTCTGACTTAGCGTTTTTCTGAGGGTATTTTCCAAAAGCTGGGACTCTCCCCCTTTGATGGACACTAGTAGCTTGTCGGGATTCTCTAGTTTTTAACTCCATTAAAAGCTAAGAAATCTAGTTCCGGAAACTGGAGATACCTGCAGTCAAGCAAGCTGTCCTCCCACCAGAAAATTATGAATAATAAGCCCAACTCCACTATACACCCCTCTTCTGCGTATTAAACATCCTCTACCACCCTGGAAGTTATGTATCAGGACCCCTTCATTCAGCCCAATGCTCCCTTCTCCCACCTCATCTCCCACCATCTGTGCAATAAAGGGATAATAATTAGTGGAAATTACTGATCCAGGCCCTACATGCTGAGTGGTTGATATAATACCCCCTACCAGCCGCGGGACATCAAAGCTTCTGCTCATAGCACCCCCTACCGCTGGAGGATAGGTAGGGGCCCAAATTTATAATAATAGAATATTGAGTGCCATTCTGGGCTCCATACTACAAAAAGTGCATTGTAGAAGAGATAAAGGGCTATGAGGACAGATTAGCCAAATTGGGAATGTTTATGCTTGAAAAAAGACGTTTAAGAAGAGATATGCTTAACATGTATTAAATATATGGAACTATCAGGTACCCTCTTAAGGTCAGTGACTAGGACATGTGGGCATCCACTTAGACTAGAGTAAAGGAGATTTAGTACCCTCTGAACGAAGGTTTTTTTTTATGCCCAGGGCAATAAAGGTGTGGAACTCACTGCCAGATGAGGTAGTGTTGGCGGACACAATTTATACATTTAAGCAAAGGTTGGACAAGTTCTTAATGGATAACAACATTCAGGGTTATCACCACAACATCATGGTTTAGTAATGGGAGCAGTGGGCAAACAATGCCAACATAAATCAATAGTTAGTACAGTTGGGGATAATACATTTAGACATATGGGGCAGATGTATTAAGCCTTAACAAGAGATAAATGCAAGGGTGATAAAGAGAGATAACCTTCCAGCCAATCAGCTCCTAACTTCCATGTTACAGGCTGTGTTTGAAAAAAAGTCAGTAAGGAGCTGATTGGTTGGACATTTATCTCTCTTTATGACCCTTGCATTTATCTCTTGTTAAGGCTTAATACATCTGCCCCATCATTCCTTATTGAGTTATCAAATGAAACAGGTTGAACTTGGTGTACGAATGTCTTTATGCAACCTTACTTAATATGTTACTACAGCATGTATGTCAGTTGAATCTGTAGTGTGAATGTGAACTCTGTATTTCAAGTGAAGTAAAGAAAAATAGGGCTGCCCTTCAGAGTTTAAGGCCTCCATACACCAGAATGAGATTGGACCCAACCATCCAATCTCTTCAAAAAGTTCTCAGGTTGCAAACTAGCGAAGGGGGAAAAGGGGCGAGAGGAGATGAGTGTCAGACACCGTGCATGATTCCGTTGGTAACTACTGTCCAGCTGTATGCCACAGGCAGTGATCAGTTGGTTGGCTGTGCCAAATGTTGGAAAGGTGTTACTGACTGGAGGAAAATAATATGTTCAAGTTTGCTGTTGCTGGTTATTCTCTGGCCCTCCCTGTTGGCTGAGTCAGAGCAGTCAATGTGCCATGTGTACCAGCCTTCATTCACCACCAAAAGATAAAGCCAGAGAATAGCCAGCAACAGTCCAACATTAGCTTTGCGTGCAAACATGAATCATGCTCATTTCAGCTTGTCCCATAATTAGGAGCTGTGATTTTAAAACATAGAGCCATAAGAGAGACAACTCCTAAAATAAGTAAAAGTGCATACTGTACCTCCCAACTGTTCCTATTTTCAGTGTCCTGCGCATGGCGGGCAGTTGGGAATCCCCTCTTTCCGGTGCTGCTCTGCTGAGCATGCGCACAGTGTCTATTCCCACAGACAGAAGAGCTGGGGCATGGCCAGCAGCTCACAGTGCCACTGGCAATGCTCCGACAGCTGCAAAAATAGTCACTAGGCCACGTCCCCAAATTTAGGGTGCGCGCGGAGGTCCCGACTTGTGCTTTTCACAAGTTGGGAGATATGAAAGCAGAGTCACAAGCCTATTTGCTGCATGTTAGGTACTATAGGAAATAAGTAATTAAATGTTATCACATACAATTTTCCTAAAAAAAAAAGTAACAATATTTTTGATGTGCAGTCTTTCGTATAGGATAAAGGTAGCATATATTTTTTTTATAAAGATCAACACAGTGGCATTTATTATATCTAGTATATGTAACGAATTACAGCCTAATTTTGGATGTAGCTATCTTTAAATATTTACATGTTAGAGATTCAAGACGTCCTTTGGATTAACGACTAACACAAAAAAACTCTTGCGCCAAATCTATCAAATAATTACCAATGGCAAATGATTTGCTCTGATTAAAAGACAAATAAAAAGAATGATTGGTTTGAATAAAAGGTTTAGATCTGTAAACACTGTACAGCACAATTAAGCACATTAGACATTTGATATAGGAAAGTAACCGGAAACCTCAAATATAAATACAATTCCCTACATGATGAATATATATTAGATCTTGATAGAAAAACTGCCGGTAATAGAAACGTAAACATCGCACCATGTAAAAATCAGAATACTGGACAATATAACCATATTATTTGCACTGTACACACATTACAGTCATTTGCATAGTTTCCGCAATTTGCGTTGTATGTGCTGCATTGACATGTCATTTGGAAACTTTGCTAATCCACCCTTTAGGATGAATACTATAAACGTCACACAATAGTCATTGGAGCAGTTATAAACATATATTACACGTCTCTTCATAGATACATTTAGGTTAATTAACACAGCAAATGTAAAATAATACAATCAGCGACTATCTTACCTCGTCTATTTCCATCGACAGCTCAGGCATTTTGTGACGTTGTTCTATTAATACATTAGTGTGGAAATTCAGGAAGCAGTGTATTTTTACGTCTCTTTGTCTGTCAGCACAGAGCACATGGGAGGGAGTCAAAGAGAGAGAGAGAGAGAGAGGGAGAGAGAGAGAGGGAGGAACAATTCACCATCTGCCCTTTGCACTTTAGGTCTTGTATATATTTATTCTTTCTTATTAAACTTGACTAGTTATTTTTCTGCTAAGCAATAAAAAGCAATCATTTTATCTTAAATCAAATAACTGATAAGAGACAAAGGGAAATTTACTAATATGTGTATTTTACGTTACATGTGATGTTGCTATGGGCGAACAATCAGACCCTATCAGTCTACTATCTTCTATAGGGTGCTAAATAAATAAGAAGTAGATTCTGACTGGTTGCCCATAGCAACATCACATGTGAAGTAGAATACACATCTTAGTAAATTTCCCCCAAAGTAGTTCCATATCAGGAGAGGATGTACTGTAATTCCTCTTTTGTGGGAGGGTGGCTTTTCCAAACTGCAGGGTGACTTGTACAGATGGGGCAGGCTTCTTCTTTGCTGGCGAATCGCCAGAACATCAGCACTGGCGATCCGCCAGCAGCCTCGCTAACCATCTGACTGAGACGCACGTGCGTCTCACGCGCACGCGCGTCTCAATCTCCGTCGGCGGCGCGACGGAAACTCTGTCCGTCTCCGCTTCAGGGAGACGGACAGGGTAAGCGGGGGTGCGGGCAGCCGGGGGGGACCCCGGGTGACCGCCGACAAGCCGGCGATGACCCGCGGGAAGCGCCGTCGGAAGGGGACGCGTGCGCCCCCTTCTCAAAATAGATATGTCGCTGGCGGGGGATGGCGGCTGGCATCACCATCCCCTGCAAAGATGGTACCTGCCCCATCTGTATAAGCTTGGTCAGCATTCATTATTTTTATGAAAATAGTTCATTGTGTACAGCTTTAACCCTGCCAATTTGATAAAATATGAAAATATTGCAATTAAGGATTTCAATAGCTATTAAAAAGATTGTAATAAAGGAATAAAAGAAAACACATTAAGAAATGAACACTTATTATGGTACTTTAGTTTCATGGCGGCAGTTACGTAGTTTACGTAGTGCTGTATTGAGAATACCAATACAGCACTATGCTGCCTACGTAAACTACGTAACTGCTTCTGTAGCCCTAAAACTAAACAATGGTTAATATCCCCACTATCCACCTCATACCCCCAGTATCCACTTCGGCGTGGAGTTGATTATATAAAGTGTGGTGAGCGCAGCGAGCCACCGAGGTCGAAGCGTGGCAAGCGCAGCGAGCCCCGCGATATGTGTGGCCTGTACAGTGGGGATGTGATTGGATAGGAATGGTATATCAAGGTCAAGTAGCTGTTTCTGGAATTTGATAAGCTTGCCTGAAGGTGAGTTTTCAGGGAACGCTTGTAGGTTTGGAGACTGGAAGAGTCTTATTGTGCGTGGGAGTGCATTCCACAGAGTGAGTGCAGCCCTGAAAAAAGTCCTGTAATCAGGAATGGGAGTGAGTAATGAGTGTGGATGAGAGACATAGATCTTGTAAGGAGCGAAGAGGTCGAGTTGGAAGATATTTTGAGACAAGAAAAGAGATGTACAGTATGTTGATGTAGTTTGGTTTATGGTGTTGTGTGTAAGTAAAAGTATTTTCTATTGAATACGGTAGAATACAGGTAACCAATGAAGTGACTGATAGAGTATATTTGGAGAAGATGAATGTCTGGTTAGAAAAATTTGCGTTGCAGCAGCATTCATGATGGATTGCAGGGGCGAGAGTCTGTATTGTGGAAGGCCAATAAGAGGACTATTGCAATAATCAATGCGTGAGATGATGAGAGCATGGATTAAAGTTTTAGCAGTGTCTTGTGCCTTTTACCCAAAAAGCAAAGGATGCTGGATGACTAACTGACAGTCAAGATTCTGATGGCCATTCAGTGGCAAACGCAGGATTTTCAGAAGGGGGTTTCCAGAGGGGTGGAGCAAAGCACGGAGGTGGACACTTAGGTGACCCAGTATATGCCGGGTCAGTTAAAGTATTATAGATAGACCAAATGTTTATAAATAATAATAATAATAATAAAAAAAAAATATATATATATATATATATATATATATATACATACATACATACATACATACATACATAAATACATACATACTGTACATACATACAGGGGTGTCAACAGCAGTGTAGACCCCTGGGCATAGCAATGTATTGGAGCCCCTACCGATCCTTCAGCGGTAGGGGTGGGGGAAGCTTTGATGTCCTGCGGGTGGTAGGGAGTATCAACCGCTCTGCATGTAGGGCCTGGATCAGTAATTTCCACTAATTATCCCTTTACTGCACAGTTGGTGGGAGATGGAGTGGGAGAAGGGGGCATTGGGCTGAATGAAGGGGCCCTGATACATAACTTCCAGGGTGGTAGAGAATGTTTAATATGCAGAGGGGTGTATAGTGGAGTGGTCTCATTATTCATAATTTTCTGGTGGGAGGACAGCTTGCTTGACTGCAGATATCTCCAGTTCCCGGAATTAGATTTCTTAGATTTTACTGGAATTAAAACTAGAGAATCCAACCTACCAAATAGTATTGGGGACTAGGGGATCAGATTTCAGGAGGGAGAGCAATCTGCCAACGAGTATATAGAACTACATACCAGGTGTGTGGAGCTGGAGCAGTAACCAGCTGCTGGAAGGCTGATATCTCTGGTAGTGGTCAAGGTAGAGACAAGCTACTAGTGTCCATCAATGGGGGAGAGTCCCAGCTTTTGGAATATACCCTCAGAAAAACTCTATGCCAGAAATAACCTGAAATATCTGACTGGGAAGAGCAATTAACAGGCTTGGATGGGGACCACTGCTTTGAAGTCAGATATCTCAGGTTCCCAAGGGCCGATTTTTACAATTCTTGTACCTATGGAAAGAGGGGACCCTCAGCTTTCAGCTGAGCGCCCTTAGACTCCTGGGAGGGTTTCTGGGTACTCAGAACCCCCCCCTGCATGCGCTACTGACATTTCTCCAGGAGCCTGACAGTTGGAATTAGAGATGGCCAAAACAGGTCACTAAGATGATCCAGCGGATCACTCAGTGAAAAGATCCAGATCTTTTAGACTAGACCTCGGCTCACTTTGTAAAAAAGGGCTAATTTGACTGAGTAAAACACTGATCAATGGCTGGGTGCAGAACCGCCATTGATGGCAACCATCGATGGCGTCTGCACTGATGGCCATCCCTACCAGCAGCAGCTTTGTTATTCTTTCTTTTACTTGCAGTCTGGGCACTGTATTCAGTCTGTGGAGTTAGTACATCTCAGCTTCCACAGGTGGCAGTGCTGAGCTCAGGCAAATGCATTGTAATGAAAAAATAAACTGAAAGTTAAAGAACGATGGTTCCCCTTTTTGGGATCGGCGGCTCACTCGCTCTTACATGGGATACATCCAAAAAATCTGCTTCATTCGTGAACCGCCCATCTCTAGTTGGAATCCTGACTTACACTGGCTATTATCGCTTGTGGAGGTCCATAACCCCCATAGAGGGAGAATAGAAGCATGGCAAGCACAGCAAGGCCGCAAGGGCTCTAATTGAGTTCACCCCTGTCAGGCTAGTGACAGTCGGGATTCTGATGTCAGAGAAACGACCGTCGGAATCCCAACTGTTGGAGAGTTATACCCAGGGCTATTTTTCAGTAGGTTCCAGCAGGAACTGAGGCCCTTATTCTAGTTCAATCTTTCTGACAAAATATTTCTAAGATGGACAAAACCATGCAGATGAGGCAGGTGCAAAACCCCACCCAAATCTAATTATCTCTGCACAAGTAACACCTGCCTCACCTGCAGTGCACATGGTTTTGTCCATCTAAGAAATATTTTGTCAGAAAGATTGAACTAGAATAAGGGCCTCAGTTCCTGCTGGAGCCTACTGAAAAATAGCCCTGGTTATACCGTACCCCAAACATCTGGGGTGTGGTATAACAATACATTTTGCATCAGGGCATAGACGAATTTAGAATCATTAGACTGCCGGCCTCTGCGGCACACACAATTTAATGAAATGACAGCCGTCCAAAAAAGGGCTGTGAGCCGCCCGGCTGTGTATAGTCACGACTCACTGGCTAACTAACTTCTAGCAAAGCAGCAGCTCCGTCCCCATCAATACCATCAATGTTCCTGCTGGACCACGAGCCAATAGGAGCTCGCGGTCTGGCCACCAATACCACCAATGCCGCTCCTGATTGGCTGCCGGCCATGAGCTCCTGGCTCGCGGTCCAGCGGGAGTATTGAATTAAGCTATCGACGGGGACAGAGCTGCTGCTTTGCTTAGAAGTTAGACAGTGACCATACAGACCCTACCCCTTGGTAAAGTGCAATTCCCCTCCAATGAGCAAATTCACTACCTTTTTGCAATGAGCATTTAACTCCCCCTAGGCTAGGAACAATTCACTCCCTCTTGGCAACAAGCATGTACTCCCCCTTAGCAAAGAGCAATAACCACTCCCCCTTTGCAATGAGCATTTAACAACTCCTTCTTGGCAACAAGCATGTATTCCCCCTTGGCAATGAGCATGAAGCCCCCTTGGCATAGAGCATGAAGCCCCTGGCATCGTGCATGAAGCCCCTGGCATCAAGCAAGAACCCCCTAGCAATGAACATGTAGGGAAGCGGCACTTATGTGTCAAATATGTAATGGGCATTACAGTTTGTTATATAGTATGTAATGGGCATCATGATGTGTGGCACAATATGTAATTGGCATTATGGCGTGTGGCTTTATTTGTAATGGGTATTACGGAGTTTGCTAAAATGTGTAATGGGCATTACGGTGTGTGGTCTAATGTGTAATACTACGCCCCTTTTTGTGATGACATGCCTCCTTTCCATGAGGCCATGCCCCCTTTTCGCCACGCAAAGGTCCAACCTACTTCAGTATTTGGATCTGGGACAACCCATTATTATATTTCTAGATTTGCCTATGCACCAGGGCATAGGTGTCTATTCCTTAGGTGCTCAAGGCCCCGAGCACCCATGGAAAATGATGAGCACACACAGGACCATAACCTCCCAAGTTCTGCTTCTGGGCTGCTGCTGAATTTACTTGCTGCCTTGTGGCTGAGGCACCCGAACTGCCGTACCCGCCGCTCGGGAGACATGAGACAGTAGGCTGGGAGGACGGTAGTGTATTCCTCCATGTAGTAGGGATGGCAATTGACCATTGATGATTTAAAAGCATTGATGGTTTTTGACAAGAATAGTTTTGCCATCGGTGGGGAGAACCAGACGGTTTCCTTCCATCAATGTCAAAGCGTAACCAATTTTTATTTCTTAGCCAAGGGGCCGGGATATAGAGTATAGCTCAGCCTCTGAAACCCATAAAGCCCTGCCCCCAGGTTCTGATTGGCCCACGGGTCAGTTTTTTTAAATAAAAATATTGCTGGGGACATTTGTAACTGGCACTCATGTTGACATGATATGTAACTGGCACTACTGGGGACATCTGTAACTGGCACTACTGGGGACATGATATGTAACTGGCAAAAAAGTACCAGGCACTTTATCACTTCTCCCCCCTTATCACTGCTTCATACATCAACTCTGCAGTCTCTCTTCTTTGCTGGTCACTCATATATTTTAGTCTGCTGTCTTCCAGGTTGTCCACTATGTCCATGTTGTCGCTCATAAATATTATATGCCCACTTATTGAGCAGCCTCCAATGTGTTCCAGCATGTGTCATAACACTAAATACACTGGGGTAACTAAAACTAAACTCAAAATAATGTAAAAAAGACCTCCATTAATTTACTTACAAGAAAAAAAAGCTCAATAATTGTATAAGGCACATCCTTTCTTCACCGCATCCTCAATATCATTAAGAGCATGACAGTGATAACTAGCCATCAGATACAGATTTCAATGAGAGGCTATAACAACAAAAGAGCCAGGACATTACAATTAAACTACAGTAGCACATCCTACCCTAAATCTTTTCATCAAAATATGAAGTAATTTCTCAAACTTATACTGTACTATATACTATAAGTTTTGTAGTTCCATACCCTCCAACATCTGAAGGGCAGAAATCGGTACATACCCAGAAAAGGGGCGTGGTCATGTGTAAAGTGGGTGTGACCACTGATAAAGGGACGTGGTCATCCACTTTCTGAATGTTTACCCAGCATTTAAAATAAAATTAAAAGTGAGCGCTAATAAAATATATAAAGCAGGGTGTACAGTATATCGGCACTCGCTATACAGCAGATACTGTCACTGTTGCCATCCGCAGAGAAGAGGTACCCGATCAGACCCTCCACACATGTCCGGCGGCACTCAGCAAAAAGCAACACAGAAACAAGCCACTTGTAGACAACGTTTCAATGGGGATCTCCCATTTTCATCAGGGCATAAACAAGATTAAACAATCACTCACCATATATGTGCTCCCATCACCAACCGTCCATGTGCGGCGTGTCTCCCCTGGCGTCGGGGCGCCGTTAGATGACGTCACCACGTTGTGTACAGTACAGAACTATAACTGTTAAAAGGAGGGAATAGATCCAGACTGCTTCTCCAAAGAGAGGCAAGATGGATCTTTACCTTGGACACACTCAGGGGCAGATTTATTAAGCTTGGAGAAGAGATAAACTGGAGATAAAGTGGAGAAAAGGTAAAAGGAGATAAAGCACCAGCCAATCAACTCCCAACTGTCTTTTTCAAACACAGCTGATTGGCTGGTGCTTTATCTCCTTTTACCTTTTCTCCAGTTTATCTCCAGTTTATCTCTTCTCCAAGATTAATAAATCTGCCCCTCATTCCCAAGGGATTAAATGAAAATTTAGGGTTAAACTGCTTCTTGTGATTTTGCACGCATTATGCACATTACATTTTTGCTATAGATATGTTTCTGTATTGGAGTATATGTATGCCTTTCAATAATGTATTACCGTTACTATTGTTACTTTTCCATCTGACAGCCTGTAGTTATAGTTCTGTTCTGGTGACGCCGGGGGAGGCGCGTGCCACACATGGACAGTTGGTGATGGGAGCACATACTGTATATGGTAAGTGATTGTTTATTCTTGTTTATGCCCTGATGAAAATGGAAGAACCCCATTGAAATGTTGGCTACAAGTGGCTTGTTTCTGTGGCTTGTTTCCAGTTCAGACCGTTTAAAAACGGTACTGTACCGGCAAAATCAGTACTGTTGGAGGGTATGCTGTTCTGCTTTTTTATTTACATATGGGCCCTTATTCAGATCTGATCCCAGTACAAATTTGTTCTCAAAACGGGCAAAACCATAAGCACTGCAGATGGGGCAGATGTAACATGTGCAGAGAGAGTTACATTTGGGTGGGGTGTGTTGAAACTGAAATCTAAATTGCAGTGTAAAAATAATGCAGCCGGTATATACCCTGCACACAAACAAAATAGCTCACACAAATCTAACTCTATACATGTTACATCTGCCCCACCTGCAGTGCACATGGTTTTGCCAATTTTGAGAACAAACTCCTGCCTAGTTTAGTTAACACTGATCAAGTTGGTTTGGGAAACAAGTTTCCCTCTCAGCTAGGTCTGGAAATTCATCTTCCATTCCTGTTTTTAAATATCAAAATGTGTTAGTCACTCAGAGATGTATTATAAGCTGGTCCATAGAGTCTATCTTACTTAGGAACGACTACATGAGTTCTGGCCTAATGTCTCCTCACAATGGGCAATATTTTGGTTCACTCTTTCTGACAAAATACTTCTTAAATGGACAAAACCATGTGCACTGCAGGGGGGCAGATGTAACATGTGCAGAGAGAATTAGATTTGGGTGAGTAATTTTGTTTCTGTGCAGGGAAAATACTGGCTGCTTTATTTTTACACTTCAATATAGATCTCACTTTGAAGTAAAACCCCACCCAAATCTAACTCTCTCTGCACAAGTTACATCTGCCCCACCTGCAGTGCACATGGTTTTGTCCATCTAAGAAGGATTTTGTCAGAAAGAGTGAACCAAAATAAGGCCCAATGTTGGAGGAATTGCAGGATGGTGGGTAGTATTCTACATGTTTTCTGGTCTTGTTCGGTATTACATTAATTATGGAGAGAGATCTTCCTCCTTATCTCCAAGGTACTTGGCTGTGACAAACCCTCTCCTGGCCCTCCTTTATTAACCAGGTACACTGACAATTTCATCCTTGGTCATATTCCTATAGCTGGTAAAGCGTCTATAGCCCAGTATTGGAAGTCCCCTGATATACCGAATATACAAATGAATGAAAATAAGATTCACAAGCATTTTTTATTCGAGACAGCTGATATTATCTATTCCCCCACAGCCTCATCTATGCATATTAGATGGTTTAGCTGGAGTGACTACAGAGAAAACTCTGGTCGCTCATGCACCCATATTACCTCTATCTGTATTGCGATCACCTAACTCTCTCCTGGGGCCAAATCTAATAGGGTGAGAGTTTCAGAAAGTGGTTTTGCAGTGTAACTGATTGCTGCTTTAAAAAACATGGGAAAACTCTCCCAAAATCTCTCACTTTCTGAAACTCTCACCCTATTACATTTGGCCCCTGGGGTCTGACAGTTAATTATTGTCTATATTTACTTCCTGATCTATGTATGTTGTAATTTTGTGTATATTATCGTATACCTGACATGTACACCACCTATACCATGATCAGGGCCGCCGACAGAGGGGTGCCGTGGGTACAGCTGTCCTGGGCCCCGGCCTCTGGAGGGGTCCAGGCAGCTGCCCACAGTGGCACAGCACCACCCCCCACACAACGCCTCCCCCACCCGTCGGCCCCCCAGCCAGGCAGGCACAATACACAGTGCAGCCTGCAGAGCGCCGAGCCAAGGACACAGAGGGGCTCGGCGATCTGCATGCTGCACTGTGTATTGTGCCTGCCTGGCTGGGGGGGCCAACGGGTGGGGGAGGCGTTGTGCGGGACTTGTTAGGGGAATGGAGAATTTAAGCTACGAGGAAAGATTAAGCAATCTGGGGCTATTTACACTAGAGAAGAGACGTTTAAGGGGGGACATGCTCAATATGTATGAATACATTAGGGGCCAATATAAGGAACTGTCAAACACCCTTTTTTCTGCTAGACAGGAATCTAGGACGCGAGGGCCCGAGTTTAGATTAGAAGAAAAAAGATTTTGTTCATCTAGAAGAAAAAAATTCTTTACAGTCAGAACAGTCAAACTTTGGAACTCTCTTCCTGGAGAAGTGGTGTCGGTACACACTATAAATACGTTTAAAATAAGGTTGGATAAACATGTATTGGTTAAAAACATCCACGGGTACGAATAAGTAACAGAATCTGTCTCTAAAATATCGGAACATACTACTCAACAAGGGATAAACTATTATAAACATACCACGCCGCAAATGCTGGTTGCTGCTGGTAAGTAATTCATAGCTGCCTACCCTCCTGCATTCTGCAGGAGACTCTCTGAAATAGCAGCAATCTCCCTCTCTCCCTCATTAGTCTAGCAATCTCCCTCATTTCACCAAGCCCACATTACACTGTTATATTTTTGGGGAAAAAAGGAATGAGAGACAGATACATTTACATTGAATCATTATGGGGATGGGGGGGGCGCAGTGATGCTGAAGGTCAGTCCCGGCCCCCGACATTTCTAGTGGTGGCCCTGACCATAATTGTTTGTTTTCCCTCCCTTTTTTTTTCTTTTCCTTTCCCCCGTTCTAAACAATTCAATAAAAATCTAAGGGGCCGTACACACCAGGACGATTTGGCATAAAAACCTCCGATTTCGATGGGTCGTACGAGCGTTTGCTATAGATTGGTGCAAAATCTTTTGTTTTAAGCCCACAATTCCGATCCGATGCGCGTACCCGCCGGTCGTAGGTCGGATTGAAGATCCTACCTACTGCAGTAAAGATCTGTCAATCCGACCTCAGATTGGGGGCTGATTGTATGCAGATTGCGAGATGATCGTGTGCACTTGCCTCGTCAGACCGTCGTCAGATCCTGCTTGTTTATACTCATTTCCTGGTCACTCCCTCCGCAGCCATTTTGTGAGACTCGTGGATGGTACAGGATAGCAGTGACGGAGGATCCTGGAGCACAGCCAAATTGAAGACAGGTATTTGGACCTTCCCTACCCACCAATGCATTAGCTGCCCACCAATGCATTAGCTGCCCACCAATGCATTAGCTGCCCACCGCTGGCCACCAATGCATTAGCTGCCCACCGCTGGCCACCAATGCATTAGCTGCCCACCGCTGCCCACCAATGCATTAGCTGCCCACCGCTGCCCACCAATGCATTAGCTGCCCACCGCTGCCCACCAATGCATTAGCTGCCCACCAATGCATAAGCTGCCCACCGCTGGCCACCAATGCATTAGCTGCCCACCGCTGGCCACCAATGCATTAGCTGCCCACCGCTGGCCACCAATGCATTAGCTGCCCACCGCTGGCCACCAATGCATTAGCTGCCCACCGCTGCCCACCAATGCATTAGCTGCCCACCGCTGCCCACCAATGCATTAGCTGCCCACCGCTGGCCACCAATGCATTAGCTGCCCACCGCTGGCCACCAATGCATTAGCTGGCCACCAATGCATTAGCTGCCCACCGCTGCCCACCAATGCATTAGCTGCCCACCGCTGCCCACCAATTCATTAGCTGCCCACCAATGCATTAGCTGCGCACCAATTACCCCCCAGTGCATTTGATGCCCACCAATGCAGTGCAGTGATATATCTGTGTGTGTCACTCCCTCCGCAGGCATTTTGTGAGACTCGTCGATGGTACAGGATAGCAGTGACGGAGGATCCTGGAGCACAGCCAAATTGAAGACAGGTATTTGGACCTTCCCTACCCACCAATGCATTAGCTGCCCACCAATGCATTAGCTGCCCACCACTGCCCACCAATGCATTAGCTGCCCACCAATGCATTAGCTGCCCGCCAATGCCCACCAATTCATTAGCTGCCCACCAATGCATTAGCTGCGCACCAATTCCCCCCCAGTGCATTTGATGCCCACCAATGCAGTGCAGTGATATATCTGTGTGTGTAAATGGTAAATAGCAAAACCACAGCAGGTCATGCTGGAATGTGTAGTTCAACTAAAGCAGGAGTGTCAAGGTTAGCCAACACTGGAATAGATGAAGCTGTGTACACTATCACCTTGTTTACAATAAAAAGGAAACTGGTTGGAGAAACTTAAAACTTTATTGTGATATTAACAAAAGTGAACCTGAAATAAAAGAAGTGTCTTAACAATATATAAACTATGGTACTTGTTTCCTAGCACGGCCACAAATCTTATGGATCGTGTACCTTTAGTTAAGGTAAACGATCCATAAGATGGACCCGATTTCCTTTGAAATCAGGTCCATTTGGCCGGCTAGGATAAAATATCGGGGGCATCGCGTCGGTCGGGACCGTTAACAATGGTCCCGACGCGACCGACGCGATGCCCGCGATTTCCCCATAGGCTTCAATGTTAAAAAATATTTTAACATTGAAATCGTGTCGGGAAAGGTAAAATATCGGGGGCATCGCGTCGGTCGGGACCATTAACAATGGTCACGACGCGATGCCCCCGATTTTTCCATCGGGTTCAATGTTTAAATATTTTTTGACATTGAAATAGTGAAAAAATGTGAAAAATGTGAAATGGGCCAATATGACCCATTTCACATTATAGATGTCCCCGTCGTCACCCCACGATAGACGCCAACCCGAAGCGTGGCGAGCGCAGCGAGCCCGCGAGGGGCGGCGGTGCGCGTCCTCCGACCTTTTCATTCCCCTACTATCCACGTCGGCGTGGAGTTGAGAATAGAATAGTGTGGCGAGCGCAGCGAGCCACCGAGCCCGAAGCGTGGCGAGCGCAGCGAGCCCCGCGAGGGGACGCGGATACCTTCACAGTTATACGCGTCCCCTCGCGGGCTTCACAGGTGTCCGTGGCGACGCGGACACCTGTGAAGTCCGCGAAGGGACGCGTTTACCTGTGAAGGTATCCGCGTCCCCTCGCGGCGCTCGCTGCGCTCGCCACGCTTCGGGCGCGGTGGCTCGCTGCGCTCGCCACACTATTCTATTCTCAACTCCACGCCGACGTGGATAGTAGGGGAATGAAAAGGTCGGAGGACGCGCACCGCCGCCCCTCGCGGGCTCGCTGCGCTCGCCACGCTTCGGGTTGGCGTCTATAGTGGGGTGCGGTGTACGCCGTTAAATTTGGGGGGGTTGGGAATATTTTTACATTGAATACAATGTAAAATCGGGTCCCAGGGACCCGATTTACATTTCATTAAAAAAAATCGGGTCCAAAATCGGTCGGTCGCGACGATCGCATCGCATGCGACCAAATCGCATGCGACCAAATCGCATGCGATGCGATCGACCCGATTTTTCCGACATGACCACCCCGATGTAAATCGGTGTGGCCGTGCTAGGAAACAAGTACCTAAACTATAATCATTTAATAATTTTTTTTATCTATTTTCTTATAGACATGTCTCAGGCTCTGGCAAAGGAGCGTGACTTCGTCGAAGCATTTATCGACAAATACAGGGAGTACGAATGTCTTTGGAAGACGAAGTCCAAAGACTACAGTAACAAAATTAAAAGAGCAAATGCCCTGGATGAGTTGGCCAATTTCAGCCGTTCATATCACCCTGAAGCCAATGCGGAGTGGGTGCGGAAAAAAATCCAAAATCTCCGCACTGTGTTCCTAAAAGAGCATAAGAAAATGCAGACCACCAAGAGATCTGGTGCCGGAGCCGGCGACGTGTATGAGACCTCCTTGTGGTACTACAATCTCTTAACCTTCACCCTGAGTCAGGAGGCACAGAGGACCGGACTGTACCTCATGGTGGAGAGTGAGGGGGATGAGGTGTTGCAGACTGTGGATGAAAGTTCCCAACCATTGTCGGTAAGTACAGACCCGGTATTGACACATGTCCTTCCTCATTATTTTTTTGGGCCCGGAGAATAGGTTCAGTCCACACATGTCTTAAATGTGGTTCTCCTGCCAATGGACAGCACCCACTCCATTAAAATAGTCCTTGTACTGGTCTCTAACCTGCATGGCGCGTGTAGTCCCCCTATACTGTTGTGCCGGCGTTTCCACAGAGGATATCTGCACTACCTCCTTTGGCTCCTCTGGGACCTCTGGTGGTGCTGGTCCTGTAGGCCTTTGTGGTCTTTCCTTGCGGCGCAGTAAATTGTGCAGGACACAGCACGCCATGACGCCCAGTCTATTTTGTCCACCCTCAGGTTGATGGCAGTATGGAAAATGCGGAAACGGCTTGCCAGGATACCAAACGCACTCTCCACAAGCCGCCGTGCCCTGGAAAGCCTGTAGTTGAAAATTCTTTTGTCGTGGTCCAGGCCCCTTTTGGCATATGGCTTCATGATGTGCTCATGAAGGGCAAATGCCTCGTCTGCCACGAACACAAAATTGAGCCCATGTTTGGTTTCCTGGACCGACGGCAAGTGAAGAGTGTTGGAGGTGAGCCTCTGGTAGAACTTGGTATCCTTCAAAGTTCCACCATCCGAAGCACGCCCATTCCTGCCAACATCCAGGAAGATGAACTCGTAGTTTGCATTAACCACAGCCATTTGAACGATACTAAAGTATCCCTTGTAATTGAAGTAGTAGGAACCACTCTGTGCAGGCTGGTTGATGCGGACGTGTTTGCCATCAATGGCTCCTCCACAATTTGGGAAATTCCATGTCTCTTCAAACTCTGCAGCGATGTTTTGCCAATCCTTCACGCTGGTAGGGAACTGTAGAAATAATAAATAAACTTGATTAATAAATTGAACTTTGTATTTGTTTCCACAACAACACAGTGCAGAGACAGAACATTCACTGACCCTGGACCTGTCTGGATTGTCGGAGTCTCCAGGAACATCGCAAGGAATATCCACTACACCCACACCGCCACAACAGGCCTGTAAAAAATCGCGCCGCAAGGAAAAGAAAATAGACAACCCAGAGGAGGAATTACTGATACGGGCCGAACAGGTTCTACGTAGGCCTCCCGACCGATTTGATGCTTTCGGGAAATATTTGTCTGACGGCTTACGCCAGCTGAGTCCAACCCAGCAAATGGCCTTTGAACGCATAAGCAGCGAGCTATTGTTTTTTGGCCGTTTAGACCGCCTTACATCTGAATGCAACATAGCTGGCCTTCTTCCTTGCCAACAACCACCAGGGCCTACTCCCCCAGCACCCTTACCAGTCCCTTCCACTTTGCCAAATCAATCTCCACCTGTCCAAGCATCCTCCGCACAACCTTCAACTCCAGCCCACTATACCCACCTGTACACCTCATTATTGCCTGAGTTCACAGGAGAGCAGGACCCTCCGGTTTTACGCGAATTGTAAAACCAATTCTTGCCCTGTTGGTATGGAGCAGTATGACACATGATGCATGAGGCGCAGATAAAGCCCATGCACACGTGGCGCATGGTGCGGAGCAATGGGGCCGGGACCACTGCTTCTGCACTATGCACCGCGTGTGCATGAAGGTACTTTGATTATCTGCTCCACAAGCACTGTGTGTTCTACTGCTCCGTACCTCTAGTGAGTGCGGCAGTAGGTTTTAAAGCTCAGTTTGTTACAAAATTTTTGACTTGTTATAGCACTTTGGTCTATTTTTATATTATGCGTACCTAATGTTTCTAAAATGACACTTTTGCCATTTGCACATGCATGGAGCAGTATGACACATGATGCTTGTGGCGCAGATAAAGCCCATGCTCACGTGGCGCATGGTACGGAGCAATGGGGCCGGGACCACTGCTTCTGCACTATGCACCGCGTGTGCATGAAGGTACTTTGATTATCTGCGCCACAAGCACTGTGTGTTCTACTGCTCCGTACCTCTAGTGAGTGCGGCAGTAGGTTTTAAAGCTCAGTTTGTTACAAAATTTTTGACTTGTTATAGCACTTTGGTCTATTTTTATATTATGCGTACCTAATGTTTCTAAAATGACACTTTTGCCATTTGCACATGCATGGAGCAGTATGACACATGATGCTTGTGGCGCAGATAAAGCCCATGCTCACGTGGCGCATGGTGCGGAGCAATGGGGCCGGGACCACTGCTTCTGCACTATGCACCGCGTGTGCATGAAGGTACTTTGATTATCTGCGCCACAAGCACTGTGTGTTCTACTGCTCCGAACCTCTAGTGAGTGCGGCAGTAGGTTTTAAAGCTCAGTTTGTTACAAAATTTTTGACTTGTTATAGCACTTTGGTCTATTTTTATATTATGCGTACCTAATGTTTCTAAAATGACACTTTTGCCATTTGCACATGCATGGAGCAGTATGACACATGATGCTTGTGGCGCAGATAAAGCCCATGCTCACGTGGCGCATGGTGCGGAGCAATGGGGCCGGGACCACTGCTTCTGCACTATGCACCGCGTGTGCATGAAGGTACTTTGATTATCTGCGCCACAAGCACTGTGTGTTCTACTGCTCCGTACCTCAAGGCAGAAAAGTGAAATGTTTTATATATTTTTGGACATGTTATAACTTATTGCACTTTGGAACAGTTTGCAGTTATGCATATCAATGGGTTCTATTTTTGTACCATTTGTATTTAATCCAAAAAAAAGGAAAACTAAAAATGTGTGGATGTCAAAGTTTGATTTATTTTAATAAAACATTATATGTTTTCACTACAAGTGTGTGGTGTATTTTTCCTTACCTTGCAATACTCGTGCTGCAGTACCTTCACGATTGCTTTGCAGGTCTCGGGGATGATGAGGCCCAAAGCTTGCGGGGAGATGAGGGATCCAAACTTCAGGTCAGCCAGAGACCGTCCTGTAGCCAGAAACCTCAGGGTCACCACCAGCCGCTCCTCAGCAGGTATAGCCATGCGATACTTGGTATCTTGCTTCTGGATGTGGGGGGTGACGAGACGCAGCAACTCATGGAAGGTGGCATCATCCAAACGTAAGAAATTCCTATAATCATTGGGATTATTCTCACGAATTTCCAGGAGCAGTGGCATGTGAGAACGAGCCTGACGGCTCAGCAGCCACTGCTTGGTCCAGCATGACCTAGCTCTTCTACGCTGGGCCCTCAGCTGCCTCACCCTGAGCACAGCATAGGAAAGCAGAAAATCTTGCTGGTAAGAATCCATCACTGCAGACTGCATAATGGACACAGGAAAAGCACACTTTGTAATGCCAGGCAAAAACAAAGCAGAGCAAACAGCTATGTACAGCGTTCAGCAGGTATACACCAAGCCTCACTAGTCACAAAGCACAAATGCACAGATCTAAAATGGCTGCTGTTATTTGTACCCCACAACTAGTCCTGCCCATTATTTAAATTTCAAAAACGACAGTCACTGTGCACACACGATGCACCAAAACGACAGTCGGACAACCATCGCAAACGACTCGCGATCGTTTGACGATCGTAAGTAAAAAAATACACCATCTTATGCAAATCGTGAGTCTGGGCCCGGGGGAGAGCTCCCGAGAAGTTCACAGCAAATCGGTTCACGATCGACGCACGATCGTGATCGTTCTGGTGTGTACGAGGCCTAACAGTAACATGTGTGATGTCAGTAATCCTCTCAGTATGTCATCCATAGAGCGAGACGGGAATTGTGTCAACCACTTCCCTGGGTGGCCAGGTTTTCACTCAAAAATCTATGATCTGAAATTCATTTTTAAATATTTAAGAAATAAGGCACTATTTTTAAATTGCAATTTAGCATTGATAAGATAATATAGATACACTGCATCAATTCAGATTTGTTTTCCTGTGTTGTGCTGATCTTGACCCTATATAATCAATTATAGAGTCTTATATCAAAGCTTTGAGAAGGCTTCACTTTAACTAATGCAGCTTGAGCGATTATGATTTAGAATGCTTTGACTACCTTAGCAAAGGCTATACAAGATTTATATTGCACTCTGTGAAAGCCTTCTCTGGAATCTCATGATATATGCAGATATCTGACCATACTTGTCAGAGGTGGACTTATCCCTGTACTTCATAAAATGTAAGGAACCAGTAGATATTCCTTGTCTAGAGATACAGGAATAAATCATTGTGTTTGTGAAATATCCAGCAGGGGGCAGGAGTGCTGCACAAATACAGTAGTTCATATTGAAATGTTTAAGGCATCCAAAATTTAATTTCTGAAAGCTAGATGTTCCCTTATCTTAATCTTTTTTTAAACAATAATAATTAAAAAAAGACAAATTAAAATTGAAATAATAAAACCATATGTTATATATAAAAGCAAAAATTGGTCCTTCTGTCCTCTCTTTTTATACAAACCCACAGTTTAGTGAAGATCATGAAATTTTACATACAAGTGTATTAAAACATGACCGAAAACGAAAAAAATTCAAACGCAGAATTACACCCCTACAGGTGGGGCAGCAGCACAGTGTATATCAGGAGACAGCATAACTCCAGAATGGCTGCAGCAATTTACACCAAACTTGCTACATACTGTATATGACTTAAAATCTGGGAACAATCATAGTGGAACTAGCACCCCTAGGGTGGGGCAGCAGCACTGACAATATCAGGACATGCATGATATGTCAGTTATGACAGGGCTTTGTGTGACAGGGACAGTGACATGATGTGAGGAGGGAAATGGAGGTAACATTAACCCACACACTGAGAGTTATATAGTACCAGTAGCAAGGTCCCACAGTAGTACAGAGTATATCAGGAGATTCATAATGTTCTACCCAACATAAAAACCTGTAAATAAATAGCTGATTTCACAGGGGCACTGACATGATGTGAGGAGGGCAATTGAGATAGCAGGAAGCCCCAGACTGAGAGTTGTATATTGGGAAGAGCGGGGTCCCTTGGGGGCCCAAAAAGAGGTCCAGCCACTACACAAAGTGGGTCAGGGAAGCAAGATATGGCATAGCATAGAAGGGGTAGAGGACATGGGGTTTAACAATAAATGTGGTAAGATTGTGGCTCTATTCAGTTGGAAATCCCAGCCTAAACAAAGCTCTGTCAGTGGGCCCCTGGGACATGCCGGACCCTAAGATTCCTTTGCTGTATAACAGTTGTGGCAGAGTCAGCATTCCCCCACATGAAAGTAATGGCTTTGGAAGCAGTAGCAGAATCCCAAGTGTGTAATCAGCAGCACCTGGGATTTCCTGATATAATGGTTTCCAGGGCAGAGTCACCTTGGTTTTGATGGTAGAATAGCTACCCAAGTAATAGGCATGGGGTGTTTTATCATAGGGACCATTGGAGCCTTTCAAGAGTCTGCTATGGTGAGACTGCCTGTATGCTACTGCCTGTAATAACGACTGCATCAAACTGACCATCAGGTATCCTGGTGCTATACCTTTAAACACACTTATCTAATAATACTTAACACTATTAAACTTAACACTAAAAATAACGAGACAGACACAAGTGCTGGCGTTTCAAACTAAATGTCAAATTTATTGATTGACAGCTATAAACTATAAATGGTGGCGGCACTAAAGAACCGTCATAGAGAATGAGGGGTAAGATCACCACACGCCATTCACACACCGTTGGTGATCAACTCTCCCATCCAGGGGCGTAACTATAGCACCGCAGCCCCCGCGACCGCGGGGGGCGCTGTGCATGTTTGGGGGCGCCAGGGGCTGCAGTGCTATAGTTACACCCCGCTGCCCCGCCGCCATCCCCCGCAGTCTTTACCTGTCAGTGTCTTCTTCAGTACGCGCTGGTCCCGGCTCCCTTCTTCTGCTGTGAGGACCACAACAAAATGTCTGCCCCAATGTAGCAGACAGTTCTCTGAAACTGTCTGCTGCATGGGGGCGGACATTTTGTGGTGGTCCTCATAGCAGAAGAAGGGAGCCGGGACCAGCGCGTACTGAGCGTAGGTAAGACTGCGGGTTTTGGGGGGGATTGCATGGGCGGCGAGGCGGGGGTTGGTGCGGCAGGGCGGGCGAGGGTTGGTGCGGCGGTGCGGGCGGGGGTTGGTGCGGCGGGGCGGGCGAGGGTTGGTGCGGCGGTGCGGGCGGGGATTGGTGCGGCGGGCGGGGGTTGATAGGGTGGGGTGCGTGGGTGGGCGCCCTCCCTTTAACGGCGGGGGGCGCCCAAAAGCTAGTTACGCCACTGCTCCCATCACACACCCATCCGGACAGATGGTGCAGCCCATCCCCTGTCGAGGAGCATGGGCTAATGACATATCAATATCAGGAGAGCACACCCACTATCTACACTCAGTTGCATATAAACAAGGACCGTTCTTTACCGCCGCCGAGAAATAGAAAAATAGGGATGAAGGGTGGGGTGGGGAAAAATTCCAAAGAAGAAGTTCACTTAGCTTCCTGCCTACTCCTAAGCTTCACAACTCCTCCCCTGCTCCCTAATTGGCTATTCCTCACTTCATTAAATCCTTAACCCTATATCACCCAAGCTACAGCATGTCTGAACCCTTCAGTGGTTTGTGTAATCTCTCTGCTTAATCAGCCTTCGGTGTTCTATAGATTGAACCTGCTATGTTGTGGCCTGCTGTACACAATAAACACCAAAGTCTTCATCTGAGTCCCTGTGTTTGTGATCCTTGTCACACAGTATATTTTTATAATGATTTATTTATGTAGAGCCACAAGGAGTCCATAGCGCCCAATTACAGAGTAGATAAAGTACTGAGCAAAACAAGAAAGTCTTATGTCCCTGTACACTTATGCAACTTCTTAAGATAAATGGCAAGTAGAGAGCTTTTTGACATTCATAAGGTCTTTACCCGGGTGATGGTGGTAATGGCCCAAACAATCTCTTTTGCAGCATCGTCTTCTGTAACAATCACCAAAGCCTATTCTTCTCTACCTCTCGAGATTCTACTGGAGGCTGCTGGTGTTTGTATTATACAGTAGCTACTTCTTCTCTTTCCTTTTATCAGTATAGACAAAAAAGCCAACAGTTTATCTGAACTTATATTCCTGATACCCACTGGCCAATGGTGCCAGGAGAGGTGTAGTGCTATTCAGATTTGGGTTAAGAATCTCTAGCTATGGTGGTTGTATCATCTTAGTCCCATGTCAAAGGTTTGGATTGATGCTGATCCCTTAAAGAAGGGTTAATCCCGGTTCAGGCCCGGTTTGCTGTTGCAGTGTGACCCAGGTCCAGTTTACACTATGGAGAAGGCTTATTGCTGGGTCACTGGGGGCTTCTAAATATTGCAAATGCCAGGTCGCTCCCGGGACAGACCTGTGTCCAAATCCCAGGTGACACCCAGCATTTGCTATGTGAAAGAGGTATCAGTGAAATTCAGGGAGTTCCAGGGAAATCATGAGACATAGTATCGTCTGGATGTTGCCTAGTGTATACCCAGCTTAAAGCCCATACGCATTACACGGGAGCACGCATCGTTAATAATATTGTGTGTACTATATCCTATAGTGTGTATGGGGCTTAAGATGCACCAGGAGATGAAAGATTTGATACAGTATGTCATACTTATACAGGATCTGGATGATAAGGCAACAATGTCTAGGTCAATTGTCAGCAGGTCAGATGGTCGACATGGTAACGGTAGACACATGAAAATGTGAACATTTGTTTTATTTTAGGTAGGGTCCTATTTTTTATATTTTCATACTTTACCTTCCACGTGGATTCTGACTGGGAACAGTAAAGTGAGCCGAGTGCAGCAGTAGCAGAGTGAGGCTAATAGGGGGCAGCTTGTTTGAAACCAATATTTACCTCTTAATGTGTTGACAGTGTCTGTGTCAACCTTTTGCTTGTGTTGACCATTGTCACTGTCGACCTTGTGCCTGTTGGTGACCTTTTGGTGTCAACCTGAATCTGTGTACGAAGTGTTACAATCGAGTGGTCACCGCATTTATCCATGTCAGGTTCCTTTGTGCTCCATATACAGACTTGAGCCTGCTGCTAGCAGAGTTGTTCAGGACCTGACAGCCCACTTGTGGCAGACACTGCTCACTGCATGGCATACTGAAGCTAGTTGTATGAGGACACAATATTTTCAGGTCAGTGATATAACACCATGTACTGTACACACTTTTGAAATGTTCATGTTCCATCCAATGAATAGGATCTGGCTAAATGGCAATGAAAGTACAAGAATGGAGCACATAGATACAGGGGCGTAAATTCATTCCAGGTGCCAGGAGGCAAAATACCAAGGGTGCCCCAATCCCAACCCCTCCCTTCTGAGAGCCACTAGTCACTCATTATTGATCCTGATTTTAACCACTTTGGTGGTATGTTCGGAAATGTCTCGGGCTGATCATTTGCTGCAGAAGCAGGTTTTCCTGGGAAATTTCCCGGCATGCCACTGATAAGTAGGTGTGTCAGTGGTGCCGCCAGATATGCACCACTGGCACACCACCATCTGTGAGCACATCTCCCCCCTGTCCCTCACCTCAGAGTTCCACCTCTCCACCCCTGCGATCATACTCCGGTTTGCTGGAGCTCCATTGCCACTGCCCCCAGCCCTGCTTGGGCAACTACGGAGGTCACAAATAAATGCTCAAGCACACCTGAGTGTGTCTGAACTCCCCCGAACCTCCCCGAGTGACTGCGAATATCCAAAGCCAGCAGCAGCCCCAGGGGAGCAGGGGCTGCTGCAGATGACCAGTGGCTCACGTGCAGCTTGAGTGGTGAGTATTTCTCGGGCAGGGCACCAGAAATATTTTGTGTGTGACAGTGTTTACAAAGAACAATTGTCCATCATCATGTCTATAACTGTGTCTATTCAATGTCAGCACTCTTTTCAAAGTTGCAGATGACTGCGAGTAGTTTGCCACCGCCCAGACAGAAAGAAAATCCGCCCAGTGCAAATTTGAGAGTGAATTGCATACTCAATTTATGAACCAACAAATAATTTTTCCTGTCTGTGCAAATGTCCACAACTCTGCGAAAGATACAGGCTGATCGAGGCTGGCATTGACATCACACATACTCAGAAACTCACAACTAGTTGCCACCCCCAAATGCCAACTTACTGTCACTTAAATTGCAGGGGATTGGGATTAGATCCTTTAGTTAATTTTGTTGCTAATTTGGCTCATGCATGAGCAGTCATTCAGTTATCAAATGGATCGCAAATTTGCACATCGGCAATCAACTCTGAATCAGGCCCACAGTCATATATGCAAACACACACACACAGCCACATATACACTCCTGGGGCTGATATGTGCCCTTCTGCACTCTGTCACTGCCCCAGCCCTCTCCCCAAACATTGCCCTCTTCTTACTCCCAAGTCTATTCCCCACCTAATAGCATGAGGTGGGTTATGGTGTCCATGTAGAAGACAAGCAGCAAGGATGTCAGTAAGGATGCGGGTTCACTTCCTGCAACTGTTAGCAACCCCTGCCTTCTCCACTATCACGAGACTAATGAGTGCTGGTCAGTGCTCAGTGCAGTGGCTAGGCATTGTACCAGAGCAAATAGAAAAGGTCACGGTGCCCGTTCAGTACAGGTGCCTGGCGGCAACTGACTCCATTGTCTCCGGTACTTCCACCACTTTACAGATATACAATTGTCAAATATAAAATGAATATGTGCAGTCTCCTGGTGCATCTTAGTCACATAACATTGCAACTGAGACACATTTTTGGACAAAAACATAGGCTGGGTGCAATATTGTCACATGAAACCTGGCGCTTACTTGTGCCAGATATCTTGTGCCACGTGGCATATTAAGGCTAGTTGTATGAGGACACATCTGTAACTCGGTAGGGCTTGGCATGGATATTTATGTTCTGCTGCTAAACCTGATGAGGAAATTCAAAGGAAAATAAAATGTACTATATAGTAGTCCAGGACTACAGCTGCTCGCAATATGGATCTATTACAAAGAAGTTATCCAAACTAAGAGACTATAGTCACTTGTTAGATATTTTTGGAAACCTTGCCAACTAAACAGAATTACAGTAGTAGCATTGTTTATATACCCCCAGAGATTCATTTACGGAAACTCATCTCCAAGCACTCCTCATAAGCTCTTACTAGTTTTTTTGGGAGTCATAATGAAGTCCAGCACAATGAAACCTATTCTATATACCTGGCCAAGAGGCTTTTTGGAGCTCACAGAACTAACCTTACTCTGGTCTACTAAGCTGTGCTTAGTACATATTCTAACACTGAACAATATATTAAACAATATACATGATAACAATATCGGTAACAATATTTTTGTGCATATCGTTATTGTGTACACATTATACCATTGGTCATTGGCGATGTCCTACTGAGAGCCAAACTGCATAATGCAGCATGTCCCCCACTCATCCACATATCCACCACTGCCATTGTGCCCAGGCAAGTGCGTAGGCACCTGCCAATACTGGCTACCCCACCGAGTCCCTTGGCTCCTAACTTTGTTCTGGGTACACATCATCTAATGTGCATCCAGCTTAAGTCATACAGTATCTGACTGGAAGGTGATACAGTAGATGGTTTTTAAGATAGTGGAACAATTCCTCAAAGTCCTCTAGGAAATGAGCCAGTGATTTGGGTGAGCTCATCTATGGTGACATAATTCAACTCCCTATGGTATGGGGATTTCAAGTGGTAGCTTTCTATTTAGTATTGTAAAATATAGTTCTACAGTATGCTGTATTTCAACCCAAATTGTTGATAATGATGCAAGTTTACAATACCACTTTTACTTTGATTAAGTCACCAAAAGTATTCAAGTAATGATTGCTGGTATACAGTAACCACATGGCATAGCCACTTGGAAAAACTGTTCAAAACCATAAACCTGAAATGTATCATGTCAAGTCTTAACTGCAGCTTCTTGTAGTATTGTGTCTGGCAGTGTTGTCTTGGCTCCAGTTAAATTCATTATAGTGCCAAATTTTTGTGAAAATGCTTGAAGGATGATACTGAATGCAGTATTCTACTGGCTGGAGCCTTAAGGAAAATAAACAGTGGCAGTCATAAAAGTATAACGTCACAACCTGGAGGATGAAAATACATGTTCAGTCAATATGACCAAGGACAATGCCAGTCAAGGTTGATAAAAGAAATTAGCAACAAGAATCAAACAAACGGATCAGTAACAAGTTCAGGTAACAGTGCCTGAAAAGAGTGAGCTTTTAATTGATGTAATTACAGTAGTACCCTATAACATGGCATCATTTGAACTGGAGGGCACAATAATGTGGTACAGTTTGAACAGGGGACACTGTAATATTGTATAATATGAACTGGAGACACTGTATGTCATCATATGAATTGAGAATTCTGTGTGGCCTAATGTGTACTTACAATGGGACATCATGTAAACTAGGGTAGAACAGTGGTTCATAAACTAAACTAGTGCGCTACTGTGGTTTCAAAAATGAACTAAGGCACTATTATGAAGCATACAATTAATAACTGCTTCAGACAGGTGTCTCTCAAGAGGTTTAGAGACGGGGGCCTCTTCAATATGTTGCTATGGGGTCCACAAAGTTCTAGTTATGCCCCTGTGCACCACAGTGCCAAAGCTAGCCACATTGACCACCATGTCTTTGCTCCCCAACTATATTTTTAGCACTGAACTACATGGGTCATGGTGGATGGCAAGGAAAGACTAATCTGAGAGAAGAGCTATTACACAAAATGAGTCTAAATCCTGCCCTGTAAATCTAATCATATTTCCGTAAGCGGGTGTTATTAATAAAAAATATTTGTGTTACACCTTTACACTTGTATGGTTCATAGGGGGCCCAGTGGCTTAGGAGGCCTAGACCCAGGTGTTAAAGTTCCATACCAATTCCCCAGATCTGCCTGCTAAGTGCTGCCTGCTGCCTTACGGGCTGAATGTAATTATCAGCATCAGGCAAATTAATATGTTATCTCAAATTGGAACCAGAGCCCTCTTATGTCTCATTACTCACTATGGGGCCCTACAAGCAACTTTCTTAAAAAGCTTTGTAAAGAGAAAGAATACCCGACACAACAATGAAATTTAAATCCCAGGGGGGAGATTTATCAAAAGAATGGAGAAGCGATAACATTTTAACCAATACTCTTTTGTCATTTAAAAGTTTGTGTTCGCTGAAATGACAAGTGTTGATTGGTCAGTCTTTATCTCTCTTCAAGCTTTGCTAAATACCCGGCAATTTAATCTGTCTTCTCTCCATATGTTTTGCAGCAATTATTTTACAGTTTACCCTGGCCCATTTATTTCTGTGTTCAATTTTAGTTTTTCTTTTAAGTATTGCATTTAGATGCGAGTTGGATGTTTATATTTTATTGTACATTGCAATTTAGTAAAAACATATAATTTTGTTGTAAAGTACTGTAACTTAATTTAAAATTGCCATTAGTTATACACAATGAGATCAGATTTACTAAAGACTAAGGGCCTAATTCTGGTTCGCTCACTCAAGCCCCTTTCACATTGCAGTTTTAACACGGCATATTGCTGATTTTAACTGCTTTAAAACGGTACCAGCTGCAATATGAAAGCTCCAGAATCAATTTACCGGTTACAAAGTACCGGTATTTTGAAACGTGTTAAAAGCAAGATCCTACACGTTTCTGAGCCGTTTTCCCTGCAGTCTGAACAGCTCAGAAACGGTATTTGCTACAAATGATAACCGCACTTGATCCCCGCCCACAAGCACCAAAAAACCATTTAAAATGACATTGCATGGCTTTCTATGGGTGAAACGGGTTGAATCTGAAGGTACAAAAATGGTATTGAAACTGCAATATACCTTTACAACATGCAATATAAAAGGGGTTTAACTGGCTTTTGACTCGTTTTAAGACACGTTTACAAAAACGGGTTAAAAGCAAGTGAAACCAGCTTAAGCAGAGGTCACCCATAAATGCTGTCTGCTGCCCGGCAGAGCTATGTTTCTTCTAAGATAAACTCACAATACTGTATATTGGCAAAATATTTCGGTACTCTTTACCTAGAAGGGCGCCCATCGTTAGGAAAAAAAAATCACGTCGGTCGCATCGCATGCGACCAAAAAATCGCATGCGATGCGACCGACGTGATGCCCGCGATTTCCCTTAGGGAACAATGTTAAATGTCCCAATTGACCCGATTTTCCTGTTCAATGTCCCAATTGACTCGATTTTCCATAGGAAACAATGTTAAATGGCCCACAGAGCCCAAATAGGCACCCTGAAGTGTGAAATGGCCCCCACAAATCAGGTCAATTGGGACATTTAACATTGTTCCCTATGGGAAATCGCGGGCATCGCGACGGTCGCATCGCATGCGATTTTTTAGTGCATGCGATGGCCGCGATGGGCGCCCTTCTAGGTAAAGAGTACCAATATTTCAATATAAAAAAAGTGGGCAAACTGATGTATGTTTTTTTAGAACATTTAATAAATATAGAAGGTTAAATTTATTTATTTGAACATCTATAAATAGTAAATGCTTAGCTATAAATTCTCTGGGAAATGCTCAAAATCAATAGTTTTTTAATTAAATAGAAAATTTTAAATAAAACACATAACACTCCCACTTTACACTGTGGGCCATGATATGAATCACAATCAAAGTGCAGAAAAACCTACAGTTTGCTTTTAGTTAATCTCCCCCTAAACATATTTGTTCTACAAACAAGTGTAATGTAGCATTAAATAATAGGTTGGGTTATGTATCCAGGTAATGAATGCATGGGCTTGCCTAAACTTGAAAATGGGACAATCCCTGCTTCATTTTATTTTTCATATCCGGTAGCTTAGTTGTACCACAAACTGAAGCAGTCACATCACATCTTATATAAATATGTAATAAACAGTTTCTTCTTCTGTTTTTACATAATTGAAACATTTTCCTTAGTTCACCAGAAATCTGTGTTTTATTAATGGTTACATCAGCAGAGAATACAGGACACTGATTCACCACTTGGCTTAGCAAGAAATCTGATGTCATTGCTTGGAAGTCACCTGACACCCACTCAGACCTTTTGGCTCGCTAACTCACTTATCGCCTTCCATGTTTCCCAGGAACACTTTTCTGTTGGAGGAGTTTAAAATGTTTAATATGTGCATTGTTTTGAATTATTTTCTGCTACACAAAGAAGATTGCTAGCAACAACCAGTCGGGAGCAACCAAGGTTGCTCAATTGTTAATGCAGGTAAAACACCCATCCATGGTTTTTTGAAATTCAGCTAGAAATACACAGTACAAGCCCATATATGACATAAATACTTAAAAATCACAATATAGACATATATATGTTCCCTGAATTACCATTTGCACTTTTATTTGCTGAAAGACTGTAGAAGCCAGCTTGTCTGGCTGAAAACAGCATAAACTCACCTGGCTATTGGCAGGAATCCTTAGCTCACACACTTGATCTGGGCACGGGGGTTCGGCTTATCTTGATTGACGGGTTGGCTGATTTGAATGACGGTTCAGGATAGGCTGGTTGAGGTCAGAGGTGGAGATTGATGGGGTGATGTTCTTGCTTCCAGAAGATTCTGCCTCTTGCTTCAGGGAACGTTGGACTGTTGAGTACAGAACAATTTTAGCCTGTTTAGAGACACATATTCCTATAATTTTCTATTCCTATTCTTTCCTTTCCTACTCTATTTTCCTTTGGTCTTACTAACACTCTTTAACTTCATCCTTCTACCCCTCTTTCTTTTAGAAGCTTTTTCTTTTAAAGTGCTTTATAATCCTGCGGCTATGTCCTCTAGGCCTAAGCGCACTGCGGGGGCTCCCGCTAGGTACGCGGCGCTAGGTGACAGTGCTGGGGGGTCTGTGAGGGCTAGGGCCCGGCCTCCATGCAGGGGTGAGGAGCGGGGCCTGTCCCCCTCTCCTCGACGGAGGGCTGTCGGAGCGAGGGCAGGAGCGCCCGCTCCGGTGGTCCGTGCGGTAATCCTTTCGCCCGGGACATCAGGGCGGCGTGGCGGGGCTAAGGTAACCAATGCGCCCCTTCCTTCAAGCCGCTCACGGCAGTCGCGGGCGCGGGGGAGAGCGGCGGGGACACGGGCGTCAGAGCCGGCGCCTGTCCCAGCCGCGTCATCATGCAGACGCGTGACGCGGCGGAGCTCTGGCACTAGGCCTGAAGTGTCCGCCGCGAGTGTACAAAGGCAGGATGCAGGGGGTCGTACAAGACCCGCATCCAAGTCAGTAGGGGCTAATAATAAAAAATCAAGGGCGCAACGCGCCGGTCAAGGTACCGGAGCGGGCCCTATTGGCAGGCAGGGGGGTGCAGTGACTATGAGCACTGCGGGGGGACGTAGAAGGAGCAGCAATGGGGACAATGCTGCGCGCGCAGAGGGTGTTCCAGGCACTCATAGATCTGGAGCGCCCTCTGCTGTTATAAGTAAAAAAGGCAGCAGGTCCCAAGGCAGTCAGAATAAAAGAAATGAAACAACAGCGCCATCTAGTGGGAGTTGGGCTAATAGCAACCCCAAGGCAAAGTTTATAGAGGACATGAGGCATAAACTTAATGAAGCTGAATTTGCCATGCTGAAATCAGCCGTAGCTATGTGGCAATCTAATAGTGAGGACTCCGGAGAATCCGGGTCGTCCAGCAGCGAGGCAGGTGAAGTTGATTCATTAAGCAGCGTAAACAACTACCAAGCGCAAGGGTCCTCAAACGGGTCGAATGACGGAGATGGGAAGAGTGATCAGGAACCTCAAGTCAATTCGCAGTTCGATTCGGTAGAGGGGGTCCAGAATTCGAACGCCCGAACTAGACGGGCAGCGAGGAGAAGGTTAGTCACAGAGAGGGCTAAGGAGGTCGATAGGGTCCCACAAGGGGCCAAGCGGCAACCGGGTCGCTCATATGCTGACGCGGTTACTGGCAGGAACACAGATTGTAACACGGTGTCATTGGATGCATCGGCGCTTACATCTATATGCGCCGCAGTGGTGTCGGCTGTCGCTCCCCTGTTAAACACCGGGCCAGGTGGGCAGGGGAACAATGCTTCATCGGCGACTGTAGAGTCAGTATCTGACATCATAGCCAAAGCAATAGCTCCGACTATTACTGCAGCGCGGGGGGGAAACGCCATTTCCCCAGCAGAAAGGGTATCACCGAATGTTCCAACTGTGATGGGGGTTGTTAATGAACCTCTATTGACAGGTCAAGAATCCGCGGAGCAAGCCATGGAAGGACCATCGTCAAGTCGAGGAGGAGGCGAACGTGGAAGAAGGAGGGCAGCATCATCTGATACTGGTGAGTCCACGAATGATCCTGACTGGTCAAATGATGATAATGCAGGGTCTAGCAGTGGTGGGTCAGAGGATTCCTCTGTAGAGAAGAAAGCTAAGCGGAAAAGATCTGCAAAGGCTCGGAAGAGGCGGCGCAGAAATGAAACCTCGGATTCCTCATTGGCATCGACGTCTTCCGAAGATAAGTCATCTTCGGACGGCGTCGTGAGGAGACGAAGGCGGAAGAGGCGTAGGGAATATAGGTCCCATAGCTCCGGGTCCTCCAATGTATCGGTTGAGTCTGATGCAGTGCAATGCGCGAACACCGCTGTTAAGCGAGGTTTGCGCCCTAGGGCTAGGGATAGGATCAGAAAAGGGCGCTATGTAGATATTTTTGCTCTAACAAGCAAAGATAGGCGGGCCCTCCTAGCCGCAAGGAAGAAAGGACCCGCTAGCGAGGATGCCTTTCGCACTTATAATAACTGGGTAAGAGGCATACTTATTTTTGCGGCCTGTTATTTAGAGACACATCCAGATGAATATGTGAACCTGGTGAGATACCAGTTCCTTATTCATAAACTCTACACCTCTTACGTCGGGCCCGGTTGGCGGGTCTATGACGAAGAGTTTAGGAGGAAGCAGCATGGCCGGGAGGTGTACGATTTTGGTAAGAAAGACGTAGAATTATACGGCGAAGTTGCCGAATCAGCTACACCTATTAGGGCTCCTGAAAATAAGGGGTGGGTAAGACAGTATGGGAGCAGGCCTTACAATAATATTAATAAGGGAGGTAATACGAAGCATGGCCATGGTAGGTGCTACTCATTTAATAATGGGCAATGCAGCCTGGGAAACCGGTGTCGTTTTCGGCACCTTTGTATCAGATGCGGAGGTCAACACGCAATCAAGGATTGCACAAAACCTCCAACGGGTGGGGGAGGTGGGGCTCAGTCCACGACAAAACAAAGTCGCGGTCCAGCGGCACCTGTCGTTGGATAGGGCCCCAACTCCAATAGTATTGGTCAGGATGTTACCATGGCTGGAGCGGTATCCGGACAGAGATGGAGCAAGATTCTTGCAGTCCGGATTTTCAGAAGGTTTTCAATTACCTGTTTCCGCTCCAATTAGTACGGGAACTAAGGGAAACTTACGCTCAGCCATGGAGCATCCTGACATAATAGCACAAAAAGTTGAAGCCGAGGTAAAACTAGGTCGCATGGCAGGCCCGTTTTCAACACCACCAGTTGAGGGACTAATTTTGTCTCCTATTGGGGTGGTTCCCAAAAAAGGGAAGTTCAGGCTGATTCAGCATCTTTCTTGTCCTAGAGGGTCGTCTGTCAATGACGCCATCAATGACGATTTGTGCACAGTTAATTATTGTTTATTCGAGGATGCTATAGACATCATTCGAAAAATTGGTCCTGGTGCCCTCATGTGCAAATTGGATGTTGAATCAGCTTTTAGACTATTACCTTTACATAAGAACGCATTTCAGTACATGGGATTTAAATTGAATGGGGGTTTTTACATAGATAAATGTTTGCCCATGGGTTGCTCCATTTCATGTGCTTATTTTGAGCGCTTTAGCACATTTTTGCAGTGGTGCCTGCAGGAAGTGTCGGGAGCTGACAGCATTACTCATTATTTGGATGACTTTCTTTTAGTGGGTCCTCCAAATTCTGACCTGTGCCTTAGGTTACTAGAAGCAGCGCTTGATTTATTTAGAGATTTCGGGGTTCCCGTGGCAGGGGAAAAAACCGAGGGACCTACTACTGATTTGGTGTACCTCGGAATTGAAATTGATTCCGAGCTAGGTCTGTTTAAACTTCCCCTAGATAAAGTACGCCGGTTACATGACGAAATACGTTATGCCATCGCGGCTGCTAAGTTAACACTTAGACAGGCTCAATCTTTATTGGGCCTGTTTAATTTCGCATGTAGAGTTATACCCATGGGCAAAATATTTTGTAGAAAACTTCAGCGGGCGACCGTCGGGATTCGCAAACCCCACCATTTTCTACGTCTATCTTCAGAAATGAAGAGGGATCTGAAAGTGTGGGAAATGTTTCTGGATAATTTCAACGGCATATGCATATGGCAAGCTCCAGCCGTTGCTAATGCGGAGTTGGAATTATATACAGATGCTGCAGGATCTTCCGGATTCGGCGCATTTTATGCGGGACGTTGGTGCGCAGAGGCCTGGCCCGAATCTTGGGCACGAGACGGCATGACCAAGAATATGCTATTATTGGAAATATTTCCAATAATGGTCGCCTTAGAGCTCTGGGGCTCAGAACTGGGAAACAGGGAGGTTGTCTTTTGGTGTGATAACCTAGGGGTGGTCCAATCCATTACACAACTAAGGTCAACCTCTCTCCCCGTTTTGCGTATTTTAGCACGGATGGTGATGATGTGCTTGGCGAACAACATTACGTTGCGCGCCAAGCACGTCCCAGGCGTTCTCAATGAAGTAGCGGATGCATTGTCCCGTTTCAAATGGGTAAGATTCAGGCAACTTGTGCCTTTAGCCCAGAAGTATGGTGAACAATGTCCATCTTTTTTATGGCAGGTGCCTCTTGAGGGGTAGAGGAGCTGGCCCTGCGGTCGCTAGCGCCAGCTACATTTAGAGCTTATCTGGCCTCATGGGAGCGCTGGAACGAGTTCATGCTTGAACAGGGTGGCACAGGTAAGAGCTCTAAGCGTCTTATTAATGCCTATGTATGGAACCTGTATACGGAGGGTAAGTCCAGAAGTTTTGTTGGACGCTCTCTGGCAGGCATATCATTCTTTTTGCGTCTTGGTGGGAAGAGAGACATCACCAAGTCTTTCATGCTTTCCAGGATGCTAAAGGGATGGGCCAGAGCCAGGCCGGTTTTGCCCGATAGGCGACGGCCGATTGATGCCGGCCTGTTGCGTCGAATCTCAAGGTCCCTAAGAGTAATTTGCTCAAACGATTACGAGGTTCGACTTTTCAGGCTAGCCTTTGCCATGGCTTTCCATGGGGCGTTCAGAGTAGGCGAACTGGTGTCCGCAACCATGGCATCTCCCTCGCCTATGCTGTTCGGCCATGTCGACGTGCACCACGACGGTTTATGGTGCAAGATACAGCGCTCAAAGACTGATGTAGCGGGCAGGGGGCAGTGGGTCCATTTGGGTCGGAGTGGCGACCGCCGGATCTGTCCGGTGGCGGCGGCTCTGGCTTACGTGGAGTTGCGGCCCCAATTGCCCGGGGCCTGGCTGATGCACATCGACGGGTCCCCCCTTACTAACTTCCAGTTCAGGTCGGTTTTCAGGCGCTGTATATTGCATCAGGGTCTTTCTCCAGCCGACTTTGGGACACACTCTTTCCGTATCGGCGCCGCTTCGGCAGCCACTGCGGCGGGTTGGTCTAAGGTCGACATACGAGCACTCGGAAGATGGCGGTCTGGTGCATTTAAGCGATACATCAGGCCGACATAGTCCAGTGAGCCCATTTGAGTAGCCGCTCACCCAAACACGCTTTAGTGTTTGAGGGGCCTTGAGGAATTTTTTGTGTTATCACCAGTCTTAAATTAGGCTCTAGCCAACTGGTGGAAGATTTGTGTTTTTTGCCTCAAGTCAAATCGGGTGACCCACCCCCCCCCCCCCCACCATAGAATAAGAAACAACAGGTAGGGATTATACATAATGCAAGTGGGTCAAATAATCAATTAGTCTTAAATAGATCACCCAAATCACAGTCCGATTAGTTATCAACAATTTAATATAGAACTCCAAAATCACCTTTAAGGGAATCTCCCGGGCCCCCCTTTAAAATTTTGCCAGATGGTTGCATTTATTTCAAATTTTCTAACAGTATATATCATTTCAACTTACAGGTCAACGCTTGGACACCAATATGATTTTGATGGTGGGGCATTCATTTATTTATTGGTTGTCCTTGTCCCAGGTAACCACGGATATGGAACGTTTCCCTGAGACGCGATTTATCCGTTGGCTGGGGCGTAGAGGTATGAGGTGGTCAGCGTTGAGGGGTCTCTTGGATGAGTCAGTTAGGGCGTTTGGTTACCCACTTTTTGTCATCATCCACTTGGGGGGCAACGACCTCACGCATAATTCCGGTCTCAATATTCGATTTGAGATTAGGAATTTATTGCTGGACCTGATCAGAGAATGGAGATTTTGCCGTTTTTTCTGGTCAGAGATTATACCTAGGAGGGTTTGGAGAGATGCACTCAATCCGGGTGCCATTGATTTGGTACGTAGGCGGATCAATTCCGTAGTCGTCAGGGCTATAGTAACGGAGGGCGGAGTGGTCGTCAGGCACGAGGCCATATCCTTTAGAAACGAGACCCTGTACAGGCCGGATGGGGTGCACCTCTCTTTAGTCGGGATGGATTTGTTTTTTCAGAATTTAATAGACGCATTGAGAAGTTTAGAGTTTTAGTTGAGGGAGTATTTGGAATTAGGTTGGTGGCGGGTCAGTTCAAGTTGAACTGATATGGCGGAAAGAACGGTAGTTAAATTAGAGATGTATTTACACTTAGCTGGTGGTTGATGTCGAGATGTGGGCATCACCGATCCAGGTGGGCCCGCATCTGGACCTTAACGATCATCTACTTCGGATAGCGTAAATTCTTGCGGACATTTGTAGTTTAGGGCAGGTGGCCCAATTTTTTGATGACTCGGGCAGAGTGGTGAGCTCTGCCTTAGTGATATTTGCGAGGTCAGGGGCAGAAGCAGAAGGTCAACCCCCTGACCTTAAGGGCAATTGGCCCCTTTTGAAAAGTCTGCTTCATAATTGAGCCGTTGTCTTGGACGCTGGCAGGTGGCCGGTCCTTGGCAATTAAGGGCAGGAGGCCCTTAGATCCGGAGTTTGTTATTTTTATTACTTTGTTATTTTCCAGCAATGTTATTTATTTTGCATGCCATTCTTTGCCCGCCACCTTAGTTAGAGCAGGGACATAAATTTTAGTTAGATTCAAATAGGCCGCCCCTGCTCAAAATAAATAAGCCGTCCCCTTTAAGCCCATTCAGTTGTACGCGTCTTTATTTCTTAGATAGGTGGTGTGAGTGTGGATGAATGCCTATGTCTGTGTGGAGTTTAAGACTGTAGAAGCCAGCTTGTCTGGCTGAAAACAGCATAAACTCACCTGGCTATTGGCAGGAATCCTTAGCTCACACACTTGATCTGGGCACGGGGGTTCGGCTTATCTTGATTGACGGGTTGGCTGATTTGAATGACGGTTCAGGATAGGCTGGTTGAGGTCAGAGGTGGAGATTGATGGGGTGATGTTCTTGCTTCCAGAAGATTCTGCCTCTTGCTTCAGGGAACGTTGCCCTCCCGCCCGCCCCAATTATTAGTTAGAATTAGTTTTTGAGAAGTCGTTTGCATTTATTCGTTTAGTTGTTGTCGGCTTATTTTGTCTTGGCGGAAAGAACGGTAGTTAAATTAGAGATGTATTTACACTTAGCTGGTGGTTGATGTCGAGATGTGGGCATCACCGATCCAGGTGGGCCCGCATCTGGACCTTAACGATCATCTACTTCGGATAGCGTAAATTCTTGCGGACATTTGTAGTTTAGGGCAGGTGGCCCAATTCTTTGATGACTCGGGCAGAGTGGTGAGCTCTGCCTTAGTGATATTTGCGAGGTCAGGGGCAGAAGCAGAAGGTCAACCCCCTGACCTTAAGGGCAATTGGCCCCTTTTGAAAAGTCCGCTTCATAATTGAGCCGTTGTCTTGGACGCTGGCAGGTGGCCGGTCCTTGGCAATTAAGGGCAGGAGGCCCTTAGATCCGGAGTTTGTTATTTTTATTACTTTGTTATTTTCCAGCAATGTTATTTATTTTGCATGCCGTTCTTTGCCCGCCACCTTAGTTAGAGCAGGGACATAAATTTTAGTTAGATTCAAATAGGCCGCCCCTGCTCAAAATAAATAAGCCGTCCCCTTTAAGCCCATTCAGTTGTACGCGTCTTTATTTCTTAGATAGGTGGTGTGAGTGTGGATGAATGCCTATGTCTGTGTGGAGTTTAATACAATTGCCGGCTATCATTTTGTCACATTTTTGTGTCCACAGGCTTCCCCTTCATGCGCCCACAACTTTGAGTGGCCCCAGCACTTGACCGAAGTTACTAGCAGTGCAGCAACAGTAGCATTGTCCCTAATGTCTCTTGCTCCCCAGGGTCAGTATGTACACCCCCAGGTTCCTCCTCCCCTGCAACTTGGTGAGTGAGATCTGTGGCCCTTCTTTTGGAGGCAAGGTCACTTCCCAGGAGCCATCAGGTGACATACAGTAAGCTGGGTATAAACCACTAGTGGCAATCCAGGGCTCTGGCAGGCAGAGGCTACCTTTCATCTGCTGCCATCAGGGCCGGCGCTACCACTAGGCAGCTTTAGGCAGCTGCCTAGGGCACCGGCCACTGGAGGGCGCCTCTTCAGCCCAACATTTCAATCAAATATAATTGTGGCAGCAGCAGGTGCTGGGAATAGCTATCTCTATTTTCCCAGCACCATTCTAAAAACCGTCCCTGGTCCCTGCTGCTGGAGATGGCTGTCTAGTGCTGCTACCGCTGGTGTTGAGACACTGGTCCCAGCTGCCGCCCGCCCCTCACCATTAGTGTCAGTGGGGAAGAGTGCCTCCGTGGCAGCAGCTCTAGGCAATCACCGGCTGCAGCAGGGACTAGGGACGGGTCTCCCCACCAGCTGCAGAAGAAGGAACCAGCGCCCGAGTCCTAACCAGTGTAGCAGTGAGTGGCACCAGCGGCCTCCTATACCCCCACCCCGGGAAATGACACGGCCGGGGGCGGGTGAGCACCACAGCGTGTCCCCCCTCCTCGTGTACAGCTGCAGGGGGGGGCAAGTGTGCACTGGAGCGTCCAATCCCTCGCCTGGGGTGCTCCGGTGCCTCGCACCGGCACTGCCTGCCATGACTGGCTCCTGCCCTTGCAAAGTGAGAGTGTAGTGTGGAGAGAGCAGTGCTGCCATCTGCCAGCTAGACACAGCCAATAGGAAGTGCTAAAAACACCAAATTGGTGGTTCACAATAGGCAGAGTTTTTCATTATTTAAAAAAAAAAGAGAAAATATAATTGTGTCTCAAAGCATGGCGAGGACAGTGAGCTTTGCAAGGGGACGTGGTGTTCTCTTATACTATGTCCATGTCAACATATGTTGACATAGACAACAAAACCATTCTACATGTCGACCTTTTTCCATGTTAATGTCTTGTCCATGTTGACATTTTGACCATGTCGACCTAATAATGTTGACCTCTTGACTGTGTAATAATAGTGGTCAGCCTTTTGACTGTCGACTTAGACATTGTCGACCTAATGACACATACCCCCTAAGATACTGGAGGTTACAGTATTTGCAATGTGAAGCCCAGCAGTAAAAATGTCTGTGATGTTTAAAACCACCATATATAGGCCCTTATTCTGGTTGGTGCGGTCAGAGCCGCACACGGGGCTCCGACCGCACAAACCAAGGGCCGCCCACCGGACGGATCGCCACGGCCGTCCATACACGGACGGCTGGCGATCCGCACAAAAATGGTGGAGGCTACGCCTCCACCATGGTGGGAGCTGCCCCCTGCCTTCGATGGTCGACGACCATCGAAGGCAGGCCCGCACGCCGCGGCAGCTCCCGCAAGCTCAGACCACACGGACAATCGTCCGTGTGGGAGCTTGTAAGGGGGCTGAAAGCTGACATCCGGCGACGTCAGCTTTCCGCCCCCATGTCATGGTAATGAGGGCGTCATGCCCTCATTACCATGCACACGCCCCGCGTTTGCATGGGAACGCCCATGAAACGCGGGGCGTACACATAGGGAAATGAGGGGCTGAAGCCCCTCACGCCCCTATACGCCCCCTTTGCGGCGGACGAAATCCGTCTGCGGCGAAGGGGGCTGCACATGCGCAGAATGACCTCTGCGCATGTGCAGACAAAAAACATCGGCGGTACGGCCGCACGCGGGCCGTACCGCACGATTCTGAATAAGGGCCATATATATATATATATATATATATATATATATATATATATATATATATATATATATATATATATATATATGCGATTGTGATTTATTGCTTTATGCAAAGTTTATAACATTACTTATTTACAGTTTACAGTTTATTATACGAATATATTATGTGTTAAGTATATTTGTATATTTAATAAAAGAATATGGAGGTACATAATAGTGTAGTTTGTTTGATAACAACAGACTTAATTCCAAAGAATAGAAAAAGTTACATAGAGATATGTATTATAGCCATAACACAAATAGCGCATGAAACATATTCAAGGTAATCCACTCAGATAGCTTTGAACAGCATTCCCAATGCTCGCGCTGAGATTCCCGAGCTTATGTGGGATCACTTGGGGGGAGCCAAATAGATACAACTGATGACACGGTGACATCACGGACCCAGAAGGAAAAATAATGTAGATTTTATTTTTTACTCTTTATCCCCACCAAGCAAGTGTTAAATATAACAATAGTCTGTGATGTCCGCTTTAGTGCAGCTGAGTAATATACAAGTGGCCGGACTCATCTATAATGGCTTCTGGCATTCATCAGCTCAAGAAATTCATGGCAAATATATTTCAATTGACTGCTGAAATGGATGGTCTTTGTCTGCCTTCAGTTACTTCGGTGATTACACACAGGATCTACAAATCTGGCGAGACAATGAGTCATTTTACAATATACAAGAGGTCATAATATTTGAATTAATAGGTGGTCCTGTGCCAAACAGTGTACGTCAGGGTTTATCTTCTTTTTAAACCATGTAATTGTTTACAAGTAAAAAAGCTTTTTGGTGTCTTATTCTGGATAATAAAAAAGTAAAATGACAGTTAAAATATGAATAAAGTCAATATAAGTTATGAACAAAGTGAAATAATACATTGTGGACCTTATTCAGATTGATTCGGTCATGCGTGAATTCGCATAGGGGACCAATGTTTTGCATATGCGCAGCATGCAAACTCAGTGCAAAATCTGTTCGCCGAGTGCACGCTCCCTGCCTTGGCCATTAGCATATGTGAACGCACAGTGTTTCATTGGCGTTCACATGAAAACGCTTGGCGTACACATACGTGCTAATGCCTTCGTGAAGCACGTGTAATTCTACACGCATATTGTATGTACGAGTTGTCTGGAACACCCTTACTATGCGTACGCCTTCACCATCATTCGATGGTCGATGACCATCGAAAGATGGGGAAGGTTACCACTGGCATGCAAATGGATGCTTATGTAAAACATCCATTCGCATGCCTGGTAAACGAACCCAGCGTGCGAAGGTGGGCGGGCGTACCACCATTCGTTGGGCGGGTTCTGGTTGACTCGCATGGGTGCAAATTTGCATCTGAGCAAGTCAACCAGAATAAGGGCCTATATCCGATATGATCAATTGTCACTCATCTGATGTGAGATAAAACATATGTGCACACACACTCACATCCAGATGTAGCCATGCTCATCGTTGCCAGGATGCGTATGCACGGGAATATGCATACCGGCATGTTGGCTTACTGTATTTGCTAGGCTGCGAATATTTGCAGTCAGGCACCTGGCCATAGGAATGTATGGCATGCTCATTCGATAATTAACCGCCCATAGATGTATGAAAAATACTCATGTGGAAAATTCTGCACGGAAAAGGAAGTATAACCCCAATTACTAGGACAATTTGAGATACAGTATATTCCTTTTTTGTGAGTGAATTAGGGAATACTTCACACAGCAGTAAACAGGGGATTTCAGAATCATGCCTTACACTAAAAAGATTTTTATTTTCCTTTTTGCCTATTTATAGATGCAATTAACTGAAAGAGCAAAAGTATTTTCCACAATACTTTTTTGCTTTGCCTAATTTAGATATTGGTGTTGAAGCTCTGTGCATATTCTCATGTGTGCATATGCAGGGCTTCTGTGCGGACACCTTTGCCAACCTGCGTCCCCCCATGGCGCTCCACGGTGGGGCAGTGGCAGCGCTGGGACATGGGAATGCCCAGCGTTACATGGGTGTCTCCTAACTCACAGACCAGCAGACAAACCTGAATCGGGTCCACAGTACAGATGTTATGTGGACAAGGCACCACTAATGCACACCTAGTTATGGCCCTGACCCAGAGTATCAGCTACTGTCAAATAAAGTAGTGGTTGCAACTGTCATGTGCAAGGTTTAAGAGTCTTGTACTGGGTTTGCACCATTCTCCTTCTTATTAGCTCGGAAATCTTTGAAACACTGATTAAGCAGAATGTGGCCATAGTCAGGCAGGGATGCTGTGGATTACTTTGCAACTGGAAGACTCTTAGTACATTTAGTAGGATACTTAGATGATTCTGGTTCTGAGCTGCTTTCATGAAAGATAATTTATTGGCAGGTCTTTGGATTCAATAGGAACATTTGCCCAATCAAAGGCAGTACCTCTAAAGAACTAAATAAAATATTTAATTGCATTAGCAGGAGTAATATTTATTTAGGTTTATGTATGTATGTCATATAGATATTAGCATCTAATAGCATAAAACTGAGCCAAATTACCATAAAAATAAATGGGTGCTGGAGTACCAAGGACATATTTACAATCCCAGATGTCAATCGAGGTCTCAGAAGACAGCAGAGAACGCAAAGAAACTGACAATGTTGAAGTAGTTTCGAGCAGAGGTTCTCGTGCAGATTTCAGATATGCTAGCCTTGGTTGTAGACTGATGATAAACTGGCAGAAGTAGTAGAATCAGTTAGGGGTGTTGAAAATTGGAAGGAAGATACTACCTCTGGAACCATTTTACAGGAGTTTTCAGCTGAAATTGATTGGGCACTTGAAGACCCATCCTGGAGTAGGATACTCAAAACCTTAATTTGGGTTGAGCCACTTAATGATAATGATATTAATATAGCACTTTTTCTCCCAATAAGTGGGAGCTCAAAATACAAAACAAGCTTAACAGTAGATATCAGTAAAATGCTTGAGTAAATAGTTATGTCTTTAGTCTATTTTTAAAGGATTCTAAAGTGGGCGTTTCTCGCACTGTGCGAGGAAGTGAGTACCATAGAATTGGAGCAGCAAAGTTGAAAGCTTGACCCTCAGATGATTACGGGAGATTCTAGGTATTGTTAGAAGTCAATCTTCAACGGATCATAGTAATCGAGTAGGACAGTAAGGAATAAGAAGCTGCTGCAGGTACCTTGGGCCCTGGTCATGTAGGGCCTTGAAAGTGAGTAAGCCAATTTTGAAAACGATTCACCACCATTTTACAGGTAGCCATTGAAGGGAGTTGAGAATGGGAGTTATGCGGCAGGAGCGGGGCTGATTGGTTAATAGCCTGGCGGCTTACATCTTCTGCAGGGGACATTTTGGTAAGGAAGCAAATTTGGGATCCTTTCTTGGGATAGTAGTCTGAATTCATTCTTGGCACAAGCACATGGAAGTCTTTTACTGGTACAAGTGGGCAGAATTTCTTTACTGGGATAAGCAGGCAGAAGTACTTTACTGGGACATGCAGTATCCAGGCTGAATCTGAAATGGGTAGAACCCAAGAGTTCCCATAGCCCATTCTGTACCTCGGCCATGCTGAGGATCAACAAGGCAGTACCTTCAAAAGATGATAGAGAGGAGTCCATGTCTATATCTGTTGCTCAATGTATTCCACTTTTCTATCTTGCCCTTGGATACCTCCTATCCTGGAGTTCGCACATCAGAAACTTCTCTTAGGGCAGGGTACTTGGATGCCATGTCTGGAGCTTGTACATCGGACACTCCGTCAAAAATTGCAGAAACAGAGGACCTTATTTGGTCAGTTTAACCAGACACCTCTTGAGAGGTTATATAATCAGATTCCTCATCTGCGGCTACAGAGCCAGGTGCATTCTCAGGGGCTACAACTTTGGATATAGAGGCACATCTCACGTGAAGCTAGTGAGTCCCATGCCTCCCATGAGGATAGTGGAACAGTTACATCTTCCAGGATTGTTGAAATGGATGCCTCCCTTGATGTCACCTGTCTGGTGATGAATATCCAATTTTGATTCCCAAATTTAGAATAGGGCCTCCTTTGTTGTTGAATCTCCTTCTGAAAACTTCTGGATAGAGCTGAGGAAGCTGCTTGATGGCCCATAGATATGAGCTTGGTACTGATCAGACTTGTCGCTATTTCTGGACTTGCGAAGGGAACAGTCTCTAATAATAATATTGCAATAGAAGCAAAAGATGAAGCAGTCTGCCACGCTGGCATTCTCCTTCAAAAATCTAAGACAAAGGATTACCACATAGTCAGAAGTACTTACAAGAATGTCTGAGACCATCTGAGACTTTCTGGACAGAAGTTCTTGCAACTATTCTAGCCATTGGTAAAACATCTTCCAAGATTCGTGTCTCTGCGCTGTAGGAGTCGAAGAGGAACTAATTCACTTGAGGAGAGAGTTCTCTCTCTGGATAAATTATTTTGACACATTGTCCATCACATTTGCTAGGAGTTAGCAGCTGAAGACAAGGGACTGTACAGGATCAGCAGATGCTGCAGCAGAAGCGGTTTTAACTTGGAATGAGTGTTGGGGCCATTAGTGGATGAGTAGCAAGAACAGACAGCAAACCATTTTGGCATACTAAAAGATCTAACGGGCCTTAAACCAATTGCTTTTGCATTCCCTCCATACCCACCAGACAAACTGCGATCACCTTCAGCTAGTCTTGAACTCATTCCTTCATTCCTGATTGCCAAAGCCATGGGCCAGTGCTTGCTTACATGAATTATTGGTTTGTGAATCCGAACTACAGTAGTCTGAGTTGGAAGATTGTATTCTAGAGGTGTGGAACAAAAGTTAGGCGGCTTGATGTAGTTTCTCCTCATACTGTATGCTTAGGAGTGTTAATTAGATGCACATATGGGACTCTTTAGGACCTAAAGTGATGCAAGGATGACAACTGTACAGCACTGGATAACCGAGCAGTGCCTGCTATACATGACTAGATGCTAGAGTGCAAAGCAGAACTAACGATGCAAGACTGGATGCTGAAATATGGATCAGTACCAGCTACACAGGATAAATGCAGGGTGCAGAGCAGACCAGTTACACAGGTTCAGACGCTGGGATGCAGTGCAGTACCAGCTATACAGGATACACATAAAAACTACACAGCTGCAAATGATGGGACGCAGAGCTGTACCAACTACACAAGTTCAGCTGCTGAGATGTTAAGCTGTACCAGCTACACAGGGAACACAGGTTCAGATGCTGGGTTGTGGAACAGTACCAGCTACACTGGAAATATGGGTTCAGATGCTGGGTAGAGACCAGGTATTCAGGAGCCAGGAAATGCTTGGATGAATAACATGCTGGCAGTCTCTGAATACACTTGACTGCAGAGAAGCTAAGCAGCTGCTGCAGCATAGGAGACACAAAAGCACTGGTGGTTAAGGTTTGAATATGTTATTAAGTATTACAGAACACAAAAGTTGCTAAAATGAATGTTTGTAAAAAGTGATAATTGCACGTTACCTGAACACTTTCCACTTTCACACATACCTGGAAAGGATTTCTAAAATGTTTTATATATATATATATATATATATATATATATATATATATATATATATATATATATATATATATATATATATATATATATATATATATATATATATAATATATATATATATATATATATATATATATATATATATATTTCATATAAGCAAATGGTACAGTATGCACATTTCTACTAAACACTGTATAGCTGGCAAATACTCCATTGCTGAAAGCGTTTGCCAGGTTCTGGGACTCGTCATTGAAAGCAACAGAAATTGACGTTAAAAGCCTAAATGTAATACAAACATTTTTCCAATCATACTGTACATCATCCAACCATCAGAGCATTTCCTATATAACCTCTAGATTTAGCTTACAATTATGGTTTCCCACACTTTTCCACTGAAATCCTTGCCTTCAGATGCCAAAAATGTTATTAATGAACATGGGGCCTCATTCAGATTTGTACGTACAACAAAAAGCACATACTGTAACTTTGTGTCTGGAACAAACCATGTTGCCATACAAGGGGAGCTAATACATTTATATATCTTCTGTGCCGGGTAAATACTGGCTACGTTTGCATGTAACCCATACATGTTAGACAATGTTTTACACCGCAGCCATACATAAATCTCTGCATTTGTTACATCTGCCCCACCTACAGTGCAACATGGTTTTGTCCAGTTGTGTGCTGTTTTTGCTTTGCTTGCGAATCTGAATCAGGCCCGTAGTTAGTAATTATCATGATGGATTTGGTTTTAATGCAGGGTGGTCGGAGAAGATGTAATTATTGGTGCCAGCTCACCATGCAAAGCTTTCTGGGATTTTTCATTACATCACTCCCCAGTGCCACATACATGGAAATAGTATGCTGGCAGTCATATGAGCTTTTGGTACTGTTTTAATAAATACCATATTCTTCCCCTTATTTCACATTCCCCTTAAGTGTCTATTGTATATCGTCACAACAATCCAACCTTTGGTAAATAGGTATATACTGTATATATTTTTTTCTTTTTTAATATGTGTGTGTGTGTGTGTGTGTATATATATATATATATATATATATATATATATATATATATATATATATATATATATATAGCATGAAAGGTGTAGAGGTGCGCTTCGATATGTTTCACCAACAATACATTAAAATCGAAAATGTTTATTTCAAACAGTAAAATGTATAAAACACAACAAACAGTGGTTATCTAATAGTTGTCTTCACAGAGGTGTATAAATTATACACCTCTGTGAAGACAACTATTGGATAACCACTGTTTGTTGTATTTTATACATTTTACTGTTTGAAATAAACATTTTCGATTTTAATGTATTGTTGGTAAAACATATCGAAGCGCACCTCTACACCTTTCATACTATCTCTTTCTATCGGACCTCTATTAACAGCGAGGCCCCAGAGTAGTACTGCTTCCCAAAGAGCGCAGGACAAGGCCACAACCCCCTTTTTTTCCGAATATATATATATATAATATGCACTAGGTGATTCATCGCGCCCTACGGGCACTCTTCACACCGTCGTAAGGGGCTCCGCCCCCTTAACCCATGGACTTTTAATTGCGTGAAATATACTACTGTGTAGTACCAGGTGTGTAGTGGGTGTGTACGTGGGTGGCAAGGGTATGGGTGGCATGGGTGGTGAAGTGGTGGGTGAAGGGGTACTTCAGTAGTGTGCGGCTTAGGTGCAGGGTGGGTGTGGCTGTGGGAGAGGTGTGTGCAAGTGTGCTGCAGGTGGAGGAGGGTTGGGTGCAGTGATGCTGGGGGTGCGGTGGGTGGGATAGGGCCATGTGGGAGGGTAAGAAAGGGGTTGAAGATCCGCACAGACTCACAATCTGTGTGATAGTTTTATTACCAACTTGATAAACTACAGGACTTGATGAATTCTGGTAGTTAATTGGTTGGCGGTGCGCCCAGCGTTTAGAATCAATGGTAAACACTGGGGTTTTTTTGTCAGGAAAAGAGTCTGACAAAGAAAGAAAAAAACGCTTTTTGGGCGCCCTCCTTTATTAATGATTTGGTTTGATAATTTAAAACATAGCTTCTATTTAGACTTTATTTAAAATAGATGGCACAAAGAATTATTTAATATCCTTAGTATTAAATATTTAAATATTAAAATGTAGTGTGATCCTTGGACTGGTTTAGTTCCAGGGATATTCGCAGATTAATCACACATTTAATTTGTCATTCAAGCATGTTATGATGGTATAATTACCAATGATCATAGGCAGTGAAATGATTTGGTTCCCCTAAATGCAAACAATATTGTGCTTAATAGCATCAGGTAATACACCTAGATTGGTTGTATGGGGAGGAAAAAAGATATCACAGCCTCTATGTATAGTTTAAATTCTTTAATAGACACTCACTCTGGCAGTCATGTTACAGGTGTTTGTTTGATACGGCGGCTCCTACCCCTAATTCTAATATTGCCACACCTGGGCTGGGAGACCCCCGGGGAAGCTTGAATGACAAATTAAATGTGTAATTAATCTGCGAATATCCCTGGAACTAAACCAGTCCAAGGATCACACTACATTTTAATATTTAAATATTTAATACTAAGGATATTAAATAATTCTTTGTGCCACCTATTTTAAATAAAGTCTAAATAAAAGCTATGTTTTAAATTATCAAACCAAATCATTAACAAAGGAGTGCGCCCAAAAAGAGTTTTTTTCTTTCTTTGTCAGACTCTTTTCCTGACAAAAAAACCCCAGTGTTTACCATGTGGGAGGGTAGTCTGGGTGCTGGAGGGGCAAGTGTGGTGGGCAGCGTGCAAGAGGGTGACAGGCAGCAGCGACCCAGGGGCACCCCCTCCCCTGGCCCTGGCAGGCCTCTACACTAACATGCAGACCCAGGTCACCCCCAGTCTGGGAGTAGGGTTAGTGGGATAGGTGTAGGCAGCCTCGGGGCCATGTTATATAGAAGTTAATGCATGTCACTAACCAACCCCCCTCCCCTGCAGGCAACTCCGGTACCTGTATGTGGCCTGGGCCTGGGAGCAGCACCGCATCCTCTCTCCTGCAGGCTCTGGAGACTGTGTAGGATGTCAGTGGTGGCGTTGGTCCAGCAGGCCAGGCACTGCAGCTATTCCTCACTGCCGCAAGCTCCATCAGTCCAGCGGGGGCAGCGGTGCAGCTGATCCCGCAGCCGGCTCCTCCTGTACCTGCAGGAGGGCTGGCGGCAAGCTCCCGCAGGCTCCGTGCATCTATGTTAGGCAGGGCTGGCGCCACTACTAGGCAGCTCTAGGCATTTGCCTAGGGCACCGGCCACTGGAGGGCGGCAGTTCGCCCCTCACCCCCAGCATGGAGTTAGCGCAGCAGGGTCCCTGCAGTGAATGGAAAATAACTAGCGTTATTCGGCGGCGCGGGAAGCGCTTCTGGGTTTGAAAACACTTGCCACATGCTGATTGTCTGAGATTCAGCCAATCAGCGTGTGCCCAGTGTTTTGAAAATCAAAAGCGCTTCCCGCACCACCGCATAGAGCTAGTTATTTTCTATTCACTGCAGGGACCCGCCCCCAGCTTTATACACAGCACCGCAGGTACCCCCGCAGCATGGACACCCCTGCCCGCTCCAGCACCTTAATCACTGCAGGGACGCCGACGCGCCAGCTTTTTACACAGTGCCGCAGGTACCCCCTGCTCGCTCCTGTCAGACGCCAGCACGGACCCCCTTACCCGCTCCCTAGACGGTGCAGCAGGTACCCCCCCCCGGCACTGGGGCGCCCCCACCCCGACTCGCCTGGGGCGCTCCGGTGCTCAGGCCGGCCACGCAGTGTTTCTGGGAGGGAGGAGAGAGCAGAGGGGGTCTGATGGAGGTGGGGAGAGTTGGTCTCGGCCCATAGATAGAAGGAGGCGGATGGAGGGTGCATATTCTGTACAGGGTTATATGCGGGCTCACCCCTCACACTACTTGTTTTATTTAGCCAGAATGGTCACTCTGTGACTCCGCCCAGACTCCTCTCAGCGTTATACACACAGTCACAGAGTGACAGTTCTGGCTAAATATATAAGATATATATACAGTCGTGCCCTTATATTAAGGCTGAACGTAACGAACAGATTGGGTGGGGTCATGGTGTTTGAGGGACTGCACCTCAAAAGTGACTGGGCGTACTGAGCTGAAATATGGCATGTACGCGTAGAATCGTCAACCGGTGCTGCATGTCAAATTTCAGGTCGAAATATTAAAAAATGACCAATTGGGAGCGATCTAAACTTCCAACTGCCAGTTTTTTTCTGACACTTCATAAATGACACGGTCACCCATGTTAGTCTATGAGGGTTTTTTTGGGAAGGCATAACTCAGGGTAGAGGAAAAATTGAGACTTGGGGTTTGTTTTATTAGGTAGATATTGTCCCAGTGTAGTGCCTTTTGGGGTTTAGGCTTTTCAGATCGGTACAGGTTTTTTTTTTAATTTAGTGAAACGTCCCCCATTATAGAGATAGGAGAGCTCAACTTGTAGCGCATGCGCAGTACATAGCTGCCAGCAGGGGGAGTACATAGAGAGGCTTCAAATGAGTCTACAAAGATGGCCGACGGAGAAGTGTGGGAGAAGTGAGGGAGAGGTGTGCAGCGTTCTGTCGGTGTTGGTGCAGAAATAATTTTGAAGAAAGGTTCCGGTGTCACCTTTAAGCAAATATCTTCCTCCGCAGCCCCCACTACCCGGCATCTTCTGTTTCCTATCATCCAGCGTCTGGACGCTGAGCGCACACACGCCCGCCCCTTCACCACTTTCAGCCGTGGATCTGCTGCCTGCCCTGTCTGCCTGAGCCTAGATCAGGGGACAGCAGGCAGTGCATGTTCCCTGCCAATGAAATCTAAAGTTACTACCAGCGGCCGCTTCGCTGGAAGCGACATACTTATTACTGGCAGCGAGTGGAGCCTCTGCACTAGCTCCGCCGGATGCTCTGCATGCTGCCATTAATAAACATCGCTAGTGCGGCTGAGCTGAATTAACTTTAGATTATTCGGCAAGGAACCTGGGAGCAGGTGCAGAGACTTCACTTGACTACCATTAGTTTCTCTTCTGGGACAGCGGATTTAAGGGGGGGGCACTCGGGCACGTGCCCCCTCTGTCCCCCCTGTGCCCCTCACTGTCCCTGTGTGTGTGTGTGCCCCTCACTGTCCCCGTGTGTGTGTGCGCCCCTCACTGTCCCTGTGTGTGTGTGCGCCCCTCACTGTCCCTGTGTGTGTGCGCCCCTCACTGTCCCCGTGTGTGTGTGCACCCCTCACTGTCCCTGTGTGTGTGTGCGCCCCTCACTGTCCCCGTGTGTGTGTGCACCCCTCACTGTCCCCATGTGTGTGCCCCTCACTGTCCCCGTGTGTACGCTGTGCTCCCCCCTGTGTGTACGCTGTGCTCCCCCCGTGTGTACGCTGTGCTCCCCCCGTGTGTACGCTGTGCTCCCCCCGTGTGTACGCTGTGCTTCTCCCCGTGTGTACGCTGTGCTTCCCCCGTGTGTACGCTGTGCTTCCCCCCGTGTGTACGCTGTGCTTCCCCCGTGTGTACGCTGTGCTTCTCCCGTGTGTACGCTGTGCTTCCCCCGTGTGTACGCTGTGCTTCCCCCCCGTGTGTACGCTGTGCTTCCCCCCGTGTGTACGCTGTGCTTCCCCCCGTGTGTACGCTGTGCTTCCCCCCGTGTGTACGCTGTGCTTCCCCCCGTGTGTACGCTGTGCTTCCCCCCCGTGTGTACGCTGTGCTCCCCCCGTGTGTACGCTGTGCTCCCCCCCGTGTGTACGCTGTGCTCCCCCCCGTGTGTACGCTGTGCTCCCCCCCGTGTGTACGCTGTGCTTCCCCCCGTGTGTACGCTGTGCTTCCCCCCGTGTGTACGCTGTGCTTCCCCCCCCGTGTGTACGCTGTGCTTCCCCCCGTGTGTACGCTGTGCTTCCCCCGTGTGTACGCTGTGCTTCCCCCGTGTGTACGCTGTGCTTCCCCCCGTGTGTACGCTGTGCTTCCCCCCGTGTGTACGCTGTGCTTCCCCCCGTGTGTACGCTGTGCTTCCCCCCCGTGTGTACGCTGTGCTTCCCCTCCGTGTGTACGCTGTGCTTCCCCCCCGTGTGTACGCTGTGCTTCCCCCCCGTGTGTACGCTGTGCTTCCCCCCCGTGTGTACGCTGTGCTTCCCCCCCGTGTGTACGCTGTGCTTCCCCCCCGTGTGTACGCTGTGCTTCCCCCCCCCCGTGTGTACACTGTGCTTCCCCCCCATGTGTACGCTGTGCTTCCCCCCCCCCCCGTGTGTACACTGTGCTTCTCCCCCCCCCCCCGTGTGTACGCTGTGCTTCTCCCCCCCCTGTGTGTCAGTAGCCGCCCGGTGTCAACACTAACAGTACGGCTGGTTCGGAACATCGGTTTTTTGTTTTGCCAGGTCCCCCTGGACTACTGCAGGAAAGAAGAGGACCAAATCTACGCCGGATTAGACCCATGAGTATAATTTCCTTCCACAGGTCCCTTATGGATTGCTTCGGACCAGGACCGATGGCTACCTACGGGCTCAAGATAGGTAAGTATTTATGTATGTATGGGCTCCGTGTGTATTTAAAGTTGTATTTTTCTTATGTGTCAGTGTGCTTTTATTTAACTATTGCTTTTGTTGTGGAACTAAGAGTCCCAGCAAACCCATTAATGGGCCGCATTCTTGGACTTGTGTTTCTCCAAGTCCTAGTATGCGTTCCAGGCTTGCTGGGACTCATAGTTCCACAGCAAAACCCAATGGTTTAATCTATTTTACACTATATCAGCCCGGTACCCACAGCCGAGGGGTACCGGGGACAGCACCAGGCTTCAGCCTGGCCATGTAAGTCCTGGAGGGGGGGACCCCTTTATTTGGGGGGGTCCCCACTTCCCCAGGACCCCTGGACAGGCTGATCGGTCAGAGGGATGAATGCTTTGGCCGGGGGGACCTGTATAAAAATTCTCCCCCTGGCTGTGGCATTACCCTGCTGGCTGGTTGGGCCTGGGGCTGGTTCTTAAAATATGGGGGACCCCTATTCATTTTGTCCCCCGTATTTTGGGAACCTGACCCGGCCCTAGAGCCTGGGGCTGGTTTTAAAAAATACAGCGGAGCTCTGTGCAAATTTTTCCCTCATTTTTTTAGAACCAGCCCCGGCTCTTTGAGCCTAGTGCTGGTTACGGCTGTGGCCATTTTTTAAATGTATTTTTTTTTTTTTTACACACTGCAGCCTGCACGGATCTGACTGATCCGTGCAGAGTGCCTATACGAATTCGTATTAGCGGCCATATATACGAGCGCTAATACGAATGAATATGACTTTGGGGATTACAAAGCAGTCGTATCTGACTGCTTTGTAAATTCCCCTCAGGAATACGAATTTGCATACGGCTAAAACAGGTGTATGCAGTTGTATTCATTCCTATTAAGAATACGAATACAAAAAATCGTATTCTTAGTAAATTTCCCCACAGTATGTAATGCCCTCTTCACCTATTTTCATAACTATGATTGATGTCAAGTCACTGAGCTTACACAATCTGCTATCAAGTAACACAGTGGGCGTTGTAGTTTGCAAAACATACATCATACCCTAAGAGATAATAAAAACTATGTCACTCACTTTGTCCACCTCCTGCACTCCTGGCACCACCAGAGCCTGAAATTAGGTGCCGAGATTGAAAGTGATAGTGAGGAGGAGATCCCGGAATGGATCCCAGGACAGCAGCAGCAGGAGGGCTGTGACAAGTAGATGCAGCAGGGACTTACAAACATCAAGTCCCGTGAGATCTGAGATCCTACGTTCTCTGGATAGAGAGGAAGGCAGAAGAGACGCTGCACAGTGATACGTGCCCGCCCACCTGCAACCGGTCACAGAGACAGTGAGACAAAAGTCTACCCACGACTGAAGTGACATCAGGCGCTGTGAATCGAAGTCATCACCAACAGAGGGCATCAACTTATCGGCCCTGTTACCAACAAGAAGCATCTAATCGTGAGTGCCCAAAACTTTTCAGCCAGAGTGTCTGGCGGACGCCGCCGACAACTCAGCACACACCATCTAGGACACCTGCATACTAACACAGTAGGAGGGTACATAAGGTCATGGAGGAGTCTATGGGATTTTAGAGGGGTTCCTAGGGGTGTGGGAAAATGGGTAGACAACCATAAGTTCGACCTGCATTTAGGTTGACATGCAAGAAGGTTGACATGGGGAAGGTCGACAGTGAAATGGTCGACATAGGGTTTTTGAAAAATGTTTGTTACAAATGTCAACTCAGTCGACATGGACACTAAAAAGTAGCACAGCGGTTGTGTCACCTAATGACATGTCTACCTAATGGTTGTTGACCTTTTTGCTGACTACCTGCTAAAAGACCACCTGAACACCTGCGGGGAAACCCCCAAAACTCAATATCCCAGAACCCTACGCTGGTGCTAAGACCACAACAAATTTTTACAAGTTCCCAGGGCCGGTGCTAGGTTTTGCCACCAAGGCAATTATGGACATTGAGTAATATATATATATATATATATATATATATATATATATATATATATATATATATATATATATATAGCTTGTAGGGCCGGCACTCCCTTGCTAGTGGTCAGAAATTACGCCCGGTGCCCTCCTGAGATGATCCCACCGTCTGGTGGGGCATACATACAGTAACCAGCATGTGGCGGCATGCGTGGACGATTTGAACAGATACTACATGGAGTGATTATCTATATTGACTCTGTGTAGGCTCTGTTCAAATCGTCCGTGAGAGCCGCCATGCTGTTTACTATGTATATGTGCCCCATGTGTACGCTGTCTCCCTTCAGGGCCCCCGTGTGTACGCTGTCTCCCCCCCCATGTGTATGCTGACTCCCCTCCCACCCCCTGGGCCGGGTGTCATTGCCAGCAGTTTGTAATGCTTGTAGCCAGGGGTAATGCTCGTTGCCAGGGGTGTGTTATTGTTAAACATTTAAATAAATCCAATGTTTATTCTTACAGTGAAATTTTAGATTTCTGAATTAAAAAAATTAATTGAAAAAAAGCTATGAAATTCCATTGACAAAAAACCTTACGGTTTCACATGTCCCATTAAGGCTTCTTACACATGATCTGGCATTTCTGAAACCTGTTGTAACTCTTCCCCTCAAACGCCAAAAAGCAATGAAATTCTGATCATTAAGGCTGACGCCTTAATGGACGTGTTCCTTGCGCAATACAGATATGGTACGCCATCACAGCCTGTGGGTAAGTGCAGATTCAGCAATCTCACAGAGTGAGATTGCTGTCACTCACACAATGGTGGAGCTGTTAATTCACAGATTTGTGTGCTCATTGGAATACACACATGCAGTCTATGCAACTGAAGGTCTGAGCAGTAAACAGAGCCAAGAGGATAAGGTAAAAGTGGTGTTGATTGGGTAGGAGGCAGTGTGGTGCGGATGGGGAGGAATAGAAATGCGTAGATGATATGAAGGCTAAGCAGCACTGATGGGGGACTAACGAAGCAGATGGGTGGAAAAGAGTGGCACAGATTGGGGAAGGTAAGACAGAGTGATGCGATTGGGTGAGAAACAGAGGAGCAGTTGGAGGAAAGAAGCCTTAATGGCACATATGAAACCGTAAGGTTTTTTGTCAATGGAATAATGGAAGTGAACTCACCTACATTACATGTTTAAATAGAAATTGCAGGGGCTCTGCACTCACTAAATTAATTTATAATAACAAACAGTGGAAATTTAAGACTGCAGTCCCCTTCACGGGACCACACTTTTCTGCAGATACAGTACTAACACTATTGCTCAAAATTATTTTTCATAGCTTATGTTAACTATTTGCATAGGTCCTTTGCAACAGGTGTTTTGGTAATTGCTTCACCTTTGAAAGTATAGTTGCTGTGAGCAGTAGACCAGATAGCATGCCTGAAATCAAACAGTAATGTGATAGTTATGGTTATGGTAATAATTTTGATTCACTCCTGCTTGAAAAGCCATGTGCAGTAAAACGCATCCCAAGGCTTGGTATAGGAGAACCTGACCCACTGACAAGCCATGCTCTCACTCCTGGAACAAAGAGCCCACTGCCTCACCCCGCTGATACTTGCCGCTAATTCCACAGAGCACACCAGCATCCGTGGCCAATCACAAGCCCTCGGGTGGAGTCGTTTCTGCAAGCTCGCAGTGAACAGAGCCCAAACGCCTGGAGATTGGATCCATGGCGGTGGGAAGTGCAGCTACTGCAGTCCAGGACCACAGACTGGCGGACCACGCTGGGAGCAGAAAGGTACATTAGCCTTCTGTCATACAGAACCCAGGCAGTGTTCCCCACAGCATTCCCTCAGCTGTGTGACCCCCATCCCCCACAAAGGAGGTATAAGTTGGAGCACGGGTACAATCAGGAATGGAGGCACATCACTGACTGAGACTTCTGTCACCTACTGTCAGCATCCAAAGGTGTATTTTGTTGAACCCAGTCACACTAACTATCCACTCATTACATTTAAAACTCTACTGGATATGTGGACTCACACTTGAAGATTACATCCATTCATTTTTGGTTTATACGCTTCCATTCCATTAATGCAAGTTGATGAGCATATATGGGTGACAGCTATTAGATTTACATCTGCTCTGATCAGTGTTTTTATGCTTCATTTTTATTACTTCTTTATATTATCATGTCATTTTGATACCCCGGGGAGGTTTCTGTATGTTATTTATGTATGCTGCTTACAATAAATGTATTTATTTTTTATAACTGTTGGGTTTTTTTTTTGTACTTGAAGCGCCACTTGATTTGTGTGTTTTTGGCTATATATTGTCGGTACTTGTTTCCTATCTGGGCGCCCGCTAAGTTAATTGCGCACCATGCTATTCTCCGTAGAAAAATCGGATCGCATCGCATCGTACACATACACGATATTGAACGATGCGATGGGATGCGATCCGATTCGATTTCCCATAGGAAACAATGTTAAATGGATCAATTTACCCAAATCAGCATAGGGAAGAATGGTAAATGGGCCAGAAACCCCAAAAAAACCCACAGAGCAGTGGAATGTCCCCCCAAAAGTAGTTGACGCCACCCCGCCATCAACGTGAACCCGAAGCGTGGCGAGCGCAGCGAGCCCGCGAGGGGCGGCGGTACGCGTCCTCCGACCTTTTCATGCCCTACTATCCACTAGGGCGTGGAGTGAGAATAGAATAGTGTGGCGAGCGCAGCGAGGCGAGCGGACGCGGATACCTTCACAGGTAAACGCGTCCCTTTGCGGGCTTCCCAGGTGTCCGCGTCGCCATGGACACCTGGGAAGCCCGCGAGGGGACGCGTATAACTGTGAAGGTATCCGCGTCCCCTCGCGGGGCTCGCTGCGCTCGCCACGCTTCGGGCTCGGTGGCTCGCTGCGCTCGCCACACTATTCTATTCTCACTCCACGCCCTAGTGGATAGTAGGGCATGAAAAGGTCGGAGGACGCGTACCGCCACCCCTCGCGGGCTCGCTGCGCTCGCCACGCTTCGGGTTCACGTTGATGGCGGGGTGGCGTCAACTACTTTTGGGGGGACATTTCAATGTTCAGGGGTGTTTTTGGCCCATTTACTATTGTTCCTATGATAATTTGGCTAAATTGAGCCATTTCACATTGTTTCCTATGGGAAATCGAATCTGATCGCATCGCATCGTATACCATCGTACATCATCGAATACCGAATCCGATGCGATGCAATCCGATTTCATTACGGTGCCGTACGTAGAAAACCTGGGCGCCCAGATAGGAAACAAGTACCATATTGTCTATATATAGATTACAGAAGGCAACTGCTGGAATCAAGATAAAGAATACTTAGAAATACATCTTGGATATATTACAGTGGAAAATAGTAGGTAAGAGAAACAATACATAAATATACATGAAACCTAGAGGATTATTAGACAGCCAGTTTTTGAAACATACAATGGTACAGAAGGTAATATATTAATTACAGTATCTATAAACAGCTAATGTTGCTGTTGAATTCAACAGCCTTGCTGGAACCAGAGCCTACTGTAGGTCAAGTTTCTGTCAATCTGGAGAACAGGGAGGTGATTCTTTTTGACACGCAGTGCTGCGAAGTAAGAGACAATGGGCCTAATTCAGACCTTATCGTGTTACCAATAGACTGCGCTTGCGTATGCCCAGAGTAGACATGTGCAACGCCATCCTGCGATAAAATCCTGCTACTGTTTTGATTGCTGGCTATTCACGAGCAGGGCCTGATTAAGAGTTCCAGCCACCCTAGGCTAATACATTTGTGCCTCCCCTCCTTCCAGACCACCACCTTTGTGGTGTAGGGTTTTTGCACTGGCAGATGTCAAATGTCAGGCAGTAGGGACCAGCAAAGGTCTTAGGAATAGTAGCTAGGAAGGCAGAGCAATTACTTTGGGGAGCAGCAGTCAGGCCGCTGTGAGTGCATGACCTCCCTGTTGTAGTCTGCAGTCGGTTGTTCTATTATTTGTTTGAGAGACTGGGGACTCTCCAGATTTAGAATGCATCATTCAGCTGAAGTTGCTGCTCCATGTTTCAGTAGGAGGAAGTGCCATCTTTCCCATTGGGATAAAAGGGCAGTTGCCCAGGGGCCCAAGGATTCTAGGGGCCCACTCTGCCAATCAGCCTCAGCTCAAAGGCCCCTAGATTTAGGGTATCTTGGGTAGCTGCCCATTGAGCCTATATGATAGTATGGCCCTGCACCTCAATCCACTTACTTTTTGGGGCAGGGAGCTGATGTGCATAAATATTGCCCCCCCCCCCCCCCCCCCCCCCCAGTGCTCCAGCAGTTTAGTATGGTACATTAAATATGATGTGGATCCTTGAGCCGACCCTAATTTGGTAAACAGTCCATAGGTTGACCATTGGTCTTCTGGGTCAAAAGGTCAATAAGATCATAGGAGAAACATGGAAAAGGTAGATTGGGGAAAATGTCAACAACAAATTGGTCGAACTTTTGTACCTGTTGACTTATTGACCATGTCATCCCTTTTGACCATGTCAAATTAATGCATGTCGATTATATGGGGTTGACCTCTTAACTGTCAACCTAATTATGGTCAAACCATCATCCAGATATCCATAAGATAAATGTAAGCCATTACATACTAGATATAGTATATTTTGTTGGTGATATGGGGCGAGATGTGCTAAGCCTTGAAAAGTGATAAAGTGGAAAGACAAACCACCAATCGTCCAGTTCCTAACTGTCATTTTCAAACACAGCCTGTAACATGGCAGTTAGTAGATTATTGGACGATACATTATCCCTCTCCATGGTATCACTTTTCAAGCTTAATACATCTGGACCATATACAGAAATATACACATTATGAAGCTTGCATTTTTGGGGTTGCAAGTTTAGATACAAGATGTAAATGAATTAAGTGTAAAAAAAAGAATTAAAGACAATTGGAGAAATTTGTAAAAACATTAACTGTTTCTGAATAAATTAGAGTGCCAGAATATTAATAGTCCAAAATCCCTACAATTGCACCAACAGTTTCCACACAAGACTGCGGCAGGGGGTGGGGTTGAGGTGGGCCAGGGGAGGCGTTCCCATGAAAATGCTGGGCCTTCCCATGGTAATCGCCCAGTGACACAGATGCCCGCCCCGGGCAGCTGACATCACCAGATGTCAGCTGCCCACCATGTTCCCCACAAGAACACATGTAAAGCTATCCATCCTTCGCAGCCGTGCTGGGATTGCGGCATGGGAGTGGGGGCGGGCAGCACTGCGGGCGGAGGGCAGCCTTAACAAGACGCACAGCGCTGCTAGTAATTTTATAAATTCACCTTTACACCAGATTATATTGTGTTTAGTTATTTTCAGTAAAACTTTTTTAACTATACAGGCTGATATCATACAAAAATCCAGATTATTAATAAATAAATATTGTCGAACATTCTGTAAAAGTAATTAGGAGGCCTTTCCTTTATGAAAATAGGAGGCAGGATGGTTTTACTGGAATTATTGGCCTGCATCTTGTTAAGAAACAGGAAATAACCTGACCTTAAGTTGTGTCCCTTTATGACGGATCCACTGACCCAAGCATCTGGAATAGATCTTGCAGATAAAATGTTCTGTGTCTAGGTCTAAAGGCATTGAATATTTCCATTTAGATAAGCAGTCCTAGTTACTTTTTGCTTTTCTAGTTCTGTTTTGTACATTTGTGGAAATTTAGGATAATATGTTTTGCTGCTTTTGGGAATTATTTTGTAAAATATAACGGTTTACAATTTTAAAACATCACTTTTATAACAAAAGTGTCCATGATTATAGTCTATAACAGGGCTGGGCAATTGCGGCCCTCCAGATGTTGAGGAACTACACATCCCAGGATGCTTTGCATTAGTTTTGCTATGTGGCCATGCTGAAACTGATGCAAGGCATGCTGGGATGCGTAGTTCCTCAACATCTGGAGGGCCGCAATTGCCCAGCCCTGGTCTATAATGTTATCTCTCACTGCAGTGATAATTTTGGTGAGATATTTTTTTTTTATATACATCATAGTTGCCGACTTTTGAGCTGCCCTCTCCGGGAGAGGGCAGCCAGCTCTGTCAGGCAGGGGGGCGGGGCCATTTTCAGGACTGGAAAAAGAGGCGGTCCGGGGCGTGGCCACACAGATGTTGGGGGCATGCCTACAGCATCACGGCATTTTAGCCCCGCCCCCGCCGTGCAATGCCGGTATTTCTGTCATTGCACTGCGGGGGGCGGGGCTAAAATGCCGCGATCGCGGCATTTTACCTGTGGACCCCCCGCCGAGGGACACATCGCATGAGCTGGGAGGGATCTGCGGGAGGATTGCCACCCTTTCCGGGGGACCGGGAGGGGGACCCGATTTCCGGGACCCTCCCGGCCATTCCGGGAGGGTAGGCAACCCTGATATACATATTTTTAATTTGTAATGCTCTATTATGTCCCATTCTTAATTAGCAAATCCATATTTAGTAATATTATATATCTAGATAGATAGATAGCGTGGGGGGGGGGGGGGGGGGCGGCGGCACTCGCAATAAGGAATAAACACACAACTAGGCAGGAGTATCCAACGTTTCGTGGCCATGTCGCCACTTTATCAAGGTGCCATAAACTAAAGTTTATGGCACCTTGATAAAGTGGCGACACGGCCACGAAACGTTGGATACTCCTGCCTAGTTGTGTGTTTATTCCTTATTGCGAGTGCCGCCGCCCCCCCCCCCCCCACGCTGCATACACTTGTATCTGAATCGGATTCAAGTCACGGAGGGCACTGCTGGATTTAACCCTATCCCTGCTAGGACTTGTGCTCAACTTGGAGTGCCGCCCCATCTCATTTATATCTATATTAGAGATGTGCGGCGGCCACTTTTTCGGGTTTTGGTTTTGGTTTTGGATCTGGATCTCCCTTCGTGTTTTGGATCTGGATTGGTTTTGGCAAAACCACCCTTGTGGGTTTTGCTTTTGGTTTTGGATCTGGATTTTTATGAAAAAATGCTAAAAATGTCTAAAATAACCGAATTTGGGCCTGTTTTTGCCCCTAAAGTATTATTGACCTCAATAACATTAATTCCCACTCATTTCTAGTCAATTTTGATCACTTCACAGCTTATTGTTTTCATTTACTGTAGTTGGGCCAAAGGGGTATACCGAGGTAGCTGGATGACTAAGCTAAGCGACAGCAGTCGGCATCACATACATGTGAACCTTACACTTCCAACCTGGCAGAGCGGCACTGCAGGGGCAGACAGGGTGGCAGTTTAATAAACTATCCCAAAAAAAGAGAAATGCTCCAAACAGCAAATACAAAGAGGTATCGGCCTTGTCATGACTGGTGGTAGCAGCTTCAGCACTCCCACTATTTCCTCCTCCATCACCCTCCAAAAATGTGTTTTTATTTTATTTATTACTTTTATTACTTTACACTGGACACAGCCTGTCACACTGGACACAGCCCCTTGGACACTGGACACTGCCCCTGGACACTGCCCCTGGACACTGGACACAGCCTGTCACCCTGGACACAGCCCCTGGACAATGGACACAGCCTCTGGACACAGTTCCAGTACACTGGACACAGCCGTCACACTGGACACAGCCCCTGGACAATGGACACAGCCGTCACACTGGACACAGCCTCTGGACACCGCCCCTGGACACAGCTCCTGTACACTGGACAATGGATATATGTCACGCTGGACACTGGATATATGCCGTCACACAATGGTTAGATGTCACACTGGCCACAGGATATATGTCGTCACACTGGACACAGGATATATGTCGTCACACTGGACACAGGATATATGTCGTCACACTGGACACAGGATATATGTCGTCACACTGGACACAGGATATATGTCGTCACACTGGACACTGGATATATGTCGTCACAGTGGACACAGGATATATGTCGTCACAATGGATTTTATGTCACGCTGGACACAGGATATATGTCGTCACACTGGACACAGGATATATGTCGTCAAACTGGACACAGGATATATGTCGTCAGTCGCAACACATGACAGGACACAGGATATATGTCGTGAGTGACTTGTGACACTGGACAATGGATAAGATATAGGCCGTCACACTGGACACAGCCCCTTGTATTAATGCTGCCCCTGTACACAGTGTACTACTCAGCAGCACTGCAGCCCCTGTGTGTGAGCACTGCAGCACTGAGTTAGTTAAATCACAAAAAAAACACAGGGTTCAGGGCTAAATAAAATAAATCACAACACAGGGCTTAGGGCTAAATAAATCACATCAGGGCACGGGCCACAGGACAGCCCCTGGACAGTGGACACTGCAGCCCCTGCGTGTGAGCACTGCAGCACCTAGTTAGTTAAATCACACTACAGGGCTCAGGCCACAAGTCTACAACACAGGGCAGTGAGGGCAGGTCACGGAGCACAGCACAGCACGGAGCACATGGCACGGAGCACAGCACAGGGCAGTGAGGGCAGGTCACGGAGCACAGCACGGAGCACATGGCACGGAGCACAGCACAGGGCAGTGAGGGCACAGGTCAGGTCACGGAGCACATACATGGCACAGAGCACAGCACGGAGCACACGGAGCTTCCCAACCACCCTCTTCCCTCTCCAAGATTGGAGTGAAGATGGCGGGCGCGCGTGCGTCTTTTATAAGATCCCGCTCCCGCGAGAATCCGACAGCGCGATGATGACGTTCGGCCTCGTTATTGGTCCGGAATTCAGGCAGGAACACCCGAGCCGGCTCGGATCTGGCCCGGATCCCCGATATTCGGATCTGTCGGATCTCGGGGATCCGGACCCGCTCATCTCTAATCTATATATATATATATATATATATATATATATATATATATATATATATATATATATATACATATTATGTATATACATATATATATACATATATATATATATATATATATACACACACACACACACACACACACACACACACACACACACACATAGAGCCATCTTCATCTAGCCCTTTAATAGGATTAAGTGAGCCAGAGTTGCTGGATTTCATCCTATGCCTATCCCCTACTGTATTGTTCTATGTATTGTATTGTAGCTGAGAACAATAGGCCTTGGTGAGCCATGGCTCACCATGGCTATCCAGAGAAGGCTAGCTGAAGAAGGCTCCATCAGTCCCCGCTCGCTCTGTGTGCTCTACTCTCATCCGGAAGGAGACTTCTCTGGCGGTCAGTGTTAGTGGTGATAAGGGTGCTGATCTGCTCCAACGCCTATCAACCCTGTATGGGTCTTCTTAATAGAGAATGTTCTGGTGTTTGACACTGTCTGGTTTAAAAGACTGTGGGAGTGTCTATGCCTCATTTGGCCATCTTGGTTATTGGCAAAGTGCCTTTCATACAGTGTTCTTATGAATAAAGCAATTTATGCCATTTGCTGATAAGATACATGTACAAAGGCCCTATATAGGAGGGAAAAATGGGCCACAAATTTAGTACATTTATGCAATATTCATCTTCTGTAAATATTATGCGCAACAATAAAAGTTATTTGTTGTGCTGCATCAGGTGCAGGTGTTAGTAGGGCAACCTGCACCTGTGTAGTATAGCTATATTTGCTATGGGGTGCTTGGTGTTAATGATAAAGCCTATGCCAGTGGTTCCCAAACTGTGCGCCCAGGCTCACTGGGTTGCCTTGGAGCACTTGCAGGGGTGCCTCAGGTTGGTGGTCCAGAATCAATTCAAGTTATTTATGGCCACTTAAATACCTGTAGGCAAAATCAGTGCTTGTGGCTTCCAATTAAGAATATGTGGGGAAACAGAAGTGAATCATGTTTCTCACCGCATAAGTGGACCTAAGGAAAACATTTAAATCACAACTTTTTAATATTTTTCCTGAAATTAGTAACCAACTTTTGGCCTAGGGGTGCCGTGAAAAATATTCTGATACTTTAGGGTACCATGTTTAAAAAAGTTTGGGAACCACTGGCCTATGCTATTTTATAGTCATTGAACCTATGGTAATTGAACTGTGGTAATGTATACAGAGGAAATGTGTTTATTCAATTGCTGATGGACCTTACTTTGTTATGAATAACGGAGTGCCTGCATAGGCATGTAGAGGGTTAAACATCCCTCAGCTGCGTGTCAGAGAGCAGGTGACTCGGGGACCCTATGGGAAAGGGAGGTTTGGTCAGAGGAAGAAGGATCATAGGGGCAGGAAGGGGAGGAGGCTTCCTCTTCTTCCTGCAGAATTTCTAGGGATAGGTCGTGGGTCCCTGAGCTCCCAGCGTGTCAGGTCTAGCGAGTCAGGTACCTTATTTCTAAACGCTGGCATGGCTTCCGCTGCAGCTGCGAGGCCCCGGCGCTCTGCCCGCCGCCCTGCTCGTTTCTCAGGGGATGATGGCGGCGATGCTGGTGATGCTGCCCCCCTCTCCCCGCAGCCTCCGGCGCCGCCCGCTGCTCGTCGCGGGTCGCGGGGAGTGACACGCACCGGTAGAGGCATTGCGCCTGATCCGGGTGCGCGGGCTTCGCCGCGGCCTGCTGGGGGGCGGGCTGGCCGGGCGCAGCGTGGGGGGACCGCGTCATCGCGACGCGCCGGCCGGGGCTCCAGGTCCGGCGCGTCAGGCGGGGCACAGAGGCATGGTGGCGCGGCCGGAACCGGCGAGGGCGCGGTGCGGACAGCATCGCTGTCCCCAGCGCCGAGCAGGGCTTCCGACGCCCGCACACACCGCGGCAGGCCGCAGCGGGGGGGGAGGCATACTCCGTCAGAAAGGTCTGACGATAGGGACTCAAACGGGAGTCACTCTGCTGCCAGCCAGAGGCGGCAAAGTGTCAGGCAGCGTGGCTCATCCAGTCACGCTGGGCGGCTGCAGGATGAGGCTGAGGAAGGCAGTGGGATGCTGCGGGGTGGCCGGGCTGGGATGAGCAGGAGAGAGCTAGAGGATGACGGGGGGGTCGCGGCATGGTGGCGGGGGGATGCAGGCCGTGCCGGTCGCTCGGGCTCTGCAGAGGGCCCAGGTAGGGGCCACACATGGGCAACCCCGGCCGCTGCCTTTGATCCAGCCATGTTGTCCTCTGCCCTCACCTCCATGGCCAGCGCCCTGGGTCCCCTGGCCGATAGCCTCGCCTCCGGGAATAGGGAGCCCAGGGTTAGGAGGGGTAGGGGAGCAAGGCCACGGGCAGAGCCCTTACCAGGCTGCTCCCAGTTTATGCAGGCCGTCAGGGAAGTGGGGTCGGCAGTAGCGGCCATAGAGGGCCGGCCCTCTACATCTAGCCAGGCGCAACGGGCCGCGGGGCGCAGGAGGTCTGGTAGGCCAAGGCATAGGTCCCCTGAACCCTACCTCGACGACTTACCTTTGGAAGAAGAGGCTGACGCCGGCAACACCAGTGATGACGCGGATGACGACGATACTTGGGCTGCACAGCCAGACTCCTCAGGTGAGGCCTCGTTTGAGGATGACGTAGGGTCTGCGCAGGGCACTTCCTCTAGCGGGTCTGGGAGCAACCATTCTTCCTCCTCCTCCTCCTCCTCCTCAGCGGGTGGGTCTGATGTGGGGAGCTCAGCTAGGGCGCGCAAGCGTGCAGCTAGATACGCCAAGAAGGAGGCAGGGAAAAGGGCGCAGCAGTCTAAGCGCAGGAAGTTATCCGCCATATCCCGTAGAGAGAGGAAGAGAAGGAACTTGCCAGCGGTGGTGCACTGCGATTATACGGCGGTGTGCAGAGGTTTGCGCGAGAGTTGCAGGAAGAAGATAGAGAGGGGTGATTACGTTGACGTGTTCAGTCTGACTGAGGACTCTAAGAAAGCGTTCAAAGCAGCCAAAGACAAGGGCGGCATTGGATCCGAGGCCTATAGGTCTTATGACAACTGGCTGGCGGGGTTTTGTGTGTTCGCGGCCTGTTACTTGGAGGATCGGCCGGACGAACACATGAACGTGATTAGGTATATACATATGGTACACGAAATGCAGCGTACGTACGGGGGCACGGCCTGGCGAACGTATGATGAGCAGTTCCGGCGCAAGCAGGACTGCCTATTCATACTTGACCTAGGGTGCAAGGACGTAGAAATATGGATGGGGCTCACGCGCATGGGGTCGGGGGCGGTGGAGGCTGCCTCCGCCACCCCGGCTCCCGCCGCGGCCTCACTAGCCTCGCAGCGACCGACGCAGGAGACCCTTCCGGCGCGCCGCTTTGTCGCAACGAATAGGCCCGTAGCGGTAGGCACATCAAAAGGGAAATGCTTTGCATTTAATAACTCCTCCTGTCAGATGGGCCAACGCTGTCGTTTTCGACACATATGCATTAATTGTTCGGGAAACCACCCAGCCTCCAACTGCTTTCGGGGCCCCCGCCCCAATAAAGGGGCGGCGGCCGCTACACCCAGAGCAGCGGCAGGCGGGAATCCTAGGTAAGGCGCGTTCGCCTGTGAACGTGGATGCCATGGCCGATTGGTTACAGCGCTACCCGGATAGGGAAGCTGCCTTGTTTCTGTTTGAAGGTTTTAAAGCAGGTTTTGTTTTGCCAGTTAAAAAGGAAGTTAAGGGCGGGTCATATCGTAACCTCCAATCCGCTCGTTCACTCCCAGAAGTTTTGAGGGAAAAAGTGGATAAGGAGATTCAGTTAGGACGCATGGTAGGCCCTTTTTCTCACCCCCCTTTAGATAACTTGGTTATTTCCCCAGTTGGCGTGGTCCCTAAGAAGGCCCCGGGGAAGTATCGCCTTATACAGCATCTGTCTTACCCAGCGGGTTTTTCTGTCAACGACGCCATCCCAGAGGAATATTGTTCGGTGACTTACCAGTCATTTGACGATGCCCTGGCAATGGTGCGGTCGTTTGGACAGGGGGCACTCATGGCTAAGATAGATGTTGAGTCGGCTTTTAGGCTTCTTCCCCTGCACCCCAGTTCATTTAGGTACATGGGCTTCCGCATAGGAGAGGAGTATTTCATCGACAGATGCTTGCCGATGGGGTGCTCTGTTTCTTGTGCATTTTTTGAGAAGTTCAGTACCTTTCTGCACTGGTGTGTTGAGAGTTCATCCGAGGGGGGCGGCCTCGCCCATTACTTGGATGACTTTCTGTGCATCGGGCCGGCTGGCTCCGATCACTGCGCCCGCACTCTGGCTAGGATTCAAACGATTTTCTGGCATTTCGGGGTCCCCATCGCAGAGGACAAGACCGAGGGCCCCTGTACTTGTCTGTCATTTCTTGGTATCTTGATAGATACTGAAAAGGGATGCTGTAGCCTGCCGGCCGACAAGGTAGCCAGGCTCAGCGAGGCCATTTTGCAATGCGGGAGTAGGTCTAAGATCCCTCTGAGGCAGGCGCAGTCAGTTTTGGGACAGCTCAACTTCGCTTGCAAGGTCATCCCCATGGGCAGGCTTTTTTGCAGGAAGCTCGAGAGGGCCACGGCCGGGGTGAGCAAACCGCACCATCTAGTCCGCCTGTCTGCCGAAATTTGGCGGGACTTGAGGGTATGGGCCTCGTTCTTAGAAGATTTCAACGGGGTGCGGATTTGGCTGGCCCCGACCGTGGTAAACTCAGAGCTTCAGTTGTACACAGATGCAGCCGGAGCGGCTGGCTTTGGCTGTTTCTTAGATGGGCATTGGTGCGCGGAGATTTGGCCTCGGGGGTGGGCCCGCGAGGGCCTCACCCGGGACCTATTGCTGCTAGAACTTTTTCCCATAATGGTTGCCATGGAGATCTGGGGACCGCGCCTGGCGAACAGGAGCCTGCTCTTCTGGTGCGACAATTTCAGCGCTGTTCACGCCATTAATCATCAGAAGGCCAAATCCCTGTTAGTGTTAAGAATCCTGGCGCAGCTTTCCCTCCAATGCCTGCGTCACAACATAATGTTTAGAGCCCAGCATGTTCCCGGCGTTGATAACGAGATAGCTGACGCGCTTTCGCGTTTTCAATGGCAGCGTTTCCGCGATCTTGCTCCTAACGCTGATTTGTTGGGCACACCCTGCCCCTCTTACGTTTGGCAGGTGATCGAGCCCGACTGGAGGGGCTAGCGGAGTCCTCATTGGCACCCAGTACTCTGCGAAGCTATCGGCAGGCATGGGCAGAATGGGAATCGTTTTCAGGAGGGGGCGCGCAGCCAGGTAGGCGGGGTCAGCAGCGATTGCTATCTTTCATTTGGTTTTTATATAGCTCAGGAAAATCTAGGGCGGTGGCGGCTCGGTACTTGGCGGGCATATCTTTTTTGCTAGGGTCAAAGGGCGGCTGGATTTTACTAAGGGTTTTCTAGTCACTAAGGCCATGAAGGGCTGGGCACGGAAGGTGCCAGCCCCTCCAGACTGTCGCCGACCAATTAATGCCCCTCTTCTTCGTGATCTGCTAGAAAAGGTGGGGCATTGCGCTAGCTCTGCGTTTGAGGCGCTCCTGTTTAGGCTAGCTTTTTCTATGGCTTACCACGGCGCTTTTAGGGTATCCGAGCTGGTTTCCCCCTCAAAGACTAGGGACGCGACCCTCCTTCTGTCCGACATACGCTTAGAGCGAGGGGCATTATGGTTTAGGATTAGAAGGTCCAAGACCGACCAGTCGGCTAGAGGTAGGTGGTCCTTCATGGGCCCTGTTGTCCCTGAGTCGGTGTGCCCTGTGTCATTGGGCACATTGTATATGCTGGTGAGACCTTCCTCAGGGCGATCCTGGCTCCTGCACTATGATGGTTCGCCTCTGACGTTGTACCAGTTCCGATGGATGCTGGGGCGTTGCCTGTCTCGATTGGGCCTGTCACCGCGAGATTTCGGGACGCATTCCTTTAGAATAGGTGCCGCTACTGCGGCAGCTGAAGCCGGCTGGTCGGTTGAGGACATAAAATCCCTAGGGAGATGGCGCTCAGCGAGCTACAAGAAGTATATCAGGCCACATCTGCTATCATAAGTCTTTCTGAGTTGTCTGTTTGTGACTGTCGTGTTGATGGATGGTCATTTGTTTACCCTTCCCTATGTCCTCCCTACTCGGGGCTTAACTACGCTCTGCTATTGGGCCAGCGTCCGGAGTTTTCCCGCTTTTTGCCTGATCTGACGGACTGAATTTGGTGCTTATTAATTTGGCTTTAGTCTAATTAAAAGTCCCTCAGCAGGTCTAGTCGTTTTTTCTCCGGCCGAGTACACCTTTCATCCCTTTCCTTTCCAAGACCCGGCCCTTCCCCCTGTTTGTCTCTTTCCTTTTGTGTCCTGGTATGGCTCCAATCGTGATTGGAGCATGTCTTAGGCACTGTTTGAAAGTGCCTCGAATAGTCATACCAAATTTGTTTTTTTCTTTTTGGCAGATCCTCATAAATATGTAAAGGGGCTCCCAATTTAACAGTCCATTCTAACCCCCATTTCATTTCTCTTGCATCTCTTCCCTTAGGTCTGGGAATGGATAGACTCCAGGTGTGGGTAGTCGGTCACTCATTCGTCTACTGGGCTGCTAGGCTAGCTAGCACAGGTAAGGGTCCCCCCTCTGCCGCCATCGGATTAATTAGGTGGTTAGGGGTACGGGGTATGTCCTGGAGGGCCCTTAGAAATTCACTGTGGCATTACGCACGCAAGTACGGTTTACCATCAGTACTAGTGCTTCACTTGGGAGGCAATGATCTAGGAAAAATACCTCAGTTAGAGCTGCGCAACTGGATTTTAGAGGATCTGGCGGCCATTAGATCGGCCTGGCCCACATGCACCATCGTGTGGTCATTTATCGTTCCCCGGCAATGTTGGAGGGGGGTTAATAATCCTAAGGCAATTGATGAATCCAGGAAGAAGCTTAATGCGGCAATAGCTAGATGGGTGTTAGCTTCCGGAGGGGCAGTGGTTGCTCATGATAGGATCAGGTTTGGACATAAACACCTTTTCCGGCCTGATGGGGTTCATCTGGTTGATGAGGGACTCTTTATGTTCTTGGAGGATCTGTTGATAGGTATCGAGTCAATAGTCTAGATGGTGGCGGTGCGGGGTTCCTTTGGTACCCCGCTCTGGCGGGAAAGAACGGCAGTTTTTCAATAAATTAGTTAGATATCAGTTATTGAGTTTACGTACATGGCTTGTTTTCGGTGCACTCACCTCTCATTCATTTAGGCCTGTTGCTGTAACACCCGTGTCGGGGTCAGCAACCTCACCCGGAGGGGTGGGTAGTAAAGGGGGCGAGGTTAAGTTGGATACCGCTTGTTATGAGTTAGGCCTGTTACGTGGGTAGTTGGGTGGAGTTTAGTTAGTAGCCGTTCTTTCTTGGCCACCATTAATTAATAAATTAATAAAATAATAAAAATAAATAATCAAAAATTCTACAAAAATAAATCAGTTAACAAGTTCTGCCAAACCTAAGTCTCTGAGTCATTATTTCAGGTATTATATTAAGGAAATGTTTATATGTTTAAGTGACACACGCTGGAGAAGGACATGTAAGGTGATGGGATGTTTAGAATAACGGAGTGCCTGCATAGGCATGTAGAGGGTTAAACATCCCTCAGCTGCGTGTCAGAGAGCAGGTGACTCGGGGACCCTATGGGAAAGGGAGGTTTGGTCAGAGGAAGAAGGATCATAGGGGCAGGAAGGGGAGGAGGCTTCCTCTTCTTCCTGCAGAATTTCCCGCCCGCCCTCCCCTTTTTTGGGTTTGGGTGGGGGATAGTGGTTGTTTAATCGCGTTAGCTGATAGGCGGGAAAGAACGGCAGTTTTTCAATAAATTAGTTAGATATCAGTTATTGAGTTTACGTACATGGCTTGTTTTCGGTGCACTCACCTCTCATTCATTTAGGCCTGTTGCTGTAACACCCGTGTCGGGGTCAGCAACCTCACCCGGAGGGGTGGGTAGTAAAGGGGGCGAGGTTGAGTTGGATACCGCTTGTTATGAGTTAGGCCTGTTACGTGGGTAGTTGGGTGGAGTTTAGTTAGTAGCCGTTCTTTCTTGGCCACCATTAATTAATAAATTAATAAAATAATAAAAATAAATAATCAAAAATTCTACAAAAATAAATCAGTTAACAAGTTCTGCCAAACCTAAGTCTCCGAGTCATTATTTCAGGTATTATATTAAGGAAATGTTTATATGTTTAAGTGACACACGCTGGAGAAGGACATGTAAGGTGATGGGATGTTTATAGCATTAAGCCCTCTGGGTATCATGGTTCTCATTGAGAAAATTCACTTGAGTCCCTCCATATTGATAGCTTTAATAAAGTCACCTCCTCACCAGTTTTTGTCGATCTGATTCCTATAATGGATTGGCCTAGGGGATTTTTGTCATAGAAATCTTTCAAATGTGTGGACAAGCTGTGTGTTTCCATATTGTTAGTTTATTTCTTATATGCTCGGCTGTTCTTACTTTCATTTTCTTATGGTTCTGCCACATATTGCAAACCACATGGGCAACTGGCAAATGATGTGCTCTGAAATTTTGAATCTTCCATTGTTACCTGTGTCTTGAATGAGTCTACTTTTTTTTATAGTTTTGTTCTTTTGTCTGCAATATTTGCAAGCTCCACAGTGTTAGAAGCCTCTGTTTTGTGTAGCTCTTTCTCTGCTTGCATACAGTAGGGGAGAATTCCAGATTCTACAGCTGACTGAAATCAGGATTTGGGGAAATCCAACATGTTGGAATCCCTGAATTAATTAAAAAAATATTGGAATCAACAAATAGGGATTTTTAACATGAAGTAATATGGGGAATTCTTAGACAAATTGCGTATTATCGATGTCCACCAATTGGTGGATTGGATTAAAAGAATAGGGAAATGGGTCCATACACACTAGAAAAGAAAAGAAAATATATCGCTCAGAAGGACCATTTTTTTTTTTTATAAATTGGTATTTGTGTATTATCAGGGAGCCTTAGCGTAGTGTCCCTGTCAGAATCAGCAAGCAGTACTTGTTTCCTAGCACGGCGTCCAATATTTTGATCGTAGTACATCTTATACAATCGCATCGCATGCAATATAGCGGCATGCGATGCAATGCGTTGCAATTCGAATTTTAATTGTACAAGCACCCTGATGCTTTCAATGTTAAATGCACCCCCATTGGCAACGCCACCCCCACTATCAACGCCAACCCGAAGTGTGGCGAGCGCAGCGGTACACGTCCTCCAACCTTTTCATACCCCACTATCCACGTCGGTGTGGAGTTGATTTTAGATAGTGTGACGAGCGCAGCGAGCCACCGAGCCCGAAGCGGGGTGAGCAGACATGGATTACTTTACATGTATTCCGCGTCCCCTTGGCACGCTTCCGGCTCGGTGGCTCGCTGCGCTCGCCACACTATCTAAAGTCAACTCCACGCCGACGTGGATAGAGGGGTTATGAAAAAGGTCGGAGGATGCGTACCGCCGCCACTAGTGGGCTCGCTGCGCTCGCCACGCTTCGGGTTGGCGTTGATAGTTGGGGTGGCGTTGCCAATGGGGGTGCATTTAACATTGAAAGCACAATCAGGGTGCTTGTACAATGAAAAATCGTATCGCATGCCATTTGCTGGCATGCAATGCTATGCGATATTTCATTGTACAATCACTCCTGTTAATTTAACATGAATATCGCATCGCATCACACGCCACTAAGTATGGTATGCGATGGGCGCCGTGCTAGGAAACAAGTACCCAGCAAGCTGCTACTAGTGACAATGATTTGCCCTACCATTTCCCCTGTTACATGTTCTAATCAGTCGGTGGTTTTACCATAATGTATCCTAACACAGCTTTTCGAATACTGCAGGCAGGTAAACTTCCGGCAGACACTGGTCTCAGGAAATGGTGCTGGTCGCTCTACTGCCTCAGATGCTCCAAGCCCTGTCTTCTACCCCAGTCACAGGGAAAAGTGCTCTCCACTGCCACCCAAGCTGTGAATGGTGATTCCACAGATTAAGCTGACTGCAGCCACACCTCCCCCACAGTGTTTTTTTTTTTTAACTGTATAAAACCATTTTGGATACATTTTTGGACTACATGTTGGCCAGTTAAGTGATTAAGTTGTGGCCCAGAACTGTGGACACTTTGTGGCGCCATATAGATAATAAAAAATAATATTAATCAAGCCTATCCAAGAGGAAGCAGTTGGGTTTTCATCTCTATACATACTTGACTCCCCTTCCATACGCTGCAGGAGGCTCTCAATTTTTGGTGAAGTCACTGGTAGCTGCAGTTTGAGTCACCGAGCAATAAAAATGTCTTCTGTATCCACTGTAAGAGAAAATAAATTCAGTGATAACTTTAATTGCAGCTACAAAGAAGAAAAACTTCTATCAGCAAATTAAACTCTTTACTGAACGGTAAGTTTTGCTAAATAAAATATTATAGTTACAAATGAAAGAATGGCCCATGTTTTGTTGTATGCTTTGTAGGCATCTTGTCACACTTCTCACGACCACGTTCTCAAGATAATTCTGAATAAATACAATTGGGTTGCATTTGTCTAACACCCGCCCTCGTATTTTATACTGTACATATTAAAAATACAAGGCGATGAAATAGGGTGTTTTGCCAACTGGTCGCCTTATAAAGGAAAGTGAAGTCATTCAGTTGTAGGAAATCCATGTAGCCTTATAAAGCAGTGCAGGACTCAACAGCAATAACACACTGTCAACTTTCGAAGAAACTTGGCCTCACTGATATTCAGTGTGTTGCACGGTCTTAGCCTATTGTTATATGCAGTGTCTACATTTAAGGAATGGAAATGATTGCTAATAAAGAATGTAAACACAAATCATAGTCCTCGCACCTCACAAGACGCCCTGCTGCAATAAGAGCAACGCTTACTCCTCTTTACAAATTCAACAAGCAATGCATTGTGTTATGGGCCTGATTCATGTAAGTAAAGCAAAAAAATGTCAAGCAACTGGACAAAGTTATGCTGCACTGCAGGTGGGGCAGATGTAACCTGCAGAGAGTTAGATTTGGGTGGGGTGTGTTCAAACTGAAATTTAAATTACATATATTTTTTTTTAAAGCAACATTTTATAATTTAATTTATATAACAAATGTGAGCGACGCTGGAGTTTTTAGCGGATATTTTTGATATCTCACAGATGTTGGCACTCAAAGGGTTAAGCTGAATAGTTGCTCTTATAGCTGGAGCAAAGATAGTTTGGGTGGCACTACCAACGTATGCCAATATCAAATAGGATCCGGTTTTTTATATTAGCTGCCGCAATGAACTTTGTATTGAATATTTGCAATCATAATGGATTCTTCTCTTGCCATCAAAATGAGCTTTGCATTTTGTACCTATTTATTGGGATGGGCCATGCTCCCAAACTGTCAGTGCAGTTTACATACTGTACAGTATGCACTCCCTCTAATGCAAAGTCAGTATTAGGCAACTTGGGCGTGTGGTCTCCATCTGAAATTTCATGGACAGCCACTACTATGAAGACCAGCAACTGACTTCCGTGTTCTCAGTTTGCAAATAATCTTTTCAAGTCCATATATCTCTTTGAATTGTTCCCATTAACCCAGATTAATTGTTTGTTTCACACACAGCTTTATTGTTTTTGCTTATTTCTTAATGAAAAAATGTAAAGTATTATGTGATGTGTAATAATTATCACATGAGAGTAAATGCATCAAACTTGGGGCCAGATGTACTAAGCTTCAAAAAGTGATAAAATGGATAAACTACCAGCCAATCAGCGGTTTACTGACATGTTACAGTTAGGAGCTGATTGGCTGCTAGTTTATCACTCTCCAGTTTATCACTTTTTGAAGCTTAGTACATCTTGACTTGGTGAAAACTGGATTATTGATAAATAAATCTTATAAATAAATGGTTTTAAGACGTTTAGTCTATTTTAGTCACTCCTAAAGCCCTGTACACATGGGGCGACCCGGCTGCCTTGCTGAGCGACGTGATACACACACGTTGTTGCTATGTGATAAGCGTTTGTGTTGAGCGGGGCTTAGTCTATTGTTTATAGGCAAAGGCCTGCGATCTAGCCAGTGCAAGCATTGCCATCGCCCAGGGCTATACACACAGATCGATCAATGCTCTATTTCTAGTTAGATCGCTCAGAAATGGGGCTGAAATCGCCCCATGTGTATGCATTTGTGTTTAAGCATTTTGTATAATGGATTATTCCGTTTTTCTCAATATTTTTATATTTCAATGAGGTATCTTGAGGCTGAGATCCATGTGTGAACAAAAAGTGCATTTATCATCTATATATATATATATATATATATATATATATATATATATATATATATATATATATGTATAGTGTCCGTGAGTCTCTGAAACACTGCCATCTGCTGGCAGAGAGTGAAACTACATCTCTTTCTCATATATGTACAAACAAAGGTAGCAGATTAGCTTTCGAAGACTTTGCTTTGAGCAGGCTTATTAGTGCTGTATAAACACATGAAATGCACACAAATATATTTTATTTTGCATGAAACAAAGTGCGTGTACTTACTGTATATCAGGCACTGAATTTGGATGCTAAACAATCATTTTCTTGCACATATTTAGTGTCAGTTACATATCATGCCCCCAGTAGCTCCAGACACATATCATGTCCCCGGTAGCTCCAGACACATATCATGCCCCCGGTAGCTCCAGACACATATCATGTCCCCTGTAGCGCCAGTTATATATCATGTCCCCAGCAGTGCCAGTTACAGATGTCCCCAGTAGTGCCAGTTACATATCTCCCCAGTAGTGCCGGTTACATATGTCTCCAGTAGTGCCAGTTACAGATGTCCCCAGTAGTGCCAGTTACATATCATGTCCCCAGTAGTGCCAGTTACATATCATGTCCCCAGTAGTGCCAGTTATATATCATGTCCCCAGTAGTGCCAGTTACATATCATGTCCTCAGTAGTGCCAGTTACATATCATGTCCCCAGTAGTGCCAGTTACAGATGTCCCCAGTAGTGCCAGTTACATATGTCCCCAGAAGTGCTGATTACATATCATGTCCCCAGTAGTGCCAGTTATAGATGTCCCCAATAGGGCCAGTTACAGATGTCCCCAGTAGTGCCAGTTACATATCATGTCCCCAGTAGTGCCAGTTATATATCATGTCCCCAGTAGTGCCAGTTACATATTATGTCCTCAGTATCATGTCCCCAGTAGTTCCAGTTACAGATATACCCAGTAGTGCCAGTTACATATGTCCCCAGAAGTGCTGATTACATATTATGACCCTAGTAGTGCCAGTTACATATCATGTCCCCAGTAGTGCCAGTTACATATGTCCCCAGTAGTGCCAGTTACAGATGTCCCCAGTAATGCCAGTTACATATGTCCCCAGTAGGGCCAGTTACATAACTTGGCCCCAGCGGTGCCAGTTACAGATGTTCCGAGTAGTGCAGTTACAGATGTCCCCAGTAGTGTCAATTACATATCATATCCCCAGAAGTGCCAGTTACATATCATGTTCTCAGTAGTGACAGTTACATATGTCCCCAGTAGTGACAGTTACATATGTCCCCAGTAGTGCCAGTTATAGATGTCCCCAGCAGTGCCAGTTACAGATGTTTCTAGTAGTGCAGTTACAGATGTCCCCAGTAATGTCAATTACATATCATATCCCCAGAAGTGCCAGTTACATATCATGTTCTCAGTAGTGCCAGTTACAGATGTCCCCAGTAGTGACAGTTACATACAGTATGTCCCAATTAGTGACAGTTACAGATGTCTCTAGTAGTGTCAGTTACAGCTGTCCCCAGTAGTACCAGTTACATATCATATCCCCAGAAGTGCCAGTTACATATCATCTCTCAGTAGTGCCAGTTACAGATGTCCTCAGTAGTGACAGTTACATATCATGTCTCAATAGTGTCAGTTACAAAAGTCCCCAGTAGTGCCAGTTACAGATATCCCCAGTAGTGCCAGTTATATATCATATCCCCTGAAGTGCCAGTTACATATCATGTCTCAGTAGACCTAAAGACTTGAAGTTGGTCATACTAGTCTAAATATGCAACACAGCGTGTTTTGGCTGGAACAGCTGAACCACCTATGCTATAGTTGGCCATTTTTTTACATACATTAAGGGTGGATGTATTAATATACATCGCCGCCCTTCGCCATGCCCCCGCCACGATGCCAGTGCATATGTACTAACATATGCGGCTGGCATCGCGGTGCGATGATGGAGGCCACCCGCGATACCTGTAATGTGGTCTGCGGGGGGGGGGGGGGGGTCTCCGTCACCTCCTGGGAGCCTGCTTCTCCCCTGCAGCCGGGACAGCTCAGCATAGCGGTTTCCAGTGCCTCCCCCCCCCCTCCTGCAGCCAGAAGGACGTCCGGCTGCGTTGCTAGGGGGAGGAAGGGCTTACCTTCCGGGGTCCAAGAGGACCTTTAAGAAAGTAAGCCCAAGGGAGGGGGAGAGGGGGGGTCGGCAGGGTTGTGGTGGAGGCAGCGGGCGGGGAAAAGAAGCCCATAGGCTTGTATAGGGTATCGCCACCCAAAGGTGGTGATACCCTGCCCGGCGATATCGTTGCGGCCGGGTAATAGTACATAGGAAAATGCGGTAAAATGGGGGTTTTACCGCATTTTCCCCTTAGTACATCCTGCCCTATATGCATCTTAGTTGTAGTGTAATGTGCCTAGGATGCACCAGGTGATTGCTAATTCATTTGCAGAGGAAGAGGGGTGGTCTTTAACACCCAAAGCTAATCAACTACATCACCCTTTTCTTATGCGTTAAACTACTTGCAAAACATGTCAATCTGTAGAATGAATCTCGGAGCTCTGGAATCTCTGAGCTCTGGGTTAACAGATATGCAGCACCTGTGCTTAAGGAATTCATTGCAGAGTTCTGTTCCAGCATCCTCAGGCCTGTACAAAACTCAACAACTGCAGCCTGCTGGCTGCCACGGGCTATAAAGGAGTGTCCTCGGCAGCATAGGTGGATTTAGGAGTCTGCCCCCCCCCCCCCCCCAGGCACAACATTATTAGCCCCCCCTCCTTCAAATAAAAATAAAAATGTTTTGTCTTTGTGCCCGGACATTGAATAAAATGTTCCTCTTAGAATAGAATACAATTGTGCCCCTTCTTCCCTATATTGAGCATAATGTGCCTTTCCCCTCCCCATTTTATAGAATATTATGAGCCTCCCCTCCCTTAGGGGGTTATTTTGGTTCACTGTTTCTGACAAATTCCTTCTTAGATGGACAAAACCATGTGCACTGCAGGGGGAAGATGTAAAATGTGCAGAGAGAATTAGATTTGGGTGAGTTATTTTGTTTCTGTGCAGGGAAAATACTGACTACTTTATTTTTACGCTGCAATATAGATCTCACTTTGAAGTAAAACCCCACCCAAATCTAATTCTCTCTGCACAAGTAACATCTGCCCCACCTGCAGTGCACATGGTTTTGTCCATCTAAGAAGGAATTTGTCAGAAAGAGTGAACCAAAATAAACCCCTTGGTGAGATTTGGAACCGCACACTGTCTTTAGATCCCATACATTGACCTGTTCCAACTGCGCTTCTCCCTGTATCATGTATGGAAGGAAGCTTGATTGCCGCCCCCAGCAGGTATCGCCCCTAGACACGTGCCTTACATGCCTAGTGAGACTTCTGACACTGCCTGGCAGAGCAATTAGCCCATGGTAATTAATCAGAATCAACTTTATTGGCCACACTATGAATTTTTTGTGGATTTCAGTGCAGCATCAAGCAGGGGGGAAGGGACATTACATACAGTACATTACATTAAGACATTACATTACATACCCACCAAGCTGCACAGCGCCTAGGCAGCCATTAGCAGTGCCACTGGTCGTTGCAGCAGCCAGGTGGGTAACAATATAAGCAGGGACAGTACAGTTATTATCACACAGGAACACATACACGCCGAGCTACACAGCACCTAGGCAGCCATTAGCAGTGCCACTGGTCGTTGCAGCAGCCAGGTGGGTAACAATATAAGCAGGGGCAGTACAGTTATTATCACACAGGAACACATACATGCCGAGCTACACAGCGCCTAGGCAGCCATTTGCGGTGCCACTGGTCGTTGCAGTAGCCAGGTGGGTAACAATATAAGCAGGGGCAGTACAGTTATCACACAGGAACACATACACGCCGAGCTGCACAGCGCCTAGGCAGTGGCTTACAGTATTTCATTTGGGCCTAAATTACATTGTAATAGAATAGATCCCAAAAGCTCCCTGACACAAACTCCTTTCCCTCCTGTCCCTGAATGCAGTATGTGCAAGCACACATCCTCTACATTTACACATCATAGAAGGCTACTATTAAACAATTTGGCAGTTTTTCCATGATCTTAAAATAGTCTGGAGAATGTATTTACCAAACCTGCTATAAATAGTTCTACTTCATTAAAAATAATCACATTTGCCTGCCAACGCATCAGGCATTCTTGTTTTTTCTTCTTGTGATCTTTCAATTAAGTGTTTTTTAATTGGTAGTTAATTCCTGCCGAGATAGCAATAAGTTATTGCAGGTGTATTTTGTTGAAAGCAATTTTGGCAAAACATTCCCTATAAGAAGCCAGATTTATCATGACTGTAGTAATCTATTTTTAAGCAAAAAAACAAAAACATTTTAGATAAGGTCACAGGCATTGCCATATTTAGGGTGGGTTGGGAAACACTACCATCCAATAAAGGATTATATACAGTTTCTAGTTTGTTACTTAAAAAAGCCCACACCCCCTTAACCATGAGACTGCACCCCTTTTCTAGGAGCACACAATGTTAGTGTGTGCATGAAGTATTTTACCTGCTGCAAGGTCACCAAGCTTAAGAACACGCCTGCATCTTATTTGCATATATAACATTGGAAGTGACAAAACTACTTGCACTGACCAGTTTGATGTGTGACATTTGAACTTTTGTGCTGTGCGTCATATGGGACTTTGTATGTTTGTTTTTTTTATAATAATTCCTGTGGTGTTAAAGTTTCAGCCCAGTAGGCAGCTGCTTAAAGCTCCAGAATCTGGGGGGCGCCTCTGAGTCTATCACAAAATTAAGGATGGATCTGAGAGAGGCATCTTTTGTGAATCTGGGTCTGAAGATCAGGAACCAGCAGCCATTTCAAAGAGCTGAGACATTAGTATGGGTGCAATGTGTGGTGGGATGTAACGCACATGGTTGGCACATCTGCCCTCATGCACATAACTGACACTCTAAACATATAATTTACATTCACACAATGTTTTATTGGGGCTTATTCAGTGCCGGGCAGCGGTGATTGACATGGTGGAAAGCGGCAGCAGAATTTAGAAAAAAAAAAACTTTTAAAAAGACTCTCTCAGCCAATCAGCAGCCACCCGATTGTGCTCAGCCAATCAATGGTTGGCCAGTCTTTTGACATGTTTTTAAAATTAAAATTCTGCTGCCGCTACATCCCAGCAGCTGCCACTACCCACTCCTTCGCTCACTGCGGCTCGGCTCTCCTGTAACTTCAGATAATGTTCCAGTTTAGGTTTTACAGAGCAAATCTACATTGACCACAGCTGCTGCAGCTCCCCGTGACTTTTACATGTGATAAATCGTATGCAATTTATCGAATGTAAAAATGGTGAAAATCAAGTGCCAAATTGTAAGTGAGACTCCTGTTTACTGCGAGAACATCCCAGTTTTTGGGGACGTTCCCACGGCGGGCCTGGGCCAGCAGTGTCCCGCGGTGGGGGGTGGGGGCAGACTTCCTGCTGCCACCTGCTTGTTATCGGGCTATAGATGCTGTGCACAGCATCTATTCCCTGCAGGCAGAGGGGCAGCACTGTCAAAACGGGGGCATGGCCTCGCATGAGTGACGCGCAAAGGTCCCGCTGGACCACCAATGAATGTTGGGAGGTATGCATTACTACTATTATATAGGATGTAAATCTAATTTATTGGTTCATTATAGTGTGCTGAGGGATTCTGGGTTGCTTTTGTCTTGTCAAGAAAGCTGCTGTTTGTCAGATTGAACTCCCAACTGTATAAGAAAACCTCAGAATGGCTTTTGCATAACTCGGAAAGCTCTGTATTCTGTAGCTTCTGTTAAATGGTTTAAGAATTCCACATGCTTCTTTGGCAGTATAATTGAGATTCAATAATTACTAATGGGCACATAGACAGGCAACTACAAAGAGAAAATAAATATCTTGTCTACATCAGATAAACCATTTCCCTATTGTTCCTTATTACTCACAAATTATATTGCTCCAACCGTTTTTTTTGCATTGGAATAAACGTGAATAATACGTAGTGCAAGAACCAACCAAAAACAAACTCCCACTGCTATGTACAAAGGGGCAAATTCAGCTTGCGATGCTGGTGTGTGAACATCGCTGTTGGGACATTCTCACACTTCTGCACATGCGCACTGCGGCCAACGTGCATGCATGAAGGGTCAAAGTGCAATCGCATCCAGTAAGGATGCAATGGCTCTTTGGGGGGGGGGGGGGGGGGGGGAGGGAGAGGTGGGTTTTAAGCAAAACTGTGCCCTCTACTGAATTAGACCCCATGTACTGTATTTAAAAATATACTGCCTCAAATAGGAATAAATAGGGATGACTGGAGGTGGAATGCCGGAGGTCAGAATACAGATGCCAGCATCTCAATGCATCCTGACACTTAGTATACTTAGCTTCCCCCGGTCTTCCCCTAACTGTTACCCTCTCTCCTGCAGCCTAACTCCCAACGCCCCCACACCTACCCTTAACCCTCCCCTCTATTGGCTAACCTTCCTACCCCCTGCCTAAATATAACCCTCCCAACCTGCAGTTAACCATAACCCCTTCTATGGGCCTAACCATAATCCTTAGTGCAGCCTAACCCTAACCCCCCCCCTGCAGCCTAACCCTTAGTGTTCCGCTAGTGTCTAAACCTAACCCTCCCAATTAACACTAACCTGCCCAGCATACTTATAAGCGGGAAGCAGGCTGTCAGGATTCTGGCATCGGGATCCTCCTTGATGTCGGCATTCCTGCACTGGTCTTCTGCCCATTAATTGACATCTGGCTGCTGGCATCCCATCCTCCAGGATGCTAACTCATCCCCTGAAATATGTTATACAGTACAACTCCATAGAGTCCATCCGTGGGTAGTAGTCATTGGATGCTACTCAGTAGGACTGGGAAGGAAGAGGAAAGGGGAGAGGAAAAGGAAGGGGTATTACTTTCCTGTCTGGGGAGATGCTCTTTTGTGTGTCGTCTTCTTCTTACAATGTTCTTATAATGCAGCATCTTGCTGGTGTGGGGCGATGTTCATATATTCCAGTAAACAGGGCTATTTTTCAGCAGACTCCAGCAGGAACTGACAAAATATTTCTTAGGGTGCGTACAAACGGGGGCGATTTTGTCCAAAATCGCGGGAAATATGGTCGCTGAGCGACCATATTGCCCGCAATGTGAGTGTGCACCGGCGATATATTGCCAGGTGCGCGCTCCCGTTTTTGCCCCTGTGGTGATCGCTGGTCGCAGGAACATGCTCCTGCGACCAGCTGATTACCACTGCCGGGTTCCCCCCGGCAGTTTCTTTTTCATCAGCGACCATCTCTGGTCGCTGATGTAAAGTAGAAACTGAGCAATATATTGCTCAGCCATATATTGCTCAGCCATATATGGCTGAGCAATATATCTCCCCCGTGTGTACACAGCATATGATGGACAAAACCATGAGCACTGCAGGTGAGGCAGGTGTTACTTGTGCAGAGATAATTAGATGTGGGTGGGGTTTTACACGTGCCTCACCTGCAGTGCACATGGCTTTGTCCATCTAAGAAAAATTTTGTCTGAAAGAGTGAAATAGAATAAGGGCCTCAGTTCCTGCTGGAGGCTGCTGAAAAATAGCCCTACCAGTAAAGATATGTGAAAATAGAATGAAAGCAAAACAATGGGCCATTTTCAATGCGTCCGGCGAGGGGTTGAACGGGGAGGATCACTGAAAATAAGTGACCCTTGCAGTCTAACCCCTGCACCGGCCGCTCACCGTATTCAATGTTCTGGGGGAATGTCAGAGGACAGCGAGGATTCCCCCAAACGGCGAGGTTCATTGCTAATGTAGGGAGCCTGCTGCATTTAGCTGTGAGCCTCGCTGTTTTGGCGGCCGCACACACCATTTCCACATCGCTGTATAAACCCATCGAGGTGGAAATGGCATGTGCAGGGGGTCAGTTGAATACTGATCGTGTGAGCTGTGACAGCGAGCAGTCAGCATTGCTTGCTGTCACAGCTTGTAAAAAGCATTGGATACTGCTCAGATTGTAGTACTGTAATCACCAAAAATCCAACTTTAGATGTGAGGGTTGGTTGGGATGCGCACCCCAACTTACGCAACAAAAGGTGACGTAAATCATGTAATGGTTTATTTAACTTGAGGGGAAAGGGATAAGTACCCTTACTTGTGATTATGCAAGGGGATAAAAACATAAAGCTGTATCTTTTAGTGGGTTTCAAACAATGCGTACTCATACTCACTAGAACAATCACAGTAGAAAACTTATCACGGTATCTTTTCTTTGAATAGTAAACAGTGGGATTTATTCCTCAAACATATGACATACAATGCAAAGTGTTCATTTACTCCTCCCAGTAAGAACACTTCCCCTCTAGCAGGTCGACATTTTACTTGTGTCAACCTTTTGTCCACGTCTACCTACTGCATGTCTGCGCTTTTTCTGTGTCAACCTTTTCTATGTTGACTAATAGTAGTCGAGCTAATGACTGTCGACCTTGTCAATGTCGCCCTTTGGTGGCACACAGTAGCCCATACCCATTGGTGGCAGCTTCCCAATGCTAAGGAAACATTAGCCAAGCTAGCCCAGAGGGCTAAATGGCAAAATCGTCAGTTGTTTTTTAAAAATGGTTTTAAACCATTGGCGATCGATAGTGTAGCTATTAATGAGCATCACTACAGTATACTGTAAACATTGCTATTTTTATGGTATACTATGTTTCATTTGTATAAAATCATGTTGGGTAAGTTTTAAATACTGTAGATTTTTTAAATCTAATTTAGTCATAAAAAACTGCTGACATTTTATGAGCTATTTTTGTACAAAATATTAGCCATTGAAGTGGTTAAATACAGTGGACATGTAATACAGTGGACATGTATTTCTGATCAATTCAAACCCTGGATTGCCAGACAGGCTTAATAGTCCCCAGCAGCATAGGTTTTACACCACGCAAAAGCACACACAAGGTTGCAAGGGAGATGTCATTATACATAATGATAATACCATATTACCATCATAAATCTATTCTAGAAGTATATGGAACTGGAACATATCTATATCCAAGTAGGAAAGGAACAAGATGTAATGTTCAGAGATTTTTTAACCTTTGTGTTTAGTTTCTCCAGGGTATGTTGTCTGATTCATGCTAGCATATACTGTATGTCTTTTATAAATAGGTAAGTAAGGCAATGTTCATCTTATTACCAATAGAGGGCAGTATTACTCTGTATGTAGCACAACATACTGTATAAAGCACCTCTGCACAGGGAATGTTTATTCTTTCATATTATATCCTCCCCGATACAATGAACTTTCTCTACCGCATATAAACAAAAACACGTTAAATTAGTAGGAAGCTAAATACCTTACCATAATATTTTGTTCCCCATGGGTATGGATGCAGTGTTACATTTATAATGGGTGCAGTTTGTGCAGTGCACACTGGCCCCAGGGGAAGTTGGGGACGTAAAATTGAGAGTTGGGGACTGCACATTCTAGTAGTAGTAGTAGTATGTTTATTTATAAGGCGCCGCAAAGTGTCCGCAGCGCCGTACATAGCAAACAAAAAACAAATGACAAGGTAACATACAGGGTGTGTTGAAAAATACAGTATAAATAGGGGTATAGCTGGTAGAAATAAAATCAGCATCAGTTCAGAAGTATGTGTCAAAATTGTTGAGGAGACTGAAGATGAAGTAGAGGAAGGGAAGAACAGGACAGGAACACAGGTGAGGTAATGAGGTAGGGTGAGTACGTGAGGAAGGAGGGCCCTACTCATAAGAGTTAACATACTAAAAATAGGTGGGTGGACGAACGAAAAACGACAGGATAAGTAGGAACGGAGAGGAACGGAGGCAGGATAGGAGGATCAAAAGAGGTTAGGAGGAGGGATAGGCTAGTCGAAAAAAGTGGGTTTTGAGGGAGGGAATCAGAAAGCCTGATGGGTGGCGGGAGGTTGTTCCAGTGCAGGGGGGCAGCGCGAGAGAAGTCTTGGACACAGGAGTGGGAGGAGGTGATTAGGTGAGAGGTCAGTCGGCGGTGAGCGATGGAGCGTAGAGGACGGGAGGGAGTGTGGATAGAGATCAGTGAAGAGAGGTAAGGAGCGGTGGAGGAGGAGAGAGCCTTGTAGGTGAGGAGTTTAAAGAGAACTCGGAAAGGAATGGGAAGCCAGTGAAGAGATAGAGGGGGGAGGCGGAGGTAGAGCGGCGGGAGAGGAAGATGAGGCTAGCAGCAGCGTTAAGAATGGTTTGGAGAGGTGCGAGGCGGGTGAGAGGTAGCCCAGAGAGAAGGATGTTGCAGTAGTCAAGGCGTAAGATGACAAGAGAGTGAATGAGAATTTTGGTCGCGTCAGTGGAGAGGAATGGTCTGATGCGTGAGATGTTGCGTAGGTGAAAGCGGCAAGACTGTGAGAGAGCACGAATGTGGGGGGTGAAAGAGAGGGAGGAGTCAATGATGACACCGAGGCAGCGCGTTTGGTCGGTGGAGGTGATCTCGGTTTCACCAATGCTGATGGAGATGGTGGGAGAAGAGGGGATGTTCGGGGGATGGAAGATTAGAAGTTCAGTTTTAGCCATGTTTAGTTTCAGGAAGCGTTGGGTCATTCAGGCTGAGATGGCCGTGAGGCATTCGGAGACCTTGGACAGGAGTGATGGGGATAGGTCGGGGGAGGAGAGATAGATTAGGGTATCATCAGCATAAAGGTGGTAATGAAAACCATAGGAGCTGATGAGGGTGCCCAGAGAGGTGGTGTAGAGGGAGAAGAGGAGAGGGCCAAGGACTGACCCTTGGGGAACACCGACTGGCTGCGGGGTGGTAGGAGAGGAGGAGCTCGGAGTGGAGACGGAGAAGGAGCGATCGGAGAGGTATGAGGTGAACCAGGAGAAGACTGTGCCAGTGATGCCAAAGGAGCGGAGGGTGTTGAGCAGGAGAGGGTGGTCAACAGTGTCAAAGGCTGCCTACAGATCAAGCTGGATGAGGATAGAGAAGAGGCCTTTGGATTTAGCCGATAGTAAATCGTTAGTGACTTTGGTCAGGGCAGTTTCAGTGGAATGTAAAGGGCGGAACCCGGATTGGAGGGGGTCTAGAATGGAGTCAGCAGTAAGGTGGCTTAGGAGACGATTATAGGTCAGACGTTCTAGGAGCTTGGAGGCAAAAGGGAGGAGGGAGATGGGCCTGTAGTTGGATGGAGAGTTGGGGTCCAGATTTGTTTTTTTGAGAATTGGGGAGACAAGAGCGTGTTTGAAGGAGGAAAGGAAGATCCCAGAGGATAGGGAAAGATTAAAGAGGTGAGCCAGGTGAGAGAAGACTGACGGACTGAGACGACGGATAATATTGGAGGGGATAGGATCGAGCGGGCAGGTGGAGGGAGAAGCGGATTGAAGGATAGAGTGGACTTCAGCAGCAGTGGTGGGGTAAAATGAGGACAGGGGTTGGAAGGAGGGGAGTGGAGATGTAGGAGGGGAGGAGGGAGAGGGTGAGGTCATGGCAGCAGTGATGGCAGTCCTGAGAGAGGAGATTTTGGTTGAAAAGTAGGTAGCAAAATCAGCGGCTACGATGGAGGACGGAAGAGCTGGAGGAGAGGGGGAGAGCAAGGAATTGAAGGTGGCGAAGAGCCTGCAGGGATTGGATGATTGGGAAAGGATGAGGGACTTAAAGTAGGATTCCTTGGCCAGAGCAAGGGCATTCTGCACCTATTTAGTAACTACTTACCCCTCCTAAGTCCCGCAATGATGGCAGCAGCAATGCAGAAATTACAGGGAAAAAACTGGAAAATTGTTGTCGCAATGTTGTTTTTTTTGAGATGCGCATTAAAGTCTGAGCCCTCTAGTGCCGATCCCCCTTGAGCCGCCCAGGATTTTCCTGGTCCTGTTGCATGTGATACAGATGGGGCCAGCCCCATTATTGCTGGTGCACCAGCAGCCACCTGGATCTAGCGGCTGGCACGCTAGCAATCATGGACGCACGAGCGTCTCGCACGCTCACGTGTCCATTACCGGGAATGAGTTGCGTGAGTGACTTATTCCATGGTGCGGAGTGGTGCTTACTGCTGCCAGAAGCCTTTCTGAGTCAGAGGTCTGACTTGCAAGCAAGTCTGATCTCTGACTCCGATCTGATGCACACAGGATGCACACAGAATCGCAAATTGAATTTAATTAGATTACATGTCAAACACATGCAATTTAGTCACTTATTACCAGGGCTTAAAGTGGTAATGCACAGGTTGGGGAGTCCATTTCTATATAACACCTAATTACTCCCCTCCCCCCATTAGACAGAGACAGGGCCAGTGGAAGGGTTTTTGGCATCCCCCTGCAAACTACTGTTGAATGCTTTTCTGTGAGAATCACTCAGAAAACTCAGTTCCACTCCGTTAACCCCTGCCCATTGCCCCGATTTCTCCTGTTGGTCCTGTGAATGCTAGCATCTGGAGGATGAGTTGTAATGTAGAGGATGGTACAGCCAGTGCCTCAGCAGGGCATTAATGTGCATTGGGCCAAACCCTTATGCCCTATACAAGCGATGTCATCACAAAGAGAAGAATGGGATTAGGAAGCTGATGGAGCTTTCACAAAGCTCCCTATTCTACAGAGTGGCATTCCTAGCACCCTGCTATCCAAATACAGGTACAACTGAATCAGCAATGGTGCTGCCGCCTTAGACATTGCACCCTAGGTGATGGCATCTCTCGCACACTCCTTGCCACATCCAGCTCCCTAAGATGTTATACCTACAGTATAATTTCGGTAAGCAGTCCTCTTGCAGTAAAAATCCCAAATCCTTCACACCACCAGTTTGTTGGCTGAAAATCTTCTGTATGGCACTGCAATCTGCACTACCTGACATGCTTTAGCGATCATGTGATAAAATGGAGCAAACAGCAGCTTATTGTGGAGGTATCTTAGCTACAGTATCTACATCCGCCTACCGGTGTTTGGCACCTCCGGCTCATTACTATCCAGCTTCTACTTTACTCTTGTTTTCTAAAAGATCACTAGACTGAGCTCTAACACTCATCATCATTATCATGCGAGGTGTCTGCTAGGGTGGCATTGGGGCCAGCTACAAACAGAGCTGTCTTGACACAAATGTCACAGGGCACTGAGTTTCAGAACTGTCTCATGAAGACTCTTGATACTATAAAATATAAATAACAGAGATACAGGATTTAGGCAGACTTGGTAGAATAAATTGTGCTATTTACACTCAGAAAAAAACGTATTTTTAGACATATAGGGGGAAATTTACTAAAGGTAATTTGTAAAAAAAATAGGTGTATTTGTATCCAGAAATACACTTATTTTTGACATTTACTATCCCGAAAATATGGCAATTCGTAGTCGTATTGATGTGCTATCAATACGAATACGAATTGCCGTATTTTCGGGATAGTAAATTTCAAAAATAAGTGTATTTCTGGATACAAATACACCTATTTTTTACAAATTTCCTTTAGTAAATTTCCCCCATACTGTATAGATTTCTTCTGTGTACTCTGATTTCCTCCGAAACTGTAAAAAGCGGATGTGTTCAGCATCCCGGCAATGGTAATGCATGGCATCCCAACTACCGCCAGGGGAACAGCACCGGAATCCTGATGTTGAAGCTGGAGTCAGAAATATGACTTCCCGGATGCAGTATGGGGGTGGGTTAGGGTTTGGCTTGTGGGGTTAGGTCTGGGCACTAGGGGGGTTTAGGATTAGGCTGGGGTTTGGGGTTAGGGTTCAGCTACAGGTAGTGAGAATTAGGATTATACATTTAGAAGGGGGATAGGGTTAGGCTGTGCGGGGAGGGTTAAAGAACAATAAGTGTACTTACCGGACCCCTGTCAGGATTCCCTCCATCAGGATGCCGGCATTGGCATTTTACTTGCCGACATCCCCAACACCAGCCATCCTGATGTATTCCCTAAAAGCATTTTGGTAGGTTGATTGGCTGGTAATTAACTCATTAGTGTATTTGGTGTTGGAGACTAGAGCACTCTGTACACAGTATCCTCTGTCCACTAGGCTGCACTGTGTCTTCCTTCTCTTGTGTGTGACTCTGCCCGAGCGGGATGAAGCGGAGCCCATCGCATTCTCACCGCTTTACTGTAGAGAGTTAGACTGCATGGACGTGCAGTCTACAGCCTTTAATAGTGTGAGTCACTACTCATATATACAGCCTCAGGACACTCAGTGCTAGTTGCCACATAGTCACTGTAATACCCTGCTGTCTGTGTGGAACCTCCTGCTGCTGCAGAACATCTTCTACCTTTTACATGCTGTTATCCTCCTGTAGGTAGAGATGAATCTAAGGGGTGGTCCAGGGGTGCACTGGGACACCCATTAGGCATAGCACCTATTTGCTGTCAGCCGCTGTACCCGGCCGCTCACCCCACTTCCACCAATTCGGTCTGTGGATCACGGTCACAGCGTTTTGCCCAAAAGCAGAATGGCAATGGGAGGGCTGCTGCTCATGTGCAGCCACATACAACTCCTCCCATGGTCCAATGTGGGGTGTGTGTGACAGCTCTTTTTGCCCGCCTCTGCCCTCCGATCTATGCTGTGCCAAGCAGGGACCCCCACTGTGGGACACTGCCAGCCCCAGGTGGGATGTGGGAACACCCCCCAAAAAAACAGGGACGTTCCGACGAAAAGCAGGAGAGTTGGGAGGTATGCAAATACTCACTGTACTATGCTGAACGTTCAGCGGTGTTATGCAAATAACATACTAATCTCCGACACATGGCCCTCTCTGTCTGGGCACAAAATGTAACAATAATATATTATTTAATGTTAAATAACAAGTACATACAGTATAGCAAGAAATTTGAATTTACATCACAGACAAATCTTCATGCTGATTATTACGAATTAAATAATAAATTAAATAATAGTAACATTTGTAAATAATCCCTGCATATTTATAGTGTAGTCACACATACAATTTATGTCCGTTGATCATTTTGGCTTGCAGACCCTAAAGTTCACACCTCTGAGACTGTTACAGAGTTAATGGGACAACTCATCAGTCTTCAAATCTGTAGTAGAAACAAACAAAACATATTAATGAAATGTTCATGATTATTTATCAATACTTCAACATTACAACATTTGGTTGGTGGTCATTGCTTTGTGGCTTTTTGTTTTAAAGGCTCCCATAAAATGCTGTTGTACAGTGGTTCCCTTGGGTGCTGCAAGGCTCTTGGAGGGGTGCCCGGATTTATGGCCTAGAATCAAATTAATTATTGTCAAAGTAATGGGCAAAACCAGTGGTAGTGGCTGGCAATCATAATGTACATGTGGGCAGCTGTGCATCACCACATAACTTAACATGAATGAAAGGTAGGCACAATTTACTTAATTTTTTTTTTTCAAAAGGTTTAAATAAAAAACTGAAATGTTGCCAGGGCTCACGAACATTTGGGAACCACTGCCATTGTAGGTCAGGGGCTGTTCTAATGAACTAGAACTTAGGGAGTGAATGATGTGTGTGTGTGTGTGTGTGTGTGTGTGTGTGTGGTAGAGAAGGTGTGTGTGTGTGTGTGGGGGGGGGGGGGCATGGGGCAAAATGGTTAAAGCACAAGATATTAGTGCAAACTGTATCAATTCCCACCTACAACAATACTTGACTTTATCCACATAAGTCATCTAATGATTCACATAAGTCATCTATAAGTACTATTATTCATAAAGGAAAAATGTACAGGACTAATTCAAAAAAAGAGGGAACAAAACATTTATTTACCACCAGAACATTGTCAGGAACCTCTTGCATCTCCTCCAGTGGCCGTTCACCTCCTTTTATGGGCTTGCCTGTGATGCCTCTTCTCCACTGGTTCCTCCCCAGCTCCTCCTCCTCCTCGTGCCCCATTCCTCTTTCTGGACCTGTGTTAAGGGATATGCTGAAACAAAAACATGCTTTCAAAAATAAAACATCACTGCAAATGTAAGTTTAAATTGTCAAGCTAGCCATCGCCAACTATGTCACAGTCTTCCCTTCTGGTGAGTCCCTACACTGAGTTCCTACTCAAGCATATGAGCATTTTTCTGCATTATTCGGCTCAGCCCCCCCCCCCCCCCCGAACTTACCTTATCCGAGGCATTCTCGAGACGTTCACATCCATCCCGCCGATAATCCGAGTCCAAAAGTCATCATCCCATGTCGGATTCTCGCGAGACCGGATCTCTATATAAGTCCCGGGTTCCGGCGCCATATTCAGTCTGTGTTTGTGAAAGTCAGACAGCATGGTATGTGTCCGTGCTGTCTGCAACAGGAGGGGGACACTATGGGGGCTGAAGGGGGGGGGGGAAATGGCAGAGGGGAAAGCGTGCTGTCTTCAGCAGGAGGGGCACACTATGAGGGCTACAGGGAGGGAACAAATGGCAGAGGGAAAAGCGTGCAGTCTGCAGCAGGAGGGGAACACTATGGGGGCTGCAGGGGGGACAAACATACTGTAAGAGGGGAAAGCTATGGGGCTACCGGGGGGGGGGGGGCAAACAAGTAGGAACTAACATGCATAACAATGGGGGCTGCTGGATGGGGAAAACAAAAGGGAACAGACAATAATGGGGAAACTACTGAGCGGCCAGGGTACATCTCCTAAGGGGGAACTACTGAGCGGCCAGGGTACAATCACTAAGGGGGATCTACTGTGATGGAAACTATACTAACTACTGAAGGTACCACTATTAAGGGGGCATTGCTGAGGGTGCTATTATGTGGGCACTACTAAGGGGGGCTGCTATATGGAACTGCTGTGGGAGACAACTAAGGAGGAAAGAAGAAAAAAACATTTAACATTTTTACTGCAGGGCTGCCTGCTATAAGTCCAGCTGTGCTGCCCAGTGTCCCATATCAGTCCAGCTGTGCTGCCCAGTGTCCCATATCAGTCCAGCTGTGCTGCCAAGTGTCCCGTATCAGTCCATGGGAGCTGCCCCCCCCCCCTTTATAAAAATAAAAAAGGCGTTTTCTTATTTTTTATATTTTATGGGAAGGGCTGTTAATTGTGCTGTATCAGTCCAGGGGTGCCCGCATGTGTCCTGTATCAGTCCAGGGATGCCCACATTTGTCCTGTATCAGTCCAGGGGTGCTCACATGTGTGCCGTATAATTCCATGGTGCTCCCATGTGTCCCATATCAGTCCAGGGGTGCCCGCATATGTCCCATATCAGTCCAGGGGTGCCCACATGTGTGCCATATAATTCCATGGGTGCCCCCATGTGTCCCATATAAGTCCAGGGGTGCCTGTATGTGTGCCATATAATTCCATGGGTGCTTTTACTGTGTTTTACTGGTTTTTTTTTTACTGCAAGGGCTGTTAAGTGTACTGTATCAATCCAGGGGTGAGCCAAGTGTGCTGTATATTTCATGGGGTGTTGCTAAGTCTGCCGTATAATTCCAGGTGTGCTGCTCCTTTTTTTAATTAAAAGAATTTAAAAAAATAGGATTTTGGGTACCTACCGGTAAATCCTTTTCTCGTAGTCCATATGGGATACTGGGCTTCACTACTATGGGGATTGAGACCTCCGCAGGAGAGACAGGCACATAAAAGAACTTTCAGTGTGGGTGCACTGGCTCCTCCCCTCAATCTCCCTCCACTAGTCAGTTAATGCAAAAACTGTGCCGAAGGAGAGCATGTGAGGAGTATGTGATAATGTATTGTGGTGAGATTCATCCAGCACACCCAACCGAACAACAACATATAAAAGAGGTGAATCCTAACAACTTAAGAGGACACCTGTAACTAGAAACAAGTCTATAGACATATCTATCCTATAGAAACCAAGGCAATATGCCTAACAATGAAGTAGTATCTGACAGCAGAAAAGCCGCACCGAGGTGGGCTCCCAGTATCCCATATGGACTACGAGAAAAGGATTTACCGGTAGGTACCCAAAATCCTATTTTCTCTACCGTCCAATGGGATACTGGGCTTCACTACTATGGGGAGGTCCCAAAGCTACCAGAACGGGTGGGAACGTGCGGATTCTGCTGTAGAACCGCATTCCCGAACTGGGAATCCTCCCTGGCCAGGGTGTCAAACTTGTAGAACTTCCCAAATGTGTGTTGCCCTGACCAAGTTGCAGCCCTGCAGAGCTGCATTGCCGACACCCCTCGAGCAGCCGCCCAAGAGGTACCCACAGACCTAGTTGAATGAGCCTTTACTGAAAAAGGCAGCGATAAACCAGCTGATGCATAAGCCTGTTGGATAGTACATCTAATCCACCTGGCAATGGTACGCGTTGAAGCAGGTAACCCCTTCTTCTGCGCATCATCATTGAGCACAAAAAGGCTGTCCGTCTTCCGGATCCTAGCTGTGCGCTTGACATACCCTTTAAGGGTGAGAACCAGATCTAAGGAATCAGGTATATCCGGATGTGCCGCGCTAGAAGGGACCACAATAGGTTGGTTTAGGTGGAACCCTGACACCACCTTTGGAAGGAATTGTGGTCTGGTCCTGAGCTCCGCCCTATCGTTGTGGAACACAAGGTAAGGGCTCCGACATGATAAAGCCCCAAGCTCGGATACCCTCCTGGCCGAAGCCAGAGCCAGCAGAACAACAGTCTTCCAAGTGAGGTGTCGCAGTTCAGACTCCTCCAGTGGAACAAACCGGGCAGATTTTAAGAAAGTGAGAACCACTTCCAAATCCCATGGTGCAGTGGGAGGCACAAAGGGGGGCTGGATCCTCAGAACCCCCTGTAAGAAGGTTTGCACTTCCGGCAAGGCCGCAATCTTTCTCTGGAAAAACACCGACAGCGCGGAGATTTGGACCTTTAAGGAACCCAATCTGAGCCCCTTATCCAAACCAGCCTGCAGGAAGCGTAGCAGGTTGTTTAAACGAAAGCTGGCCGGAGGCAAGTCATTCTTCTCACACCAGGCAATATATCTTCGCCATATGACGTGGTAGTGGGAAGCCGTCACCGGTTTCCTGGCCTTGATCATTGTATTGACGACAGAGGGATGGAGACCCTTGTGGACTAGGATCTGCCGCTCAACCTCCAGGCCGTTAAACGTAGCCGCTGTAAGTCCTGAAAGACGAACGGGCCCTGGAGGAGCAGATCTTTTCTTATGGGCAGACGCCACGGGTCTTCCACTAGCATGGCCTGAATGTCCCCGTACCAGGCCCTTCTTGGCCAATCTGGTGCCACCAGAATGGCCTCCGTCCCCTGATGCCGGAGCCGCTTTAGCACCCGAGCCAACAGTGGGAGAGGTGGGAACAGGTACACCAATTGGAAATCCCAGGTCCAGGTGAGAGCGTCCACCGCTATCGCCCCTGGGTCTCTGGTCCGTGCACAGTACATCGCTACCTTGTGGTTCAGTCGTGAAGCCATCAGGTTGATCTGAGGGAGCCCCCACAGATCCACTATGGCATCGAACACCTGAGTGTGAAGGCCCCACTCTCCCGGGTGAAGGTCGTGACGACTCAGGAAGTCCGCCTCCCAATTGTCGATCCCCGGGATGAAAATGGCAGACAGGGCCTGGACATTCAGTTCCGCCCAAGACAGAATCTTTGATGCTTCTCTCATGCAGGGCATGCTCTTGGTACCACCCTGCCGGTTTATATAGGCCACAGTGGTAGCATTGTCCGACTGGACCTGGATCGCCTTGCCCTGTAACAATGGAGCTGCCTGTAACAGGGCATAGTAGACCGCCCGCAACTCCAGCTTGTTGATGTGCAGGCCTGACTCCAGTGGAGACCATCGACCCTGGAAGCGGACTCCCTGTGTCACCGCCCCCCAGCCCCTCAGGTTGGCGTCCGTGGTTACCAGAGTCCAGTCCTGGATCTGGAACCGTCTGCCTGCTAACAGATTGGATGAATCTAGCCACCACTGTAGCGAGATCCTGGTTTTTGGTGCAAGTCCAATCCTTCTGCGCATCTGCAGGGGGGAGCCGGACCATTTTGTCAGAATGTCCAATTGAAAGATCCTGGAATGGAAACGGCCAAATTGTATTGCTTCGAATGAAGCCACCATCTTGCCTAGAAGTCGGAGGCAAAGATGGATCTGTACCAGAGGAGACTCTAGAACCTCCCTGACCAGCTGCTGAAGTGCACTGACCTTTTCCATCGGCAGAAAAACTCTTTGTTCTGATGTATCCAGTATCATGCCCAAGAAAACCATCCTCTGGGTCGGAACCAGCGATGATTTGGACATGTTCAGAATCCACCCGTGGTCTCTTAGGACTCGTATGGACAGATTGAGAGCACTCCTCAAAGCCTCTGCCGACCCTGCCTTTATTAGCAGGTCGTCCAGGTATGGCACGACATTCACCCTTTGGAGTCTGAGTAGTGACATCATTTCCGCCAATACCTTTGTAAAAACCCTCAGGGCAGTCGACAGGCCGAAAGGCAAGGCCCGGAATTGGTAATGGTCGTTCCCCAAGGCAAATCTGAGATAGATTTGGTGTGGGGGCCAGATAGGGATGTGTAAATAGGCGTCCTTGACGTCTATGGAGGCCAAGAACTCCCCTCTCTCTAGGCTGGCGATCACTGAGCGCAAGGACTCCATCCTGAACTTGAACACACGCAGGAAGGGGTTCAGTGATTTCAAATTCAGGATGGGCCTTACTGAGCCGTCTGGCTTCGGTACCAGGAATAGGTTGGAATAATATCCCTGGCCCCGCTCCGTGCTTGGGACCGGTACAATTACCTGAGACTGAAGCAGCCTGGTAATGGCCCCCTGGAGGCGAACCTGGTCCTCCTGTGATGCTGGAAGGGCCGACCTGAAGTATCTTCTGGGAGGGGGCTTGTCGAATTCCAGCCTGTAACCTAGTGAAATGAGACCCCTGGCCCAGGAATCCAGACCCGAGGCGTCCCACACATGACTGAAATGCAACAATCGCGCTCCCACCGCGAGAGAGTCTCGTGGCGGAAAAACCCCGTCATGCTGCAGGCTTAGAGGAAGCTGCGGCATTTGGACGGTCCTGGGTGCTGGAGGAGTTAGGCTTCCTAAACTTGCCTCTTGTGCCTCTGTTGGCATTGGAGGCGCCCCTGGCCTTGGGGCGTAACCTGTTCCCACGAAAGGACTGCTGGGAAGTACCTGTGAAGGTACGCTTTGCCACCGTGGGAGCTGATGGGAGGAAGGTAGATTTTCCTGCCGTGGCCTTGGAAATCCAACCGTCTAATTCACTCCCAAAAAGCCATTCTCCTGTAAAGGGAATACCCTCCACACTCTTCTTTGAATCTACGTCAGCAGACCACTGACGTAGCCACAAGGCCCGTCTGGCTGAAACCGCCATGGCTGAATTACGCGTGTTTATTGCGCCCAATTCCTTTTGCGCCTCACACAGTATCTTAGCGGTATCCTGAATGTGCCTCAGGCTGTCGCCTATCTGGGCCACAGTCATGTCACCCAACAACCCTTCTTGAATCTGGGTTGACCAGGTATGAATGGCCTTAGCCATCCAGCAGCTGGCTAAAACTGGGCGTTGGGATGCCCCACTAGCCATATATATGGACTTGAGGGTAGCTTCCAGCCTCCTGTCCGCCCCGTCTTTAAGGGTGGATACACCTGGGACTGGTAGCAACACCTTTTTAGAAAGGCGGGAGACAGATGAGTCCACTACCGGTGGCTCCTCCCACTTCTTCCTGCCCAAAGGTTCAAAAGGATAGGCATTTGTGAACCTTTTTGAAAGAGTAAACCTTTTATCAGGGTTTTGCCAAGCAGCCCTGAACACAGTTTCTAACTCCGCCTGCTCAGGGAAGTACACTGGCTGTTTCCTCTGAGTCATGAAGAAAGGATCTCCTTCTGCGGATGCCTCCACTGGGAGATCTAAAACATCCCTGATGGCCCTGATAAGCGGTTCAGGCCCATGCACTGCTGCCTCAGGGACTGGTTCCTGCAGAACCTGCTCCTCACCCTCCTCTAGTATGTCCTCATCATCATCGTCTGAATCAGGGGCCATCGCAGCAGCCGGCCTTTTTTTGAGGCTGTGCGGGAGGAGGTACACTAAGAGTATGAAGAATATCCACCCTGGCAGTTAACATGGACAATTCTCTCTGAACCCTCTGCGTTTGCTGAGTGTTATTGGAAAGCTGTGAAGCCACAGAATCCAACAGGGTCTTTATGTTGGAGGCCCAAACAGGCTCCTGCTCGTCAGCCTGAGACGGCCCCACAAGCTGTGGGGGCACCCCACTGATCTGAGTGTCAGCACTACTGGGCTGTGGTGACATACAAGCCTCACAAGTAACCTGGGACTGTGATTTTGGCACAAACTTGGTGCTACACACCATACAAGTGAACTTTTTCACCATGATGAGATGTCTGCAGTACAACACAACCCCCACGCAGTCACACACGTGCACACCCCACACAGCTGGATGTGAAAAACAGACTATGTGCTTGTTTTATGCTGTGTTCTGTAACTAATCAGTGGGGAAAAAACAGAGCAATTGGGGAGCCAAGTGCACCCTTAACCTGAACTCACAGATCTGGGTGAGCTGGTAACGCTAAACACAGTGATATGAACAACACAGTGTCTGAGTAAGCCAGATAGCGCAGCAGCGCTAAATCGCTATAAAAACCTGCTGTCTCTGCCGTGCTGCAAGTACCCGGATCCACCACGCCAGTGAGGAGCCCTCTGTAATGGAGTCTGGCAGCGTGTGAAGAAGCAGGAAGTGACAGTGCGCGCCCAGCAGAGCTTGGTCCCGCTCTGAGTGAAGCCCCGCCCCCTGTACACGGAGCTGGCGCTTCTATATATTTATACTGACATATAATAAAGGTGTAAAATATATATAATACATTATAACCTGAGGGGTGTCCCTGGTGGTCCAGCGGCAGCACCCCTATGCCAGTTACCAGACGCGGTGTTCACGCGGTCCCTGCTGGAGAGCCGCCATTACTAGCCGTCGTCTTGCCGCACCAGAAATGGCTGCGGGGACCCCTTGTGGGACCCCCAGCCTGTACTCACCACTGAAGTCTTCAGACCTGTCAGGGGTGTGCGGCGGCTAGGGGACTTGCTCGCCACAGCGCAATGTTGTGCGGTGACAAGTCCCACGCAGGACCGAATTGTCCTGTAGCAGGGTCAGCTCTGCACCTGAAGAGGTCGGGGACTGACCCTTCCCCTGACACCCACGAAGCAGGACAGCTGTGTGGTCACCACAGCGCCCCAAAATAACAAACTTTGAAAATAAATGTAGAAAACTCTGGAGCATCCAGAAGCACTGCCTCTCCTGAGGCACATTTTTCAAAACTGACTAGCGGAGGGAGATTGAGGGGAGGAGCCAGTGCACCCACACTGAAAGTTCTTTTATGTGCCTGTCTCTCCTGCGGAGGTCTCAATCCCCATAGTAGTGAAGCCCAGTATCCCATTGGACGGTAGAGAAAAATATTTTATTTTTTACTGCAGGAGTGTCGGCATGTCTGCCGTATAATTCCATGTCTGCCCCCATGTGTGCTGTATCAGTTCAGGGGAGCCGCCATTTGTGCCGTATAATTCCGTGTGTGCTGTATCAGGTCAGGGGTGCCCGCATGTGTGACGCATAATTCCTGGGGTGAGCCAAGTCTGCCGTATAATTCATGGGGTTCTGCCAAGTGTTCTGTATTAGTCAAGGGGTGATGCTAAGTGTGCTGTATCAGTCCAGGGGTGATGCTAAGTGTGCCATGTCAGTCCAGTGTTTGTGCCGCCCACTTGTGTGGCTTATCATAGTCATCCAGCTACCTTGGTGCAACCTTTTGGCCTAAAAACTATATTGTGAGGTGTGAGGTGTTCAGAATAGAATGGAAATGAGTGGAAATTAATGCTATTAAGGTCAATAATAGCGTAGGAGCAAAAAAAACCCCTCAAATTATGCGATTTTAGCAGTTTTTATGCTTTTTAAAAAAAAAATCAGAACCCACAAACCAAAACCCAAAATCCAAAACGTTGAGGGGGTGTTTTGGCAAAACCTTTTAGAACCCAAAACCTGAAGGTAATCATAACCCAAAACGCGAAAAGTGGCCGGTGCACATCCCTATTTTAAATACAACGTATGCTTCTTCAATGGGTTTAGGTACTGGCTAACTGGCTTAGGACAGGATGTACCAAGCACTTGTATTGCCTTATAAATAAAATGTGGTAATAATCTAAAGTAGTGATTACTACAGACTTCAGGGTTCCTACATCAGTTGTGAGTGAGCTAAAAGGGCAGAGGTACAATAGCTGTAATGACCTAGCGGTTTAGGCCACAGCTTACAGAGCTAATTTCGGCATACCTTTCCCCACTGAGTCCCTGGGGCTGTTTGAGTAATTACATAGCATAATTAATAAAAAATATATATAAGCAGCACTGTACTGTAGTATTCACTAGTGGAGCAATGGCCACCCAGCTGTGACGCAGTGCAATTACATGCTTTCACCTTGCGCACCATCACAAGAAATTTCTCATGGCCTGACAGCAAATGCAGGATTGCAGGCTGACAGGATAGATGAGCGTGGCTACGGTGTCTAGATAGTCAATAGGTCGACACCAAAAAATCAATATGCACATGGTGTACACTGACACGTGAAAAGGATGACATTCCTTTTTCATGTTTTTTTTTTTATTTTAAGGATTTTTTCATACTTTAACATTCACATGAACAGGAAGGGTATAGTGTGCTGAGGGGACGCTCTGCACTCATTGGGGGCTCCACATGCTCAGGTGTCAACACAACAAAGTGAAAACCCATGAAGACTCTTTCATTTGTCATCCTTTCCCATGTCTTTTGCTTGCGTTGACTAGTCAATGTCAACCTTTCGCACGTCGACCTTTTGCCGCTGTCCTATTAACTGTCTATCTAGACACTGTACAACGTATAATCTTGAACCAATGCAGGAAGGTGGTGGTATACTCTTCCCCCTACATTTGCAATGCTAAGGATTGGATATGCTAAACTGCTGCCAGTAGCCTATCATATAGGGTTCAACATCGGGCTCTATATCAGCAATGAAGAGTACAATGTATTTTCTTCATAGTTAGCCATTACGGTCTATCCATTTGTGGTTTATATCTGTTTTCATTGAGTGCAAATATATTCTAATTCTAACCATTTGGCTAATGTATCAAACATGATTTGTTCCATGTAGATAGAGTTAAGAAGAGAAATGTGCCTAATGTAACACATGAATGTAAAGTGCCTGTCCTCATCCATCTGTAACATTAACTGCCGTATTCCTAGCCACCCTCTATGTAGCAAGTCCTAAGACATTTTTGTTTAACCCAAATTCCATTAGCAGATTATTTTCCAAGCTATGTACAACTGAATAGTTTACTTGGAGCTTACCGCCTAAGTTTGATGAACAAACAATATGTACACTGTTTCAATTAAAATTCAGGAAAAAAAATCCCACTAAATTTTTGTCTTATTGCTAGATTACAACACATCTAATCTGATTTGGAGACCTTATCCAAAAATGCTTAATTAAGTATAAATATGCAATGCATGGTATATTCAGTGTCTGAAATAAAGCCTCCATTCTGCACGGATAACACAAGTTAGTCCTAATAATTGTAACTCTGCATTTCTGAAACCCTTTCAGACATACAGCCAAGAGGTTACATATTCCCCAAAGAGTCAGCTTGGAAAGTCAGGCTCGGATTGCAGCAGTAGCTTGTTTTCCCCACCCATTCCAGCTCTCGGTCTATTTAACACAGCACAGTTTATGTTTCCTGGCTTTTAGTTCAGAGCAGTGGGAGTTCGCAACCTGCACTTACTCCTCACAGAATGAATTGCATTGTGCTGCTCGCTTTGACTCTTACATTGCTGGCCATATTGGTATCTACAGCAAGGAATCCTTATCAGCAAGTTATGAGGCACAGTGAGATCAGAGGCAGACATCATGGGTAAGTATCATTTCTCAGCTTGCCTCTTATCAATGGCCAGACATAGGGGTCAATCTTATTATTTGCGAAAAGTACGATGTGCCATTGTTGCGACATTTAAACGCCATCGACAGCACCCAATTTTGCACCCTTTGCGGGCTGCTTTCGGCCCAAATTCACAAAAAATTACTCGGTGGCCTATTACCGCTGCAGGGATGATTTGCACACCTAATTTATCACATAAATTATAGGATTTACCCCATATATAGTAATAGATAATAATGATCATTAATGGCAGTAAAGTTGTTTATAATGATTGTTGTGCCCCAGAGTTTTTTTTTTTGTTTTTTTTTTAAATACTTTGGGCCAAATGTAATAGTGTGAGAATCGGAAAGTGAGAGATTTTGTGAGAGTTTCCCCATTTTTTTTTAAAGCGGCAATCGTTTACACTGAAAAACCAGGTTAATTTTGCCATGTTATTGATTGCTGCTTTAAAATATGGAAAACTCTCCGCAAATCTCTCACTTTTTGATTGTCACACCCTAGTACATTTGGCCACTTTGTATCACTGTTTGTTAGTATCAATGAATAGTACAGTCATGGACAGTATTCTTTATAAGTGATTGTTCTGTGTGGTTAACAACTTTACAGTAGTCCCCCTTTTGCTGCATAACATAACATACTGCTTTGTTTTATGAGGTAATCTTCTATTGTTGTAAAGTCAGACATTTCCCTCCAGTGATATTGATTGATATTTTACTACAAGTAATCAGCTTCTCTATGTGATCGATGTCATCAAGGTTTGTTTTAGTATTGTTAAATATTTCTCATTTGGATTTTTTAGCATAAATGTGTGCGCAGTACAGAAGGTCATTGGGTCCAACAAGCAATACTATACAAACTGCAAGCAGTGGTACCAGAGAAAGATATGTGGCAAGTCAACGTAAGTCATCTCAAGTGTATTGTGCAGTGTATTGTGGGGAAATTTCTACTGTTTGCTGACTGCTGGGTGTTAGGGAATGTGAACAGTGACCATGGAAGTACAGCACCACAATCACCATGCTAATGCGAAATGCTTCTCTGATAATATACCCCTAACATTGTACTGCTGATACAAGCATCAGAATATGGATATAGCAGCCATATAGGGCTATTGTTTTATTGATATATATATATATATATATATATATATATATATATATATATATATATATATTACATGGAACTAAGATATTTTAGTTATTTAGTAACTTTTGGGCATTTGATTCACAATTGGCTGCTACAGTATGTACTGATACTAAAGCTGGGTACACACCTGGAAGATGTATCTTCCGGGATGTGATGCCAGCATTGCCAGTGTACAGGCAGTCATCATTCACCAATACACACAAGCATGCAGATATATATATATATATATATATATATATATATATATATCTGCAAGATATATCAGCTGTTCCACAGAGCCGACATGATATGTCTGTGAATGACATGGTTCACAGACATACTGGTTGCACACACCCACTGATCTGCTAACGATATCTGATCCATTCGATCAGTCAGATATTATATCGACCTGTGGGTAAGCTACTTTATATTTGACACATAGGGCGAGATGTACAAAGCCTTAAAAACTGATAAAATGGAGAGTGATAAACCACTGACCGATCAGCTCCTATTTTTCAAACCCAGCCTGTGGGATGACAGTTAGGGGCTGATTGGCTGTTGGTTTATCTCTCTCCATTTTATAACTTTTCAAGCTTAGTACATCTGGCCCAGAGCGTTCATTTATTATTTAGTGTCATTGCCTCTTTAATTGATTTTCCACATTATTTTATTGAAATATGCAAGCCAAGAAAGCTGTAATGTGTGCAGACACTTTGGGTGAAATTTACTAAGATGGGAGTTCTATTTAAGATGGGATGGTTCCTATAGCAACCAATCAGATTTTAGTTTTCATTCATTTAGCGCCTTCTAGAAGATAATAGATCAAATCTGATTGGTTGCTATAGGTATCATCCCATTATAAAATCATACCTCATGTCTTAGTAAATGTATCCCTTTATCTAAATATGTAACAGTAAAAGCTGTCAGTAAAGAAAAAAAATAAAATAAAAAAAATATATATATATATATATATATAGTTTGTATAAACCCTTATTCATCACTTCCATCACTTGTGAATTAGTGGTATAGCTGGGTAATAGTACTGTACTTATTGTTTCATATATTTAAGGTCCATACACACTGGCCATTTTTGCCCATAATGTAATACAAGATTGACTATAGCTACTTGCGCTGACAAAAAGGTTGCTGCTGGGAGTAGCCACAAAGATTGGGATACCAAACCCAAAGTATTACACCAAAAGACACCAAGATATGGAGCTCCTCAGTGCTACCTCCGGAAACTTCTTGATCCCCTTAGTATAAGTAGGGGGAGAGTGGTGCTCTCCAAACGTGTAGGGGAAAATAAGACAACACAATTTTCTTATTAATATAGATCGGTGTACAGCTTTCCACAGGTACTGAATCCTAGATTGACTCACCTAGTCAAGCTAGGAGATGTTCCCGTAAAAAATTTTTTTTAAGTTGTCAACATATATGATAAAAAAATTCGAGAACTCACGAGGGACAGTGCCCTATTTTCATCAAAAGGTTTATTTTTATTTCATCAACCGACAAGCCAAGACCATATGGGTAATCCAGAAAATGAAGACTTTTATTCCATTAAAAGCAGGACATCCACCCTCCCACAGCACCGGACTTTCCTTTCCCACCTGGAATGAGAAAGTTGGGATCCAGATCGAGCGTAGTTGGTAACACACCAGTGGTTAGGGGTTCAGTCCAAAGTACAAAAAAGTATAAAAGGAACTTTAGGGAAAGGAAAGTCCGGTGCTGTGGGAGGGTGGATGTCCTGCTTTTAATGGAATAAAAGTCTTCATTTTCTGGATTACCCATATGGTCTTGGCTTGTCGGTTGATGAAATAAAAAGAAACCTTTTGATGTAAATAGGGCACTGTCCCTCGGTGAGTTCTCAAATTTTTTTATCATATATGTTGACAACTTGAAAAGAAACTGTTACGGGAACATCTCCTAGCTTGACTAGGTGAGTCAATCTAGGATTCAGTACCTGTGGAAAGCTGTACACTGATCTATATAAATAAGAAAATTGTGTTGTCTTATTTTCCCCTACACGTTTGGAGAGCACCACTCTCCCCCTACTTATACTAAGAGGATCAAGAAGTTTCCGGAGGTAGCGCTGAGGAGCTCCATATCTTGGTGTCTTTTGCCCATAATTTGTTAGCACATACATATGACATAATCAGTCCTTAGTAAATTTGCCCCAGTGCTTTGCTGTGATTTGGTAGATACGAAAAAAACGTATCAGGTCTAGATCAACCATATTATGGCCGACCATTTAAAGTCTAAAATAGCCTAAAGATAGTCGGCCGCATCTAGATCAACAGTAAACAGTAACGGATGTTAGACGCAAGTTTTGGGTCAATGGGAACGTTGTCAACAGTCACAACGTGAACACAAGTTTTTTGTGTTTTTTTTGGTGTAGGTCGACATGGTCCATACTTTACCATCCAAGTGGACATAGAGATAGATTATAATAGTGTGCCGAGCGTAGATACATGGCCACCGGCAAACTGAAGTATGCTGCTTCATCTATAAATCATTATTCAGTACTGATTACTTTGGAATCCTTAAATGCTTTATGTTATTTGTTAAGAAAAGTCAAAAGAGTGGGTGAGGATCCGGTGCAATAAGAAATGATTTTGAGAGAAGGTTCCAAGGGTTATTGGTAAACTGTGTTTCTACATATGAGCATGAAGAGGAACGAGGTTCCTTTTTTTTTTTTTTGTCCAATAAGCATTTATTATTATTATTTTTTAATTATAAGACGCCATAGGGGTCCATTGGACTAAACTGAGAGAAAACAACCGAGAATAGTTTAAGTGAGTATATGCTTGTACTAACAAGTTAACAGTTTCATACAAATACATACAGTACATTCTGTGAGTAGGAAGTATAATTATGAAGGAAAGGTTAATGGTAGAGGAACCTGCTTGTGGGCCACATGCACTAAACTTCAAAGTGATAAAATTGAGAATGATAACCAACCAACTAATCAACTCCTCCCTGACATTCTTGAAACACAGTCCGTGACATAGGAGTTAGAGCTGATTGTTTGGTTGTTGTTTATCACTCTCCATTTTATCACTTTTTGAAGCTTAGTGCATCTGGAGGGTATCATATTAGCAGTAGTAATTTTCAGCTGATTAATGCTTAATGCTACCTCAAAGCTGATTGGTTGCCATGGCAACTGTTTACGTGGCCACTTCCCCTACTCTTTTTACTACTTGATACATAACCCGTGTAGTCATTGTGTAGACTAAGCTTGCCATTTACAGTAATAGGCATGCACTTCCTCGCCGGAGATCAGCACTGATCATGCATGGACAGGCTACCCTGCACCGGCACAACAAAAATCCCTGTCTCTGTGTGTACAGGAACATACATCCCACCGATAGGATCGCATATTGCAATGTGATTCTGGGTGGTAGATCCTGCCCAGATTGCATTGTATATGAGATCCTATGGTAAAAGGGCCCCTTGGTATGCTTAATATACAGCATGTATTCTTAAACCAATATCTAGTTTCGCAATACCATACCATATTACTTTAGCAGCTTTAAAGATGAATGTTGTGAAACTACATGTTCCAACATGCATTGCCACATTTTTTCCTATAAGACCATGCCAAAACTGTCAGGGCATGCTGGGACATGTATTCCACAACATCTGGAGGGCCACAGTTTGAAGACCCCTGATATTATTTCTAGAAGGTGATTTTTCGTGACAATCCCTTCATACTTTACCATAATTGATAACTGAGGTACCATTTAAAAGATTACGTTCTCCGCTTCTGACAAATTGTTTATTTACAACATTGTTTGTTTACAAATCAAAGTTAACAACTGTGTTGGTGTGCCACATACTTCCCCATGCATTGCACAACACGAGGAAACAATACAACCATAATAACATTTAAAAAACGTTTTAGATGTCACAATCTTAAGCATAATTTATTCATAACAATGGAAGAAATGGTACTATAACTTTCCAGGCTTAACTTCAAGTTATGAACTTTTACCATAAACCATGTCTGCTTACCACATGACAACAGTAACATTAAATACTTCTCTCAATTACACTTTCATGCAAAACTATTGTATAAACCGATAAATTTGTTTCATAATCATTATCATATATTTTGGTGACGATCCCTTTTCTCCCTTCATACTTGACCCATATAGATAAATTAGGTACCATGTTAAAGATTAAGTTCTCCGCTTCTGACGAATTGTTTATTTAGAATTGCACATTGAATTGTTTGTTTAAAAATCGACTTAAAAAATTTACTTTTGGCCCATTCGACTGCAAAAATTTTGAACGGGCCACCTAGTAAAATATAACAGTTTCTTATTAATATACAGCTACTAAGCTGTGTGTAACCTTTTTCCAGTCATTGCTCACTGGAGGCATTTCAAAACCATAATCTCAGCATCAGGTCAGAAGTAGAGGAAACCTCAACCCATTCCACAAAGAGGATTTTCATTCTTATTTTCTTTGGCACTTAGTTGAGAGACATAAAGGTTGCTCTTATGTTGATTCATTTACCAAGCTGAGTAACTGACAAATATATTTCCAACCACATACTATATACAAGTTAGTGAGTATATATATAATTTTGATCGTCCATGATCACACAAGCATCAAAATTATAACATGAATGCATTTCATTTTTACAAAGATAAATACAGTATAATTTGTGGGCAGCACACTGGTATAGCGGGTAGCATTACTGCAGAACTGTATGGAGACCCAACTACAGCTGCTTCTGTGTGGAGTTTGTATATTCTAGACATGTTTGCACGGGTTTCATCTGATTGCTGCAGTTTTCTCACATTCTCCAAAAGCATACTGGTTAATGAATTGGCTTCTGACAAACATTTAAACTAAGGGGCTGATTTATTGCCATTCGCATCTCCAGATATGGATGTCCTTTCATAATATCGGTCATTGCGATGCGATAATTGATTACATTGCAAGGATGTATCAGTTATTGCATGCAAGGACAGAGCTTGTCTTTGTCGCTGACATTGCCACCACTATCACTGCAACTGGCACTCTCCTCCCATTAGCAACAAGCCCCGCGCTGATCCATGTCCCCCATACACCTGATCATACTCACCTACCGCAGTGATCGCTGATTGGAGCTCTGCCGCTTTGCAACGAGGGTCACAGGAGAAGCACAGAGCACCGATGCACATCAGCCCTCACCGGAGCACCGATCAGTGGTCCCTGGGTAGGTGAGTATAGAGCTTTATTTTATTAATTTTATTTTATATTATTTACACAGTGATCAGCTTGTGTGTCCATCAGACACATATAGCTGATCACATTTGCCCCCAACCCTGCACTGCTTTCCCTGCCTGGAAGATGTGCAAAATTGCCATCTGAAGCTGGCGTTATTGTCACAGGGCTCACTGTGGTTATGTTCACAGGTTTTTTTTAAGTCAATTCGGCCACATTGCATTTTCCAATACAAGAATGGTAAATTAATAAATGTGAATTAAAGGGTTTGGAGCAGTATTTCATGAAAACTGCTCCAAAGCTCTTTAATAATGTAAAAAGAGTGTGCTTTTTTCCAGTCACTCAAGGCATCCCATCTGGAGCATATGCTGTGCGCATATGCGTAGCAGCCCCCTGCGCATGTGCAGTACAGCGGACTATACTGCGCATGCGGCCGGGAACCTGATTAAGCCTCCGGGGGCTGCTGCAAAGGCAGCCACCGGAGGTTTGGGCCAGCGCATGAGCAGTATGTATGAAGTTACTGCGCATGCGCTGACCCCGTGCAGGGGACCAGCAGCAGTGGAGCGCGGCGCCGGTGACAGCGGAAGCGGAGGGGGGGGGGGCACACATTGCGGCAGCCCCCCTCCTCCAAAACAGTAAGAGCCGCTACTGCTTACAACAGCACCTAACCTTCAGTTTTGGCTGTCCTGGTGATTAATTCATGTTATGTCTGCTGATGCAGCAGTATTTATATACCACGGCTTGTCTTGCAAGAATATTCTGGTGTTGCTGATTTTTTTAAGCACTTTGTTGGGTGCTGCGGAAGCCTTGTAGCGCTATATAACTAAAGAATAATAATAATTAAAATAATAACAAAAAATATTCTTAATGATTATTGTACATTTAAACATGTATCTTTTTAACAGCATACAGAATTCATAAAAAAAAAGTAAGGCCCTATTGAGTATGATAGCCCTGTATTTATTAAGCTAACATGTTTTCTGACTGCACCCACATCCGTAGTAAAGAGCAATTTCATTTAATGCTGAAAACAATGGCATGTCCTCATTACAACATTAAGTTTTCTTTTGTTTCAGTTTCTCAGTTTGGAAGCATTTTTATGAAAAAGACTAGCTTAAGTCACTGGTGACCTTGTGAGTGATTGCTGAGCAGCTTGTGAGTTGGCAGAACCTTAAGTTATCTCATTGTGTAAAGTAAATCTTTGCAACGAATGGAAAATGAGCTGTGTCTGTATGGGGGGAGTAACTTGTCCTGAAATGTAGGTTAGACCTCCAAGGCGCTGTACACATGCCTGCTTACAAACGTCTACTACAGTGTGACAGATGATCAAAAGCTAGATTACATCATGCTTAATGTCAGTGGCAAACGCAGGATTTTCAGAAGGGGGTTTCCAGAGGGGGAGATGGACACTTAGGTGACCCAGTATATGCCGGGTCAGTTAAAGTATTATAGATAGACCAAATGTATATAAATAATAATAATAATAAATATATATATATATATATCTATATATATACATACATACATACATACATACATACACATACATACATACATACATACATACATACATACAGGGGCGTCAACAGCAGTGTAGACCCCTGGGCATAGCGATGTATTGGGGCCCCTACCGATCCCCCAGCGGTAGGGGTGGGGGATGCTTTGATATCCTGCGGGTGGTATGGGGTATTATATCAACCGCTCAGCATGTAGGGCCTGGATCAATAATTTCCACTTATTACCCCTTTACTGCACAGATGGTGGGAGAAGGGGGTATTGGGCTGAATGAAGGGGCCCTGATACATAACTTCCAGGGTAGTAGAGGATGTTTAATATGCAGAGGAGGGGTGTATAGTGGAGTGGGCTTATTATTCATAATTTTCTGGTGGGAGGACAGCTTGCTTGACTGCAGATATCTCCAGTTCCCGGAAATAAATGTATTAGATTCAGATAGATAGTTCAGGAGGTAGAGCAATCTGCCAATGAGCATATAAAACGACATACCAGGTGTGTGGAGCTGGAGCAGTAACCAGCTGCTGGAAGGCTGATATCTCTGGTTCTGGGAACAGTAGAGACAAGCTACTAGTGTCGATAAAAGGGGGAGAGTCCCAGCTTTTGGAATATACTTTCAGCAAAACTCTAAGTCAGACAGAACCTGAAATATCTGACTGGGAATAACAATTAACAGGCTTGGATGGGGACCACTGCTTTGAAGTAAGATATCTCCAGTTCCCAATGGCCGATTTTTACAGTTCTTGTACCCCTGGAAAGAGGGGACCCTCAGCTTTCAGGTGAGGGCCCTTAGACTCCTGGGGGGTTTCTGGGTACTCAGAAACCCCCCCTGTGTGCGCTACTGATGTATCACTTGGAATAGTCATTTATTATCCTAGTATTACACTTTAGGGACAGTAATAAAGAAACTATTCTTCTCCAGTAATGGGTAAATGATTAAGATGTATGTGATTTTGACATGCCGGTGATAGTGGCAATTCCACTGTATATGGTCCTTAAATAATCTAATATAGATTACTACTATGATTCATATACATACCTCCCAACTGTCCCGTTTTTCACCTGAAGTGAATAGATGCTGTGCGCATGTGCACAGCGTCTATTCAGCGACGCGGAGGGTCGACAAATGGAGGAGTGGCACAACTGTGACTCATTTGCACATGCCGCACCCTCATTAGCAAAGGTCGTGCCCCCTTTTCGGACGCGTGTGCTGCAGAAGTTGGGCGGTATGCATATACAAAATAATAAACATAAAGCAAATATAATTATATATGTTGATATTATTTCACATTAGATGATCATTATTACAATCAATTTTACACACACACAGACGTGCTCGCACACACACACATACACATATATATTTGCATAGTTTCTATGTCTTTCTAAAAAAGTTTATATTTGAAATTCTTCTTAAATCCTTGTTATAAACAAAGGTGAGGGACTATATTCTTGCAACTGATCTGATATAAATGTGCAAGTTTATTTTTTAGAAGCAGAAACCAGTAAATACATTTGCACAGAAAGCAGAGTATACTGTATACTCAGAGAGGGTTCCGCAAAGCTGATCTGTCAGACAAAGAAAAGGATTTCTTTATGCAAGCATTTTCCACATGGAATTTTCAATGTCTAGACTAAATGAGTCTGGTTTTGTATTGTAGTTTACATTATACAAGTATGACACATTCATTTTTGTGTCTCCACAATGATTCAGATATTTAGTACATAAGTTATATGTGATTCACCACAATTCACAAATCCACCGGAATTTAATAAAACAGTGATTTACTGATAGAACATTTTACAGTTTACTTTATTGCTCAAAAGACACACCGAAAAATAAAAAAGATTGCGTTAGAGATATAAGGTAGTTATTCTGGTTCATTTTGTTACAATGTGCCTACAGCGGGTCGGTGTAACTCTGCAGTCACCATGTTCTGTGTGGGTTTTGTATTTGTTCTCAGGTTTTGCTGAACAACCTTGCCTGGTGTTCGTGCATACCCTGGTCCTTGGGTTTGGCTGCATGCTAGGTTATTTAGTTAGGCTTCCAGCATGCAGACCCTGTCTGTGATTTTCCTTGTGCAGCCAGTCCTAGTCTGTTTTGTCTGTCAGTGTCTTGTGCGAGTCTGTGTCCTTGCTGTGCATCTGGGATTGTGTCACAGATGAGTCCAAGTTTCTTCCTGTTCCCTGGTACTGGCTACTGATGCCTTGACCAAGACCTATACAGAGATAAGTGTCCTTGTACCATCTAGGCATTTGTATTCTCTGCTAATTGCAGTGCAGTAATATCTGTGTGTAAAGTTATATGGTGTCTCTCTGGTATTCCCACAAGCTATCATCCGTGTTATGTTGGGACCCAGCTCTGTCAGCTCTGTGTTAAAACATATTTCTGCAGAACTGCATGTATAGGTCTAGCTGTTGGAGTACTGTGTAATTATTAACACCTTCATGCATTGTTGCATTTAGTGTAGAGTGGTGGGAAGCTGTATCGTTGCTCCCTACTTCACTATTTTCCTAATTGATCAAGCTAGGGATCATTTGTTTAAATTAGCGTACGTTGGACTGCTGGAGTACTCTCTCCCGTGGAGGACAGTTGTGTCACATTTCTGTTTTGTTCCATGTTTTTAGTTAGCAATCCTCTTGTCTGTTCTAAAGGTGTTGGGCACCCTCTTTTCTGTCAAAGTCCAGATGGCACCAGAGTTGGGGCAGACTTAATTCACCCATTCAAACGTGACTATTATTGGTGAAGCCTTAGCTTTGCAGGTGCCTACAACCTCTGGAGGGATTAACAGAGTTAGAGTTGGATCGTGGCCTGTTCTTCCAGTTAACCTCTTGTCTCGAATCCCCTCAGAGTCCTAACACACTTGTAAAGGCAAATTCCTTCTCAAATGGACAAAACCATGTGCACTTCTGATGTAACATGTGCAAAGAGAATTCTATTTTGGTGGGGTTTTTCTTCAAAGTGAGATCTACAATATATTGCAGTGTAAAAATAAAGCAGACAGTATTTTCCCTGCACAGAAATAAAAAAACTCACCCAAATTTAGTTCTATCTGCACACGTTACATCTGCCGCACCTGTAGTGCACATGGTTTTGTCCTTTTGAGAATGAATTTGCCTTTGCAAGTGAAACAGAATATGGGCCATACTGTATCAGTCATCCTGCTATGATCAGTGGGGTGTTGATCAAAGTGTCAACACTCAGTGGCGCACGCAGGGCGTTTCCGAGTGCCCAGAAGACCCCTACTGACCGGCCAAGTTTTGGTTATTTTTGTAGGCCGCCAAGGTACTGCCACTGCTGCTTTCTAGTGCCCGGTGCAGCTCCTCATTTGCAAATTTATTCCATGTGGATGGTACAAAAAAAGTAAAAAAATTGAATGTGGACCTTTTCACGTGTCGAATATTGTCATGTCAACATTTTGCTTGTGTTGACCTTTTGTCAATATCAACCTAGTGCATGACGGCTTTTGTCAATGTTGAAATAGTGCATGCCAACCATGTGGAGTTGACCTATTGACTGACAACCTATCACCGGATACCGGTCAGTGCAGGAATTACCTGGGGCAGTGGTGTGAAAGGGGTCTTTCATGGGTCAGACCTGTTTGTGACCATGTTCTAAATCTAAGGACAGATCTAGACTTTAATGCAAAATTATACCTTATCACATACCAATTCATGATGACAGCAAATACTGTTCACTCTTGAATATCATGCAAAAACAACATCAAAATATTATCCACAACCAAAAATGTATAACAGTGGTTCTCAGCCTCAATCCTCTAGTTTTTGCCAACAGGGCATGTGGCATAAATACTAACCAGGCAAAATAGATAACTCACTTGTGCATGATTAAAGAAATCCAAAAAACATGACCATTCATTAATTAATAATACTGCAGGTGGATGGAGTTAAGAACTGTAGTAAATACGTAAACATTATTGAACTATTAAAGCAGCATATGCTGCATCAGCTCACTAATATTAAGTATTCAGTAAATGTATTTCAAGGTGGCCACACATGGGGACTGATTCAGAGGTGATTGCTAATGTGAGAATTTGCAGTGGACTGCGAGGACTAAGCTGCCACTCATTCATATCAGGAACATATAGAATGAGTATGTTATAGTTATGTAACAGTTGATTAATATTATAGGTTGATACTAGCCCAGCTAAAATTGCATTTAAACATCACCCGTAACCTCTATGGGTACAGCCCTAATTTTCAAGGACTATCAATGGTGGGAGCAGGAATCTTGAAGTGGGCGTATGGAAAATGGAATAGAATGGCCAGGGCTCTGGGTTAAACCTAGAATTCCACAAACTTAAATACAGATTTTGATCAACTCTAATCATTTGTAGTTACTTTTAATCACTATATAGTATAAAAGAAACCATAATATAATGTAGAAAGTTATCCATTCTGTGTTCCCTACTGTACCTTCACTATGTCCATCATACTTTTCCCCTTATCTGTTTTATTTCACTTTTTTTTTTTAATTTCTCACATGTCACCCCTGCTCCATTTATTCTCTCCTTCGCATACTTACCCCTTAGTCATCTCCTAGCCTAGATCCCGCTTTAACTCTGCACTTTTCACTTGCTCCTTCCTTCTCTCACCCCTTCACCTCTCTCTCTCTATTTTTCCATCTATCACCTCTACAACTCACACTACCTCCTGCCCTCTTCACCTCACACTTCTTCCTACCCTATACACCTTACACTCCCTTCTTTCCTCTGTACCTCACATTCTCTCCCACCCACTGCACCTCAAACTCCCTCCTTCCCTCGGCACCTCACACTCCCTCCATCCCCCTGCACCTCACACTTCCTCCTTCCCTCTACACCTTACACTCCCTCCTTTCCTCTGTACCTCACATTCTCTCCTACCCACTGCACCTCAAACTGCCTCCTTCTCGCTGCTCCACACACTCCCTCCTTCCAGTTGCTCCTCACACTTCCTTCTTCCTTCTACACCTCACACGCCCTCCTCCCACTGCATCTCATATTCCCTCCTTCCCGTTGCTCCTCACACTCCCTCCTTCCCGCTGCTCCTCACACTTCCTCCTTCCCTGGCTCTCAATTAGGCATGTGCTGACAGTAAGACACACATGGCCACCAGTATAAATATTATGCCCCACACAATATATACTGCAATGAGTAATTCTGGCAAAGTCACTGAATATCGAGACTTATGAATGAAATCCTATGCATATATTATTACATCCCTACAGAAACACACAGCTATGCTGTACGCACATATACTAGACAACCTTTGCCCCTAGTTAAACAGTGCAAAGACTCTGAACTCCCATCTGTGCAACATCTGGTGCTCAATTCTAGAGGTAAAAGCTGGACATTGCAGTATATCCGCAGATAGAGCTGTTCCTTAATATATGTACCCTCTGTTCCATACTATACAGTATGTACCCTATTATATAACTTAGCTGAATTATTCTGCTTATGGTTAAGAGTTACTTTGTGCCCCTCCTTCTCCAAATCCACATGAATAAATAAAAAAAGATGAATTTCATCATTAAGCAAATATTATCTGGTACTTATGTATTATCTGGGCTCCCATGTTAAATGCACCCCTTTTTTCATACCCCTACTATCCAACTACGCATGAAGTTGATTTTATATAGTGTGGCGAGCGCAGCGAGCCACCGTGCCCGAAGCATGGCGAGGGGACGCGGTCTCATAAGAAAAATAGGGGCCCAGATAATACATAAGTACCTATTATCTTTATAGGAATATACAGGAGGGAAAGCAAAATGATAGTATGGGCATTTCCCCTGATACACGTCTTAGGAGGAGTTTATCTTTGGGAGATGGTATTATGATAGTTAATGATGAGGATGATGATCTTCAACACTATTTAGCTGCTCTTGATTGTTCCCTTGTATATTGAGGCATAAAGCTGATTTGAATTGAATAATCTCATAGGAATAGTATATCAGGTTACGCTCCTTAAACTATTTTGCTCTGGAGCCCCATCAAACAATATAATAATTTCTGGACCCCAGCAAGTTACTGCAGAAGGTCATCACATCACATGTGTAGTCAGCAGTCAACACATATATGGCAGCATTGTGTAGGCAAAAAATTATGGAGGAGTCTAAAATAACAGACAAGTCAACAAATTTTTAGACTCCTTTAATCACTGACTGAGATTAGAAAAGACATCAGCCTGATTGTCAGCAACATGGAGTCGCAAACCCATGCTGAGAAGGTCGGGACCCACTTTGAGGTCAGGACCCACAGTTTGAGAACCACAGCACTAGGCGATATACAGTCCTTCTAGGTGATATCTTTTACTATATCCCCTAGTGTGCTGTCATTCATTACTTTTTGACATTTTCATTTGTTTATTTTTCATTATATATACAGTATATAGACTTTTAAATTGTTTACCCACACTCACAAAGTACTGTTCATTACAATATACTGTGTACATATAGCCTAATGTGACTTTAGATTTTACTGATAACATTCTCAAGTCAATTATAAATTAGACATACATACAGTATGGTAAGACTACAGGGCTATCATGTTGAAGTCACTAGGGATGCCAGTGACCATGTCAACATGACAATGCCAGTGCCAGTTTCCCTACACAACTATAATTCTACCTTTAGCATTTTCATTATTTTAGTGTAATTATTTTAAACACTAGGTGATTCATCGCGCCCTACGGGCGCTCTTCACACCGTCGTAAGGGGCTGCGCCCCCTTAATTTGTGAACGTTTGTATATGAGAAATATGGTTAGAATTGTATGAAAGATGCCCTGTATTGCAACTTAGGTGTCCGCGAATCGCGGGAGGGGGGGTCGCGGAGGGTGCCGCGAATTGCAGGAGGGGGGGTCGCGGGGGGTGCCGCGAATTGCAGGAGGGGGGGTTGTGGGGGGGTGGATGCTGCGAATCGCGGGAGGGGAGGGATTGTAGAGAATCGCGGGAGGAGGGTCGCGGGGTGGGTTGCCGCAAATCGCGGGAGGGGGGTTACGGGGGCGGGGGTTGCGGCGAATCATGGTAGGGGGGGTCGCGGGGTGGTGTGCCGTGAATCACGGGAGGGGGGGTCACGGGGTGGGGTGCCGAGAATCGCGGGGGGGTGTGTGTGTGCCGTGAATCGCGGGAGTGGGGGTTGTGGGGGGGGTGTGACACAAATCGCCACAAGAAAAAATCAACACAGAAAGGTCAACACATGTAAATGTTGACATAAGTGTGGCACTTCATTGGTGTCCATGTCGACACATGAGAATAAATATGAAAATATTCGAAAAAAAACCTTCAAAAACTCATGTCAACCTTTTTCATTGTCGACCATAGCCATGTCAGTGTTTTCCATGTGCAATTTAATTCTGGAGCTGCCGCGAATCACGGGGGGGTGCCGCGAATTGCGGGAGGGGGGGTCGCGGGTTTGGGTGCCGCGAATCGCGGGAGGGCGGGGTTCACAGGGGTACCGGTGGGGGGTTGCCGCGAATTGCGGGAGGTGGGGGGTCACGGGGGGTAACGCGAATCGCGGGAGGGGGGGTTGCGGGGGGGTGTGACGCGAATCGCCACAAGAAAAAATCAACACAAAAAGGTCAACACATGTAAATGTTGACATAAGTGTGCCACTTCATTGGTGTCCATGTTGACACATGACAATGAATATGAAAACATTCAAAAAATGAAATAAATCTTCAAAAACTCATGTCAACCTTTTTCATTGTCGACCATAGCCGTGCCAGTGTTTTGCATGTGCCATTTAATCCTGGGGCTGCCGCGAATCGCGGGGGGTGCCGTGATTTGCGGGAGGGGGGGGGGTTGCGGGGTGTGGGTGCTGCGAATCGCGGGAGAGCGGGGTTCATGGGGGTTCCGTGGGGGGTTGCCGCGAATTGCGGGAGGGGGGGGGGTCGCGGGGGGGTGCCGCGAATCGCCGGAGGGGGGGTTGCGGGGGGTGTGACGCGAATCGCCACAAGAAAAAAATCAACACAGAAAGGTCAACACATGTAAATGTTGACATAAGTGTGGCACTTCATTGGTGTCCATGTCGACACATGAGAATGAATATGAAAATATTCAAAAAATTACAAAAAAAATTCAAAAACTCATGTCAACCTTTTTCATTGTCGACCATAGCCATGTTAGTGTTTTCCATGTGCAATTTAATTCTGGAGCTGCCGCGAATCACGGGGGGGTGCCGCGAATTGCGGGAGGGGGGTCGCGGGGGTGGGTGCCGCGAATCGCGGGAGGGCGGGGTTCACAGGGGTTCCGGTGGGGGGTTGCCGCGAATTGCGGGAGGTGGGGGGTCACGGGGGTGCCGCGAATCGCGGGAGGGGGGGTTGCGGGGGGTGTGACGCGAATCGCCACAAGAAAAAATCAACACAGAAAGGTCAACACATGTAAATGTTGACATAAGTGTGCCACTTCATTGGTGTCCATGTCGACACATGACAATGAATATGAAAAAATTAAAAAAAATTAAAAATAAATCAAAAACTCATGTCAACCTTTTTCATTGTCGACCATAGCCATGTCAGTGTTTTGCATGTGCCATTTAATCCTGGGGCTGCTGCGAATTGCGGGGGGGGGGGGGGGGCGGGGGTGCCGCGAATCGCAGGAGGGGGGTCGCAGGGGGGGTGCCGCCAATCGTGCAAGGGGGGGTCGCGGGGGGGTTCTTTTTGCCGCGAATCGCGGGAGGGAGGTGGGAGGTCGCGGGGGGTGTTTTTTCTGCGAATCGGGGGGGGGGGTCACGGGGGAGGGTTTGCCGCGATTCGCGGGAGGGGGGGGTCGCGGGGGTGTGGTTATGCCGCGAATTGCGGGAGGGGTCGTGGTTTTTTTTTTTTGCAGCGAATCGCGGGAGGGGGGGGTCGCGGGGGTGTTTTTGCTGCTAATCGCGGTGGGGGGGTCGCGGGGGAGCGGGTGTTTTTGCCGCGAATCGCGGGAGGGGGGGCGCGCGGGGGGGAGGTTTTGCCGCAAATCGCGGGAGGGGGGCGCTCACCTGGTGGCTGTGGAGTAGCAGTGCTGGGCAACATGGGAAGGCAGTGGGTGTCTGGCACTGTCTGTGGGCTCACTGGGCTGGTTCTCTGTCACATACCTCCCAACATGACCCTCTCCAGGAGGGACACAATGCTCTGTTTCTAGACTTCCCCTTAATGAATGATTGCCATCACCTGTTTTAAACAGGTTAATTTCTCAGAAAGGTGTTCAGCACAGATGAAGGCAATCACACATTAAGAGGAAAGTCCAGGAACAGAGCGTTATAGACACAGACACCCACTTTGAGTGACAGATGTAGCCAAATATATAGGAGATGCTTATAAGCTACAGTATCACCCACAAGGTTCAAATGCTTTAAGTAGCTGTTGAATTGTGTCGGTATACAGTTGCTAACATTCTTGTCAACATAGTGACTATCAATGATATATGCCGAGCCTCTTGTAAGTCTGATGTACAATAATGACCAATACTGTATATGGGTCAATATTACTTTAATATTTAAAATGTATGATATTCATTTAAAGAACTAACTCAGCTCATCTTATGTTAAAGTTTGTTTTGCAACATATATCTCTGAACTGGAGATGTACTTAGCCGTGGAGCAGGGTTGCCTACCCTCCCAGAATGGCCGGGAGGCTCTGAAAAATCGTGTCCCCCTCCTGGCCCCCTTGAAAGGTGGGCCACCCTCCTGGATACCGTCACCCCCCCCCCCCCCCCATCTACCCCACAGCTGCGTTAATTTCCCACGACTCGTGGTTTTTTTTGGGGGGGGAGGGGGGCTAAAGATGCAAATTGTATCACTTAGCCCCACCCCTTTATTGAAGACCCGCAAGCAGCAGGATCTGCAGTACTGGGGACGGGGCTTGATGATGTCTACATCAGCCCCCCCCCCCCCCCCCTCACCCCAAAGTGCTGCTGACAGTCTCCTCTCTGGGCTTCTCCCGGAGAGGAGACTTTAAAAGTAGGCAACCCTGCGCTGGAGGGGGAAGTTTACTAAAGGAAATGTGTAAAAAATAGGTGTAAAAACAGGTGTATTTGTACCCAGAAATACACTTATTTTTGACATTTTCTATCCCGAAAATACAGCAATTCGTATTGATGTGCTATCAATACGAATTGCCAAATTTTTGGGATAGAAAATGTCAAAAATAAGTGTATTTCTGGGTACAAATACACCTATTTTTTACACATTTCCTTTAGTAAATTTCCCCCTAAGTAACAACCAATAAGCTCCTGGGATGTTACAGGCTGTGTTTAAAAAATAATAGGAGCTGATTGGTTGATACTTATTTCTCTCTGAAGCTTACTACAGTATATCTGTCCCATAATGTGATAACTGCTAACTATATTATTATTTCTTTAGAATGTAAGTGCAGAAGGATACTTTGCTTCTGAAAGCATGTATTGCATTTATTTATTTATTAAGTATAAATGGAAAAACACATTGATGGCCAGAGGTAGTGTTTGCAGAAATTGTGCCACAAAAGGTGCAATTTACATAATTAGAGAAGCTACAATGGTGGCTGTGTTCCAGGCTGCACTACTTTAATATGCCCACCAGACAGATACAATAGCATGGTAGGAAAGCATATTCCAAAGATACTGTACTGATTACCTTCTGACAAAAAAAAAAAAAAATAATATGTGGGCTATATAATGTAAGCTCGACTTGCCAGGGTCTGATGTAAATGGACAAAAATTCTCTGTAAAGCGCTATGGAATATGTATGCGCTATATAAATAATGATAATAAAAATTTGTTTATGCCATTCATACTGTATGTTACATACAACTATGTCCCACTTAGTGCCTTGTTTCTAATCATTTATATTATACAGTAGATAATGAACACATATATATAATATTAAGGTTGCAGTTCAATTGCCGGTGAATTGCAGTCGCGACAGCATTTAAAAAGCAGCAAAGGTAGCCTATCTCGCACCCTTCACCATGCCGGCTTAATGCACGGATTGATCAAACATGCTCATTACCCCATGGGGTAGAGAACACATTTGTGCGAGATCTGACCGCCACAAGTGCGTTGACTATCGTGCAGATTAGGCTGGGCGACCAGATACACCCTTAAATGAATTTGCCACTCTTCTGTACATAAGAAAATCTTTGTTTAAAAACTCAAATAAAATAATTCTATATCCCAGAGAAACAATGAGCATTAACAGACAGTAAATAGCTTCCTAGAGGTGGCAACCATGGTCATCAACTCCACTACAGGTTAAGTATCCCTTATCCAAATATCCGTTATCCGAATTATTCCAAAAACCATACATTCCAGAAAGTGGAAAAAAAATATTTTTTGCTAAAAACTCACTGGGGACATTTGTAACAGCATTACTGAGGACATGCTATGTAACTGGCACTATATATGTGCAAGAAAATGATTGCTTGGCATTCAAATTCAATATCTGAGATAGTACACGACTTTCTCGGCTCGTGATTGGCTAATCATTGGCCGCTAATCATTCGGAGGAAAGGCGCGGAAGATGAAACATCTCTGCGCCTGTCCAGTCCATCAACGGGTACCAGCCGGGAGCAGCGCGTCTGCCGGAGAGGATGCCTAGGTCATCGCCGGGGACCAGGTGAGTAGGATTTCCTTCCTTAGGAACCCCTTTTGGACTACTTCGGATCCTGGAGCCTGGAGACATCAGCCCTGGAGCCCAGGACCCCGGACCAGCCCCGGAACCAGGACCAAGGCCCCGGAACCGGACTCTTCTGTCCTGGAGCCCCGGATCCAGGATCCAGGAACCGACCTGCGGGATCAAGGTAGGTAAGTATCAGTGTGTGTGTTATGTATGTATTAAACTTTTATTTTTCAGGGTGTCAGTGTGTTTTATTTAACTATTTTTTGTACTGTAGAACTACAAGTGCCAGCGGGCCCTTTAATGCCCCGCATGCTGGGACTTGTGGTTCTCCAAGTCCCAGCATGCGGGGTAGGCTTGCTGGGACTCATAGTTCTACAGTAGAAAACAATAGTTTTTAATCTTTTTTTTACACTTTGCATCAGCCCGATGCCCACCGCCCAGGGGCATCGGGGACAGCCCCCGACTTTCAGCATGGGCTGGTAAGTCCTGGAGGGGGGGACCCCTTCATTGGGGGGGTCCCCACTTCCCCAGGACCCCTGCCCATGCTGACCAGCCAGGGGGATAATGCTTTGGCCGCGGGACCTTATATAATAAGTGTCCCCCGGCTGTGGCATTACCCTGCTGGCTGGTTGGGTCTGGTGCTGGTTCTTAAAATACAGGGGACCCCTAGTCATTTTGTCGCCTGTAGTTCGGGAACCAGCGCCGGACCTTGAGCCTGGTGCTGGTTTCATTAAATCAAGGGGACCCCTATTTGTCGGGGACCCTGATTTTATGTCACCAGCACCGGCTCAATGAGCCCGGGGCTGGTTATGCTCTGGCGGGGGACCCCGCGCTGTTTTTTTTTTATTTTAAATTGCGATTTCCTGCAAACGTGCAATTTTCAGACCTGAAAATCACACATTTTCAGGACTAAAGAATTTGCACCAAATCGCACCTATTCGCACTACTTGGCCCGTTTTTCGCATCTCATTAAATATGCGAAAAACGGGCCAATCTTGCGATTTTCAAAAGTGCGATTTGGTGCGATAAAAAACATGCGGATTTTACCGCATAGCATAGAATGTCACCCCAAGTATGATTAAGCAAAATACTGCATTCGGTACCTGCATAAGCTTGGATGGTATTGGAATTTATAACCCCAGCCAGTGGAGGAACTTCTGGGTGGTGCAAATATGTATGTGTATATATATATATATATATATATATATATATATATATATATATATATATATGCAGCACAGCAGTGGGTGACAGGGGGAGGCAGAGTTTGACAGGGAAAAACAGTGGGTGACAGGAAGAGGGTGACGGGGCAGAAGTGCGCTCCTTAGTCCTCAGGGGCCCTGGTGCACTGCACCAGCTGCACCAATGGTAGTTTTGCCTCTGACCCCAGCACTGTTAGGCATGTGTGATTCATATGTAGAGGGGTATTATGTGATCTGTAGTGGGGCCTCATTGGCTCATAATCATTGTTATATTTACCCTATAAATAGAGTGGGTCCATGTGTAGGGCGTCGTTAATTGCAGCTTGTTTCTCATCATGTTAGTTATAATTTTTTTCTTTTAAATATTCTCTTTATTCTGCTGTTGTATGTTCCCTACATTCCTGATGTTTGGTGGACTATAATGATTCACTGTTGAAGTTACAGTATAATTTAACAATGCTGCTGTATGGGTCCATGGTTGGACAGTTGGAATGCATCTGATATAGGGTAATTATACTGAATGTGGACATGACTGCTGGGTCACCATGAATTTCTATCTTCTTTAATAGTGGTCATGATGTAGATCTAATTTGCCCTAAACCCTGATGACCAAAATACATTGCAGTTGCAGTTTTACCACATTTTTTTAACCACTTATCGAAATACATAGAAAATATAAAGTCATAAAAAGGAAAGTGTTTTGCAGATTTCACTTGAACACACATTATTTTTACAATTATCCCACAAATATTGGTGACATTTGGGAAGATGTATCAAACCTCCTGTAAACTCCTCACTCACCTGGAAGTTACTGGAAGTTATCTTTGCAGGAAAATGCCACTCAAGTCTACCTTCCATCAGAGGTTAGCTTCGGGTACCCTGTGATAACTATTAAAATAATAGTTAATAAGTAAATTGATACTTAAAAAGGAGGTGTAACATCATGACAGAGGGCGTGGCCTCACAGGTAATGCTATGACGTGAGCCATGCCCCCAGTCCCTCTCTCCAAGCAATGCACGCCATGCTCATGTGCACAGCATCTAATCACTGCTTCTCTGCTTAGAAGCAGCAGGAGAGGGGGGTCCTCCCAACTTCTCCTTCTGCTGTAGAACATTGCAGCCTGTAGGCAGGGCCAGATTAAGGGCCTAATGGGCCTGGAGCTGAAAATTTTCAAGGGCCTATTGTGAGAAGTGGAGGAGAGGAGTCCAATGACATGCAGGCATGTAGAACCCATACACTATATGCCCCAATGTCTCCCTAACCATTTAAAAGTACATACATTGCATAAATGTGTAAAATAGAAATGCAATTTTAATGCTTACAATTTATGAACAACCATGTGACCAGCTGGTGATCATCATGTTGTCATGATGATGGGCTATTTTCATGGGAGGCCAGGAGCTGCAGCTTCATCTGCCCCATTGTTAATCCGGCCCTGCCCATAGGTGGGATGGTGGTCCATGTCCTAAAAACATGAATTAACTGCCAATATGGGAACAGTCGACAATACAACATTTTGGAATTAAATTAGAAATATTGATTTAAGGAAGGAATTCTAAGTACAGGTCGAGTCTCCCGTATCCGGAGGTATCTTATCCGAAATATTGCAAAAAACGTGGTTTTTAGAATATTTTGGATTTAATTTTTCGTCCCCCAGCCCTGATGTCCGATGTCCACAGCAGCTTCAGGAGCTTCTTTATGTCTTCAGCTGTCCCAGTATTGCATTGTGTGGGTGTCACCGGCACGCCTGCAAACTGGCGCAATGCACTCCTGGCAGGGCCATCTTAACAGCAGTGTGGGCCCCTGGGCAAAACAATGCACTGGGGCCCTTACTCATTCTCCCCTCCTAGGGGTGGGGGGTGCTATCAGCAGCAGCAGCTTTGATGTCGCACGGGTGGCAGGGGGTGCTCTATCTTCCACTCAACATGTAGGACCTGGAGCAGTAACTTCTGCTAATTACTCCTTTACTGCACAGGTGGTGGGAGGGAGAACACTAACGTGTGGAAGTGGGCACTGAGCTGAATGAAGGGTCCCTTGTAAATAACTCTCAGGGAGGTAGGGGGTGTTTTATATGCAGGGGAGGGTTGGATAATGGAGTGGGCTTAATATTCGTCGTTTTCCGGTGGAAGGGCAGATTTTTTGACTGCAGATATCGCTATTATCTGGAAATAGATTTCTTAGCCTTCAATAGTATAAAAACCTAGAGTCCCACCTTTCAGGAAGTGCTGGGAACTTGGGGATCACAGATCAGGAGCCAGAGCAATCATTGACAAAAATATAAAACTGTACACCAGATGTTTGGAGCTGGAGTGGGGACCGGCTGCTGGAAGGCTGTTATCTCTGGTTCTGGGCATGATAGAGTTAAGCCGCTAGTGTCAGCAGAAAGAGAAGAGTCCCAGAATATAGAATATACTCTCAGAAAAACAGAAAAGTCAGAGAGAACCTGAGAAATATGACTGGGAAGTGCAATTAACAGGTCGGATGTGGACTGCTGCTTTGAAGTTGGATATCTCCAGTTCCCCAGGGCCGATTTTCAATATTCTGGTATCCCTGGAAAAAGGGGAACCTCAGCTATCAGAATAGGGCCCTTATACACCTGGGGCCCCTGGGCAAGTGCCCATTAAGCCTATACAAAAAGACGGCCCTGACTCCTGGGACCGCTAAAGAAAATCCTGAAGGCTGCCGTGGACACAGAGTACGCCGGGGGATGCCGTGGGACCATCGAGGGACCAGGTAAGTATGTTAAAAAAATATATATCTGAAAACCGTAAACATCCCATATCCGAAATGTTCGTGGTCCCGAGCATTTCGGATAAGGGATACTCAACCTGTACTAAGACTAGTCTTCCATATCTGGCTATTTAACTATACATACATAGCCACAATTGTGCAAGAGTTATTTGCTAAAGCATATAACTAAGCACTCATCAACTTTTATCAAATGCTGCAATGTTCCTACAGTATTTGATGAGCACTCATACTGCAAGAAGCAGGCTCATTCATGCTCACAATGAAGCAATCAAAAGTAAAATGTTTTTTAGCATCTTCATCTCAGCAGGAGATACCTACTGTATTAGCTTCTTGGGCCAAAGGTTAGATAATCCACAGAAAGAATACTGAACCTTCTGTTTCATGTTGGAATTCTTTTGGTTATAAACAGCACTAAATTCCCCAAGAGCTGTCATCTGCAACTATTTATGTGTGTGACTAAGGAATTACTGTTTTCCTCAAAAGATTTAGGGTGCTTGCATTAAATCAAACAGAGTTAGTTGGCATCTGCTGGCTCCATTCATTTGTCTTATACCCCACAACAGAGAACTTTAAGTTAACTGTAAACACATCTTGAGCAGCAAGATCTCTTCTAAACAATGAAGTATTTATGCACAAAGCAGGCTATTTAGTAATATGCAATGGAAATATAAAGTAGTTCTCTATTCCATATACTATTCATCTCCCAATATCATTTTGTTACATAAATAAGGAGACGTGCAATATGAGCTTTGGGCACACATCAGTTTTATAGTGTGAGGTCACGCATTCTGTACTGCACATGCATTAGTACCTAGAGTTGTGGTGTGTAATGTAGACTTGCATCTCTACATCTTGTGCAGCAAAATGAGACAGACAATTGCAAGCTGAGTACAGATGTGAATACATTCCCAGATACCTCTCTTAGAAAGCATCTGTTACTGGTGTAATGTTTTAATGATGACTATCAGCATCAATATCTAGCCGCTTTTGATTTGCTGGTTGCATATGGACTTCTATTGACCTCTTTAGTTTTGGGACTGTAGTATATCAGATCCATAGGCGAATCTAGGGGGTGGTCCGGGGGTGCACCGGACCACCCATTAGACCGCCAGCCACTATTTAAAGAAATGACAACCGGGCAGCAAGATCTGTGCGCTGCCCGGCTGTATACTCACTGTCGGAGCAGTAAGCAAAACAAAGCAGCAGCAGCCTATGGCTATTATCTTCAATGCCCCCGCTGGACCGCGGTAGCCAATCAGGAGTGGCCACCAATACTACTAATGCCGCTCCTGATTGGCTGCCCTGCGAGCAGCATGAGCATTGAAGGTGTGACGCTTGTGTCCCCTTTCCAGGGCAGCGGCAGAACAGGCAGTGGAGCCGCTGCCCTGACTCCTCCTCTGCCCCTCAAGAGCAGCACCGCACCAGTGTCTGCCCGCCAAAGCCCCCCACCCCGCCTGCAGCAGAGCGGCCAGCAGTGGTCCGGACTTATGGGTTTAATAGTCAGAACATCGGGCAGTTACACAGATCGGGCAATTACACATCACTAAATTCTCCTCCGGCGGCGGCGCTCACATTTCGTTGTGCGCATGCACACCCTGGAGCCATAAATCAGCCTGTGCGTAAAAGCACAGGCTGGCAGCGGCGCCGGGGGAGAATCCGGTGATTGGGCTGCGGGCTGCTGGTCTGTGTGACTGCCCAATGTTCTGACTATTAAACGCCACCCATCCAGACAAGTCCCAGTGCCTCCGCTGCCCGGTGCCTCCACATAATCAATATATGTACTGTAAGTGCCAGTGTAATTTGTTACCAAAAAAATTAGACAGTTCAGTGCTGTGTGTGGGGCCCAGCATACCCTGTGGCTCAGCTGTCATCACAGTGTGGCACTGGTAGGTTGTGTGGAGCCCTTGCCTCCCTGGCCCCTGCTGCTACCAAGGGCTCACGCTGACCTAGCAAAGCCCAGCCAGGCTCCAGCCCTGTGCTTGTGGGACCATCCTCTTGAGTCCTGTGGCTACCACTGTGTGGCTGTCTCTGAGAAGCCCTAAATTGCCCCCCTGGCCCCTGCTGCCCTGTCCTAGCAGGGCCCTCCTACTCGGCCTGTTGTGACACTGACACAGCATAGGTGTCACTGGCTGCCTGTCACAGAGACCCCAGTCAAAGCATGAAACCCCAGGCATCGAGCATGAAACCCATAGCAACGAGCATGTAGGTAAGTGGCATTTATGTGGCATAATATTTAATAGGCAGTACGGCATGTGTTATATATAATGGGCATTACTGTGTTTGGTATAGTGTGTAATGGGCATTACTGTGTTTGGTATAGTGTGTAATGGGCATTAATGTTTGGTATAGAGTTTGGTATAATGGGTAATGGGCAGGGCTATTTTTGTGCAGGCTCTAGCAGGAACTGTGGCCCTTATTCTAGTTCACTCTTTCTGACAAAATATTTCTTAGATGGACAAAACCATGAGCACTGCAGGTGAGGCAGGTGTAAAACCCCACCCAAATCTAATTATCTCTGCACAAGTAACACCTGCCTCACCTGCAGTGCTCATGGTTTTGTCCATCTAAGAAATATTTTGTCAGAAAGAGTGAACTAGAATAAGGGCCACAGTTCCTGCTAGAGCCTGCACAAAAATAGCCCTGGTAATGGGCATTACGGGTTTTGAATAGCGTGTATTGTGCATTATGATGTTTGGTATAGAGTGAAATGGGCATTAAGGTTTTTGGTATAGTGTGTAATAGGCATTACAACATGTGGTGTAATTGGTATTATCGCGTGTGGCGTAATGAGCATTACGGTGTGTGGTCTAATGTGTAATATGACGCCCCCTTTTTGTGATGACACACCTCCTTTCCATGAGACCACACCCCCATTTCGCCGCGCAGCTTCGCCGCTCAAAGGTCCACCTTCCTGCAGTATTTGGATCTGGGACCACCCATTACCATATTTCTAGATTCGCATATGATCAGATCATATAGAGCTGTTTAATAAAAAAGAAAAAAAAAACAATTGCTACAGTTGTCTTTTTCAGTAACTGAAACTGGCAGCAAGGAGAGGGTTTGGGGAAGGCAGTAAGAAGCTGCGTATACTTACCTGACTGCTGTTGGGATTCCCAACTTTGGGGCACCGGCATCGTTATTCTGATCACCACCTTCCCCACCGCCGTTCATCCATATGTGTCCCATTATAGATACTGTTTTTGTTATTTTTCTCTGTTCACTGTTTTTGTGTTTTTATTGTATATCATATTTAATCCTATTTCAACATATGTCTCTATATTTTTCTTTTAGTGTAATCAGCTATGAATGCTGCCCTGGATATGAAAGGATCTTAGGAGAGAAAGGGTGTCCTGCAGGTAAATACCCTCACAATTTGCTACCCACTTTGCCTATTGTAGTTGGCCATAAGCTCTCCATTTAGTGCTCATTTGCGGAAATTTACAAAGATGGAAGTTATATTTCACATGTGATGTTGCTATTTGAAACCAATCAGGATCTAATTCTTATTTATTTAGCACCTTCTAGAAGGTAATAGATAGTATCTGATTTTTTGCCAATAGCAACATCCTATCTGAAATAGAACTCCCGTCTGAAGGTGAATACACATTGTACAATGTTTTTGACCTATCTTTTTGACCAATTTCGTTCATTTTGGCCCTTCTGAACGATATTGGTCAAAATATCTTTCAGTATGCAACGAACGATGAATGATGATGCAAATACCCACCAGTTGTTCATCAAGGTTGTTTGTCAACTGTGCATGCCGCTCAATTTAGATATCTTTAAAAAAAAGCCAGCCTATAAAATGTAGCTAGATCTTTCGTCTTTCATCTACATCTTTCGTCCAGGACACTGGGTTCAAAGGGAATTGGTCATCAATGTCTTTCAACAAAATTGGTCCAAAAAATTGTACAGTGTGTATGCACCTACATTTTCCCCATCATGTTCTGTGTGCAAAGAAATCTATTTATATGACTGGTTTATAATAAAAAACAAGTTAGCCATACCTGTTCCTGCCTTGTGTATAGAACTAATGCGTATTTAATATATTTGCACCTCTGTGGTTATCTGGCACGCTGATATTTATTTCAGTGCCCTCCACTGATGCAGCTATGTAAATGTATGTAAGTATCCCCTGATCTTGTCATCTACTGTATTCAACTTTAAGGAACTGTTTTGGACATTCATTTATGTACTCAGTAATTACAGTAGGTGCTGCAGATCCCTTGTGCTCACGTATAAATAAAGGATACAAAAAAAGATAAATGTCTTTCTAAATATATATTAATGTACATCATTTTGTGTAGAAAATAAAATTACAATTTAATCATTTTGATTTATGGCTGACCATGTGGGCAGCTGGTTGCTGGTGATCATCATGCTGTCATGGTGGTGGGCCTATTTTTTGTGGAGGCCTGGAGATTCCCCATTGTTACTCCAACCCTGTCTGCATGTCATCATCATCAACAATGTACATTATCAGCCCTATACTTGGTGCAAAAGATCTTAGCATGGCCCAACTTCTGCATAGCCTGCAATTCTATCAACAGGCTATCTATTCCCACCCATATGCTGGGCTGCAAATTCAAAGTCTGAGCTATTATTAAATGACCCTTCATGCACACAGCACATAGTGCTCGTGTGAACGCCCCCCCCCCCCCCCCACACACACACACACACACCCCCTCCTGCGAATGTTGCCATCGCTGAGCGTTCACAAGGAGATTGACAGCCGGTGGCTGTTTGTGGGCGGCATGCCTGCGTTTTTGGAAAGGCCCGGAAATGCAGGCAGCACACGGCCAAAATAGGGCCACTAACATCAGCAATGGCCCTCATCTCCCCACAGCCTTCGCAGCACTGAGTAAGACTAGACTAGTGGCTGTGAACAGGGGTAATTGTGGATGGATTTCCCCCTGTGTGCACAGCTGCGAATGCATTCTCAACTGTTCACAGGGGTTGGGGGAGAATCTGGCGTGGCAGCGTTTACCTGATCACTGGGCTCCAAATATTTGCAGCCAAGCGATCAGGTCTGAATCTGGTCCATTGTCTCCATGAGAATGCCCATTATAGTCCAGTTATAGTACATGACTACAGTCCAAGTGGAGATGCATCTCAAATGCACATAACTCTGCATTCCCTGATGTGCGTATGCTCAGTTCCAGATAAAATGCAGTGTGAAAGTGTAAGATACACTCTTCAAATATGGGTACCCTCCAATCTGCATTGGCTCCTATATTGGCAGAAAGATCATCCAATATTTTAAACAACTTTGAATTGAAATTCTGATAATACTTCTTGGGGAACAGCAAGCTGGCTGTAAGTGACCTGATGCTTCATGTGAACTCCCCTCACTACAGAATCAGTACTTGTGTGTAAGAAACAGTTCTGTCATTTTCATTTTTTTTATTTTTTTGAGTTGTATTATTACTGTGTGTACTTTAAAAATCTTTGTAATCATCTTTGTAACCATTTTTATCACTAAGCTCTGGAGTATTTTCTTGGAATAAATCATTCATAATTCCAGTTCTGAGTTTATGTTCTTAGGACTTACGCAAACAAGAAAGAGGTTTACGCTACACCCCTTTTATATATATTGTATTGTATACCCGGACATATGCAAGCATTCTTTCCTGAACTTGCATTGGTGGCAGTGACCTTATATAGGGGACCCGTGTGTCCAAAGTGAACCCCAGTCATGGCTGGAGCTGCTCAGGTTGATGTACAGTATCTGGAGGAGCGACTGGTGGGTCCATGACATTTGGGGCAGTACAGATGGTGTAATGGTTAGCATTACTGCCTCACAGAACTGAGGTCATGGGTTCGATTCCTCTAACTATGCGGAGTTTGTATATTCTCCCCATACTTGCATGGGTTTCCTCCCACAATACAAAATGGTGTACATGTGAATGTTCAAATAGCCTCTGTAAAGCGCTGCGGAACATATATGTGCTATATAAGAAACTGTTAATAAATAAATAATACGTCAAAAGTTACTGACACGCCCTATCCCTATTGAGATCTGAGTAAAAACATCTATCATGTATCACACGTCTTTACTGTGGCCACAGGTGGTGCAGAGTGTGCCACAGCATACAGAGCTGCAGGGTAGGGGCGCTTTTAGCAGCACTTGTTAATTATCAGTTTTACCTACTTTCATTTGCAGTTTGCCTTCTCTTTGAGGCCTGGCTTCTCCTGACTCCCCTGTCTCCTTCCCCCACCTCTTCTATTGTTAATACTTATGCAACATTCACAAACTTAATTCGAGAGGTCTTCGTTATTCAGTCACGCTATACATTATGACATTTCAGTATGCTGACATACCAGACTTTTGAACCCATCACCTGTATCATCAAAATGTTTGTTTATTGCAAGTGTGCTCTAAATCTCTATTTGTAGCACCAGTGAGGGGGTTATTGCCAGGGCTGCGGAACCTATATAAAAATATCCCTTGGCTGTGGAATTACCCTGCTGACTGTTGGAGACCGGTGCTGGTTTAAAAAATACTGGGGACCCCAACTTCTTTTGTCCATTGTATTTCTTCAACCAGGATTGGTCCAATAGCCTGGTGCTAGTTTTGTAAATATGGGGAACCCCCTTAAAACAGGTAGCAGGCTTTCCTCGCAGGTTGGCCTTGCACATGCGTACTATGGGCCATACACATGCGCAGTCTATCGAAAATAGCCCTGCCTGCAAATTGGCAGCTGTGCGTTCATGTCTGAATCAGGCCTATATCACTGATATCTCCTTCATTGCAACAATGATGAATGGGTCCTTTACATTGGATAGAAATGGCAACATAACATAACTATTACTTTGTTTATTTGACTCACCCAGAGCTGTATTCAGAATTCGGTTTTGATAAAGCAATTTCTTACTGTACGTTTATGAAATGTGTACATAAGGATATATTTTGGGCACTTTCAGAATAAACCTCCAATCAAAGCTAGTATTTCACAAATACATTGAAAATATGTTTGGCATGGAGCACTGCAGCGTTACTGCGGTATTGTGGCAACAGCTTCAGAAACTAATATTGATTTTAGATTCAAAGCTGCTAGTTCATGTTACAAGTGAGATGAAAAGGAACTTTTCTATTTACTTGCCTAAATGCAAATTAGGACTAAAGAATGTATTAATAGAACATTAACCCGAAGTTAACGGAATAAGTAAAGAACAGCATGATGACTCTGTCCTTCCAATTCATTACTTTCATGTCACCTACAGCACTTCCTCTCTCCAATATCTATGAAACACTGGGGATTGTTGGAGCAGCTACAACAAAATTGTACTCGGACAGCGCCAACTTAAGACCTGAAATTGAGGGTCCGGGCAGTTTTACTATCTTTGCACCAAGTAACGAGGCATGGGCGGCCCTGCCAGCTGTAAGTACCCAAGCCAGTATGTTGAAGGGAAAAGTATGATTATTGTGTTGTAAATCAGCACAAATGCTGCAAATAACCAGAACCATGTGTTTGACATTGATTGCGACATGATGTTTTGCAGGAAATATTGGACGCTTTGGTGAGCAATGTTAACATTGAGCTTCTTAATGCATTACGATATCATATGGTTGACAGACGCCTTCTCACAGATGAACTGAGACATGGAATTACTATACCATCAATGTACCAAAACCTGGACATACATGTACACCACTATCCTAATGGAGTAAGTATCCTCTCACTTACCAGCATACACATGGCTTGTATTGTTTAAATACAAATGACAAAGACTTATATTTGTGGACCAATGATAGCTCACCAGCCTTCTGATAGCTTCACACTCATGCCATCCACGGCACATAAGAAAGGGAACACACCATTGTGCTACTCTGCTGCTGCTCGTGTGTGCATTACTAGGTCTACAGGCATTAGGTTGACCATGATTGTTCATGATTGACATCTGTCTACATGGACCCCCAATTAGTAATACTCCGCTTTGCTCGGCACACTTTACCGTTCATAATAGTAATACGCGTGGATCGTAAAGTATGAACAAGTTATCTAAATCTAAAAAATTGTGAAAAACACTTGTCGAACTTTTCGTGTGTCGACCATTGCCGACCTATTGATTGTGCCAACCTTTTGTCAATGCCGTCAAGGGCAAGTTGACCTTTTGTCTATCGGCCAAAAGTGGTCAACCTATTAACTGTTGAACTAGACACTGTCAATCTAACAACCTGAAAAACTGCTTCTCTGGGATACTTTATGTTCACATACAGTATCTAAGGAATATTGGAGGAGTTTGCTGTGTGACCCCCATACTTCGCGATTGAACCTGGCCTAAGTGGGGCCAAAAAAGGGTACGGATGCTGAAACTATCCCCTATACCCCATTTAATTATCAATCACGGTACCACAAGCTGCACCATGAATTATTTTCTCTTTTGTCTTTGAGGACAATACTGTGGCATAGACAAGAAAGAATTGACATTGAAATGCCCAATCAGGACGTTCAGCCCACTTATATACCCTAATAGGAAGTGCGGGTTCCATGTCTATATAAGATTGTCACAGCTCAAAGTGAAATGACATTGCAGAAGCCGTCATTTTGACAGGCTTTTAACTAGTTTTCTAATGCCTAGCAATATTATAATTTTATCCCATTTTGCAAAGAAATAAGATTTCTCAGAACGATTTAAGATTTTGTTAATTGAGCACTTAAATTTTGCTTTACCCAACACATTTAGAATTGATACTGCAATTTTCTGTTAACTTGCAACATTAAAAATATTTCAAATTCTGTTGTAGATGGGGATGAGATAGATACCGTATATACTCGAGTATAAGTCGACCCGAATATAAGCCGAGGCATCTAATTTTACAACAAAAAACTGGAAAAACTTATTGACTCAAATGGGACTCTCACTCGAGTATAAGCCGAGGGGGGCTTTTTCAGCATAAAAAATGTTCTGAAAAAGTAGGCTTATACTCGAGTATATATGGTACTTATACAATAAATGCAGTTGTGTAATGTAATGAAATACGAAGTACCTGTAGTGAAATTAAAAAAACTGAGAAGAAAAATATATAAAACTCTAATCCTATAGTATATCCCCAGTTCACTTTTTGCAAACTTAGGCTCCATACACACTGGGCGATTTTGTCCAGCGTGTATGGACAGCGATGATTGCTCTCATTGCTGGGGGGAAGGCTGCTCAGTACATACACACTGAGATGCTTTCCCCCCTGCCTGGCACAGTCAGTGCGCGTGGGGGGCAGACATCTTTGCATAGTGCAACACTATGGAAAGCCGTCCACAAGGCCACTCATCTGCTGGTAATACCAGCAGATGAACGGCTTTCCTGACGATGATGTGGGAGCTTATCGCCAGGCCGTACACACTGGCTGGCTTTGAGCTGAAAGATGCTCAAAACACCAAGTTTGTGCGGCTTTCAGCTTAAAATCGCCCAGTGTGTATGTGCCTTAAGATGTAAAAATGAAGCACAATGGAGGAAAGTAACAGAAAAAAGTAGCAATAATGAAGAAAAAGTACAAATGTATTATTTTCTTCTGTTTCCTGCAGTGTAGCAAAAGTGTAGGTGCAAGGGCGTAACTACCATAGGTGCAGGGGGTACAGCTGCTATGGGGCCAGAGCTGAAGGGGCCAAATTTTTTCTGTCTAAGTAATATGTTTTCCATATATTTATCACCATCAGTTGCTAAATAGGGGGCCCTTACATACTTTTGCTATGAGGCCTACGAATATCAAGTTATGCCCTGTGTGGGTGTATTGTGTCATGTGACACAGTACGCCACACTATTGCTGCTATGCAATCAAGCGTTTTAATACTTGCCATGGGTCCTGCAGCACCGGCAACAGCGTAAAAAGACAGAACTGTAGGAGCTGATTGGCTGGTACTTTACCTCTTTGCACTTTATCACTTTCCGCTGGTCATTCATATGTATTCCTACAGTACTTAACATTTACCATTATTTGTTATTGTGAGCATAACATTTATATTATGTGAATATGTATATAATATTTCCATAAAGGTATACAGTCGTTAGGTCGACACAACTACGATCGACAAGCATTTGGTCTACACTGAAGGTCGACATGGGCTTAGGCCGACACCTGAAAGGGTCGACATGTGCTTAGGTCAACAGGACAATTAGGTTGACATGGGCAAGGTCGACATTCAACAAGGTTGACATGGGGTTTTCACAGTTTTTCTGAGCCGACATGTGCCGACAGGCGGTATTCCATGCCCTGCCATCCAATAGGGCATGGAGGGAGAATAAAATAGTGTGCCTCGCTACGCATGGCACTGTGCCCAAAGCAAGGAGACTGCAGCAAGCCATGCGAGGGGAGGCAGTGCATGACTGTGTCGACATTCTGAAAATCCATGTTGACCGTTTGACTGTAGACCTTACCCATGTCGACCTAATGCTTGTATCGATTTAATGACCCCGTCAACCTAAGCCCATTTCGACTTTTTCATGTGTCGACATCAGCCCATGTCAGCCTTCAGTGGTCGACCCAATAGATGCCGACCTTCCTGTGGTCGACCCTATGACCCGTACCCTCTGTTCAGATGAATACAAAACTTAGTGTGATTATAAGAAAAATAAATAGTGACAGCAACAAACTAAAAATATGAACTGCTGAAAATGATCAGCAAATAATCCAGTTCCCATATACAGTAAGTACTACAATAAGTAATAGCTTATTATACCAATACACACCTAACTCAAATCAATTATGTTTAATAATTAAAGTAAAAATTAGAAGATGAATTTAGTGTAACGTTTCTCATTAATGGATCTCGAAGTGTACTACTTAGAAACATAGAAGATAAGAACCATTTGGCCCATCTAGTCTGCCCCTTAATTATCCTTCAGGTAATCTCAGCCCTTTTTAATCCTTATTTCTTTGTAAGGATATTCATATGCCTATCCCAAGCATGTTTCAATTGTTCTACTATCTTAGCCTCTACCACCTCTGATGGGAGGCTATTCCACTTATCCACTACCCTTTCTGTGAAGTAATTCTTTCTAACATTTCCCCTGAACCTACCTACCTCCCTCCAGTTTCAGAGCATGTCCTCGTGTTTTATTACTTCTTTTCCTTGAAGAAAATTTCCCTCCTGTACTATGTTAAAACCCTTCATATATTTGAATATTTCTATCATGTCCCCCCTTTCCCTTCTCTGCTCTAAAGTATACATATTAAGATCTTTCAGTCTATCCAGGTAAGTTTTGTGATGTAGGCCATGCACCATTTTAGTTGCCCTTCTCTGTACACTCTCCAATGTATTTATATCATTCTGGAGACACAGTATTCCAGATGAGGCCGTACCAATGACCTACAGTATAAAGTGGCATTATTATGTCTTTTTTTCTGCTACTGATTCCTCTCCCTATGCAGCCAAGCATCTGACTAGCCTTCCTTATTGCTTTGCTACATTGCTTTCCTGCCTTTAAGTCACTTGAAATAGTGACTCCTAGATCCCTTTCCTCCTCAGTAGTTTCCATTATAGTACCCTTGATGCTATATTGAGCCTTTGGGTTTTTGAGTCCCAAGTGCATAATTTAGCATTTTTTAGCATTAAACTGTAGTTGTTAGTTAATAATGACTAGCACCATACTACTCTAGTAGTCAACGGATATACAGTATTAGGTGAATATCAAACAGCAAAGTCCTTATTATGTGTTGACCTATAATGATCTAATTTTCTTCTCTTCTAGATTGTAACAGTAAACTGTGCAAGACTAATAAAGGCCGACCATCATGCAACCAATGGCGTTGTCCATGTTATTGATAAAGTCATTACAGCAGTGACCAATAACATTGACCAAGTTGTAGAAACTGAAGACAGCCTGGAAACACTGCGAGTATGTTATTTATGCTGCAATGACAATTTTTGTGGAACGGTATTTGGGTTTACCTGAAAAATGTTCATAATAGTGTATTTCAGCCACTGTAGATGTTAAATACTGTATAAGCTACAGTATCCAGGGCCGTCTTAACAGCAATGTAGGCCCTGGGCAAACTACTGTATGTATTTGGGGCTCTTCCGCACCCATTCACAGGAAAAAATGTAAACCAAAAAATATCCCGTGCTGTATCTCCACTTGTTTCAGCTGTCGGTGCTCTGATTGGTGGATAGCTCCATCCCCCAATCAGCATGCTGACAACCATTCGCTGTCTGGCTGCAGGCTGGGAAGCAGTAAGAGAATGCGGCCTGGCTGCTTTGGTTGCGTGTAATTCACAATCAAAGCACCAAGCAGCATTCTCTAATGCCTCCCAAGAAGCTCAGGAGGCAGATGCCCACAGCATAATCTGGAATTGAAATCTAGAATTGTAGGGCCCTTAGGGAGCTGCTCATTGAGCCCATACTTTAAGATGGCCCCACAGATATATTTAGTTGTGCTGACCTTGAGATAAGTCAGTAGGCTGCTACTGTGGAGCCAATTGCATGAATAGACACTTTAAAAAATTAAGTACTGAGTATGTATTCTCCATTGTTTAACAGTTCACTGTGGGAACTGGCAGCATTCAGGAACATATGTTGTTAATAGCTATTTGTAGTAAAAAGTCAAGGGAAATGAGAATAAGGGATGGTTTACACAACTATGCTGTTGCATTATACCATTGCCAGACAGACAGATATATAGAGCCAAATCTGAATACATAAATTGCAATAATAATATTTGAAGTCATTAGTTTATGGGACATAGAGAACTTATATATCAGAGATAATAGCAATATGTAGCACATACACTGAAGTGCCAAAGTCATGGGATGGCAAAATGCAAAGGTAATGGTAGATGGCACAACCGTACTGTGATGTTTGGAGAATGGCCAGTCCTACAACAGTTGTAATCTGACACCTTGTGAGTCTGCTCATGGCAAGGCAATGTGAATGATCAAAGTTCGAACAGGGCATGATAGTGGGTGCCCAATGGATGGGACATTCCAAGTTTTGCAGACATTCAACATTCCTTGATCTACAGTGTCAGGTGAGTTCCTGGAATACCTAATGAGAGGCATTACCACTCACCATGGAGAGTGCAGTGACCAGCCATGATTGCTTAAAAAATATTACCAGTGGCATCTGTCCAGACGTTTCCATGGTAACAGACGAGCGACACTGGCTCAATTCACATTCAGTGTAGGATATACCAGGCACATATTTATTAGCTCACTGCAGCAGTCTTTAGCTGCAATGGGATACAGAGCAGAAGACCTACCAGAGTACTGCTGTTCACACTACAGCACCATACACAGCACCTCACTTGGGTTTGCAGTCCTTCAGGTTTGCTAAGTTGACCCTGGAGGGTTGGTAACATGTGACATGGTTCTATCAGTCATGGTTCCATTTGTTTTTGGCTAATAGTAGGGTTCAGGTGTGGTGTAGACCCATGGACTCCAGTTGTCAAGAAGGCAACAAAGCAGGCTGGTGATGGTTCCATTATGTTGTGGGGTGTGTTCAACTGGCATGGATTGGGTCCGCTGGTCCGGCTAAACATGTCATTGACCAGTAACAGCTACATTGCTTGCAGCCCACCCTCGACTTATGTATCCAAATGATGGAATATTAAACATTGTGTTAGCGGGATAATGCACTGTGTCATCGGTCCTAAGTTATCCAGAATCAGTTTGAGGTGCATTCTGTTGAGTTCTGCCACATGGTGTGGCCACCACATTCGTCTGACAAGAACCCAAGTAAACATTTGTGGGATGTTGCTGAGAGATCCAAATTACACCAATGACCAGTGTTGGTTTTCACCTATGCACTGCGGGATTTCAGCCCCCCCTCTACTTCAAATATCAGGGAGCTGTAGGAAGCTATCTAGATGGAATGGGCCAACCCCCCCAGACATCTTCCATTCACTTATGGAATCGCTGCTACACTTCGCCGGGCAATAGGAGAGACCCATCATGATACTAGACACCTATCCTCTGACTTTGGCACTGCAGTGTTTTTGCAGAATTTTCATATCATATGCTGCTTAGATAACGTAGCGGTAAATCAAAGCAATGTGAACATTTTATTCCATTACATAACACAGTCGTTGTTTCTTTCTATAAAACAATTTTCCTGAAATAGAGGGAACACAATATAAAATGTCACGCGAGCCATGCCAGACAGTATGCCAGACAGTATTCTTTGTTTCACTTTAACAGGCAGCTGTGGCAGCAGCGGGGCTCAATGAGATCCTAGAGAGTGAAGACAAACAGTACACGCTCCTTGCTCCCACCAATGAAGCCTTTGAAAAAGTTCCACCAGAGACACTGCAAAGAATCCTTGCTGATCCAGAAGCCCTGAAAGGTAACTTGCTGTGATACAACACAGTGCACTGACACCCTAAACCCTGCTACTATATATATGATATAAATATAAACCATCAACAGATAGGTTGTAGTAGGTATCAGTCTATAGTAGAATGACTCCACCCACTTGAGGTATTGCAGGGCGCCCGATTTGTAATCAAATCTTTTAATTTTGACCTAGTTGTAAACCATATGGGTCAATTAGCAATTACTTGTACTGTACTGTCCCTCAATTTCCTATATTTCTGGATGATAGTGAGAAGTCAAGCAAGCATAAAACATGTATTGGTAATGTCATTCATTCGCCTTAGTATCCATGCAGATATATATATATATGTGGAGAATCCGCACTCACGGCCAGCCCATCACTCACGGCCAGTCAGCTTGAGGGGTGCTTCACTAAGAAAACATCCAAGGATATTCCCAATATAGCACAGGTGTAGAGCCAGAAAAGATCCACAAGGAGCACTCACCAATAAGATCACCAATAAGATCACAATTTATTGGTACTTGTTAGGATACAATACATCTTACTTTTGTATGCAATCGACGTTTCCGCCACTAGAGGGCCTTTATCAAGACAGGTCACCAAGGCACATCCGTACAGCACAAGAAATCCAAGTACTCTATATATATGTACAGTATACAGTATGTAAGCTATACTATCATGTCAAGTAAACTGTTATATTTGTGAATATATTTTGGTGTTTTTACATTGTTTAGATCTGTTGAACCATCATCTCTTACGCTCTGCCCAATGCTCGGAAGCCATTATTGCTGGATCATCCATTGAAACGGTGGAGGGAACTCCACTAGAAGTCGGCTGCCTTGGTGATGAACTCACTCTTAATGGAAAAGCAATCATTTCTAAGAAGGACATTTTGGCTACTAATGGTGTTGTTCATTTCATTGATGAATTATTAATTCCAGAGTCAGGTACGGTTGTCTATATTTAAGTACAGGAAACTCAGACCATAATGGTCGCCATTCATTTTTTTCTGCAAATTCTGTTTCTTAGTGTACCCTTTAATTATTTATAATGTATCTATGGTACCATTAGAAAGGGGATAAAAATACATACTGTAGATATAATACAAGTAATGTGCAAGTCTAAAGCAAAGACCTTAGTAGATTAACATTTGATAGATCTGATTAAATGATCACTTTTATTATATCCTGCACAGTGTCTCACTTTCCCAGATTTCACATCTATCTTATCTGCTCCTTTGTAAGGCCCAGCACTGTTCCTCACTCAATACTCACACCCATAGTATTTAAGGTTCCCCATACACAAGTCTGACTTGTCTGAGGCACAATTTGGACCTGTTTTACCTTGAGCTCCCCGAGAGGGCTGTATTAGATTTGGCACTTGATCTGCTAGTTTTTTTATATGCGATATATCGCATACAATTTACCGCCTGTAAAAACTCCTTTGGAGCTGTCCGGGGAGTTCAAGTGGAATCACAGGTGCTAAAAAGCACCCGCAATGTACTGCTGATGATCCAATTACAATATATCATACATGCTGCACGTATGGGCAAAAGATATCAAGATATCTAGAAAGGTGCTTGGTATGAGTGTGCTGTGCTAAGCAGCAGTCTACAGATTATGGGTAGTCAAGCCCAATAGAATTAGAGTAAATACTGTACAGGTAGAATTAATACTGCGCTAAAAAAAAAACAAGCGTGTGGCAGTAAAATATACCATTACAATTTAATACAGTATAAAACAATTGACTGTGGTGAGCACTTATTGTTAGAAGGTAAGTGTAAAATATTGAAAAGAATAGTCACCTACTGTATCCACCAGAACTGGGGAGATCCATGTTGTTTCCTTACAATTGTAATTGAGCAATCCAGTGGATAAATAATAGGGATCCTTGTCCACCTTTAAGGTAAGTAAACTGGGCCTTTAAGGAGGTGGCATTCCCTAAAGTTATTTCTTGTAGCAGTGGAGTGGATTGCATCCCAAGGAGATGGCACTCCTCTAGTCTTGTTAAGTTGCCTACACTGGAGAAGATGGGTTCCTTGGAGGTGGAGGAACAACAGTGATATTGATTCAATTGGAGAATATGGCTCTTGTGAATAAAAGCGAATACTGTATAGCACACCTACAGTAAGAAAGTATTGTACTGTGTTACTGTAGGTGTGCTATACAGTATTCCTTCTGGACTGTTCACTACTCTTCACCCACGTCACTCCTCTTCCATGCACACTACTTTTAATATTGTAAAAATAAAGCTCCAGTGATATTTGTCTAGGAATCATGCAATGGTTCTACTCATTCCATAATGTCATCTTCTGTTGCAGCTAAAACAATATCTGAATTGGGCAAAGATTCCGTGGTTTCTACAGTCATTGATCTATTCAGACAAGCTGGACTAAACAAGCACCTTGTTACAAATGAAAGCGTAACAGTCATTGCTCCACACAACAATGCATTTAAAGGTTTGTCTTCTCTTAAATTTAAATGTATTTTACTATTTAGGTTTCTTTAATGAATGACTATATAATGACTGATAAAAAAAAAAATTAGTCAGACTGTTAAAAAAAAATGGATATAATGTATACTGTAGATCCCACCCAGATCGCATTGCAAATGCGATCTTATTCTAAATGGGGCCCTAAGCCTTGTTGTGCTCCGAATCAATGTCCTAAAATAGATGCTTTTAATTGACTATAAAACAATGGTAATATAAGTGATCTAAATAATATATAATTGTATTGTAAATAAATTGGGAATTATGCATTTTATTGTTTACAAACATGTTTTTTCATTATAATTATTCCATTTTAAAATAAATTCCAATTTACAGTAGTTTACCAACTTTTCCTGCTCATTACCAAGTATCGGCTCTTAAAATGATTTAACTCTAGTAATTCTCTTTCCATTTCTCCCTTTTGTTAGTTAGTTTATTTGTTAGTTAGTTGTCTCAGAATTAAAAAATATATATAATTATGGTGAAATGACAAATGAATCTGTTGTGTGTTTGTGTTTCATGTGTATCTTTATGTGATTGTTCAGCTGGAATTCCCGCGATTGACAGAGACCTCACAACTTTACTTCAGAATCACATTATAAAGGATCAGCTTTCGTCCAAATATCTTTATCATGGACAAGTTCTAGAGACAGTTGGTGGAAAGAAACTTAGAGTTTTTGTATATAGAAATGTAAGTGACAATGATTTTTATTTTATCCTGTAACTTTACAATTTACCATAACTTTTTTTAGTCACTTTTGCTTTAAATTGAAAATGTGGAATTAGAGAGTGTGTTTCAGACAAATGCCCAGTCAATAACTTCTTACCAAATGTGCCAGTCATTCTATGTGTCTTTAGCCATACCGTATTCACATAAAGGTTAATGGAATTGGGTGCTTTAAGCAGTACACACTCCACCTATTGTTATAAATTGATTGTGCTGTTGGTCAGACAAAATATGTCAGCCTCTCTGCTACATATAGATTGGTTTACTTTCTTTTACTTTACTTTCTTCTAAAGTTTATTGGTTACAATTATAGTAGAAAGGGTCTCCCATTTCCCTATGTACTACCTGATCACCATGGCATGTATTCAATGCTTTTTGCGAGTCAGGCTCACTGTTCGCTCCTGCATGTCACCGTGACCTCGCTGAAGCACTCACCACTTTTAATCATCTCATCCTTTCTGTCTGTCTCCTTATTCAATGCTTCTGCAGCTCACCATCCCTTTTTGCGAACTCTGCATAATTATGCGAGGGGAAAAGGGTGAGCTGTAGCAGGAGAGATCAGGTTTCTCCTGCTCTCCATGTGAGGTGTGCAGACTTGACTTGTGTTTGAGCAGGGTGTTCGGGGGATCTGTGGATCTTGGCTTCTGAACAGGTTTAAGGTTAGTGTTTTGTGCAGTGTTTTTATTACAACACATGGCTGTGTGACAATTTTAATTGGGTTTGTGGCTGCAGACTGGTGCTGTGTATTTTGTCCTCATTTATTCTTATTATTGTGTTGTGCTTTGGCCGTGGTTTCAGTGCCCTGGGTTTTTATTTTATTTATTTTGTAATTGTTAGCGTTTTTAAATGCCTTTTTGGGGGCTTTGGTTTATTTATTTTTTTTTTTAACCCCTTCCCGACATTTGACGTACATGTACGTCATGGTCGGGAAGTACTTCCCGACATTTGACGTACATGTACGTCATGACTTCTAACTGTCACTGCGTCTAGAGACGCAGTGACAGTTAGGTGATGTCTGTTGTCCCTGACAGCAGACATCCCCCCTCGCCGCCCAGGGGGGGCAGGGGTGCCCCCCCCGGTCGGCGATCGCTGTGATTGGCTGTTCAAATCTGAACAGCCATTCACAGCGTTTCCTGTGTTACCGGCGGCTAAGCCGCTCGGTAACACAGGGATCGGTGGTGATCGGTGCTGTCAAGTACAGCACCGATCACCACCGATGTGCAGCCCCCCCTCGAACCCGCCGGGCACTCACCCGGCAGCAGCAGCAGCTCCCCCGGCTCCCCCGGAGCGTCTGGAGCGCACGCAGCGCTGCCCTCCTCCCCCCTCCCCCCCGCAGCAGCAGCAGCAGCATCAAGCTGCAGAAAAAGTACAAAATGAAATATATGCACTGAAAAAAAAAAAAATATATATATATATATATATATATATACACACACATATATATATATATATATATATATATATATATGTGTGTGTATATATGTATATATATATATATATATACACACATATATATATATATATATATATATGTGTGTGTGTGTGTGTGTGTGTGTATATATACCGCACCGATTACCACCGATCGCCACCCCCCCCTCCTCCCACCCGGCAGCCCCCCTCCCTCCCACCCACCCGGCTGCCGCAGCGCCAGCACCCCTCCCACCTCCCCGCCAGCCGCAGCGCCAGCCCCCCTCCCAAAGCTGGTGACTAAAATGGGGTCACTTGTGGGGGGGTTCCACTGTATTGGTGCTTCGGGGGTCTTGCTAATGCGACATAGCACCCACCATTCATTCCACCACCAAAAATCACTCCTTCCCTTCTGAGTCCTGCCATGCACCCAACTGGTATTTTTTGGTCACACGTGAGGCATTGCCGTACTCGGGAGAAATTGGGGCACAGATTTTGGGGTGCTTTGTCTCCTTCATTCCTTGTGAAAATAAAAAATTTTGAGCCAGAACTGCATTTTTCTGTAAAAAATTACATTTTTTTACACAAAAATGCAGATCTGGCTCAAAATTTTTCATTTTCACAAGGAATGAAGGAGACAAAGCACCCCAAAATCTGTGCCCCAATTTCTCCCGAGTACGGCAATGCCTCATGTGTGACCAAAAAATACCAGTTGGGTGCATGGCAGGACTCAGAAGGGAAGGAGTGATTTTTGGATTTTGCAGCACAGATTCTGGTTGAATGACCCCCGAAACACCCATACAGTGGAAACCCCCACAAGTGACCCCATTTTGCAAACTACACCCTTCAGGGAATTCATCAAGGGGTATAGTGTACATTTCAAACCCCCCGGGGTTTCACCAATTTTGATACAACTGAGCTGTGAAAATGAAAAATTAATTTTTTTTCATTTTCACTGCCCAGTTGTACCACAATTGGTGAAACCCCTGGGGGTTTGAAATGTACACTATACCCGTAGATGAATTCCCTGAAGGGTGTAGTTTGCAAAATGGGGTCACTTGTGGGGGGGTACCTAACTTTTAGCATCTTATGGTGCCTAGAAACCTACATTGTGCCTAAAAAATAATCTCATAAAAAGGAGGCTCCAAAATCAAGTAGGTGCTCCTTCTATTATGAAGCCTGTGGTTTGGTCACCGTGCACACTAGGGCCACATATAGGATATTTATGAAAACCAAAGAATTGGGGGAATCATTTTTTAGTCACATTTCTCTAGTAAAATCTACTGTGTTCCTTAGAAAAATGTATTAAAATTGCAAATCTGCAAAAAAAATGAAATTTTGAAATTTCACCTACACTTTCTTTTAATTCCTGTGAAACACCTAAAGGGTTAACAAACTTCCAAAATGCTGTTTTGAATACTGTGAGGGGTGCAGTTTTTGAAATGGCATCATTTATGGGGGTGTCTCACATACAAGTCACTCAAAGTCACATCATAACTGACCTGGTCCCTAAAAAAATCAGAGTTTGAAATTTTCTTGAAAATTTGAGAATTTGCTATTCATATTTGAAGCCTCCTAGTGTCCAAAAAAATGAAAAGGAGGTTGAAATAATGATTGCAACATAAAGTAGACATATGGTCTTTGTTAGTTATTAACTATTTTGAGTGGTATGTTTATTTGTCTCACAAGCAGAAAATGTGACATTTTGCAAATTGCAAAATTTTCCATTTTTTCACAACATTTTGGTATTTTTCACAAAAAAACACAGACTGTATCGACCCAAATTTACCACGAACTTGAAGTACAATGTGTCACGAGAAAACAATCTCAAAATCACTGGGATAAGTAAAAGCAAAAAAAAGTTATCCCCACTTAAGTGAAACATGTCAGATTTGAAAAAAATGGCTCTGTCAGGAACGCAAAAACTGGCTCTGTCAGGAAGGGGTTAATACACCCCTAAATTGTGGTTTTATGTTAGGGGGGGTCTCCCTGAGCTTCCCTGCCTTGGTTTAACTAGGAGCATTACTGATTACTGATTACTAGGAGCATTACTGATAACTATGAGCATTACTGATTTCTTATTGGATACCATTAAAATAACTTATTAAATTCCAAATAAATTAATATAGAAGTACAGCATTATGGCACTTGCAATAAATACATTAGAGTATATATTTTTTAATTTATAAGCCATAAAAAACAAAAAAAATAACAACTTTAACAAAGATAGTCCTACAGTTCACCTAAAAAAGATGCCGAGGGAAAAATGGAGAACTGCTCTAAAAAAAGAAACCAGCAGGACTCGCAATTTGTGCATTGAATACACTTTTGGAGAGAGACACTAAAATCCCCATTGAACAGAAATGGGGAGAAGTGCAGGGTGAACTGAGTTAGCTTCGCAATATATTTTTGGAGAAGCAACAGAGCTGAATACAGGGAAGCACAAAATAGGAGAGAAAAGTTCACCACTCTCCAAAAAACATGCACACTTACCATTATTTACAGCGACATAGGAGCATTGAATACATGCCCATGAGTCTATAAAACCATTTTGGGATTACATTTGTTTTAGCACACACCATTACTGCGTTATACACTGCAGCCAAATGCTTTAAATATGGTGTACAGTATATAGGGGCCTATTCATAAAGCTGTGAAAAGAGTGGAGAAGCGAGCCAGTGGAGAAGTTGGGTTGCCCATCGCAGCCAGACAGTTGCTATGAATAATGTTACAGAATATATTTGATAAATGTTACTTCAAAGCTGATTGGTTTCCATGGACAAATGCTGTACTAGGAAACTCCCATTCTCTTGGACAGTGGCTCACATTATGACAATTATTATTACAACAATTGCAATGGTACATACATACAGAGGAGCATGCATCAGATGGTGTGTCTGCACCGAGGCGTGTGCATCATACTTTGTGTCTATACAGAGGTCATGTGCATCATATGGTATGTCCATGATGTGACTGTGATTGACAGTGGCAGCCAACGCGAGCGTGGCATCGTTGTGTGTGCATTAGGATGCCCGCACACCCTGTGCGCATGCCGTCCCCTTTGGTGACCGATCACTGTGGGAGTATGGAGTGGGGGCAGTTGGTGCTTTTGCTGTGTCTACTGCAGGTTCACTTCACAACAGCTGTCCCTGCAGCATTGCCTCTATATTCACAATGCTCCCCACAGACCCAGTAGGCGCTGTCTCCTTCAAGCCACTGCGGGGTCTGCGGCACTATAGTTACTCTGAATCAGACGTATAGAGTGTAGCTATTCAAGTACAGCCGCTGCATTACTAATTGCTGTAATCCTCCCTCCAGGTCTATACTACCCATTCAGTATGCATTCCTCCCAACATTGGTGGCAACATTCGGCTGGCATCTGAAAATAGGGGGCATGACCTCCCGGTCAGGGGGTGTGGCCTATGATCCTGGTACTCCTGTGAGGTCATGCCCCCATTTTCCCCACTGTGGGAGGCATGGCCAGAGCTCTGAGAGCTGCTGGTCATGACCCCAGGCCCTCTATCTCACTGAATAGACAATATGCGCATGTGTTCAGCGTCTATTCACAGCTGCTTTTAGTGACTATAAGTGGCAAAAGTTGAGCTATATCAGCAGATTTTATAGCACCTTCATAAACATTGTTGCAATCCTAGTAAGTAAAATGTTCCTCTAAGTATTTCTTCCAAACACGCAAAGGGAGAACATTTAGCATACCGATGATGGCTGCATACAAATACAATATAACATAACATACGTTAACCAGAAGTAGATCATTCCATGGGAACATTGCATTGGCACTGATCAGAAATTGTAAACACATGTTTGTAAAAAATCACACATACTGTAGTAGAGTGTGTCCAGCTCCCTGATGCTTTTCTATGATGTTTTCTATAACTTTATTGTTACTTAGAAATGTAGAAGTTCCCATCAGCGTTAAAGAGCAACTGATTATTGTATTTAGGCTCTCTGCATTGAAAACAGCTGTATTGATGCTCATGACAAGAAGGGACGATATGGAACTTTATTTATTGTGGACAAATTGTTAACTCCACCATCAGGAAATGTCATGGATGTCCTTAAAGCTGATAACCGTTTCAGGTACAGTATACATTTCCAATACTGTAAACTCAATGGTAAAATTACATCATAGTACTTTTATTAGTAGATTAGAACAATTGATTACTATAATGGTTAAGAAATATGTATGTTCTTATGTTCAAGTGTTCTTGCTACTGTTACAATGATGGGAAAAATTGCTGGGCTGAAAACCGCAAAGAGCATACTCACTGAGCGATTTTCGCCCTTCTGAGCGATTTTCCCATTGGTGGACAACTTTTCATAGTAGGACACTATGGAATGCTTTCTACCCAGCCGCTCATCTGTCGCCGAACAAGAGTTTTCATGCAAGCCCAAAAAAGTTTTCTATAAAAAGAGCTGTGTAGATTGACTCCTACAGTATGTCATAAACCCAGAAGTCCAGTGAACAATGCCCATCACAAAGGGCAGCTCTTATCAGCAGAGCTGTCCTTTGCATTACTAATTTGTTAGTACGTATGCGGTTGGTAACAATGCTGCACACAACAAGTGCTGTGTACACATAATTGCCACTGTAATTTCAAGCTCACAGGTAGATGTATTATAGAGGCAATGATTGTGCCACTGTATCTCTTCATGCTTCACCTCTTTACCGATGTGAAGCAGGAAACATACTGTACCAATGAGACATGTTAGCATCACTGATGCTACAGTGGGAGAAATAAAAATCCCCCTCCGGTGATCAAATTTAGTGCCACAGTGCATCAGACTAGTGCCAATGCGCTGTGTCCTATCTTTGGGCCTGGGCCACTGGGCATGCAAAGTATTCACAACCATTGAGAGATTTCCTTAGTGTGCAGTCCGGAACCCAGCCGCCGCCTCAGGTAAGCACATATACTGGCTGATAACACCTGACGATATATTAAAAAATAACAGAAGCAAAAGTGAGCTTATAATTTTTTAATACATCTAGTTGATTTACCGTAGCCAAATACTAGTATGGAGATGGCAAATTGTTAGTTGTCTGCAGTGCTTTTATACATCCTGCGGTTGTTATGATGTCCGTTCTCGGAGAATGTAATGCTAGCAAGCCAACTGTTCTTCTTGTTATTCTAGCACGTTGGTGACTGCAATCCAGTCTGCTGGCCTCACTGAGACACTGAACAGAGAAGGAACTTTCACCGTCTTTGCTCCAACAAACGAAGCCTTCCGCGCACTTCCAAGAGGAGAACTAAACAAACTATTAGGTATGCATATTGTCTTGTTGCAACACACTGTACAAGGCAATGTATTAGTTAGAATACATGCCAGAAGTGAAATGAAAACCATGCAGGCACAGCGTGATGCTTCTTCTTAATACAATCTCCAAAAATAATCTGTTCTAGATTAATGGAATTTTACATACTCTGACTACTTAGTGTACTTCACGCGCTAAAGCTTCATTGCCATAAGGAAAATATTGATATCTGTCTAAAGGTTATGAGCCAATAATAGAGTTGGCTACATAATTCATGAAAGCAGTGGTAGAATCAGTATATAAGCTTAAACAATAGCTAGACAGAATGCAATAGACAGGGTGAGATTAACACTGAGTAAGTGGGACTATAGCCCCAAGCCTAGGCATACAGTTAGACCCATCACCATAATGATGAAGGCCACGTGGTCACCATAGGTGCTAAAACGGTGGGGGAAACTTATATTAAAGTTTGCAGGTAAAGTGGCAGAGATAAAGCACTAACCAATCAGCTTCTGTCATTTTACTGACTTTAAAAAATGACAGTTAGGAGATGATAGGGTAAAGGTGCCCATACACTAGTAAGATTTATTTTCAGATCTGGGTGGTTGGAATAAAAACATGGCTATGGATGAGTGACAGTTTTTCAGTTTTCCAGCATTTCCAAGCAAATGGTCAACTGTCATTTGCTCTCATCCATAACCATGTTTTTGTTCCAACCAGCTAGATCTGAAGATAAATCTGCATGTGTATGGCCACCTTAAGGGCAACTCACTTGTAGGGGTTTGCGAATGGATGTTACACAGTAACATCCATTCCCAGGGCAGGGGGAAACTTCCACATCTTTTGATGGTCACCGACCATTGAAAGATTTAGAAGGTGCACTCAAATTAAAGTGACTTTCAAGTCACTTACATATGCATGCATGCTGGGAAGGAAATGGGCGGGCAGCTGACATCTGATGATGTCAGGTGCCCGCCCTCTGCACCCGTGACATGGCCTCATTAGCTTGAGAACGCCCAGCATTCTCATGGGAAAGCCCATGAAATGCTTGGTGTTCCCATATGCTAATGGCATTGTTAGAGGGAGGTGGGCCACAAACTGGTATCTTTCCTAGGGCCCCATGAGGTCTAAGTCTGCCACTGACTGTTGGAATTCAGACTTTCGACCCATCATCCGGCACCCTTTCTAACAATAGCCATTGATCTTTTTCAGTCCTATTCCCATGTGGCATTTAATCCAGTGCTGAGTATGGGTGATATAATCTGCAATATTTATTTAGTTACTGTATTTCAGAAAAGGCTTTATTATTAGTTATTTATTTCAAGATACAGTACTGCTCTCTTTGTTGGTAGCAATGCCTTGAAACAAATTACAGCTACTGCACATATGCTGAACACAAGCTACAGTAAACTGAAGTTTCTGCATTTAGATGCATTTGACAGCTTTAATAAGGAAATTGTTACAGTACTGACCTTCTGTCAAATATGTATAGCTAAGGATAATATACTGACATTACTGGAAGCATCCATAAAGATGCACAGTGAGAGGGCTGTTTGTGTCCTGTAGGGAGGAATTGATAACGCATACACTTGAAAGAGAACTACAAAGCTGTAGCCCAGACCTAAGAACCAGGGATAGATTGAAAGAACATGTCCACATTAATATAGAACTGCAACATATGGTTTAGGTTCAAATTTCGAGAGAAAAAAAAAACTATGCCCCCAGCACACTGAAAATGTACATACTACATGATAATAGAAATGCAGAGAATTCAGTGTACATATATGTGTAAGCTGCCAGGTCACGTCAAGGCATCTCCATCCTGGCAGTCCCTACCTTTCCGAAGGGGCATAACTCTCAGAGGCAATGGAGTCACCTGCCTCCGGACAAGGGCGCCAACAGGTCGGCTGGCCCCAGAATTGAGGGGGCGTTGCCACCGGGAGGGATGTAGGCCAATCATAAGGGCAGCATGATGATCAACAGATAGACACCAGCTGGCCACATGATTGGCCATAAATCAGAAGTATTACAATTGAATTCATTTTTTACACATTTATGCAATTTCTGTACTTTTACATATTTAGGGCAAGATGTACTAAGCCTTAAAAAGTGATCAAATGGAGATTGACAAACCTCCAACCAATCAGCTCCTACCTGTCATTTTTCAAACAAAGCCTGTGGCATATCTGTTACGAACTGATTGGCCGGTTGTTTATCACTATCCATTTTATCACTTTTCAAGCTTAGTCCATCTTGCCCTTAGGGAGACACTGGGGCTTATAGAGTAACTACATGCCCTACATGGAATTCATACTTGCCTACCTGACCCTCTCCTTCAGGGAGAAAATGCCCTGTTCCTGGGCTTGCCTGGTAATGTATGATTGCCATCACCTGTGATGAGCTAGTTAATTGATAAGAAAGGTGTTTTACCACAGGTGCTGGCAATCCTACATTACCAGGGATGTCCAGAAACAGAGCATTTTCTCCCTCATGGAGAGGCTCAGGAAGGAAAGTATGAATGGGCATCACATAATCCATTTTTTAATAGGCCCCTGAATATTTTCAGCTCCAGGCCCTTAAATTGGCCCTGGTCCTATAAATAGAGGGTGTGAGATCTCTGTGCAGCAGTCACAGAAAGGTTTCATTTCTGCAGTTGTCTAGCTACATTGTTGCTAATTTTTGCAGAAGCTGAAACCACACCAACTGCACTTTACTATGTCCTCCTCAGCATCAGGGTCAGATTAACAATGGGGCAGATAAAGTTGCAGCTCCAGGTCTTAACATAAAAATAGGCCCATCCTCACGTTCCACATATCCATAAATAATAATTGTTACAATTACTTTCCTATTTTACACATTTATACCATTTTTGTACTTTTATATATTTAGGGAGACACTGGGGCTTATACTCTGTACCTGTGTTTGTGTGCATATTATTATTATTATTATTATTATTATTATCCTTTATATGGCGCAACGAGGGTTCCGCAGGGCCCAGTTACAGAGTACACATAATCAAACAGGAAAAACAGTGACTTACAGTTGAAGACAATACAGGACAAATACAGGGTAAATGATTATAGGAACATCGGCCGATTACTGCAACATAAGTATCCAGGTGGCAGCAAACAGCATGTTTTGTTGCAGTCCAAGACTACTGAAGTACTCTACACACACACAGTCTATTGGCTGTATCCAGCAGCTGAGCTGAGCGGCGCGCAGATCCTCCCTGCGCTCATCACAGTGTGTGAGCCGGAGAGAGACTGACGGAGACACTGTCCTAATCACTGTACTAATAAGTGCCTCCATCTGGGTCCTCCGTGCAGTGAGCAGTCCAGAGTGCTTATAAAAATATTAAGGTGGGCTACAGTCACATTTTATGAAATATATAAATAACAATGTATATACATATATGATTACATTAAAATAGGGGGAGGGGGCACAAAATTGTTGTGCCTAGGGGCGGCCTGACCCCTAAATTCGCCCCTGACAATATCTATGTCTTCACCTTAGGGATGTATTCAATGGTTTTTGTGAGCTGTGACAGCAAGCAGTGCTGACTGTTTGCTGTCACAGCTCGCAGGGTCAGTATTCAACTGACCCCCTTGCTAGGAAACGGCGTGTGCGGCCACTAAAACAGCGAGGCTTGCGTCTAAATGCAGCGGGCTCCCTGCATTAGCCACGAGCCTCGCTGTTTGGGGGAATCCTCGCCGTCCTGTGACAGTGAGGATTCCCCCGGAACGTAGAATAGGGTGAGCAGCCGGCGCGGGGGTTAAACGGCGAGGATCGCTTGTTTTCGGCATTGAATAGGGCCCTTAGTTTTATTGTAATTTGTTCTAATTGCCTAACCCACCTCCTACAGTTTTTTTTTACATATTTCCTGATTTAAGGCTTTTGATTTTAATGACATAATATATGTATATGTTTGCATATTGTTTTTTAAGGTAATGCGAATGAACTCTCTAATCTACTAAAATACCATATTGGTGAAGAGATTCTGGTCAGTGGGGCAGTAAGTCAGCTTGTAAGGATAAAGACACTACAGGGTGAAAAGCTGGAAGCTATTTCTGTAAGTTCTTATTTTGATGTTCTGTTCAGTGCATGTAGTTATCATTTATAGTGATACATATCGGTAATATACATACTATTGACATTTACTTAATGCTGCAGATTAATGCAAAGTATGTGTTCCTATCTGAAATGATAACAAGTACTGCTGTGGTAGCCATAATTGTGTGTGCCATTTTCAGGACTAGGTTTAACCATCGACCATGCAAAAATAACACCATAGAAACTTGTCCACTCTCAGGACGATGCATTACTGCCACACCTGGACTGCATTGTGAATGCTACGATAATTTGGGGCCAATAATTAATGGGTCCCAAAAAACCCTAGCTATCATACTGGTTCATGTCCCTATTTCCCCTTTGAATGCAAAACAAATACTTTAAATCTATATATTGTGATCTATGTGCCCTATGTGCCCTAGGCATGAGCCTGGATTGCCTAATGGATTAGCCGGCTATAACAGAACTGTCCATGAGATTTGGAGGAAGATATGTAGAGTAGGGCCCAATTTGATGATTGCAATTGCCCGCTCAGTGTCCAATTAGGAGGCTGCTTGATATGATGTGTGTCATCATACTGCGTTCCCGTGAACTTTGCCAGATGGTAATTCTCAATGTGGAGAATGGCCTTCTCTATTAGCAGCCAGGAGGCTTCCCCCTAAACTGTGGATATAAAGTAAAATGCTCTGTGGTCCTGGATCTGTCTACCGGAAAATTGTCATCCAACTTGCTCCATTAAATAAGACATACAAGTTCATGGCATTCAGTACTATAACCCTAAAATGTATGAACATACTGTCCTTAACTTGTGATATTATTTGCAGAAAAATTCTACGCTACATGTAAATAAAGAGCCTGTTTCTGAAGCAGACATGATGGCGACAAACGGTGTGGTTCATGCTATGAATACTGTGTTTCAGCTGCCATGTGAGTATTAAAGTATTGTCAGAATTTGCTTTTAATCAGTCATTTCTATTTAATTAACCATAATCTTGCAAGTGGCTGTAATGTTGTGTGCTGTGTGCTGCAAAGTAATATGATTCCGGATGCACAAAATCCAGCCTTCGCTGTTAAAAAACAGATGTTCTGCAACATTGGACGAGATGTAATAGGATGAGATTTTTAGTCATGTTCCAAAATAAGCCCCCAGCATAAGCATCCCCGGGCTCAAAGAACCGGTCCTGCTTTTAGAAATTCAGGGGACAAAAATCATACGGGATCCTCAGGATTTCTAAACCAAAACCAGGCTCAAGGTCCCTGGTTCCCAAAATACAAGGAACAACATGAGTAGGGGTCCCCCATATTTTGGCAACTAGCATCAAGTCCAAACAGCCAACAGAGTAATGCCACAGCCGGGGGAAACTTTTTAAGCAAGTTCCCCCGGCCAAAGCATTCCTCCCTGTGGCTGGTCAGCCCAGGCAGGGACCAAGAAGGAGTAGTGACCCCCCAGTAAAGGGGTTCCCCCTCCAGAGTTAACCCTGCATGGGTTGAAGCCCAGGGCTATCCCCGGTGACCCTGGGTGCTGGGCACCGGACTGAACGTGAAATAGTTAAAAATAGATATAAACTATTGTGTAATGTTGTGAAACTACAAAGTCCCAGCAAGCCTGCACTACATGCAGGGTCTTGGAGAAACACACCAACCAGTCATTTAAGAGCCTGCTGGTACTTGTAGTTCCACAACATGAGAAAAAGTTAAATAAAACACACACACGAACCAGACCAGTATAACTATATTTCATACTACAGTCATGCGCCTAAGGATTCCCTTGAAGGCCAGCCCTCTTCTCCAAGTAAAATCCAATAGGGGTACCTCCGGTGTACATTGGTTGCTTCACCGGCTGCACGTACCACCCTGAATGATTGTTGACATACTTGGCTTCTCCCACAAACCAGGGGTTAGGCCCGCCCACCAGCCAATCAGGAGTGGCCTCTAGGAAATCTCTGCTCCTGATTGGCTGGTGGGCGGGTAAAGTTTTCCAAAAATTGCACAATATTACATTTGTGAGTTGTATACTTTATAATGCGAAAACATCTGGATGCGAATAGAAGTGTGTGAAAATATCGATAGGTCATAATGTGAAAAGTTTAAATTTATATTTTCATATACTTTTGTATAAATTAAGTGTAAGTGCCATTAGCCATAGTTTGTAAGCTTGCAGCAGGGCTCTCCTACCTCCAAGTCTGTCTGTTGTTACCCAGTTTGTTTTATCACTGTCTACTATTGTAAAGCGCAATGGAATCTGCTGCGCTATATAAGAAACTGTAAATAAATAAATAAACCGTTCATCAGACTGTGATCCTGTGGCAGCCAATATCAATGCAATATCGGCGGCCGCGGGGACCGGGAGTGGTGCAGTGGTGGAGGGAGGGATGGAGCATGCTGGAGATGGGGGGAAACGGGGGACATGCTGCATTAAGCAGCATGGCCCTCGCTAGGATATAATAGAAATAGACTGTGCTGTACAGTCTATTTCTACTTTGGATTCTGATGCCACACATTGGGATCGGAAGTGCCTAAACACTGTGCAATTTGAACTAACCTGCTATAGATTTTGACTATATAAAAATGGAGCGCATCTCATTTAGTGGTGGTCTTGCAGTTGAATTGCTGACTATCAGCCTGCTGCAGCCACCGGAAGGGGATGTGCGCACATGAGACACTCGCAAGTCTCCCTCCAATGGAGCTCCCTGTCGGTCCCCACCGGCTCCACGTTACTGTCTTCAAAGACCAAATGAAGATATAAATGAGTATATTTCACTGTTAGCATCTCCCAAATGGTGAACCAAGCAGCTCCTTTCTGCTGCCTATTCTCTGTTTTACAGCTTTCTCTGGTTTAGTCACAATGCCAGATACAAGCAAATAAATGTTGAATCATAGAAACATAGAAACATAGAATTTGACGGCAGATAAGAACCACTTGGCCCATCTAGTCTGCCCCTTTTTTTAAACATGTTACCTCAAACCATATTTGATCCTTATTTTTTTGTAAGGATATCAATATGCTTATCCCAAGCATGTTTAAATTGTACTACTGTATTTGCGTCTACCACCTCTGTTGGGAGGCTATTCCACTTATCTACTACTCTTTCTGTGAAAAAATTCTTCCTCGCATTTCCCCTGAATCTTCCTCCCTCTAGTTTCAGTGCATGTCCTCGTGTTCTGTTGCTCCTCTTCCTGTGAAGAATGTCTCCCACCTGTACCTTGTTAAAGCCCTTGATATATTTGAAAGTTTCTATCATGTCCCCCCTTTCCCTTCTCTGCTCTAAAGTATACATATTAAGATCTTTTAGTCTTTCCTGGTACGTTTTGTGATGTAGGCCATGCACCATTTTAGTTGCTCTTCTTTGTACAGTCTCTAATGTATTTATATCCTTCTGGAGATATGGCCTCCAGTACTGAACACAATACTCTAGGTGAGGTCGTACCAATGACCTATACAGTGGCATTATTACTTCTTTCTTTCTACTGCTGATACCTCTCCCTATGCAACCAAGCATCTGACTTGCCTTCTTCATTGCTTTGTTACATTGCCTACCTGCTTTTAAGTCCCCTGAAATGGTGACACCTAGATCCCTCTCTTCCTCAGTAGTTTCCATTATAGTGCCATTTATACTATATTGAGTCTTTGGATTTCTGAGACCCAAGTGCATGATTTTGCATTTTTTGGCATTAAACTGTAGTTGCCATTCTCTTGACCATTTCTCTAATCTGCCTAGATCCTCAATCATTTGTTTTACCCCTCCTGGTGTGTCTACCCTGTTGCATACCTTTGTGTCATCTGCAAAAAGGCACATTTTACCCTCAATTCCATTAGCAATATCACCAATAAAGATATTAAAAAGCACCGGTCCAAGTACAGATCCCTGGGGTACTCCACTTGTAACCTTTCCCTCCTTTGACTGTACTCCATTTACTACAACTCTCTGTTTTCTGTCCTGCAACCACGCTCTTATCCATTCAACTATCTTAGAATCCAATCCCAAGCTTTCAAGTTTATTTAACAGTCTGCGATGTGGGACAGTGTCAAAAGCTTTACTAAAGTCTAGATAAGCTACATCTACAGCCCCACCTTGATCTATTACTTTAGTCACCCAGTCAAAAAAGTCAATAAGATTTGTTTGACATGATCTTCCCCCAGTAAACCCATGCTGTTTTGGATCCTGTAAATTGCTGGTTTTGAGATATTCTACAACTCTTTGTTTTAAGAGTGTTTCCATCAATTTCCCTACTACTGATGTAAGGCTCACTGGTCGATAGTTGCTTACCTCTTCCTTGCTTCCACTTTTGTGCAGTGGGACTACATTCGCTGTTTTCCAGTCCTCTGGGATTACTCCAGTAGCTAGTGACTGGTTGAATAATTCTGTTATTGGTTTTACCAGCTCCCCTTTAAGCTCTTTTAGTATCCTTGGATGTATCCCATCTGGCCCCATTGATTTATCCACTTTCAGTTTTGAGAGTTCTGTGAGGACTTTTTCCTCTGTAAATGTACTTGCCTCTCCCTCAGTTTTCTGACTATACTTGCAACTTAACTGTGGCCCCTTCCCCTCTCTTTCAGTAGTGAATACTGAGCAGAAATATTTATTAATATTATCTGCTATTACATTGTCCCCCTCAAGAAAACTTCCACTCTCTGTCTTCAGTCTAATTATTCCACTTTTTGTTTTTCTCCTTTCACTTATATACCTAAAAAAAGTTTTCCCCCCTTTACCCACTGACTGGGCCATTTTCTCTTCAGCCTGTGCTTTTGCACATCTGATTACCTTCTTAGCCTCCTTCTGTCTAACAAGATACACCTCTTTGTCCTCATTCTTCTGCGTCTGCTTAAATTTCTTAAAGGCCAACTTTTTTGCTTTCACAATACTTGCTACTTCTTTTGCAAACCACAATGGCTTTCTTTTTCTTGTGTTTTTCCTAACTCTTTTGACACAAAGTTCTGTTGCTTTTAGAATTGCACTTTTTAATTTTTCCCACTTATCCTGCACTCCTTCCACGTTCTTCCACTCTGCCAAAGAATCCCTTACAGAGTTTCCCATCTCTACAAAATCAGCCTTCCTAAAATCTAACACCTTTGTTTTTGTGTGCGATGAGTCAGTCTCTGTCTTTATTTTGAACCATACTGCTTGATGGTCACTGGATCCCAGATTTTCACCCACATTTATGTCAGATATTCTGTCACCATTTGTAAGTATTAAGTCTAATATTGCGTCCTTACGAGTGGGCTCCCTCACCAATTGCTGGAGGGATGCTCCTTGCAAGGAATTCAGCATGTCCCTACTTCTGGTGGAACTTGCAACAGGCAGCTCCCAGTTTACATCAGGTAGATTAAAGTCTCCCATGATTATCACCTCTCCTTTTAATGCCATTTTGTATAAGAGGTTTTGTAGAATGGTTTTGTAGAATGCCTCTAGATCCGATGTCTCCTGGGTCCACTTATAGACGTGTAGCCCTTACTTGTAGAGTATTAATATGTGCCTGACCCTGAAGCGCTTTGGCTGGCAGCTTTGAAACTCTTTGCAAAATATGCTGAAATCATTAGTCTCAAAGATTTGAGATACTTGGCACTCCCCAGGTAAAGGCTGTGAATCAATGAAATCTAGCTCACTCATAACACATGCAAATCTCCTCAATAAATAAAGCAAGACCATGTGAACCATTAGGATGCATGTCCATTCTATGCCAGATTCACGGATGTGATCCAACTTTCCGTATGTCGGGCCCAGTATTTTGTCTATGCCTTAGAACCTTCTTTAACCCTGAGCTGGCACATGTATGCAAAGCTGCAGAAATGCATCCAGTGTACACAAGTATTCACATCTGTTTCAGATATGTTTGATGTAAAACAAATAATTTTTTGCTAATGCATAACACTATACAGTAAGTACATTTCAGTAACATAGTTAGGTGCCATGTTTCCAGAGATCTGCTCTATAGAAATCACTGGGAAAATAGCACCTGTGCCATTTTTCTGGAGATCAGCAGATGGTACGGGGTATATCGGGTTGTTTGAGCACTCAGAGAACCCCCACACACGTTTCCCTGTGGGCAGCATGACTCTGATGCCTCACATAGTGTTTGAATATATTTTTGGGGTTGGCTGGCATTAAAGCCAACCCCAGGTATGCCTGGCCCCGGTAACATTTTTGGGACGTGCCCTAAAAGTGGAAGGTGTGGTCAGTTCCCATGATTAGACCACTTCCCCAAAATGTTTAGAGGGGTGAAAAAACACTCATGTTTTGCCCCCACCTCAGCAGCAGCATACACCTACAGCATGTGCTGTGCTTGAAAGCAGGCTCAGCATGAGCTCTCACGCTGTCACTAAGACACTCATGCTGAGACTGCTGTCAGCACATACTGTAGATGTGTGTGCTGCTGCTGCTGCCCAGGAGGGATGGAGGAGGAAGGGGGCTGGACCAGGGCCCCTGCCGAGCCCCTCCAGCAAGCCCAGGTAATTTGTATCCCCCCTCTCGGCGGCCCTGCTCATACACACATGTTATATAAAACCCACATATTTTTTTAACACAAGAAAAGGTTTCAAGTGAAATAATATATGTTTTCTTATTCAACATTTTCTTTCAGCAAAGTCCCAAGGAAATGAACCCTTAGATTTTGGGATTCAAAACCGAAGACTAGCTGCTGCATATTCCAAGGTACTAGCACTTTTCACAACACAATTAATACATTTCAATGACTACAAATGTGTTGATAGTACTCTATGATGTACCATTAAAGTTGGTTGGGGTTATATGGAGTCAACTTGGTAAATTTGGGGTACAAAGAGAGTGACTTATGCAAACTTGCATGCATTATGGCCACAGACCATGTTTGCGTGCTTGGAAGTATATGTGAATATTCTCTCATATGAAGAGTTGCACTCATCTATACAGCCGCATTGTCCTTCTCCATACATTGCTGTTATATCACCACTATAAACATACTGTAGACATGCACCCATCCTCTACGTGACACAGGAGCTCCATCCAAAAACATGCATTTCTGTGCAAAAGCAACTCAGCACGGCAGCAATTCTGCCCATGGCACACCCTCAGAAGGTTCATCAGCCCAACAATGTTTTACAGGTATATAAGTTATGCTAACAAAACAAGAAGTGTGATTTGTGTCTGTACAATGTTGTGTAAATACAATCGCTGCAATCTCCCTTTATGCATGGGATAGAAAGTTGATATCTGTTTCCTGTGCCTGTTCATATGCAAGAGACAGATGAACACTACAGTAGGGACATGACATGAATTCTGTGGGTCCGATTCCCAGGGCTATTCAATTGAGCATGCTGTTATAACCAACCTGAGGGTTACTTTTTGCACCTCTGTGAGCAGAAATCTGACTTATCTTGTGCTGCGATGCTGTTTCTGCCTTTAGAATGGCACAGACAGCATGCTGACAGGCACTTAAGTTGGAGAATGCAGGTTCTCACGACTAACCACCTGGCTTAAGAAATGAGAACCGCATTACAGCTCTCTCAATTGAATAGCTCCTGGACCTCCTTCCCGATACTACTCATATCATGCTGAAGTGAACTGACCCAACTGATTCTTACTTGGCAATACATTCAGGGATCTTTGTGCCTTTATTGAGATCTGCCAAATTGTGTATACTGAATGTTTATTATTTACAGCACTGTTAAGTCACTATCTTATTTGCTCCTCGATCTGGTAATTGAGATGCATCAGCATGTTTATGTGAATACAGATGCCTGCAAGCAGAAAGACAGAATAGAACCTCTTCCAGGAACCTAATTCAGATATGTTGATGTTTGCTAAGTAAACAGCAATTAAATGAGCCACAGACCAAGTATTGTGATCACATTCACATGAGAGAAATAGATTGCTCTTAGTTTGGGGTCTTGCAATGCCAGACTAAATGTGTACATAAACTTGTATATATATTGTGTAAGCACACAACTGGCAATGTATACATTCTTTGTTGCAGTGTTTGCTACTAGTGTGGCATGGCTTCCCAGAATGCCGTAGTATCTAGCTCATGCAGTAAGGACAAAAGCTGTTATTGATCTTAGTAAGTCTTCCCCAGACCAGAACACAGAACAATGTAGAGTCATCAGTCATTTAACGTAGTGTCAATGTTTTACTGTCAAATAATCCCATTAACAAAAATGTATGCTTTCTTTCCAGGTGTCCCTCAGGAATGCCCGATTAGGTAAACCCTTTATTTATTAATTCTGTAAGAACATTCGGAATACATTTTGACCCTGATTCTGGTTCACTCGCAAAAACTATTTTTCTCTTTACTGGACAAAACCATGTACACTGCAGGGGGGGGGGGGGGGGGCAGATGTAACACGTGCAGAGAGAGTTAGATTTGGGTGGGGTTTGTACTTCAAACTGATATCTATATTGCAGTGGAAAAATAAAACAGCCAGTAATTACCCTGCACAGAAACAAAATAACACCCAATCTAACTCTCGTTACATGTACATTTTAGACAGAAAAGTCTGAAAATCCTGGCACATACACGGCAGGTCATTTTGCAGAGAGCAGCCTGGACCCCCCCCCCCCCCATCCTTCATACAGATAACAAACTGCCATGTTGAAAATTTCTATCCAGTAATTTGCTGAATAACACAGGTATTTCTTCTGAGTGAAAGGGTCAACCCGGGTCATAAATCATGTGCCCTTGACCCTGGTCAATTCCAGGGTCGGAGACAAAGGAATTTACGACTCGGGTGTGCCCTTTCACATACAAATAGGTCGCAAGTCGACGCAAATGGCCATCTTAGTAAATTTCAGCTTATGTAGCTGCCCACAGAAAGGTGGTCTGCATGGCCAGTAAGTCTCCATGGTGACACACAGACCCTGGACTTTCTTGTCCCAGAAAATGGGGATGACAACCCCTGTTTCCAGGAACCCTGGCAGCATGCAAACTCCCCACCCCTCAATGCTTCTGCTTGCTAACTAGGGCCACCGGGACAACTACATTGTGGGGGCCCCTTCAATAAATGATCCCTTGCCTTGTACATAGTGCTCAACCCCCAAAACTGGGCCACCTGGGTATCACCTGCTGACTGCTGTAATTTCTGAATTTTACAGCGCAGTGCAGTGTAGACAACAAGGGTAGATAAATTAAGCTCGGTGAAGTGATAAAGTGTATTTTTATTACCACCGGCCAATCAGCTCCTAACTGTCATTTTACAAACCAAGCCAGTAACCTTTATCATTTCACCGAGCTTAATAAATCTGACCCCAAGTCCCTTCATCAGCAGCATGGACGTGATATGTCATGTGCTGCTGATGAGGGGATTTGGGCTGTATTATACCCGAGTGGCACAGTCGGGGGGTGGGGGTCAGCCGTTGACTCAATTACAGGGTTAGATTACATTGTGTAGGGAATCACTGTATGTGGAAGCTCCAGCTCCACAGCCCGTGCCCCTACTACCTTAATATGGGTCTTGGCAGAGTAGAACTGTGGGCGACACGTCTGCAGAATAGGCCTTGCGTTGCTACAGATTCCCAATAATTTGGAATTTAGAAGCAGCAGGTCTCCTGCGTCCATCTCTGACTCAGCCCCCTGCATGTGGACAATAATTCAGGAGAAGTACCAAGTTAGGCGAGGGTACAGGGTGTAACTTTAGTATGTCTGTAACTGATTGTATTCTGTTACTAAGGCTTCCACCTCCACCGTCTCTCTTTCAGCACCTGCATATTCCAGGCTAATGGCAAGAATGAAACAATAGAAAGTGAAGTCTGTGGAGTGAGATCCGGCAAGCGGTCACCACCATCAGTGCCTCCTCGTATTTAATAGCAAGAATCACATTGTGTCTGTAAAATGACTTTGTTTTTCCTTTTAACATGTTAAAGACCTAGCCAAAATATTGTAACTGTTATCCTTGCTGGAGGCGTTTGTGCTAGATCCACATGCTGATGATCTAAGAACACATACTTGTTGACAATAGTTTATTTTCCAGAATAACACTCAGACAGTGTACAACAGACAATAACCTGGAGAAACACTCATATACAGCTACACCCCCCCTCCCAATATAGTATTTGTTTTAAGATTGTAATGGGTTTCTTTTTACCCTAAGACTTTTCTTATGGAAAGTACAGTGTTGTAATGATGCCTAGCTTCACATACTGCATACATTATATTAAGTTTGTCCATTCAATAAACTGGAAACAGGACCTGATGCAGAGGTGGACAATGTCCCCATTTTGTCCCATGTTTTATGGCGTGTGGGAGCCGCAATGTGTAGGTGCCATGATATAGCTACAGCCTTGGTGACTGTGGTGTTAGATGCAGTGTGATTGACAGGCTACATGAGTTTGGGGGTGATAATGGGGAGGGTCTGTAAAAACAGAGGTGTGTCTTTTCTATTTTGGGGGAGGGCCAAAGGAATAATCTGAATCATTGGCCTCAGTAGCTTCGCTGTGATGGACATTCAGGTGTTTAATGGCTGGCGCAATATTGATCCCATTCTGTGGCTGCGGACACGGGCAGCGGATCTAAGTAGCAGTAGTAGGCAGTGAGCAGATAAACATCTACCGAGGATACAGCAGCCAACCAGACTATATCCACCTCTGAATCAGGCCTGTGTTCTAATGGAGTCCCAGTGTGCATATTGTAAATTGGTTTGTTGCATTGTCCAGGTGATATAATGGCTGCCCACACTGTCTATAGGATCCTAATGCCACAACTCAGTTGCATAAACGTTTGTGCTGAGATTATAAGTGGAAAGCTAAGGGAAGGGTTAGCTTACAGAGACCAGGACAAACAGGATGATAAGTCTGCACATCCTTAAGATGCCCATAAAAGGATAGATACTGGATTCAATCCAATGTCTATCCAATTTTCCTTGAAATCCAGAACACCCTTGATCATGCCCACACATCGAACAATTGAGTAAAGGATCAATGGATTAGATGGGTCTTTAATGACCCATTTAAACCTGAAAAATCATATACCACATCATTGTCTCATCGTTTATCGTGCATACACATGGAAAGATGTGGCCAAATTGTGCATGGGTTGTTCATCTTTCCACCTGCTGAAGGGATCAGCAGGCTCAATGAACAACCTGTGGGCACCTGCATATGATCTTTATCATGCCCACACACAGTAAGTTTTGAAATGATCGGTTGTTCCAATTGGTTGGAACGGCCACATTGTTTAAAAAATCTTACCATGTGTGGTGGCCTTTTGTTATGACACATGTTTCTAGATTCTGGCAAAATGTGACAATAAGTAAATGCATAAGAAAACATTTCTCTTTTAGGTTCTACTGTGACAGTGACTGCAAACACACATTCCAATTTGACTTAATTATACCGTATTTTGATTGTATTGTATGGAAAGTTACAATATACTTTACAGTTTTTTTCATAAATTTATTAGAAACCGTGTTCTCCTAACACAATTGCCTTATACCATGTGTGGTGGAATAGAATAATTGAGATTCTATCATACAGTATTCCCAACATGCATTAATACTATTAAAACATATGTGTGTAATTTAATAATAAATCATTGTATACAATTTTTTACATTTATAGTCACGTTGCAAAGATGTGTGACGTTGTGTGATGACATTTTTATGCAATCTAAACACATTTAATTCAATTGAAATAGAAAGACTCATCCATTTTTTTTTTAAAAGTGCCATGGTTTTGCCTTGTAAATGATTGCAGCTGTAAAAAAAGGTCTGGCTTCCCATATCGCAAGCAAACCCGGACGCTATTACATAGGACCCCTTGCATTTTTATATTTGTGGTCTCACCTCTGTCATTTCATTGCTTAAATGAATATCAAGAGTGCGCTACTAATTTCTTTCTCTTACAATGTTTGCAAGATAGTTGATATGTTTGTACAGTAGGCTCAAATCTTCATTTTCAATAAAAGCATTGTACTGGTTACCACTGACCTGATGAAATATCCTCACAGCAATCTGCCATTCAGAAAATGCAGAAAATAAACAACACATTTCAGTAATAATATTCTCGTTTATTGGTTTAGTCTTTGCAGAAACATTATAATAAAACTTTGAAAATTAGAGTTGACAGCATTTACGTGGTGTTTTTAGAAACAGCATTTGGGGCCTTATTCTAGTTCACTCTTAGAGGCAAATAACTTCTCAGAAGGACAAAACCATGTGCACTGAATGGGGGTAGATGTAACAGGTGCAGATAGATTTAGATGTGGGTGAGTTATTTTGTTTTTGTGCAGGGAAAATACTGACTGCTTTATTTCTACACTGCAATATAGATCTCACTTTGAAGTAAAACCCCACCCAAATCTAATTATCTCTGCATACTATTTCTGCCCCACCTGCAGTGCGCATGGTTTTGTCCATCTAAGAAGTATTTTGTCAGAAAGAGTGAACAAGGCCCTTGGTGACTTATGCCCCTTTCAGACCGCACTTAAAAAACGGTATTTTGCTGATTTTTAACCATTTTAAAACAGTAATCTGTGCGGTCTGAAACGTGCAGAACCACTTAACCGTTTTAAAAAAGCAGTTTTAGCAAAACGGTTAAAATGGAGAGTCCTACCCATTTCAGACCCGGTATTTTGGAACCAAAATCGGGTCTAAAACGGTATTTAGGACCCAGCCAATAGTGGTCCGCTCTGTGCATATCTAATGAGCGGACCACTATTGGCTTCCCCCCCAACTTGGGCAGTGCAGGAAGGTAATGTACCCCCTGCCCCCTGTACCCCCTGCCCCCAGCACAGCGGTAAATCATTAAACCCCTAAAGCAATAAGGACAGGCGGCGAAATAGGGCTGCAGGGAGAGATACTCACTCTGGCGGCTGTGTGTGTGCAGCAGGAGAGGAAAGCCGGCTGCCGGGCGCGGTGGGTGCAGGAGAAGCGTCCGGATTCATAAAGCACTGGGCAAGGAGTGACGCACCCGGATAGGGGACCTAGAGCTGGCAGGGACTCGGCATGGGTGAGTTGTGCCGTCCCTCCAGCAGCGCCCGCCCCCTCTCCCATAGGCAGCGGCTTCAATGTTACCTCACACCCGACAGTACTCAGCGCACCCGCACACCCGACAACTCACTCAGCATGGGTAAGTTGTGCCGTCCCTCCAGCAGCATCCGCCCTACCTCCCATAGGCAGCGGTGTCCACGTTACCTCACACCCGACAGTACTTAGCGCACCCGCACACCCGACAACTCACTCAGCATGGGTGAGTTGTGCCATCCCTCCAGCAGCATCCGCCCCCCAACGCGGGAAGCTGGTATATGGGGTGCAATGGGTAGGCTGGGGGTACTGTGCTTACCACTGGCTTTGATCCTGTATTTGTAAACTTTTCAAAAACGGGTCTGCCAGGTAAAAAAAAATCGGCACTTAAACTGTAATATACCGTTTAAGAGATGCGGTGTGAAAGGGGTTTTACCTGGCAGACCCGTTTTTGGAAACGTTTTCAAATACAGGGTCAAAACCATTTATGCGGTCTGAAAGCAGTATTAGCAAGCTGATAGTGTACTGTAGCTACTCTTGCAAAGTGATTTGCAGAAACTGTTCCTTGAGAGAACAACTACAATAGTTTGATACCATAGGCAAATGCAGGGAAGGGAGGGGGGTATCTGGTTGCCCGGAAACCACCCTCCTCTTGGCAAGTGGCTTAAATTATGAATAGCAACAGGTATATAATATGATCAATAGAGCTGCCATCCCATCATGCAATTGATTGGACAGAGAAGAGCTACTGCACATGCCTAGTGTACCAGCTTCTTCTACTCCATTTACTTTAATAGACCAGAGAGTAGCTGCCATGAAGAAGAGACAGGAGCCTTACCATAAAGTGGGAGATTATGAGCTTAGAAAGTGCAGTACTTTTATTGTGTCCCTGGAACAAATCCCATCTAGATTCCACTTCACTAGGCAGGTGATACCCAGGATGTACAGAGACTTCGGAAAAAGTGTCATCAGAGCCCTGAAAATATGTGGCTTTACCCACTGTCCACTTAGCCACGTACATGTGGACAAGTGGTACAGGGAAAACTAAGGACTATATGACTGTGACAGCCCGCCTTCCGCAGCAACAGAAACATCTCTAAAATGCCAGCTCCTTCCAACACAGGCTACGATGTGTATAGAAAAGGGATAGTGAAGCGCCACACTGGTGGGATCAAATAATTAAAATGTTATGCATCATACCCTCCGGTAGTGTAGGAAGGAATGTCCATGAGTTGGTTTTAATTCCCGTATTCCAATGACATACAAAAAAACAAGACAATATATGGAATAGGATTAGTCCAAAAAATTGTGTATATTAAATGTGGGTCAAGATGGGAAAGATGTCATGAAAAAGTTTTTTCTCCTCTAAAACCTGGTGTTCTTTTATACTCTTCTAGGGGTTCACCACGTGCATTCACGGCAGAATGTAAACTTACATGTAGGCTTACATAAATATAATGTGGGATATAATCATCAAGGTATCTTTAAAGGGACCAAACAGAACTCGAAATTGAAGCTCCAATATGCTTACATGTATGCTTACTTGGTATAAGATGATGATTCTCTCATAAAGGTTTCTTTCACATCCAGATGAAATGAATCCTCCATCCAGTGGTAGATTAAAAAACTCTTTTGTTTCCCATAAATACCAAATAACAAAAGAATGTAAAAATAGAGTCCTCTTTTACCACTTTCCATCTCTGGGAGTATATGATGGAAACCCGGGGTGTCTCACCAGTTCCAGAACAAGGGAATTTGAAGGATCAACTTTAAAACACAAAAGGAGGTACCCCACAAACGTGTTTCGACCCATTGGTCTTCCTCAAGGTGGTACCTCCATCAACCACAGTACAGGTATATAAACCCTTCATACAACTCCTCCCCTGGGTTAGATATTGAAAATACATCTATACACACTGTTAGGTGAATAACTGTAAGCACATTGGGTTCATAACCTTTATGAGTTCCTTAATCTGCAAAAATGGTGAATTTTTAGCTTCCAGGCTACGATGTGTTTCACCGGTTTCAGTAAGAGCCACAACACAGACAACCTCTTAGAGACACCGATGGAAATCATTGCGCAGTGGCTTACCCCACTTATCCTGGGGACAGAAAAACCGAATTAATGACTATACACTTATATTGTGGCCACAATTTAATAATACAAATAATTATTAAAAAGAAAGACACAAACACATAACATATAATAAAAAATCCTTCTGGATAAAAACCCAAAGCACTACGGGTTAAATGCTTATTAACATATGATGATTAGTAATTATCTGCTCATCCAATTTTCAGATAAGGCACATATTAGTGGGTTAGTCCATAATTGAACAAATGATAATATTAAACAGTCCTGTATCGTCACTGCTTTGACATAATCATCATGTTAGTGATTTTATCAAGTAGATGTGTGCATGCAGATGTTATTAGCAGGCCATAGGTTACCTTGTTAAAGGCACAATGTGTTCATGTCTGGCCAGACAATACAATCCATATACCTTGCAATGTTATGATGTACATGGTGAGCTTCCATGCCTCCCAGCTGCTGATGCCGCCCCCACAGCAGCAAAAAGGGATGTGGCCTCGTGTGAGCATCGCACATATAGGCCATGCCTCTTCCTGCTAGGCCACTCCCCCAAATTGGGGGTCTATAGCACACCCTCCCTCCCTCCTTCCAAGGGCTGTAAAGTTAGGATGTATACCTATCTATCTACCTATCTATCTATCTATCTATCTATCTATCTACCTATCTATCTACCTATCTATCTACCTATCTATCTATCTATATATATGCATCCCAACTTTACAGCATTGGAAGGAGGGAGGGCGTGCTATAGACCCCCAATTTGGGGGAGTGGCCATCAGGAAGATGCATGGCCTTTATGTGCGATGCTCGCACGAGGCCACATCCCTTTTTGCTGCTGTGGGGTCAGCGTCAGCATCAGGGAGGCATGGAAGCTCACCACTTACATTTCACCTATAGCTCAAGTTGCAATACAGGGCATCTTTCATACAATTCTAACCATATGTCTCACAATACAAACATTCACAAATTAAGGGGGCGCAGCCCATAACGACAGTGTGAAGAGCACCCATAGGGCGCGATGAATCACCTAGTATATATATATATTTTTTTTTTTTACCCAATAGAGGTATGGCGCCTAAACCAAAGTCCAAATGCACTCTTGCACGTTCCACATCCAGTGAAGTAAGCAGGAGATGTTTTTCCAATAACTGTTTATTTTTCTTCAAAGGATTGTCAAGGTAAAAACGCTTGTAGAAAGTCCCCCTGTAGAAAGGGACTTTCTACAAGCGTTTTTACCTTGACAATCCTTTGAAGAAAAATAAACAGTTATTGGAAAAACATCTCCTGCTTACTTCACTGGATGTGGAACGTGCAAGAGTGCATTTGGACTTTGGTTTAGGCGCCATACCACTATTGGGTAAAAATATTGAGCTTTGTTGGTTCCCTATCCCTCAGGGAACTTAGTGGTGGGCAGCCGAGAATCTAATTGCAACACATTGTATACATATTTTTTGAAAGAGGCTATAGCGCGCATTGGAATATTGGGGATATATATATATATATATATATATATATATATATATATATATATATAAATATATATATTCCCACAAACGGACACAAATGAGTTAAGGAATAAACAGACAAAAAAAACCTATTTCTGTGATATATGGCACTTAACTGAATAGCGATTATATTCTAACATTTTTGGACTCCATATTAACTTTTGACACTTAATACTAACAATCACCTGTCCTGAATAGAAGAAATATGATCTACTGGCTCACGTGTTTAATAAATAGAACTTTGCTAGCACAGATACATCCCTCACATATTTGGAGGTATTCATGTTTATTTAATAACACTGGTTTGTTTTGCCCAATATGCAAGCGGAGGTTTAAGTTTCATCGCTACCCAAATTTACATACACGAGGGGGATATGGCATATTGTATTTACATGCAAGACTATTGAAATGCTCTAAGTAATAACTTATGATCATTTGAAGGTTTGATAATTATTGGTTTATTTTATATTTAATTATGTTTATTATAATTTTGCTATATTATATATTGTTTCAGGGCCTGATTAACCAATAGGTTTATTAGGCTGCAGCTTATTAGGCGCTGGGTCCAGGGGGGAACTCAATGCAAGCACAATAGATTGCCCTGGGATGAGAAGCAAGCAATATCTTGTGACCCGGGAAAAGGAGATCCTTTTGAGAGCCACGGCTGGCTCGGCCGCTGAAGCTGTGATTGCTGCCACTGACGCCGTTACCAACACTGCTAGGGCAGTAAGTGGCAATGTGAATGCCACTTACAGATTTTTAGCTGAACACTAGAGGAGGTACCTGGCGTTGCCCGGGTTTGGTTGTGCAATTAGCCTTACAGGTTGATTCTCCTTTATCCAAAATGCTCGAGACCAGAAGAATTTTGGATAACGGATTATTCCGTATTTCAGAATATATTTATATTTCAATCATGTATCTTGAGGTATCTTGCATTTATGTTGTACAAACACATCAAACACATGAAATACGCACTGATATAGTTTATTTGTGCATTAAAAAAAGGTTTCAAAACATGACACAAAGTTTGTGTACGATCTCAGATACTGAATTTAAATGCCAAGCAATCATTTTCTTGCATGTATTTAGTGCCAGTTACATATCATGTCCTCAGTAGTGCTGTTACAGATGTCCCCAGTAGTGCCAGTTTTATATCATGTTTTCAGTAGTGCTGTTACAGATGTCCCCAGTAGTGCCAGTTATATATCATGTCCTCAGTAGTGCTGTTACAGATGTCCCCAGTAGTGCCAGTTATAGATCATGTTTTCAGTAGTGCTGTTACAGATGTCCCCAGTAGTGCCAGTTATATATCATGTCCTCAGTAGTGTTGTTACAGATGTCCCCAGTAGTGCCAGTTATATATCATGTTTTCAGTAGTGCTGTTACAGATGTCCCCAATAGTGCCAGTTATATATCATGTCCTCAGTAGTGTTGTTACAGATGTCCCCAGTAGTGCCAGTTATATATCATGTCCTCAGTAGTGCTGTTACAGATGTCCCCAGTAGTGCTTTTAGCAACTTAAAACATTTTTTTGCACTTTCTGAAATGTCTAGTTTTCTGAATAATTTTGATATTTGAATTGGGTACATATACAGAAAGTCATTTAGTGTCCTCTACACTCTGAGGAAGGACATCATTTCTCAGAAATGCATTGGTGGTGGAGAACACACTGGTTTTGGGCCCTGCAGATTTCCTTTTCACATCGGGAACATCTCCCTCCTTTTGGACTCATTCTGGGTGAGCTCTGGCGGGAAAGAACATTGCTTCAGTGGATATACTATGTCAAGTGTTACCTGTAATTTTTACCCTTGGGTTGTTTGTTTGTGGGATAAATACTTCACTGGATATCTGTGGAGATTTTTTGAGGCTTCCAGTCACAAGACCTATACCAAGGATGCCTTTATATAAATATAGGGACCATATTATAAGTTGGTCCTTTTTGGTGTCTGGTGGAGGACAAGAGCGTTACCTATCTCTAAGTAAGCTGAGTGTGAAGTTTTAAAGAAACCTTTATGTGCACGTCACCCACATATGTGAGGTGAATGTTACTGTGTTTTTTACCCAGTGGATAATGTTATATAACCCATACACTAAGTGGAGCTTTTACTTTCAGGAAGCACCACTGTGAAAAGATGAGGACTCCTAGATTTACTTGAAAGGATTATAGAAGATGTACAGTATATATGATGTGACAGCGCTATGGGAATATTTATTTTGTGGTTGATACCCCTAAGTGTTTCCTAGCTGCAGTGTTTCTGGCGTGAGATTTCGGACCACATGTACATGTGCATAGGATTTACAATTGAACTTAAAAACTGCCATCCCAAATAAATCTCTGTTCAAGAAGACCCATATAGATATTGATAAAGTCCGTGTTGAACCTAATCCCTATACCTGTATCCCATGTCTGTAAATAGTAAATGTGATAAAAAAGAAAATTATTGAAATAATAAAATTAATTGATAAAAGCATAAACTAATGCCATGCAGTCCATGAAAAAATAGCGTCTGCCTCTTCTAAGCCCTTCTGTGCATTTTGATATCCTGAGAATTCTCTTTGGTCAAAGGAGAAACTACAGTATTACAGCTAGTTGTAATGTGCCTGTTGGAATTATTACAGACAAGTCAAGATTCAAATAAGGATTCAGTTCAGGAAGGAAAAAAATAAATATTACTGGCATTGCAAAAATGAAAAGAATTTATGTTTACAAAGCTATTAATAAGTACTTAGCTCACATTATAATTTGGGAACATATCAAGTGGTACAATACCTGAGATAAAGAAAATATTCTTATTGGGATGACTTTCAAGTTTGTGTGATGTACTATAGTAAAATATGAGGTTAATCATTGATGAATGATTTTTGAAGGTAAACCACACTTGCCTACCTGACCCTCTCCATGAGGGAGAAAATGCTCTGTTCCTGGACTTCCCTGGTAATGTATGATTGCCAGCACCTGTGGTGAAACGCCTTTCTTATCAATAACCTAGCTCCCCACAGGTGATAGCAATCCTACATTACCAGGGAAGTCCAGGAACAGAGTATTTTCTCCCTCATGGAGAGGGTCAGGTAGGCAAATATGAGGTAAACATTAATGAGTGAAATGTTATTATCATTTTGTGCAGCAAGATAAAATGAGTCTACAGCACTCTCTAGAGTTGAGGTTGTGTATGACTAGGATTCCAAAGTATTATAGGAAGGAAAAGTATAATGTAAAATAATGTTTTAAGCCCCAGAAAACATGTAAAACAATGCAGTGAGCTAAATGTGAAGCATGGTAATACAGTAGATCACTAACTCTGAAGTTGCCTTCAGTTCGTGAAAATTGTTTTAAGGAATTTTTCGGTACTCTTTACTTAGAAGGGCGCCCACGATTTTGATCGTGGGCATCGTTAGTAAAAAATCTCGGGCATCTCGGGCATTGAATGCACTAAAAAATCGGGTGCGATCAACCGACGAGATGCCCGAGATTTCCCATAGGGAACAATGTTAAATGTCTCAATTGACCCAATTTTCCTGTTCAATGCCTCAATTGACCCGATTTTTCCATAGGAAACAATGTTAAATGGGCCACAGAGGCCAAATAGGCACCCTGAAGTGTATAATGGCCACCCGAATTGTTAACGCCACCCCACGATCAACGTCAACCCGATGCGTGGCGAGCGCAGCGAGCCCGCGAGGGGCGGCGATACGCGTCCTACGACCTTTTCATACCCCCACTATCCACGTCGGCGTGGAGTTGAGAATAGAAAGTGTGGCGAGCGCAGCGTGCCACCGAGCCCGAAGCGTGGTGAGCGCAGCGAGCCCCGCGAGGGTACGCGGACAGCTGTGAAGCCCGCGAGGAGACACGGATACCTGTGAAGGTATCCGCGTCCCCTCGCGGGGCTCGCTGCGCTCGCCACGCTTCGGGCTCGGTGGCTCGCTGCGCTCGCCACACTTTCTATTCTCAACTCCACGCCGACGTGGATAGTGGGGGTATGAAAAGGTCGTAGGACGCGTACCGCCGCCCCTCGCGGGCTCGCTGCGCTCGCCACGCTTCGGGTTGACGTTGATCGTGGGGTGGCGTTAACAATTTGGGTGGCCATTATTCACTTCAGGGTGCCTATTTGGCCTCTGTGGCCTATTCAATGCCCGAGATGGCCGAGATGGGCGCCCTTCTAAGTAAAGAGTACCAATTTTTCTCTCTTACAAAATGTACTTTTAAAATAATACACTATGGACAAGGGCATAACTACCATAGGTGCAAGGAGTGCAGCTGCTATGGCGCCCAGAGATGAAAGGGGCCCACCTTCCCTGTCACAGTTACACATGTTATACACAGGACCGATGAGATAATATTACTACTCAGCAAAATCAAAACAAACAAATCTACATGGCCAGATGAGATTAATTGTAGGGTACTAATGGAATTAATGGAGTAACTGGCGACCCCTCTATATTACATTTTTGATAATTCACGATCATCGGGTAAGGTCCCAAAAGACTGGAAAGTAGCAGAGGTAGTGCCAATATTCCAAAAAGGTAAAAGGGATGACCCAGCTAATTACAGACCTGTGAGCTTAACATCAATAGTGGGTAAAATATTTGAAGGATTTTTAAGGGATGGTATCCAGGAATATTAAGACCTTCAAAGTTTACCTAGTATAACCAGCATGGGTTCGTGAAAAATCATTCATGCCAAACAAATTTACTAGGCTTCTATGAGGAAGTTAGCAAAAACCTTGATAATGGAAACGCTGTAGATGTGGTCTTCCTAGATTTTGCTAAGCTTTTGATACAGTACCACACAAGAGGTTGATAAATAAAATGGAGGACCTGGGATTAGGGGCAAGAATCTATAGATGGGTAGGGAACTGGCTGTGTAATAGAGAACAAAGAGTGGTTGTGAACAGTGCTGTATCAAATACGATACCTGTACTAAGTGGAGTGCCTCAGGGTTCGGTACTAGGGCCCTGTCACACCAGGGGGCTTAGTCGGCAAGACTGAGACCTCTGGTGGGGACCTGGACCGGTACCTGAACCGGGGAGGTTGGAGAGGACCCTTGCGCATGAACTGCGCGACAGTGCACCCAGAGCCAATAAGCAGTCAGAGGTAAAAGTACAACCAGATTTATTATGCAGAAGGTTGTAACGGTACAGGCAGTAAAGTATGCAGGAGTAATGACAGTTCATCAGGATTGCAATACTTTACAGATGTGATGGATGTGGTATCGATGGTGGAACATCGGATGGATATCAGTTATTGAAGATGACCGTGGGTCCGGAATGACGGACGGGAGATGACTGTGGGTCCGGAATGACGGACGGAAGCAGAAGATCCGGAATATCGGACTAGCGATGAAACATCGATGGTGGATGATGCTGGAGCATCGGAAGGACCAGAGTCCCGGAGCTAGGCTTGGTCGCTGGGCTGAGAGGCAGGATCACAGGCGGTGGAATAACCTGGACTTCACAGGAGATGGAACAACCTGGAACACACTGCAGCATGGAAGACAACACCAGCAGAGAAATACACTTGCACGGAGACAAGGACAGCTGATCATACACTGGAGACAACTGAAGCACTAGCAATGGTTCTGAGAGCTCCCAGCATACTTATCCCCACTGGGTGGCCAGGATTGGCCGAGGAAGTATGACAGGGAGATCAGAACCAACAGGATTGGACAGCACAGACATGTGACTGGAAAGAACATGGCAGCCCCCATGTCTGCTATGGCGGGAAAGTGTGTTTGTGCACACCATGCTGGATACTGGGAGCAATGGCGGCGGACAGGTGGATTGCCGTGCACTGGGTACTGTCACTGGGAGACAGGACGCCGGCAGGGATGACGTCTGGACCGCAAGCTGAACCTGCGGAGGCACTTAGCCGGTAGGAAAGTCTGTCTGACAGCTCGGATCGTGACAGCACCCCCCCTTTAAGGGTGGCCCCAGGACACCTTTTAGGCTTGCGGGGAAACTTGGAGTGGAACGACCGGATGAGTCTGGGAGCATGGACATCGATGGCATTGGTCCATGATCGCTCTTCGGGGCCGTAGCCCTTCCAATCGATCAGATATTGCAGACGACCATATCGGATGCGAGAGTCCAAGATCTTAATGACCTCATATTCTGTTCCACGCTGGGTGCAAACCTTAGGAGCCTTGGGGAGCTTGGAATGAAAGCGATTCAGGACCAGCGGCTTGAGCAGCGAAATGTGGAATGTAGCTGGCACTTTCAAATAGGGCGGCAACTTGAGCTTGTAAGCTACTGGGTTGACGACTCGCTCAACTGGGAAAGGACCAATATATCGGGGAGCGAACTTCATCGATGGCACTCTCAATCGAAGATTCTTGGTTGACAACCAGACACGATCTCCTGGACGGAGGGCTGGCACAGCTCTGCGTTTCCTGTCGGCAAATTTTTTGTACCTGCTTGAAGCCTTCAGAAGCGAAGAACGAATGAGCTTCCAGGATTTGACGAATTGCCGGATGGTCGTGTCGACCGCTGGAACAGAGGACACAGGTTGCAGAGTGAAGTCAGGAACTCGAGGATGAAACCCATAGTTGGCAAGAAATGGAGTGACATTTGATGAAGAATGATATTGGTTATTATGGCAGAACTCTGCCCATGGAAGGAGTTGAGCCCAGTCATCTTGGGAAGAAGAGACATATGTGCGGAGAAATGCTTCAAGGTCCTGATTCACCCTCTCCGTTTGGCCATTTGTTTGAGGGTGATAGGCTGTGGAAAACTTTAACTTGATTTGAAGCAGGGAGCACAGGCTTCGCCAGAATTTGGCTACGAATTGGACTCCTCTATCGGAGATGATTTCAAGAGGCAGCCCATGAAGCTTGAATATCTCTTTGATGAAGAGCTGGGACAGCTTGGAAGCTGATGGAAGGCCGGTGAGGGGAACGAAGTGAGCCATCTTGGTGAACCGGTCAACAATCACCCAGATGGTGGTGAACTTGTCAGACTCTGGAAGATCAGTTACAAAGTCCATAGAAATATGCGTCCAAGGACGATGTGGCACTGACAGTGGCATCAATTGCCCAGGAGGAGACTGACGACTGGTCTTGTGCTGGGCACACTTAGCACAAGAGGATACAAAGTCCTGTACATCCTGTTTGAGGGATGGCCACCAGTAGGACCTGGTGATAAACTCGTAAGTTTTCTGAATGCCTGCATGGCCAGCGAATTTTGAAGAATGCGCCCAACAAAGCAACTTCTTTCTTAGAGCTGGCTTTACAAATCTTTTCCCTGGAGGGGGCGTGAGATTAGAAACTCCGGTTGCGGAGAAGGCCACTGGATCAATAATGAAGTGTTGATGTGTGGACTTAGACTCACTATCTTGCTCCCATGAGCGGGAAAGGGCATCAGCTTTTCGGTTTTGTGTCCCTGGACAGAATGACAGCTTGAAACGAAACCTGGAAAAGAAAAGTGTCCATCTGGCTTGACGGGGGTTTAAACATTGAGCAGACTTGAGATACAGAAGATTCTTGTGGTCTGTGATAATTGTAATCTCATGAACAGCGCCCTCTAGAAGATATCTCCATTCTTCTAATGCCAACTTGATGGCGAGAAGCTCTTGGTCACCGATGGCATAGTTACGCTCTGCAGGCAGGAACTTACGAGAGTAGAACCCACAGGGATGAAGACGTCCATCGGGCGCTTTCTGCGAGAGGACTGCCCCAACACCCACGGAGGAGGTATCAACCTCGAGGATAAAGGGCAAGGTGGTATCAGGTTGTCGTAAAACAGGAGCTGAAGTGAACCTCTGCTTCAACAGATGGAAGGCTTCGATGGCTTCCACCGGCCACTTCGCTGGATTAGACCCCTTTTTCGTTAAGGCAGTGATGGGAGCCACAATAGAAGAGAAGTTACGAATGAATTTTCTGTAATAATTGGCAAAACCCAGGAAACGTTGAATACCTTTCAGCGAAGAGGGAATTGGCCAATCTTGGATGGCCTGCAGTTTTCCTGGGTCCATTTGAAGACCAGAACCGGAGACAATGTACCCTAGGAAGGGTATAGACTTCACCTCGAAGACACACTTCTCCAGTTTACAGTAGAGATGATTTGCTCGCAGCCGGGACAGAACCTCTTTGACCCAATAACGATGTTCTGTGATGTTATTGGCGTAGATTAAAATGTCATCGAGTTATACAACTACATGTCGATACAGAATGTCCCGAAAAATCTCATTGACATAGTGCTGGAACACGGCTGGGGCATTGCTGAGCCCGAAGGGCATGACGAGGTACTCATAGTGGCCGTCTCTGGTATTAAATGCCGTCTTCCACTCGTCACCCTCTCGTATGCGGATGAGATTATATGCACCCCTCAGGTCGAGTTTCGTGAAGATGGTTGCACCGCTGACACGGTCAAACAGCTCGGTGATGAGGGGCAGCGGATATCGGTTCTTTACTGTGATGTCATTGAGGCCGCGATAATCAATGCAGGGATGTAGGCCTCCATCCTTCTTCTTTACGAAGAAGAATCCTGCGCCAGCAGGAGAAGTTGAAGGACGGATGAATCCCTTTGCCAGATTTTCCTTGATGTAATCGGTCATGGCTTGAGTCTCTGGAAGAGAGAGAGGATAGGTTCTACCTCTGGGTGGTTCTTTGCCTGGGATAAGGTCGATAGGGCAATCCCACGGTCTGTGAGGAGGTAGGACATCAGCGCCAGACTTGCTGAATACATCTGAGTACTCTTGGTAGGGAAGAGGCGGAAGGTCTGCTGCATCGGCTGAAGAATGACGAGCTGGGAGTACCTTTTGGAGACAGGTACCGGAGCAGGAAGGATCCCAGGAAAGGATTTCAGATGTCTTCCAATCAAGGCGAGGATTGTGAAGACGGAGCCAGGGTAAACCCAGAACCAGAGCATGAGTGGCTCGGGGAAAAACCAGGAAGGACAAAAGTTCAGTGTGCAGGACTCCCACTTTCACTGTAAGTGGCAGAGTTCTGCGGGAGACTGTCGCATCAGGAATCCTACTGCCATCCACAGCAGTAAGGAAGACAGTCTTGGGAAGACTTTCAGTGGGCAACCCCCACTTGCGGACCAGTTCTGCAGTAACAAAGTTGCCAGCGGCACCGGAATCAAGAAGTGCGGAGACAGTCTTGAAATGCTGACCAACTTGTAGGGAAACTGGAAGGATGCAATCGGTTGCTGATGGAGAGGACTTAATTACTCCTAGCCTACCCTCTCCTTGACGGGCTAGGAGGAGGAGTTTTCCTGACACTTTGGGCATGCAGAAATTTGATGTGCAGGGTCGGCACAATACAGACAGAGCTGTGCCAACCGACGACGTCGACGTTCTCCGGGAGACAAACGGAAGCGGTTTATCTCCATTGGTTCTTCTTTGGAATGGACCGAAGGAGCAGTGGGTAAAGAAGGCGGAGGAGTTGGCACTTTAACTGGAGCGCTCTTGTGACGTTCTACAGCCCTTTCTCGAAAGCGTAGGTCTACTTTGATACATAAAGAGATAAGGTCACTTAGACCTGAAGGTAAGTCTCTGGTAGCAAGTTCATCCTTGATACGGTCGGATAGACCATGCCAGAAGGCTGCGTATAAGGCCCCATCACACCAGGAGAGTTCAGACGCCAGAATCTGGAACTGGACCAGATATTGCCCGATGGAGCTGGATCCCTGTCTGAGACGGAGGATTTCAGTGGAGGCAGATGCTGATTGCCCAGGCTCATCGAAGATACGCCGGAATGTTGACACGAAGTCCTTGTAGTTGGACAGGATGGCATCAGATCTTTCCCATAAGGGAGACGCCCATTCTAACGCTGCTCCACACAGGAGGGAGATGATGTAGGCGATCTTGACCCTTTCAGTAGGGAAGTTGCTGGGTTGCAGCTCAAAGTGAATCTCACACTGATTGAGAAAACCTCGGCAGGTCTTGGGGAGGTGCAGCAGCCATTACAGGAGGATGAACTGGACTTGGAAGTTCTCTGACAGGCTCAGGGCCACTGAGAGTGGTCTGTAGCTTATCCAGCCGGGAAGACAGATCTTGCAGACAATGAATCACTTGGCTCTGCGCAGCCTCTTGCTGATCCAAGCGAACAGCCAGTTGCTGTACAGGGCTGGATGGTGATGCTTGGCTTGCGGCTGGATCCATTTGGCTAGTGCTTACTGTCACACCAGAGGGCTTAGTCGGCAAGACTGAGACCTCTGGTGGGGACCTGGACCGGTACCTGAACCGGGGAGGTTGGAGAGGACCCTTGCGCATGAACTGCGCGACAGTGCACCCAGAGCCAATAAGCAGTCAGAGGTAAAAGTACAACCAGATTTATTATGCAGAAGGTTGTAACGGTACAGGCAGTAAAGTATGCAGGAGTAATGACAGTTCATGCAGATTGCAATACTTTACAGATGTGATGGATGTGGTATCGATGGTGAAACATCGGATGGATATCGGATATGGAAGATGACTGTGGGTCCGGAATGACGGACGGGAGATGACTGTGGGTCCGGAATGACGGACGGAAGCAGAAGATCCGGAATATCGGACTAGCGATGAAACATCGATGGTGGATGATGCTGGAGCATCGGAAGGACCAGAGTCCCGGAGCTAGGCTTGGTCGCTGGGCTGAGAGGCAGGATCACAGGCGGTGGAATAACCTGGACTTCACAGGAGATGGAACAACCTGGAACACACTGCAGCATGGAAGACATACACCAGCAGAGAAATACACTTGCACGGAGACAAGGACAGCTGACCATACACTGGAGACAACTGAAGCACTAGCAATGGTTCTGAGAGCTCCCAGCATACTTATCCCCACTGGGTGGCCAGGATTGGCCGAGGAAGTATGACAGGGAGATCAGAACCAACAGGATTGGACAGCACAGACATGTGACTGGAAAGAACATGGCAGCCCCCATGTCTGCTATGGCGGGAAAGTGTGTTTGTGCACACCATGCTGGATACTGGGAGCAATGGCGGCGGACAGGTGGATTGCCGTGCACTGGGTACTGTCACTGGGAGACAGGACGCCGGCAGGGATGACGTCTGGACCGCAAGCTGAACCTGCGGAGGCACTCAGCCGGCAGGAAAGTCTGTCTGACAGCTCGGATCGTGACAGGCCCATTTTATTTAACATATTTATCAATGATATTGGGCTGGGAATACTCTTTGCTGATGACACTAAACTGAGTAGAGTTATTAAATCAATCGAGGATGTATTCACGCTTCAACATGATCTTAACATTCAAGATGAGTGGGCAAAAAAGTGGAAGATGAGGTTCAATGCAGATAAATGCAAGGTCATGCACTTCAGGAGGCAGTGTGCTAGTTACAACCTAAGCGAGGAGGCATTGGGTACTTCAGTAGTTGAAAAGGATCTAGGCGTCCAAATTGATAACAAACTGGTGTGTAGTGCTCAATGTCACATAGCAACAAAAAAAAAAAAAACAGAATTCTAGCATGTACTAAAAGGGGCATGGAATCTAGGGACTCAAAAGTAATCATGCCACTGCACAAAGCATTGTTTAGACCCCACCTCAAATATGGAGTACAGTTCTGGGCCCCACACTATAAAATGAACATCATAGAACTGGAAAAAACCCAAAGAAGAGCAACAAAGCTTATTAGGGGAATAGAGAATTTAAGCTACGAAGATAGACTGAGCAAATTGGGACTGTTTACACTAGAGAAGAGACGTTTAAAGGGGGAAATGCTCAACATGTACAACAGGGCCAATATAAGGAACTGTCCAGCACCCTTTTTACTGCTAGAAAGGTATCTAGGACATGAGGGCACAAGTTTAGATTAGAAGAAAGAAGATTTTGTTCCCTTAGAAGGAAAAATTTCTTTACGGTCAGAGCAGTCAAACTGTGGAATTCTCTCTTCCTGGAGAGGTGGTGTCGGCAGACACATTAAACACATTTAAAATAAGGTTGAACAAACATTTATTGGTTAAAAACATCCAAGGGTACAAATAAAAAACATAATTTGTCTTTAACAATATCAGAACATACTATATAACAAGGGATAAGCTATTTACACCTAGGTTGAACTCGATGGACACAAGTCTTTATTCAGCCTTACTTACTATGTAACTATGTAACATTTTCACCATTTATATGGGGCCCATAAATATCTAGTTACACCACTGACTATGAACCTAATTCAGCATGAGAAATTGCAAAAGTGCAACTCCTGCCACTAGCATGCGGAGGGCTGACCAGCACAAGGCAAGGCCACTTGCTGGGTCCCTCCTCTTGATGTATTTGCAAAGTTTTCCCCCCTGCACAGCCTAGCTGCAAGGACAGGTGCTAGGCCACCAGGTTTTGGATCACAGTGGCGACCTGCCCCACAAAGGGCCGAACGCGCCTCTGTTGTTCGGACCATGGACCCCCACCACCAGTGCCAGATTAAGCCTTCGGGGGGCCTGAGGCACTTTAGACAGGGGGGCCCCCTTGCACTTACTGGCCGCAAACTGCATGGGAGAATATTACACTGTCAAAACACAGAGTAAAGGCAGTATAAACTTGATCAATGGGTAACTGCAGGGGATATATAGATAGATAGATATATTATATATGTAAATATATTAATATATATATATATATATATATATATATATATATATATATATACACACACACATACACATAAATACATACCACTTGAAAATCCTGTGTTTGTCCCTCTGCACCTAACTCTCTAGGAGACCTCACAGTCCCAGTGCTGCCTCTAATTAAAAATCCTCCCATGACTAGGCTGCTGCTGCTGTTATCCATGGGCCTGAGAAGCATGTAATGAGCTCCACCAATCAGAGATTAGCAAAACGTCTCAGCCTCTGCCCGCAAAGTGTCATGGGACTTAGTCAACTCCCATTAATGCACTGCACACTTGGCTCCCAATGCTCAGCACCATTAATCATTGTCACATTGGCAGATAGGTTTAAGCTGCAGCACTACCCCATTCCCATGCACAAAACCTTTAGCTACATGCCAACCACAGGGGGCCCCTAGCTAGAGGGGGGCCCAGGGGTACTGACCCCTTGTGCCCCCATTATAATCCGGCCCTGCCCACCACCACATTAACACCCTCCCAATGGCACATTGCTGCCCCCCCCCCCCCCCATTGCCTGATATATTGTGGTTGCATTTTCCAGAATGCAACCGCAGTTTTAGGGCTCATGCGCACTGCCACATGTGTACATGTGCGCTGCTGCATGTGCAGATTAGCAAAAATAGCTTAAAAGTGATTTTCCCTAATCACTGTTAGAAGCTGATTTAGGCACTATGTCAAAATCCTTATTTTCAATCCAAAAGGAGGGCTTGTGAAGAAGTTTTCAGTTTGACATAGAGAATGAGGTCGATGATGCAATATGAATCTGTAGCCTGACAACCAACCAATCAGCTCCTAGCTGACATTTTACAAATACAGCCTGTAGAAGCTGATTGGCTAGTACTTTATCTCTCAACATTTTTAGTTGTGTTTTAAAAGAAAGCAATTTATGGTAAAGTGTATTCTTTTGACTGTCTGTAAATACCCTGTTTGTTGTATCATTGTCTCCTTTTGTAAAGTGCAACGGAATATGCTGCGCTATATAAGAAACTGTTAATAAATAAATAAATAAATAATACTAGTGCTTCTGGTTTACCTATGTGACTAGAATCTTTTCCTCCAGCTTCTCTATTCACTCACTGAAGTATTTGCACTAGTAAGATAAGACAATTTTTAGCACAGAGGCTTTCATGTTTATAATTTGAAAATAATGTTTGGACATTCAAACAATGATATGCTCTGCTCTCTTTGCATATTGGATTCTTCCTAGCATCCAGTTAAAGTTGCCATTTGGATAGTGTAACCAGTGGGGTTAATTATTAGAGTTCAACTTATCATACTAGTTTTATACCTGTTTAGGAACCCTTTGGTCTGTTAGAAGATTCTATTCCTGCTGAAGATGGCTCAATCCTTTAGGGCAGGGGTGGGGACCCTCAGGCCCAGGGGCCATATGCGGCCCCCGTAGCTGGTCTTAGTGGCCCGCCCGCAGCGTTGCAGGGAGTCAGTACAGTGCAGGGGAATTCTCGCGAGAGGTTGGTAGTTCTCGCGAGATTCTTCTTACTCAACAGCAGCCAGAGACTGTCAGTCCTATTCAGCAGCAGCCGCTGGAGCGTGGGACGGCTGTAGCAGGACAATTTGTAAGAGACATTTTTACATATGGCCCCCAAAGGATTTTCCCTATACAAACAGCCCTTGGCACAAAAAAGGTTCCCCACCCCTGCGTTAGGGTCAAACAAGATATCAATTAAGAGACCTACTTCTGCCTGTCATTGGTATTGAATGCAGTGGCCATCTAAGATATTACCTTATATGGTGTGTCAGTAGATAGTTGCTTTCCAAAAGAATGAGCAGTAGAGAAGCAAATTATTATGAGTTAATTCTAAGCGAAGGGCTTCAGCCATTATCTGCCTTGGATATATGTTAGAACTTACTAATTATATGTCACAAAAATGGAGGTTTACAGCAGGCCCAGCCGCGCCTTGTCATACCTGCAGCTCTACCCTAAGCGCTGTCTGTCATCTGCTGTCCCAGCTGGTGCTCTTGCATTGCCATTACCCTGATGTCTGATCAGTCACTGCACATCACTACAGGCCGAACCACACCACTGTTCCCCACCAGTTCTGTCCATGGACAGTGCCATGACACTTCCTGGTTCTGCTCCAGTGCGACAGCCAGTCAGGAAACAGATTCCAGGCATAGTTCCCCTCCAGCTAATCTGCACTGAGCAGGAGGTATAAAGCCCAGCTCAGGGAACCTGTGAGTGCTTTGTTGTCTGTCAGTGTGTAAGGAGCTCCTGCCTTGCTCACCTCCTTAATGACACAGTGCAGTTACCATCTCCATCACTTTTTGACTCTGAACCATCTGGCTATTCTGTATTTCTGGTAACCTCAGCTCCAAGCTGTCTGGCTCTCCTGTATTTCTGGTATCCCCAGCCCCAAGTTACCTGGATCTCCTGCATTTCTGGTATCCCCAACTCCAAGCTACCTGGATATCATGCATTGCTGGTATCCCCAACTCCAAGCTACCTAGATATCATGCATTGCTGGTATCCCCAGCTCCAAGCTACCTGTCTCTCCCGCCCTGCTGGTGTCCACAGCCTGAAGCCATTCAGCTATTCTGCCCTGCTGGTGTCCCCAGCCTAAAGTCATTCAGCTATCCTTCCCTGCTGTTGTCCAAGCCTGAAGCCATTCAGCTATCCTGCCCTGCTGTTGTCCCCAGCCTGAAACCACTCAGCTATCCTGCCCTGCTGGGGTCCCCAGCCTGAAGTAATCCGACTATCCTGGTGCATACAGTATCAAGTAATTTCCAACCACTCCTCTTAGCTCTAACATGAGTGCTTCTAGTGAGGGGCTGTGACCTGCTGATCAGAGGCGGCTAATTGCAAACCTCCTTGTGAATAGCGCAGATCAGTACTCCATGCCCTCAACAAGGAGTCTGGCCAAACATGACGTTCTGCTAAGTGTATGCACAGATTTATGTATTCCAGTCTTCCCCAGCTTCAGTCATCTTGAAATCCTGCTCTGCTTTTACACAGCTTCACGTCTTCCAGTCTTCCTGCGGTGCTGGCATCCCCAACTTCAGTCATCTGGAAATCCTCCTCTGCTGTTATAAAGCTTCACATCTTCCAGTCTTCCTGCGGTGCTGGCATCCCAAGCTTCAGTCATCTGGAATCCTGCTCTGCTGATATCCAGCTCCATGTTTTCCAGTATTCCTGCATTGCTGGTGTCCTCAGCTTCACTCATCTGGAATCCTGCTCTGCTTATATCCTGCTTCACATCTTCCAAATATCCTGCTCTGCTGGTATCCCCAGCTTCATGCCCTCCTAGACTGTTAATATGTTCCATTTTATGAGCAAGTCTTATATTAAACTCGCTAGTTTCTGTCCTCGCTACTGGCAGCTCATCCTCATCCAGGTTCACAATTGACCTTAGCCGTGACAATATATGTGTAGTAGAAAGGCACTAACAACACTGTGTTACTATACTGTAATACTGTAATTACTATGTTACTATAGGTAGTGACATAGGCAGGGAGCCGAGAGGGGGGGGGGGGGGGGGGAGCGGGTACTAATTACCCGGGCCCAGGCTTGCTGGAGGGGCTTCGCAGTCTGACCCCTCCCTTCCCCCTCCATCACTCCCGGGTAGCATCACACTTCTACAGCATGTGCTGTGCTGACAGCAGGCTCAGCATGAGTGTCTCACTGACAGCGTGAGAGGTCATGCTGTAGGTGTGTGCTGCTGCTGAGATTACAGTTTTTAGAGTTTTCTTTCACCCTCCTCTAAACATTTTGGGGGCATGGCCTAAGTGTGGGAGGTGCCCACAAACCCCACAGTTAGGCCACGCCCCCAAAATTTTACCGGAGCCCGGCATTCCTCTCGGCTGCCCTGGACATAGAGCCTTATTCTAGTTCACTCTCTGACAAAATCTTAGATGGACAAAACCATGTGTACTGCAGGGGGGCAGATGTTACTTGTGCAGAGAGAATTAGATTTGAGTGGGGTTTTACTTCAAGGTGAGATCTATATTGCAGTGTAAAAATAAAGCAGTCAGTATTTACCCTGCACAGAAACAAAAAAACACACCCAAATTGAATTCTCTCTGCACATTTTACATCTGCCCCCCGCAGTGCACATGGTTTTGTCATATAAGAAGGATTCTGTGAGAAAGAGTGAACTAGAATAAGGCCCCTAGTGAGTAAGATTGCAATATTTGTGTACGACACAAAATTGGGTAAGGAAATTAACTCAGGAGAGGATGTGGATACACTACAAAGTGACTTAAATAAACTGTAAAGGTGGGCGAAAAGGTGGAATATGTGGTTGATAAATATAAAGTAATTAATTATGGAAACAAAAATGAACAAGCTTCTTATAGGCTAAATGGAGTTATTATAGGAAATTCTGCTGTAGGGAAGGACTTGGGGTCATCATAGATGAAAAATTGGGTAATAGTGCACACTGCTCAGCAAAAGCAAACCAGACACTGGCATGCATTAAAGGGGTATGGATTCAAATGATGCCAATGTGATAGTGCCTCTTTACAAGGAATTGCTGAGACCACACTTGGAATACTGTGTTCAGTTCTGGGCACCACACCTTAAAAAGGACATAAATTAATTGGAACAGGTACAGGGCCGGGGGGGGGGGGGTACCTGTCCTGCGGCGCTGTGTATTTAAATCTGGCAGCAGAGGCAGCGGGGGTCCCTGCAGTCCATTAGAAATCACGAGCGCTATCCGCCGGGCTATGCGGAAGCGCTTCTAGTGTGAAAACACTGGCAGCACGCTGATTGGCTGAGATCAGCCTGCGCCGTGCTGCCAGAGTTTTCACACTAGAAGCGCTTCCGCATAGCCCGGCAGATAGCGCTCGTGATTTCTAATGGACTGCAGGGACCCCCGCTGCCTCCACCGCCAGATTTAAATACACAGTGCCGTAGGACAGGTAACCGGGCGGCACAAAATGCCGCCCTCCAGTGGCCGGCGCCCTAGGCAAATGCCTAGATTTGCCTAGTGGTGGCGCCGGCCCTGAACAGGTACAGATAAGAGTGACTAAGCTAGTAAAAGGTCTCCAATCACTAGAATACAAAGATAGGCTAACCTGGTTGAATATGTTTTCACTGGAGAAACGGATGTTGAGAGCAGGACCGGTGCTAGGGTGTTCGGCGCCCTCCTGCAAACTATAAATTTGCGCCCTCTCATATTTCACAAAGGGACAGCGCATGGCCACACAATAGTACCCCATTCCAAATGACACCACACGGTTGCATAATCTTATTCACATTACACAGCACCAGTGCTGTAACTAGTCATTATGGTGCCCTTTGGCAATTTGTGACTGCCCCCCAACTACAGTGAAAACTGGTCTGGCCAGATTAAGGTCTAAATGGGCCCGGAGCTGAAAATTATCAAGGGCCTATTATACACAATAATAGGGGTTGTGGCCAGCACCTGATAATTTGGGGGGGCATGGCCAGTGTTCTGGTTGGGTGGTTTGCTCATGGGTGTGTCTCTATTTGTGTAAATACTTTCAACTAATTATATATGCCTGGAAAAGGCAGGGAGCTGGCATAGGAAAAATGCAGGGAAATATATTGGCAGGTGCCTTCCAAAGGTGCACCCACAGGATGCCGATGTCCTAAGATACTTGCGGGTGAGGCGGCACTGCAGTCATAAAAAAAATACTTGGTAGACAACATTTCAGCACCATTTATGTGGTCACCTAAATTTACCACACCATATACCCCTTATACAAATCATGCAGCACAATAGTAACCCACTTATACTGTACTTGCCTCTTACACATTATGCCACATGGAATGAGTCAAAATTCACATTAGGCCACACAGATTAAGGCAAAATTCACATTTTGCCACATAAATAGGTACATTGCGTGCCAAAGGTGCGCATTAAAAATTTACACCATAATGCCCATTACACGTTAAGCCACACACCATAATGTCCATTACGTATTATGCCAAACACGAGCCTAGTCCTTTCCTTTTCTGGTGTGAGAGGGAGAGAAAACCACCCTCCTTTAACCAACCAGCTATATCTTTGGAACCAAGTAACCCATTTACATGAGACCAGTATCATGATTGAAAAACTTTTAAGTGGGCTTCGAATGATTTTGGCCCCGTGAAACTGGGCCGTTTGGTTCCCGAGAAACCTACACTCAAACAATATGAACAGCCATGAAATTACATTTCAGAAATGAAAAAAAAAAATCGGTTTATCCGCAATATCTCTGCAACCAATGAACCCATATGGACCAGCCTGTTATCAGATTGAAGGCCCAGCGATTTGGTAAACCACGAGCTTCTATAATGCCGGAGGGGGAACTGGCAGCCATTGGCACTGGATGGGGCTTGGAATTAGCGGGTCACATATTATCCTATGTGGAAAACGACGTGCTCAGTCCAGTGTACACCACCTCCCTGCTCGGCGCCTCTTCAGCTTGGCGCCTCCCTGCACTGCAGGAGCTGCTGAGTGGCTAGCGCTGGCCCTGGTTGAGAGGAGATATGATTAGCATGTTCAAATACAGGATTGGGAATCATATGGAACTGGAAGATGATTTGTTCACTAACAGGCCTATACTTAGGACACACGGGCATGTACTGAGGCTCAAGGAAAATAAATGATGTACTGAATTAAAAAGAGGATTCTTCACCATTAGAGCAGTAATATTCCTGAACTCATTGCCGGTGGAGGTGGTTAGAGCAACTACTGTTAATGAATTTAAATCAAAACTGGATGCATTTTTGTCCACTAACGGAATCTTATAGATATTCAAGTCAGTAGTTACAAGTAAAATAGGTTGAACCTGATGGACTAATGTCTTTTTTTTTAACCGTAACTACTATGACTATGCCCAGTTTGGGGTATATATGTCAAGGCAGAAACAGAGTTTAGACCTCTCAGAGAATCTGAGACTGCAATACAGTATATATGGAATTATCTGAGCATTTGATGACAAATTAAAGGGGCCCATCGGAAGAACTTGTGTCAAGTGAATGAACCATTGGTGTTGTCTGATAAATCAAAATGTGAGTATTACTATTGTTTGTTATTTGTTTCTTTATCATTTGCGTGATCAGTCAGCTGGTTACCGGTGTCAAACTATTTCCTGCGGTCAGAAGAACAAAACCCACAGAAATGCATCCTGACAGGGAGACATTGAGTTGCCAAGAATATATATTGTAGTCATTATTTCTCAATGGATAACTAAGGACAGGTGAAAAGTTGAAATTGAATAAAAAAATATATTGCATTATATAAATGTGTAAATTTATATAAATTGTGTTATATAAATGTTATATAAATAAGTTATATAAATAAGATGATTTAATGAGCATACTAAATATATACAGTACATATAAAACATGGAGCCCAAATATTTGGAAAGTACATTTTTGTTATTATTGTATTTTCTGATCCGAAAATTAATTTCTGAACATTTGCCTGGCAAAGCAAATATATTACTAACTCACACAGCAGTTCATACACTGCACCAGCTACCTCAATACTTGAATATTTACTTGAATATTTCTAGACTTAAAGAAAGAACAGCTGTTTTGTGAAGTGCACAGAAATCCCCTGAATTTTTTTTTTCTTTTTGAATAACAGGAAATTACAGTTCAAATTCCCTCTCAGCCTTCCAGCACAAGGTTATCTCAAGGGCAAGATCAACAAAGAAGAAACACATTAAAAATGTGTTTACATGGTACATTCTAAATCCACCCGCTATGTCACATTGTATAAGCCATGTTTTCATTTACTTTTATCCCTTTATGTGACTGAGGGAATCTTTAGAATTTTAGGCTTAAATCTAGTCTAGACTTTTGATTATCCAATGCAAGCACCTGTATGCTATAACCAACAGACTGTCTGCGAGATGCTTTAAACTGAATTCCTGCTTGCTAAGGTGAGCATGTGTTTTCCATTTGAAATGCATTATATAGGTTGCATTTTGTTCCAGTCATTATTGTTTGGGACAACTGGATTAATATAAATGCTGGCACATAGTAACATATTTTCCACATTTTGATAAATATTAAACTGGCACTTGAAATAAAAAAGGTCATTTTTCTTAATTTTGTTTTATGTGACAGTTATTATCTCCCAGATAGTCATTGTCTAGGTGATCTTGAGAAAATTTTAAACTTTTTTTGAAAATGCCCAAAAGGGGCCAATACATCCAGCGCTGCCACTAGAAATTGTGGGTCCTGGGACTAATCCAATATACAGGCCATCACCCCCCACCACCTTTTGGAGAAAAATTTAGGTGCTTGTTTCCTAGCACGGCGCCCACGATTTTCAATTGTATGGCATCTTATGCATTGTATCGCATCGCATGCCATTTAGCTCCTATACGATTTTTAATTATATAAGCATCCTAATGGGTGCTTACAATTTTGAAAGCACCCCTATGCCACCCCCACTATGAACGTCAACCGTGGCGGTATGCGTCCTCCGACCTTTTCATACTCCCACTATCCACGTCGGGGTGGAGTTGATTTTAGATAGTGTGGTGAGCGCAGCAAGCCACCAAGCCCGAAGCGTGGTGAGTGCAGCCCGCCCCGCGAGGGGACGCGTATTGGGCTCAGTGGATAGTGGGGGTATGAAAAGGTCGAAGGACGCGTACCGCCACCCCTCATGGGCTCACTGCGCTCGCCATGCTTTGGGTTGGCGTTGATACTGGGGGAGGGGGGGCGTGGGGGTGCTTTTAACATTGTAAGCACCCATTACAGTGCTTATACAATTAATAATCTTATAGGGAGGCCATTTAACATTGAAAAAACCCATTAGGGTGCTTATACAATTTAAAATCGTATACCATTGTACGATGGTATACGTTTTTAAATTGTATAACATCGGGTGCCATCGCGTGACATCGGATCGCAGCGCATACCATTTTAAGGCTTATGGTATGCGATGTGATGGGCGCTGTGCTAGGAAACAAGTACCAAAATGTCATATATCGCAAAATACAGCTCCAAAGCCATAAAGAAGCCACAAACAATAAGTGAAGTATTTAAAATATCATTGGTACTTAATGTTATGTGGGGGAGCTGAACACTAACATCTTGTCCCCCTTCTGCCCTTCCGCCCTGCAGCTGTTTCAGTGTTATCATCTTCCTCAAGGGCATAACTCAAACTAACCATGTCCATGACTAAATATGAACAGGGTGCCCTCCAGAAATTACCATAAGACCTGATACAAAAAATTGTGTTATGAGTCACAGACACAGTCCACAGTGCTACTTTGATTTAACAATAATATGTGTGCAGTGAATACAATCCAATGTGCACAAAAATCAAAAAGACAATGTGTAGTACAGTTTATGATTAAATGAGTTCAAAACAGACTTTTCTTTGTTTCTTTAAGTGTTGAACTATGAAAAAGAGGGCGTACCCCACCCACAAAAAGAAAGTGAATACATTGGGACAAATGTAATAGGGTGAGAGTTTCAGAAAGTGTGAGATTTTGGGATAGTTTACCCATGTTTTTTAAAGCAGCAATCAATTACATGGCAAAATCAACCTGATTTTGCAGTGTAATTGATTACTGCTTTAAAAAACATGGGAAAAAAAAAACAAAATCTCTGAAACTCTCACCCTATTACATTTGGCCCATTGTGTCAAAAGGTTTCTTTAGATTGTAAACCGCCAGAGATCTGATACTGAGGAGCATACCTCTACTCACATCAGTAATAAATAAAATAGGCCCATAAACAGGGGCTGGCTGGCAACTTCCAGCCTGGGGGGCAACACAAGCAAGTGGCCCACCACCATCACAATCGTTTCACCACCCTACCCTCTTCCCTCTATCTAGTATGCAGCAATTATTAAACAATCATTCCCCCCCCCCCCACAAACACACCCGAAATAGGCACAGCACGCACCGAAGGCGCGCTGCAAAATTTTACACTGTAATGCCCATTACACATAATGCCACACACTGTAATGCCCATTCCACATAAAGCCAACGCCGTAATGCCCATTAAACATAATGCCACACACCGTAATGCCAATTAAACAATGCCCATTACACATAATGCCATCACTGCAATGCCCATTACACATATTGCCACACACCGTAATGCCAATTAAACAATGGCCATTACAAATAATGCCAACACCGCAATGCCCATTACACATATTTCCAAAAAAGTAATGCCCAATAAACATAATGCTAATTAAACATAATGCCAATTAAACATAATGGCACACACCGTAATGCGAATTAAACAATGGCCATTACACCTATTGCCACACACCGTAATGCCCATTACACATAATGCCAACAACGTAATGCCCATTACACATAATGCCACACATCATAAATTTGCCTGCTGTAACCCGTGGAGTACCACTGTTTGTTAATTACCGGTATATATATATATATATATATATATATATATATATACACACACACACACAGTCCAATCCAGCCGGCACTCTGTAAATAAATGACAACAGGCCCCGGTGCCCAAGGCAATAATCCATATACAAGTTCCAAAAGTAATGGCACTCAGGAGGCAAAAGATAAATGCAAAAAGGATGTGTATTAAAAGCTAAGCTTTCGGGGTTTCACCCCCTTCATCAGAGCACAATCCTACAGCAATCAATACATACAGACAAACCACATAAATACCTTACCGTTGGCTACTTCTCCCGCCGCCGTCCCCGCCGGGTACACGCTGCAAGAAGCCGGAAGTCTTACTGCTGACGTCACTTCCGGGTCCAGCAAGCGCCGCGTTGCTAAGCAACACCTGCAGCTTGCGTTCCAAGGCGGCCATGTCATCATGCAGACCGCATCCAGGCACCCTGATAGACACCAGGATTCTGGATACCGATGCCGCAAGCCATGGCAACAGAAGTCAGGCAAAATGCGTTATCGTCAAAATAATACTAATGCTACCAGTGATAGCGATTTTGCGGTGTCAGAATCTGATGACGCTAATGATTCACAACGGGCCCCTTTAGGTCAAACGGCCTCTACTGCAGGGCAGCGCATAAGAGGCCGGCCACCCGCAGGGGTAGACAGAACAGGCGAACCAAGACGCAACCCCCCTCGCATGATGTTGATGAAGAAACCTTAATCTTCAATTTATCTGATCGTATCCTATCCACTGATGAGGCATCTGTGCTCAAAAAGGGCTTGTCTTTTGTGCCCACAAATTTTTTTGATGAGTTTGACTGGCGTTGTGACGAGCACAAACTGATGCGCAAGTTGCGGCTAAAATAATTTTTTCAGTCAAAACCAGTACCAGCCCCTGGTGGTGTCTTTGAGGACTTTTTGTCATCTAATTCACGATCTGAGTTCGATCCAATATAGACTAATCCCTCCATTAAGACATTTGGCAGGTTACTGGATGATTCGGTTAATAGTTTTATGGCAGCGCCTGGTAAAGGTAAGAAAAATCTGTCCCCAGTAGAAGCTAATGCACTCAAACAATTGGGTAGCTACCAGGATATCACGATAAGGCCCGCCGATAAAGGCGGTGCCATCGTGATTCAGAACATTCAAGATTATCGAGATGAGATATACCATCAACTGGCGGACAGTGCTGTATATCGGAAATTACCTGGCAACCCGACATTAAAGTTTCAAAAGGAACTTACAACGATCCTGACATCTGCTGTATCTCAGGATCATTTGTCTGCCAAACTACGTGATCGGATTACAGTGGCGGCCCCGGTGGTTCCTGTGATGTACACCTTTACAACGATCCTGACATCTGCTGTATCTCAGGATCATTTGTCTGCCAAACTACGTGATCGGATTACAGTGGCGGCCCCGGTGGTTCCTGTGATGTACACTTTGCCTAAGGTGCACAAGGATGCCAGGAAACCACCGGGTTGCCCCATTATATCTGCCCGCAACTCTCTTTATCAATCTGTGGCACAGTTACTTGATTTCGTACTTCAACCATTGTTGTCCTTGCGTAAATCCTTCCTGAAGGACACTACCAGCTTCTTAAAATTATTGCTTGACATTCCTACTGTTCCACCTGGTACATTGATGTCTTGCCTCAACGTCTCTAGCCTCTATACGTCAATACCCTATGAGGGTGGGCTTAAAGCAGTGCACTCCTTTTTGAGACAGTATTGTTCAATCATGATTTATTTCTTAAGCTGCTAGGGTTGACTCTTGAACGCAATTTTTTTCTATTCGATGGTAGTTACTACCTCCAGCTACGAGGGTGTGCAATGGGATCAGCCGTCGCACCCTTGTATGCTAATATTTATATGTTTGATCAAGAGGATCTTATGCTCTTGAGTCAACCTGATGTCAGCCAGCATTTGCTCCTGTACACCCGTTACATTGACGATATCTTTGTCTTGTGTACGGGTGGACAGGAGCACTTTGATTGTCTCATGTCTGAGGTTAACGCTCGAGATTCTACAATTAGATGTACTTATTCCTGCAGCACTGATACTGCACAGTTTCTGGACGTTGTGGTCTCTATTGTAAACAACAGATTGAATACTGATGTGTTCTATAAAAATGTGGATAGAAATACCTTTTTGATGGCCACTAGCCATCATCCACCCGCACTCAAGCAGGGGCTACCACGGTCCCAGATGATGCGAGTAGCGCGACTCATCAGTGACCCCTCCATTGTATCAGATCGATTAGATCATCTGATAGATAAATTCATTGTGAGGGGGTATGACCGTAATCTGCTCCTGAAACAAAAAATGCAGGTTATGTCAATACCTCGAGCTGAGTTATTACAACCCCACGACCGGGCAAGCACTGGAGTGTTACCTTGGACCAGTACGTACACTGTAGCTGGCCCTTCCATCCATTATGCGTCCAAGGCCTTATGGCCAATTGTTAAAAGTGATCCTGATTTGCCTGCATTCAAAACTGTGCGCCCATTAGCAGCCTTTAGAAGGGGACGCAATTTACGCGATCGCCTTGTAAAAAGTGATATTACAGGTATGAATATCCCCAGGGCACCTAATATATACGTTAAGCCCCCCGGCTGCTACAGCTGCTTTAACTGCACTACCTGCAGACATATGCTACCTTGCAAAAGCTTTAAGGATCCCCATTCCGACAAACTCTGTGACATTCGCTCAGTTCTGACATGTAGATCTGAGTATGTAGTCTACGTGATAGTGTGCCCGTGTGGCCACTATTATGTGGGCCAGATGACGCAATTGTTCCGCGTCAGGATGACACTCCACCGGTCGGCCATCGACTTGGCCTTATCTGGCAGAGTGGTGGAGCAGCCGGTGGCACGCCACTTTAAAGCATTGGGCCACACGTTGGCTTTATTTAAATATTTCATCATTGATACGGTGGCCGAATCTGCTAGGGGCGGTGATAGAGCTAAAAAAATTCTCATTTGTGAATCCAGGTGGATCTTCCGTCTCAAAACTATTCACCCGCATGGTTTAAATGATAAAATTAGTTGGAATGCGCTGACCTGATTTCTTGCTGTTGTATGTACTTTTTATTCTCAATGTATTCCCTGTATGTATGTATGTATGTATTATGCCTTTGACTATTCCATGATGGCATATGTAATCTCTTTGCTTGTTTTTGTTCCCCCCACAGGGCTAGCTGTGCGCTGCCTGGATGCGGTCTGCATGACGACATGGCCGCCTTGGAACGCAAGCTGCAGGCGTTGCTTAGCAATGCGGCGCTTGCTGGACCCGGAAGTGACGTCAGCAGCCCGACTTCCGGCTTCTTGCAGCGTGTGCCCGGCGGGGACGGTGGCGGGAGAAGTAGCCAGCGGTAAGGTATTTATGTGGTTTGTCTGTATGTATTGATTGCTGTTGGATTGTGCTCTGATGAAGGGGGTGAAACCCCGAAAGCTTAGCTTTTAATACACATCCTTTTTGCATTTATCTTTTGCCTCCTGAGTGCCATTACTTCTGGAACTTGTATATATATATATATATATATATATATATATATATATATATATATACACACATATATATATACACACACACACACACACACACACACACATATACATACATACATTCATACATACATACACACCAGAATATCTATATATCTATGTGTAAAAGTGTAGGTAGAACAATGTACTTACAGTACAGGCAGTTTTTTCTAGCAGGGTCAGATCGAGCTCAGCCCCCATGAGCTCCTCCAGGGCCCCCTCACTACATGCAGCATCCATGATCAGGCTTCCCCTGGCAGGAACTGTTCCTGGTACTGCAGACCTGGTGCAGGGCCACCCACGCTCCCGCTGGCGGCCTCCGCAGGTAAACTGTACCCGCCCCCCCCCCTCTCGGCAGCCCTGGGTAAATGCTCGCAGCTCGTTGCCTAGGGGTTACTTTTAAACAGCGCGCCAGCGCTACCCGAAGCCGCACTTACGGGTACCGCTGGCCGCGCTGTCATCCTCTGACAGACACTAGAGGTACAGCAGTACCTCTAGTGTCTGTCTCCTCCAAGGCGGCGGCCATTTTTTAAGAGGCCGTCGCCATACATGGAGGCCTGTGTGCGGCAGCAGGACCCAGAGATGGCTGCGGCAGCAGGGCAATGCACACAGCCGGCCCAGGCCTAGCTACTACATACCAGCCTGGGGGGCATGTGGCACCCTGCTCCCCGGCCCAGCCCGCCCCTGCCCATAAAGGTTTCTTTTAGTAATCCCTTCCAATAGTTTTAAGTATATAGGCGTAACCCCACTCACTCTCTGATGGATTGTTATACTCCCATAAAGGTATCTTTATTAAATCACTGGAGGTAATGTATTCTCAAAGAACTCCAATATATATATATGATTAATGTGAAATAGTTCATATATCACATCCAAAAGAGCGAGAGCGAGAGAAAGCTCATAAAGGTATCTTTATATTTAGAAACCAAGAGGAGATCCCACAGAAAGGAACATAACACACTGCATACAAAACTGGAGACAAGAACATCAAGGTATCATACCACACTGCATACAAAACTGGAGACAAGCACATCAAGGTATCTGTTCAAATCCCCTTGTATTATAACAGGCTTGTATTCCCCATTATGGAGTTTATAGAAACTCCAAAAAAATGAAGAAATAATTTGGATGTAGACAAAATTTATTCACAAAAAGTCCATAGTTGGATTAAGACAAAAAGTACAACAGATTCATAAAACTTCAAATATGAATTCAAAAACATCAAGGATAAAAAAATAAAAAATAAAATTGCAAGTTGAACCCAAACCCGGAGGCAACATGAAAACAGTGACACAATCACTCAAAAAAAGATGGAACGGTACAAGGTCCGAGGCTTGTGTGGTTCAAAGTGAAGAAAGTCCCCTGGTGTCAATGCGTTTTGGCTATTATTTACAGTTATATTATATTTTATATATATATATATATATATATAATCCAAATTCCCCTTTTGGGGGAAAGGAGCACTCGCCAAATAGGTAAATAGTTCAATTTATTCAAAAAAAGGCAAAAATAGCAAAGGTCCAAAGTATTACCTCCTCCGACGTTTCGATCCTGTATAGGATCTTTTTCAAGGAGAGAATGAAGTAAATCACTGTCAGCAAAAGATAGACAAATGGGGTCACCAGTAGAGAGGTTAATCAGTAGAGATCCTATACAGGATCGAAACGTCGGAGGAGGTAATACTTTGGACCTTTGCTATTTTTGCCTTTTTTTTAATAAATTGAACTATTTACCTATTTGGCGAGTGCTCCTTTCCCCCAAAAGGGGAATTTGGATTGTATTTGGCACACTACGGTGTGTTCTTGGGGCACCCCTACAATTTGTCTCCTGGTGTGTGCGAGTGCAGGTACCGACATATTTGTATATATATATATATATATATTACATTATATTTACAGTATACCGTATATTATTCCCAATACTCCTATACGTGCTATATGCTAGTGTGGCAGTCCACCCCAGAGGTGTCCCTGTGCCCTCAAAGAAGGTCAATTGCAGCTAATGCTGCTCAGAGAAAGAACTGCATTTTTATAGAAACAGCAGGGCTGTGAGGGGTTAACAGACAGCTAGTGTCCCAGCTCCCCTGCACTTGTGACAGGAAGCTGAGAGGTTAGAGGTGATCCCAGCAGCAAGGGGAGAGGGAGGAAGTGTGGAGAGTGTGAGAAGACGTGCTGGGAGCAGGCTGAGACTCAGGCAGAGAGAGGAGAAAGCCCAGCAGCATGTTTGCAGTTAATGGAGAAGCTGTTTCCCTGTCCTGCACTGAAGAGGAGATCAGGTGCTGCTGATAGGTGCCAGGCAGAGTGAGACCCAGAGAGGAGTGAGAGACCCAGGGAGGAGTGAGAGACCCAGGGAGGAGTGAGAGACCCTGAAGAGTCATGACCAGCAGGAGCTGGCATCTGCAGCTGAGAGTTAAGGTACAGGAGCACCCCTACCCCCAGGCTGGCCTGCACCCCACATTGGCCCACTTTACCCAGCTATGGAAGTGGCTCTCCACTGCATAGGGGACAACTGTTATTGGGGTGCTGATCACCCTGCGACATTAGCAGCCCAGAGACACCTGCAACACCCCTCTGGCTGCATGCCAGATTTGCCACCACTGCCAAGCCTATATCTACAGCCTTCGTTGTATGTCTAGCAGGGGGTTGCCCTAGGTAACGGGAACCCGCCTGTACCCTACTGAAGGGATTGTTAATTTGCTCTGCCATGCTCGTAGTCAGTGTGCACACTAAGTTAGGTCCTAATTCAAAGTGAGGATATATTTCGTCGTGGGACCGTTATTGATCTTAGGAACTGTGTGTTGGACCTGAGACTGTAATTATAGGGTGTGCAGCACCACCTTGTGGACATTCTTTATTAATACTGTACAGTTATTTTTGTGATACCAGTTTTTACATAATTCTCTTTATCTTTGTCTTTATTATAATATATTTGCTGACTGTCATTTTATGTAGAACTGTCATTTATTGCACCAGTGTTTAGTGTTACGGTACCGTAGGTAGGAATGCTCATGACCAGTACAGTCTGACCCTTGAAACGGACTGAGGTGGTCATTGGTTACTAGTTAGCGTTGCAGAGATATTCATTCATTCACCCATTCATACAGTCATTATTGTAAGTGTGATGTTTACGCAGTTATGTGAGGAAAGAGCAGCAGGATTGCACTACGTATTCTTTAAATAAAATTCAGTTGCTGCTAAATGTTTAGCGTTGTCTTCTGTGGGTCCCTTGGGTTGTGCCGTTCCCTGCCACAGGTTCTCCAGCAGAAGCCGCGAAGAATCCAGAAGCCGCCACCGCCGTCACCAGCTCCAGAGTAAGGTCCATCTTGCACCACACCGTGCAGGGGCACTGTCACACTTGGCGTCTACGAACAGGATTGCACAAGACCCCTGTGAACGGCAAGATGTGGCGATCGCAGTACATAGAACCGCTGGAGATGCGAAGAACCGCCACTCCACCAGCCCAAGCCAATCAGAACTCGATTGGGGCCATCATCGAAGCGATGACCGAAATGACCAGGATGATCCGTGAGATGCGTCAGGAATGGGCGGAGGATGAAAAGGAAAGACAGCAACGTGAAGGTGGCAGAAGGCATAGATGGCAACAGAATCGCCAATGGAGGTCGGAACGACTACACCGTGACCGAGCCGATGTATGCCCACAGACTGTGAGATGGCATGGGAGAAGAGGTCCACCGGCAGTGTTCCAGAACACGTCAAGAGCATCCGGTGTAACGCAGATGACTGATAGGCCGCGAACCGGCCCAAGAAGGATCACAGGTCGTGTCCTGTGGTTTGATGTGCCACGCGGATATGGATACATTAGACGTGCGGATACTGGGCGGAGCGTCTATGTCCATTACACCGCAATACAGAATGAAGACCCCCAGAATTGCTTTCGGAGCCTGAGCGATGGTGAAGCCGTCGAGTTCGAATTAACAAGCGGGAAGAAAGACACCAAGGCCGCAAAAGTGACGGGGCGGAATGGAACACCGGTGCTACGCAACAGACATGCCCCAGAACATCAGTGGCACTACCCGCACCGTAAAGAGCCTCCACCCTACCACCAATATAGCGGAAGCAGAGTTGAACCGAGAGTGGTCAAGCAGGAGAACGAAAGGGTCAACACCAACCCTCCTCGACCAGGACAGATGCCCCGCCCACCAGAACCTGACATCACGAGGTCAAGCAAGAAACCGGTCGTGCGGAGTGAGGCAGTCCATCAGAAATGGCAAAAAGCGACCAGGCCTCAACTTCCGGAGCCGACGCGGGAGTATGTGCCCAGGATGGACGATGCCGATTACCGGGTGGCAAATCTAAGGCCGAGAAATGTCGGAATGGTAGACCAGCAGAGAAGCCCAGAAATTGTGGTTCACATGGCTGTGACACAGACAGTGGAGCCGTCAGCAGCAGAACCAGTTGTGCCACTGCCTGAATCCAAGGCCAAGGTAGAAGCACCAGAGAGAGAAGACAAGGCCAAGATCTGTTTCATCGGTGGGAAGCCGGTAACAAGTGGTGAATATACGACCATCTCAGGAGAGGAATTCGCCCTAAGAATCCAGCAGGCGATACAGAGGTCGAAGAGGCAAGATCGAGAGGTGAGACATGCCTAAAGATGCGTACATCGTGAGAGTGGGCGCCATCCATTGACAGCCTTGGAGAAGCTGGACCGCGGAGGGATGGAGGTCCTGTGGCAGAGGGATGGTTGACCTGGGGGGCCCACATTAGATATCAGGTGGCAGGAAGGTAGTGATGTTTATAGTTGTTATTGAATGTATAATTGATCGCACCTGTTTTCATTTAGCGTTTGAATGTTGTCATGGACATTGACAGGACTTTGTCAAGAACTTGTTGGTCCGGGTAAGTTGCCTGCGGACAGGCAAATTTCCAGCAGGGAAGTGTGTGGCAGTCCACCCCAGAGGTGTCCTTGTGCCCTCAAAGAAGGTCAATTGCAGCTAATGCTGCTCAGAGAAAGAACTGCATTTTTATAGAAACAGCAGGGCTGTGAGGGGTTAACAGACAGCTAGTGTCCCAGCTCCCCTGCACTTGTGACAGGAAGCTGAGAGGTTAGAGGTGATCCCAGCAGCAAGGGGAGAGGGAGGAAGTGTGGAGAGTGTGAGAAGACGTGCTGGGAGCAGGCTGAGACTCAGGCAGAGAGAGGAGAAAGCCCAGCAGCGTGTTTGCAGTTAATGGAGAAGCTGTTCCCCTGTCCTGCACTGAAGAGGAGATCAGGTGCTGCTGATAGGTGCCAGGCAGAGTGAGACCCAGAGAGGAGTGAGAGACCCAGGGAGGAGTGAGAGACCCAGGGAGGAGTGAGAGACCCTGAAGAGTCATGACCAGCAGGAGCTGGCATCTGCAGCTGAGAGTTAAGGTACAGGAGCACCCCTACCCCCAGGCTGGCCTGCACCCCACATTGGCCCACTTTACCCAGCTATGGAAGTGGCTCTCCACTGCATAGGGGACAACTGTTATTGGGGTGCTGATCACCCTGCGACATTAGCAGCCCAGAGACACCTGCAACACCCCTCTGGCTGCATGCCAGATTTGCCACCACTGCCAAGCCTATATCTACAGCCTTCGTTGTATGTCTAGCAGGGGGTTGCCCTAGGTAACGGGAACCCGCCTGTACCCTACTGAAGGGATTGTTAATTTGCTCTGCCATGCTCGTAGTCAGTGTGCACACTAAGTTAGGTCCTAATTCAAAGTGAGGATATATTTCGTCGTGGGACCGTTATTGATCTTAGGAACTGTGTGTTGGACCTGAGACTGTAATTATAGGGTGTGCAGCACCACCTTGTGGACATTCTTTATTAATACTGTACAGTTATTTTTGTGATACCAGTTTTTACATAATTCTCTTTATCTTTGTCTTTATTATAATATATTTGCTGACTGTCATTTTATGTAGAACTGTCATTTATTGCACCAGTGTTTAGTGTTACGGTACCGTAGGTAGGAATGCTCATGACCAGTACAGTCTGACCCTTGAAACGGACTGAGGTGGTCATTGGTTACTAGTTAGCGTTGCAGAGATATTCATTCATTCACCCATTCATACAGTCATTATTGTAAGCGTGATGTTTACGCAGTTATGTGAGGAAAGAGCAGCAGGATTGCACTACGTATTCTTTAAATAAAATTCAGTTGCTGCTAAATGTTTAGCGTTGTCTTCTGTGGGTCCCTTGGGTTGTGCCGTTCCCTGCCACAGGTTCTCCAGCAGAAGCCGCGAAGAATCCAGAAGCCGCCACCGCCGTCACCAGCTCCAGAGTAAGGTCCATCTTGCACCACACCGTGCAGGGGCACTGTCACACTAGTGTTAATTATAGTACACTGTACGATTTAACAATAAAAATTAAGTATAAGGTAGCTTAACCACAACAGTCCCTGAGGGTTATAGGGACCAGTTCCACAAATATCTTCCCCTACAGTGGTACAGCGCCAATCAATTATGCTAGTCCATGTGTTCTTAAGGTCTCTCAATGAAGCAAATGGGAAGAATCTTCCAAATGATGTCTTTATTTATTTAAAATCTTCAAAGAAAGACATCAGGGACGTTTGATATTTCTTTAAAGATTTTAAATAAATAAATACATAATTTGGAAGATTCTTCTAATTTGCTTCATTGAGAGACTTTTGGAACACATGGACTAGCATAATTAATTGGTGTTGTACCACTATTGGGGAATATATATATATATATATATATATATATATATATATATATATATATATATATATATATATATATATATATATATATATGGGATATTGGGCATAGATGGATAGATAGGGATGGAAGAACATATATGAACAGATAGGGCTGGGAGGGCATAGATGGACAGATAGGGTGTGGGGGGGGGACATAAATGGATATTGTCACACAAGCAATTACTCACTATTACACATAGCATTCACACACAAACAAACAATGCATACAGTGCTCATTGCGGGTACCGGCATAATATCCGACATCTCTTGCTGGAGGCCACACCAGCTGTTACCCTTGGGGTTTAAAGGTCGACATGGGTTTTTCTACTTTTTTGGAAATTACATGTGCCAACAGATGGTATTTCATGCCCTACCATCAACTAAGGCGTGGACAGAGAAAATAATAGTTTGCCAAGCATAGCAAGTCACTGTGCCCGAAGCATGACAAGTAGTATCTCCTGCTCAGTGCACTTTTTCCGTGTCCATTGTTACTGTGTCAACACCCAGGTCCAAAAAATAAATAAATGGCAACCTTTTGACCATCATCCTTCCCATTGTCGACCTAATGCTTGTGTTGACCTTGAGTCTGTCGACCTTAGCCATGTTGACCTTTTTCAAGTGTCAACCTAAGCCCCGTCAACCTTCAGTGGTTGACCCAATGAATGTCGACCTTAATTTGGTTGACCCATTGACCAGTGGTGCACGCGGGGGGGGGGGGGTTCTGAGTACCCAGAAACCCCCCAGAAGTCTTAGGGCCCCTGGCTTTTCCATGGGTACAAGAATTTACAAAATCGGCCCTTGGGAACCGGAGATATCTGACTTCAAAACAGTGGTCCCCATCCAAGCCTGTGAATTGCTCTTCCCAGTCAGATATTTCAGGTTCTGTCTGACTAAAAGTTTTTCTGAGGGTATATTCCAAAATCTGGGACTCTCCCCCTTTGATGGACACTAGTAGCTTGTCTCTACTTTTCCCAGAACCAGAGATATCAGCCTTCCAGCAGCTGGTTACTGCTCCAGCTCCACACACCTGGTATGTAGTTTTATATATTCATTTGCAGATTACTAATGGTACTGGAAACTCTGATCCCCTAGTTCCCAGTACCGTTTGGTAGGTGAGATTCTCTTTTATTCCATTAAAATGGAAGAAATCTATTTCCAGGAACTGGAGATATCTGCAGTCAAGGAAGCTATCCTCCCACCAGAAAATTATGAATAATAAGCCCACTCCACTATACACCCCTCCTATGCGTATTAAACATCCTCTACCATCCTGGAAGTTATGTATCAGGGCCCCTTAATTCAGCCCAATGCCCCCTTCTCCCACCTCATCTCCCACCATCTGTGCAGTAAAGGGGTAATTAGTGGAAATTACTTATCCAGGCCCTACATGCTGAGCAGTTGATATAATACCCCTACCACCCACGGGACATCAAAGCTTCCGTACATAGCACCCCCCACCCCTGCCGCTGGAGGATCAGTAGGGGCCCCAATACATTGCTATGCCCAGGGGAGGGGTCTACACTGCTGTTGACTCCCCTGTATGTGTATGTATGTATGTATGTATGTGTGTGTGTGTGTGTGTGTGTGTGTGTGTGTGTATATATATATATATATATATATATATATATATATAAATTTATTTATTCATTTATTTATTTTTCTTATTATTATTTATATACATTTGGTCTATCTATAATACTTTAACTGACCCAGCATATACTGGGTCACCTGTGTCCATCTCCGTGCTTTGCTCCACCCCGCTCTGGGAACCCCCTTCTGAAAATCCTGCGTTTGCCCCTGATTGACCCCTTTTTATCATGCTAAATTTCCCTGATCACCTGATGGTTAGCTGATCATCCATGGCTACCAATCTGCATTTTTGATAGGCCTTTCAGCAGAACTGATTGGGAAGACAGTACCCTGGTCTATGGACCACAAAAGAAGACATGTGACCTCTCAGTGCTTTTTTATCATATGATATTTTGTGGATACAAAGTTCATAAATCAAAATGTAAACAGTTTGATATGACAGATGGGCAGATTAAGCTCGGTGAAGTGATAATGTGGCTGGTACTTTATCACCGGCCAATTAGCTCCGAACTGTGAAGTTACAGACTGGGTTTGAGAAATGACAGGAAGGAGCTGATTGGCCGGTGATAAAGTACCAGGCACTTTATCACTTTATTGAGCTTAATAAATATACCCCTCGCTTTAAAATTAAAGAAACATATTTCTGGTTACGATTAGGCTGCTGGGGGAGTTTGGCAGCAGTGGTTGGGCTTAGGATGCTGGAGGAGACAGTTAGGGTTAGGCTGCTGGGAGAGTTTGGCAGCAGTGGTTAGGGTTAGGTTGCGGGAGGAGACAGTTAGGGTTAGGCTTCAGGACAGGTGGGTTAATGTTACAATACTCACCAGGATCTGTTGGTCTTCTGAGCATCGGGAGATGTCCAAGTTCCTGTGCAGGGCTGTGAATGGATGTGTATGGGTACACATCCGTCTGGTCAGGGCCGAAACTAGGGTTTCCGGCGCCCGGGGCAAGGCAGTCTTTTGGTGCCCCCCCCCCCCCCAGTGATGCTGCCGCGTGCCGGAGGCCCGCCGAAATTTTTCGGGGGCGTGACCTAATTTGGGGGCGTGGCCTATAATCGCTGCTCTCCCGCGAGGCCACGCCCCCATTTTGCCGCTATGGGGGCATGACCCAGAGGCTCTGTGAGCCTCTAGCCATGCCCCCAGCCCCCTGGCTGCGGGAATAGACGCTGTGCGCATGCGCACAGCGTTTATTCCCCGCTGCTTAGTTAGCAGCTGACAGGGGGACCGACCAAATGACGCCTTGTCCCTGGCGCCGGAGACCCCCCCCCTCCCCGCACAGTCCTCTCACCGTCCATCTCCTACTAGCGCGGCTGCAGGAAGCGCTGATGACTTCAAAAAGACTTGCCGGACGCTGATTGGCTGAATTCAGAATTCAGAACTTTTCGAAGTCATCAGAGCTTCCTGCAGCCGCGCTAGTAGGAGATGGACGGACTCCGACGGAGTCAAAGTAACATGCCCGCCGCTACACTACAGCGTCCATATACACCGGACCTCACAGCGCCCCTCACCTCCAGCGCCCGGTGCGCGTGACCCCCCAGCCCCCCCCTAGTTACGGCCCTGGTTTGGTAGCATCCGCACAGAGGAGAAAGCCTTTCATGATTACTTACTATGAAAGGATTTCTCCTATTGAGGGGGATGCTCTAACATCCTCACCCCAGCTCTGCCCCTTATCGCCGCACTTCGCCTACATAATTATCGCATATGCACTAACATATGCGATAATTATGGCAAAGGACAGCTCTTACGTTTAGAGTGGTAGGGAATATAGATTGTAAGCTCCACTGGGGCAGGGACTGATGTGAATGTTCAACTATACTCTGTAAAGCGCTGCGGAATATGTGTGCGCTATATAAGAAACTGCTAATAAAGAATAAGGGTTGTTTGTTTTTCATGATTCTCGCTACTTTACCCCCTCCATGGCCACATTGAATGCAGCCCGTTGTGTGGAGGATGGGGCTGGGAGCTTTAAGAGGGTAATACAGGAAATAGGGGACTAGAAATTTTTGTGTAGAGGTGGGTTCTGTGGGCGGTTGAGGTAATGTGTAGGGTTGGCCATTGGCATTACCTCCATCGATGATAAGCACCAATGGTGACACAATCCTTTTGATGGCAGGCAACTACAGTATTCTATGCATTTCCATTGATGGTTTTCTGCACAGGTGTGGCTGCTAGCTTTGCTTATCTGAGAGTTTTATGGTAGCGCTGAGCTATGATTGAAAGCTCAGCTGCAGTAAGAGGTGGGGCATCCCATTCCTGACCCTAACACAGTGTAAAGCTGGGTTCAATGACATATCGTCTACGTCGCTCAGTATGTGCATACGCGACATCAGGTTTTTGTGCTGCACAAAGTGATTTATTGGACCAATTTGTCCAATAACCTTGATGCCACACCCTAGACTGAAATATATGAAATATACATAAATATTGCAAGGATGTTTGAATGCTTAATTTGGCTAGTGCTGGCACAAGGGAAATCGTCAGCAAAGTCGAAACGATTGGCGGTCGTTCTAGTGTGTACCCAGCATTAGAGCCAGAGGCTGCTGATTGCCTGGCAGCCCTGTGCAGCAACAAAAAATACAAAAATAAAACATTGGGTATACAGTTACTAGCAGATCTGTATTCAACATCGGCCATAAACTTTCGATGAGTTTGAAACATTGATAGTGAATGTCATCCATAGTAATGGGAGGGGGCAGGTTCCGGGATCTGTGGTAATAGAGGAGGTACTGTATGAGTTGGTGGCATTGTGCAGGCAATGGTGGAAGAGGTATAGGAGTGGGTTTTAACAAATACAAATTAGCGATCCTATGGAGTTGTGTTATATTTTCTTTTTTATATATGTTTCTCCTTCTAAACTTACATGAAATGTGCATATATACAGTATATATGTCTCTATTGCAGTATCTTTAGGTACAATTTTGACGTATACCCTTACTTTCACACGACAGAATTGTTATAAACGGTATACAGTATAAAGATTTCTTTCAATGGGTTAGCGTAAGTGGCTGACTGATTTACACATGCGAATTGGACATATTATTTATAAGTGATTTGCTCCAAAGAAATCAATATAACTGTCTTGGAGTTTCTTACTTTGTATAAGCTGGATAACGGACACATAAGCTTTGATACAAACCTTTGAAGTATCACTATAAGACCAATATGAAGCTTTACCAAAATGTGTTTTTTTTTTGTGATTGTTTGATACATTTAAGGTGGTCACCTAAACAATTGATTCTGTCTAATAAAATTGTATATTTATGATTATAACCCGTCTATTGTTATGTACATGTGAAAGCGGGTTATGGCGCTCATTAAGCTAATTAGCGCAGAGTTTTATTTTCTGTAGGAGGTTGTACTTTCCTACCTGATCCTGAACTTACAGATTTATGTGGGACAGGTTTGAGGTAATTATCTGATGTGTTACACTGACACATCTAAAAAACCTGCAGCTCAGCATAAAACAGCTGTATATTATATATGACTTAACCTGATATGATCTAATATTAATATCCATTTATACGAACTTTATGTTGATTAGCGCTCGATTTTCTCGTTTTATCTAGTAAAGTCCACTCTTACACACACAATACTAATTGTACTGCTTACAAGCACAATGCCGACAGTAATAGTGCCGCTTACACACAATGCCCACAGTAGTAGTATCGTTTACATGGCCAATGCCCACAGTAGTAGTTCCACTTACATGCATAGTGCCCACATTAGCTGCACCACTTACACACACAATATACACAGTAGTAGTACCAATTACACGCACTATGCCCACAGTAGTAGTACCGCTTACACACACACAATGCCCACAGTAGTAGTATTGCTTACACGCACAATACCCACAGTAATAGTGACGCTTACACACACAATATCCACAGTAATTGTACTGCTTACAAGCACAATGCCGACAGTAATAGTGCCGCTTACACACAATGCCCACAGTAGTAGTATCGTTTACATGGCCAATGCCCACAGTAGTAGTTCCACTTACATGCATAGTGCCCACATTAGCTGCACCACTTACACACACAATATACACAGTAGTAGTACCAATTACACGCACTATGCCCACAGTAGTAGTACCGCTTACACACACACAATGCCCACAGTAGTAGTATTGCTTACACGCACAATACCCACAGTAATAGTGATGCTTACACACACAATATCCACAGTAATTGTACTGCTTACAAGCACAATGCCCACAGTAATAGTGCCGCTTACACACAATGCCCACAGTAGTAGTATAGTTTACATGCCCAATGCCCACAGTAGTAGTTCCACTTACATGCATAGTGCCCACATTAGCTGCACCACTTACACACACAATATACACAGTAATAGTACCGCTTACACACACAATGCCCACAATAGTAGTATTGCTTACATGCACAATACCCACAGTAATAGTGATGCTTACACACACAATACCCACAGTAATTGTACTGCTTACAGGCACAATGCCCACAGTAATATTGCTGCTTACACACACAATGCCCACAGTAGTAGTATTGTTTACATGCACAATCGCCCACGGTAGTAGTTCCACTTACATGCATAGTGCCCACATTAGTTGCACCACTTAAACACACAATATACACAGTAGTATTACCAATTACACACACTATGCCCACAGTAGTAGTATTGCTTACACGCACAATACCCACAGTAATAGTGCCGCTTACACACACAATGCCCACAGTAGTGGTGTCCCTTGTACATAATGCCTAGAGCAGTAGCACCACTTACACTTAATGCCCACAGTAGTAGATCATACATATGCTCATGGCACAGGGAGCACTTAACGGCAGACAGTGGCTGCTCACAGGTATTTATGTGCAGTCATCACCTACAGAGGAAGTTGTTATCCTAGGAAAGGTCATCGTCAATGCAAGGGCCAGGGATCCTGTAGGTCGCCTTCAGCTCAGGCTAGATGTTGCAGCCACTACTCTGCATGCGGCTCCTCCTCTCAGCTGTACCAATGCATGGAGATGCGGCCCAGTGATTTTTTCCCCCCAGATAAATGGTTTCTTCAATCTATTTGACTTGCCCACACATTACAGATTTGTTTCAGTGATCAGCAGATTTTTCCTATTAGAATGCCCACACATACAAAAATGAAACTCCAATAAAACCAGATTTTTAAACATGTTTAAAAATCTGATTCAGCAATCGATTGGCGATCCCGATCAATTTTTGATCGGGATTGCCAAAAGGGGAGCCCACACATTAAAGATTAATTGTGACAATCATCTCCATAACGGAGGATTGTAACAATTAATTGCTGATGTATGGGGCCCATTAGATCTGGATGGGGTCTGTACTTCAAACTGATATCTATGTTGCAGTGTAAAAAATAAAGCAGCCAGTATTTACTCTGCACAGAAACAAAATAACACCCAAATCTAACTCTCGCTGCATATGTTACATCTGCCCCACCTGCAGTGCACATGGTTTTAACCATTAGAGAGATAATTTTCCTTTGCAAGTGAACCAGAATCAGGTTCTAAAATTCGAGGGGGCGGACATGGAAGGAAACATACATACCAGTGACTGGGGGAGAGGGGAACATGGAAACCTACACTGTGGCCAGTGGGGTGATATGAATGGAAATACCCACCGAATCCTGGATGGGGAGCACATGGAGACGTACACACTGTGGTCGGATGGAGGGGACATACACACTGGTGACTGGGGGTAGAGGGACATGGAGACATACATGCTGCAGCCGGAGGGGGGGGCACACGTGACTGGGGGATTGGGGCATGGAGACCTACACGCTGTGGCCGGAGGTAGGGGGGCACACTGATATCTTGGGGGATGGAGACATACACACTGAAGCTGGAGGTGGGGAGGGGGTACACTGGCAAATGGTGGGGAGGGGGGCAAGGAGACATACACACTGTGGCCGGAGGGGGGAGGGGACATACACACTGCTGACTTGTGGAGTGGAGACATACACACTACCGCCATTGGGAGTGATATATACACCTGTGACTGGGGGGGCACATGGAAACATACACACTGCGGCCGGAGTTGGGGCACCATGGTGACTGGGGAGAGGGGGACATGGAAAAATACACTGTAGCTGATGGGGTGAACATACAAACCTGTGAATGGGGGGAGGGGCACATTTAGACATGCACACTGTGGCCGGAGGGAGGTACCTGGTTGACTAGGGGAGGGAGAAATTGAAACAACGCAATGCGGACAGGAGGAGAAAGAGGCATACACACTGATGACTGGGGGAGAGAGGACATGGTGACATACACATTGGGGCCTGATGGGACATACATACATACTGGTGACTGGGGGGACTGTGGAGGGGGGACATGCACAGTGAGGACAAGAAGAAAAATGGGGACTCAGAAAGACAGCCAGGCATACAGTGCATGGTAAGGGAGCATGGCAGGGGCAGGGGTGCTTAATCAATACCTGATCCCAGCGAAGAGGCGGAGGAGTTATCAGGTGGACAGGCACTGGGTAAATCACTCGCTGAAGCAGGTTAATTTTGCTGCCTCCAGATGGTACTTCCTCATCTTTGCGGCCTTCGCTGCTACCACCCTGTGCCCACGCCACCATGTATTACCTTTAGTAAAGCCCAAAGCGTGGCGAGCGAAATGGGCCTGCGAGGGGGGATGTTGCACGCTGGCAAAAATGAGGAAGTACCCTTGAGACTCTTATCTTCTTCCCTACAGCAGTGCTATCCTTCCCCCCTTTCAGCTGTTAACTGCGCGGGGCCAGCGCAGTAGAGCAGGGACAGGCACAACTCCACCCTTTTGCCACCCTCCTGCAATGCATAACCGCACTGACTGTTGGGAATCTGGATTTATGATTCAGTCTGCTTTGGTTTTGTGTTCAGCATTTGACTCCTCCAGTGGCAGGTCTGTGCCACATCAGCTCAATATTCTGTGAGCAATTATTCACAAGGCTGTGAGGTAATTAGCTCGTTAAGCACTAGCCTGGGAGCTACCTGGATCTTCAGGTGTAATTAATCACCTGAGCCCTTTATAGGGCAGGCTCTCCTGCAATACTCTGCCAGTGATAGCTTCCTGCAAGCTAATCCTGGTCCCTGCTTGCTTGTCTGTGCCCAGTCACCGGACTCATCCTGTCCCAGTCCTGGCATCAGTGTCTGGCCTTTGGTTGGTGTGCCATCACACAGTTTTCAGTTCCTGTGCCCGGTCCAATCCCACTGGTTATTCCCATCTCGGTTCATGTAAGTGCTCCTGTGGAGCCTGGTTATTTTCCATTTGTTCTTTTGGAGAGCTGCCAAGCTCTTTTAGTTATTGGGCCGTTCAGCCCGTTGTTTAGTTTGTTAGGGTTTAGGATTGTGCTCCGCCGTGGGCCAAGCCCATTTCATACCTCTGGTAGTTACCAGTTATTTACCTTTGTTTCCTTTTTGTTTGCCCTTTCTATGCATTTATTAGGCAGGACCTCCGCCGTTCAGTCCTGGTTTTGTTTAGGGGAATCACCTCTTAGCCTTGTCTCCTTTTTGTGTGGAGATTCCCCGTGCTCCGTCTCTTGTGCTTGCGACTGGGTCGCATTCCCGTCATTGGCCTGGTGCCGGCAGAAAGGGGCATCTTTCAGTTAGGCCCGTTAGTTAGATTATCCTCTTGAGTGCCCCCTGACGATCACTAACTCTTTGTCCTTACATAAAACTCGCTCCTTCGAACGTGGCGGCCACAGGTGAAGCCTAGTTCATGCAGGGGTTTGACATCTGCCCGGGGAACTCAATAGAGTCAGTGTAGGTTTCGCTGTGGCCGTTCTAACCAGCGGTCCCGGCTACGGGCTAACGCCTGATCTCCAGCCTCCGGTAGTAGTAGTAGTAGTAGTAGTAGTAGTAGTACGTTTATTTATAAGGCGCCACAAAGTGTCCGCAGCGCCGTACATAGCAAACAAAAAAAAACAAATTACAAGGTAACGTACAGGGTGTGTAGAAAGATACAGTATAAATAGGGGTATAGCTGGTAGAACTAAAATCAGCATCAGTTCAGAAGTAGGTGTCAAAATAGTCAAGGAGACCGAAGATGAAGTAGAGGAAGGGAAGAACAGGACAGGAGCACAGGTGAGGTAATGAGGTAGGGTGAGTACGTGAGGAAGGAGGGCCCTGCTCATAAGAGTTAACATACTAAAAATAGGTGGGTGGACGAACGAAATACAATAGGATAAGTAGGAACGGAGGGGAACGGAGGCAGGATAGGAGGATCAAAAGAGGTTAGGAGGAGGGATAGGCTAGTCGAAAAAAGTGGGTTTTGAGGGAGCGCTTGAAGGAGGTAAGGGAATCAGATAGCCTGATGGGTGGCGGGAGGTTGTTCCAGTGCAGGGGGGCAGCGCGAGAGAAATCTTGGACACGGGAGTGGGAGGAGGTGATTAGGTGAGAGGTCAGTCGGCGGTCAGCGATGGAGCGAAGAGGACGGGAGGGAGTGTGGATAGAGATCAGTGAAGAGAGGTAGGGAGCTGTGGAGGAGGAGAGAGCCTTGTAGGTGGTGGTGAGGAGTTTAAAGAGAACTCGGAAAGGAATGGGGAGCCAGTGAAGGATCAAAAGAGGTTAAAAACTGAGGAGAGGGGGGAGGCGGAGGTAGAGCGGCGGGAGAGGAAGATGAGCCTAGCAGCAGCGTTAAGAATGGATTGGAGAGGTGCGAGGCGGGTGAGAGGTAGCCCAGAGAGAAGGATGTTGCAGTAGTCAAGGCGGGAGATGACAAGAGAGTGAATGAGAATTTTGGTCGCGTCAGTGGAGAGGAATGGTCTGATGCGTGAGATGTTGCGTAGGTGAAAGCGGCAAGACTGTGAGAGAGCACGAATGTGGGGGGTGAAAGAGAGGGAGGAGTCAATGATGACACCGAGGCAGCGCGTTTGGTCGGTGGACGTGATCTCGGTTTCACCAATGCTGATGGAGATAGTGGGAGAAGAGGGGATGTTCGGGGGATGGAAGATTAGAAGTTCAGTTTTAGCCATGTTTAGTTTCAGGAAGCGTTGGGTCATCCAGGCTGAGATGGCCGTGAGGCATTCGGAGACCTTGGACAGAAGTGATGGGGATAAGTCGGGGGAGGAGAGATAGATTAGGGTATCATCAGCATAAAGGTGGTAATGAAAACCATAGGAGCTGATGAGGGTGCCCAGAGAGGTGGTGTAGAGGGAGAAGAGGAGAGGGCCAAGGACTGACCCTTGGGGAACACCGACTGGCTGGGGGGTAGTAGGAGAGGAGGAGCTCGGAGTGGAGACGGAGAAGGAGCGATCGGAGAGGTATGAGGTGAACCAGGAGAAGACCGTGCCAGTGATGCCAAAGGAGCAGAGGGTGTTGAGCAGGAGAGGGTGGTCAACAGTGTCAAAGGCAGCCGACAGATCAAGCTGGATGAGGATAGAGAAGAGGCCTTTGGATTTAGCCGATAGTAGATTGTTAGTGACTTTGGTCAGGGCAGTTTCAGTGGAATGTAAAGGGCGGAACCCGGATTAGAGGGGGTCTAGAATGGAGTTAGCAGTAAGGTGGCTTAGGAGACGATTATAGGTCAGACGTTCTAGGAGTTTGGAGGCAAAAGGGAGGAGGGAGATGGGCCTGTAGTTGGATGGAGAGTTGGGGTCCAGATTTGTTTTTTTGAGAATTGGGGAGAGAAGAGCGTGTTTGAAGGAGGAAGGGAAGATCCCAGAGGATAGGGAAAGATTAAAGAGGTGAGCCAGGTGAGAGCAGACTGATGGACTGAGACGACGGATAATATTGGAGGGGATAGGATCAAGCGGGCAGGTGGAGGGAGAAGCGGATTGAAGGATAGAGTGGACTTCAGCAGCAGTGGTGGGGTAAAATGAGGACAGGGGTTGGAAGGAGGGGAGTGGAGATGTAGGAGGGGAGGAGGGAGAGGGTGAGGTCATGGCAGCAGTGATGGCAGTCCTGAGAGAGGAGATTTTGGTTGAAAAGTAGGTAGCAAAATCAGCGGCTACGATGGAGGACGGAAGAGCTGGAGGAGGGGGGGAGAGCAAGGAGTTGAAGGTGGCGAAGAGCCTGCGGGGATTGGATGATTGGGAAAGGATGAGAGACTTAAAGTAGGATTCCTTGGCCAGAGCAAGGGCAGAGCTGAAGGAGGAAAGAATGAATTTGAAATGGAGATAATCCGCAAGGGAGCGTGATTTCTTCCAGAAGCGCTCAGCAGTGCGAGAGCACTTTTTAAGGAATCGGGTGATAGGTGAGTGCCACGGTTGGGGGTTGGAGCATCGAAGGGGGATAGAGGAGAGAGGGCAGGCAAAGTCCAATGCCGAAGATAGGGTGTCATTATAGAGGGAGGCAGCGAGGTTCGGGCAGGACATGAGGGCGATTGGGGCGAGAAGAGGACACAGCGTGTTTGAGAAGGCAGCAAGATCAAGTGTGTTGACGTTATGCCGTGAGACAATGCGCTTGGGAGGGGGGGTGGGAGAGGGGGAAGCAGTGAGGGAGAAGGAGATGAGGTGATGGTCAGAAAGAGGAAAAGCTGAGATAGTGTAGTCAGTAAGGGAACAAGAGCGAGAGAAGACGAGATCGAGGGAGTGTCCTTGGATGTGGGTGGGAGAGGTAGTCCACTGAGATAGGCCAAGAGAGGAGCAGAGAGAGAGGAGTTTGGAGGTGCCAGGATCAGCGGGGTTATCCAAGGGGATGTTAAAGTCACCAAGAATGACAGATGGCAGGTCAGAGGAGAGGAAGTGTGGAAGCCAGGCGGCGAAGTTGTCAAGAAATTGGGAGATAGGGCCAGGGGGGCGGTAGATTGCAGCGACACGGAGGTGGTAGGGGTAGTATAGACGGATAGAGTGAGACTCAAAGGAGGAGAAAAGGAGAGAGGGTTCAGGGTGAATGACACTGTGGGTGCATGAGGCTAAGAGGAGAAAACCCACACCGCCACCTTGGCGACCGTCAGGCCTGGGAGTGTAAGAGAAAGAGAGGCCACCGTGGGAGAGAGCAGCTGGAGAGACAGAATCAGAGGTGGAGAGCCAGGTCTCGGTGATAGCAAGGAGGTGGAATGCTCTAGAGATGAATAGGTCATGGATGGCAGGGAGTTTGTTGCAGATGGATCTGGCGTTCCATAGTGCACAGGAAAGAGGGGGGGTGGGTTGTGTATTTATGTGGATAAGGTTTTTGGGATTGCAGAAGCGAGGGGGGGTCATTGGGAGGGTGGGGGTGCGGGGGCGAGTGGTCAGGATAGGTATGGGATGGGAGGGGGGAGGAGCAGTTGGAGAAAGTGAAGTTGAGAGATTAACAGCCATGAGGAACCGAAGGTGAGAGGGTAGGTTAGTGAAAGCAGACAGAGGGATTTGGGAGGACAGACAGCGTCTGTAGTAAATTTGGTAGAAAACAGAGTGAGAGAGAAGGTAACAGGCAAGGAACTACTGTCAGAGAGGAGACCAGTGGGTAAAATCAGGTTGATTGAGTAATCCAATTAAGTATGAAACAACAACAAGTGAGAGGATGAAGGGAACAGAGAAGGTCAGAAGTGAGGCAAATGTGAGCAGGCGTGAAGAGGGAAACAGAGTGCAATAAATGTGTGGCAAAGATAAGAGAAAATAATAGTGAATGAGTAAAAATGACATACAATGTTGGAAAAATATAGATACAATGAATTAAATGTCAAAATTGAGCAACAGGTTACAATAGGATAGAAAGAAGATGAATCTATTACAATAAAACAGAATATGAAAATTTAGACTGTGTTTAAACTCACCTTTTTCAGTATTCAGTAGTTACATCCAGTGCCTAGGCGGCATCCGTAACACTGACCACATCGTGCCAGAGAGCTGCCGTGGTGAGGGATCACAAGGCTGCTGTGCTCTGCAGCCTCCGGCTGGGGAGGGAGGTGCCGCGGGCCACACAAACAAGATCACTGTTGGCCAGGATCAAGATGCGGCTTCTTTTAACAAAAAGGAAAAATAGTGCTTGAAGTAAATTTCCGTTATGCTACACTGCCACACCATTGTATACTAGCCCATTTCAAGCACTGGTCCTCACAGAGGTGCGTGTGTACAGGTAAAGCCGTGATATTCAGAAAGCTGGAATACATATTTCAAAGTTAAACCTAAACAAAAAAATTGAAACACAGAGGGCCACATGTAACAGTGTTGATCAGTTATTGTTTTAACCATTGGGTTAAAATCAACAATTTCTTTAAATGCAAAGCCAGGATAATTTGGCCTTTAAAACAACTGGGCCAATAAATAAGTGCATTTGGATCTTAATACTCTAACCGGACCTAGGCCCACAGACAGCCTTACTTTCCCCACCTTTCAACTCTATTATTGTGCAGCACAGTTGCTACATATTTGAGATTGTCTGAACGTGCCTGATAACTCAGCCTTGCATTTTATTAACTACCTATTTTGATAAAAGGGAATACCATGTTCTTATAATGTGTAATGCACCAATGAATAGGACAGTGATTATTATTGTACTTTAGATTATTTTTAAATATATTATTATAATTATAGTGTTCTCAAGCATAGTTGCCTACTCTCCCACATCCTGCAGTAGGCTCACATTTCAGTCATAAATCTCCTGCTGTCCTGCATTGACCTCCTAATCGCCTGGATTATTTAAATTCTGCCAGGGGTGCCAGTAAGGAGTTTCTTTACAAGGAGAGTGATTTTCTATAATCATTGTAATTTGCTGTAGCTGCTCAGGTCAGGAGTCTCTGCTGATGTCTTTCAGAATCCACCCTTGTGGGAACCCCTGGTAGAATAGAAAAACAGCATGCCTCTAACCCACAGCATGTTGCTGCCAAGGGCGTAACTACCATAGGTGCAGGGGGTGCAGCTGCTATGGGGCCCAGAGCTTTAGGGGGCCCATCTTCCCTCTTTAAGTTAGATTTGCTATCTAAAATTATGGGCTGGTAAATATGGGCCCTTACAAACTTTTGCTATAGGGCCTATGAACATCTAGTTACGCCCCTGGGAACTGCTGCTGTTAGCTATAATAATAAGATTTTTTGCTACTAATCTTTCTTTACATTTGTTTAATTAGAGTCTGGTGTCCATTCTGATTTGGTAATGTCTACTAGTTGAATACAGTCCAGTGTTCAAAAAAATACAACATTGAATACACTGAACACATACTTACAGTATATGCCTAGGGATGAATTCACATAAGATCAAATTGCATTTGGAATTTATTGCATAGACATCACATTTATCTTTGCTATCTACCTAGTTTGTTTAATCACTGTTGTCTCTAATTGTAAAGCACAACGGAATATGCTGCACTATATAATAAACTGTAAAGAAATAAATACATTTATCATGTATACTGTGGTGATGAGAAGAAATATCACAGGGAATACATAGTAGCAAACAATAAACCCCATATTGCAGGCAGCAATGTTCCTATCAATACTTTTATTGCTGCTAATGTTATATAGAAATGTATTGTAACAACAAGCATTTAAGCACAGGCACACCCATATGTAGAGCTAGACACACCCTTTAATGGCGCATCCTACTGTCACTGATTCTAGTTTTCAAAAGTAGGCAACTATGGATATTGGTGATCACAGCATTGTAGGTGTTGTTTGGTTGCTAAGTGTAGTGTAGTATGGTGTGCCAAAGGCAAAATGGCGTAAGGAGAGATAATTATCTAAGTAATGTGTTGATTGGGGATTATATAATAGCATAAATGGAGCTACCCTTAAAAGGTACCAGTTTCTGAAATAAAAAAACTGTAAAGGTAGAAAGTTTATGTATAAGGTGCAATACATTATGATACCACTAGATGGCATTGGTGTTTAAACAGTAAATTAGAAAATAATTTTTGAAATGATGCTTAGAAGAAAATCTGTATGATTCTGTAAGATATGTATTATCAAGGGGTGCTGCTAGCTTTGCTATAGATAACATATATGCTATACTACATGACAAATGCTTTGTGTCTACCCACCTGCTGAATGCATGATCTATGAAACAAATAAAGACTTTCTTAATTAAATTTGCAAATCAATATTTCTGTTGTCAATATGCTGGTTTCACAATCTGGGAAAACAGGATTGAGCCATTTGGCTGACAGTATCAAGCAGATGGTGATATTTATGTAATCAATAAACAGTCCAGCTTCCGTACACAATATCTAGAAGCATGTATAATTGGAGTAAGTCAGAAGCAGGACACATATGGTACGTGGATAGTCAAATAAACATAGGGTTAAGCAACTGAATGACAGCTCAGTGGCAAACGCAGGATTTTCAGAAGGGGGTTTCCAGAGGGGCGGAGCAAAGCACAGAGATGGACACTTAGGTGCCCCAGTATACGCCGGGTCAGTTAAAGTAGATAGACCAAATGTATATAAATAATAATAATAATAATAAAATTTTCTGGTGGGAGGACAGTTTGCTTGACTGCAGATATCTCCAGTTCCCAGAAAAAAATTCTTAGATTTTAATGGAATTAAAAACTAGAGAATCCCACCTACCAAATGGTATTGGGGACTAGTGGATCAGAGTTCAGTAGGCAGAGTAATCTGCCAATGAGTATATAAAACTACTTAGCTGCTGGAAGGCTTATATCTCTGGTTCTGGGAACAGTAGAGACAAGCTACTAGTGTCCATCAAAGGGGGAGAGTCCCAGCTTTTGGAATATACCCTCAGAAAAACTCTAAGTCAAACAGAACCTGAAATATCTGTCTGGGAAGAGCAATTAACATGCTTGGATGGGGACCACTGCTTTGAAGTCAGATATCTCCGGTTCCCAAGGGCCGATTTTTAAAATTCTTGTACCTATGGAAAGAGGGGACCCTCAGCTTTCAGCCCTGGGCCCTTAGACTCCTGGGGGGGTTTCTGGGTACTCGGAAACCCCCCCTGCGTGCGCTACTGCAGCTTCAACAGAGTATAGAGTAGATGCTACAGAAAAGTTCATAAATTAAGTCTTAGGGAAGAGAGATTATTAGACCAGTAGCAATAAAACAGTGAATGCTGAACTTTAGTTTGGAAATGCTTGAAAAATAAATAGGGCAATATTCAATGCTTTTTACGAGCTATGATAGCAAACAGTGCTGGGTTTTTACATTGACGTGGAAACGGTGTGCGCAGCCTCCAAAACAGCGAGGCTTGCGGCTGAACGCAGCGGGCTCCCTGCATTAACCGCGATCCTTGCCATTTGGGGGAATCAGAGGACAGCGAGGATTCTCCCAGAAAGTTGTATACAGTCCGCCCTGTCCTCTCCTCAAAGCTAAGACACCTTACTGTGCATACCATGCTTCGAACACGGTGAGTCACTTTGGTTGGCACACTATTATATTCTCCCTCCATGCCCTAATGAAAGGTAGGGTATGAAATACTGCCTGTTTTTTTAAAAAGAAACATGAAAAACTCAAGTCGACCTTTTTACTGATAACCTACCCATTGCCGGCCTAATGCAAAACCGAGATGCGATGAGATGCAATATTGGATACAATAATTGTAACATGTATGGGCACCTTAAGATCTGAAGATGCTACCTGTATACTCGCAGCTGCAGATCTTATGTGTCTGGGAAGGTGCTGAGAAGATTAAGGGAAATTTTGGCTGAAACTTAAAGATTCCAAATTGTTCTAATGTATGGCCAGCATTAGACGAGCTCACTGGGGAAACACATACAGTAAATACACCAGAAAGAGATATCCCTGGGGGCTGAGCAGGAAAATGAGTGATCTACAGTATCTAGCAGCTGCACCCAACCGATACACAATATATAAACAAAAGACCAAATTAGCAGCTCTGAGGCAGACCACATGCATGCAATAAAGATGTATGAGTCTTGGAATATATCTAAAAATATAAATACTTACTAATACTAGAAAACCTTAGTGAGCTATGGTTACGTTAATTGGCGTAAACAGCCGCAAATGGATGGCCAAATACGCCAGGAAAATAAACTTCATTTTCCTGTTGTATTTGGCTTTAGCCTGCACGGATCAATCAGATCCGTGCAGGCTTCAGTGCTAAAAAAAATAGAAAAAGAAATAAATACATTTAAAAAATGGCATGGGGTCCCCCCACAACCGTAAGCTGAAAGAGGCGGGGCTGGTAATAAAAAAATCAGGAAACCTGGCAAATTTTTTTACAACCAGCCCCAGGCTCCAGGGCCGGGGCTGGTTCCCAAAATACAGGGGACAAAATGACTAGGGGTCTTCCGTATTTTAAAAACCAGCCCCAGGCCCAACCAGCCAGCAGGGTAAGGCCACAGCCGGGGGGAGACTTTTTATACAAGTAGAACCACAAGCCCAGCATGCGGGGCATTAAAGGGCCCGCTGGCACTTGTACTTCCACAGTATTAAAAATAGTAAAATAAACACACACTGACACATGAAAAATAAAACTTTAATACATCCAAAGCCCTTTCAAACAAATACTTACCTATCTTGAGCAGATCCAGAGAGAATTAGATTTGGGTGAATTATTTTGTTTCTGTGCAGGGAAAATACTGACTGGTTTATTTTTACACTGCAATATAGATCTCACTTTGAAGTAAACCCCCACCCAAATCTAACTCTCTCTGCACATGTTACATCTACCCCACCTGCAGTGCACAATGTCCATCTAAGAAGGAATTTGCCAGAAGGAGTAAACCAGAATAACCCCCTATATCTGGTTCCACCTACTGAGGGAGGGGGTAGCTGGCAGAAGAGATTATTTCCACCTCCTCACCAAAATAATTGATTTATGGATAGTGTTGAGATAGCTGAAGTCAATGCTTTCTGCTTTATAATTTAGTTGGGGTAGGACTGCAGTTAATGAAATGTTGGGATTTATGGGACTGAGAACCCATAGAGCCAGATGTACTAAGCTTGAAAAGTGATAAAATGGAGAGTGATAAACCATCAGCCAATCAGCTCCTAACTACCATGTCAAAAGCTGTCTTGAAAAAATGGGAGGTAGGAGCTGATTGGTTGGTGGTTTATCACTCTCCATTTTATCACTTTTCAAAGCTTAGTACCGCTCGCCCAATATGTGTAAACTTTCACAACAAAATGTGGAATTATGTGTATATTTAGACTGGAACAGTTTTAAAAGTTGCTGCTCATCTCTAGACCTGAGCAAAAAGTTTTCTCCTCACAGTTACTGTACTCCTTACTGTACTGTACTGTATGCATCACTTTGGGGGTAAGCAATGTTTAAAACATTGTTATGACTCTAACATAGATCCTAGCAGTAATCCCTGCAGCAAATTATGTAACAGAATGACACAAATATATAATGACTACTACTGTTTTACCCAACATATTTCAGTTCCATATCCCTCAAAATAAGACTGTATTACAACTTGTAACAATAACTATAAAATTAGATTACTTGTATTATCATCTGATTTTTAAGATGTCTTTGCATACATCCAGAGCATATCTTCCAAAAACTGTCAAAAACTGAAATTATGGGTTGTTACGATCATGCAGTTTCTCTTCCTTTTTAACATTTATCGTCTTTTTTCCCTGACAACTCTCCCATGCAATCTCTATAGCAACAGGAGTGAGAGAAAGTGAGGACAGGAGAAGGAAATACATTAAAATGTCATTGAGAGGAACTGCTTGTGTGTGTATTAATATATATGTATATGTCAGGGTTTCCTACTTTTGAAAAATAATTTCAGGGAGAAAAGTAAAATCCAGGGGGCGGGCCTTGTGTCGCCGAGGGACAGGCCTTGCGTCACCAATTTGCGAGGGGGCGATGCTATTTCTAAAATGACATGTTATTAACATGACCAGAGAATGGCACTGACAGTGGTTAAATACATGCAAAAACAGTGTCTTCAGTTAAGAAGTCATTTTGATGTAGACAATTGCATGTAATTGTACACATTTAAGTCTCCAGAAAGATGGCTGCTGCTCCATCAGTTGCTCAGAATAATATTTACTGTGAAAAGTTTAATAACCGTTCTAGATCTAGTGCTTAGCGGCCTTGATGTGAGAAAAAACAGAAAGTTCCATGGCCCATCAGCCACCGCTCTCTGCAGGCCCATTCCTTCAGCTGCTTCTTTACAACTTTATAGACAGAGGTATGGTGCCCTATTGTCTATGTACAGCTGTCTGTAGGCCAGGCAGAGAGGAGTCAGGGGAGAGGGCAGGGAAGGAGTAGTGGGGGACAATGCTGGGAGAGCAGAGAAGAGTCAGGGAAGATGGCAGGGAAGGAGTAGTGGGGACAGTGCCAGGAGAGCAGGCAGAGGGGAGGGCAAGGAAGGAGTAGTGTACTGTAGTAGGGACAGTGCCGGAGAGTAAGCAGAGGACTGTCATATAGGCAGCGACACGGAACATACAGAGAAGAGAGTGAATACTTGCCCCGCCTATTAGACACGCAGTTCTCTGTACTGTGTCTGTCTGGCAGCGTAATCGTGATGATGCCGCCGGCGCGATGATGAGGCGGTGTCATCGCCGTTATCTTGCGCATGCGCAGTACGCATCGTGCAGGCAAAGAGGCAGCTCCGGGAGAAAAGGCTCCTCTCCCCGGAGTCCGTGAGATGTCCCAGGATTCCGGGAGTCTCACGGACATTCCGGGGGAGTCGGCAACCCTGGTATATGTATGTATGTAATGCAGGGCCACTGGAGGGCGGCCACTTGGGAGCAGGCCCCGATGAAGGTAAATATGAGAGTCTCCCTCTCTGCTCCCCCCCATGGAGCGACGCATCTCCCACCGCTGCCGCCCCCCATGGAGAGCTACTGCGGCCATCACCAAAACACCCACCACCCCCGTGGAGCGAGACGCTGCTCCCTATCTCTCCCCTCCCCAGTGGTGGAGCGAGGCGCGTCATGCTGCTCCCTCTCCACTCCACCCCCGGTGGAGCGGCATCCCGCAACCCCCCCCCTTAAGCGGGTGATATATATATATATATATATATATACACACACAGTGGTCGAAGTGGGCCGGTATGCGGCGGTATGGCATACCGGCACTTCTTCCCACTGACCCGGAAGTATGGAGATGCGGGAGGCAGGGGACTGCACGCTGCTCTGCATATGCGTGCAGTTGGAACTTGTGCCTGTTACTTGCAAGAGTAACCGGTCCGGCGCTTATTTTCCTCCCGTTAACTCTTCCGCTGCCCACATGTAACCCCTGCAGTGACAAGTGAGATCCGGCGGCCCCAGAGTGAGAGGGAGCGAGGAAGGAGGGGGCGGAAGGATGCTCCAGGGGGACAGTTAGCTGCAACGTTGAGGAAGGCGCAGCGTGGGCTTCCTGGCGGTGTGTAGCCACGTCTTCTGGCCCAGGTGGGATTCTACTCACTCCACAACCTGTCTGAGGACACTGTTAATTGGCGGTGTATACGTGTCCTTCTTACACAAGGTCGGTCACAAGCGCAGCAGCGGCGAGAGCCCTTAGGGGGTGGTGGGGAGCTGCTGGCAGGCACAGACAGATGCTGTCAGAAATGGTTGATAAATGCGCTGTCAGAGCATCGTGCGGCTTCATTAACCAATTTGATAAAGACCTTAAGAAATTGAAATCATCCAGACTGATGTCCTGCTACACCAGGGGGAGGAACATTCGTGATTTGATAGTCAGAACAGATATATCCTCCAGAGTCCAGGCTGGGACTTCCAAACAACCTGGTGGGTGCTACAGATGCACAGGGTGTACTACCTGTAATGCCATGATCCACTCTAAGACCTTCCACCACCCCCACTTGGGATTCAAATACAAGATCAAACATCCTTTGACCTGTTCCAGCTCGTACGTTGTCTACCTCATACTGTGTCCCTGTGGACTGGGGTATGTGGGGAACACTATTAGGACATTTAAAGAGCGTATAGGTCTCCATCGTTCTGCCATAAAGGCTGCCATAAACAATAAACACATGGACCAGCCTGTGGCTAAACATTTTGCTGCTGAAAGACACTCACTGTCTAGCCTTCGATATATTATAATCGACCAGATCCCTGATGATTCCCACGGGGGTGACAGAGGGAAGAAATTGCTCAAATTGGAAACCAAATGGATCTACAAATTGGACACTGTTAGTCCCAAAGGACTTAATGAACAATTAAGCTTCAAAATGTTTTTGTGACCGCATTCACTTCATAAATTTTTCTTTTTTCTGACCAGCCTTTTACCCATTACTTTACATTTGGGCTCCCTTTTGCCACATGTTCCCTATACATGAACCAGTGATCTGAACCAGTATATATGTACGATGGTGCACTCGGAAATTAATCTCATAGATGAGGTAAGATAGCAACATTTCAGTTTTTATAAACTGTTTTCTAGCAACACAGAATACAAACACAAAAGCAGCTCTATACTTACAAAACTCTTGCCACCCTGCCGGCGGGGCTGCCCATCATAGGGAGTGACTGCTTCTCTGCTCGGCATCCACCGGCATTGATGACGTCACTCCGTCCACTGTGTGGCCTCTCCAGCAAGGTATGCACATTGCCTAAGCGACGGAGATGCTGCAAGAGACAATGTTATGAGGGTAGAGACTAGATCCCCTTCCTTTTTGATTACAGGATGTTTAGTGAGGGGAGGAAGTTGTTAGATGCCCTCACAATGTTTTTTTATTTTATCTGTAATTCACTTAGATGTAGGTTATTTTGTTTTATTTTAGCTGCATTGTACCCTCGCGGGCTCGCTACGCTTCGCTCGCCACAGATTTGTATTCACCCTTCAGGTATACGTGGACCCAAGGCATGATAGGAAAATTGTCAAAACTGAAGGGGATCTAGACACTACCGCTAAGCAAGAGGGGAGAGCAGAGCGGGCAAATTCCCCTGAAGCTGGAGGGGCAGCGTCACTGACTACGGATGGGTCCCGTAGTTGCTTGCGGCATCATGCAAATGATCAATGTGACTGGCCCTGCAGCGGTCCCACTATCTGCCACAGGGATCGCCGCTGGTTCTTCTTTTGCCCTGCCAGTGTCCTTAAGCAGGCCAACATTGCTGACAGTGACAGTCTATTTGCGGCGGCATCACCCACATAGATCTCCCACTGGATGCGGCTCTTTGGTGCAGATGACCGCAGAAATCAGCTGCCAGGGGAGAGGGGCCGGGCATCCTGAACTTCATGGCTCCACCCCCTCCTCCTCTAGTTTTAGTTCTGTTTTTGCAGCTGGGAGACGTCAATAATTTGGGAGCACAGCCACTCTGTCCCTGGTCTTTGTTTTCGAGTAAAATATGCGCTATAGTGCATTTTTGCGAACCCTGATCAATGAGGATGCTGACACTGGAATCCAGACTGCCTGCATCCCAAACATACTGTAAGTATATGGGGAGTCATAGGCCAGAGAGGAAGGGAGGAAGGGTTAGGTTTTATGCACTAGGGTTAATCTTTGGGGGTGGGGAGTTTAGAGCTACACACTTAGAAGTGGAGGGGGAGGGGTTGTTGGGTTTTAGCAGTGGACCAGGGGGATTAAGTTTAGTTGGCGGGGTACAGTGGTTAGGAACTAGCCGGGAAGGTTATGGTTAGGCTGCATAGTGGGAGGGTTAAGGTTAAACTGCAAGAGGGAGGCAGGGTTAGTAGGGTCAGGGGGAAGGTAAGTATAGTAAATAGGTATGTTTTATTTATATAACACACTTTATCCAACAGGACTCAAGGCACATTAAAGCCATCAAAACAATTTACATAATACATAGGATTTTGGTAGTACAGCAATAGTCAAGTCACACAGACATAGAGGAAAGCCATGAGAGCACAGTAGGCACAATGTAGTCTTTGTGCAGGCATTTTGGAAAATAACTTCCACAAGTTGTGTATTCCACCGTAGCAAAGTATTGGGCGATTCAGACATCTTAGAGGCACTGCAGAGAATTCGGTCCGGGCTCCCAGCAGCACAGCCCCATATCTCTGCCGCGCCTGCCCACACCCTGCCTCCCCCTACCCCATCCCCATTACGATTACTTACCATCAACCACGGCAATGCATACCTCCCAACAGTCCCGAAAACCGTGGGAATGTCCTGCGGCGAGGGGGGGGGGGGGTGCTGTTGGGAGTCCCCCCTGTCGGCTGGTGAGCAGCGGTGAATAAACTCTGTGAACATGGGCACAGCGTCTATTCCTGCAGAAAGGGGGCTGGGGGCATGGCTAGAGGGTCACAGAGCCTCTGGGTTATGCCACCATAGCGGCAAAATGGGGGCGTGGCCTTGCGGGTGAACCACGAGTATAGTCCAGGGCCCAAAATTAGGCCACGTCCCCAAAATGTTCCCGTACGCCAGCGGCACGCAGTCCCCTGTCCCTCCTCTGGCTCGCAAGAAGTTGGGAGGTATGCAACGTCCTCTGGCTCCTTCAGCCTCCACGGTCCGGAGCGCACACTGCACAGTGCAGCTTGAAGAGTGCTGAGCCCCTCTGTGATCTAGGCTCGGCGCTCTGCAGGCTGCACTGCGTATTGTGCGTGCCTGGCACCAGTGCCGGCATGGGGGAGAGGCTGTGTGCGGGTGCAGGGGGAGGCTGTGTGCGGGTGCGGGGGTGCTGTGGGCAGCTGCCCGGGCCCCCCTGCTCAGTGGAATAGGTTAGAAATTACAGAAATTGGCGTGATTGCAGTGTAGAATAGAGTCCCAAAAAGACAGTCAGGTCCAAGTTTCTTCATCCTATTCACAAGATTACCAGATGAGGGAGCCATGTTGAATGCATTACTGTATGAAGGTTAAACTGAGGTTAGCCAGATAAGGACCCAATGCAGATATGGTAGAGCGGATGCTTGTGTAGTAGTATGATATACAGTGTATGGAAACACCCATGTGAAGCACATCCTGCCTGCAGAAGAACCATCTGAGGCAACCAGCTGGATACACTGCATAGGTTAGGGTGTGCAACCTGTGGAGGTATACATTACAGGAATAGCACACAGTGAGGTGGAAATACACTTTTGGAGGAAACACAAACATTAGAAAGGACATGATAAAAACACCCTTGCAAGGGACCACAAAGGGGTAAAATTTGTGAGAAAGTGGGGAGCAGTACGGGTGGTTGTGAGAAAGTGGGGAGCACATACAATTGCTATGTAGGCTGGCCCTGGTGCTTTCCCGCACAGCTCCTTGCTCACCTTGATGGTTAGGACTGGAGACAGTCCTCGTGTACTCATATGTAGGGATGGTGGGCCTGGTCAAGGTGTTCTCATGGCAAAGGTGAGGAGAGGCAACATAATGATCCTGAGTTTTGTGGTTCTAATGCAGTCCTTCTGTAGTAATGTTTGGTGTTTGCCTTCTGTTTTCTTTCAGTTTACCGCCAGTATAACACTGCTATTGTTTTAAGATAACCCTTTCTAACTAGACCCGTCCAAACATATACTGATTAAATAAGGTTACAGAAACATATGTCCATCCTGGTTACTACCCCACCCAGTAAACCTCCCCCTCCAGCAAAGGGTGTTGATCAAATTTAAGGTCAGTGACGCTATCCCTGTAGTTAAAAGTTCTTAACATAGCACAGATACATGTATATTGATGGGACGCCTCTCAGCCAGCGCTGGGAATCGCCAGATTGCCTTAGCTAGCGATTTCTGTTGGAGAGGCGCTCCATCTGACAGGGACATCCGCACGGCGGTAGGGAGCATGTTCCCTGCCCGTCTCCACTTCAGAGAGATGTCCAGGGTTAGGGGGGAGCTGGGGGCAGCTGGGAGGGGGCATCAGTGGAGCTGCAGAGGGCAATTGAGGCCTCTATTGGAACTGGGCGCAGATGCCAGGCACAGTCTGAGCACTTGCTTCAATGCTGTG